>NC_064257.1:62980000-64327500 GCF_003254725.2 Canis lupus dingo
ATACAGCTATACGACTGTCGTATAAACATAGTTTTGAGCTAAAGGAAAAAGACCTAAAAGAGAAAATCCTGTATTGGTTCATTTATATAAAATATAAAACAGACTAAGAAATTCGAATAGTGGTTACCCTTGAAGTAGAGCGGTATCCTTAAAGGGGGTTCAGTGGAGGCTTCAGTGGTAATAAAAAATGATTTAAATCGGCATTTAGGTTCTGGTTACACAGATAAGCTCGTTTATTCTAAATTCAAATTGTCTATGCGTGAGTTTATGTCTTTCTCATGTATGTGTGTTTTACATTATTTTTTAAAAGATCAGAAGAATTTCGCTGAAGTGTATTTAGAGTGTAAGTCAACATGCAATTTAAAAAAAATGCACATATGGCTTCAAGATAATTTATATTGTGTAATGTGAACCATAAGCACATGAAACCAAGTAAGTGAACGACAGGTCAGTCCAAATCGGAATGTCCCTTAAGGCAGATGGAAATATCTCATGCATGAAAAATGCCCCAAATTTGAGGGACACAGGAGCGTCTTCTTTCCTCTCTCACCTGTTTGGTGTCCTCTGGACCTTATTTCCGTGACGGCAAAGTGCCCCCAGGCCACATCACTGACCTTCCAACTCCCCTTTGGCAGCGTGACCCTGTTTTCCCGAGTTTTCTGCGTCCGGCAGCGGGCTAGCCGTCGAGTCCTGGGACTGTCTTACAAGATCTCTGGCTCTGTTGTTGCCCCTCCTCCTCTGCCTTTCTTCAAATCTCATGACAATAATCTTTGATCTTGCCTCAACCGTCACTGTCAGATTCTATTTCCTGAAGCATGGATTGAATTGTGCCCCGCCCCCAAACAATTTTTGTGATTATTACCTTTTTATGGGCAAAACCGTAATCAACTTGAAAGTCTGCTCCATCAAAGTGAGCTCCCAACTTTCCCACGATCACCGTCTCTTTGCTTACTCTTCCATCTGGGAGATTCTTCTACCCAAAGCCCACGACCATATGACTAAATTTCCATTATTTCATAATTTGTATATCATCCAGCAACACTCTCACACGTCCATGTTCTTTACACTGATCCTATGCCAATGTTCTTCTCTTTTGACACATACCTCATTCTGCCTTTTTCTGTTACTTATTTACACATGTGAACGTCTAGATGGGCAAAGAGTAAGAGACAAGGAAAGATTCTTGATTTTCAAGACCTTAGTCTAGAATGCCCCCTTCTTGACCTCAAGCTGCATCATCTATGCCTGATTTTGAACAACCTCCATCTCTTCTTTTCTGGACTAGATACTTGAAGCTCTTTTGTATTTATTATTATTCTTTTCTATTTCGTCATTACATCCATTACTTGCCTTAACTTTCTTAGCCATTACCTTTGGATCTCCTATAATTTGCCTGTTACCGTCACAATATATGCCTTCAACTGAATGCATATCATGTAATATTATGATAAATCTGCATTTTATATTTTGACCTAAGCAACTAATTGAAATATAAAACAGCATAGAGCCAGAAACCTCTTGCCTTCCACCCAGTTTTAATCCCTATTGTTAGGCAATGTCCTTTAATCTGTAATGTCCATTATTCTGTAATTAACGACAGAAACTTCCAACATGCACAATAGTGCATTAATAGTTCCATTAATGCAAAAAAGTACAGAAAACATAGCACAGTATTTTTAGATCAATTCCCTATTTTTTCATCTAAAATACGGATGAAGGAAGAGTGATTGTCATTGTAGTCTTAACGGATGGTATTTAGAATCCAGTTATGCTTTGCTAAGTAACCCCACAAATTAAATGATAACTTAATACACATTATCCTAGAACGTGAATATGGAGAAATCCCCGTAGGGACTTTGCAGAGGCAAATAAAAAAGCACTTCTTGAGGATATCTCCAGAAGCTGAGAAAAAAGTGGGATTCTTATGGGGGGAACCTCCACTGAATGAAATAACAGACAAAATAACTACACACCCAGGAAAACCCACAGCTAGGGATTGTATAAATCCTAGCAATGACGTCTGGCCATTAAAAATTTTTCCTTTGGAAGTTCACGATATTTGGTTATACTGAATCTTCTGACTCTGTTACGTCATACGGATCCTCAGATACATTCCTGTGTCCCCACCCAAGATCATTTTTGCAGACCTTTGTTTCTGTGTCCTAACTACTCAGCTGGGAGGCCTAAATCACATTTAAAGGGATGCGGGAGCTCTAATCAGATCCTCCTCAACCATGAAATTTAATTCCAAATCTATTTGTATATTGTTTTGGTCTCTCAGACTGGAGATTAGCCTCTTCATCAGAAAGAATAGAAGCTAAACAGAAATGTGAAATTTTCCCCCCGTCATCCGTTAACTTATCGGCTATCTCCGATTGTGCACTTCTTTCATGTGTGAAGCAGAACTGAAAGAAAAATGTGTTCTTTGCTAGTGATTCATGCGTTGTGCTTAATAATTCTGACAAAGTTATTATGAGTTTATTTTACCTTTTTACTTTTATACGTTTATTTGCTTTAGGCAAAGAGGAAGAAGGAGGCAGGTACAGGGAAGGAAGGAACGAACATGGAGATAGAACCAGAGAGGGCGGCATAAAGCTATGTTGGGTTTTAGTATTTTGTATTTCCTCGTGTTTCTAGCTACTCCATCAGACTCTGTTCTTTCAAAATCTGTAAGTTCATAAAGCCACCTGGCTACTGTGTTGATTTCTTTAAATACCTCCACATTTTATTTGAGCTTTCATTCATTTATTTATCTGAGAGAGAGAGAGAGAGAGAGAGAGAGAGCATGAGCAGCAGGAGGGGCGGAGGGAGAGGGGGAGAATCTCAGGCTGACTCCCTCTGAGCAGGGCCTCATGGGGGCACAGTCCCACAGCCCTGGCATCACGACCTGAGCCAAACCCGAGAGTCAGACACTTCACCCAGGAGCCCCACCTTCATGTTTTTTTAATCAAGATTTTTTTTTTTTTAATTTAGGCATAGAACTCTGCAACTCTTCATTAACCACATTCTTTTTAAAGGTCTGTGTAAACAGATACTCTTTAGGTTTTGAAATTCTGTTTCTTTAAAAAATTTTGCTCCTCAAAAATGATTTGCAGCTCGATGATCAAAGCTATTGATCTGAAATAAAGAAATGTGGTTTGAACACAGGTCGTGACCTCATGTGAAGTCCTTGAGATTGGGGAAGAGCTAGAAAGGCCTGGCACTCACGCCTCTAGAGGAGGATCCACTCCATTCCCTGTGGCTGCGCTTCCTCGTGACTGGAATATATCAAAGAACACGATACACAAATTTCTGCTCCCATGAAACAAATTTTAGTGCCCTAATGGGAAGAACATGAAGACAATTTTATAGAAACAGGAGTGTGTTTTTAAAATAAATCCTCTCTTTAAACTTTAGCAGACAAGCATACTGTATAGCCAAGTTGTTCATAAATATTAATTATAATTTATAGACTATGTCCTGAACTATTAATCAAAAGCTAAGAATGTATTTTGGTCAAATGTAAAGTTTGACTTGATGTTCAGGTACTGTTACTATCCAGTGATTTTTTTAGACTTTATTTTTTTAAGATTTTATTCACTTACTCATGAGAGACCCAGACAGAGAGGCAGAGACACAGGCAGAGGGAGAAGCAGGCTCCATGCAGGGAGCCCAATGTGGGTCTCGATCCCAGGACCCCAGGGTCATGACCTGAGCTGAAGACAGATGCTCAACCACTAGGTACCCAGGTGCCCCTGAGTTTTTTTAGCTTAATAGGTCTATTTAAATTTTTTTTTTTTTTTTAGTTTAAATTCAATTTTCCAACATATAGTATAACACCCAGTGCTCATCCCATCAAGTGCCCCCCTCAGTGCCCGTCACCCACTGGGTCTAAATGAGTAAAATCACAACACCTCTTAAACCTCACAACAGAAAAAAAATTATATAGAATATACACAAATATTATATATATTAATTATGGATTATGTATCATATGTGGATCAAAAAAGATATGAAAGATTACCTTATAATTAAGAGAGAAAATTTTCACTTCATATGGTTTTTGATCAACTGTGAAAACACTATTTATGACAGAACATGAATACATATTTGTATGACTATATGCATTGAAGCATTAAATTATTTATTACCCCTGTT
This sequence comes from Canis lupus dingo, assembly GCF_003254725.2. NCBI lineage: Eukaryota > Metazoa > Chordata > Mammalia > Carnivora > Canidae > Canis > Canis lupus. The sequence goes on from NC_064257.1 coordinate 62,984,138, forward strand.
GATTTATTTGACATAAATAGTAGATATTGATATGTCAGCCATTAATATTTTAATCCATTTGCCTTCTTGGGAGATTGGGAATTCTGGAGCCTGAGATACAGTAATTAAAAAGGAACAGACTGAATAAAATGTTCTCAAATGGTTGAGTATAGGCTTTTATTTTTCAGGTACTTTTGCAAAACATAACGCTTATTGGATGATAAAATCATGCAAGCACGGCTATGCCATGCACCCTTTGAAATAATCAGACTGGTTTGATTTTTATTTAAATGTTATTAAATTTGATTAAAATTATCTAAGGCAATTTATTGCTCTGATAGTTCTAAGATCCTATTTGTTAAAATACACTTCTTCGGAGGAAGTAATTTAATTTTCAGCCTGGTAGTTCAGTTCATTAATTACTGTATCTTCAAAACTGAAATTCTTTTATAAACATGTGACGTGATCATGTTCAGAATCTAAGACTGAATGGTTTGTGGACAATGACTGTTATCATATTTTCCAGACTTACTGATTACCAAACTTTTATTCAAAACATCAAAACCCAGTACTTTAGTGCCAGTTTCCATAGAACAGAGTGAAACTAGTTTATCTTGGTGCTATGCTGAGCATTTTTTCTTACTTTTGTTTGTATTTGTTAAGTCCTTATGAAATGACTCAAGAACAGCTCAAAAGTTTTTGAAAATTTGCAGATCTTTCATCTCCTTTAGATCAGGCTTTACACGTTCTTATGCATCCCTCCTAAACAAATCATTGTAGTCACAAGTTACTCGGTTTTAAACTTATGTTGTTTAGTCATTTTCTGTTCAAGGCCCAAAGCATGCAGTTTGCTGAAATGTGGACATTCCATTTTTTTATGTTCTTTTTTTTTTTATTGCAGTTTGATTTGCCAACATATAGTATAACACCCAGTGCTCATCCCATCAAGTGCCCCCCTCAGTGCCCGTCACCCAGTCACCCCCACCCCCCGCCCACCTCCCCTTCCACTACCCCTTGTTCGTTTCCCAGAGTTAGGAGTCTTCATGATCTGTCTCCCTCTCCAATTTTTCCCACTCAGTTCCCCTCCTTTCTCTCAAAGTCCCTTTCATTATTTCTTACATTCCCCATATGAGTAAGACCATATAATGTCTGTCCTTCTCCGATTGACTTACTTCACTCAGCATAATACCCTCCAGGTCCCTCCACGTCGAAGCAAATAGTGGGTATTTGTCGTTTCTAATAGCTGAGGAATATCCCACTGTAGAAACAGACCACAGCTTCTCTGTCCATCATCTGTCAATGGACCCCGAGGCTCCTTCCACAGTTTGGCTACTGTGGACATTGCTGCTAGAAACATCAGGGTGCAGGTGTCCCGGCGTTTCATTGCATCTGGATCTTTGGGGTAAATCCCCAACAGGGCAATTGCTGCATCATAGGGCAGGTCTATTTTTACCTCTTTGAGGAACCTCCACACAGTTTTCCAGAGTGGCTGCACCAGGTCACATTCCCACCAACAGTGCAGGAGGGTTCCCCTCTCTCCACATCCTCTCCAACATCTGTGGTTTCCTGCCTTGTTAATTCCCCCCATTCTCACTGGGGTGAGGTGGGATCTCATTGTGGTTTGGATCTGTATTTCCCTGATGGCAAGTGATGCGGAGCATTTCCTCATGTGCGTGTTGGCCATGTCTATGTCTTCCTCTGTGAGATTTCTCTTCATGTCTTTTGCCCATTTCATGATTGGATTGTTTGTTTCTTTCCTGTTGAGTTTAATAAGTTCTTTATAGATCTTGGAAACTAGTCCTTTATCTGATAGGTCATTTGCAAATACCTTCTCCCATTCTGTAGGTTGTCTTTTAGTTATGTTGACTGTTTCTTCTGCTGTGCAGAAGCTTTTTATCCTATGTCCCAATAGTTCATTTTTGCTTTTGTTTCCCTTGCCTTCATGGATGTATCTTGCAAGAAGTTGCTGTGGCCAAGTTCTAAAAGGGGGTTGCCTGTGTTCTCCTCTAGGATTTGAATGAATTCTTGTCTCACATTTAGATCTTTCATCCATTTTGAGTTTCTACTTGTGTCTGGTGTAAGAGAGTGGTCTAGTTTCATTCTTCTGCATGTGGATGTCCAATGTTCCCAGCACCATTTATTGAAGAGACTGTCATTTTTCCAGTGGATGGTCCTCTTTGTCGAATGTTAGTTGACCATGGAGTTGAGGGTCGACTTCTGGATTCTCTATCCTGTTCCATTGATCTATGTGTCTGTTTTTGTGCCAGTACCACAGTGTCTTGATGACCACAGCTTTGTAGTACAACCTGAAATCTGGCCTTGTGATGCCCCCAGATCTGGTTTTCTTTTTCTTTTTTTCTTTTTTTCTTTTTTTTTTTTTTTTTTGGTTTTCTTTTTCAATATTCCCCTGGCTATTTGGAGTCTTTTCTGATTCCACACATTTTTTTAAATTTTATTTATTTATTGATTGATTGATTGATTGATTCCACACAAATCTTAAGATTATTTGTTCTAACTCTCTGAAGAAAGTCCCTGGTATTCTGATAGGGATTGCACTGAATGTTTTTTTTTTCCTTCTACTTGATTCATTAATTTAGTGATTTCAATTGCTTTTGTGGATACTATTATAGTAGTGTTATTTGACAAAAGTATAAATTAAAGATGTATATTAGAATAGCCAATTCTTGAAGAAATATATTGTCATATGGTATGCAAAATTTCACGTTTATTGGAAAGTGAGGGTGGTTAAATAGTGAGCTCTTTGTTCTAATTTAAATGCTTTGTTTTTATCTGACATTATATGTTTAATAACTATTTAGCCTTTTGAAAAATATGTTTAATGTAAAATTATTCTGTTGATGCTTTATAAAGTAGGTTGCTTTCAAGTTTGCCCAATTATATAATGTGTCTCATAAATTTGTGTATAATCATGCAAATTCAAGTGCACATGGTATTTTGAATTTTTACTTCATTTATAACAAACTCTTAATTTTTTATAATCTATATAAAAAGATTATATTATTTCATTCTCCAAAGGCCTCATGTATATAGTTTATTTTAGGTTTCACAGAGATTAGAGCTTTATGAACAATTACTGCTTGGTAAAGCTTTTCTCGATTTTTAGTATTTCAGCTAAGTCCATTGCCGCTTATTCTACAACACACTGTCTCTCTATACTCGCAATTAAAAAGAACAAATTGGTGAGTTGGTCAATACACATGTAATAAATTGGAGGAGGGTATAGAAAAACTAAATAAAACTTCATTACCAAAATCAGCTCTGAACACTTGGAATATATCAGTGCAATATAATGGATTCCAACTTTCTTAATATGTCATAAAGGAACATTTTTGAACATCAGAAACTATTACTGATATTGAACCATAAACACAATATTTTCATTCAAAATGTTTAATATTAATATAATTAATACCAATGCTTAATAAAAATGTAAAAATGCACACCACAATCTTGATTTTCAGAATATCTATATCTTAGTTTTTGCATAGTAGGCCCATGAATGGAGTCAGTGAGGAAGCTGTGAAGGGATTCAACACCGTTTCTCATGCTGCTACTTATCCGACCTGTCTAGAACCGAGACCCGAGGTGAGAACACAGTATGGTACCATTCCTTGAGAAGAGCTGTCGGCCACTTAGTGTCGAGGTGACTTCGTCAGACCCTTCCCCTTTGCGGGCGTCTATAATTAGCCCTCACTGGATTGATGACTCAGAATGGATGTGGATCTGCCTTTTCTGCTGACAATGTTATTGCCTCCTCACTCTCAGAGTAATCCTACAGAATGGCTAACTTATTTCAATAGGTTTCACAAAAGATTTGTTCAAGGCAATTTTATGAAATCCACCGAGTTTTCCACATCACTTTGATGCAGCCAAACAGAACATTAGAAGACATTGTTCAAGACTCAGCTAAGAAGTTAGCACTGGAGTTGTGCCCTATTGGAGGGCACTGTCCTCAAGGATGCAACATTTGCATTCATCCCATGGCAAATATTCTGAACCCACGCCAGTAGTTAGAATAGTTTACAGAAACTAACACTCACTAGTTAGGGATACAGGCCACAAGTTGGCGTGGTTCCACCAGGGGGCAGGGGGCAGTCACATGCCTTAATCTTTATTGGTCTTGACACTTGAAGGGTGCTGGTCATTTATTTTGACAGATATCTCTCAGTTGGGTTTGTCTGATTTGTCCCAAGATTTGATTAAGGTTATTTTTGACACTAATACTACAGAAGTGAGGATTCTATTCATTCCTCATGTAGGAGAGTAAGGTTAATCTGTCTTATTAGTGATATTAGCCTTAGTCCCTTGTATAAGGTGGTGTCTGCAAGGTTTCCCCACCGTAAACTAATTGTTTTCCTTTAATAATCAATAAATATCTTGGAGAGACACTAATACATTCTGCAAATATTCTGTTCCTTCTCAAACTGTTGCCCACTACTCGTACCGTGCGTTATTGAATCTTGACAATGAAACAATTATTCTGTGTTGTTCCAATGATAATTTTCTATGTACTTCATTCCCTCGACGTCTGTGAATTTGGATTCTTCTATAGGAGAGCTGTATCTTCTCATGTATTTGTTTATTCAGTTATTCATTTATATTAGTATATGTATGATTTTTTTTAATGCATTGAAATTTTATCTATCGTCTTGCTCAAATTTTTTCCAGTTTTGACATTGGGAAATCACTCAGATTTGTTTCTTTGTCCTTTCAACATGCCTCATTCTTTTTTTCATAAACTTTTAATTTTAGTATGGTTTTAAATTAGCTGGAAAATGTAATATAGTTTCATTATCAGACCGTGTTTATGTGTTTTTGAGAGGAAGACCACAGTGAGTGCCATTTTCATTTTATGTTTCAAGGGTACAGATTAGCAACGTGACCTTCAGTGTTGATGTTAACCTTAATCACTTGGCTGATTTTTTTTTTTTTTGTCAGTTTCCTCCACAATAAAGTTACTCTTTTCTCCCTTTTCCATATGTACTTTTGGGAGGAATGTCCTATGCAAAAAAACACACTGAAGGAGTTGAGAGTTACGTTCTATATCCTTGAGGGAAGATTATCTACAGAAGTTATTTGGAATTCTTCTATACAAGTCACTTTTTTACCATTTATTTGTTCACCCATCTGCTTTTAGTAGCTGGGAGTCAAGGAGTCATGGATATTTATTTTATACTTCGGGTTACAATCTAATACTGCTTTCTTTTGTTTCTCATAGTGCTCCAGCTTTGGCCAGTAGGAGCTCAGTTGAGTTACATGAGTCATGCACATTGTGGGGTTTGTGTGTGTGAATGGCGGGGTGTGTGTGTGTGTGTATTTTTTTTCTTTTTTTCTTTACTTTTTTTTAAGCACTTCTTTATTTTTCTGACACTACAAGATGTTTCAGGCACATCTCTACATTTCCTGCCCAGGCCTAGAATGATTTGTTTCTCCAAAACATCCATTGAAAGGATTCTTTGCTCTCTGCTTTCACAAATATTTTTCCAGTGTCCTAGCTTCTCCATTCCCCTGATATAAGATTAGAAGCCTACAGGGGCTTAGCAATAGAGAAATGAAAAAAAAATAAAATAAAAAAAAAAAAAAAAAAAAAAGAGAAATGCTTTTTCCCTAGTTGGGACAAGCTTCTAGTAGACTATAGTCCTTGTAAAGTAGGTCTTTGTTACAGAGAATGCTCTTAGTATTTCACAAGGGATTCACTTCCTCTCACATAGATCCAAAAGGGGGATCTTTCCTGGCTTGTCATTGTGAGAACTACGTAAGTTCCCACAAAATTGTGGATGCCCCAAAACCGTGGACTGTAGGAGTTCTTCGTTCTCACACTAGGCCTCACTCAGCTTCTAGCAATTTGCTTATATTACAGTTAGGCATTCCTACCAATTTCTTGGAGGTGGGATAAATGGTAGCACCTGACCCCCACTCTCCCAGGAAATAAATCTCAGCCACAGCAACTTGAATTTCCCTTCTGTCCACATTTTAGGTCAGCTCTTTGTTCTGCAACCTTAGGTGGGTAAAAAATCATTTTTATTTATTTATTTTATTTTATTTTATTTTATTTTATTTTATTTTATTTTATTTTTTTTATTTTTATTTTTTTTGGTGTGTTAAGATTTTCCTTGGTGTAAGGAGTGTGGACCTCCACACAGGATATGAAACCAGAGATACTATTTCATTTTTTATTGGGTGTCTCCCTACTTTCTGCCATTTCAAGTGTGTGGTTTGAGTCCATCTTGTGAATTTTTATGTTGCTTATTTTAACTTTCAACTCACATATTTGTTTCACTCTTTAACAGGTTTTGTTAATTTATTGAGGTTCCTTGTACATGCACCAAGTTCCCCCACTAGGAAAGGCTATGTGGACAGTTTATCTAGCCCTTGTCTGGCTCTCTTATTTCTAGGATCTTCTCATTAAATTTTTGACTGGACCCCTGCACAGCCAACCTGGGACTGCAACCTCAGTCTATCAGGCGGTGTGTTTCCACATTCATTCCCTACTGTGCTTGCTACTTGTTTAAAAATGACACCAGATATGAATTTCTGCCCTCTTGCTGAAATCTTGTCCACAGGTGTGGAAGTTGCCAGTTTTTAAGGTAAGCTCTGCCCTGGTAACACTGAACTCTGAGCTGGATTTGGGGAAATAGTAGCAACTGTAGGCAATAAGGCCAGCAGTCTTCTATTCTTCTTACCCAAAATTCTAGCAGTTTTTCATGAGTAAATGCTTGTCAATGATTTTGGGCAAGTTCCAGAGCCCTTGAGAATGGTTGTTTTCTGGCTTTTTTCAGCTTTATACTTGATTTTTGGAAAGTGGATTCCCAGCCTTTTCACATCTTCCTACAAGGTGTCAAAGCTCAAGGCTACCACCTTGTTATTTGCTCTTGGAGACTAAATCTGACTGGAAACTGAAGACGAGGAGTGATGATAACCTGCTAACTTCACTACTGGCTATCCTCAATGGGCATTAAATTTCATTTAATGATCATTCCATTTCATTCCTCTTCTCTCCATTTTGGTATTCTTTCTCTTAAGTGTAACTGGGTTGTGTTTGGGTGGGGGAGGTTCTGGTCTATGACTGAAATTTGGGAAATTCCTAGAAAAAAGCAGAATGACAGATCTGAAAAAAAAAAAAAACTTCTAATCTTATGTAGGTGTTGGAATCATTAAAAGAGAGACTCTAATCTGGAAGTCGGTCTGAGTGATAGCACGCCATTGTGAAACAGTGAATTCAAGAAAGCAATATTCTCAGAGTTTTGAAGAAAAATATGTTGTCATATGGTTAACATTTTGTTCATACGTGAAACTAAAAGGCTTATACACCATAGTTCAGAAGATATACTACCCATATAGTTACACTGAAAAAAAATACTGAAGATAATTTCTAGCCAGCTTAAATCTGACTAGAAAGTAAGAGATTTGAAATGGGGAAATTATACAATATGAAATTTTGCAGACCTTGTTTTATTGACATTGAGCCTCAAATTCAGAAACCTAACTATATGATTTGTTGTCTGTTATCTTGCCCTAAGCTCTTCTGTAATCTTGTTCTTCACTTCGTCTTATTATAAAATGTTATAAACTTACATTCTTCCCTCCACATTTCATAGGAAATCCTTTGCTAGATTTATTTTTTATTTTATTTTTTAAAAGATTTTATTTATTTATGTATTCATGAGAGACACAAAGAGAGAGAGAGGCAGAGACACAGGCAGAGGGGGAAGCAGGTTCCCTGCGGGGAGCCCGACGTGGGACTCGATCCCAGGACCTGGGGTCACACCCGGAGCAGGACACAAATGCTCAACTGCTGAGCCCCCCAGGTGCCCTGGAGTGTTTGCTTTTTAAATGAGACCTACAGATATTGAGTACATATACACGAATGTGAATGTATTTTGACATTTCATGCACAGATATATCCAATGATTTTGTGTTCTTTGAATTCTGATTCCTGGGCTTCGAATGACCCTTCCCACATGCTTTGGTCAGTACCCTCTGGTTCTTGGGTGAATGATTTTCCTATCTAATCTTTGTATGTAGTAAATTCCTCTTTATAATAAAGTCTCCATTTTCTTTTATCTTTAGTTGTCATGGTTAAGAATTTCAAGACCTTTAGTTCATTTATTTTTATATATTTCTAATGTGAACTTTAATCAGTGAATACTTCTTGTATGTTGACTCACAAGATGATGACTAAAGTGTTTTGTACTCAAAGTGTTTAATTTGTAAGGAGGTGGTAATGGTTACATTTTGTGGAGTTTGCTGTACACAGATGCATGCATTTGTCAAAAAGTAAATGTGCACTTAAGATTCACATTTAATCACATCTTAGTTTTACATCTAAAGAAGAAAATTGTAAACACATAGGGATATCTATATACTATGCATGCTGAGATATTCAGAGAGAAGAATAGAGATGTCGAACTTATTCTGAAATGCATAAAAATACAAGATGCATTGATGGATGGATACATAAATGACATATGATAAAGTATAAAATGTTAATGATAGACTAAATAGTAGTTTGTGAGTGCTTACTGTGAAATCCTTTCAATTTTTCTATATGTTTTAATTTTTATAATAGAATGTTGGGGAAATAATTGAGTGTTCCATATTTTGAAAATATTGTTAATTTCATCATGACTGATACTAAAAAAAATATCACCAGAATAAATTTCAGATACTGATTTCCTGAAATGATTCAACTATTCAAATTTTGAACAAAATTCCTTTAAGTGATACTGTTGAACGATGAAAACCCATATTTTATTGTCTTTTCATATGTACCAGGTACTCTTGTGAGCCGTTTAAATGTGTTATCTTGGGGCACCTGGGTGGCTCAGTGGGTTAAGTGGCTGACTCTTGGGTAAGGCTCAAGTCGTGACCTCAGGGTCCCGGGATGGAGCCCCACATCAGGCTCTCTGCGCAGCGGGGAGTGTGCTTAAGGATTCTCTCCCTATTGCACACGCATGTGCCCGCCCTCTCCGTCTGCTCTTCATGTCCCTTATCCAATAAATAAATCGATCTTTAAAAAAAAGTATTATCTTCTATATTTCTATAACCCAGAAACATAACCTTTTTTAAATTTCTTTTCATTTCTTTTTATTTTAATTATTTAATTTAATTTAATTATTTAATTTAATTTAATCATTTCATTTCATTTCATTTCATTTCATTATTTCATTTCATTTCATATTTCATTTCATGTTTCGGCTCAGAGATGGTTTATATGACTCCAGTGTAGCTACTGTAGTTGCTGCTGTAGCTCCCCGGCCTTCAGTCTATGCCCTAGATTTGTTTTAGTATTGCTAGCAAGTAGAGAAAGCAGGATTCGACTCTGGTGCCTCCGGCCCCCATATCCATGTTCCCCACTCCTTTTTGCTACCTCCTTAGCTCTTCTCTCTTAGACTAATGGGCACCAGCACAAAAGCAGAACACCAGGAAGGTTGTTTCTAATGCTGTTTTCCACCGTTCTCCTTTAATGACCATGCAAACGTAGAGCTTGAGTGAACACTTCCAGCCTCCCGACGTGTATTTGGTTCTAACGTGTCTATGGTACCATTTGTTCTCCAGGTGTAATTTGGAAAAGTGAAATTGGATCAATCATTTTGATCAGATCAAATCATTTTGGTCATCAGCTGGGTAATTCCTTTTTCATCTTTCACTGGACTTTCTGTCTAGAGATAAACGTGAATGTAGAATGTGTGATGGAAATGTGTTGTCAGACAATTATATTTTCTCACAAACTTTCTTGGCAGATAAACCGAGACACCTCCTAAAGGTTTCACGTGGCTAAGACGTTTGCATGGCAGTCAGAGATAATTAATTTTGTGTCACTCTTTAATATCTGTTTATTTATTTGGTTTCAGGTCTGGAAGTCGATCTCCTTTAGGCAGAGACAGCTTTTCACAAAACTGTCATTCTTCATGATGTTCATACATTTTTCTAAAGAGTATGATTTTTTAGAATTATGTGAAGCTACACAAAACAAAGTAAATTATAAAATATTACTTCCCAGGTGAATTCGAATGTTCTCTATGACTTAATTTGTTCTGACAATTTTTGTAGAAATACGGTTTTCTTCCGACAAGTACAATTAGGTGTGGGGAAGTGCACTTATTTCATGTTTTTGAGAAAGCAACTCTCCTTGGATGGAGAAGTATCTGTGATGGGATGGACAGTGAAAGATATGGTAAATTTAAGCGACTGTTCAGCCGTGATTCGTGAAGCAAATCCATCCACCACTATTGTAAGTTAAAGCAGGAATCTCTTTAAAACAGAATAGATTATATAAGGGTACGTTGTCCCTTAGACGCAGAGAGGGAAAGAAACAAAAAGACATAAGAGCAAAGAGAGGCTCTTGTTAAATTGACAGAGCTTTTAATGTGTTTAAATCATATGAAAAGAAATTGTGGGGTTTGGTCAGATTCCCCCTCTTAAAAGCATTAATAGCGTCAGAAATCTTTTCAAGGCATTTATCACCTTTTGAGCTTTATACGTAGCTGCTGAACACTTGATCAATATCCGTCCACTTTATAAGATCGTGTGCTCCGCAGGGGCCAAGATCATATCTGGTTTGGTTCAACATTTTCTCCCAGTTCGTAGCGCTAGGGTTCAACCAAAAGGAGGCATCCAAAATATTCATAGAATCAACGAGCTAATGGTTTTACTCTCTGAAATTACCCATAAATTCTAACAGCTAAATTCTTGCTCTAAAAACTCCATATACCATAGCTTCTATAAAGTACAGATTTTATAAACATCCATTTATACAGTTCATTCGAGTGTCTGATAAGAACTGGGACTTGAAGTTTGGTGCAGATTCTGGTGTTCTCTGTGTAATGCCCTATGTTTTACTACTACACATCCTTCCTCCAGTTTTTAAAAGCACTTCTCCAAAGAAATATTCTTTTGTATTTCTTGATTGTGTAGCACTTACGATAAAGTGCCACGAATGTTTGCGGTAGAAATACTAAGAGCTAGTGAATACCATTTGAAATGAATGAATTTTTGAAATTTCTAGAATTCCAAATAGAAAAAAAAATAGATTTGTCATTAAAATAATAAATCCCTAAATAAATAAAAAATAAATAAAAAATAATTAAAAATAATAAAAGAATGAATGAATGAATAAATAAACAAATGAATAAATAAACAAATGAATAAACAAATGAATAAATAAACAAATGAATAAATAAACAAATAAATAAATAAATTCCCAGTGAGCAGATGGCCATTGGAAGTATACATTTCCATAGCAGAGTAAGTTGCAACGCCTTTTCTAAGTCTTACGGTCGGGTCTCAGATTTCTGTTCTGTTGTACAAACTAATTTGAAAAATTAAAAAAAAATAGTAACCAGTTATCAACTGTGTTCCTTTGGAGAAACCACTACACTTTTGGAGTAGATATGAAACTGATCATTTTTAAGGTGGTCTGAATTAGACTTACTCATGTCTTCCCTTTATCATAAATGATATTTACTAGCTCAAGCCTGTGATCAATTACAGGACAATTCTAAAGCTCTCTTCAAATGAAGATTTTTTTTTTATTATTATGAGTTGAGATGTATTTCTGGAGCAATGTCTAAGTCCTAATTTAAATACCTAGGTAGTTATAAAAATTATAACCTATTTCGGCAATAGAATGTGAGTCTCCCTAAAGCCCTAGGGAGTGAGTCACCCCCCCCTGGAGATTAACCTCTACAGACGTCATGGATGGACTTATCAGCACTGATTATGAGCTGCTGGGGAGGTTCACTGGCAGTGCAGTCGGCAGCTGTTCACTTCCAGCACACCCTGAAACCTACGGCCATCTGAGATTGGCTTTCTTTGCAGGTGCCATTGCCTCGTTGGTTACAGGATTGGCGACCGCTAATTAATTATAGAAAACTGTTCCCACCAAGACACACGTGGAGGCTTGTGGAGTGTAGATTGTCCGTAATCTGTGCGGCCCGTTACTTATTTTAACTACTAGGAGCAGCTGCACTGCACCCCCCGAAAGCTCACTGAGCCCCTTCCCTGCCTCACACGCTGGTGGATCTCTCATTATTCCCTCTCCACAGCTGACACAAGACCAACACTGAGTTTTATCATATAATGAAGTTTTCCTGGAAGGAATCACAGCACAGAATAGAAAAAATAAAAAAAATTAAAACTGTCAACCAGAAATCCCCTCCATCACCTTCTGGGTTTTTCCCGTTCTTTCCAGGCTATCGCCTCCAGGCCCATGACTCTGGAGTGGGCACAGAATTTCATTTCCTAATTGATCCGAATCTCCCCATCCTGTGTATCGCATTAACTGTGCATAACCCGAGGACACTTTAAATGAGAAAACAGAAGAAAAGGATGATCCTAAAGATGCATTCAGTTTATTCTTGACAGTAAGAGGTTTTTTGGGGTTGTTTTAGTCAGGATTCTTATGAAGGACTGATGACTTAGGCCAAGGGGCCTCTGGTTTCCATTTTACCTAACGGCACAAATAAGCTACAAAGGGAAAAAAATCTGTGTCTTTTTCCCAATGAACCCCAAAGCCTAAGTTTCTATCATTCCTACTTTCCACTTGGTATCCTTCCCTCCCGGTGTAATCTCCTTCATGGCAATTGAACAACCTTGACCTGTGGGTTACTTTTTGCTTGTTGTGGTTCTCAGGAAACAAGTTAATATGTCAATTTAACAAAAAAAAAAAAAAAAATGTTTGTCATATAGGTTTTCTCCATTTTCTTCACCTTTATAATTGTAAAATTATATTTATAATTATATTTCAGTTATTCGTTTTCTAAGAAGATGAGTCTTCCGTACTTTACTTGAAGGTGAATTATTTGTCTTGTGGGTCTCATCCTGTCACCTTCTGGATTATTTCCCCCCACTCATCAATTTTTAACCTCACCGTCTACTTCTCTGCTGATGTCTTCCCCTCTCTATCAAATAATCAGAAATATTACTCATATTTGTCTCCAAAATCTGGTCATCTTCCTGTGTACAGGAAGTCAAAAAAAGGGGGGGAAAAAGGTACATTCTAGGAAATAAATAACAGTGATTCAAATTACAAAAAAACTGACATTTCCCTCAGCAAATAAAAACACTTTTGAAAAACTATTGAAGTCTGATTAATGCCCAGACTTATATCAGCATCTGAAGTACAACAGGATTCAACAACTCCCCGCATTACCCAGGGCACCGCAGGGTGACTGTCCCCTGGGGCCCCTTTCTCTGCCCCTCACCCTGCCCGCCTGCCCTTTGGTGCCCCCCCGGCTCGTTCTCGGGATTTAAGAGTCTGTTTTCTGTTTGTCTCTTTCTTCTTTGTTCATTTGTTTCTGAAATTTCACACATTAGTAAAACCACAGGATCTCAGGCTGCTTCTGACGGGCCCTTTCCCCTGCCTCCCACCCTCCGGGTCCCCCGGGGTGTTGCAGAGCCCAGATGTATCAGGTGTACATTTACAACTATCTTCTCCCATTCTGTAGGTTGCCTTTTGGTTTTGTTGATTGTTTCTTTTCCTGCACAGAAGCTTTTTATGTTTTTTTTTTAATGTATTCCCTATAGTTTATTTTTCCTTATTTCCCTTGCCTCAGGTGACCTATCTAGAAAAATGTCTACAGCCAATGTCAAAAAAAAAATACATATATATATTGCCTATACTCTCCCTTAAGATTTTTATGGTTTCATGTCTCACATTTAGGTCTTTATCCATTTTGAGTTTATTTTGTGTGTTGTGTGAGAAAATGGTCTGGTTTCATTCTCCTGCCTGTAGCTGTCCAGTTTCCCCAGCACCATTTATTGAAAGGATAGTCTTTATCCCATGAATATTCTTTCTTGCTTTGTCAAAGATCAATTGACCACATACTGTGGGTTTATTTCTGGGTTTTCTTTTCTGTCTTTTTTGTTTGTTTGTTTTTCTTTTCTGTCTTCATGACTATCACTTTGTAATATAACTCGAAGTCTAGAATTGTGATTATTCCAGCTTCGTTTTTGTTTTTGTTTTTAAAGATTGCTCTGGCTCTTTGAGGTCTTTTGTGTTTCCATACAAGTTTCAGGACTGCTTGTTCTAGTTCTGTAAAAAAAAAATATTGGTGATATTTCATAGAGATTGCACTAAATCTGCAGATGGAATAAAAATTTAACAATATAGACACTTTAACAATATTCTTCCTTCCATCTGTGAGCAAGAAATATCTTTCCATTTCTTTGTGTTTTCTTCAATTTTTTTTCATCAGTGTTACATGGTTTTCAGAGTACAGGTATTTCATCTTTCAAATTTATTCCTAGGTATTTTATTATTTTGGTGCAATTATAAATAGTATTCTTTGTTTCTCTTTATGTCACTTCATTCTTAATATATAGAAATGCAACAAATGTCTGTCTATTGATTTTTGTATCTTGAAAATTTACTGAATTTATGTATTAGTTCTTTAATATTTTTTGATGGACTCTTTTGGTATTTCTGTATATAATAACATGTTATCTGCAAATAGTGAGAGTTTTACTTCTTCCTTAACAATTTAAATGCTTTTTGTTGTCTGAATGCTGTGTCTGGGACTTCTAGTACTATGTTGATAAAAGTGGTGAGAGTGAACATCCTTGTCTTGTTCCTGACATTATGGGGAAAAGCTCTTTGTTTTTTACCCATTGAGTATGATGTTGGCTGTGGGTTTTATTATATTTGCCTTTATAAATGTGGTATTTCCCTCTAAATCTGCTTGGTGGGGAGGGCTTTTATCATGAATTGATGTGGTACTTTTTCAAATACTTTTTCTGCATCTACTGAAAGATCCTATGGCTTTATCCTTATTGATGTCATATACCACAGTGATTTGCAGATATTGAACCACTCTTGCAACCAGGAATAATCCCGTTAGATCACAGTGGATTTTTTTAAATGCACTATTGGATTCAATTTGCTAGCATTTTATTGAGGATTTTTGCATCTATGTTCATAAGAGCTATTGGTGTGTAGGTTTTTTTTTTTTGTTTGTTTGTTTGTTTGTTTGTTTGTTTTTAAGCGAGGTCTTTATCTGGTTTTGTTATAGGGTAATGTCAGCCTCATAGACTGAATTTAGGTTTTCCTTCCTTTTCTATTTTTGGAATAGTTTGAGAAAAATAAGTATTAACTTTTCTTTAAATATTTGGTGGAATTCCCCAATGAGGCTTTCTGGTCCTGGACTTTTGTTTATTGGGGGTATTTGGACTACTGATTCAGTTTTATTGCTGGTTATTGAGCAAGTTTTCTAGTTCTCCTTGCTCCAGTTTTGGCCGCTTATATTCCTCGGAATTTATCCATTTCCTTTAGGCTGTCCAATTTCTTGGTATATAGGCTTTCATAATATTTTGTACCAATTGTATTTCTGTGGAGTTGGTTGTTAATTCTCCTCTCACTTGAGTCTTTTCTCTTTTTCATTATCAACATATAAATTTTGATGTCTTTTTTGATTTATTGGTTGACCCATTTATTGTTTAGTAGCATCTTATTTAACCTGCATATATTTATACTCTTTCCACATTTTTCTGTGGTTGAGTTCTAGTTTCATGGTGTTGTGGTCAGAAAAGGTACATGGTATGAATTTGAACTTTTTGAATTTGTTGAGATTTGTCTTGTGACCTAATATGTGCTCTATTCTAGAGAATGTTCCGTGTGTGTGTGTTTAATAATGTGGACGTTCTACATAGACAATCACGCCACCTATAAACAGAGACTATTTGTATTTCTTCCTTCACAATCTGTATACCTATTATTTTATTTTCTTCTCTTATTGCACCAGCTAATAAAATGTTAAAAAGGAATGCTGAGTGCACCCCTTTCCATTGTATCTGATCTTAGTAGGAAAGTTTCCCATTTCATACCTTAAGTATCATGTTAGCTATAGGTTTTTTTGTAGACGTTCTTTATCAAGCTGGGGATGTTCACCTCTATTTTAGTTCCCTATCTCTGCCCAGTGTTTCCTGTTTTGGAAAGTTAGTGATGATTGATTCAATTTCTTCAGATGTAGATACAGACCTATTCCTGTTGTACATTTCATCTTGTGTGAGTTTTAATGGCTTGTGTTTTTTCATGGAATTGGTTTGTTTTAGGTCGTTTATCAAGTCTGTGGTCATAGTTGTTCACAGTATTTTTTTATTGTCCTTCTAATGCCCGTGCCATATGCAGGGATGTCCTCTCTTTCACTTATGACATTATTAATTTGTATTATCTATCTTCTTTTCTTAGTAACCCTGCTGGAGGCTCATCAATTTTATTGATCTTTTCAAGAAGCCATTTTTTATATTTATTTTAGCATTATCCTGCTTTTAATTTCATTTTGTTTTTTGTTCTCTTATTTTTTCTGCTTATTTGGGATTTAATTTATTCTTTTTTTTTTTCTAGTTTAGCAAGGTGAATAATCTTTAAGTTTTTTACTTTGAGATAATTAACAGATTTACAGATTCACACACCATTTAAAAAATAATACTGAGGGATCCCATGTACTCTTCATTTCTTCAATGATAATAACTTTTAGAACTATAATGTGGTATTGTAATCGGCGTCTTAACATTGACACAGTTAAGACACAGAATATTTACATTTCCACAGGAATCTTCAAGTTACACGTTTTTCAGCACATCCTCTTCTGTCTTGCTCCCATGCCTTTTTTTGAACCCTATAAACCACTAATCTGTTCATTTTCTTAAATTTCAAGAATATTATATACACATAATAATGTATTATATAACCTTTGTAAATACTTTTCTTCAAATAGCATATGTTTTTGGATATTTCTTCAGATTATTGTATGTAACAGTTGCATATTGCTTTGTTTTTGTTTTTGTTTTCTTTCTGGCTGAGTAGTGTTTTATGATAAGAATGTACCTTAGTTACCTCTTGGGAGACACCTGGTTTATTAACACTTTTGGGTAAAACAACCAATGTGTAGATTTTTGCTTAGATTATAAGATCACAATTTTAAATTCTTTGTTAATGAATATGTCTTAGTTTCTCTGTAATAAATGCTCAGTTAAATTTATGGGTCATATGATAATATAGTTTTTAAAGAAAATGCCAAATTATTTTCCAAAATGGCTGTATCATTTTATATTACCAGCAGGAACATATAGACAATCTAGTATCTCTCCACCTTTGCTAGTATTTAGTGTTGTCACCGACTAATTATGCTGAACATTTTTAATGTTCTTATCTTCTGTCTACCTATTTTTTGAAAGAAATGTCTCTTTATGTCCTTTGGCTTTAGTTTTGGATTATCCCCCTCTTTTCTTGTTTTGTTTGCTTTTTTACTGTTGAGTTTTGAGAGTTCCTTATATATTCTGAATATTAGTCCTTTATCACACAGATGGTTTGCAATATTTTCCCCCACCATATGGTTTATATTTCTACCATCTTAAGAAGCTCATGGCAGGGGCACCTGGGTGGCTTAGTCAGTTAAGCACTGGACTCTTGATTTTTGGCTCAGGTCATGGTCTCAAGGTCATGAGTGTGAGCCACCTGTACAGCTCCGCACTCTGGGGAGTGTGCTTGAGATTCTCTCTCTCTCTCTCCCTCCTCCTCCCCCAACTAAAATAAACAAATAAATAAACAAATAAATATTTTCTTAAAAAAGGTCACAGGGCAAATGGTTTCAATTTTTATGAAGTCAAATTTATTTCTTTTAGTGATTACACTTTTGGTATTGTCTAAGAATTTGTATAGCCCTAAAAACTCAAATTTTATCAATCTTTTCCCTGAGAATTTTATATTTTAATATTTTATCATTAATTTCATGATCTATTTTTTATTTCCTTGTTTATAAAAGTATTAAGTTGGGGTTGATATTCTTTAGCAGGGTATATTTTCTCCATCCAATTAGCTTTGAAATGGTCAGAAATTACTTGAACACATTTATATAGATTTTTTAAATTCCCTTTTCTGTTTATTGATCTATATACCATTCATTCAAACCACATAATCTTATTATAAGTTCATGATAGTTACTGAAATCGAGAGGAATTCATAATGATTCCTTCTACTTTAGTCCTCTTTCTCAATATTTTTTTAGCTCTTTTTTCTTTATGATATACAATTCAGAATAATCGTGTCCATGCAAAAGTATCACCAGGGTTTTGAAAGAAATTCATCAAACTTGTCATTTTACCTCAAATCTATATACATATTTATCAGTTGAGCCATTCACTCCATGGACATGGTTCCTCTTTCCATTTGTTTAGATTTTTGGCTTGATTAGTGTTATATATAAAGAGATATACATAACACTGTTACACACACACACACACACACACACACAGACTAGCCTTCCATCACTGGAATAAACTCAACTTATTCTTTTATACATATATTTTTTTCAAAATCTACTTGCTAATACTTAAGAATTTCTATATCCACATTAATAATGAATCGTGGCTTCTGGTGTGTGTGTGTGTGTGTGTGTGTGTGTGCGCGTGTGTGTGTTTACTAACTGTGTCTAGTTTTAATATCAGAGTCCTACCATCTTCATGAAATAAATTGTGAAATGTTCCTTTCTTACATGTTTTCTCAAAGAGATTCTGCTGAATTACTGGTAGTAATTTAAATATTGGGAAGAATTCTCCAGTAAAGCCATCTGTGCCTAATGGTTCTTTCCTGGGAGTTTTTGCAATAACGTGTCAAATTTATGTGTGTAGTATCATTCCAGTATTCCCTTGTTATCCTTTTGACATTTTCAGAGTTTGCAGTAGTCTTTATTTAATTCCTAATGTTAAAATTTTGTCTTTCTCTGTTAATCATGATAGAGAATTAATAATTATATTGCTTTTTAAAAATAAAGAGCTCTTTGTTTCATTGATATGTCTTTATTTTTTACTTTCATCATTGATTTCTGCTAATACCTTATCCTTTCTTTTATTTATTTTTGGTTATTTTCAGCTTTATTCTTGAGGTGAAAACATAAGTTATTGATGTGAAGCTTCCTTTCTGATGTTTGTATATAATTTTATAAATTTTCTTCACAACTTTGTTTTAACTGTTGACCACAAATTTGATATTTTCATTTTCATTCAGTTCTTTTTTGTTTTCATTTCACTAGCAATTCCCTTTTTGACACAGGAATTATTTTTAGAAGTGTGTTTAGTTGCCAAACGTTTGGAGACTTTTCTATTACCTCTTATTTTGTTTTCCAGTTAGATTTCATTCTGTCCAAAGAACACTCTCTCTGGTTTCAATTCCTGTAAATTTATTGAGCTTTGTTTTATAACTCAGCACTTGGTCTGTTTTCATATATGTGGGAGCTTGAAGTGAATGTGTATTCTGCTTTTTTTTTTGGAGAATATTTTATGAGTGTCAATTATAATCTGTCAGTTGATGGTATTGAGTTGTATAACACTGTACAATTCTATTAATTGTTGAGAGAGGGGTGCTGAGATGTCCAATAGTCTTGTTTTTTCTTTGGAGTTCTACAGATTTTTGCTCTACATATTTTTCAACTCTGATACATAGAAAATAAGGGTGGCTTTGTCTTTCTGATAAATTGGTAGTTTTATCTTTATGTAATGTCTCCCTTCGTCTCTGAATATTACATTTGATAAAGGGTCAATTGAGAACACATAACAATACAAATGCATGTTCATATGCCATGAGGACTTCAAGATACAAACAAAAAATAGATCCAGAATTATAGCTGGAGTGTTTAATAAGCCTGTATCTAATCAATAAAAAGAGTAGATAGGAGAAAAAAGAATTATGGTATTAAGACCTAAGAAACACCAACACTACCCTTGAACTTCTTGATATTTTGAGAATGATACATACAGTATAATATGTATTTTCTTCATGTAAAACTCGGCAAAAACTCCAAAAAACAGTCTTTTGGGTAGGCAACATACTCTCTAACCTATCTGATTCCTTTGACAAATACATAGAAAGTCAACTTTTTGGCTTTCCTTGAAAGTACTAAATAGTATATAAGTATCTGAATAAATTTATAGGGATAACCTTCAAAATAGTTAAGAAAACAAGGGATGCAGAATACATAAGGAATAGCCAGGAATAAGAGAAAGGGAAGAAGGGGTAGAGAAAAATTCAAGGAATTTTCCATGTCTCCTATCCACCTAAATAGTGTACTGATAGTTTTCTGAAAGTTAACCCTTAAACAACACAGGCTTGAACTGCACAGGTCTACTTAAACACAGATTTTTTGTTTGATGAATACACTTTAGCACCATAAACATATTTTCCCTATAATTCTATGACATTTTCTTTAGTTTTATATATGTTGTATTCCATATTTTTACAATACAAAATATGTGTTACTTGACAGTTTATGTTGCTGGTAAGGCTTTTGGTCAACATTAGGCTATCAATGAAGTTCTTGGGTAGTCCAAAATTATAAGTGGACTTTGTGGGATAGCTGGCACCCCAACCCCCTTGTTGTTTAAGAGTCAACTTTATTTCTATTTCCATTGACAATTTCATCTTATCTAAATCTAATATATTCAAGTTGTAGCTGAATTTTCTTTTGTGCAGAAGCTATCATTTTCTGATGGCTGAGTAATATCCCACTGTATATATAGACCACATCTTTACCCGTTCATTATTGAAGGACATCGTGGCTCCTTCCAGAGTTTGAACTACTGTGGACATTGCTGCTGTGAATATGGGGGTGTGAGTGTCCTGGCATTTTATTGAGACTCCTAACTCTGAGAAACAAAGGGTTGCAGAAAGGGAGGTGGGGGCTGGGGTACCTGGGTGATGGGCACTAAAGAGGGCACTTGATGGGATGAGCACTGGTGTTATACTACATGTTGGCAAATTGATTTTAAATTAAAAAATAATAAAATAAAATGAAGATACCTTGAACAAAAATTTAGAGAAATCCTCAATCTCTGAGATGTTGCAGTTTATCTTGCCAATATTATTTACTAAGTGCTTTTAGCTTACTAATCTCTCAGTTATGACTTCAATATCAATCAAAACTGAAAAGTGCAAACTTATGATAGGGAATGAGAATGAGCTTTGGGATTTTATATAGGAATTTAGAAAACTGTACTATCATTAGGGTTTTTGTTTTTATTTTTTATAATAGTTTGTATTTTGAATGTTTGTTCTCTAGTTCATAGAGTAATTTTGCAAAATAGAGCAATGCCAAAAAATTTGTAGAGAAAAAAATTATTAACAATGCATTTTAACATTGACAGTAGTCTGTCAAAACTACAGATAGGAAAAAGAATTTAGAAACTTTGCAAATACTGGCCATAATATTACTTCCTTTAAAAATTTGCATATGTTATGCATTATTATATATCTTTTTCATGCATTTAAACTTAATGAAACTTTATTTAGAAGATTCTATTTATTTATTCATGAGAGATACAGAGAGAGAGGCAGAGACACAGGCAGAAGGAGAAGCAGGCTCCATGCAGGGAGTCCGACACAGGACTCGATCCCAGGATCCTGGATCATGCCCTGAGCCAAAGGCAGATGCTCAACCATTGAGCCATCCAGGTGTCGCTTAATGAAACTGCTTTAAGTAAGCTAAAATAGACTTTTTTTCTTCTTTTTCTAAACTACTATTTTCTTTATATCTTATGTTTAAGAAATACAATAAAATAATCTCTTGTAAATCAAATTCCATGATTTGTGATTTGTGTTGTAATTTCTTGTCTAGTTATCTTCATTTCCAATTAAATATTATCAATAAAGTGCATCCTAAGTAAATTAAACCTGGACAAAACTGAAAATAATTTAGTATAATAATTTTATCACATACTTGAGATAAGGGGTAAATATGAGATATCTAGTTAATGGAATTATTTGCAAGGTTTTATGCTCAGTTAAAAGTAAACATAAGCTAAGAAATGTCAACAAGTCAATAGGAAAGTTAGAATTTTATGGTAAAGAGAACATGTATTTAAGTGGAAAGCTAATACAAGAAGTTAAATACACATTTATCTTTTAAATTTAAGTAGGAAGGTGTGCTTCTTTTGGGCTATACATTTTAAAAATTCTTATAAGAGAATGAAGACAAAATCTGCCTCAAACAAATGATAAACATCAGTCATAAATATGAACAATAAAAGGATTCAAAGATAAAGTTTTCAAATCTAATCACAAAAATGCTGCTAAAATATCTAGTTATTAGAAAACAGCATCATGAATGACAGGTAACAAAATATAGTAAACTGAGGGTGGAACATTAAAAAACCACAGGATTCATGAAAACAATTAGAAGCTTTTAAAATAAGTAAAAATTGTTTTCTGGACATTATGGCATTCATAAGCATAGCTTGATATGAAGGATACTATTCTCGTAAATGAAGCTGATTTAAGACCCTAAATGGATGTATAGTACAGGGGGGTAGAGTGTAAGATGGTTGGAGGGCTGGAGGAAACCATGATGTAAGATAATTGTACAAAAGAAAAATTACAGTTGAGGGAGGAATGAATAGGCCAAGCCCAGGGGGTGTTCTGAGGAGTGGTCTCTGAGCGATGCCACAATGATGAGGAATGTTACTTTGCATTTCTCCAAACCCTGAGAATGTGCAACACCGAGTAAACCATAATGTCAACTATGAACTGGATGATTAGGACTTGTCGATGGAGATGCGTCGATGGTAACAAATGAACCCTGGTGGGAGGTGCTGATAATGAGGGAAGAGGGCGTACTGGGCACCTCTGTGTCTTCCCCTCAATATTGTTGTGGTCCTGAAACTATTCTAAAAAGTCTTCTAAAAAATAAAGAAAGAAAATGTAGGGAGCTTAAATGAAAA
Organism: Canis lupus dingo; assembly: GCF_003254725.2. Taxonomy (NCBI): domain Eukaryota; kingdom Metazoa; phylum Chordata; class Mammalia; order Carnivora; family Canidae; genus Canis; species Canis lupus. The sequence continues at coordinate 63,006,845 of NC_064257.1, forward strand.
ATGAAGACTTGCACTTTCTCTTTCCACATTTGTTCTCTGTATCATTTTGGCTCTTCTAAATCTAATGTGCTATTTAAGAGGTTATAGGGGGACTTAACAACACAAAAACATCACAATTTGGTGATTGTTCCTTTTGTTGTATAGAAGTTTTTATTCAATCCCATTTGGTGATATTTTTGTTGCCTTTGCTCTTGGTATTCTATTAAAAAAAATTGGAATGTCAAGAATTTTCTCTTCTAGGAGCTTTATGGTATTAGGTCTTATGTTTAGTTTTCAACCCATTTTTAGTTGATTTATGTGATTTATAAATCACATTGTTGATTTATATTGTGAGCTAAGGGTCCAGTATCATTCTTTTGATTGTGGATATCAATTTTCCCAGTACCATGTATCGAGGAGACCATCCTTTCCGTATTGTGTATTTTTGGTAACCTTATCAAAGGATACTTAATCATATATGTGTGAATTTATTTCTCAGATCTCTACTCTATTCTTTGGCTATATTTGTCTATTTTTTATGCTACTTCCATACTGTCTTAATTATTATAGCTAGCAAGATGATCATATGACTTTTTCCATTGGTTCCAATGAGTAGTCTTTTATATTTATAGATTTTTTGCATTGAATTACTCTGGCATCTCCGAGATAAATTTCACTTAATCATAGTCTATGAAACATTTCATGTACTGTTGAATTTGGTTGGCTAATATTTTGTTAAGAATTTTCACATCCCTGTTTATTTTTTTAAAGATTTTATTTATTTATTCATGACAGACACACAGAGAGAGAGAGAGAGAGAGAGAGAGGCAGAGACCCAGGCAGAGGGAGAAGCAGGCTCCATGCAGGGAGCCCAACATGGGACTGATCTCGGGGCTCCAGGGTCAGGCCCTGGGCCAAAGGCAGGCGCTAAACCACTGAGCCACCCGGGGTTCCCAACATCCCTATCTATTAAGAAAATGCAAACTATGTATATTTAGGTTAATTATCCACAGGTAAGGATTTGCTGTTGCTGTCATAGATCTCTATCTTGATGGCACTACTCACCGGAGCTTTGTAGTGTTAAGGTCTCGATTCTTCATGTTCCTCAAGGTCCACATTGCTCTCTTCACATTTCAAGAAGACGTCCCTAACTTGTCTTTCCTGACTAGCTTCAGGAATAAAAGACTTTTCCTAGTCAGTCCAGCTAGAGACTTTTAGAGTTACTCAGTCTTTTTCTATGGATGCTGAGATCCCCACCCCCACCCCCCACCAGGTAGTGTCCTATAGTGATCAAGAAGATAAGTTGTGTACTTTCTCCTGATCCTGCAGCTTAGTAGCTGCTATCTGTAGGGTCTAACACAAATCCTCTTAAAGGCTCACCCACACCATATGCAGAGGCCTGCGTGCACTCTACGGCAGTATGCGATTGTCTACAGTAGTTGGATGTTCCATCTCCCGGAGCCTTTTGCCAGCTTTGCAGGGCCTGCAAGTCAGGCATCTCATTGACTTCATGGGCAGGGCCCTTGGTGGGATCTGTGGGTTCTATGGAGGATTTTTGAGTTTCATGCTTATTTGCCATGGGCCCCCACCCTGTTCCCCTGCTTCTAGTTTCCACAAGACCATTCAACCATGCCAGTCTCCGTGATCTGGGTGACACCAAGCAGAAGGGAGACCCATGGGCATCATTCCACAATGAGGGACGCATCCTTCCTTACTTTCCTCTGTGGGAGAACCATAAGTTAGGGGGTCTCTCTTGGCACCGAGCTGTGCCGCTACAGGGGAGAATGCTGAAAAAAGAAGCCGTTCTTCTCATCCTCTTCATGGCATCTGTTCTTGATTTTTTTTTCCTTCTTTTTGATCCAAGGAGATATAGGAATCTCTTTACTGGACTCTTCAGTTCCCACAGAGATATCCCTATCTCTGCATAGTTGTTAAAATGTATGTTCCTACGTGGACACAAGAGCCGGAAACCTGTATTCCCCATCTGACATCTGTAAGGAGGGAACTGCGATGTTGATGGGAAGCTGTGGGTTCCTGTTGAGCGTGTGTGCCTACCACGTCCTCCCAGCAGAGGCAAGCTATACTTCGGGTGATGGATGTGGGTTTGGCCGTTTACCTCTTTAAGAACAAAACTCTTTCTGTTATTCAAAAAATATCAATAAACTGATTTGTCAAAGGTGATTATTGGGGGACATAATTATAATCTGTCAAAGAAAACTTACTATTCAAGAAGTGATCTGAGGGATAGAGATCAGTGTGATCTGAGGGATAGAGATCAGTGAATAAGTAGACCTGGGGGGTTTCCTATTTCTCTCTTTTTTCTTTTTCCTTTTCTTTTCTTTTTTTGCTATGCTCACTCTCTCTAATAAATAAACACAAGCAGGGAAAGCTGCAGAGGGAGAGGGAGAAGCAAGCTCCCCATTGAGTAGGGAGCACAGTGGTGGGGCTCCATCCCAGGACCCTGGAATCATGACCCAAGGTGAAGGTAGACGCTTAATCAACTGAGCCACCCCGGTGCTCCAACCTGGGGTTTTCTTACAGATAAATCTGATAGAACTTTAACAAAAAGATAGTAATTCTTAATGATATGCATATAAAACATATATACCTAACACACAAAACTGTTCGAACACTTTGATGATGAAAAGGGTGAAAAAAAGTTGTTTTTAAAGGACACTATTTAAAAAAAAAATAATAGATAAATGGAATGTGAGACTAATCATTGCTTACCTGAGTTTTTAATCAGCAAAATCAAGTGATAATATTTCATAACTTGGAATAAACACAAAGAATAGCAAAAAGAAAAAAAATCTCTCCTTCTACCCCACCCTTCAAAAAAAGAAGAAAAAAAAAAAAAGAAAATCTATAAAGGAAAAGATGAGAGATTAGAAAAGGAGCCAGACCTTAAAAAGGACCTCCTAGGATTTCTAGATAAGTTAAAAGCTGAAGGAGAAGTAATTATTATGCATAATAAAGAAACTGTATCTAAACTTAGTAATAAAAAAAATAAACTTAGTAATATATTCAATCTACAGATTAAAGGAGGTCAATGAGCCCAGGCTGTTTAACAAATGCCTCTATCACCCTAGACTAATCTTAATAAATTTACTAATTGCCAAGGATAATACAAAAAAAAATTACAGGTTTCCAGATAGAAAGCACAGGTTACCCATTCCAGACAAGTGTTGGACTTAATATTAACATTACGCTAACAATTAAAGTGAAACAAATTATATACTACATAAAAAAAAAGGCCAGAGAGCCATTTAATTAAATTTAGCAACCACTTATGTAAAATTGTCCAAAAATTGAATAAAACTAATTTAACAAAGAGTCCTCCTGCAAACTAATCACGAGATGTTGAAATCATTGCAAGTAAATGGTCTATCATCATTTTGTAGGACCTATTGATCAAAGGGAAGGACATATTTAAGTTGAGGATGTCATCAGTGTTGGAGGAAAAGTCATTAGTACATTAGGTGGAAATCCTGAAGATAAGACCTGGTTTTCCGGGTAGGAACTCAGATCACGTAGATTGCTGTTGCTTGAATTCATTCCTGAACAATTCTCACCTTGGAGGTACGAGTACAGAAGCAGTATCGTTGTGAGGGTGAGAAAGCAAAGAGACCTAATCAAGATTACCACCATTGATCAGTGCTATTGGAAATTCTAGTTAATCACCTGGAAGGATGCGGCTGTTGATAAAATTTGAAAACCATCTAGGTCACTGCAAATGTTTTTACATACTTACAATTTATCATAATTTAGAATATTTATTTTAAACCAATATGATAAAATGGCTAGATAAGGAAATTCAAGATAATCAAAATATCTTTTCCTGTATACCAGCTATGGGAATGAAATGAAACATACCTTAAAAAAAAAAAAAAATCCTCCACAGAGATAAGAATCATTTTTGAGTAGTAAACTATAACATAAAAAGAAAATGATGTGTCAACATGATTTCTACTTCAATTTAGTCTTATTCCCATTCTGTATTATACTTGATCTCTACGGATGTGGTCTCTACTTCTCTCATTGCCAGACTCTTTTATTCTAATCAAAGAATCACTGAAAGGACCTTCCAGAACCTAGCACATACTTTTAGGGGTATTTCTATATCATTCTGATATCTAAGAATATGTAACTTTCTCCTTCATCCCTATCTTGGCATAAACCTTACATTTTGCAAGATACTCAGTCTTTCACAGTTTGGATTCTCTTCCAATTTTTAAGTGATTTTTTTTTTCTTTTCAAATATTTTCTTGTCATATCTTTGTCTGATTTGGGTACCAAGATAATTCTAGGCTTGGGATGCCCAGGTAGCTCAGCAGTTGAGCATCTGCCTTGGGCTCAGGCCATGACCCTGGGGTCCTGGGATCGAGTCCTATGTCGGGCTCCCTGCATGGAGCCTGCTTCTCCCTCTGTCTGTGTCTGCCTCTCTCTCTCTTCTCTCATGAATAAATAAATAAAATATTTAAATAAAAAGAAGATAATTCTAGGCTCATAGAATGAGTTAGAAAATATTTCTTTCTACTTTCTGAAAATGAATATAAAGAATTGGTATAGTTCCTTCCTTAAATGTTTGGTGGAATTCAATTCACCAGTAAGTCCATCAGGGTCTGGTGGTTCTGTTTTAGATGATCAATTATCATTGCAATTTCATTAATATAGGCCTACTCAGGAGTGCCTGGCTGGCTCAGTTGGTTAAGCATCTGACTCTTGATTTCAGTTCAGGTCATGATCTTGGGGTTAGGAGACTGACCTCCCACTGGGTATGGAGCCTGCTAAGATTCTCTCCCCCGCAACCCCTGCCCCACCACTCATTCGTGCACACACACACTCTCTCTCTAAAGGAAAAATACTTCTATTCAGATAATATATTTCTTCTTGTTTCAGTTTTGGCATTTGTGTCTTTCAAGGAATTGTGCATTTCATCTAGGTATTCAAATATGTGGGCATGGAGTTGTTAAAAGTATTTGTTATCCTTTTAATGTCCCTAGGATCTGTAGTGATACCCCTATTTAATTATGTTAGTAATTTACATCGTCTTTTTCTAATCCTGGCAAGAGTCATAGATTTTGTTGATCTCATCAAACAACCAGCTTTTGGTTTCATTGGTTTTTCCTCTATTACTCTCCTGCTTTAAATTTCACTGGTTTGGGCCCTAATTCTTATTTTTTCTGCTTTCTTTGATTTAATAGGCTCTTCTTGTCCTAGTTCCCTAAAGTAGAAACCTAGATTATTGGTTTTAGATTTTTCTTCTCAAGTATATTAATTCGATGCTAGAAACTTGCCACTACAAACTGCTTTTTTTTTCTTTCTGTTTCCCACAAATTTTGGAAAGTTGTGTTCTCATTTTCATTTAGTTCAATATTTTTAAATTTCTCTTGAAATATTTCTTTAACCCACATATAGAAATGTTGTTTAATCTCCATGTGTTGAGATTTATCAGTCATCTTTCTATTATTGGTTTCTAGTTTAATTTTACTGTGGTCTGAAAGTGGACATTGTATGATTTCTATTCTCTTAATTCTATTGCGGCACGCCTTGTGGCCCAGAATGCGGTCTGTGTTGGTGAATGTTCTACGTGAGCTTGGGAGGAATGTGTGTTCTGCTATTGTCGGATGAAGTGGTCTGTACGTGTCGATTATATCCATTTCATTGATGATGATGTTGAGTTAAACTATGTTCTTTATGAAGTTTCCAGTGATAATAGTGGCTTCAGCTTATTCCCTTTGCAATGCCAATATTTTTTGCTTCACATAGTTTGATGGACTGTTGATAGTGCCACATCTTCTTGGAGAAGTAACCCCTTATTACTATATGCTATATAATTCTATATTATAATATTATATATTATGTAATGCTCTTTTTTATGCCTGGTAACTTTCCTTCCTTTGAAGTCTGCTTTGTCTGAAATTAATATAGCTACTGTGCTTTCTTTTGTTTAGTGTTCACCGGGTATATTTTCCCCCATCCATTTGCTTTGAAGCTATATGTATCTTATTTTTTTTTTTTTTTTAGATTTTATAGAGTTATTTGAGAGACAGAGGGAAGGAGCATGAGCAGAGGAAAGGGGGAGATGGAGACAGAGAAGGAGACTCCTCTCTGAGCAGGGAGACTAATGGAGACTTGATCTCAGGCCTCTGGGATCATGACCTGAGTCAAAGGCAGACACTTAACTAACTGAGCCACCCAGGTGCCCTGTATCTTAATATTTAAGGTGATTTTCTTGTAGACAACGTATTGTTGGGTCTTGTTTTTTGATGCATTCTGACAATTTCTATTTTATAATTGCTGCATTTAGACCATCTATGTCCAAAGTGATTACTGACAAAGCTGGATTTGTATCTATCATAAATGTTATGTTTTTTTTTTATTTGTTTCCCTGGTTCTTGGTTAATTTTGTCATCTACTCTTGTTCAGACTTGTGTGATTTAAACTTAGCACTTTATATGGTATAATTATTTTTTGGAATTATTTGTAATTCCAAAGGTTAAAGTAAGAAATGGTTTCTACAAAGATTATTACTATTTACTCATTCTTGGTACCTGATAAATCTCAGGCAATATTTAATCAATATTAAAGCTTGAATTTCCCTGGATGCCCAAAATTTTAAAATGTTTAACTCCAGGTAGGGAGAAGGAGTTTAATTCTGCATTAGAAGCAGTACATTTCTGTAATACTCACATGTTCCAAAATGGAGCTTTTTGGGATTCAGCTTATTATGAGATGCACTCTTGTTAAATTTCCCACTTTTAAAAACTCCACACTTTGATTACTGTTTCTCTCACTTCACAATATTAATAAAGAAAATATAAATTCTCCTAATCACCAAATTCAAGGAGAAAATGGATTTGTAGCCTTTTAATTAAGAGTTCCATATTTTCTTAAGTATTGTCATTTACCCCTGTTGTAACTACTAAAGAAAAATAAGGCATATAAAATTAAAAAGTGATCAAGATAATCAAGTCAGAATAAAAAAAAATATACAAATACACAGAATAATTATATTAAAGGGGAATGGAAATATATACTGCTGAATATTTTTATAGTATATGTTAAATAACAGAATGCAATTTAAAGGTAGAAATTAGTTAACCTTAAGCACTAGAAAACACATAAAAGGTAAAAGAGGTATAGCTAACAAGCCAATTGTGGAGATAATATAGTATACTTAAAAAACAACTGCATTCAATTTAACAAGGCAAAAAAGAAGGGAACAAAAGATAGACAAATAAAAATAAATATCAAGATGGATGATTAAATCCGCTATATCAAAGAATTACATTAACTATACATTTTTTGGCATTCCAATTAAAAGCAAAGATTGTCATGCAATTAGAAGTTATGACATATCTATTTGTATGACATCTATAAAAATATACTTTATACATTATGACAATAAAGACAAAAAAAAAAAGACCAAAAAATGTCACTATGAGGCAAAGTAGAATTTGGCATAAGGAATGTCACAGTGATAAAGGAGGACATTTCATAATGATCAATATGTGAATTAGCTAAGACATAGCAACCCTAAAACAAAACAAAAAACAAAAATAAGGATATGTAAGGTTTTGATTATTTCCTGTTAGTACAAATGCCTCAAACTTTTATTAGGATCTTATATACAACATTTTGCTATATTCCAAATTAGTATGCCTTTGGGGCAGATTGTATTATCTCTTTCTGTCTTGACCTCCTGTCCTGTATCATATACTTACATATCCTACCATACTCTAGATGGTAAAAAAAAAAAAAAAAACATAAACCAAAAAGTTAGCCAAAGTGAAAAATAAATAGCAAGTTCCAATTGTAGTCAGTCTTATAAGTCTTCTATTTCAGAGACTAGTGTAACATGTGGACAGAAAATTATTAAGAAGACAAAAATACCTATGAATATTGACTGATTTGGTTTAACTGGTAACTTTGCATTTGGTAGATGCAGGAAGCATCTGTTTCAGGGTCCTGAGGTTTCCTGGGTAGTATTGAAATCTTTATCATATACGTTTGGAATTCATGTTACCTCATCTCGGCTGACAGTTCATTGCTATTCAATAATCTGCATTCAGCTTCTATTCTGTATCCCATTCCTCAGAGTAAGAGTCCTCACGCCTCTGTACGATTCGAGTATGGGCTATGGCGTTATCATGTCTCAGTGGCTAGCTGAAAATACTGAGAGAACCCAATTATATTTTATCAAATTCCTGACACCTTACACTTCTGGGCTTTCTGTTTTTATGACAGGAAGAAATATTTTCCCAACTATGTGGGGCTTCTGTATCTTCACTCATTAAGTGTTCTTTACATATTCCACTCCTTATGTTTTTATTTCTTTCAATAGGGTTTCAAATTTAGTAGTTCTAAGAAGTCTGAGGCCTACAAACCGAGACGGGAAATAGTCTAACCACTGCAGGTCTTTATTTTGCTAGTACCATACGGGATGTAAAGGGTCCTGTAACACCTTTGCTACACTCCCAGTCAGTACGCCTGAAAGCATTACTCTCTGTGTCTTGACCTACTGTTACAGCCCATGCTTCTGCTTCTCTCTAGATGACTATTTTTATTAAACTTGTTAAAATTCTACTCCTTTCTTGAAGTTGGGATTAGAAAATATCTTCCGCTGAGGGCATTTTCTGATTCCTTCCCCTGAACTCATTTCCCTCATGAATTATGATTGCATTTATATACCTTAGCAGTGCTCATTATCAATACCAAGATCTACGTCATTATTGAATCTACGACTATAATCTACCACTGTATTGCCCTCTCCTTGAACGCCGATGAATTGCATATTACACGCGTCATAATGTCTTGCACATAATAGGCCCTCAAAATATGTCAATTTGAATTTACTTGCACTTAACCTTATTCCCTCCTTCTATATAGGTTTGGGCCTGTGCAACCTCTATAAATGCAAGAATATATTCTTAAAATCAAGAATCACTTTATGACACATGGGAAGACTATATTTACAACCACAAAACAAAACCTTCATGTATGGGATTTACAGGAAAAATAATATTTCCATTTATTGAATAACAGACAACTTATGTTTCCTAGAAAGAAATTATAATGACTGAAAATAATAAAATAGGCTTACCGCTTTATTTTTATCCATCATTTAAATTAAAAGCAATAGGGAGACAACATACTAAAATGATGTTAAGAGTCTAGTATTGGAAACTTCATTACCTGGGCTCAAGCCCCACATTTATTATCCACTGTGAATTACCTTGGTTATGTTATTTAACCTGCCTGTGCTCAGGTTTAGTTTCTTTTAAATTTATATACAATAGTATATGACTCTGACTCATGGAATTGTTGTGAGAATTAAATATGGTGATATTTGTAGTGTTGGCATTGTAAAAATGTTAAAATAAGTAAGTATATGCTATTTTTGTTTTCCACATATGTGTCCTTAGTTCATTTTCTATTGTCTGTCCAAAAGTTGGAGAAGTATAAAGGACATTTTGTTTATGCTGTTTTATATTTGCTATGATCACAGAGGGAAGTGATCCAATTGCATTTTGAAGTGCTTCCAGGGTAATTACCCAACCTAAGAATAAAAACACTCTAGTCAATTGAACATTAGCATTTTTCCTTTATTTTTATGACACTTCAGATCTTGAGATTCTTAGAAAATGTTTCCAAGCTTCTATCACATTTTACTGTATTGTTGCCATAATTAACAGTTCTCCTTACCTTTAATTTATTGTCTATTCGATTGCTTCTGCTTATTAAGATTAGTCTTCTTAAACTGATGTTTTTATAATTTCATTCCTTTGGCCACCAATTGTTCTCAATAATGCCTGACGGAAGTTCAGCCATTATAGCCTTATCTTCCATTTATCTTTTGATTTCTTTTAGCTTCTTCCTCCCAAACTTACCATATGATCCAGTCAAAGTTTTTGGACAAATCCTGGATGCTTTAATCCTATTTCTCTTCTCTTCCTTCAGTTTTGCTATTCTTGGATGCTTGTCCCTAGATATATTTCCCAACACTGTAATAATGGAAAGAGTATGGATTTGAGGGTCGATATATGGGTCTAGATAAGGCCTCTGCAAATAGGTAGCTGTGTGAAAGATGGCTGTTTACCCAAGTTGTCTGGGCCTCAGTTAATTGGCTTGTGGTAGGATTAAGTTCTCTAAAGTGTGTAGGTTATCAGGCACATGTACATGCCAGTTAGTGATGCTCTCTTCTTTCACAGCCTATCCAAATCTCCAGATCCTAGCTTAAATTTCATTTCTGTCAAAGAAACTTCTTTGAGTCATGGAAACTGATTTTCTTTCTCTTTTAAACTTACTTATATCCTTTATTTTACACTTATAGCCTTTTACCCCCCTTAGCTTTGGGAGGTCTTTTTTTGTGTGTATATATTTTGTTTTACTGATACCATTAGATTGAAAACTATTCAACGACTCTATTCCCATAGTCATCTGAAAAAAGACTTTAAGCTATATGTAATTTTTAATTTATTGAAGTTATTTTAGCATTACTTTATCCAACTTATTTTATATTTGTTGCCTTTAACTACAAGTTGTAAAAAATTGAAACATATTTTAGAAACACAATTTAATTTTTTTCTATGTGATTTTAAATAAAGGAAGGCAAATTTGAAGAGCAAATTTAAAAATACACTAGTTTATTTGTTTATATTATTACATATTATATAATTATATTTTGCAACAATACATAATTGTGTTAACTGGTACCATATATTTTATGAATAACAAAAAGTAGATCCAAACTTAGGACTAATATGCAGTGGGAGGAGGTCTGACAGACTCAGAAGAAAAAAAAAAAAAGAGTATTATAATATTGTCATTATTCAACTTAAATTTTCCACTGAAAATAAAAGTAATTGAATTAGCCAATGCATGTCCAAATGTATTTCTGTATGCATACTTATTTTAAATTATTTGCTTTCAAATACACGTACTACTCAGAAAGAGAAAAGCAGCACTGGCATTTAGGAAGTAGCCCAGTATGCTTAGCTAGGTCTTTTGTTCTAGTTTGGATATATATATATATAAATTCACAGGTTATCAATATTAAACAAGACTCTTCTGCGACAATGATGGCTCAAGACAAAAACAAGGTCATTCTGTAATTATACATGAATGTAGGTAAAGCACGAGTGTTGTCCAATCACACAGATGGCCAAACGTACTTCTCTCCTGGCTAATATAAGTGACCATGGTTTCTTACCAAATAAAGCTTTGGCCTAGACCTAGTCTTTTTCTAGATAGATTTGATTTTTGTTTTGTTTTGTTTTGTTTTTAGATAGATTTGTTAAAAACGAATCATATAAATACCTGTACTTCCTCAGAACATTTAATTAAAGCAAGTCTCACTTTCTTAAATATTACAAAAAATGAAATGACTAAACACAAACCCAAATCCTATAATTATTCTCTAACAACCTCTTACTTAAAATGCTCCCAATACATCCTGGTGCCAGTTTGTCGGGACTCCAGTGAACTATTTACATTGGCTGTACATGGAAATGTCTCTTCAGCTATGTGACTCCAAGGCAGCTGCTGCTGTTGCTTTTTCCTCTTCCGCCCCCTTCTCTCCTGCTCCCTCCCCTGCTGCCTCTTACTGGATAAGAGCCACGGTGTTCATTTGTTCACTTCTTGAACTTGAAGTATTTCTCAATGGTATCCTTGGCCTGCGACTCTTTGCCATAATCCTTGACTATCACACAAACGCAACTAACCACTTGCAGTATTTTTCCCTCTATGTCAATTTTATGGAACCCTGTCTATTCCTCTAGTTTCTTGTTATCAAACTTGTTGGGTTTGTGCTGAACTGATGTTCAAGGGCCACACAAAGGGCCACCACCACTTTGGCATACATAGACTCCTTACCGATGGACACAAACACACAAAGATGGACTTGACACTTGTCTAAAGCTGGGGCAGCTTTGTAAATTCCATGTGCTAGGCCATCATGGAAAAGAGCAATCTTTACCACCTCTTATAAAGTAGCATAAATGTCCATTCTACCCCCAGCAACAATGTCTTCCTCAGCATTAGAGGATCTTTATTCTGTTGCCAGCTGTGACAGGCTTTCAATCCTTGTTAAAGTCCATGTGCTTAGAAAGTGATGCCATGTTGGTGAATTATTTCTCACCCAGTCTTGTATTCAGCTGTCTTGATCAACCAATCCCAGGGCTGTTTCTCTGCCAGCTTATTTTTGCAACCCCTTCAATATATAGTTTATTTTCTCCTTTTCTGAGACCAGCAAATGCAAATCTAAATTATGACAGTATTTAATCCTAATTATAATCCACAGTAGGAGAGGACAGGCACCGTCTTTTAATGGAGCATGTATTGCCTTGCAGAGCCAATGTCCTCACGTAGACCATTTCAGATGTCCTTTCCCCATATTTCAGTGTCCCAGGCACTAACACTAGCAGGACAGATCTATATTGGCTTAACATTCAAATGTCTGTAGCTCTGTGATGTTATTGCCTTTTCAAATTGCCCCACTGTGACTACTCTTCTAATGAAGGAGAGTGTAGAGAAATGCAACTGATTTTTGTATAATGATATTTTATTTCTTTTTCATGTCTGATTGCTATGGTGAGGACTTCCAGTACCATATTGAAAAAAAGGTGGCAAAAGAGAATACTCTTGTCTTGTTCTTGATCTTAGAGGAAAAGCCTAGTTTTTTTCACCATTGAATATGATGATGGCTGTGGGTTTTTCATATATGACCTATATTACATTAAGGTATGTGTCCACTAAGCCTACTTTGCTGAAAGTTTTTCTCATGAATGGATATGATATTTTGTCAAAAACTTTTCTGCATCTATTGAAATGGTTATACACTTTTTTTTTTATTGTAGAGAGTTGATGTTATGTGTCATGTTGATTGATTTGTGAATATTGAACCATCTTTGCATCACTGGATTAAATTCCATTTGATCATGGTAAATAATTTTTGATGTATTGTTTGATTCAGTTTGTTAATATTTTGTTGAGAACTTATGCATCCATGCTTATCAGAGGTGTTGACCTGTAGTATTTATTTGTTTGCTTCTGCTTTTTGTAGTATCCTTTTCTAGTTTTTGTATCAGGGTAGTGCTGGACTCATGAAGCGAATTTGGATGGTTTCCTTTGTATTCTCTTTTTTGAAATATTTTGAGAAGACAGGGTATTAACTCTTCTTTAACTGTTTGGTACAATTAATCTTTAAAATTACCTGGTCCTGGACTTTTTGTTTTTTACTAACTCAAGTTCATTGCTAATAATAGTCTGATAAAGTTTTCTATTTCTTTATAATTAAATCTTAAGATGTTTACATTCATGTATTTTTTATTTGAAATAAAGTAAGTTAATGCGTAGTGTAGCATTGGTTTCATGAGTAGAATTTAGTGATTCCTCATTTAACATATAACACCTAGTGTTCTTCCCAAAAAGTCTCCTCCTAATGCCCATCAACCATTTGACCATCTTCTCACCCACCTCCTCTTCAGAAACCCTCAGTTGTTCTCCAAAGTTAAGAGTCTCCTATGGTTTGCCTCCTATTTTTATTTTATCTCCATATCCTTTCCTATGTTCTTCTGTTTTGTTTCTTAAATTCCACATGTAAGTAAAAAATATATTCATCTTTCTCTGATTGACTTATTTTACTTAGCATTATAAACTCTATTTCCATCCACATTGTTGCAAATGGCAATACTTCATTCTTTTTGATTGCTGAATAATATTCCATTGAATACATATATCACTTTTTTTATCCACTCATCAGTTGGTGACATTCAGGCTCTTTCCATAGACTGGAAATAATGCTACTATAAACAATGGGCTGCATGTGTCCCTCTGAATTAGTATTTTTATATCCTTTGGATAAATATATAGTAGTGAAATTTCTGGGTTATAAAGTAGTTCTATTTTTAAATTTTGAGGAACCTCCATGGTGTTATCCAGAGTGACTGCACCAGTTTGCAACCCACCAACAGTGCAGAAGCAATCTCCTTTCTCCACATCTTGGCCAACACCTGTTGTTTCCTGCATTGTTAGTTTTAGTCATTCTGACTCATGTGAGGTCATAGCTCATTGTAGTTTTGATTTGTATTTCCCTGACGATGAGTGATGTTGAGCATCTTTCCATGTGTCTGTTGGCCATCTGGATGCCTTCATTGGAAAACTATCTATTCATATCTTCTATCCATTTCTTACCTGGCCTGCCTTTTGAGTGCTACATTTGATAAGTACTTATAGATTTTGCTATTAACAGTTTATCCTACACGTCATTTGCAAATAACTTCTCCCATTCTGTTGCTTGCCTTTTACTTTTGTTCATTGTTATCTTTACCATGCAGAAGCTTTTTATATTGATGAGGTCATTCTTGCTTTTGATCCCCTTGCCTACAGAGACATGTCTAGTAGGAAGTGGCTGCAGCTGAGGCCAAAGAAATTACTGTCGTACTCTCCTCTAGGATTTTGATAGTTTCCTTTCTGACATTTAGGTTTTCCATCTATTTTGAATATGTTTTTGTGTATTATGTAAGAGAGTGGTCCAAGTTCATTATTCTCTGTTGTTCAGTTTTCCCAACACCATTTGTTGAAGAGATTATCTTTTATCCATTGGCTATTCCTTTCTGCTTTGTTGAAGATTAGTTGACCATAGAGTTGAGGATCTACTTCTGGATTCCCTATTCTGATCCATTTATCTATATGTCTGTTTTTGTACCAGTACCACCCTGTCTTGATGATTACAGTTTTATAATACAGCTTGAAGTCTCAGGTTGTGATATCTCCCACTTTAGTTTGCTTTTTCAACATTACATTGGCTATTCAGAGTCTTCTCTGGTTTTAGAATGATTTGTTTTACCTCTGTGGAAAATGCTGGTGGGTTTTTTTATAAGGATCACATTATATGCATAGATTGCTTTGGGTAGTATAGACATTTTAACAATGTTTGTCCTTCCAATCCATGAGCATGGAATGTTTTCCCACTCTGTGTCTTCTTCAATTCATTTCATAAGTATTCTATAGTTTTCAGAGTATGGATATTTTACATCTTTATTGGGTTTATTCCTGGATGTCTTAAAGTTTTGGGTACAATTGTAAATGGGACTGAGTCTTTGATTTCTTCTTATGTTGTTTATTATTGGTGTAGAGAAATGCAACATATTTCTGTACATTGATTCTGTATCCCACAACTTTACTGAATTCATGTAGCAGTTGTAGCAATGTTTTTGGTGGAGTCTTTCAGATTTTTTGATAGTATCATGTTTTCCGTGAAGAGTGAAAGTTTGACTTCTTCCTTACCAATTTAAATGCCTTCTATTTCTTTTAGTTATCTGATTGCTGAAGATAAGATTTCCAGTACTGTGTTGAACAACAGTGGTGAGAGTGCACATCCCTGTTCTATTCCCGACCTTACGGGGAAAGGCTTTCAGGTTTTCTCTAATGATTATAATATTCTATGTGGGTCTTTCCTACACAGCCTTTAATGATGTTGAGATATGTTCTTTCTACCCCTACTTTCTTGAGGGTTTTTTTTTTATCAAGAATGGATGCTGTATTTTGTAAAATGCTTTTTCTGCATCTATTGAGAGGTTTCTATTGTTCTTATCCTTTCTTTTATTAATGTGGTGTATCATGTTGATTGATGTGTGGAGAATGAACCATCCCTGAAACCCTGGAATAAATTTCACTTGGTCATGGTGAATAATCCTTTTAATGTACTGTTAGATTTGATTAGTTAGTATCCTGTTGAGAATTTTTTCATGTTTTCCATTTCCATAAGGGATAACAGTCTGTAATTCTCCCTTTTTTTGTGGGGATGGGGGTCTTTGTCTGGGTTTGGCATCAAGATTATGCTGGCCTTATAGAATAAATTTGGAAGTTTTCCTTCCAGGTCATTTTTGTGGAACAGCTTCAGAAGTATTAATTCTTGTTTTTCCTTTTTTTTTATTTTTGAAGATTTTATTTATTTGAGAGAGAGAGAGACAGAAATATAGAGAGACAGAGAGCACACAAGTGGAGTGAGGGGTAGTGAGAGAAGCAGATGCCCTACTGATCAGGGAGGCCAAGTCAGGGCTCAATCTCAGGACCCTGAGGTCATGACCTGAGCTGAAGGCAGACCCCCTAACTGACTGAGTCACCCAGGCGCCCCTTCAATCTTCTTTAAATGTTTGATAGAATTCCCCGTGGAAGCCATCTGGCCCTGGACTCTTATTTGTTGGGAGATTTTTGATTACTGATTCAATTTCTTTGCTGGTTATGGATCTGTTAAAATTTTCTATTTCTTCCTATTTCAGTTTTGGTAGTTTATGTTTCTATGACTTTATCCATTTCTTCCTGATTGCCCTATTTGTTGACACACAATTGCTCATAATATTTTCTTATAATCATTTGTATTTCTTCAGTGTTGGTTGTGATCTCTCCTCTTTTATTCATGATTTTATTTATTTGGATCCTTTCTCTTTTCTTTTTGATAAATCTGGCCAGAGGGTTATCAATTTCAACTCTTTCAAAAAATCAGCTTCTATTTTTTTCTCAGCTTCTGCTTTCATTGATATGTTCTAAAGATTTTTTTTAAATTTTCTATATCCTTTATTTCTAATATTTATTTATTATTATTTATTATTTCCCTTCTCCTTTTGGATTTAGGATTTATTTGCTGTTCTTTTTCCAGCTTCTCTAGTTTGTATATTAGAGGCTTTTCTTGTTCCTTGAGAAATGCCTGTATTGCTATATACTTCCCTCTTAGGACTGCCTTTGCTGTATTTTATGGCTTTGGACTGTTGTGTTTTCACTTTCATTTGCTATCTTGCATTTAAAAAAAAATGTCTTCTTTAATTTCCTGGTTAATGCATTTATTCTTTAGTAGGATGTTCTTTAACCTCCATATATTTCTGGTCCTTCCAAATTTTTTCTTATGGTTAACTTCAAGTTTCATAGCATTGTGGTCTGAGGCCTGATTTGTGACCCACTATGTGATCTACTCTGGAGAATTTTTTTTTTTTTCTGGAGAATGTTTTATGTGTGCTTGAGAAGAATGTGTATTCTACTAGTTTAGGATGAAATGCTCTGAATATATGTTAAGTCCATCTGGTAAGTGTGTCATTCAAAGCCCTCATTTCTTTGTTGGTCTTCTGCTTAGATTATCTGTCTATTGCCGTGAGTGGGGTGTTAAAGTCCCCTACTATTACTGTATTAGTATCAATGCATTTCTTTAATTTTGTTATTAATTGATTTATATATTTGGCTGCTCCCAAGTTGGGGGCATAAATATTTACAACCGTTGGATTTTCTTGGTGGATAGATACCTTTAATATGATATACTGCCTTTCTTCATCTCTTATTACAGCCTTTGATTTAAAATCTAGTTTCTTCAGATATAAGGATGGCTACTCCAGTTTTCTTTTGATGTCCATTAGCTTGAAAGATGGTTCTTCACTGCTTCACTCTCAATCTGGAGGTGTCTTTGGGTTAAAAATGTCTCTTGTAAGCAGTATATTGATGGGTCCTCTTTTAATCCATTCTGATACCCTGTATCTTTTGATTGGAGCATTTACATTCAGAGTAAGTATTGGTAGATATGAATTTAGTGCCATTGTATTACCCGTAAGATCATTGTCTCTGTAGATTGTCTCTGTTCCTTTATGGTCTTTTTTTTTTTTTTCTGGTGTTTCTTTCCCACTCAAAGGTTCTTCTTAATATTTCGTGCAGAGCCTATTTAGTGTTCACAAACTCCTTCAGTTTTTGCTTGTCCTAGAAACTATTTCTCATTCTATTCTGAATGACAGCCTTGCTGGACACAGTATCCTGGGCTGCAAAGTTTTCCCTTTTAACACATTGAGCATCTCATGCCACTCCTTTCTGGCCTATTTTCTGTTTACTGGTCTGCTGCTAATCTTATGTGTCTATTCTTTTAGGTTAAGGACATTTTGTCCCTACCTGCCTTTATATTTCTCTATCTTTGAATTTTGCAAGTTGTGATATATGTCTGGGTGTTGACCTGTTTTCTATTGATTTGAGGGGAGTTTTCTGGTCCTCTTGGACTTGATTGCCTGTTTCCTTTCCAAGATAGGGGCGTTTCAGCTATAATTTGTTCAAGTAAAACCTATTGTCCCCTTTTCCCCACTTATATTCTGGGACTTCTGTGATATGGATATTATTTTGCTTTGTGGAATCACTGAGTTCCCTAAGTCTATATTTGTGATGTAATAGTTTTGTTTCCCTCTTCTTTTCACCTTAATTATTTATTTTCTATATCCTATTTGTTCTTCTGCTTCTTCCATTCTCCTCATGATTACATCCAGTCAGTTTTGTACCTCAGAGCATTTTTGGGCCTTTTATCTCTATAGTCAGGGTTTCTCTTGTATCTTATATGCTTCTTTCAAGCCCAGTTAGTATTCTTATGACTTGTTCTAAATTCTTGCTCAGATATATTCCTTATATGTGTTTTGAGCAAATCCCTGGCTGTGATTTCTTCTTGATCTTTTTTATGGACAATCCCTCCATCTTGTCATTATGTCTAGGTTTCTGTCTTTTGTATTTTATGAAAACTTGTTATGTTTCCTGCTCTTGAGAGTAATACTGTGTTAAGAAGTGGTCCTACATTATCCAGGTCCTGGCACTTCAGGAAGTATTTTTGATGCTCTCTGCTACGTTGCTTTGGCTGCTCTTTCCCACAGGTCAGTCCTCTGCAGAGTTCCTACTTGCTTGCAGTGGGGAGCGCTTAGACCTTTTAAATTGATTGCTTTGATTTGTTTGTTAAGAGAAGTCTGATTTAAAATAATAATAATAATAATAATAATAATAATAATAATAATGCCAATCCAAGAAAAAGAAAAGGGACAAAAGAGGAAACAAACAGACCCACCAAAAACTATAAGCCTGATTCCAGAGGAAGAAAAATTAAAAATAAATAAATAAAATAATTTAAAAAATGCAAAATAAAGAAAGGAAAGAAAATAAAACCTGGTCCTATTCCACCAATCACATTTCTGAAGCTGAGGCTTTGAAGCACTCTCTGATCAGTAGACTTGGTACATGTTGGGGACCTGTTTTGGTCTTCTGAGAGAGAAGCCAGCTGCACTGGCTCACAGGCAGCCCTGCCCTAGAAAAGATGGCCTTGCAGGGTGCAGGGGGCTAGGGTTTGGCATAAGTGACTCCAGCCTCCACTGAAGGCACTGACCCTGTGGTGGGCAGGGAAAGGAGGGATGAGGAAGATGGCATCACCCCACCCTGTCATCTCCAGAGAGTGGAACTAGGAGCTGCTGCTGTTTAGGGGGCCCTAGAAGGAAAGTGAACCATCCTCCCTCCTTTGTGTCCTGGCTTTTATCAGCTCCCTGCCCTCTACCTATCTGTGCCTGGGCTGTTGGCCCACCCAGAGCCATAGTTCTATGTTTTATCTCTGCCTGATGGCTGGGATTCAAAACTCCAGAATCTTAAAGGACCCAACAAGACGTGGACCCACTCCCTTCCTCCAGAGGAGAGCTTCACAGTGCTGTGCCAGGCCCTACTATGTCCCAAAAAAGCAGCCCCACAGTTGCCCAGGTGCCTGGAGTCCCTGGTGCAGCACAGCAAAAAGCTTTTGCCAGTTATCTGCCCTCAGCATACTCCTCTGTCTTCTGCTGTTGAACGGCCACTCAAGGACGCCCGGTGCACCTTTTGTTCTTGCAGAGGCAAGAACCTCTCTCTAAATCTACTCCAGGAAGGGAAATGTTCTCTCCCAGTGTGACCCAGGGCACCCCACACCATAGCGTCTTGCACAAACACTATCGGTTGCTCTCTCTCCCCTTCTCCCCCTCTCTCCCGGACCTCTCCCTGTGAAAAGGTCTTTCCCTCTGCAGCACCATGGCTTTTCTCTCCCCCAATCACATTTCTGAACCTTGCATCTGCCTCAATCTCTCCTCTCAAACTGTGCAGATTGCTTTCTTAATCCTCAGATTGATTGTTGTTAAAAGTGATTTGATGTTGATCTAGCTGTGTTTGTGGGACAAGACGAGCTCAGGGTCCCCCCCACTATTTTGTCATCTTAATTCCTCCCTGCCTTGAGTAGTTTCTAAGAATTTATCATTTCTTCTAAGTAGTCCAATTTGTTGACCTATAATTCTTCATAATATTCTTATATAATCTTTTGTATTTCTGTGGTGGTTGTTATTTCTCTTTCTGATTTTGAGTTCTCTCTCTCTCTCTCTCTCTCTCTTTTGGAGGAGTCTAATGGTTTATCATTTATTTTAAAATTTATTTGTGAGAGAGAGAATGAGTAGGAAGGGACAGGGAAAAACAGACTCCCCACTGACATGGGGCTTGATCCCAGGAGCTGGGATCATGACCTGAGCCAAAGACAGCTGTTTAATGGACTGAGACACTCAAATGCCCCAGTGGTTTGCTATTTTTGTTGACCTTTTCAAAGAATAAGTTCCTGGTTTCACTGATCTGTTCTATTGGGTTTTTTAGTCTTGATTTCATGATTGTTGTTGTTTTTTTTTTTTTTCCTGCTTTAATTCTTACTATTTCCTTTCTTCTGCTGGTTTTAGGTTTTGTACTTTTTCTAGCTCCTTTAAGTGTAAGGTCAGGTTGCTTTATTAGTGGTTTTATTTGCTTCTTGACACAAGCCTGTATTGCTATAATCTTTCCTCTTAAGAACAGCTTTTGCTACATCCCAAAGATTTTGGGTCCTTGGGATTTTATTTACATTTTTATTTATTATTTATTATTTATTTATTTATTTATTTATTTATTTATGTCTCCATTTATTTTTTGATTTCCTTTTTGATTTTTTATTTGACCCATTTATTGTTTAGTAGTGTGTTATTTAACCTCTGCATATTAATATTCTTTCCAGATTTTTTTTTCTTAGGGTTGATTTCTTGTTTTGTAGCATTGTGGTTTGAATAGATGCATGGTGTAAATTCAGTCTTTTGAGTTTGTTGAGACTAGTTTTGTGGGGACCTAACATGTTGTCTGTTCTGGAGAATGTTTCATGTGCGCTTACAAAGAATGTGTATTTTGCATTTTTGTGATGAGATGGTCTGAATATATCTGTTAAATCGATACATTGTTTCCTTGTTGATTTTTCTCTCTGGATTATCTATCCCTTGATGTAAGTGGGATGTTCAACTCCCCTGTGATTATTGTACTACGACTTATTACTCCCTTTATGTTTGTTAATAGCTACTTTATGTATTGGGTGCTCCCATGTTGGGTGCACAAATATTTTGTTTTTTGTTCTTGTTGGATTGTTCCCTTTCTGATATATAGTGTGTCCTCCTTTGTGTTTTGTTACAGTCATTGTTTTAACACTTTTTTCAACATAAGTATTGCTGCCTTAGCTTTCTTTTCATTTTCATGTACATGATAAATGTTTTTCATGTAACCATCTCTTCACTTTAAATCTCAATGTGCCTTTAAGTATGAAAGTGGCTTCTTAGCAGCACAAAAGTGGGTTTTTCTTTTTTACCCATTCAGTCCCCCTATGTCTTTTGATTGGAGAATTTAGTCCATTTACTTTCAAAATAATTATTGATAGTTTTGTACTTATTGCCATTTTATTACTCATTTATGGTTATTTTTGTAGTTCTTCTCTCTTACTTTCTTTTCTTAATTTCTTGCTGTGTGAGTTGATGGCCCTCTTTAGTGAAGGGTTTCAATTCCTTTCTTTTTATTTTTTCATATCTCTGACAGGCTTTTGATTTGTGGCTGTCACTAGGCTTGTATATAATATCCTATGCGTATAGTAGTCTATACTAGAAGGATGGTTAAGTTTGAACCCATCCTAAAAGCACTAAAATTTTACTCCACCCTCCCCTCATGTTTCATATATATGGTGTCATACTTTACATCCTAGTTTTAAAATTGAAAATACAGGTCTTTATAGACTCTGAATATACAGATTTTGTACCACCTTGGTTAAATTTATTTATGATATTATATATATTTTTTAAGATTTTATTTATTTATTCATGAGAGACAGGCAGAGACACAGACAGAGGGAGAAGCAGGCTCCATGCAGGGACCCCGACATGGGACTCAGTCCCGGGTCTCCAGGATGATACCCTGGGTGAAAGGTGGAGCTAAACCACTGAGCCACCGGGGCTGCCCTATTTTATTGTTTTTTATGCTACTGTAATTAGAATGGCTTTTTAAATTTCTATTTTAGATCATTGTTAGTATATAAATATGCAAATGATTTTTATATATTGATTTTGCATTTTACAACTTTACCGAATCACTTATTCTTAAAGTTTTTGGTAATATCTTAATGGTTTTCTATATTTTCTATGTATAGATCATGTCCTCTACAAATAGATGTAATTCTACTACTTCCCTCTTTATTAGATACCTTTTATTTCTTTTTGGTTACTAATTGCTTTGGCTAGGACTTCCAATACTACGTTAAATAAAAATGACAAGAGTGGGCCTCCTTGCCTTACTACTGATCTTAGAAAAAAGGCTTTAACTTTACAGTTGAGTATGATGTTATATGTTGATTTGTCATATACAGTATTGAGTTGAATTTTTTTTTCTACACTAATTTGTTGAAAGTTTTTCATCAGAATGGATGTTGAGTTTTATTAGATGCTTTTCTACATGTATCCAGATGATCATAGTATCATATTTATTGATTTGCATACAGTTGAATCATCTTTGCATCCTGAGAAGGAGTTCTGCTTTATCATGGTGGATGACCTTTGAATGTACCCTTGAACATGGTTTGCTAGTTGTTGCTGCTGTTTTCCTCTATTGAGATTTTTTCCATCAGTTTTCATTAGGAATATTGGACTGTAATTGTCTTTTCCTGTAATGTCCTTATCTGGCTTGATATTAGGACAGTGTTGGCCTGGTAAAATGAATTTGGAAGTGTTTCTTTGGTGGGTCATGTTTCCTTGCTTTTGTGTGTGTCAGTGATGCTTTTGAGTTGATGTTGACATATTTGAGAGATCATTCATATATCCCAGTCTTTCAGATAGGCTTTGTTGGGGAAATGCTTTCCCTTGAAGGTGTCTGTGCGGGCAGTAGCTGGCTGATTGTACCATCTCTAATTTCTGATTTGCCACAGCATCATATGTCCACGTCCTGCAACTCCAACTAACTTCAATGTTGGCAGAGACTATAGTGGTCTTCTGTGGACAAGAATGCTGGGGTCCTGAGTGTGGCAATGCTGGCCAGGACAATGGAGTTCCTCAAAGGCCAAGAGTGCTGGGTTCTTTCATTCATATTTACACTTTGGAGGAAGTTCTAGGCAAGGCAAATCCCTCTTGATTTCAGGTCTAGTGCGCTGACACTTAGAGTGGCAGTGGTGTCAGGGTTCTGGATCAGGCATATGTAAATCTAACAGTACCTCGGTCCTTCATCACAGATACACTTGCTGCAGCAGTGGTGCTTAGATCAGGAGACTAAGCATGTGCAAACGTCCTATGGAACCAGAGCATGGTGTTCTTTGCAGAGACTCCATTGAAGGAGCAAGCTCTGGCATGATGGAGCATGGTGGTGCTCGGTCCCAGTGGTCAAGTTGCAGTAACAGCATATCTAGGGGATGATGAGTCAATGACCCAACTCTGGCCCTAGGGGTAGTAGCAAAATTGCCACTAAATCTATATGTTAGGAACTAGGGGGTGGAGTGTAGAGATTTGGTGCCATGGCCCCAATAATGATGGCCAAAGCCCTGACCAGCAATCCAGGGAAAGGGCACAGGGCAGCAGTAATGTAGCTTTGGCAATATTGGATCCAAAGGTGAGACTTGGGACCCAGCAGTGGGGCTCAGAACAGTAATAGCTCTGCACCTATAGGTAGTGAGGAACTATGGCTTCCTGATCCCCCAAACAGGGCACAATAGTGATTGGGCCCCTAGGGGTAAGTCTCACTGCAGTGATAGCTCCATCTCTGGGGAGAAGAGGCAGTGGCAGTGACCCTTGGCAGCTCGGTGCCCCTGTGATTAGCATCAATGGAGACTGTGGGAGTCCTCCGGAACAAAGGCTGCACATACCCAGTGAGCCTTGCCGAGGTCCTTCAGTTCTCCTTCTCCCCATGGGGTAAAATCCCTCCGAGGGAGCCCTACTGAGGCTCAGCTTCCTAGGCTGGGGAGACAAGGTGAGACACATAAAATGCTTCCCATACTTTTCTATGTTGCCATCCTAGTCTTCGAGCTTCAGTCTTACTCCTTCCCAGTGCTCCAGAGCTCTTTCCATCAGTTGGTAGGTTTTCAGGGTAAGATGAGTGTTTGGGAGCCCCTAGTTCTCCATCTTACTGGCCAATCAAGTCTCAGCCTTTTATTATAATTTCTTGCATTATTTTCTATTGTTAATATCCTCCTTGACATTTTGTGTATATTTTGGCTTTATTATTTTTTTTTTCTTTCAGCAAGTCTGGCTCAGATTATATGCGTTGTACAGCGTGCTATTTCTATTTTGAAAGATATAGTTATTTTGACCTGTGTGTTCCTGTTACCTTGAGGTCACCAGCTAGGCTGTCTGCTATTTTGTGTCGGAGAGGAGATAAAAAGCCAGGCTCAGTGACAATCCTATGGAATTAAGGAGAAAATAGGAAATAAATCCAGAGACGTGAGCCCAAAACATTATAATACCACGACTGACCATTTTCATTGTTTGCTACTCTATCAGGAAACTCCTCCGGTAAGGATTTCACTTTAAAATACTTAGGTAGCATCAATTTTTGGAGGAGCTAAATCCCATTAGCTGACAAGATTTAAAAAGAAGAGATATTTGTATACATTCTTGAGGCCAGTGGGTCAATCCAAATCTGTTTCATCAACCCCCTACCTTGTGGTTGTCCCACGGATACACAACCCTGGCTATCTTTCATTATTTATCTACTTTACTCCTGATCACCTCCACTCCAACTATATTTGCTGGGTTTTGTTCATTCAACACAACCCACTAATCCTCATATCACGCTGTTTGTCCTTATTCTCTTTTCTGCCTAAAATCTGTTTTCCCAAACCTATGCATGATTGTGTCTTTCTCAATTCAAATGGTATCTTCTCAAAAAGACCTTCAATATTACGCTGGCTAGAGGAATGCTTCAACTCCCATCCCACTCACCCACTACCCCCCATCAAAAGTCTATCACCTTCTCATATTATCTTTTAATTAGTACCAAAAAATGGTTTTATTTACTGCCATGTGTGATTTTTTTGCCCAAGGCTTCTGAACAGAAAGAAAAAGGTCATTATTTGAAGTCAGAGACTCAGTGTGTCTTATACATTATTATATTCTTTGCGTCTACAATACATGGTTTGGCATATAGCACAATTCAATAAATATATTTTAATTGAATGGCCACTTGAAAGATTGTGGCTTGGATCACTAAGAATTTTTGATGCCTCTTCTGTGCTATATTTTATAAGATAAGGTTGTGTCAAATAGAAAAGTAGATGTTTTTATGTAAACTCATAAAGCAGCACCGATTTAACATATGGATATAGAGTAAACATTCATTATTTAAGAGAATACCTAAAACACACAATTTCCATGTGGTTATGGTGACAATGGAGGTGATATGATGGTTTAAATTAACAGCATGTGATGGTAGAAAGTTTGTACAATGACTAGAGTTCAGGTGAATTTGTTCTTGTTTTAAGTTCCAGAAGAGATGAACTAGCCTAAAGGTTTCATACGAAACTGTGATGCAGAACTGTTTTTGTGCAATCACAAACTATCTCCCTAGAGAGAGTCAAAGACCTTATGATTCCAGGTCTGAGGTGTGCTCCAGGGTTGATGTAAAAGAGGTCCCAAGGGAAATCAAAGAGCATTGAGAGTATAACTGAACACTTCTTGGGAAAAATAAAATAAAAACACCCTTCAACTATAGTTACAGAGATCATATTCACTGCTTTCAATTTTATAAGGCACTTATCACTAATCCATACAAGGAACTTGTAATTTTCCCACTTGATGTTTTATCTTGATTTAGTTTTTTGCTCACCATTTGTATTCATGATTTGCAAGTATCTTTTGTGATTAACAGAATCAACTTTGGATACCTTAACTTTCAAACTCTACAGGGCAAAGGCAATTTCTATGTAATGCTCTCCTACAGGTACACACACTCCCTCAAGCTATTGGGGATATAATTAGTATCCGTCAATAAAACTGCTTCCTGCTCCAGCAATTCTTATTGTTCTGACAGCCCAGTACCTGCAAACTATAGATTGAAAGCAAATATAATTTTCATCATTTTATAGACAGTCAAAACCAAATAGGTAGGACAGAGATATTTTCTGGGTACACTTCGCGGATTTTGTTTCATCACATTCCTAAAACCCCAGGACCTCAGAAATCATGCAATCACTTGGCTGACATTCAGAAACAATCCTATTGCCGTAGAAATGGACGAACTGCTGGAGAGCTATTTGTGAGAAATCCTGGATCTTCATTTTTGATGTTCAATTAGGCAAGGTATAAGAGCTGCTGACATGCTTTTTCTTCCGAGATTAAATGACTTTCTAAATAGAGGATATTTGAAGCCCAAATCACTTGACAAGTAGGGATACTAGACTTTTGCAAGAACTGAATTGTTTTTCAATATCAAATACATTAAAAAATTCTATGATAACAAAGTGGACCTTGCTTATTAAAATTGCTGTAAGATTATGAAACCCCTATAGATTATATTCTCTTCTTGAAAACTCTTAAAAGTAATCCAAGTAATAATGATGCTTGAAGTCCTGATATTATTACTGCATTATAAATTAGGGTTAAAAACCAAAAGTAAAAAATAATATCCATAATATGTATTATTTTTTTTAGGTATTTAGCGTTTATTTAGATGAGAATTGTTTAAGGTATTTCTACAGTAGAATATCTTCGATTATAATTATCAGTAATAAAGAATAATAATAGACATAAAACCTATAATAGATATAAAGCTATAAATAGATGTATACAAAGTGGTAACTGTTCCTGAAAATAATTTCCCTCTGTCTGACTGAAATCAATTCCATCATTAGAAGTGACGTGATTTTTGCTAACTTGGGAACATGTTAAAGTTGAGTCTCCTCAAATTAACAGATTACTATTACTCCTCCAAAGCAATATTTGAAAGAAAAACAGTAGCTCTGTACATACCCTGTTGAGACCATTAACCTGTTGAACATTATTGCTAAGACCTAGATTAAGTATCTTCTGTTCAGGAATGGAATATAAACAAATCTCATCTTTTTTTAAAGTCCTAAACTAAGCTCTTTCATGACACATTAACTACGATAAGCAGAAGAGGCAGGGTGCTAATTACTATAGTGATGTGATCCATTTGCTAAATGATGAGAACATCAATAATTCATAAGAATTAGCTGCTAAAACATTTAACGTCAAACAATCCAGGCTTAGCAACTCAGCAATCTTTTGTGTGTACTAGTTGACATTCAGACACTTCCTTTTCATTAAGAAATATAAATGCATTTTCCTTCTCGCAGCAGTTTAGATTATATAAAGAATTGCAGATGTAGAATATGTCTACTCTGATTGTGTGCAGTATCGACGGTCTCTGTGAGAGTCTGCAGATGTCTCACACTTAGTGCAAATCAGTCTTAAAATTTTTCAATGCAAATTAAGTGTCATCTTCTAATATGCAATGATATGGAAGAAATAACAATAGCACAAGTAACCAAATATGGAATGCTTGGTTTTTCACATCAGAATAGAGGAAAATTCAATCCTTGTATTAAATCATGTTATGAGTCTAAATACAGTACTTAGATTACCGGTGTCTCACCAAACCATTAAGTCTACCATCGAAATTTTATCTTGTTTAATTTATTTCCTCAATATCTAATGTACATTTATGTCCTCATAAAATAATTTAAATCATTTCCTCTAAAAATCTCATTTTTTTCAAAATAGAATATTCAAGCTTTTAAAACCTAATCAAGAGCAAATAACAAAGTTGTGAAGTGTTTATCATTTTTTATATTATTAATGAGACTACAAATACATATCCATAGTGTTATTAACATAAGTAACTGTAACAGTCAATGTACAAGTGAATTGATTGTTGGAGCCATGAAAAAATCAAACTATGTCTTAAAAATAAAGGGAATCATTTCTTTAGTAGCTTTAATATTAGAAAAAAGTGATGTGAACTGAACACAAAATATTTTAAGTTATCTTAAAAGGAAGAAGAGACGTCTAATCTGTAAAATCAAAGGGAAAATCACTACATAGCTGGACAACACTAAAAAAATGTTATGGTAAAGGATTCCTTAACAGTTCAGACAAAATTTAATAAAGGTCTTATAAAGTCATCTTAATACACCCCAAAAAGTGAATAGCTTAAATCCTAAAATCCTTAAATCATCAGTGTTCCAGTCTAAAATGTTTTTTCTCAGGCTAAATCCACATGGAATGCTTTATTACAATTTTTTTGTTAAGTCCCGGTTGTAATCCTTCGTTACATTTTTTCAATAAGTCCTGAAGATATAAACCTCCTTATCACAAACCTTACTATGGTCACTTTTTGCTTTGAGTACAATTAATTTCGATATCTTTTTGTACTTTGGCAGTATAACTAAAGGGAGCATCTTTAAATTGGTTTTAATATATAATTATGACATTTTTCCTGGCCATCTAATGAGGAGAATGTTATTAGTAATATCACCTTCCAGCATAATTTTGCCTTTCATCCCACTTAAAATTTTCTCCAATTAAATTTTCATGATATCAAGGAAAATTTTAGATTGCAACAATTTAATTTTTGTATCTATTAAACACTGCTTCCACTAATGAAAACTGTCATATATCACTAAAATTCAGCTCCAAGAAATTTAGACTAATTATATTATCTCTCAGTGAAGAAATTTTCCCTTTGCCCTATGGTAGCCTGATAAAGGAAAACTGAATTATGCAACCACATAAAGTAAGATGTAAGCATTAGGTTCAATTTATTCTATTGGAAGGCACTAGATGATTATTTAATCATATTAAAAAATATATCAAGAGAACTAATATAACTAGTTCTTACGGTGTCTAAACTTGGCCCTGAGTTAACGTGGGGAAAAAATGCCTTAAAGTGATGGTATAAGAGGCACAGGTTCCGTTCCTGTACCCATAGCTGTAGTCAGTGTTACAAATACCACTTTTCCCCCCTTGGGTATAGTAGCAGCTCTTAAAAACTTCACTGAAATTTCCTTTCAGAATCATAAATAGGCAGTTTTTACTATTTATTCTTGGGAAAAGTACCATCTTTCTCACTGCTTCCCATCAGGGTCTGCTAGAAATTGAATATTGGGTCATCTCTACCCGCCACCCTCCACCCCCACGGACATAAAATTCATAGGTTGAAATCCTGTCCCTCAGTGAACCAAACCCTTAGCTTCTTGGTGAGTCACGGGGCAGGAACTACACCAGGTGGAGGTGCTGCACACAGTCAGCTTCCTTTAAGGCCGATTAGGAGATCCGGGCAATAACTTCCAAAGCTGCGACTCCCTGAGCGGAGGTGAATGGGTTCCTTTTACCGCGGGTTAGAATGAACTTGTCCAGAGGGAGCCTCCCCATCCCCTGCAGAGGCAGGCCCAGGGTTGCACGTGCCCCTTAGGAAGCCTGTACGTGCACGGTGTGTTGTGTGCACAGGCCTGTTCTCTTCCGTGGGTGGAGATTTTCACATAGTAATGAGATAAAGGTGACTCACCGTCACCCCATGGGTCACCCCGTGGCCCATCAGCACAGGCATGAGTGGAGGCTTGAATTCAAACTGGTCCGGGTGGTCTGGGCTGGCGAGAGCTCTTTGCCGGCCGGTGGTTATCGCTGGAGGGGCAGTTTCAGCTCTCCTCACGGGTCGCTGTACCTGTCCGGTCTCTGGCTTGAGGTAAGCTTTACTTTCCACCTCATTCTTAAGGAAAAGGATGGGATGGCATTTGGTGACTACAAGCAGTAGGTGGTAAAGGCCAGGTCTTGGAGTCTAGCTGGTGATAGAATTTGGAGTTAAGGAAATTGGGAAGTAAAGCTGTCACAAATGTAACTAGGGCCCTTATAAAAGAGACCCCCGAGGATGCCCCCTGCCCCGCTTCCTACCATATGAGAACTGGGGGAGGAGATGGCCAATCTTTAAAGCAGGAACTCGGGCTCTAGTCAGACACTGGATCTGTCAGCACCTTGACTTGGACTTCGTAGCTTCCAGAATGATGGGGAATGCATTTCTCTTGTTTACAAGGCACCGACCCTGGCACTTTTGTTATAGCAGCAGAAAAGACAGAGCTGCAAGTTGGCAGCGGACGTGGGATGCTGCAGCACTAATAGCTACAACACACACGAGGGGCTGCGGGGCTGGGTGGTGCCTGGAGGGACCGGGGAGTTTTGAGGTGCGAGCTCAACGAAGCCTACGTTGGTTGTGAACGGGCCGTAGAGGGTGACCCTGGAGAGTTCAGGAGAGAGGGGGAGAGCTGGAGCGAGGGCCTCTATCCGGTTAGAGAACGAGGGATCCGGGATGGGCAGGTGACAGATGCAGGGATGTAAAGGCTCCTGCGGCGAGCTCTTGTACAGAAATGACGACTGTCACGGTGGCCCTTGTTAGAAAGTGGAAAAGCACGTGCCCGAGTGATGTTCACGTCCGGAGTCTTGTGCGAGGCAGAACTGCAGAGCGGCCCTCGAGGATGGGGCTCGGGCGATGCCTGGGCAGGGGCATCCTGACCGCTGACGGCTCCTGGCAAATGCCAGGAAAGAGGAATGGCCTAGAGATGGAGCAAAGGTGGAGCAGTTGGCCGGGAGGGAGCCCGGTTTAAGGACACGGAGTGATCCCAGGCCAGCTGCACGGGAGACATGCTGAGGCGTGTTCAGGGGGAGCCTGCGCAGATTCGTGTGAACCCCCAACCCAACAGGCGGGAGCGAGTCTCCAGACAGCAGAGGCATGGCCCTGGGCCCTTCAGAGACCCAGCGGGGGTCTGGCCCCATCACAGGCCACACAGTGCGTGTGGGCCGGGCCGGGCAGAGGGAGGCCATGGGGGCAGGGGCAGGTAGTTCAGAGGAGGGGCTGCTGGCATCTGTGGGACACGTTGTGCCCGGCGCCAGCTCCCATGCCAGGCTCCACTCCCCCCACATCGGTGCCATCCCCCTTGCTGCTCACGTCTGGGCTCCGGTGGGCCCCGTATGGCCATGATGATCGCCCCGTTGGCGGGCACACACACAGGAATCTCTGGTGGCATCTTTACAATCCAGTGTCTCTAGTGCTCAGAGGTCACAAGCCATGGGGTCTGCTGCCAACACCCAGATTTCGAGGGACAGAGGTGCTGGGCAGCTGGACACCGCTGTGGGCGAAGCGGCCACCAAGGAGCTGCCGCAGGGCCAGGCCCAGGGCCACCCTGGGGGTAACGTTGCCAACCCTCTGGGCCCGGACGGCCGAGAATCGGGCCTGAGGAGATCATACCTGGGCCTTACGGTTTCACGTTTGCACCATTCAGTTTGGGACTCACAGGGATCCGTCGCTGCTTTCTTCTTCCCTATCTCTTCCTTTTATAATGGGAATGTCCACCCTATGCCTTTCCTACCATTTTATTTTAGATGCACATAACTTGCTTGATTTCACAGGGGAAAAAAAGGAATGCTGCTGCCTCAGGCTGAAAAACACCTGGACTCTCACCTGATTAGGATGATACTTATTTATTTACTTGAGAGACAGAGAAAGAGAGAGAGTGGGGAGGGACAAGGA
Source organism: Canis lupus dingo (assembly GCF_003254725.2). Classification (NCBI taxonomy): domain Eukaryota; kingdom Metazoa; phylum Chordata; class Mammalia; order Carnivora; family Canidae; genus Canis; species Canis lupus. The sequence continues at coordinate 63,038,462 of NC_064257.1, forward strand.
AGGGGAGGGCCAGAGGGAGAGAGAGAGAATCTCAAGCAGACTCTGTGCTGAGCACAGACCCGCGTATGGGGCTCAATCCCACGACCCTGAAACCAGAGTCGATGCTCACCTGACAGTCACCCAGGTGCCCCCGATTTAGGTGAGACTTCAGACTTTTGCATTTTGAGTTGATGCTGGAACAAGTCGGGATTGGGGGCTGCTGGAATGGAGTGAGTACATTTTGCATGTGAGGAGGACGTCAGTTTTAAGGATCCAGGGGGTAAACGCTGTAGCTTACGTGTCTGTTATCCTCTTCCTCCCCTAAATTCTTATGTTGAAATTCTGACCTCCGATGTGATGGTATCTGGAGGTTTATCCTTTGGGAAGTGAATGAGATTCGTGCCCTAATAAAGGAGACGCCAGAGAGCTCCTTCTCCCCTTCCGTCACGCGAGGCCACAGCAAGAAGATGGTCCTCTGTGAGCTAGAAAGCGGGCGCCCGTGGGACACCGAATGTTTCAGCAACTTTATCTTGGAATTTCCAGCTCCGGAACTGCAAGAAATACAATTCTGTTGTGTATGACCCATTCAGTCTACGCTACTTTTGATATAGCAGTCAGAACAATCTCGGGGGCACAGTCCTTCTATGGGGCCCTGCCATTAAGAAAACGGGCTAGAGGGAAATTGGAAGTTAGGAAGAGGAAAGTTCCCTGGTTTCCATCAGCATCGGGACAGCCGCGGGAGGATCTGAAATTCTTTTTTTTTTTTTTTTTTTTTTTGGATCTGAAATTCTGCTGCCACTTTTGCACCAGCTGCCTAAAGCTTCCTCACATATCTGATCAAGATCCCGGTAGTGCCCCTCCTGCGAGTCCCTAAATTCTTATGATACTTTTCCCTTTTGTTTCCTTGATGCTGGATACGGTAGCTTTTTTCCCCTGTGGTTAAACTCTTGATTATTTCAATTTTTTTTTTCCTCTTTAAAGGCTTTTAAACGTAGTGATAACCAATTTCTTGAATTAAATCATCTCTGTTTGAAATACCTATTGCCTTTTCTGTTTCCCTGAATGAGGCCTAGTAGGAAGCCATTGAAGGGAGATCAGCAACGTACTAACGTTATTAGCCTTGGGTTGAGAAATCATTGTGTTAGTTGCCTTGTAGAGAAGAGCTTGAAGGAAGGAGTAGTGGAGACTTGGCTGCTAATAGTTGGGAGACTATTGTGATAAAGCAGAAGAGGGACCGGCTAGGATTATTGTGATAGGAATGGGGCCAAGTAAAAAGATTCACAAGATGTAGGATATAATATTGGCAATACTTGATGATGCGTCAGATGTGGGGAATTAGAGGAAAGAAAGAATGATGAGTGACAGGATTGAGTGTGGCACCATTTCGTAAGATGAGTATGGAAATTGATGAGACTCGAAAGTACGGTCATAAATTAATTTTTTGAAATAAAAAGAATTGATTTTTTGCCATTGAGAAGCTATAATATTAGTCTGGTCCTAGGAGAAAATTTCTGTGCTAGGGATTTACATTTATGTAAGGTAGATTCTGATGCCATGAGTATTGAAAATGGTAAACAGAATGAAGTTCTAAGACCCGAACTTGAGGAATGTTGGCCATTAATGACCCAGTAAACAAAGGCAAGACTTCAAAAGAGGAAGAGGAGTACCTGCAGCCTTAAGGGGAAAATGAATATGATACGCTGTTAGAAAGGCTGGTGAAAGGAAATGTTCGGGAAGGAGTAAGTAATCAACATTGTCAATGGCTGATAAAGGAGTATTTAACAGGAAGCTCAGTTTGAGTTCACATGTGGTAATAAAGCAGGGGGGGAGAAGGGAGTGGGAGGAAGAAGAGTTAATAATTGGTAAGGAAAACCCATTTCTGCAGAGATCATGAGAAACAGACTTAATTTTGAATCTATTCACCATTTCCATATATCTATTTACAAAGCAAGGAAAATAACTTAATTAGTTACGGGATCTCTCCAAGCATAGCTGGCATTCTTTCAATCTTTGGCTTACCTGTGCCATTCTTCTAGAGATAATTTCAATCTAGAAAATATACACGCGTCCAGTGCCTGATAATATGTGCATATTATATAGTTTCCGATGATGGTATTGATGATTGCATTTCACAATTTTCACATTTCACAATAAGAATCAGAAATAAACACTTCCTTTCTCAAGTCATGAGATGCCAAGCAGATTATCAATTTCTCTGGGCCAATAGGATTTTGAATAGAGGAAAAACACCTGTCCCTTAAACAGGAACAAAGCTGATTACTATCCTTGAATCTTAATTGATTAACTCCAATCCATAATCTCCTATTTCCCAGCCCTTCCTTATTAAACAAAAAAAGGGAGATTGTAGAATTCTCAGTAAGCACAGGTACAATGAAAATACTTCGCTGCTAAGTAAATTGCCATTGCAGTTTTGTCCACAATTAGAACCTAATTGAAAATCTATGATGTGGGTCTATGTGGTCTGCAGCCTGACGATTATGCAGGAGCAATAATCATTGATTTCTAAAGGCTTTCAATACTTGGAACACTGGTTATGAATAGCAAAAAATAACCATTCAGGCAAATGAACCTGTAATTTGGCAATGATCTTGCTAATTTCTGTCTAAAACACGTTACTTAGAGGATTTAAAGACCTTTATTTAGCTCCCAGTTAGCTAATACGCATCGCTCTTTGATCTGGCATTAAGGGGATCAGGATTCCAAGTGAACTTTATATTAGTTTTGGCTTTGTACCTGAAAATGGTGCCGTTGAGCTGTCGTGGACGGATATGATCTTTGAATTGCTTTTCTAAGTGTAGGGTGGATCTGCGGCGTCGTTCATGTGTGTATCTCTTTATCTATGAAATAAAATAGGGCACAGAGTGTTATCCAGGCTCTCTAACTGAGCAAGTCATTTAACCTCTCTAAGGTTCATTTTCTTGTTGGCAAAATGTCAATCTAAATGCCGCCAGCTTCACCGGGGACACTGTAAAGAAATGTAATACGTGTGCGGTTCATAACACAAAATCTGCCCATATTTGATAGTAATGTAGGCAGTACGCAGTTGCAAATGCCCCTTTATGATGTAGGCCTTGGCCAGAGCTTTGCCTTAAGACGAACTATTGCGTTTGACTAACATAGAACACAATTTACAGTATACTGCTTTCAAATAGTATCCGTTAATCCACTCACTCAAGAAACATTTATGCGGTGCCTACCCTGGGAAGGTGCTCTTCTATTTATTGGACATTGAACAGTAAAGGTATAATGAGACATTGAGCAATAAGAAAACAGCCACAGCTGCTAAGGTTCATGTATTTATGGGAAAAAATAAAGATGGAGAGAGAGAGAGAGAGAGAGAGCAAGCCAAGGTGGCCATAACTAATTTCAAATGTCCAAGCAGTCATAATAAGAGAAAAGAAAAATAAAGCAAGATAAGGAGAAAGAAAATAGTAGCAGTAGATGGATTATCCTTGAAGACATGTTGGAGGTGATGCTTAACAGAGACTTTAATAAAGGAAATACACCGTAGAAATATATAGCAGGGCAGCTTTCCGGGCAGAGTGAGTTAGCATGTATCAACGTTCCCTTTTTCCTATTCACAATAATTTTCCAAATACCATGCATTATTTTTGTTTACACGTTATCATGACTTCTGTGGTTCTTCTTACTCATCCACAAAGAGTTGAAGCCCTCTACTCTTGCTGCGTGTTCCCAAAGATGTAGGCACAGGCCTTGAGCTCTGCTCTTGGTCAAGTCATGTGTAGGACAGAGATCCTCCAACCTATGGGTAGAGAGCAGAACAGATAGGAACAGGAAGTGTTCTTCTTTTTTTTTAAGTTTTTATTTATTTATTCCTGAGAGACATGGAGAGAGAGGCAGAGACACAGGCAGAGGGAGAAGCAGGCTCCATGCAGGGAGCCCGGGACCCGGGATCATGACTGGAGCCACCCAGGCATCACGGAACAGACAATCTTCTTACTCATTACTACTTGCCAGGCCCCAAGTTGGGCGCTTTTACATACTTTACCTCATTTGAAGCTTAACCATATGAAAAGGCATTGAATGTCATCCTTATTTTATAGCAGATGAAAAAGAGGCAACAGCAATTAAGAAACTGGACAGTAGTCTCACAGCTGTGGAGGCTGAATTTTAATTTAAGGAATCTGCAGGTATAATTTTAAATTTTCAAAAAAAAATACACACACACACACTATATACACGTATTTCTTTCCAACATCATAGTAATTGTGGGGAGATAGTAAAAAAACAGAGACAATCCTGATTATTTTCCTGTAGTAAAATTTTCCATGAAGAATATAGATGTTTATTATTAGAAAATAGTCAACTCTTGGGACACCGGGTGGCTCAGTGGTGGAGCGCCTGCTTTCGGCCCAGGCTGTGACTCCGGGTCCCGGGATCGAGTCCCATGTCAGGCTCCCTGCATGGAGCCTGCTTCTTCCTCTGCCTGTGTCTCTCCCTCTCTCTCTCTCTCTCTCTCTCTCTGTGCATGTCTCATGAATAAATAAATAAAATCTTTTAAAAAAGTAAAGAGAATAGTCAATTCTTGATTGTATCAGAACATTTGAATGGATAAAGTAGCAGAAAATTTCAGTGACTTATATTGGTTTTATGCTTCATTTAACTATTTTCATGTGTTATCATTACTTGATTTCAGTAATAGAAAATCAGATTTTTAAAGGCTTTAGAATACATTTGTTGACTAAAGCTACAGTAATACAAAAAGTGTAGGAGTCATGGTCTCATATTTTGACATTTTATAATGTTGAGAAATCATAAATGTTACAATACTTAAAATTGTGAAGTAGGGAATCTTTGTTGATCAAAACGGTATATGTGACCTTGTTCTGTATATTCCTGTGATATTTACAGAAGCTTCAGGACTTTTTCTGCCTTCCTATGAGTTTTAGATTGTATTTTTGATCTTTTTAATTGTGTTGATTATTTATTCCATTTAAGAATAATAAATAACACTTATTAGACAGAAGTTATTTGAGCAATCAAAATGCCTTCCATATTTAATATAAGAAACTACTAATGGTAACTCATAAATAATCATATTGCTTTTCTTTTGAAAATAATAAACTGATTCAGAAGGTGATTTCTGAGTAAAGTCTCAAATATACTATTTTTATTAAGGTCTTGTAGTTTTCTTTCAGTCAGTATGCATTTGCGATTACTTTTCCTTTACAGCACTGATATTTTGTAAGGAAGCAATGAATTCTGCAGTTATAAATAAGTTGCCATATTATAGAAATTAATAAATAAAAATTAACTAATAAAGTTGCCATATTATAGAAATTCCCTTTGTATTGACAAATAATTCATTACTTCTAATGAATTAAAAATATTAGATTTTAATTTAATTTTAATTTAATTTTAATTATTGACAAGTTTAAGTCTGTAAAATGTATTGATTGCAGTATGATTGTCACTCCAGCATTAGCTAATACTGTTGTGTCACATAGTTATCATTTCTTCTGGTATTGGGAACAGTTTAGATCTACTTAGCAGGTTTAATGCTTATAATCTCCTTTTATTGTCTGTAATGACTGCGCTCTGTATTAGGTCTCCAGGACTTATTAATCTACTAGGTGCGAGTATGTAACCTTAAGGGACATTTTTCCCCTTCTAATCTCCAATCCCTGGAAACCACCGTTTCACTAGATATCACAAGAGAAATGATACAGTTTTTGTCTTTCTCTGTATAACTTTCTCCCTTAGCAATGTCAAGTTTCCTCCATGTCATTGCAAATGGCCGGATTTTGGGTCTCCTGGCTGATTAGTATTGTATGTCTGTCTACCACAACTGCTTTATGCATTCGTCTGTTCACAGGCACTTGAGAGACAACTTAGGTCTTCCATGGCTCAGCTGTTGTGAATGATGCTGCAATGAACACGGGAATGCACATGTCTCTTTGGTAACGTGTTTTCATTTCCTTTGCACATGTACCCGAATGGTTGCTCTATTTTTAATTTTTTTGGAGAACCATCCATATATTCTCCATAGTGGCTACACAAGTTTACATTCCCGCCAGCAGTGCACACGGCCTCCCCCCTCTATGTCCTCACCAACACTGGCTGTCTCTCGTCCTCTCGATGATAGCTACTCTTGAGGGGTGAGGGGATAGCCCAGCATGGTTTTGATTCACGTTTCCGTGATGATGAGTCACGTTGAACACTTTTTCATGTGCCTGTTGGCCATTGGGAGGTCTTCATTGGAAAAATGCTTTATAGTTCCTCTGCCCATTTTTAATTAGACTTCATTTCATTGTTGAGCTGTATGAGTTCTTTATAGATTTGGGGTATTAGCTTCTTATCATATGCATGGTTTGCAGATATTCTCCCTACATTTTACTGAGGATTTCCTTTGATGTGGAGAAGCTTTCATGTTTGGTATAGTGCCACTTGTTGATTTTGTTGTTGTTTGTTCTTTGGTGTCCTATCCAAAAAAAAAAAAAAATCATTTCTAAGACCACTGTCAAAAAGTTTCTTCCCTATGTTTTCTTCTATGAGTTTTATGTTTTCAGATTCTATGTTTAAGTCTTTAATCATTTTGAGTTAATTTTTGTGAGTGGTGTAAAAAAAATGTCCAATTGTCTTTTTTTTTAAATGTGGTTATTCATTTTTCCCAGCAACATTTATTGAAGAGATTATCCTTTCTCACTAAATATTCCTGACTTCCTTATTAAATGTTAGTTGACTGCATATGAGGGAGTTTACATCTATAAAAATTATGTTCCTAATTGTTGCGGTCATCCTGCTCTATTTATACCATTGCACATTTACATCAGCAAACTTTTTTTTTTGATTTTTAGAAAATGTATTAAGTTTATAGACTTCCAAATGAATCAGTACAATTTTATTTTTTATTTTTCAATCTCTTATTTATGAGAACCTATTTTTCTTTCCAGGTGGAACAAACCAACTCATATGTAATATTTGTCCTTCTGTTTTAAAGATGGCACCATGCTCGTCCTCAAGGAGTTGTGGAATAAAGCATGTTATACACAGTTGAATAGTGAAGTTTTTCCCCCTCAGTAAAATTTTGGGGTTCCCATTTTTTTTGCTATGTCTCAAATTTCACCTGGAACATATCAATGATATAATATATGCACCTTACCAATATTTTAAATGATTCCCTCTCTGGGATGTTATAAATATCTAGCTGTATAGTTCAGGGACAAGTTGTTTTCATTTGGTTGGTATTTTAGAATTGTTACTGGGTAAATCATGACCAGAATTTTGCATGTGTGGTTTAAAGATCTAGAAAATACAAATAGACAGATGTTATTATGAATTATTAATTAGGAAAAAAACTTTCAATTTCATTGTCTCACGTATTTTCAGATGCCATATATTTGTTATTTTCATATTTCCATATGTATTTTCACATGATAACAGTTTAACTTTGTAGATGATTATAAGCATTTAAGTTATAATTAATACATGAGCTTAATCTGTCCTATTTGCTTAACTTTTAAAGTATTTGTTGAAGGTAGTTCAGAACGATTGAAAAGCTTAAGATCTGTTATGTACAGTGTTAGTTATTTTTTTGTTTCCAAATTTACATTATATTTTCTAACCCATAAAAACATATATGGAAAGCCAGACTCTTCCTCTGTGCTACTACTGCTGCTACTAATAATAATTATCAGCAGCAGGTTTATTAATTATAAAAACTTTAGAAAAATTATAAAACTGCTATTCTTAAAAAAAAATTGCTATTCTTTTAAAATCCATAACATTTTAAAACCTGTTAGTCTAAGTATGTAACTTCAAGAAAAATGGTTGCCCTACAACTACTACTTACTCCTAGGGGTGAGAGTGGGAAAGAATATGGGCAGGAAGGAGCGGTCATTTTCACTATCGTTGTCAGTCACTCTATTAAGTTGGTATTAGGAAATATCTTGATACCTGGAGCTTTCATGAATGGAAGTCAGTCTCCTATTATCACTCCGCACTAGATATGGTAAAACAAAAACCAAACAAATAAAAAAATGAACCATTCTATTTACTAAACCATATGGTACATTTTGAATGTTATAGGAAATTGTACCAAGAAAAAAAAAATCCAAAAAAAAGAAAAGAAAAAAAATCCATGAAGCATAAGAATGAGTTAAAAAAAATCCATGGTATACAGCAAAGAAAATCTAAGAATGAGAGTTACAAACAATGAGGAGATTTTTATAATTTTAATTAAGAGTTTTGATAAGATTTTTATTTAATTTTCCCCACAAGATTGGGCCTTGCTTTGCTTATTGATGAAATATACTAGTTCACTCAATAAAATTAAAATAGCGATCTTTATTAAAGGCAGGCTCTTGGATGTTAAAATGTAAGGTACTCAGAGAAGTGAGAAATAAAGTGAAACAAATTCAAACAAACAAAAAAAAAGATTGATTCTGATATATTATTTGTCTTACCATAAATATGTCTAAGACTGGTTTCCAGTTCTTGAAACTGGATTTTAGAAATTTGGCTTGACATTTATACATATTCTTTGTTTTTTGTCTTAAAAAAAAATGTCAGATGCCTCACTCAGCAGGGCCCTAATGGACGAGTTAGAGCTCTCAGAGCTAAGTAATAAGGGGACGTTTATTAGCGATGTTTCATGCAGAAGCAGAGTGTAAATTGTCATAATTGAGTAGCATCAAGACTCAATGTATTGACAGATTATGTAAGATGTTCAATTGCTCTCATGCAACAAAAGGAACCAGTGCATTGATTTTTAATTCCATTTTCTTTTTACAGAATGAATTTCTGACCAAAAAAAAAAAAAAAAGGGATCCCTGGGTGGCGCAGCGGTTTGGCGCCTGCCTTTGGCCCAGGGCGCGATCCTGGAGACCCGGGATCGAATCCCACGTCGGGCTCCCAGTGCATGGAGCCTGCTTCTCCCTCTGCCTGTGTCTCTGCCTCTCTCTCTCATTGTGTGCCTATCATAAGTAAATAAAAATTAAAAAAAAAAAAAAAGTTTGAATGAACATTGGGGAAATAAATTTGAATGTCAGATGGGTGAGGAGGAGTTTATGAGGAAACCCCCTAGGCACTTTAAATCCGCTCATTTCTCCAGGATCAGACCAGGACTGATGGGAGCACTGAGACGTTTCACCGGAGAGATCACTGGCAGGGACCCTGCACGGGCTGTGGGCTGTGGCAAGCAGGAGAGGGCCTGGGAGTTGGCTGCTCCGAGCCTCTGGAAGGGAAAGCGGGTACATTATGTAAACTGCATGTCTATGACCTTGACATCAATTCCCCCAGATGATTCTAAATCCAATTATTAAGTAGGTGATTTGTGAGCACCTAGGAGAAGGAGGTCTAATCATAAAGACCTAGCATGAGCAACCTAAGGGCAATTCGTGTCAACTAACCTCATTGCTCTTTTCGGCAGTATTAGTAGAACAGCAGATCAGAAAAAAACAGACAGAGCATAGCAACACAATATAAGTACCTGAAGGCAAAGACTATGACAGATCTGATGGCCTGGGGGCTTCGGTTCCCCTGCTCTTTGGAGAGTTTGGCAGGGATCTGGCGCAGGAGCTTTGAGTTAACTCCTGATAGAATTGTCTGATGACAGCCCTGAGCTCCAGAGTCTCTTCTTTTTAATAAAGCCACCTCCCCGGGCAGCCAGAGTGCTGCCACTGTAGAGAGAGGCATAGGTGGTCTTCCAGCTTCCCTATAAATATGGGAACATTGGGGATTTGCTCCTGGCATGTTGACTGCTGTGTAAACCCTCAGCACGTCTTAGTCTCATCCATAGGATAATGAGAGCTCTGGAATTTTGTACACACTGTGACTTGACTATTTGTTAATTTTCTTTCCAAAAAATCCTAATATGTATTCACCCAAAGGCCAGGGCCATGTGACCATAATCCTTTTGTAGAGACCAGCATTTCTGAGAGTTTAGATAGAATCCATTTGTTAAGAATCTATTATATGTGTAACCAGTCTTAGCTGCCTTATGGTTTTACTTCTTCTACTAACTTTTCCTTTCTTTCACCTACTGGATGCCTGGATCTTCAACAACACTTTTCTGTTCTTCTGGTTCTGTAATTATCTTGTCACTTTGGTTTACTAGAAGACTATAATTTCAGGATTTAATTCTCAGACTTATTATTTCAAACATTGGCCTGTTAAAAATCAATCTTACCTCTTTCCAAGAGATGGTTACTGAAGTGTCCACCACTCTTTGGAGTAGAGGAAAGTGAAAGTGGTCAGACTCCAAGGTCCTGGCTTCTCATCGGTTTCTTAGACATAAGTGCCTTTGAATTTGAGGGTAGAGATACCAGATGAGCGATGTTTCCTTTCTGCAGAGTTGAAAACCTATGGTAAGAAGGCATCCAGGGCCTTCCTCTGGTTCACTCAGTATCTGTGTAATATTGGTGGCACTGATTATACTGTAGTTTCTGAGTCAATGTGCTTATGTTCCTTGGATAAATGTTGAATTTTGCCTTTGCTCTTTCTATCCCAAGAACTCCTCTTCCCAGAGAGTTAGCTCGCGTGTCCCTTTGTCCTCATCTGCTGCATGTACCGCACCTCTTCTCTAAGATAGGTATAATAATTTCCAGGCTTTATAGTTGCCTGTGTAGACAAGTCACTTCTGCCCACCACCACTCACCACTCACTGCGGGACACAAAAGTGGCAAGTCCTCTTTGCATCTGGCCTGAGGCAGGGAAAAACAGGAATTAAGTGGATTTTCTTAAAAAGAGGATTAATGGGCACCACTGAAGACACGCCACTGCCTTCAGAGATCCCTAGACTAGAAGGCTGCTTCCGGTTGTGTTTACTTGTGCCCGCACGCTCAGAGGTCCCCTGTTAAGCATGCCACTCCTCTTTACTAACACACCCAACATTCTCTTCGGCTCTCAGAGTGTTCTCCTAGGAACTCACTACACTGCATTCTTATGGTGGCATTAGGGTAGGTCTATAAGTTTCTCATATCAGCAACACCCATCAGGAGAACGAGATGCCACTTTATCTCCCTAGAGGAAGGATTTCCTTGGAAAACCTCACTCAGTTGACTTGAAGGGAAAGTAACTCTATGGCCTCCCCCTTGAAGAAGGGAGAGAACTCTTGCAATGTTGCTGACAACCATCCCACTTCTCTATCCTCTTTACCGCCTGGAAAAGGGTGGAATATTGGCAGGTTGGTGAGTGTCAGACACTGTCCTAAGTGGTTATAATAACATCCACTCATTTAACTATTAGAACAGCCTGTTAATTTCACCTCCATTTCATAGACATGGTAGCTGAGGCATAGCATGTTTAGGTAAATTGTCCCAAATCACATGCTAGGAAGGCCAGGATTCAAACCAAGTGGCTCAACCACTTGTGTTGTTTAGGGTAATTTAGAAAGAAGCCATAATATAGAAACGTCTGTCCCTATTTTTTTCTCTCTGCCATCACTTGGTTGTGTTTTTCCTCAACTCTTACCGATACAAATAGCACATACATCTTCCCGAAAACAGCTAGAGGCACATTTGATTAACTCTTCCCGTTATTTGTTCCTCTGGCATCCAGCATTGCAGATTAAATTTACCAAGTTACTGAGAATTTGTGCTGTTCAGTAACATATCAATATTTTATAAAGGATTTGGAGAATACCAATTCTGTATTGAAAGTGAACCTACGGGCAGAAGAGACAGAGGGGGAAAGAAATGAATTTAACACTGGAAGAAAAGAATGGAAGTCCTTAGGGGTCAGAGCCATTCTAATTAGGGTAACATAATAATAAATAACTATTTTATAAAATTCCATTTCCTTTCTGAAACACTGGGCTGGGGGTGTTAACCTTAGGACTTCTTTAAAATTAATGTGTTCCCCCAAAAAAGGATATTGTTATTTGAAGCCAGTTGCCAAACACTCTTTTTATTTTTGCTTCAAGCAGAGGTTGTGATTTTTGAAAATATCATATACCATTTATTAGTGTCAATACAGGCATTCTGGACAGTCTACAGATATTATTATGTAACTTCTCAGATGAATAATAGGCCATGGGAATCAGGAAAAGCAGGTCATGGTACAGGAAATAATTGTGACTGGCCTTATATTGAAAATCTTTTAATGAAGTTTATAAATAAATACATTCTCTCAAATGCCTTTACTAAGATAAATAATGTGATGACTCAAGTTAGCTTGGGTTTGTTTTCTTAGAGGTGTTTTCTGACTTGCATTTATAAAAATGGAAAGCTGACTATCTGAAGAATCACCCTTAGATGTATTTTATGAGGATTATCATTTATGGAAGATTCAAAACTAATTAAAACCCAGATAGAAAATTATGGTTCACACAGCAACAGCAAGTAGAGGATGCAGAGGTGCTTAACTCTAGGCACCGACTTTGGGCACACTGGAACTTGACAGATGCCATCTTGCGATTTGAACGAGACCTGAACCTTTTCTCCAACATCAGAGGTTGGCAGGCAAGATTGCAAATATTTGGTCAAATAATGTATGAAAAATAATAATTTAAAAAATAAAAAATTAAAAATTAAAAAATTTTAAAAAAGAAAAATAATACTTTATATAAATGTGGAGATTTTAGGCATCAGAGTTTAATATATGAAAGTATAGGTTATATGAAAGTCAAGTATTTGAAAGTCAGGTGCAGTTCCCCTAAGGTATCAATTGTAATTTTAAATACAATAAGATGTTTTGCTTTCAAAATGTATTTATTTTGGGTTTTATGTGTTAAAGTATCTCCTAGTCATATTTATTCCTAAATGGTACTATTCAAACACTTTATTTGAATATTTTTTTCTAGTTTTCCAATATTCCTTAAGTTGGCCATTTTAAGTCCTTTCCATTAGTCTTTGGTTCTTAATCATCCTTTGCTTTACTTCTCCCATGGATGGATCATTCTCCAGACAGAACTGTGTGCAATACATAGATTTAAGACCATGTTAAAGAGATGGTTAAAGTAATCACTTTTTTTTTTTTTAAGTAATCACTATTCTTAACTTTAGTAACCAGTCATGGTAACCCTGGACTTCCCCCACTTTTTGCCACTTACATGAATAGGAGCACTTAGAACGTAAACACTACCCTCTATTTCTCAGCATGTAGTTAAAGATGCGATTTGTAGACATTTTAAAGGTCATATTCTCCATAGTATAAAAGAAAAACATCTTTCACAGGTGTTTTGTCTCCACATCTGACTAAAGAGACCCTCCCTCATGTTACTATGTTTGCTACCTTTGAGAACTTTTCTTATTTAGGTGAAATCATTAAAAATTCAAAGCATTAGATCAGAGAAGCGGGTGTGGATGTTTTTTGTCCATTTATGACTGGAAAAGTGGGATTCTTTGCCCTTAGGAGTAATCAGTTTCTCTAATAGCTGTATATTTTGATCAAAGGCTTATTTGAGGGTTTTTTTTTCCTATAGCTTTTATTCAGGGAAATGAGGTTCGTAGGAAAAATAAAAGGAAGCAACTTTGCAAGACATTCGGAAGCACATAGAGAAACACAGAAACTAATGGATGAACTTTCAGCTTTGATTAGTACCTAACTACAAATATATTGCAGGCATAGAATGAACAAAGCTGACCTCATATTGGCCTAATTTTCCTGTTAATTAACATACTTAGGGATTTTGATAAATTAAAAATCGCCCTATCTTTAGTGACAAAGTATTTCCATTATAGAAATCGTATAGGGATCCCTGGGTGGCGCAGCGGTTTGGCGCCTGCCTTTGGCCCAGGGCGTGATCCTGGAGACCCGGGATCGAATCCCACGTCAGGCTCCCGGTGCATGGAGCCTGCTTCTCCCTCTGCCTATGTCTCTGCCTCTCTCTCTCTCTCCCTGTGTGACTATCATAAATAAATAAAAAAAAATTAAAAAAAAAAAAAAAAAAAAAGAAATCGTATAGTCTGGGTGTGATATGAGAGCTCAAATTGCTTCTAAGGGTCTTATACTAATATTGACCTGTGGACTCATGCCTCGTGACCTATGCAGTTGATCCTTGAACAACTTAGGTATGAACTGAATGGATTCATTCACATGTACATTTTTTTTACAGTGCTATTAAGATATTTTCTCTCCTTTATGATTTACTTAACACTTTCTTTTCTCTAGCTTATTATTGTAAGAATGCAATATGTAATATACAAAATATGTGTTAATTAGTAGTTTGTTATTGGTCAACAGAAGCTATTGGTAAAGTTTTTGGGGAGTCAAAAGTTATACATGGATTTTCAACTCTATGGGGCATTGGAGCTCAAAACCCTTGTATTGTTCAAGGGTCAACTATAATCAGTTCAGAAGGTTCAAAGTTTCAGAAAGAATAAAAAGAGATAAAAAACCAGATGCTAAATAATATTCTTCCACTAAAACTGATTACTAGCCCTCTGCCTTAACTTGTAAGAACTAGAACATGCATAGAAATTTTACATACATATGCAATTCGATAAAAAAATATACACATTTACATATAATTCCCATTGCCTCCCAAGTTAAAAAAAAATGTCATGGATCATGGTTTCCTAAAAGCCTCAAATCTTTAATGAACAAGCAGACCTGCTTCAGTTTCTTATGAAAAATTAATCCGATTCTTGTATGATGGTTCTACAGGCACTAAATGGTAAATGTTTCATGAAAACAAACTTTGTCTTACTTATAACTGACACTTCAAGTCACAAGCTAAAAAAAGACCCAAAGAGTTTTCTCTAACTATGAGTAAAGAGATCAGCAATGACAGTATTTGGGGTGGGGGGTGGGGTGGGGAACAACAAAAAAGCAGCTCAGAAAGTTATAATCAATTCTTTACTGTTCAAATTGCTGTAGGAGACCCTTGAGTTAAAATATTATCAACGTGAAATAACTCATTCTGGATATCAAGCAATAGTTCACCGAATTCCATAACGTTTCCATTTAATGGCTGGATAATGTAGAAATCGACCTGAGGATAACGTACTGCAATCCTAAATACTGCATAAAACACTGCAAACGCAGTCTACACTGTAGCAGGTACCATGTCGTAACATAAAAAATGGATAATGTGCACTCAGTATAATCAGCACCAAGTTATCTAATTAAAAATGAAATGTTATTTATAGAAGACGATATATATTTTCATATGAGGAAATATTTTTTTATCAATGTTCTTCACAAAGAATCTTAAAAAAGCTTCAGTTTTCACGTATTCTCTTTAAGCTTTGAATATTCCAATATAAGTTCTTCCTACAAATGTCATTTGTGATTGGAAGCCTCCGACTGAACTTGGGGCAGGGACAATTGAAATATAATTGTGTTTACTTATGTTCATATTTGTCTAAAGAAATTGGTATCAACTGAAAAACTGTGTCTTCATTCGATCTTGATTTACTGGTGACACGGAATGGAAATGAGTGGGGAGTTGGGAGAAAGTGAATTCAAAGTTACAAGACAGAAAGTGTTCATAAAGGCGGCGCCCCAGCAAACACTTGGTGGTCCCACGCTTATCATTCCTCCACAATTACCTTGGACTCCCTTGCCTGTTTCTCTTCCATTCATTCTATCCTAGCAAAACTCTAACCTTAGTAGAAGTGTGATGCCTTCCCTAAGTCCTTGTCCGAGCCCTGGTCTCACTTTCGCAATTTGATCCTCCATCTCAAGGAAACACTGAACACGGCCTTTTCATCTTATTAGTGTTCACAGTGAGACTGTTCTGCTGTCCTGGGTGACGGTGGTGTGAGTCTTCCTTCCCCCTTTACCCTCTGGCCCGTTGTGGAAGTGAGGTGGAGGCTGCGACACCATCCCCTGTCCTCACCTCCAGGCCTGGGGCCACCGTGGCCTCCACTGCTGGGACTATTGCCTGCTGATCACTCACAGCCGAGTCTCCCCGGGCACTTCCCTCCGTGGAGGAAACGCTTACCCAAGAAAGGTTATGTCCCTTCTTAGGGCCAGTCGGGTCCAGTGGCTGTCAGCATGGAGACCAAAAGATTCAGCCTTTAGCCTCCATGTAGGACAAGTCCGAACGGTCATCCTAGCTCCAGGGCTCCTCATAGAACCAGGAGTCCCTGCTGCAACTGAACTGTAGTTGCCTCGCCTCTCCCTTCTGTAATCCCTCCTCCAGGCCTTCACAGGTGCTGCTCCGATGCACACTCCCCGAAGCACTTCTGGAAAATAGTTGTCTGCCTCAGACTCTACTGCCCCGGGGGAGCCACTCTAACAGGGTAGGCGCCCGCGAAGAATGGTCCATAGGAACCGACTCTAACAGAATTGTGGAAGTGGTGCCTGGAGCCATCTGGTGATGAGGCCCCCCATCCTTGGTGGTAGGCAGAGTTTGGGTAGCTCCTGCAACCGTTAAAATGGTCGTTATTGGTAAAATAGGATGGAAATACACTGCTACGTGCCATATCTCAAGGACTTAGGAAGTTATCGAGAAATCGGAATTGTAAAGACCTGTAATTGGATGGCTTCTGCTGAGAATGACTAGATGCAATCAGAGAATAAAATACAATGAAAGACCAGAGTTGATTAACCGCTAACTTAAGGCAAATTTGAAAGAGAAGATCTTTTTGCCGGTATTTACAAAGACTTGTATCTTCTAAAGCTGAAGAGTAGAAAAGCTGAGAATGAGGTCCCAAGACTTCATTGTAAAAGTAGGAAAGCTCCAGAAACATTTTTTTTTAATTTTATTTATTTATGATAGTCACACAGAGAGAGAGAGAGAGAGAGAGAGAGGCAGAGACACAGGCAGAGGGAGAAGCAGGCTCCATGCACCGGGAGCCTGACGTGGGATTCGATCCCGGGTCTCCAGGATCGCGCCCTGGGCCAAAGGCAGGCGCCAAACCGCTGCGCCACCCAGGGATCCCTCCAGAAACTTTTTTAAATATTCAGTGTTTTGGATCAAGGAGGTAGTGGATCATAGGAGCAAGACATAAGTTGGATAAGTAAATTTTTTTTCTGGTTTTAAAACTTTTTATTTGCATATTAAAAAGTCGTGCATTCCAATAATTAGAATCTTTTGAACCAAAAAAAAAAAAAAAAAAAGGCCCTCTAATTTAAACGGCATTTTACAGCCTGCAAAGCACATTGGGCCAGCTTGGTTTTTAGTCTAGATTTCACCCAGCTTCTTCCTTCACCGACATGCAAGTTATTTTTCCTTTCCCGCCAGCCAAGCAGGCAGGTGGGAGAGGCAGGTGTGGCCTTCGTTGCCAGCAGTTCTTGCTTCTTTGATAATGAAAAGGGACGGCGCAGTCATTTAAACTTGATCCAACAACCTCTTTGAATCTTGCAAAATTAAATAGCGAAAAGAAGTAAAATAAGAGAGATGCCTGTGGAATGGGTAGTGCTTCTCGGCGGTGCACACAGCATTATGGTTTACAGGATTGCTTCTCCTGTTCAGTCATCTCTCTTGAAGGCAACGGATTTTTCTCTTGCACTTCATTCTTCTTCAATTTCAACTCATCAAATTTCTCCACCTTAGCCACATCGGGCTTAGACACGGTTGTGGAGAGAATAGAGCAAGGCACCCACGCAGGAGAGGGAAGTCCGGTCTGTGCAGTGCCTGCTGTGGTGCAAATATATATATATATTTTTTTTTTTTAATTTGAGCTATAATCGGCATAAGCACTGTGGAAGTTTATGGTATAAAATGTGATTTGATATATTTTGCAACAGGATTATCACCAGGGCATTAGCAAACACCTCTACACCTCCATTGTTAGCATTTCCTCTTTGTGACGAGCACTATTAAAGTCCAGTGTCTCAGCAACACTGAAGTTTCTAACATGGTATGTGGAGTGTAATTACTATCTGTGCTTTGGATCTTCAGTAATTATCTACCAGTTGCATGTTTGCACCTTTAAAGATTTTATTTATTGATTCATGAGGGACACAGAAAGAGAGGCAGAGGCCCAGGCAGAGGGAGAAGCAGGCTCCATGCAGGGAGCCCAACGTGGGACTCGATCCTGGGACCCCGGGGTCACGCCCTGGGCCGAAGGCAGACGCTCCACCGCTGAGCCCCCAGGCGCCCAGCATGTTTGTACCTTTAAAGATCATCTATCTTTACTCCTCTATCCTCAGTCCCTAATCACCACCATTTTACTTCGTACAAGTTTGGTTTTTTTTGAGTCCAGGTATAAAGGGAAGCATATAGTATTGGTCTTTGACATATTTCACTTAGCCTACGCCTGTAACATCCATCCATGTTGCAAATGGAAGGGTTTCTTTCTTTCTCATGGCCGAATAATTTTTTTATTGTGCATGTCTATCTTATTTTTTCATTCACCCATTAATGGGCATTTAAGTTGTTTCCATAGCTTGGCTATTTTACATAATGCTGCAGTGAACACAGAAATGAAGGTATCTCTTTGATATCCTGCTTTCATTTCCTTTGGATATATACCCAAATTTGGGATTGCTGGATCATATGGTAGTTGTATTTTTAATTTTTTAAATCTCTTTTTAAAAATATTCTATTTATTTATTCACGAAAGACAGAGGAAGAGAGAGAGAGAGAGAGAGAGGGAGAGAAGCAGGCTCCATGCCGGGAGCCCAGTGTGGGACTCGATCTCGGGACACTGGGGTCATGACCTGAGCCGAAGGCAGATGCTCCACCACTGAGCCACCCAGGTGTCCCTGTATTTTTAGTTTTTTAAAGAACCTCCATACTGTATTCCATGGTGACTATACCTATTTATATCCCACCAATAGTGTATGAGGGTTCCCTTTTTTTCTCATATCTTGCTAAGACTTATTTCTTATCTTCTTGATGATAAACATTCTAATGGATGTGAGATGTTATATCTCACTGCAGTTTTGATTTGTCTTTTCCTGATAATTACTGATATTAAACATCTTTAATGTAACTATTGGCCATTTAGATATTTTCTTTGGAAAAATGTGTATTTAGTTTCTCTGACCATTTTTTTAGATTTATTTATTCATGAAAGACACAGAGACAAGAGAGAGGCAGAGACACATACAGAGGGAGAAGCAGGCGCCATGCAGAAGCCTGATGTGGGACTCGATCCCAGGACCCGGGATCATGCCCTAGGCAGAAGGCAGATGCTACACCACTGAGCCATCCTTTTTTTTTTTTTTTTGGACCATTTTTTAACCAGATTTTTGTTGTTGTTGAGTTGTATAAGTTCTTTATATACTTTGGATATTGACCCCTTATTTGATAGGTGGTTTGCAAATATCTTCTCCCATTTCATTTTGTTGATTGATTGTTCCTTTGCTGTGCAGAAGCTTTTTAGTTTTATTTGGTCCTACCTTTTGATTTTTGCTTTGTTGCTTGTACTTTTGTTGTTCTATCTAAAAAATTATCAAGACCAATGTCAAGGAGTTTCTCCCCTAGGTTTCCTTTCAGGAGTTTTATGTTTTCAGGTCTTATGTTTCTGTCTTTAATCTACTTTGAGTTAATGAACGGTGTATGATAGATGTCCAATTTATTTTTCTTGGTTACCAAGGATAGCCAACAGCATTTTTTCCTGATTGTGGGTTCTCGGCTCCCTTGTTAAATATTATTTGATATGCAGAGGTTTATATTTGACTCTGTGTTCTGTTTAATTGTTCCATATGTCTATTTTTATGCCAGTGCTGTATTGTTTTAATTACTATAGCTTTGTAATATAGTTTGAAATCAGGGAATGTGATGCCTCCGAGTTTGTTCTTTCTCAGTATTACTTTGGTTATGGGGGATCTTTACGGTCTTACATAAATTTTAGTACTGTCATTTCTATTTCTATAAAAACAATATTGAGATTTTGACAGGAATGACATTGAGTCTATAGATGATTTGGGGTAATATGGACTTTTTAACAATGTTAATTTTTCCAGTCCATGAACCCAGACTATCTTTCCATTTGTCCTCTTTGATTCCCTTGATCAAAGTTGTGTAGTTTTCATTGTACAAATCTTACAGCCTCTTGATTAAATTTGTTCCAAGTATTTTGTTTCTGTTGCTATTGTGAATGGGAAGTTTTCTTCTCTTTCAGATATTTTGTTGTTAGTATATAGAAATGCCACTAATTTCTGTATGCTGATTTTGTATCCTCCAGCTTTAGTGAATTAATGACAATTTTATTTCTTTCTTTCCAATGTGAATGCTCTTCTTTCTTTGCCTTACCTAATTGCTCTAGGTACCACTTCTAAGATTATGTTAATAAGACTAGTGAAAGTGGGCGCCCTTGCATTCTTCTGGTCTTAGAGGACAAGCTTGCAACCTTCCACTGATGAGAATGGTGTTAGCTGTGGGTTTTCATATACAACATTTAATATATTGGGATATATTTCTGTATATACAATTTTTGAGGGTTTTTTTTTAACCAAAATATGTTATATTTTGTCAAATGCTTTTTCTGCATTTATTATGGTGATCATATGGATAATGAATCTTTTTATTAAAACACTTTGCTATGACAAAGGGTTTAGCATCATGGTCCAGATTCTAAAAGATATTGTTTCTTAGAGGTTTGGAGAATATGATCATCTTCACTAAATGAAGCAGACATATAACACTGCTATAGTAAGATAGTAGATTTGAGTTCAAATGTATCACTAATACATTAAATATTTTCAAATGTACTAATTTGAAAAGACTATCAGGATATCAAAGCTTGACCCACCTACATGCTCTATAGAAGAAACATATTTAAATTTCAAGACACTTATAGATAGGCTGAAAGTAAAAGGACAGAAACGTCAAACCATATATACACTAATTCTAAGAAAGATAGAAAGGTTATTTATAGTAATATCAGTCAAAATAGCCTTAAAATTATCAAATATTAACAAAAATAAAGCGGGGCATTTTCTAGTGATAAAGAAGTCTGCAAAAAGTCATATGAATTATAAATGAATACATGATAACAAGCTGCAAAACAAATGAAGCCAAAATTGATAGAACAAAAATAATAAATTGACGAATCCACAATTATTTTTGAAGCTTTTAACAACATCTTTAATTTATTAATTGAATCAATGGATGGAAAACCAGTAAAGGAACAGAGGACTTGAGCCTCTCTATGGAACAATTGGATATTCAGTTTTCTCTTTTATACATCAATTATAACAGAATACACATACTTTCAAAGTATACATAAACAACCATAAAATAATCTTTAAGAAGGCTTAATATTTAGGTGAATGTGATGATACATATCGTTGCTATGTCTACCTTCTTATTTTGATACAAGAAATTTTATTACCTGGCAGGCTCCCACTCTTGTTGAATAGAGCTGAAGACTTAACAGAAGTAGCAACCCAGCAAAATATTTGGCCAAAAATAAATCCCTGGGTGGTCCCTATTCACTGGTATTGAATTTAGTATAATCTTAAAAAAAAAAAAGTATCATCCACAATAGCAATATTTAGAAATAGGGAAAAATATGTGTAAGACGGGTACATCAAAAACTGTAAAACATTGTTGGGAGAACTGAAAGAAGGCCGACATAATCGAGACTAATGCTGTGTTCATGGATTAGTGGACTCAATATTGTTAATATATCACATCTTTTCTATTGCTTACACTGAATGTAATAAAAGAACAAGAAGTCTTTTTTTTCCCTTTGTAGAAATTGACAATCACCATCTGATTTGCGGATCTATTACAAAGCCTTAGTAATCAGTACAATGTGGTATTGATGTAAACATACACAAAAAGATCAATAGGACAGAATGGAGAGTTCAGAAATAGCCACACTTATGATTAATCAATTGATTTTTTTGTTTCATTCAAAGGCAATTATATAGAAAAGAATAACCATTTCAAAAGAGTTGCTAGAAAAATTGGACACAAATTTTCCAAAGGGAAAAAAATACTTTTACCCATTCCTTACACTATATCCAAAAAAGTAACCCAAAATGTGTAGCAGGCCTGAATGTATAAAACAAAAAATTACAAAACTTCTACGATAAAACATAGGAGAAAATCTTTGTGACCTTGGGTTAGGCAAATAATTCTTAGATATAGTACCAAAGCACAATCCATAAGGGAAAGTTGATAAACTAGGATACATCAAAATTAAGAATTTTTACTCTTTAGGAATGTGAGGCATAAACCGGAAAAAAATCTTAAATCATTAAACTGATAAAGAACTTACATCCAGAATATATAAAGCACTCTTGATAACGATAATTCAACAACCCAGTTAAAAAGTGGGCCAAGATCTTGACATCAAAAAACAACACAAATAGCCAGAACTCATGTGAACACACGTTCACTATCACACTCCTCATTAGATAGATGTAAACTTAAGCTACAGTGAGATCCCACTATGCAGGTAGTAGAAAAACTATAACTAAAAATTCTGACCATGCCATGTATCCGCAAGGATGTGGAGGAGCTGGAACTTTTTATTCACCACTGATGAGAATATAAAATGGTATAGCCCTTTACAAAAGACACCCAGATGGCCAACAGGTGCATGAAAAGATGCTCAGCATAATTAATCGTCAGGAAATCCAAGTCAAAACCAAATGGACTATCAGCCTCACACCAGTTAGGATAGTTATTTTAAAAACCGTGTTGGCAAAAACAAAACAAAAAACAAAAAACAACAACAACAACAACAAAAAAAAAACAGTGTTGGCCAGCATGTAGAGAAATCCAAACACTGTGCACTGCTGATTGGAATGTAAAATGGTGTTGCTGCTGTGGAAAAGAGTATGGAGTTTATTCAAAAAAATTAAAACCTCGAACTACCATGTGATCCAACAATCCCACTTCTGGGCATATATCCAGAAGAATTGAAATCCACATCTTGAAGAGATAACTGCACTCTTGTGCTCATCGCAGCATTATTCACAACAGCCAACATACGGAAACAACGCAAATGTCCACTGATGGGTGAATGGAAAAAGAAAATGTTTCGTGTACACCCAACGGAATATAATTCCGCCTTAAAAAAGAAGGAAAGACTACCGTTTGCAGCCGTGTTCTCCGGGATGGACGTAGAAGACATGTACTGAGTGAAATCAATCGATCACGGCAAAACTCATTTGTGTGACTATTGTTATATGAAGCATCTACAATGGTCCACGGTATAGAAGTAGACAATAAAATGGTGATTATCAGGGAGTAAAAGAAGGATTGGGAAGCTGTTTAATCAGCATGACGTTATTTTCACAACATAGTGAAGTGCCGGAGCTGTGCTGTACAACAGATTTCTGCCTGTAGTTGATAATAATACATTGTGTACTAAATAAAAAATAAAAAATACGACCAGATATCACAGTCACTCTGAAGAGTAGTTTGGAAGTTTCTTAAAAAAAGAAAATTAGAACTTCCACTTACCGTAAGAGCCAGCCAATCTATAAGGCAAGCCCCAGAGAAATGAAAGCATTTTTTTTCATATAAATATTCATAGAAGCTTTAATTATAATAGTCAAAAGTGGCAGCAACCTAGTCTGTCAACTAATATCCATCAAAAGATGCATCATAAACTTTGATATAATCACATAATGAAATTGAGCAATGAGGTGAAATGAACCGTTGATGCATATAACAAGATGGATCACTCTCACAATAATTGTGCTACGTGAAAGAAACTGCACACACAAAAAAAGTGATTCCATTCATATTAGAACCATGAAAAATCAATTTTTATTTTATGTTAACGGTGAGTCAATGAAGAGGTGAGGACGCTGCAGACGCGGAAAGCAGGGAGAGATCACAAAGGCTCAGTGCAGCTTTCGGGGTGATGCACTGTGACTGTTTCCAGGTATATGCACGCGTCCGGCCCTCTACGAGGAGGTTCTTCGTGTTAATTTTACTGTATCGCAGTTACAGCTCTGTATTAGGCACTTCTCACCACATGACACATCACCGCAAGCTTAACAGCTGAATGTAACTCACACTTATGCTCTCAGGTTTTGTGGATCAGGATTTTGGGTAGAAGCTCAGAGAAGGTGTTAGCCAGCCTGTACCCTCATCGTGAGGCTCGGCTGGGTCAGAATCAACTTCCAAGTTCATGTAAGTTGGTAGAGTTCACAGCCTGCAATCCCACCCAGGGCCCCTGCTTTTTGTGGGTTGCCGTCCTCAGGTCCGAGAGGATGATGCTTGCAGGTCCTAGACGCTGCTTGCTTCATCCCACGGGCCAGGAGAGTGTCTAGCTCCCGTCCTCCAGCATGGAGCCCCACATAACGTGGTTAGTCACAGGAAGGACAGACATCCTGTCACCTTGGCAATAGTCTATTGGTCAGGAGCAGATGACAGGTCCTGCCCTCACTCAAGGGACCGCATGTACAAAGGTGTGAACACCAGCAGGAAAGAGTTGCCGGTGGTCGCCTTAGAGTTTGTCCACCACAACCTTAACATATGGCTGTTAAAAAAAAAAGAAAAGCAAAAAAAAAAAAAAAAAGGCCTACTGTGTCCTACTTGAAACATGCAGAAGCTTTTGTTATTTCAAAATTTTTTTTAAATTTTTATTTATTTATGATAGTCACAGAGAGAGAGAGAGAGGCAGAGACACAGGCAGAGGGAGAAGCAGGCTCCATGCACCGGGAGCCAGATGTGAGATTCGATCCCGGGTCTCCAGGATCGCGCCCTGGGCCAAAGGCAGGCGCCAAACCGCTGCGCCACCCAGGGATCCCAATTTTTTTAAAAAAATTTTTTTAATTTTTTATTTATTTATGATAGTTTTAAAATTTTTTTTAAAATTTTTATTTATTTATGATAGTTTTAAAATTTTTTAAATTTTTATTTATTTATGATAGCTTTTGTTATTTCAGACGTTATTTTGACCTGCCAATTTTCCTTCATCGAAAAAGAAAACATTTAATATATTTTTTTTTGCAAAAGATTAAAAATCAGACTTTGACTTGAGTTCTGAAAAATCAGCTACCCAAGGGAAGTTATGGGCTGCTCTCCTCTATGCTCATATGCTCATGCCACTCCATTTCACATTTTATAAGACGCTCTTAGAGTCATGACATGCCCATACCCTCTGGTTCACCGATTTCCAGAGATGCTAATAATGTCATAAAGGCCATAGAATTTTTCATGCAACAGTTTCATGTGACTCAGGAATGTTAGTGGTTCAGAGCTGAGCTGTTAGAGATAAAAGTGACATGTGCCACTTAGAGGAAACAGTTGTACTTACAGCAATACAGTACTTTCTTGGGACTCTAATGTACCAAAATAATCCAGAAACAAATATAAAAATGAGGAAATTTCAGGTAATTTAGCTAATGTGTCCATTACCTGGTTCTGCAGACTCTTTGGATTAGAGATACTTTTATCTGTTTTCTGGGTTTAATTTGGTCATTCTGAGCTCCTGATTTATAAATGGACTATAAACTCATAATTCTTATCTTCACAGTCTATTTTGTAGTATTTAAGTATGTGATCTCCACAGACTGAATGTCCTTATGCAGCTGCTAATCCCATCAAATGATCCAAAATTTGTCATTAAACTAAGAGGATAAAAATAAGATCCGAACACGGGTTGACTCCACCGACACCGATGACTTGATATGCGACTTCATCGATAGTAGGATGGAGAATAGTAGAGAGAGAGGAAAAGGTCCCTAGTCCCTTCCACCATGTGAGGACACATTCCGGGTATGAATCAGGAAGGGAGCTCTCATCTCCCCCTGAATTTGGGTATCTAATCTCCAGAATTGTGAAAAATGAATTCTCCATTATCTCACCTTTGAACAACTCTTCAGTTGGCTGAATCTAGCTAGAATCAGTTGGAATAAAGCCCTGAGAGTCAGGGTGGGAGGCGTCGTGTCCCTGTGGTGTGGATTAGACCTAAGGGAAGTCCATTAGATGAATTAGGGGGCCAGCTCCCTACTCTTGTTTCCGTGTGCCTCCTCCAACCCCTAACTCCCTTCATCATCCGACTTACAACGCAAAAAAACTACACTCCTTTTGCTTTCAAATGGAATATATTTGGTTAAATTAAGATGAGGTTTGGGTTGTAGGGAGAAGGGAGGGAAATTTTACCTTAGCACGGAGGGCTTTAAAATCATGCACTGATTTTTAAAACTATTTGTGCTCATCCACCCGTCCCCCAGTTACTCTTATGAACTGAGCAACGTTAATCTTATAGGGCCCTTTCCACTTCGGGCCTGTGCTCCGGGGCTCACCTTCCAGCATCATGTTCTTTAGAGGAGAGGGAAGGAGAGTACACGTTTCCCTTTATAGACGTATTTTAAACCCACATGTAGGAGTAAGAAGAGACACAGTGGTGGGAAAGTCTCCCTGTGACTCTGGGTGAATACACTCCCGCCCCCACAAGAAAGGGAGAAATGCCTTAGTATCTCCTCTTTCTCACTGAATATTCCAAGCTGTCAAAAGTGCCAGGCTGAGTAGAAGCAATCGGTGTTATTCTCGGACTTTCATCACCTGAGAAAGGGGCCCAGTACTCCCCAGAGATGCACAGAAAGATCTAATACAACCTTGACTCAAGGGCATTTTGACTCTACCTGCTTTTATGAGCTTGAGCCCCGAAGTCAAACTGTGAGACTGAGGTTATGTTCTAACACTTTCCTGCAAGTTCCTTAAGATACTTATGTCTTTTCCCCCCATCTCTTTAGCTTTATTTCTATTTGAGAGATTTCAAAACGCCATAAAAATGTGATCCTCGATAGCATTCTGCTCCAACAAGAAATCCTCTGAACGCTGTCCTCCAACCAAACAATACTCACGCACTGGAGTAGGATGGCTGTTGGGTACAATGGCTGGCGAGAGGTAACTCCACATTAAATCCCAAACACGGAAGAATGATGAATGCAAGCAAAGTGCTGTGTTTGAGATCATCTCCACCGACTTGCTGCCTCCTCATCTCCAGCCCAGCAGTCTCCACATTTGCCACTGTCATCACCGGCCTCATTTTCTTCTTACTGTAGTCTCCTCCCCGTGCAACTTGCAGCAGCACGAGCCCCTGGAGCCCTCAACCGCTGAGAACACCAGGAGCACCTGGCTGACTCGGTCGGTAGAGCATGCCACTCTTGATCTCGGAGTCTTGGTTCAAGCTCCATCTCGGGCATAGGGCTTATTGATCGATCACACTAGTTGATCCTAGAAGGATGTAACTCCGGAACAGCCAGGTGGAAGACTTACATGGGGCAAGGTATGGAGAAAGGCCACGCGTCTTCCCTGCCCTCTCTAGGCCACCACTCTTCCCACATTCCCACATGCTCACCAACATGGCAGCTCTGGTTTCTTATCTTAAAATTGGAATAATGATAGGGAAGAGAGTGTAGGATTGATTACCAGATCAAATACCAAATAAGATAATAAGCTTACCACGTTCACCTGCTTTTACTATTATCACTATTCCTTTTATACCAGCATCTAAGAACTTGTGCGTGTGTATGTGTGTGTGTGTGTGTGTGTGTGTGTTGACCAAGATGACCTTAACATTGTCCTTGACTAAACTTTATCTAAGCTTGTTCCTTACTTTAGGCCCTGATTCTCCTTTTTTTTACAGCATGTAACTTAGAAAACTTTTAAGTTCTTTCTCTGTCCCTTTGAGATATAATTTTTTTTTGAGATGTAAATTTTTTGAAGTTTACACAGGTTCACAATCCAGGATTGTCTTTTTCAATGACCTAAGAGCCATCCCTTTGAAATGTAACCATCGAGGCAGATAGTGCTCCCAGATTTGTGGTTGGGTAAGAGCCTAACTTTTGTGGGCTCCTTGCTTCAAGTTGGAAAACTGCCTCTTGTCATGAAGATAAGAGTCAGTTAATTTTTCTTTGGATAAGGCCATTGAGAGAACACGGAGGATTTAAGATTCCCTTATTCCCTTTAAAAAAAAAAAAAAAAAAAAAAACTCTCCTGCCCTTTGTTTTGGTGTAGTTAAGCTCAGAGTCTGGTTGCTTGTGCTTATTGCAATTCCCTTGACAGAAGTCTTCCTCGCCTGGTTAACTTTATCTGGTAACTGTTTGGTTTGACAGCACTATGAGTTGAACAAGAATTTTTATACACGTATTTTTCTAAATCTTATAGTCTATAGGGCTTAGCACCTCAAATAACGAAATTAGTTGCACATAGACAATTTTGCAGTAATGGATAGCTACGGATACTGATGAATAATACAGTCATCTTTTTCCCTATTTCACATCAGAACATAGTCTGAAACTTGCACCTTAGTATGTTTTTTAAGCTCTAAATATTTTAATAATTTTTATCCAAGCAAATGAGCCAATTTATGAAAGTCGCTGATTTAAAAGTAAATGTTTCTCAAGTTTCTTTTCCCTAAATGAATCCGTGGACCCTTATCTCCATACTAAAATGTGTTCAGACTTCATCATTTATACTCTACTAAGAAGATTTCATTATAATAGTAAGATTATGTACCAAGTTGAACTACACTGTTTAGCTTATATATAGTTTCTGTGTTTTCAAAGGTAATTGTTTAGATTTAAAAGATTACCTACCAAACTGCTGAATACCTCTAATTTGCCATCTATGAGGAATAAGTACATATGAGTTAATTTTCAATAATCTTTGTAGTTCTTAATCAGCTTAAATATTATTAAAAGTTGAAATCAAACTTTCATCATATATCATGAATATAAGTAACTTCCTTAGAAAATACTATCTTATTAAATAATTATAATTTAATTTGGAAACTAAATTAAAGAAGAATGTTTTAAGAAGCTGTATAGAAATTTTTGGTAGCAAAAGGACTGTTTTTCCTTTACTTTTATAGCTAGAGGACCTCTAGAGCCAAATTTCCAAAAAATTGGGAAATAATATTTTACAGCCTTTCTAGGTAACCATAAAGCTATGTCCATTGAGTACTTTCTAACACTCATCACGATATATGATATCAATGGAAGAAAAAGAATTCTGTATTTTATATAGAACTGTGGGCTAATTACTATTAAGTAACTATTATACAGATTAATTTAGTCTAATACTAGGTTTGCTAATTTAAATATTCCTTGGCAATACAGTATTTTAAATAACAAGTGCTTGATACTAAAAACTTTACTGCCACAAATTTTTAATGTTATAATTTAGCAAAAAAATAACAAAACAAAAAACATGCAACAAATAAAAAAATAGCTATATTTTTTTGTGAAAAATACTTCCTATTGAAGTTTAATCACAAAAAAAAAAAACAGGAAATTTAAAGCCTCAGAAGGAACTCCAACTCTAAGATATAGAAGTTTTAAAATTGTATTTATTGCTAAGTACGAAGTGCTTATGTATTCCCATAAAATACTTTAATACTTAATAGACCAAATGAGATGCTTTTAGAAAAAGCAAAAGGGAATTGATATAGAGAAGAATATGTAAGGGATGGGGAAATAAACAGAGGAGAACGCTGACGCAGGGGCAGAGATAGGGTAAATACTGGTGAGAGACTGTGGTCTACAGGAGGAAATCAATATTCATGTGAACTCATGAGATGCTTTTATTCTGAAAATATTTTTAGATATAATCATGCATAGTTCTGAAAATAATTCAACAATTCATTAAATGCAAATTTTGGAAATCTTTAGTATTTATCCTGAACTATTACCCTAAAATTAAGAAATTATGCATGTCTTATTAAAAATGAGGAATTCGGGGCGCCTGGGTGGCTCAGCAGTTGAGCATCTGCCTTCAGCTCAGGGCGTGATCCTGGGGTCTGGAGTTGAGTCCTCATTGGACTCCCTACGGGGAGCCTGCCTCTCCCTCTGCCTGTGTCTCTGCCTCTCTCTGTGTCTGTCATGAATAAATAAATAACATCTTTTTGAAGCAATGAGGAATTCATTGGCTTATAAAAAATACTTATTTGACCTAAGTTTCAATTTCAAAAATAACAAAAAATTCATTTGAAAAAAAGAGCTAAATTTAAGTGGGCTCGTAATTTTAAATCCCTTTTTTCTTTTAAGATTTGTTTTAGAGAGAAAAAGAAAACATGAATGGGAGGGGCAGAGGGAGGAGGAGAGAGCATCTCAAGCAGACTCCCACTGAGTGTGGAGCCTGATGCAGGGTTCAATCTCTCAACCCTGAAATCAAGACCTGAATGGAAACCAAGTGTCAGACTCTTAGCTGACTACATGAGCCCAGTGCCCTATTTTAAATGCCTTTTTGATATAATAATATCTAACATACCTCTTTTCACATTAAAATATATTTCAAAACTCTAAATAACCTTTATCATTGAATTTTAGAGCCAGAAATAACTGCCATTATTACCTAGTTTAGCAACTGATTTTGTGTAAACATGATTTAGAAATATCACCCAAGTTAATATAATGTACTAATAGCAGATGTAAAACTAAACTAAGAACTTTTAATCCTTTAAAGGTTGATGGTTTTCTAACATTCCATAACATGTAGAAGTCCTGGAGATATTTTTTTCAGGACTGGAGACAAATTATGGTCAAGAAAATCAAAACTAAGAGTATTTTAATTTCATGATTAGTACAACCCAGCCTCCTTTTGTTTGGGATTAGTGAACTAGTTTGCCTATTGGTTCCTTTGTTCCTATTAGTTCTCCCAAGCCACTCGTCACGGGAAAAAGTGATTTCTTTTCAAAAATATAGATCAGTTCATATCCGTTACTTGCTTGAAATTCTCTAGCGTTCTCATCATACTTAGAATAAAACCCAAACTTTTTCTATGGCCTACAAGGCAAGATGTAATCCTATACTGACACTTTGACCTCATCTGCCACAAGCGCAGCAAAGGACGATCCTCCGACACCTCCTAGACTCTTCTGAGGACTTCTGATGTATGAGTCACTCCATACTTGCAGTGATTCTAGGAGACGGATATGCTATTCGTCCCACCTGACAGATTAAATAACTAAGGTTACAGGGACTAAATAAATTACCTGATGTTTTGAAATAGTGGAGCCAGGATTTGAGACCTTCTGACTGTAAGCTCTGTCCTCAGGGTCATGCTTGGTTTAGCTTTTTTCCTTTCACTTCTGCAGCCAAGACTTGCTCCTCTTTGGCTTCTTCAGCAATCAAGATTACTCTCTTATCTCAGCCTTTTGAATAGCTTTTCTCTCTGTCTAGAATGCTATTGTCCCAGGTCATTGCATGGCTTCTTTTCATACATTTTTCAAGTATAAGTTAAAATATTATTTATTATTATTAATATATTATTATTATTACCATCATAGACTTTGTCATCTAAATAGTCTGTTTATACCCCCATTCCCATATACAACTCCCAACCTAGCTCCTGATCATTTATTAATTTTAATTTTTTTCTTAGCACTTAACATTTCCTGAAAATGTATTATTGTTCCTTATTTACACATGCAATATTGATAGCTTTTACTAAAATGTATTCTAAAAATAAATAAATAAATAAATAATAAAATAAAATAAAATAAAATAAAATGTATTCTAAGGATGGCAATTCACTGTTCCATTTCCTCTTCTATACTCTTAGAATAGGTAAGTAAATATTTCTTAAAAGTAATTTTCTTATATTCAGATTAACTTTTGGAAAAATATATGCTTTAGAAAATGACAAAAATAATGTTGGATTATTATTTTGGGAAACTATACATGTTTTATTATACTTATTTCTTCTCCTTCACTCATCTATTTAGATAATTTATTGAATTACCATAAAATTTAACTTACTCTCTTGATTTTAACAATCACTTCTATGTTCCTTCAGACTATATTGTGTTCTTGTTTCCTTCATAGATACTCTACAAAAATAACAACAGGGAGATAAAAGATGTCCCTGTTATTAATACAAGGATTTTTGTCTAAGTTTGATACTCAAGGGATTGCATATGTATTCATAAAGAGTTTTCATAGACATAAACACTGTTAAAATGATATAATTACATGTGGCTACAGGTAGGGAGGTGACTACGTAAAGAAAGAAAAATGCAAAACTGAAATAGTGTTTTGTTTTGTTTTGCTATTCTTAAATATGGATACCCAATACATCTAATGTTAAACCTTTTATCAACTTCATAACACATTATTCTAAAGCCATGGGGCTACAGAAAAGAAAACAAAACCTCTAAAGAGGTACCTTTGTTTGAAAATGTCATCTTTGAATTGAAATTGGGTTTCCATACCATTGCTTAAGGATGTTATTATTTCAGTATGTTTATGGATTCAGTAGCTGTAAACCAACATAGTGAGGATGAGTAATAAGTAACCTTAAATTGAGAATCTAAAACAGAACGGTAGATATAATTTTATTGTTATCACAGTAACTTTGTGAAATGGAAATCAAGATTGGAAAATGGCAATGCACTATGGATATTCTCTTTTCAAAAGAAATATACTTCTTAAGAGGAGAGAGAGAAGAAAATTTTAGTACTTGAAAGCATATTCCTTCATGGAAATATATAAATGTGAGGGTAGAAAGTTGCTGATAACCAAGGAGAGTAAGACTGAAATAATATGAATAAGGGAATATGCTATGTGCCTTTACAGAGATAGAAAAAAAGATAGTTTTTTAGAGAAGACAAAATTTTCATGGAAGTACTTCAAATAGGCAGCTCTACTGAGAATGTATCTGCTTAACATTTAGTGTCTGAGAATTTCTTCAATTATTTTGCCCATAAATTCTTCTCTCAGAAATCAGAATAGCAAGTTAGGGCAACTTCTCCATATTTAATTCTGACTTATCAAAAGAGAAAATATATATATATATATATGTATTCTCAGTGCAATGATGTTTCCATAGAAGTGATGCAATATTTTTGTCTTTTAATTCTTGACAATCATAAAAGAAAAACCATGACATATTAAGATATATATCCCAAATAACACTAAGCAAAAGTTTAAATTAAAAAGTAATGAATCAGGATGCCTGGCTCAGGTTCTGATCCCAGGGTCCTGGGATGAAATCCCATGGGGTAGCCTATGTCTCTGGCTCTATCTCCTTCTGTGTCTCTCATAAATAAACAAATCTAAAAAAGAAAAGAAAAAGCAAGATTTTTAAAAACATACATACATAAATGTAATGAATCTAAACATTTCAGAGAAAAA
This sequence comes from Canis lupus dingo, assembly GCF_003254725.2. Classification (NCBI taxonomy): domain Eukaryota; kingdom Metazoa; phylum Chordata; class Mammalia; order Carnivora; family Canidae; genus Canis; species Canis lupus. The sequence goes on from NC_064257.1 coordinate 63,071,318, forward strand.
AGTAAAGACTGATACTGAACATTGCCCAAAATGGGTCCATGTGTAAAGACTGATGCTGAACATTGTCCAAAATGGGTCCATGTGTAAAGACTGATGCTGAACATTGTCCAAAATGGGTCCATGTGTAAATCCTTATAGAAAAAGATCCAAGAAAATAATTTCAGAGGGCAACGTGTAGTTTATTCCTCTTACGAAGTTCATTGTATCATTAGCTAATGGAAGGACATTCTAGTATTTATTGCTGAAAAAAAAAAACACTCTAAAAGTCAAAGGTTAAATCTGTTATGAATTAATTTCATTTGTGAATCTGCGACTTAAGAAAGATTTCATAGGGAAACAGCTCGCTGGGCATCAACTGGGTCTGGGCCATGGTTGGGAGCTGGAACCACCTTTGCTATCACGACACCATAACTCTCATAATTCATGCAGTTGTCAGTTAGATCCCCCCTCCTGGAGCTCTTGCTGGGACGCCAACCGGTGGACTTCCCATGTGGCTGTTGGTTTTGGCACAATAAGGTGACCGTATTTCAACGACGCCCATCCAACGAGTAGAGAGAGAGTCAGTGAGTCTACACGGCCTGGCAGACGTTACACATCCTCGTTTCCATCTCATGCCATTGGTTAGAATTGAGTTGTTTAGGCCAGCTTATATTTAAGGCAGGAGACTTAGATGCCTTCTTTCCATGAGAAGCTGATCAAAGGATATGTGCGTTTTAAATCCAACAAAGACGCTTTGAATTTTTTAAGACAATGAAATCTGTTTAACTTAGCATTTTCTGAATTTTTTTTTGCTCACGGTTTTCTCTGAGACGACACTAATTAACATCTTGAAGATACTATTCTAAAAAAAAATCCCCTTAAGGAAGCTATTCTTTCAAGTACATAGTATCACTCTAAGTTTATTTGAGCAGCAGGAACTTAATGGATGGGATTAGAGTGACCTGCAATGCATTTCTAAGAAAAGCTCAGGCACACAAAAGTCTAAAACTATGCTCACATTTTGCCCATTCTGTAAAGAAGTAAGTGATGTTACCTTTTCCTTTTACCCTTGTCTTCAATTTAGTGCTCATCCATCTTTTTGCTATTAGTAAACCTTTAATATGTTTGAACAAAGCGGACACGGACGCACGTATGACTGGCAATGTGTTCCTTAAATAGGAAATAAGATCTATTGAGTAAAACAGCAGAAAAATCTTTAAATCATTCATAGGTCCATCAGTCTCTTGTTATTTTATAAATAGATATGTTTAGACCGGGTGCACTGGCTTGGAGACCCTAATGCAGGGGACTACAGAGGAGAGACTTCACCCCGGTAATATTTTACATCTTTATCTGAAAAGGAAGAAGAGGCACCTAGACTTGATTATGTCACAAGTTACTATTTTTATAAAATATGTTAGGTAGCCTGGACGTTTACCCGTGAGGCATTTTGTAACTCTCCCAGGAAGAGATGGGTTCCTCCTTTGTGTTTCCATAACATCTTGAGTAATTTCCCATCTCTTCAAAGAACCTTTTCCTCATTTACTTTTATTCCTGTCTGTATCTTCATCTCCATACTGGCTTTTTCCCCCCCAACCTAAATCTGTTTCTACCATATTTAAATGAAAATGAAATATCTACAATATACATTTTCTGCTTACCATTAAATCATTTTGGTTACAAAGCAATGTATATTTTGCAGAACTTGTACTTTTGCAGATCTTTGTACTGATTGGATACAGTACAATCATCATTTTTTTCTTTGCCACATCATTGAAACTCGTCCTCCCCACCACTGAAAGTGTCCTTCTTAGGAAATGTAATGGTTACTCTCAAAATTTTTTATCATCTATCTTTTCTGTTGCATTTGACATGGTTGACCACAACTTTCTTCTCTTTTCCTGCCTTCTGTTAATGTTTAGATATCTCCAATCTCCCAATATAAATATACAGTATATCCAAAATCTGTGCTGTTTTTGAAATTTCATACCTCAGGAAATTATGCTTTAGTGCTTCTAGTTTTCCCAAGAATATCTCCTAAAAACTTGGAGTCTTTCTTGATACCATCTTCCTGTCACCTACCATTTCCTACCAGTCAGGAAGAATAATCAACTCTTCATCTATATTATGCCTTAATTTTTTTTTATTACTTTCCCTTTATGAAGTTAGGGTATCACTATTTTTTTTTTTGCTGTGGATTGTTAATAAAAAAAAATCTGTTTCCAATATCTCACTTCCTTCTGTCAAGCTCTCTCTATTCACCTAACTGATTCTAGAGAGAAAATCTTTACTTGCTGAAAATCACTGTCTACATCATATCGACAAACCTGCCATTTCCAGAACTCCATAATCTCTTTTCCTTCTCTATTTGACATAATACCTCATCTACTGCAAACACTCTCCTTCCCCCCTTTTACCCGATAAATTCCCTACCCTTGATGACTGGACTTAAAAATGACATGCTCTCAGAGTTCTCCCTACATCACTCCCATCTATATTATTAAGAGGCATTGATAATATGGTTTTATATTATCTTCTTGAGATATTTCAAGTATTTATTTCATAGATTCCTTGTAAACAGATTCCATAATTCTTATTTTCCTAACCATAAATTCCAAAATGTATTTGCTTAATGAAAGAATATGGTTAAACAATAAAGTGTCACATTCTAATGTAATTATTTGCTCAATAAGTCTCCTTCACTTAATCACATTTAACGTACGAGAACCATGTTTTGTTTATTTATGATCCCAGTACACATAATATAATGTGCACTTTTTAAACATATGTGGAATAAATGACAAGTGGAAAGGCAACATCTTGGAGAAAAAAAAATAAAGCAACTCTGAAAAGAATGCCATTAATAATATTTTATTTATATTTAAATTTGGGTAGATAAGATCAAGAGGATGCTGGCAAAGCATTCGTCCTGTAAAAATGCAAAATACATTCTTTTTTTAAAAATACATTCTTTTATTTTTTTAAAATAATTCCAATATAGTTGACATACACCATAGTTTCAGGTGTACATATAGCGACTCGGCAGTTCCATGCATCACCCAGTGCTCATTACAAGTGCGTGCCTTGATCCCCGTCATCTATTTCACCCATACCCCCACCCACCCACCTCCCCTCCGGTAACTATTGATTTGTTCTCTAAAGCTAAGAGTCTATTTCTTGGTTAGTCTCTCTTTCTTTTGCCTTTGCTCCTTTTATGAGTGAAATCATATGGTATTTGCCTTTCTCTGACTTATTTCACTCAGCATAATTCTCTTCAGTTTCACCCATGTTGTTGCAAATGACAAGATTTCATTCTTTAACATGGCTGAATGGTATTCCACTGCATCTATGTACCACGTCTTCTATATCTCTGCATCTGTTGATGGGCACACGGGCTGCTTCCATAATTTGACTATTGTAAATAATCCCACTCTAAACATAGGGGTGCATGGTTCCCTCTGAATTCATGGTTTTGTATTTTTGAGATAAATACCCAGTAGTGTGATTACCGGATCATAAGGTAGTTCCATTTTTAAGTTTTTGAGGAAGCTCCCCACTGTTTTCTGCGGTGGCTGCACTAATTTTTATTCCCATCATCAGTGCACAAGTGTTCCTTTTCCTCTACATCCTCACCAACGCTGGCTGTTTCTTATGGTTTTGATTTTAGCCATTCTGACAGGTGGGAGGTGACATCTCATTGTGGTTTTGATTTGCATTTCCCTGATGATGGATGATGTTGAGCATCTTTTCGTGAGTCTGTTGGCCATCTGAATGCCTTTAGAGAAATGTCTGTCCATGACTTCTGCCCATTTTTTAGTTGGATTATTTGTTTTTTGGTTGTTGAGTTTTATAAGCTCTTTATATGTTTTGGGTACTGACCCCTTACTGGATATGTCATTTGCAAATATCTTCTCCCATTCTGTAGGTTGACTTTTGGTTTTGTTAATTGTTTCCTTTTCTGTACAGAAAGCTTTTTATTGTGATGAAGTCCCAATAGTTTATTTTTGTTTTGATTTCCCTGGTCTCAGGAGACATCTATAGAAAAATGTTGCTACGGCCAATATCAGAGATATTACTGCCTGTGTTTGTTTCTAGGATTTTTAATGATTTCATGTCTCACATTTAGGTCTTTAATCCATTTTGAGATTACCTTTTTGTATGGTATAAGAAAAAGTCCAGTTTCATTTGTTTGCATGTTGCAGTCCACTTCTCCCAACGCCATTTGGCAAAGAGACTTTCTTTTTCCTACTGAGTTTTCTTTTCTGCTTTATCAAAGAATAATTGACCATGCAATGGTGGGTTTATTTCTGGATTTTCTATTCTGTCCTATTGATCTTTGCATCTGTTTTTGTGCCAGAACCATACAGTTTTGAATACTACAGCTTTGTAATGTAACTTGATATCTAGAATTGTGATACCTCCAGCTTTGCTTTTCTTTGTTCCTTTAATTTTTTGAGGAGATATTTAATTTCATCCCTGTGCATACTTGTTTCACTGGCTCACTTTTTCTGTGTTACTTTTGCAATTTAACACTGGATTTACAAAAAAGTCACGGGAAATCTGTCATTTGGTTTTATTTCGCTTAACAAATAAGTTCTTCATAATGATATCTCAAAAAGAATGGAAGAGAATCAGTATAAATATGAATAAACTTTGGAAAAACTTACTGTATTACCAATCAGAAACACTTGCTTCTGAAAAAGCATACTAAATGTTTAATGTAAAATTTAAAATGTAATATGTTAGGTAAAATAATGTAAGACTCTTTAAAATTCAGAATGAGTCTATCCCTAAAAGTATTTTATTTTATTAAAAATGATAATAAAATGCCATTTTATTAAAAATGCCATGTGTGAGACTCCATTTTATTAGAAATAGTATTTAATGTTGCTACTGATATAAAAAATGGAAAACAAATCATTTACATGGAAGTCCTGTGTCCATGGAAGCTTTTTTCTTATTTATATTCCCCTCTGTATGTAAGGCTTGATCTCATGCAAGGCTTGATCTCATGGCCAAAGACCAACACCTGACCTGAGATCAAGAAGAGTCTGTATCTTAATCACTTGAGCCACCAGGAACCCTGTGGTAGCTGTCTTAATTCCTTAACTCTATACCAAAATTAGAACTCAGTAAATTTTCAGAATTTTTACTACTTACAGAAGAAATTATCATTCCACCTAAAATCTGATGTAGACCTAAAAGTACAAAAGAGGGAATTCATTCTGAGAGAGTAGAGCTTTTCCTGTGTTTTGTTTCTTAATATGCCCAAAGAATCTGGAACAGTGCAGGATGCTTAATAGCCACATAATACATATCTATTGAATCAAAATATCTGGTTTGAAAAGATAGTAATATATGAAGTGACCATCTAACCATCTAAACTATTATCAATGTCAAGGAGGAAATATAGCTATATAGCTATATAACTATATATATATATAAAACTATATAACTATATATATAACTATATATATATATTTCTCTTCTTATTATCTGTGATCACTCATATCTCTATTGATACCACATTCAGATTCTCTCACAAGAGACTGTTAAATGACCAGCTTATAAATTTAATTCATTTTCAATCTATTACAAAAAAATCTATTAAAATTTAATAGAAATGTTTTTAAAAGTAATAACCACAAACACTTTTGTCACCACCCTAAATAACCACAAATATTTTTATGATGTCTAAGGACATGCTAGCTTTTCTCATTCACAAAACATGTGACATAATAAATATTTTGGAGGAAGGAGGCTTAATTAGGTAACATAAACACAGGGTCTCACATCACTAAAGGTTTGCACTGCCTCTACGATGTGTTGAAGCTCATTTTGGCAAAGATTAAGGGGACCCATGAATAATCCTTCACTGTTTAGAAAACATGCTATTATCGTGCCTTTTTGTCTTTGGTCTCTTTGGTGCCCTTAGAGGGTAATCTGAATTCCTAAAGCAAGAAAGTCAGACTTGATTATTTTCTAGCAACATTAAACTGTGCAACCACTGATCATAAACCTACCACAGGTCCTTTGCTCTAGCTCTTTCCTCTAGAATGTCACTTTCCTTCAATTTGTTCACCTCACCCTTTCAATTCATTTAGGTCGATGGTCAAGTGTCAGATCCTTAAATAGGTCTTCCCTAGTTAATGCATCTTCCTCACCCCTGCTTTATTTTTTTTCATAACACTTATTGCTATAGAAATGTATGTATATTAATTTATTTTACTCTCTAACAATAGAATGTAAGCTCCATAGGGTCAGAAGCTTTTTCAATTATTTTTGGTGCTATATCCTGAATAGTTTATTAGTATGCAGTAAGCATTTTATCCATAGTTTTTAAGTAAAATAAGACATAAATAAACAAGAGGATAGATTAGGCATGAGAAAATTGGGTAAATCTTCACCAAATTAGGAGGGACTTTAAGAAATAGAATCTTACAAGATTCCATTCCAGCAAGAAGTAACCAAATATTGATTCCCTATATATCTTTACGGAGACCAAGTGGAGTACCATTTCTTAAAAGAGCCCTTTCTAAGTAAGGGAGAGAGAAGAATTTATCCCATAGCTTCTTGCTAAAACCTGCCTCCCATTGGTCAGTGTTCCCATGGGCATAAAGTACCTACACACGGCATGTCAAAACCTCTGCAGGTGGTCACTAGCGAAGCCAGGGCTTCTGCGGGTCCCTTCTGGCTGATGCTCTGCTGCAATGGACTTGCCTTGTTGATCAGTGCGGCCAATTTGGGGCTCTTAACCAGTGGCAGTAGCAGCAGCAGTAGTGACCTGGGTTCTTGGTCACTTTAAGCTTCTGTAGGATCATAACATAAAATATTTAGGTTCTTGTTAGGTTCAGACTGAAATACGATAACTTTTTTTCTCATAACAGCTTCTCCTCATGCTCAATTTCAAACCCAAGTTTGACTGAGTAAGATATTCCGAAAATGTGAGTTAGTGATCTGACCTCCAAACGATAAACAGATTTTTAAGGTTCATAACTATGATATGCGATCCAAGAGTTCATGACAGGCCAAACATTCACTAGTCTAAATCTCTAAGATAATTTGGCTTCTACAAGTGTTTGAGCTACATTAGTTTATCAATTCCATAGCCTTGGTCACTAAATGTCCACTTTGTGGATTCATTTTAAGGAAATTTTTTATTTGCCTACTGAGGGAATGTCCTCTCTAATCTAAGACTGGCTCTTCACAGAAGAAGCGATACGAAGTAAATTGCGAAATATTTTGGAAAGCATTAGGAAGGTATAATTACAAAGGTTTGAAACAGAGGGTTTGCTAATTATCTTTAATTACTGGTGTGAGTTAAGTAGTAAGCATTGAGGAGGCGGCCACCATGTACTCAAACCTACCTACTTATCATATCTTGTTTAGTTGTTGAATCCAATGAAGTATAAGCTCCATTAAGACAAAGAATGCCTCTATTTTATTCATCCATTATATTCTAGGTCCCTAAAACATATTTATTGTGAATCATTAGCTCCTTAGAGGCGGTCTAAATAAACACCTCTTTCCTGCTCATTTTGCCAATCTAAATAATGTTGTCCATCCTCAGTTTTGTGTTCTGATTTCTTGTGCAAACACATATATATTTTTTTAAGATTTTATTTTTATTTAGTTTATAGAAAGAAAATGTGAGCAAAGAGGGGTGGGAAGGTTCAGGGGAAGAGGGAGAGGGAAAAAATCCCAAAGAAACTCCTTGCTGAGTTTGGAGCCCAACTCAGGCTCAATCTCACAACCCATGAGACCATGACCTGAGCCAAAATCAAAAGTCCACTGCTCCACCGAATGAGTTTCCCAGGCCTTCCTCCATCTTTTTTTTTCATCTTTTTTTTTTTTTATATATGTGTGTCTTCTTTCTCCCTCTCCTCTTCTATGTAAATATGCAAATATACACATATGCCTATACAAGCATAATATATATACATAGTATATGTTCTACAATATACATGTCATATATATGGATGTATATATTAAGTTCCCCCAATTAGAATAAATACAAATTATTATTTAATGCATTGTGGAGTGATTAATACTAAGATTTGTCTTATGACCCAAAGAGTCGTCTTTGAATTTGAATTTACCCATTTCAATCTTGGGTTTCTTTTTTCAGTGCAAACACACTACATTGTTTAAAAACAAAACAATGCTTGGATAAAAATTTGTTACTGACATGACAGGAGTTGTATCAACCCTAAAAATTAAGTCTAATAACCTAGATGTAAGTGAAAATAGACAGATTAAACAGGGTCTTTAACTTCTCTCTTCATAATAATCATCCATAAATACTGTCCAGAAAAATGTCCTTGGAAATGCTTGGTCTCTGGACTCTGACAGACTTGAATTTGAAATGTGATCCACTATTTTCTTGTGATGAAACTTTAACAAATGTTGAATCCTTAGTTTCCTCAACCAATAAACAGATATATTTATTGGACCGCATTTTCAGTGATAGTGTGGGATCAGATAGAAAAATCATGTGGTATACAGTAGATATGCCACATTTAGATATTTATACAAAAGACACAAAACCATCAAAGTATTTATACATAATTTAATTACTTCTTTTGACACTCTCCATTTGTGAAATCCTAGGTCATTCTCTTCTCTTAAGTTGACTTTTCCTCTTCTGCAGAAGAACAATATAAGGATGATGTTGAATTTCCATGGCTGGGAAAAGAGTCTGTATACATAAACATCTTTTTAAAAATATTTTATTTATTTATTAACGAGAGACACAGAGAGAGAAGCAGAGATACAGGCAGAGGGAGAAGCAGGCTCCCCATGGGGAGCCCAATGTGGGACTCGATCCCAGGACTCCAGGATCAAGACCTGAGCCAAAGACAGACACTCAATCACTGAGCCACCTGAGCGCTCCTACACACACATTTTAAATGAGAATGTTTCCATTTTTAAAAGTTTGGGCAGAGATCCCAGAAGTGTGGAAAGGTAAAATGAATGCTACTTTTCTTAAGTCATAGTGGATAGAATATTTTGAAATAGGTCTGTGACCCTTTGATGTACCTACATACTGTATATCAAAATCTCTCGAGGCTGTCACTAGGGAAGCCAGGGCTTCTGTGGGTCCATTCTGGCTGGTGCACTGCTGCAATCAACTTGTTTATTATTCAACTCAGAACATAAATGAGATTTGTTTGATAGTTGTAGAGATTGGAGAGCATGAATTTATTTCAGAGGAATTGCCTGTCTACCGTGCTTTTGGAGATAAACCTATAACACTTCAAGCTATGAGAAGGAAATTTCAAGATAACTACTTGTGGACTTTGGCATGTTGTGCTTTGGAGATGCAATAGTCCAGGGAATGATATCTGACTCGCTTTTGAAATGTCTAGCTTGGTATTTGTTTTGGGGCTGAAGAACAGGAAAGGATGCTTAAGAATTCAGGGGCCATCCTCCAAAGTAGGACCAACTATGAACTATTCTGAGAACCCCACACCAGAGGTCCTTGTTCCCAGAGGCTAGTTGATACCAGCAGAACAATGTTGGCATGTATATTTAGATAAGAAACCAACATCTAGGTTGTAAGCATCAATTAGAGGTGGTATTTTCTGCAACAAATAGCAGTCCAGCAGTCCCAGGCTACAATAGGAGATGGAGAGAAAAAGGTGATCATGTGCCTTGATACGTACAGGCTCCCTAGGGAGAAGGAAGACCAAGTTAGGGAAGAAGGATATTCAGAACTGAGAGTGTAAGCATTTTGTTGTTGTTGTTGTTGTTGTTGTTGTTTACACAGGACTGGACATTTTATTTTTTTATAAATTTATTTTTTATTGGTGTTCAATTGCCAACATATCGAATAACACCCAGTGCTCATCCCATCAAGTGCCCCCCTCAGTGCCCCTCACCAGTCACCCCCACCCCCCGCCCACCTCCCTTTCCACCACCCCTTTTCGTTTCCCAGAGTAAGGAATCTGTCATGTTCTGTCTCCCTTTTTTTTTTTTTTTTTTTTTTTTTTTTTTTTTTTTTTTTAAATTTTTTTTTTTTTTTATTTATTTATGATAGTCACAGAGAGAGAGAGAGAGAGGCAGAGACACAGGCAGAGGGAGAAGCAGGCTCCATGCACCGGGAGCCCGACGTGGGATTCGATCCCGGGTCTCCAGGATCGCGCCCTGGGCCAAAGGCAGGCGCTAAACCGCTGCGCCACCCAGGGATCCCTCTGTCTCCCTTTCTGATATTTCCTACTAATTTTTTCTCCTTTCCCCTTTATTCCCTTTCACTATTTTTTATATTCCCCAAATGAATGAGACCATATAATGTTTGTCCTTCTCTGATTGACTTATTCACTCAGCATAATACACTCCAGGTTCCTCCATGTCAAAGCAAATGGTGGGTATTTGTCGTTTCTAATGGCTGAGGAATATTCCATTGTATACATAGACCACAGCTTCTTGATCCATTCATCTGTGGAAGGACATCTCAGCTCCTTCCACAGTGTGGCTACTGTGGACATTGCTGCTATAAACATCGGGGTGCAGGTGTCCCGGCGTTTCACTGCATCTGCATCTTTGGGGTAAATCCCCAGCAGTGCAATTGCTGGGTTGTAGGGCAGGTCTATTTTTACCTCTTTGAGGAACCTCCACACAGTTTTCCAGAGTGGCTGCACCAGGTCACATTCCCACCAACAGTTCAGGAGGGTCCCCCTTTCTCTGCATCCTCTCCAACATTTGTGGCTTCCTGCCTTGTTGATTTTCCCCATTCTCACTGGGGTGAGGTGGGATCTCAATGTGGTTTTGATTTGTATTTCCCTGATGGCAGGTGATGCGGAGCATTTCCTCATGTGCATGTTGGCCATGTCTAGGTCTTCCTCTGTGAGATTTCTGTTCATGTCTTTTGCCCATTTCATGATGGGATTGTTTGTTTCTTTGCTGTCGAGTTTAATAAGTTCTTTATAGACCTTGGATACTAGCCCTTGATCTGATACGTCATTTGCAAATATCTTCTCCCATCTGTAGGTTGACTTTAGTTTTGTTGACTGTTTCTTTTGCTGTGCAGAAGCTTCTTATCTTGATGAAGTCCCAATAGTTCATCTTTGCTTTTGTTTCTTTTGCCTTTATGGATGGATCTTGCAAGAAGTTGCTGTGGCCAAGTTCCAAAAGGGTGTTGCCTGTGTTCTCCTCTAGGATTTTGATGGAATCGTGTCTCACATTTAGATCTTTCATCCATCTTGAGTCTATCTTTGTGTCTGGTGAAAGAGAGTGGTCTAGTTTCATTCTTCTGCATGTGGATGTCCAATTTTCCCAGCACCATTTATTGAAGAGACTGTCTTTCTTCCAGTGGATAGTCTTTCCTGCTTTGTCGAATATTAGTTGACCATAAAGTTCAGGGTCCACTTCTGGGTTCTCTCTTCTGTTCCACTGATCTATGTGTCTGTTTCTGTGCCAGGACCACACTGTCTTGATGACCACAGCTTTGTAGTACAACCTGAAATCTGGCATTGTGATGCCCCCAGCTATGATTTTCTTTTTTAATATATTCCCCTGGCTATTCGGGGTCTTTTCTGATTCCACACAAATCTTAAAATAATTTGTTCTAACTCTCTGAAGAAAGTCCATGGTATTTTGATAGGGATTGCATTAAACGTGTACATTGCCTGGGTAACATTGACATTTTCACAATATTAATTCTGCCAATCCATGAGCATGGAATATTTTTCCATCTCTTTGTGTCTTCCTCAATTTCTTTCAGAAGTGTTCTGTAGTTTTTAGGGTATAGATCCTTTACCTCCTTGGTTAGGTTTATTCCTAGGTATCTTATGCTTTTGGGTGCAATTGTAAATGGGATTGACTCCTTAATTTCTCTTTCTTCAGTCTCATTGTTAGTGTATAGAAATGCCACTGACTTCTGGGCATTGATTTGTATCCTGCCACGCTGCCAAATTGCTGTATGAGTTCTAGCAATCTTGGGGTGGAGGCTTTTGGGTTTTCTATGTAGAGTATCATGTCATCAGCAAAGAGGGAGAGTTTGACTTCTTCTTTGCCAATTTGAATGCCTTTTATTTCTTTTTGTTGTCTGATTGCTGAGGCTAGGACTTCCAGTACTATGTTGAATAGCAGTGGTGAGAGTGGACATCCCTGTCTTGTTCCTGATCTTAGGGGAAAGGCTCCCAGTGCTTCCCCATTGAGAATGACATTTGCTGTGGGCTTTTCGTAGATGGCTTTTAAGATGTCGAAGAATGTTCCCTCTATCCCTACACTCTGAGGAGTTTTGATCAGGAATGGATGCTGTATTTTGTCAAATGCGTTCTCTGCATCTAATGAGAGGATCCTATGGTTCTTGTTTTTTCTCTTGCTGATATGATGAATCACATTGATTGTTTTACGAGTGTTGAACCAGACTTGTGTCCCAGGGATAAATCCCACTTGGTCATGGTGAATAATCTTCTTCATGTACTGTTGGATCCTATTGGCTAGTATCTTGTTGAGAATTTTTGCATCCATGTTCATCAGGGATATTGGTCTGTAATTCTCCTTTCTGGTGGGGTCTTTGTCTGGTTTTGGAATTAAGGTGATGCTGGCCTCATGGAACAAATTTGGAAGTACTCCATCTCTTTCTATCTTTCCAAACAGCTTTAGTAGGATAGGTATAGTTTCTTCTTTAAACGTTTGATAGAATTCCCCTGGGAATCCACCTGGCCCTGGACTTTTGTATCTTCAGAAGTTTTTGATGACTGCTTCAATTTCCTCCCTGGTTATTGACCTGTTCAGGTTTTCTATTTCTTCCTGTTCTAGTTTTGGTAGTTTGTGGTTTTCCAGAAATGAGTCCATTTCTTCTAGATTGCCTAATTTATTGGCATATAGCTGCTCATTTTAATGCCTAAAAATCATTTATTTCCTGAGAGCACATGAAAATATAAAAGTTGATGAGAATATGGTCCATGGACATGGGTAAAGATATTTACCTTTTTTGCTGTAATATATACAATTCTTTTATTTTATTTTTTTTTATATATACAATTCTTTTAATAAATATTTCCATGAACTTAAATGCACTATAACATTGGAGTTGAGCAAATGGACTCAGTTATGCTCGCTTTTTTTTTTTTTTTTTTTTGAAATTGACTTTAGCCCTCATCAGGTGAGCTAGGATTTCAGGAGCATGATGTTGAGAAGATATCATAGATAAGGCCTTGTAATTTGTAGTAGGCACAGGGATGAACCACCCAGATCTCTCAAGGAAAGACTTGTTGCCCAGTAAGAAATACATTCAGTGGACATCTCCTTTGGAGACTGTCTCAATAAAAGAACCACTTTGTCCAATGTTACCCTCTTCTCATAAAAGCCCATATCTGGACTGGTAAAATGGTACAGCTACTTCTACCTACTATGGAAAAATCTGCTTGACAACAATTGGTTTGGGGCTGTCTACCAGGTTGACCAAAGTTTTTTTCAGGTCTACATTGTACTTTAGCTTCTTTCTTTTATTTCCCCTTCTTTTCATAGGTACTGATCCCTATCACCATGTAGTCAAATATGTCTCAGTACTTGCTTCTAGACAACCCAACAACAGTAACATATTTAAGATGGGGTTTTTACCTGGATTATTTGTTGGTTGGCTGCAGTGAAGATTCTATCAATGACACAGGTGAAGCATAGACAGACCTCAATATAAAGTGACAATCAGTTATAAAAATCATTCACCGGCATGACTTTTGATTAATATGAGCTCAAGCAAATAGTTGCTCCAATTGCAGTTGTGATGCCAGTTGTAGTATTTTCTTCCTGCAGCAGTCTTGTATGACCCCGGGTAGGTGATATGAGCCAATGATTTGGTGGATAAATTATTTTCTATCCCAGTTAGCAAAGAGGATAAGAAGCACTTTAAATTCACATGGAAAGGAAAAAAAATAAATATCTACAGTTACTTTCCCAGACTGTATTAACTCTCTCATCCCCTAACATAATAGAGTCTGAAAAAAAAAATACAGGCTATCTAGACATCCTGCAATGTATTACACTAATCCATTACATTAATGACATTATACTGACAGTCTGGATGAGCAAGAGGTAGTGAGCAACCTGAAGTTATTGGTAAGACACATGAGCTCCAGAAGTGAGGGATAAACTTTATAGATCTGGACAGATGCATACATTTTAGGAGTCCAGTGGCATGTCTAGATATGCCTTCTAAAGTAAAAGCTAATTATTATATTTTGACTCTCCTAGCATGAAAAGGATGAATATTGCCTGTTGAGTCTCTTTGGGTCCTAATTCAGCATATTCCATAGGTAGGAACACTCTCTGCTCCTCTGTGACTGAGTGACCTGAAGGGCTCCCCGCTTCGAGTGGAACACAGAGCAGGGAAGAACTGTGCAGGAGGCACAGGCTGTGTCTTAAGAAACCCTGCTACATGGGCTACATGGATGAACAGACCCTTGTAGTGTAGGAAGTGGTAAAAGAGATTGGTTCTAGAAAGAGAAAAGTGGAGTCTCTACTCACTGTCTAAATTCTTAACCATTCAGAGGAAATACTGGATAGCTCTCTTTTGACATCAAGCATCTTCATATCAGGCTTTACAAGATTCATGGAAAGTGGGAGAATCTTAAACGTCATGGTTCCAACATTGACAGGGATCATAAATAATATCAGTAAGTCCATAGAACTACTCACCCAAGGTAGTGAGATTGGACAGATTGTGATTCAAAACAGAGAAACCAAGATACGACATTAGTCTCTTGAAGCAGTACATATGCCGTTTTAGAAGATTATTGTTATATTCCTACAGACAATTCTATTTTTAAAATTGGCAGATTTGGGAACAAATGAAGAAATTGTGATATTAAGTAATTTGGCTACTACCACATGTCTTGTTCTGAGAGTTCTTCGTACTGAGGATGAATTCTCTTCTCATGTTTAGTCCTGACACTCTTAGCTCTTGACTTAGAATCAGGTCACAGTCTGTACCCAGTATCCCAGATGGAAGTATTGATCTGCAGTGTTCAGTTGTGTCATCTCCAGAGTTTTTTAATCCAACAGATGATGTGACAAATAATGATATTCCCCAAAAGGAAGAGAAAATTTTGACATATATGCAATTTTTAAACATAAAAAAAAGAAGAAAAACTATGGCTAAATTTCAAAGACATAATGTTGACCAAAAAGTAAGATAGTATAGTATACTTTATAAGTTCAAATTTATAAAAAATATTCAAAAACAGGCAAGACTAACAAAATGAGTGATATAAGTCAAAATTGTAGTCACCTCAGGTTGAGGAAAAGTTGGGGCTTTAAGATGAAGGAGAATGAAGGAACACTTTAGAAATAGTCTGTGTCTTGATCTTGGTGATAAATACATGAGTGATTTCACATGTAAAAATGCATAAAGATATACAGTTAAGATTTGGGCATTTTATGTATGTCTCAAAAGTATTGAAGATGAAAAAGTAAAAACAACGACCTTAGGAAAAAAAAAAAAAAAAACAGTGGGCCTCACACACAATGAAATATTGAAAGATACTGGGAATTTGTACTTTATCAGGTCACATTTAAGACCAGTTCTGCACACTGGTCCCAGACCTAATTCCTAATGTCCGCCATTCCCAGGCAAACCATTTATGAGGTTTTTTGAGTTATTTTTTAAGCTAATGCTATACTTAGGATAAAACCTCATTGTGGCTCCAAAGTTATCATACATAAACACTCTTCAGTATAAATACTTTAAATATTTCTCCTAATGATTATGCCTAGTTATAAAATAAATTAGTTATAATCTTGCCTTTTTGAAAACGCTTTATTTTCCCAATGAAATACTTATTTATCTGCTTAATGATTGGCTATTAATTATAAATATTAGATTTTCATATTAAAATGATTTTATACTCAAAGCAGGGATCTTCTTCACGTAGTGAATTTTGGTATATGAAGATTAAGACTTAGGATGTTCATGCACATAGCTGAATTATAACTGGAAATGAAAAGCCACTAATGAAATTTCTGGCTCACATCCTTAGGAACAGAAACAAATTTGGTAGTTATGTGACAATATCTCACTCTTGACACTTTTGCCTCACATATTGAATGTTTTGAGCTATGTGATATAATTTTATGCCTCTCTTAAATCTCCAAACTAGTGTCTTAATTCTGGAATTAAATAAAAATTGGTAGTATAATCCCCTGAATCGGAGGCAAGGAATGGAGAAGTGAGTGATTTTAAATAAAAGGAAATATTAATTGTACGATTTTGGGTTTTTTGGTATGTTTACAATTCGAGTGCCTGATCATTCTATTTTTCAAAAACATTGACTCTCACAGATAATTAATACAATTTAAGTTTTATTGTTTTTTAAGATTTTATTTATTATTTATTTATTCATGAGAGACACAGGGAGAGAGGCAGGATCCCCAAGGGGAGACCGATGCAGGATCACGCCCTGAGCCAAAGGTGGATACTCAAGCCACCCAAGAATCTTGAGTTTTATTGGGTTTAAAGGAATTTAACTAGGTATTGTCCCATTATATATCCAAAGACAGCCATTTAGTATTTAAATCTTATTAAAAATGTATCTTACTATATAGGTGTCTGTGAATAATTGGGCAGCTTTTCACTGTAGCGGAATACCAAGAAACCTTTTCCATCACCTTGCTATTTTAGCACCTACGTAACAATCTTCTTCTAACCTGCACTTTTAATTTTCATTTTCTTAATTTGCATCTATTAAAATGTCTAATTTAAATTCATAGTTTTTCATTAAAAAGACTTAAGCAATGATACAGGAAAGGTACTCTTGGGGACTTTCTTTATTCAATATTTGTCACCTATGAATTTCATCCCGTACTAAGTCTTGGGTAGAAGTTCATTCTTAGCTATATATTTCTATAAGTGCAAATACATTCCATGTAAAAAGAACACCAGATGTTCTAAAATTTATTTCTGTCTTAAATTAGCACTGTGATCACTCTTAGAATAACACTAGAAATTATATACATAAATATTGTGAAGAGGGGCCGGGCCAGTTGTAGGCTTAAAGACATTTTTTTTTTTTTTGGTATATGTCCCACATCTACACTGAACACCAACAATTGTATGTAGTTTGCATCTACTGATTTTTTTCACCTGTGCCTTTATCTGTAAGCTATTTTGAGCTACTTATTTTTTATTTATACATATATTCCTATATGCTGATTTTTTATCTATCTATATGTACACACATACATATACACACTTTCATATATATACTTTTTAGATAGATATATAGATACACATATCTACACAAACATGCATGTACAGGTATAAGCATACATATATTTATACACTTTTTAAATTAAAAGAGTATAATATTAGTTTAAGGGTACAATATAGTGATTCAACACTTACATACATGCTGATTTTATATAGTCATTCACAAATACACACAGATGTTTTACAGATATATAAAAGTTTGGTTTTAATTTATATGTTAGTAAAGATGACATTGACCTTGACAAGAAGATAATAAAAGTAAAGTTACAATTTCTAAAATTATTTTTTTAATGATTTTGTATTTTTTCAAGATTTTATTTATTTATTCATAAGACATAGAGAGAGGCAGAGACACAGGCAGAGGGAGAAGCAGGCTCCATGTAGGGAGCCCGACGTGGGACTCGATCCCAGGACTCTGGGTTCACGTCCTGAGCCAAAGGCAGGTGCTAAACTACTGACCCGCTCAGGCAACCCACAATTTCCAAAATTCTAATATTTGTTACTTATCTAAATTTAGAATATTAAATTTACTTTGCCTTCTGTATGCAAATATTGTGCTCATGTCTAGGTGTGATAAAATAGCATCTTTGTCTACAAAGAGGTGTAACCATGAGGAACTTACACTGTAGAAGAGGAAATCTGTAATATCCTTTTTGTGTACATTTTGAATTCATGATAACCCACTGCTGTGCTTTTGTGGCTTCAAGTTGGGAATGCCGGTAATAATTTTTGCAATATGTAGTCTAGTCTAAGTAACAAGATTTGATGAAAACTGAATCTAGGTGTTCTAGAAAGATTCCTTATTGATAATTTGAAATTGGAATTATGAGGTCTTATATTTACCTGTACCTTAACAGGACAAGTATAAATTTAGGACCCGTGATATAGCCATGCTCTCCAAATAGTGAATGCTAAGAAGCAGAGAACTATGTTCTGAGTAATCAGAGAAATTCTCACTGAGCTTTCATACTAGAAGGCAAGAACTTTTATCACATAATCATAAAATCAATCATCATTAAAACTTGAGAGCTCTTATTAAAAAGAGAGAAAGCGAGAAGCGTGCTGGACATGCTGACGTGCTAGTTACTGGAGGGTGTGCTGTAGGCGCTCAGCGTGTTCCTCTGTGAAATGGATGGGTTGGTCCCGCGACCTCTCTACCTTTCTTCCTAAGCATTCTTTATAGAATTGCTAACCCAGTGCTTAGGCCGTGTGATAAAATGTAGTTCTATATTACATATAAATAATAATATGCACAAAAATAAGTTGGATGCTATTATACTTTTTGGCCTGTTTTATGTTAACACAAACTGACATATTTTGACTTAAGCAATACTTAACTATTTGGAAATGTAGGTGTAAGTAGAGGATAAGGTGCTGATAAAGATGCCATGATTTACTGAAATGAAAATTATTTTTTTATTTGTTTTATTTAAATGGCACTTGATGAAATGAACATTATTTTTTGTTGAGGGTTTTGAGAAATAAATTATATATATATAAAAAATATATATATATATATATATTTTTTTTTCCTAAGCGATATGTGGAATATCTAGTAAACAGAAAGGAAAGTGTTTTAAAAGTCTGAACCCATTCTTCACTTACTTACTGGGTTGGAATCCGACACTGCACCGAAATTGAAGTAGACTCCCAAGCCCGCAGTCAGGTTGTGCTTCTGCTTTCTCCATAGAATCCCAGCCCCTTGGGAGCATTTTCCTCTCACTGAGCTACATCTCAATCAGCAGACAATTCGCCGCGGAGACTCAGTTTGAATTCTTGCTTCATCTAGTCACACTCAATTGAACCTAGAGGCCTGTGATCATTAAAGGCTGCTGCTCTCTCCTGACAGCTTCGTGGAAGCCGTCCAGAGCTACTCAGTATCCGAATTTCACATTCCCTTGAAATTGGAGCTGCACACCGTGCAGTGCTGTGACCTTTTCCTTTTCTTTCCCCCTCTGCGGTTTGAGAGGTACAGGCACATCAGAAAAATTTCACTGAGGACAATCACATAATAAAAGAAAAAAAATGATAGGAAAGGTCATAGCATCAGTGGAGATTAATTTAGTCCAGGTAGGCAGCTCTATCCTGTGTATTATTAAATGTTTGGGATTCGGAGATTGTGGGAGGTACTGCTTTTGTTTGGAGTTATTTGGGTGGAAATATTTGAATATTAGAACTGTTTGCTTTTATTCAGGCAAATGTAAGCTCCAGTTTTCGGTGGGTTTGTTGGGTTTTTTTGATTGACAGCTCAGAGAACCAGTGTAATCTATAAGCAACTGTCCTTAATTGACTTCAAGCTGTGACTCAGCTCACTTCGAATGACGTCTTCCATATCCCTTGTTTTATGGATGATACCCTATCTTCTAAACCAAATTAGATTTTTTTTCTATTTCTAAGTTATGACCTAGTGGCCCAAATAGCTATTAGTAGTGCACCCTTGATCAATTCCCATGTAAGCAAAGGCGAGAATTTACTACAGACCCAAAAGCCCCTTCTTAGATGGGTTCGTATCCTTGGACACTACACAGCCTGTGTATTTGTAGTGGTCGTTTGGGGCATCAGTGAAGAATAAAGCTGAGGGAAAGATGGAGATGGAGGGTGTGTGTGTGTCTCTGGAAGGATATTTAAGAAAAATTACTAAAGGCTAAGGATCTAATCCTCCCTAACTCAGTTAATAATATCTCATTTAGATGATCATTTCCCTTTCTAGGTGGATGAATGTGGGCACCTGGATTTGCAAATGAGTCTCCTGGGCTCACAGGAAAGAAGAGGGAAGAGAGCAAAGGAAGAGAAAGAGGCACAGGTGTACTGGTCCCGGCACTTGTGTCCCCAAGCAGGATACTCACCGGAGGCAACCTCCGAAAGACAAGCGATGATGGTTGAGGATTTGGGGTGAGCTGCACAGGAGGATCACTTTGAAGCCAGGTGTCCCCACTGTGAGGAGAGACTGGCGATCCTAATGGCCTGGGAAGGATCGCAAGTCTGAGACTGGAGACGCTTTGTGGGTTACAACAGTAGGATGCCCGGGTTCCGGCAGGAAACTGAAGGATTAAAGAAGAGATCTATTCCTTGACCTTTTCCCCCAAATCGTTGATGGGCTTGGCCATCCATCCATAGCTCCTGATGCTAAATGAAGGCCAATTGCACATGACCAGGACAGAACAAGGCAGACGCTGAATGCAGGGTCCACAGAGCGGAGGCCGGGAGCAAAATGTAGACTATATATGGAAAAATTGCTTAATTTCCTGAAAAGAAAATACTTTCTCAAAATTCAACTTTCATTCACTATAACACCAAGGAAACATATAGTGAATAAGAGCTTTACACATGATGGGCTTAAGTCAGGCAAGGAAAAAGGGTCTTTGAGGAGCTGGCCTGGGGTGGGGGGAGCAGTAGGGCCGATGCTATTGGAGTCAGGTCCCTTAGGGAGACAAAGCACTTCAGCAAACCCATAGAGCAGTGCAGGAATCGCACGAAGATAACTGGGTCTCATAGCTGACCTAAATCCGTAAGTTGAGTTGTAAATAAATTCTTACAACTATTTTCTGAGCTCTATTTTTCTGAGTCTGCTGAGACCAGACTCTAAGGTGCCTGTAAGGGGACTGCATGCTGGTTCACCTGCTGGCTGCGTCCGGATCACCTGGGGCAGATTGATACTATGGATTCCCGGTCCTTACCCAGAACCCACGCCACCGGGATCTCCAGAAGGGGAATGCGCAAATCTGTAGATTTAACGATTTCAGCAGTTTTCTCAGGATAGAACGCACAAGGGCGCCATGAGAGGACAGGACAGGACGGGACAGAGCAGCTAAAGGTGATGATGTGCAAAACCCACATCTACCCTGCAGGCAAAATGCAGGCCCAGAGTCTCCGACAGACCACCCAGGAGGACCTTCCAAACCTTGTCCTCAGAGTGGATAAAGTCAGTTCCTGAGCCACACTCTTTCTTCTGTGTGATTTAATCCTTTTTCTGGTGTTCTAAAAACACACACAAACACTATCCCTGAAGGTGCTTTTGTACTGAGATAAATGTGATGCTTTATTGATTTACAGGAAAAAATAGCTGCATTGGAAGAAAGGCAAGGAATAGGCGAAGAGAAATAATATCTGGACCTCGCGTGATATTTTCTCAACTTATAAACCAGGTTTTCCAACATAATATGCATTCATGCTAACGACAACCTGAGGAGGTTAAAGAACCATCCTTCCATTCACTCTGTGGGCTGAACTGGGACCCTGCTTCGGTGGCTTGTCATTGGAGAAATATGATTGGTGTCCCTACACCATCTGTCATCAATGTAGACAATTATTTCGAATTAATAGAAACATAATTGAATAAAGGAGTCTCGTTTCTTAAGAAAGAAAAAATGTGTACCTGCATGTTTACTCAGTAAACTAACTTAAGAAAAAAAAAAAGGTATTACTCAATTCTGCAGCTTCAGCAAATACTTCAGTTCTTTAGGAATAAGTACAGGTTACAGTGAAAAGATATATGTGGTTCTCAGCACCGAGGCACTTGGGTGTAGTCCAAATGGGAAATACAATTATGCGTATATGTTGTTAAAGACTGAAAATTAACAAGTCCACCAGGGTGGGGGGACAAATAAATAAAATGATGTAGGATTTAGCTTGGTTGAAAAGTGGAGAGTAAAAAAAAAAAAAAAAAAAAAAAAAAGAAAAGTGGAGAGTAGGTAAAGATGATTAGTTTTGATATTGTCAAAAAAAAAAAAAAAGCTACCAAAGAGATTTGAAGATCTACTTGGCTATATTAAATGATTCATGAATTGGGACAGCATCTTATCTAGTAAGCAGAGGGGAAAATCCAAACAGTTGCTTGAAACAGAAGGTTTTCATGGAGAGGAAGGTGGGGGGACAAGAAGTTATTAGTAAAAGGAAAGGCAGGATTGGTTCAGGAAGGTCAGCTTTCCTTAGGGGAAGGGTGGGGGTCTCATGCAGATTATCTTCCTTGGGGTGGTGGAGAGGGCCCATGTACACATGACCTCATCTGTGCTTACCAGAAAATTCCCAACCGACCCATTAAGACTGCATTTCTGGGGAAAATATAAAGTGTAAGTAGGTTATGTGTTAAGCCCCAAATTGATGACTTGGCCTAACTGACCCCATTTTGGGCCTGTCGTTTTCTTTTTAGCTGTATCATCATCATCATGAGCATCCTTTCTATGGCAGTCTCCCACTAAAAAGGCTTTAGTCTATTTTTTTTTTTTACTTAATCAAAAAAATTTTTAAATAAATAACTGGAATATATTTGACATACGACACTGTAAAAGTTTAAGGTTTACAACATTGTGATTTGATACATTTATGAATTATAGTATGATCGCCATCGCAGTGACGATTAGCACCTCTATCCTGTCATGTGGTTATCATTTCACGTTAGTGGTTAAGATAACTCAGGTGTACTGTCTAAGCATGTTTGTTAGCAGAGAGTCCAGTTCCCTGGCCTCAACTCTTGAGTTTCACCGAGAAAGAATTTGTAGCCAAACTCTTAAGCTAGCGTTTAACAATGGTCAAGGCGAAAAAGTACACTCTCAGGGTAGACAGTGGGCCGAGGGGGTCAGAGGTATGTGTGGTTTCTTAAACTGCAAGGGTTATAAGGTCTCTGACTGAGGTGGCCTCCAGTTCTCTAAGGGACTCCACTTACCGCTTGGAGGGAGGAGATTTTAGCCCTACATGGTCCTTGTTGGAATGGTCGTGACAGCCATCCTCTCAAACAGGGTCAAAACCACATTGTCAACACATCATAATGAAGTTAAAGGTTCCTTGAGGGCAGTGGTTATAGGGAAATTCTAACATGCATGCGTGTTCCTGGGGTTTTTTCCCAGCTGTTCGGATTCTGGAGGTAGTTGGTGGTTGCTTTCTTTTTCAACAATTGAACAGTCCCATTTCCTGCTTGTATCGAGCTAACTGCCGACGTTGTCATGAGGATGCTCATGCAATATTGTAGTCTGTATTATTGAGACTGTGCCTCAGATCTCTGGAGCTCATTTACTCCATTGTGTCTTCCATTTCTTTCATCAAAGTCTTGCAGAGTTTGTTATATAGATATCTCATTCCTTATAAATATAAATCCTGAACATTCCCCAAATGCCATTGGAATTGATGAATTCAGTGAATTTGAAGGATATAAAATCAACATGTGGAAATTCTTGTGTTTTTAGACTCCAATAATGAAATATCTTGAAAAGAAATAAAAACTATCCCATTCATAATAGCATCAAAAACAATAAAAAGACAGGAATATATTTAACTAAGGATATCCCCTGCAAATAAAAAACAATTTTACTTCTTCCTGTCTGATTTGGAGGCCTTTTTGTTTCTTTGTCTTGCCTGATTGCTCTGGCTAGGACTTTCAGTGCTATATCGAATAGGGTGGTGAGAGTGGGCACCCTTGTCTTTTTTCTGATCTTAGGGGAATGTCTTAATGTTGAGCATAATATTAGCTAATGTGAATGGCTTTTATTATATTGGGGTATGTTCCTTTTATACTAAGTCTGTTGAAGGTTTTTATCATGCAAAGATATATTTTATCAAGTAGTTTTTTATATCTATTGCAAAAATCATGTGATTTTTATCATTCATTCTTTTAATGTGTTGTATTGCATTTATTACTTTGCATATGTTGACCCATCCTTCTATTCCAAGGGTAAAACCCACTTGGTCATGGCGTATAATTCTTTCAGTGAATCCTTAAAATTCAGTTGGCTAATATTTTGTTGAGAATTTTTACACCTATGTTCATCAAGGACACTGGCCCAAAATTTTCCTTTCTGATAGTATCCTTATCTGGTTTTGATAGCAGGGCGATGCTATTCTCATAGAATATGTTTAGAAGTATTCCCTCCTTTTCAATTTTTTTTTTAGAAGAGTTTGAGAAGGGTTGATGCTAATTCCTCACATGTTTGATAGAATTCCCCAGGAAAGCTGGTTCTCGGATTTCTGTGTGTGGTGGGTTCTGATTATTTATTCAATCTCTTTACTCGTTATTGATCTATTTAGAGTTTCTGTTTCTTCCTGACTCATTGTTTCTCAATATTGTTGAACTACTTTTCTTGGAACTCAGTGTGACCAAGACTATGACTTTCTGCTAACTTGCAGGGCAAGTGGCAAAATTGAATAAGGGCTAGATTAGGAGCGAGGCAGATCAGGTGCTAGTTATACTTTTCCCACTGTTGGCTGGAATATATTATGTAGTGTCATGAAGATTTAGCTTTATAGATTATACAATGATAGACTTAGGAAAAATTATCTTGACATACTCCTATGAATATTAGTGCATTTTGAGGGGCACCTGGGTGGCTCGGTTGGTTAAGTGTCTGCCTTCAGATGAAGTCATGATTCCAGGACTCTGGAATTGAGCGTCAGGATCTCTGCTCCGCGGGAATCTGCCTCTCCCTCTGCCCCTCCCCCCACTCATGTATGTGCCTTCTCTCTCTCTCAAATATATAACATTTTGAAATAGATGAATACGAATACATTTTGAAACTATAGATCCTAGTAGACCGAGATGCCCAGCAGATCAATATTCATACATCTGTCCATTCTGGTTACACACAAACTGTGGTATCAAGACATGATTGGCCTTCCAGTTCTCACCAAGGGGGATGATAGGCCAAATGATGGGCTAAAATGATATCCATTTTCTAATTCCTGTTACTTTACATGGTAATGGGGCCATAGAGATGTGATTAAGTTAAAGATCCTGAGATGGAGAGGTTATCCTGGAGTATCCAGTGGGCCTCATATACTCATAAGGGTCCTTATAAAAAGGAGATAAGATGATTAGAGTTAAAAAAAAAAAGACACATGATACATGGACATAGAAGTCAGAGTGATAAGGCAAGGAGCCAAGGAATGTGGGTAGCTTCTAGGAGCTAAAGAAGCAAGAAACAAATTCTGCCCTTAGAACTTCCAAAAGGAAAGCAGACTTTGATTAAGGTCATGTAAGACCCCATTTCAGACTTCTGGCCTCCAGAACAGTAATATAATAATTTAAAAAAAAAGATTTTATTTATTTATTCATGAGAGACACAGGCAGAGGGAGAAGCACCTGCAGGGAGCCCAGGACCCCAGGATCGCGCCCTCAGTGGAAGGAAAATGCGTTCAACTGCTGAGCCACCCGGGCATCCCAGTAATATAATAAATTTGTGCTTTTGTAAGCCCCTGTATTTGTGCTAATCTGTTACCACAGTTACAGGAAACCAACACGAGAACAAAGAGGAAACCCATTAGCAAGGCTTGGCAGTTTTAAGACGTATCTAAAAAATCATGATTTTCCTCCCATTGAGACAAGAGTCTAATCCACTTCCCGTACATGTGGGTGGAATTCACGACTTATTCTTACCTGCAAAATGCAAAAGAAGAGAAACTACGTTAGGTCTGAGTCCAGGTTATTGAAGGCAATTAGCTGGACCTCTGCTTCGTGTGGTACAATCACACTTGAAATCTTCAGCTTTTCGGGAGAATTCCTGAGTACCCTGAGGCCACACTGCTGTGAAGAAGACATTACGTGGAGATGAGTGGGCCCTCTGGTCAACTGCGTGGTTGAGCCCCGGCCAGGCCCTGGCCAGCTGCCACGTGAGCAGCACAGTAAGGCCTTCAGGTAATCAGAGCTCCCGCCAACAAATACTTGAAACTTCAGGAAAGACCATAAGCCAGAGCTGCTCTTATGAGCTCTTCGCCCAAACCCTGATGCACAAAATCCTTGAAAAATGTACTAAGTGATTGTTGTTTAAGACAAGGTATTCATATATTAATATTATAATGCAAAAGTTAGCCAATAAACTTTTAAGGACACCTGTGCACTACATGGTCGCCGGGCAGCAACAGCGCTGTACTTGGCTTAAAGGATACGTTACCAGCCTCAGTGGATTCAATTACCAGTAGCCAAATGCTATGACTTCTAAATGAGTAGCTCAAACTTCTATTTTCTGCTTCAGCCTTTCATATCTCACAGCCCTCACCTCAAACTAAACCTGTTAAAAAAATTAATTCTTCCCATTTTCATCCCTTTTCTAGAGACTTTGGTCCATTCGTATTTTTGTTAGGGGTTCCTTTGCTCAACCGATTGCTAAAACATGAAATCTGGGCATCATTTCAACTTCTTTCTCTTTCCTAACATAATTGGTCACTAAACCAAGCTATTCTTCATGTTAACAATTCTCAGTTGAGTCTCCTTTTCTCAATTATTATCGCCATGGCCTTTTTTAAGGGCCTTAATATATCCTACTCTAACTAACCGTAATGACTTCCTAAATACATTGTTTCTTCTCTTTCAACTTCTGTCAACATAATTTCCCAATTTATCAGCATACATGTTGCCTGATAAACCCTTTTAATAATTTGAATCACCTGTAGCTAATAAATATGTAACATTTTGGAATCCTGCTTTGACCTAATTTACTTTTTTGGCTCAAAATCGACCAACTTTTGTGGAAATACAAATAAAGAAATGGCTAAGCAGCCGGTATCTGCACTGAAGAGTAAGTTGTTCTTCCACTTGCGTATATGCCCAAGTAATCCTCTGTGCCTGAAGAATCTGTGACCAGCAGGGAGGCCGAGCAATCGTGATGGCAGCCTGCATTAGGAGATCAGAGAAAATGACACCAGCTTTTGAAGCAACAGCCATTCCGTAGTTAGAAAGTAACATCTTTGGGGTGTTTGGATGACTCAGTTGGTCAAGCTTGGGACTCTGGATTTTGGCCCAGGTCATGATCTCAGGGTGGTGAGATTGAGCCCCACGATGGGCTCTGTGTGGGACACAGAGCGGCTTGAGATTCTCTCTCTTTCCCTCTGCCTCTTCTTTGTTCATGTTCCCTCTTTCTTTCTCTCTAAAAGAAACCAACCAAATGACAACAACAAAAAAACCACAAAAAAAACAACTAACCAACCAACGAACCAACCAACCAACCAAACAAACAAACAAACAAAAAAATAAATGAAATAAAATAAGAAAAGAAAGTAACATCTTTGACAAATCCTTTCTACCCAGGATCTGATAGCGGGTGAGTTATGACTCTTAGGTGACATTTGATCATGTGACCAGAGCTGCCCAAAAGGAATCAAGCAACTTCAGAGTCGTAAATAACAGAGACTATTCAGTTAAGTAGAATTGACATATGATGTCTAGCTTGAATAGTTACTTCAGACACAAAGAATTTTCAGGATAAAAATTTCCTAGTATGCCCTGCAGTTTAACTACAGAGATAGCGCCTGTCTCAGGATGTACAGAAGCCTGTAAAAAGTTTAGGTCATCAGTTAAATAAAAAAGAAAAATTAAAAACCTCTTTTATGGAATGTTCTGGATAATACACTGGCATGTGTCCGAAATGGTCTACCTCCATTCTACAAGTCCATTTGGGATGTTTATAAGGGACATTAGAGAAAGTAAATCTTCCAAGTGAAAAGATGTTGGAGCATCTTGTTTTCACCTTTTCATGGAAATAGAGATGGTTGGATACAAGAAGCCAACAGCTATTCAGGTAACCAAGGGATTTGAAGGACAGATAAGAAGATTGATAATTGAACACCAATAAAAAATAAATTTATTATTTAAAAAAAAAAGGATTGATAATAAAAAATATAGAAAAACACAATGAGTTGACTTTCCAGAATAGGTCCAGTTACTATGTGTGTCCCACAGGAATGCTTCCCAAAGGGGCCTTACTGCAGAGAAGGCTGTTTATTATCCACACTTTTTTTTTTTTAATCTATTTCAGTCAGTCTACTTTTCCTTGGCTCCTCATTGAATGTTCATCTGGTCTCTTAAACTGAATGAATGCAAATAAGGATGAAAACCATACATGGACTCAGTAATAAGGTCTTTGCTTCACCAAGGTTGATGCGGGCCCTGCCAAATGCCCCGTGCATCTCAGCTGCCACTATGGCCTTACTGAGGGGAAATAGCCGGGCACCTAATGTTAAGTAAAGTACGCTAGGTTCCTGCCAGAAAGCAAAGGGTAGTAATTTATCCTCATTTACGTTAACACATTCTGGCTTGTATTTATTCCTATGCCAGTCAGGTCTTTCCCAGACGTACGTGTTTGGCTTACTGTATACGATTTTAGTCTTACACGCAGCAATGCTTCTGCATGAGGAACTCACATCGCAGTGAGAAATGTTAGGCGGTGGGGATACTAAGTAGGATCTACCCCAGCCTTCATATGAACCTCAGCACACAGAAACAGGTGGCCTTATAGAATAAAGTAATGGCTTATTTAAATATAGTTCAGCATCATGTAGGAGACAATATTTTGTGAATTCAGGCTTTTGTCCCAGTATATTTTCTGGAAACCCAGACTGCACAGATCTAGAATTAAAAGAGCCGGGCCACTGGGATGTTAACCTTTAAATCAACTTTTAAGCTTAACACAATAAGAAGGAAATGGAGTGTAAAATCCCTTTTCATTTAATCAGAATTTGAATTTCATTGTATAAAACTTCTTGGATGACGTATAGTCTCTTCATCTTCTACTTATTTTATGCCTTTCTAAACTTCAAATCTATACTCCAGGATAATTTCTGAAATTTATCATTTTTTTTTTTTTTGTATTTGAGTTTTGGTTTTCTGTAGAGGGTTGTTTTCTCTAGAGGGGGCCAAGGTAATCAGGGATGGGCACTCGGTTCACTGATAACGATGGTATTCGTTGACACATGTCCACTTTTCTAAGTTATCTCTTGTACTTCAAGGAGGCGAAGTCTAGAAATTATGATATCAAGACTCCCTTCATAATGAGCTTGAGCTACATTCTACTTGTGGAGGCAACTGGGCAAAATTTTAGGGACATAAAGAAGGAAAATGCCACTGAGATGCTGTTACAAGGTCTCTAGCTTTGAAAGATAACAAATGCGAACTTTCACCTGGGGCTTGAAACATCCTCCTGAGAATTTCCACTTCCGAGCTGTAAATGGCTAACACTATCAGTGATAGTTACCTTGTCATCACCATGATTTGGAATCTCCCGAAACCTGTTTTAAACTTTGCTCTCCCACACTACCAGTGGTTTGAAAGCCTACACGATGCCCGATATTGAATATCTTCCGACCGAGAATACCTAGAGTGCTTCTACTTTCATTGTTAAGTCCTACTAATAAAATGCTAAATAAAGTCAGTTAAGCTAAAGGATGCATAACTGAATGAGTAGACATTAATCTACTTAAGACTTCCCAACAGGATAACTGCAGAATTGTCTTAAAAAGATGGGATTTGGCTAGACAATAGAAAATTTTTGCCAAGCTCACTTTCCCTTGGCATAAGGTCCCTACCTGCACGACTCAATACACAGGTGTTCATCGTTTGGCTGCAGGGACCACTGAGTGATGCCCAGGCTATGCTCCAGGATAAACAGGTGCTCCTCAGTTTCCCTGAGATGTTTTGAAGATGGCTAAACTAAAGCCTGTCAACAACCAGGTCAGTGAGCTTGGAAGCACGTTCCCTCCATAGTCACCTGATGAGACCACGGCCCTAATGGGTAGTTCATTGCACCTTCAGTGTATGCCCAAAACTGCAGGTAGTATCAAAACCTAGAAAAATGTTGCTATGGTTGATGTCAAAGAAGTTACTGCCTTTGCTTTCTTCTAGGATTTTTAAGATTTCAGGGCTCACAGTTTTTAAATCCAGTTTGGTTTTATTTTTGTGCATGGTATATGAAAATAGCCCATTTTCATTCTGTTGAATGTTGCTGTCCAGTTTTCCCAACACCATTTGTTGAAGATACTCTTTTTTTTTCCCATTGGGTGTTCTTTCTTGCTTGGTCAAAGATTAATTGTGGCTTATTTCTGGGTTTTCTATCCTGCTCTACTGATCCACGTGTCTATTTTTGTGCCAGTACCATACTGTTTTGATCACTACGGCTCTGTGATACACTTAAATCTGGAACTGTGGTGCCTCCAGCTTTTCTTTCTTTTTTCAGGATTGCTTCCACTATCCAGAGTCCCTCTATGGTTCCATAAAATTCATAGGATTGTTTGTTCTTGTTGGTATTTTGATAGGGATTGAACTAAATGTGTAGATCGCTTTGGGTGGTACGGACATTTCAACAATATTTATTCTTCCAACCCATGAGTGTGGAATGTCTTGCAGTTTCTTTGCGTGGTCTTCAATTTCTTTCATCAGTGTTTTATACTTTTTAGAGCACAAGTCTTTCACCTCCTTGGTTAAGTTTATTCCTAGCTATTTTATTCTTTTTGGTGCACTTATTACTGGTATTTTTTTCTTAATTTCACTTTCTGCGCCTTCATTATTAGTGTGTAGAAATGCAACAGATTTCTGACATTGATTCTGTATCCTGAGACTTTACTGAATTCATTTATCAGTTCTAGAAGTTTTTGGTGGGATCTTTAGGGTTTTCTATATATAGTATTATGTTATCTGCAGATAGTGAAAATTTTACTTCTTCTTTACTGATTTGGATGCCTTTTATGTATTTTTCTTACATGATTGTTGTGGCTATGACTTCTTGTACTTTGTTGAATTAAAGTGGTAAGAGTAGACATTTTTGTCTTATTGCTGAACTTAGAGGAAATGCTCTCAGCTTTCCCTCATTATGGATAATGTTACCTGGGGTTTTTCACAGACGACCTTTATTATATCGATGTATGTTCCCACTAAACCTACAAATGCTTTTTCTGCATCTATTGAAATTATCACATTTCTTATTCTCCCTTTTGTTGATCTGTAAGGTATCACATGAATTTGTGAATATTGAACCACCCTTGCAACCCAGGAATAAATTCCTCTTGGTTGTGGGGAATGATTTTTTTTTAAATATTTTTAATTACTTCTTGCTAGTATTTTTTTGAGAATTTTCACATCCATATTTATCAAGAATATTGGCCTATGGTTCCCCTTTTTAGGGCTCCTTTACCCTGTTTTAGTATCAGGGTAACTGCTGGCCTCATTGAATGAATTTGGACGTTTTCTCTCTTTTTCTATTCTTTGGAATAGTTTGAGAAGAATAGGTATTACCTTCTTTAAATATTAGGTAGAATTTGCCTGTAAAGCCAGTTTTGACTTCTGTTTCTTTGGAGTTTATTGATTACTGATTCAATTTCTTTGCTGGTTTTGGATCTGTTCAAGTTTTCTATTTCTTCCTGTTTCAGTTTTCTAGGAATTTATCCATTTCTCCTAGGTTGCCCAATTTGTTGGCATATAGTTTTTAATAATATTCTCTTATAATTGTATGTATTTCTGTGGTATTGGTTATAATTTCTCCTCTCTCATTTGTAATTTTATTTGAGTCCCTTCTCTCTCTCCTTTTTAAAATAAGTGTGGCTGAAAGTCTGTCAATTGTATTGTTTTTTTTTTTTTTTTTCAATCAGCTCCTGGTTTCATTAATCTGTTTTATTGTTTCTTTTGTTTGTTTTTATTTTTTTAATTTCTATATCTTTTATTTATGTTCTAATCTTTAGTATTTCCTTCCTTTTGCTGGTTTTAGGTTTGTTTGTTATTCTTTTTCTTTTTCTATATCCTTTAGGTGCAAGTTTAGACTGTTTGAAATTTTTCTTCTTGAGGTAAGCCTAAACTTCTGTATTGCTCTAAACTTCTCTCTTAGAGCTGCTTTTGTTGGATTGTAGAGGTTTGAACCATTGAATTTTCATTTTCATTTAATTTTATGTACTTAATAATTTCTTCTTCTAGTTCTTAGTTGACCACTCATTGCTCGGTGGCATGTTATTTAACCTCCATGTATTTGTGTTGCTTCCAGATTTTTTTCTTGTGCTTGACTTCTAGTTTCATAGCATTTTCTTCAGAAAAGATGCATGGCATGACTTTGAACTTTTGAATTTGTTTTGTGGAATAATATGTGATTTATTCTGGTAAATGCTCCATGTGCACTTGAAAAGACTATGTATGTTGCTACTTTAGGATGGAATATTCTGTATATATCTGTTAAATCCACCTGGTCTAGTGTGCCATTCAAAGTCACTCTTTCCTTATTGATTTTGTGTTTAGAGTATCTGTCCACTGATGGAAGTGAGATGTTAAAGTCCCATACTATTATTATACTATTACCGAGTAATTCTTTTATATTTGTTTTTAACTCTTTTATGTATTTGGGTGCTCCTATATTGGGTGAATAAATACTTATAATTGTTATATCTTCTTGTTGGATTGTCCCATTTATTATTATATAGTGCCCTTCTTTGTTTCTTGTTACAATCTTCATTTTAAAGTCTGTTTTGTTTGATATATATATTGCTATTCTGACATCCGTTGACATTATAGATATTTCTCCATTCCCTCACTTTCTTTTTTTTAAATATTTTATTTATGTATTTATGTATTTATTTATGAGAGAGAGAATGAGAGAGAGAGAAAGAGAGTGCTCACAAGCAGAGGGAGATGGAGAAGCAGGCTCCCTGAGGAGCAGGGAACCCAAAGTGGGGCTCATCCCAGGACCCTGGCATCGTGACCTGAGGTGAGGGCAGATGCTTAACTGACTGAGCCCCTCAAGCTCCCCCATTCCCTCACTTTCAACTTGCAGGTGTCTTTAGGTCTATAAGGACTGTCTTGTAGGCAGCGTATAAAAGGGTCTTTTTGTTTGTTTAGTTTTTTTCTTTTTTTAAAATCTATTCTGTTATACTGTGTCTTTTGATTGGAGTGTTTAGTCCAGGTACATTCAAAGTAATTATTGAGGGCAGCCTGGGTGGCTCAGTGGTTTAGCGTCGCCTTGAGCCCAGAGCGTGATCCTGGAGACTTGGGTTCGGGTCCCATGTCAGGCTCCCTGCATGGAGCCTGCTTCTCCCTCTGCCTGTGTCTCTGCCAATCTCTCTCTCTCTGTTTCTCTCATGAATATATAAATAAAATATATTTTTTAAAAAACTGGGGAATTAAAAAAAAGAACAAAGTAATTCTTGATAATTATGTATTTGTTGTCATTTCATTACTTGTTTCATAGTTGTTTCTCAAGATTTTCTCTGATCCTTTCTTGTCTTTCTCTTTTTCATCTTTTGTTGATTTTCTTTAATGATATATTTGGATTGTGTCTCTTTATGCTTTGTATATTTATTAGTTGTTTTTGATATATGGTTACCATTAGGTTTGTATATAACCTCTTCTACATATGGTATATGTAATATTAATATCTCTATTAGGTTGATGGTTGTTTAAGGGTGAACCCATGTTTTTTCTCCTCTCCTCTCCACATTTAGGTATACATTATTATATTTTATATCAATTTTTGTGAGTTCCTTGACTGATTTTTTGCAGAAATATTCATTTTCACCGTTTTTCTGTTTCCTATTTCTATGCTGTCACTTTTTATCTCTCCTCTCCACTCAGAGCCCCTTCTAATGTTTCTTGCAGAACTGGTTTAGTGGTCATGAACTCCTTAAATTTTCTTTGTCTGGAAAACTCCTTTCCTCTCCTTCTGTTCTGAATGATAGCCTTGCTGAATAGAATATACTTGGCGGCAGATTTTTCCCATTCAGCACTTTGAATATATCATGCCATTTCCTTCTGGCTTGCATAGATTCTGCTGAAACATCTCCTGCTAGCCTTATAGGTTTTCCCTTCTAAGTTAATGACTTCTTTTGTCTTGCTGCTTTGAAATTTTTTTTTTCTTTACAACAATATTTTGTCAATTTACTTTCAATATTTCTTGGTGTGGGTTTGCTTTAATTGATTTTGTTGGGGGTTCTCTTTGTCTTCTGGATCTGGATATCTATCTCTTTTCTTCCCCAGTGTAGGGAGGTCTTAAGCTATTATTACTTCAGATGAAATTTCTGCTTCCTTTTCTTTCTCTTCTTCCGGGACTCTTTTGATATGACTCTTGCTACATTTGATGGAGTCACTGAGTTTCCTTTCTGTACTTGTTTTGCATGATTCTTTTCTCTCTTTTTTTCAGCTCGATTACTTTCCACTACTCTGTCTTCTAAGTCTTAGTTCATTTTCTACTTTGCCATCCTGCTGTTCATTCCAACAAGTATGTTCCTCATTTCATTACAGTGCCCTTTATCTCTCTTATGTTACTCCTTATCTCTGTGTTAAATGGTTCATGTCCTCCACTCTTAAGCCTAGTGAGTTTCCTCATGATCATTCCTTTAAATTCTCCATCAGGCATGCTACTTATATCTGTTTCATTTAGATCTCTGACTGTGGCCTTGTTCCCTTCTTTCATTTTGGATAAATTTCTCTGTCTCCTCATTTTGTCTATCTCTGTCTGTGTTAGGAACATCAGCTGTGTCTACTCTTGAAAGTAGTGATTTTATGAAAAAGAAGTCCTGTAGTGCCTTGCAGTGCACCACCCTCTGTTCAGAACCTGGCACTTCTAGAGACTATCCTACATGAGTTGTTTATATCCTTAGGTTGTGTCTGAATTATGTTTCTTTTCAGTGCAGTTGTCTGGACTGAGTCTGTGCCTGTTAGGGGTTATGCTTGCTCTCTGTGGTATTAGTGGAATCTAGGCAAAGAGTAGTGTTAGTAAAATTTGCATTGGGCCAGTAGTCCAATGCCAGATCCCCTAAAACACTGTGGTGGCTGGTGGCTGTGTGCCAGGATGGCCAGGGGCACAGGGCTGAGTACCATGTGGCCATGGAGCCCAGCACAGTAACTAGGCATGAAGCATGGAGCAGCTGAGTACTTGGCAGCTAAGGAGGGCACATGCATGGCTTTAACAAAATTTGCCCTGAGAATAGGACAGAAGTTATCAGACTTGGAATGGGTGAGTCCTCAGGAGAACTCATGGACGTGGTGCTCTGTTAGCAAGTTAGCACCTGTGTGTAGCCCCACCTACTGCAGGCGGCTCTGTGTCTATGAAGGAAAGCAGGGAAAGAAATGGTGCCTACTTGCTCCTTCATTTTTGGAGAAGTCTCCCAACACCTTCCAAAATCATCATGAACAGATCTGTCTCCCGTTTGCCCCTTGTGTTGTGTAGACTGCCCTATCCACGTAGGACTGCTGTCCCTTGAAGGGCAGTGACCCAGCTATCACTTGCCCCTCAGCTCGCCCATACTGAGTCAGCTGACTTTTAAAACTCCAATTTCCACTCATTTTTACAAACTAACAGAATTTACTTCCTCTGGGTTTTATAGCCAAAAGTTACAGGGATTAGCCTTCCTCCTTTGAGCTCCCATTTCTCTGCCTTTTCCATGTGTGATGCTCCCTCCCTCCTCGGCATCCTCCCTCTGCCTTTCTGACCCTCCTGACTTCTCCATGCTGCTTCTCTATATTTAGTTATGGAGTTTTTTTCTGCCAGTCTTTGGATTACTCTCCACTTTATTGACTTGGATGTGGAGAATAACTAGTTAAAACCATAGGGCTTGGTGCTCAGGATTCTTCTACTCTGCCACTTTCCCAAGCTTCATACTTGGCTTTTTTTTTTTTTTTTTTTTTTTCCTCCTTAAGCGAATCTGTCATTGAGTGACTCATGGCCACCAATGCTCCCTAAGTTGTCCAAGTTATAACTTTAGCTCTAAAGTAAGATTGAATAACTTTCTCAGGTCTAGTTTCAAAATATAGAATCCAAGGGCTATACTCTGTTGTGCCATAGGCCTAGCATATCCCAGAGCCAACAATTATGTATAGCAAGTGGGCAGAGTAATATTGTAAAAACAGAGATGTTCGGTAACCACACAATTATGGGAAAATAATTGGCTGTAAGATAAAGGTGTGTTTGTGTGCACATGTGCACGTTTGCATGCACACATTGGGGGACAGATGTCAGGTGAAATTATTCTCTAACCAGTTCCGTAGATGCCATCACAATAACTAATTCCAGCTTTGTGCCTTAATATTCAAATAATGGATCTTCAGCTTATCCTGAGATAAATTCTGTACCTATTGTAATTTTAGCATTTGTTATTCTTCTTTTGATATGTAGCATTTAAAATCCATGAATTGCAAATTACAATATTTTCATGGTTAAATGACTACATAGTTCTCATAGAAGCTGAGCACTTATGTAATGAGCAAACAGCCCTAGGTTTGATTCTAGCCTCCTATCTTATTGTGTGGGCTTGGAAAAATTGCCTATGCTCATCTATATAATGGGGAAAATAAAAATAGTATCTACTTTTGGCGATTGTGAGGATTAAATGAAGCATATCAGGTAAAGTGAGGTTATTGTCAAATTTAAACAACATTAGTTCATATGCTTTATGCATTTTTGGCTTTTTGAAAAGAGGCAAAAAGGAAATTAATTGTTTTTCAAAGAGCTCATGCCATTTTTGATATTGAGCCAGTCATTCACATTATTTAGGAATAGTTAAACAGATTCTCCAAATAACTTTAGTTAGATACTTGGCTATTAGATTTAGAGAAGAACACTCTATAATCCTCAAGGACAAGTTCAAATTTTTCAGCCCCAAATTACATAATATTCTAACCAAATTTTGAGCAAAAATGTTGCTTGATTTCTTCTATAATGTTAGCAATAAATTGTTGCCATTCTTCAGCCTAAATCTAAAAGTTATTTTAGAAATAATTCTTGAAATAATATTTTTTTTCTATTACCACTACCAGTGTGTGGATTTAAATATATGTTTCCAAGGATCTTATTTTCCTCTCAACCACAGTTTCACACTGCACTCAGAATGACAGTGTCATTTCCATAGTCCTTGTTTTTTTGGCTTCCATTGATTTTCTGCTTTAATATAATTTCTGGAGACAGATGACTGTATCTGCAACTATACTCACACATTTCTAAACTAAAGCTTATCTTCCCCTAACAACATTTTTTCACTCTTCTTTATTTATATTTCAAATGATTAATCACCAAGTTCTTTCAAATTTACTCTGGGAAACACCTAGGCATAGCCACTAACTCCAAAGTGTAGTTGACTTAATGATAATATCACTTTTACCTTAAAAATCTATGGGTTGGCTCTGACTGCTGGGCTCTTCTTGCCTCTCTCCCATGTGTTTTTCGTTTCTAGGACCCAACCTAAGGAAACAACCATCCCTGGGGAAGTGCTGTTCTCATTTCAGAAGGCAAGAAAACAAGAGGACAAGGCAAAGTACACAATCGCACTTAAAGCTTCTGCTTGAATATGACATAATTCAAGTTTAATTATGTTTCATTGGTCAAAATATGTCACATGACCAAACATAAAGACGGATAGAGAAGTATTATCTGTCTATGGAGAGATACTTGGCTTCTTATGGCAAAGAGTATGGGTGTATAATTCTTTTGCAGGGGAGGGGGTGAGTTTTAAGGAACAATATTAAAATCCCTCACATTTTTTATATGTTTTGATTGATTGATTTAATGACACTCCATTTTTTTTTTAAAGATTTTTATTTATTTCTTCATGAGAGACCCAGAGAGGGAGGCAGAGACGGAGGCAGAGTCACAGGCAGAGGGAGAAGTACCTTCAGGGAGCCCAGAACTCCAGGATCACACCCTGGGCCGAAGGCAGACGTCCAAACGCTGAGCCACCCAGGCGCCCCATAATAACACTCTTTTCAGAGTTGTACTTCCAAAACAAATGCTATTGCGTCACTCTTCTCTTGAAATCCTCCTTTCGGGATCCCTGGGTGGCGCAGCGGTTTGGCGCCTGCCTTTGGCCCAGGGCGCGATCCTGGAGACCCGGGATCGAATCCCACGTCGGGCTCCCGGTGCATGGAGCCTGCTTCTCCCTCTGCCTGTGTCTCTGCCTCTCTCTCTCTCTCTCTCTCTCTCTGTGTGACTATCATAAATAAATAAAAATTAAAAAAAAAATTAAAAAAAAAAAGAAATCCTCCTTTGGCTCCCGGAGGTTTATGGATAAATTCAAGCTTCTTAATGTAAAATGTAAGATCTTTGAAAATCTGTTCCCTAATATCCCCACAGACTCCTATTTGGTACCATCTTCTTGTTTTTCAAGAAGCATGGTATCCTAAAAGTTGAGTGTAGAGGGTAGTAAAGGACAAATAAATTGAACCAAATGCTCCTAATAGGTTAAGTGTGATGAGATTGGTTAGATTGTCTTTGATTGATGTCTTTGAGGGATATACATGTAACTGGTAAGAAAACCATTTCATTAGAATAAAAAGGGTAAAATCTTGAGGGGAACTTAGATATTTTAGAGAGATGAATGAAGATTTATAACAGACACAGGGCTGAGAGGGAGTAAAAGAGATGGTGTGGTAGTTTGAAGCACATGTGAGAACCAGAGAGGTTTTTTTTTTTTTCATCTCTCTACTTTTTTAAATATGTGAGAAATTAAGCAATGACTATACACTGATTTGAATAATCCAGTGAAGAGGAAAATATTAATGATGCATAATATATATAAGAGTCTTATTGATTCAATGTTCCTGAGAAAGCAAGAGGAGTGAAACTAGGGCACGATGGAAAGTTCGGCCTTAGATAGTAACTTATATGTATTGCTTTAGAGAGACCTAAAATAATAAGATGAAGGGCGTAGTACACGGACTCAGAGGCAGGCCGGTAAGTAGATGTGATTGTAGGAAGTTATGAACGATTTCTCCAAAGCAAAGGAGTTAATCATTTGAGTGTAAGGTTCAAGGAAGAAGCATTTGGGTTTGAGAGCAGAGGCCAGCATATGAAATGGCTACCAGCATTATGGTGGGGACTGGTCGAACACAGGTATATGACAAAGCCTACAGTGTGCCACAGGGACATCCTGCTCACTCACAGGGACATCCCTCTACAGATCTATTGATAAGTAAGTAGATGGCAAATCACATCAAAATATAATTATTATCAACAAAGAGAGGCCAACTAGCAAGTGGATTTCCAGCTTTGGTGATGTAAAGTTTAGAAATAAGCCTACTATAAGCACAGATGACATGTTGTCGTTTTTGTTTCCTTAAATTAGGTCCTCTCGGGTAGCACCGATCCTTCCCATCAGCCGTGAAATCTGCCAGCTTACTATAACCCACTTACAAACTTTTTTAACATGTTTTTGTTTGTTTGTTTGTTGTTCTTTGGTGGCGGGGGGTGGGGGAGGGTGGAGTGCAGCCTGGCGATCAAACCTTCCATCAACCAGACGCTTCCTGAAGTTTGGCCCATCTACTCAGAGGAGTGATGGGAGAGATGTCGGTGGATAATCTGTGCATGGATTGGAGTAGCTGGCATCCTACCTTAGGGAAACCTTGATCACAACTATTAGGCTTCTGAAATAAAGCAATTCTATATGTTGCTGATGGGGAAGAGATTTTTAGGAGAAAAAAAAAATCATTGGTTGAGGTTAAATATCGGACCATTAAACAGTTTTCAATCACAGGGTCTGTGATGGAAGATGCATCACCCCACAGCGTGGAAAGCGCAGAGTAGTGGTTTGTCAAGAAATAAAAAGTGGCGTCACTCTGAAGAGCTGTCCAAACTCCTCACTCTCTCATCCGATAGACACATGGAGTAAATAATCCCAAGAGGAGGATTGGAAGAAATGAATGGGGCAGGCGATGAAATGTCACCGGGGAATCCGTGCCTCCTAGGTGACTGCTTTCTCTACAATGTAGAGCGTACGTGGACGGCTCTGAATATCTGATGACAGCAATTCCATGATTTGCTTTTTGCTTTTAATTAGTGCATATTGGCTAGATCTGGATGTTAATTTAAATATATAAAAGTTTCTGTTTTACAGTTAGTCTACACTCATTCTACATGTCTCAAAACTTGCAGAGAAGTGTAATCCCATCTTATGTAGAACTGTCCCTGCTGCCGTTCTGTGTGTGCCATGGATGGACATGTTAGTGGCAAATTGAATAAAGTGGAATAGGACTACGCAAAGTAAATTCAGGGCCTTAAACCAGTAGTACCAGCCTCCCCTCCACATGCCTCACCACCGCTACACACAAAGACATAATACTAGTAGCCTGGAATTTGAATATGCGTGATATGAATGTGAAGTGGTGGGCAGGATTACAAGTCAATCCATTATTAAACATGATACAGTTAAAGTGGCTGGAGGATGTTCTAGAGTAAACTGGGAAAAGCTGATAGTTGATCACATTACAAAGTTCAAACTTTCATTAAATTGTCGCTTCCCTGATGTCACCTGTTTGCCCCAGCAGGTAAGATTGACGCCTGCTTTCCCCATGCCCTGACTTTCTTCTCATTACACTGTCGTTTACTACAGGAATCTGGGTTTCCTTGATTCCTGTAGAACTGGACCTTTCTACTGGAAAAACAAGGTGATCCTGGGACATTTCATGGTCAATGGAAGCAATAATGCTCTCAAAAATTTCTTCTATATTGGGCACCTGGGTGGTTCAGTGGTTGAGCATCTGTCTTTGGCTCAGGTCATAACCCTGGGGTCCTGGGATCGAGTTCCACATTGGGCTCCCCACAGGGAGCCTGCTTCTCCCTCTGCCTCTCTCTCTCTGCCTCTCTCTGTGTCTCTCATGAATAAATAAGTAAAATCTAAAAAAAAAAAAAAAAAAAGAATGAAAAGCAAAGATTTTATCCACTTGCAGCAAGATAAATGTTTTAAGTAAACTCAAGACCACAATGATAATGGAAAGGCAAAGTCAACATGATGTATGGCTGACGTAATTGGAATGTATGAGTTCCTAGTACCTTTTATCATATCACTGTACATTACTGAAACAAGTGTGTAGAAGTCCTGTGCTAAAAGTTTGGTCAATACACAAAAGACTAATGCAACTTTTTAATACCCTAACTGGTTGCAAACTAAAATCCCCTTTGAAGGTTTAGAACGTATGCAGTTTTTTTTTTTTTATACTTTTCTATTTGTATGTTTGTGTAAAATAGTCTGTGACAAGTAATGGTATTTAAAGTATGTCTGCATTTTATGCTTAGCTTTGTAGTCAATCAAATATCATAAATCACATAGTTTTAACTCTATAAATGCCAAATGAGGACAAATTCACTTTACCCTGGGGATAGAAACCCAGAAATTATCCTTGATCCTACAGCCAAAAAGATGATGGGAACATATGTCAATAAGTAACAGGGATCTGTGGCACGTTTTCTAAGTCATTGTATTTTTGATCGAATTAATTCTTGCTCATTTTTTTTTATTCATATCACAAATAGAGGCAGTCCATTCCACACTTACTCTGTCATCTGAAATTTAGTTGGAAGCTGATAAAGTAACTATCTCCGTGTTTACTAGTCAGCATATGAATCGTAAGTCTGGACTACCCCATGGCTAGTAATTCCTTTTAAATGACAGTCTTCCACTTTGAGAGAAACTATTAATCTGACCCAAGTAAAGAAATGATTTAGTAATTAGCATCAAGGTCAATAGATCTGCTTGTCATTTATCTGCTTATCAGCCTCTAAACACTTGAGGTTTCTTGGCGACCTCCTAGGACTAACTGGGGCTCATTAAAATCAACATAGCAAATCGCAGTGACCACAAATCATTGGCCCCATCCTAAAGCACACTAACCGGTACGTCTTATTGGAGAAAAAATATTCTGATGGTCATTTTGTTTCTATTTTGGTCAGTAGTAATAAGTCAGAACTTGTTTAAAGGTGAAGCATTGGTTGGGGTGCCCGGGTAGCTCAGTTGGCTGAGGGTCTGACTCTTGGTTTCTGCTCAGGTCATGATCTCATGGGGCGTGGGGCTGAGTCCTGCCTCAGGGTCCACACTCAGTGGGGAGTCCTTCAAGATTCTCTCCCTCTGCCCATCCCCGCAGTTGTGCACTTATGCTCTCTAAAGTAAGTAAGTAAGTAAATCAATAAATAAATCTTTGCAAAAAGAGAGAAAGAAACATTGGGATTATGTTTATTTTCATCAACTCATAAGAATAGATTCAAAGCTTCAGAGTCTATAGGAAATGAGGACGAATAAAGGATTTTATCCCATATTTTAAGAGCTAAGCAATGAGGAATACCTAATTCTATGGCGGAATGTTTTTAGATTAACATACAGCATTGCATTAGTCTCAAGGGTACAATATAGTGACTCAACAGTCCTTTACATAACTCCGTGCTCGTCGGGGTAAGTGCACTTTTTAATTCCCTTCACCCGTTTCATCCATCCTCCTACTCCCCTTCCCTCTGGTGACGATCGGTTAGTTGTCTATAGTTAAGAGTCCTAGCATTATATTCTCTAGCTAAATATTGGAGAAATTTTAAACTAGATTTAATGTTAATATTTAACAATCACCTTTTCCCTTAACATTTTCTCACATGCCAAAAAGGGTTAGTAGATCTAAATTCCAACCACATACTGTTTTGTTTGTTTAAACCACAGTACCACTCACTAAGCAATCCTTAGATATGTCAGTTTTTATTTCTAATTGCTCATCTCCCATAACTACTGTTCCTAGCATTAAGGTCCATTTCTAGGCCAAAGAACATCCATCTATCCATCTATCTATCTATCATCCATCTATCCATCTATCTATCATCTATCTATATTTACTTTATATATACAGATATATATATTTACACTTCATATTGGTTGAAGCTTTGCGCCGTTATCAAAGGTACTTGTGAGTTCATTTTTACATGAAATAGAAACATTTAGAAAAAAGCCCACGTTTTTCTCTGTGATTATACACAAAGCATGCTTGCCTTCCGATTATTTGTACATACTAGTATACAGGCAAAGTGGGAAGTGATTGACGATGCTGCCAAGTTCTCTCTGAGCCCACAGGATATAGATGATGCCTTTAAAATTGGCAAAAAACCTAATTAATCTTGCATGAGATGTAAACCTTTTGTCCTTAACCCGATAACGATATGCAACAGTAGGAAACCCACAATTTTCATGATAAGGGAGCCCAAGCGTGAAGGATGTGTATAAAAATATTCAAACAACAATAAAATTACTTTTTTTCTCTGCCATAAAAAAGAACAGAAATCATACCCTGTCATTCTCTAAGGTGTTTTCAACGTACTACACAGCAGGCTTTTTAAATACCGTAGTTGATCATAAAAATCACAGATGAAGTTAAGAAGCATTGCGTGCGTTTGTCTTTTTAAGTTGTTTCCTGTATCAACTTGACACCTAAAGCCGCTGGTGCTTCAATTGATGTTTACTTGACTGCTGCTGAGCCATCCTTCTTCCACCCGCAAGGGAATCGGCAACATCTTTTAAGGCTTCCTGAGAAACCAATGTGCCTTCTTCAGTTTAAATCATGACCCTTGGCTCTAGCCATGTTATCAGGAAAGAAAAAAAAAAAAAAGGCGGGGAAATCATGAGTCTCATACAAATAGGAAATACACACAAGTTAAAGATTTTGTTTAATCAATAATTAATGAGGAAAACATTAAGATGTTACAGTTGATTCCGAGGAGAATTCAAATAACCACACCTAATATGAGTAACTCAGTAATGCTGAGCTGAATTTGTAAATAGAAGCAAAAGCGGTCAATATCCACAGGGAATAATTACTTTCCACTGGATGG
Organism: Canis lupus dingo; assembly: GCF_003254725.2. Lineage (NCBI taxonomy): Eukaryota > Metazoa > Chordata > Mammalia > Carnivora > Canidae > Canis > Canis lupus. The sequence goes on from NC_064257.1 coordinate 63,114,800, forward strand.
TATATTTTCGTCTCTCTGGGCAAAATGGTCTGCAATAGTATCAATATTTTTATAATTTACAGATGTGCAAAATGTCTCAGGGTAAAAGACAAAAATAGTTACCCAGTGATCTTTTGTGCCCACTTCAAAATTGTTCACAAAGTTCCCTGACTCTATGAAATTTCAGACGAAACACTTGCTTGGAAAAAAACAAACAAACAAACAAACAAACAAACAAACAAAAAAATGAACAAAACCTTGTGATGTTATGACTGACAAAAGGGATAATTAGATGGAACTTACATTTCCAGGCAAATGACCCAAATTGTTAAATATAGTTTTGTGGAACAAATGTAAGAATTAAAGGGCAAATTTTAGAGATTGCTGATATAATTTGTAAATGCTCCAACCTCTGTAAATCATTTTGGACAGAGGCTATTCCCCAAAATTTGATGTCCTTGTTTGAATTTGGTCACAGTTTTCTTTGAAAATGTCTCTATCAAGTCGTTTATAAATAGTGATTTGACAAAAACATGCTAAGGGATCAGTATCTTTGATGTTTCCTGAAAGTATTCAATAAACTTGTAAATTAACTAGAGAACCTGGAAGAAATCATGTTAGGTCCTTTTATATTATTTCCCGTTATGCCAGTAGGTACGAGACTGTGTGCCTATTACGGACATTAGGGTGAGCCCCTCGGGCGTTCTGGTGTCTTATAATCACACCAGAACTAGCGGGGTGTGTGTTCACAAACACACACCCCGCTAGTCTCTCTAAAGGTCACGGATTGGTGTATTTTTACTAATAGCTGGTCGGGTGGCCCAGTTGATTTTCAAAAGCCGCTCATATTATTCCAGCCATATTTTCTGTCTTCTCATTTCTTCTCCTGGCTCCACATGTTTATTTGGCCCTGTGCCCTAAGACACTGACTGGTCTACAGCTGAGGGCCTGGCTTCTGTGCCCTCTGGCTTCCCTTTCAATCCCTGGTGGTAAAAGATTCAAGGACCGGAGAAGTGGGGTCAGGGAGTTCCTGCTCTGGTTCTTTCCCTGAGGAGTACCTGAGGGTTACGGAGTCCTGGACCCAAGGCTCCGGCTGCTCTAAAGGCAATCCTCTCTACAAGTCGCTCTCCCTTGTGTTCTGGTGAGTTCCCTACTTGTGGGTCTCACGGTAGTAAGAGTCCGCTGCTATTACGAGGCCAAGGTTATTATATATTCCTTATAGTGCCTTTCTATCCATTCACACTGTCATAAATACGTGTTTTATTGCTAAAAGTTCTTGAAATGATTTTAAGGGACTCACGCCTTGTGTTGGGATCATGACTGCAATAGAGCCTAAGGTACCTTTGTCTTCTGAGTCACGTGGCTAACCAGAGGGGTAGAAATTCCCGAGATTTTAATCTAGGATCATGAGAAAGCAGAGGCTCTCTCAAACCTTTGGTCTTGACTCAGTATCTGTTAAGGACTAGAGAATAAATATTAGTCATAGAAAAATAAATATGAGCATGACTGTGCTCCAATAAAACTCTATTTAAAAAAGGAGGGTGATTTTGCCCTTGGGGTATGCAGTTTGCTATTCCCCCGGGTTAGACCTCAAAAATCCAAGCTGGGTTTACGAAAGTGCCGTGTTTGTGGCTGTCTCTTAGGAGTGCCATTCGTAGCAAAGCAACATTTGGTTTTAGTTTATGCTTTGCTATTTTTCTGTTTTCAGGATGTGTTATTGTTTTAGCTGTTGGACTTTGGAAATGGAATTTTATATTAGTCACACATTTTTAATATTTTGTGTTTTTTTTCAGTTTTATCCCTCATAATGCAGCTTAAGGCAGAGCCATTGCTGAGAATGCTAATATAAAAATTAAAATTTGTGAGAAACCGGATTTTGTATCGAGGATTGCGTTAAATCAGTGTTCCACTTACACAGCATTCTATTCTGCAATGCAATATTACATTCACGACCAGTTATAAAAGGACCGTGATCCCAACAAATAAGTTCACTGCCTACTGAGATTCCTTATTTTATTTTCCAAGTTCTGAAGCATCAGTGCTTTTTTCCCCCCCTTTTGTTATAACTTCATTTATGTGTAATGTCTAAAATAGGAAACTGCAGTTCGGGTTCTTTCCCTTTTTAATTCTTTTTCCTGAGTTTTCACAAGTGCTGTTTGTTTCTGCATGCAAAGAGTCTCAGAGTCTGTTTCCCAGGTTACCTGACTGTCTCACTAATTTACTTTTTCAAGATAAGTAAACATAATCAATATTCATAATTTATACAGTAGAATAGTTTATTATATTTGTCTGTTACTTCCAGAGGTAAGATAATAACATGAGGTACAAGCACTTCATGCTGCATGATAGCAAGGCTATAATGAGATAACAAATACTGTTAGTGCATAAAAAATTGGTAGTGCTCTCGTTTATAGCTTGGTCCAAAATAGGTAAAGTTAGAAAAAAGGAAAAGGACAGGAAAGAAGGAAGAACTTTGTGAAATGGAAAGGAAGATGAGAGAGAGAGGCAATAAGAGGAAAAGGGAAAGAAGGAAGGAAGGAAGGAGAGCTTAAGGGAAGGGGAAGGTGGGAAATGAGATGAGTAAATGAAAAATATTCAAAGGGTTTATTTTGTTCAGTGGTTTTTTTTTTTTGTTTAATTTTTTTTCAGACCAACACTTTTCTCTATCTACTGATTATGCACCAGCAGAAAGACAGTAGATAATGTTTAGAGGCATCTAAATAACTCATTAAGGAAAGAATGCCAAAGGAAGAATGCCTTGTTAGCTCAAAGATTGGTTCATTTTCTACAGGGTGACAAAACCAGAAGCTACAGGATTCTTTTTTCTATGAGCCACAATTTATAGCTTATCATTTTTCAGTATTTATCTTTTTAAAGGTAAAGTTTTTTTCATTTTTTTAAAAGATTTTTAAATTTATTTGAGAGGGAGAAAGAGAGAGAGTCAAGCATAGAGGAGAGGCAGACAGAGAAGGAGAAGCAGGCTCCTCTGCTGTGAAGGGAGCCCAATGCAGGGCTCGATCCCAGGACCCTGGGCCCAATGACCCTGGGCTCATGACCTGAGCTGAAGGCAGATGCTTAACCGACTGAGCTGCCCAGGTGCCCCCTGTTTTGAGTACTTTAATTTCTAACTTTATGGGGCTGGAAAACATCAAACAAACATTTTATCCCTTTGGAGAATGAGATGACTGTGAGGTGACCTCATTAAAAAAATGAACTTCAAAATATGAAAGAATCTGTTGTCATTTTGTATATTTTCATGTTTGGATAAATTATTTCTTTGTAAATAAGAAAGTAAATTTAAAAAGACAAAGAAAAAAAAACAGTAAGTCTGTACATTTTGATGCAAGGCTTGTCATGCACACATAGACCTTCTGAACAGGACTGAACACTTTTCAGTGATTTAATATTCCATGAAATAAGCCTAAAATATGTCCTGCCTCTTTCTGAATATTTTTTATAAAAGAAATTTTGCCCCCTTCTGTCACAGCCTATTCAATGAGCTCAAGCTTTTTTCCTTATGATTTCTTTGATTGTTTATGATTGCTTATGATTACTTTGGCGTACACATGAAGTAAATGTTTTATATTTGTTATAAACCTGGAGGTCAAGTATTGTCATGGGAGAAGTATTTCTACCTCACTTTATGGATATGAAAAATGAGGCTCAGGAAACTAAAACTTGTTTCAGCTCATCTTTTTACTTGTTAGGATGCAGTGGTGACTTCTAAGTCCCTTATAGGCCAGGGACACTGGAAGTCTCATTTGTCCTTTTTTTAAAAATCATTACTGCACTTTCCATATAAATTACCTGATATTATTAACTTCAAAAAGAGAGGCAATACTGGAACCAACAGCAGTATTTTAATGCCTATATGTTTGCATTAAAAATAATTTATCAGAATTCTTTTATATCACATGCCTTTTTTTCCCCCCCGTATTAAGAACTAGTGAAGTTTGCTAACATTAGGCATATAACCCCAAAGAAACACTGAATTGTAGAAACCTCAGGCCCAAGGACAAACTGTACCTTTTCACTCAATAATCCCATTCATTTATATAGAGGCTATACTTTCCTCATGTGTTACTGACCTCTGAAAACTCCCTCTGTTCTCCTGGATTTACAGCTACATAACTATATTCAATTATTTTATTTTATTTTTATTTACTTTTTAAAATACTTTATTTATTCAAGAGAAACAGAGACACACGGAGAAAAACAGAGACACAGGCAGAGGGAGAGGCAGGCTGATGTGGGACTCGATCCCAGAACCCAGCATCACACCCTGGGCTAAAGGCAGTTGCTAAACCACTGAGCCACCCAGGGATCCCCCAATTATTTTATAATAGCACATATTTTCAACTAAACACAGTCAGACTTTATGTTATCAGAAATACTGCTTCCTTGTGAACTTAGAATATCTCCATCTCCTCATCTTGCCCTTAATTGTATATATTAGTGCCTGCAATTCCTTTATGTAGGGAACCGCCCTGCGGGCACAGCCACCTGCTCTCGGGCCTGCAGAGGTAGAGAGGAGCAGGGAGGTGCTATCCCCACAGCAAAGCCACTAAGTTCAAAGGAGGATTTACTCTAATTCATTTGCCAGGAAAGCAGACGTCCTACGGAGTTCCCCAGCTTGGAGAAGGATACCATGTTCTGCTCAGTCACCCGGGCTCAAGCTCTTTGATTCACACATTCAATCCTTCAGCCATTTCTCTCTCTCTCTCTCAAGTGTACAATATATCAGATTCTGGAAAGAGATTGATGAACAGATTGAAAAGTGCGACTTGCTCAAGAAGCTTCTAGTCTATTGAAGAAGGCGGGACCTTGTTGATAGTGAGGGATAAGTGCTACTTTTTGGGTTCTTTAAGGGATAGTAATGGAAACACTTAGGAGCGGGTTTTGTTTGTTTGCTTGTTTTCCTTCAGTTGGTGAAGAGCAGGAGTTCTATGTCCCCAGGCGACAGGATGGGCGACTGTCAGGAAAAGCAGAAGCTTGGCCTTGTTAGCAAGTGAACGCAGCTCTTTGTAGTTGGAATTGAATGTGTAAAAGCAGGAGCGAAGAAGTGGGAGAGGGGATCCCTGGGGGCTCAGTGGTTGAGCATCTGCCTTAGGCCCAGAGCATGATCCTGGGGTCCTGGGATCAGCCCCACATCAGGCTCCCTGCGTGGAGCCTGCTTCTGCCTTTGCGTGTGTCCCTGCCTCTCTCTTTCTCTCTCTGTTCTCTCATGAATAAATGAATAAAATCTTAAAAAAAAAAAAAATAAGAGAGTCCGATGACGAATGACCATGTAAAGAGAAGACTTGTCCTAAATGAAATGAGAAACTGTTGAATGTTTTAGAATAAAGTAGTAAGATTTTCAGTTTGGGATGGTTATTCTGATTAGAGAATAGAGAATAGACTGGAAGTAGAAAAACATTAGAAGTAGAGAATATCGATGAAAATTTTTCAGTAACCAGTACAAAAAATAATTAACAATAAAAAGGCAGGAAATTATGCACCTTGTGAATACTCAACAAAAGGAAACTGAAGTGACTATATCAGCATCAGACAAAACAGACTTAAGAGCAAATCTATTGCCAATGATGAAATGGGGCATTACATGTTAACAACGTAGTCGATTTACCAAAACATGAGATATAAATAAGTATGCATAAAATCATAGGGCTTCAAAATACACGAAGCAAACATGGGCAAGGAATGTAACAAATCCACAACTGTAATTTGTAACTTCAACACTCTCTTTTTTAAGATTTAATTCCGGTATAGTCAATAAACGGTGTTATATTAGTTTCAGGTGTAAAATACGGAGATTCCGCAGTTCTGCGTGTTACTCAGTGCTCATCATGGTAGGTGCACACTCGATCTCCTTCACCTGTTTCACACATTCCCCACCTCCCTTCCCTCTGGTAACTATCACTTCTCTATACTTCACAGTCTTTAGGTTTTTCTCTTTTTTTTTTCTTGGTTTGTTCATTTTGTTTCCTCAGTTCCACATCTGATTGAACTTGTAGTATTTGTCTTTCTCGGACTTATTTGGCTTAGCATTATATTCTCTAGCTCCATCCATGTTGCTGCAAATGGCAAGATCTCATTCTTTTTTATGGCTGAGTAATATTCCCTAACCTCGTTACCCATTTACCTATCAGTGGGCACTTGGGTTACTTCCATAATTTGGCTACTGTAAATAATGCTGCTATAAACATACGGGCTCATATATCTTTTTGAATTAGCATTTTCATTTTCTTTAGGTAAATACCCAGTAGGTCAGTTGCTGGATCGTAGGGTAGTTCTATTTCTAACATTTTGAGGAAACTCCCTATTGTTTTACAGAGTGGCTGCACCAATTCGCACTCCCACCAACAGAACATGAGGATCTCTTTTCCTCCACATCCTCACCCACAGTTGCTGTTTCTTGTATTTTTTATTTTATCCATTTTGATAGGTGTGAGATTGTGATTTTGTGATTTTGACTTGTGTTTTTGTGTCATTGTGTGTCATTGTGTGTCATTGTGATTTTGACTTGCGTTTCCCTGATGATGAGTGTCTGTTGGCCAACTGGACGTGTTCTTTATAGAAACATCTGTTCATGTCTTCTGCCTATTTTTAGTTGGATTATTTTTTGTGTGTATATGTTGAATTGTATACATTCTTTATGTATTTTGAGTATTAACTCTTTATCATTTGCAAATATTTCCTACCATCCCATAGGTTGTTTTTTAGTTTTGTTGATTGTACCTTCATTGTGCAGCTTTTTATTTTGATGTAGTCCCAAGAGCTTACTTGTGCTTCTGTTTCCTTTGCCTCAGGGGACCTATCTAGGAGATGTTGCTATGGCCAATACCAGATAAATTACTGCTTTCCTCTCTTCTAGGAATTTTATGTTTTCACGTCTCACATTTAGGTCTTTAATTCATTTTGAGGAATGTTTTTGTATTTGGCATAAGAAAGTGGTCAAAAAAAAAAAAAAGAAAGTTGTCTAGTTTCATTCTTTTGTTGATAGCTGACCCATTTTCCCATACCATTTATTGAAGAGATTTTTTCCAATTGCATTTTCTTGCCTCCTTTGTTGAAGGTTAATTGGCCATATGAGTTTAGGGACGCCTGGGTGGCTCAGGGGTTGAGCACTGCCTCCTCTGGCCCAGGGCGTGATCCTGGAGACCCAGGATCCAGTCCCATGTTGGGCTCCCTGCATGGAGCCTGCTTCTCCCTCTGCCTGTGTCTCTGCCAATCTCTCTGTGTCTCTCATGAATAAATGAAATATTCACACAAAAAAATAAAGAATGTGGTTCTCCCTCTCCCTTCTTTTTGTGATGATGTGAGATGATAAAATGCCTTTATGATGCGATGAAGTGGGACGAATGATATAGCTATGATGACATAACATTAGGCTACTGTTGATCTGCCCATAAAATGTAAGGAGGATCATCTGCTTCAGGGCCATAATTGTAACTAAAATTACAGAAAATATACTTGCAGATGAAGGGAAACTACCATTTCTTGCATCTACTGCACATTTTATAGGCATTTTATCTTCATATTTTCCCTACTGCTGCACTTGTTTCTTTTCTTCTTCTTCTTCTTCTTCTTCTTCTTCTTCTTCTTCTTCTTCTTCTCCTTCTCCTTCTCCTCCTCCTCCTCCTTCTTCTTTTTCTTCTTCTTCTTCTTCTTCTTCTTCTTCTTCTTCTTCTTCTTCTTCTTCTTCTTCTTCTTTTCCTTCTTCTTCTTCTCCTTCTCCTCCTCCTCCTTCTTCTTTTTCTTTCCCTTCTTCTTCTTCTTCTTCTTCTTCTTCTTCTTCTTCTTCTTCTTCTTCTTCTTCTTCTTCTTCTTCTTCCTCCTCCTCCTCCTCCTCCTCTTCTTCTTCTTCTTCTTCTTCTTCTTCTTCTTTCTTCTTCTTCTTCTTCTTCTTCTTCTTCTTCTTCTTCTTCTTCTTCTTCTTCTTCTTTTCTTCTTCTTCCTTTTTCTACTGTCACTGTTTCCCTAGGAAACCATCATTATTTGTAGCTGGGACTATTTTTTACAATTATCTACTGTACCAACCACCTGAATGCATCCCAACTGCCTCTGGTTTCTCACTTATTCCATCCCATTTATTACATTGCAACCAGAATTATCCTTTTCCTACTGAAATCTAATAGGATCACTCCTTAATTTAAAAACTATTATTTGCAGAAAATTTAATACCTAGCAAAGTATTTAAAGTACTCCAAGTTTTGTACCAAGTGTTGATTCTACATCTCCTCAGGTAGTTAACACCTCTTATAGAATCTATGCCACAGTACATCATCTATTTTTGTTTGAGAACATTCTTAAAAAATTATATAATAATAATGTCTCTCGCACATTTTAAACTGCTAGCTAAGTCCTTCTTTTACCACAAATGTAACTAGTTACAAACAATATAATTCACAAGATATTTTAGATATCAATGTGTTAAGCTCAAGATGTCATATCAAACTTACTTTTGGTGGGATTTGGCATTTTATATATTTTTCTATTGAAGTATAGTTGACACATAATGTTACATTAGTTTCAAGTAAGTCAATAACTATGTTTTGCTATGCTTACCATAAGTATAGCTTATATTTGTCCTCGTACGTCATTACAATACCATCGACTGTGTTCCCTATGCTGTTCTTTTGTCCCCGTAACTTATTACATCACTGGAAACCTATACGTCCTACTCTCCTTGACCCATTTTGCTCACCCTCCCACCTTCTTCCCCTCTGGCGTCCACCAGTTTAGTGTCTTTCTTCTTCTTCTTCTTCTTTTTTTTTTTTTAATTCATTTGTTTTGTTTAAGATTTGACATATTAGTGAAATCATATGGTATTTATCTTTCTCGGACTTATTTCACTTAGGAAAATACCCTTTAGGTTGATTCATATTGTCACAAATGACAAAATCTCATTCTAAATAATCTGAACATACAGAAATTGATACATTACTGTCACTTGTAAACATTTTATTTGAAACACATCTAATAATAAAATTGATTTTTTTTCAGTGCTATTTCAGGTATTCATGGGTGAATGTTACCTTTTGCCCCAACTTAGACCTACTATGTCAGAAACTCTGAGCATAGAACACTGTTCAATGTGTGTCATTAAGCTCTCCACTGACTTGAAACCCTCTAGGCCCTGCTACCCCTGGGAAGTCTTTAGGGGTTTGCATTCCCCAAGGTGACAAACACTGTGTTCTTGATATCTTGAAGTATTTGATTTTTCCTGAACATGTTATGTATTTGTATGCCTTTACACTTTGTTTAGCAAATTCCTCAATTTCAAATAATTTCATATGTAGAACATTTTATATTTATTTATAATTATAATTTGTTTACATATATCTGTCTAATACTTATTTGCATTACCTGTATATGCTGTTGTGACCTTTTTTCTAAGATCAGACATAGTATCATGCCTTATACGTGCTTATAGAATAAACAAACTTAAAAATAGGAAGGTAGGAACTTGAGAAAAATGAATTTTTGACTCAGCAGGTATATTTTCATAGAACAGAGTGAATGCTAAGAGCAAAGTGTCTGGAGACATACCATGAATTTGATTTCCAACTTCATATACTAAGTATGCTATTTCTCCTTAGAACTCAGGTCCATGTAAAATTGGGTAATACCACCTATACACAAGATTATAAAAAGAATTACATAAAGTAATGTGAAGCTCATTAAATCTGGAGCTCATTAAATTGTTAACAAATATTAGCTTCTTATAATCCCATTGTTTTGATATCAAAATTTGTGTTCCGTGATATACTCTATGTAACTATTAGAATGTATGTATGCTTGCTATGTTCTAGATGCATGAAATATCCTAATGCTTTGTTGAAGTTTCTCTAATAGGGAAATCCTTCATTCGTAGGGAGGAGGAATTAATTAATAATGAATTACTTCATTATGTTGAAAGAGAAAAAAGATAAAGATAGAGAAGGTGAAGAAGAAAGATAATATAAGCAGGGTATCGAGGGAAATGTCAAATAAAAACCAAGAACGTAAGAGAATAGAAAGTACCAGTAGTGGAGAAAAATAAGAAAATAATGACAGTCATAGACCTTTTGCAACTTATAAAATACTTTCTCATCCGTTATCTCATTGATTTTTCTAACCAATTCTATAAGTAGAAAACCAAATAAAGTTAAGTAACTAGTTCATAAAAGCAGAGCTACAGCGTGAACATAAACATTTTGAATTTTTATGAATGGCCCTTAGGTATCAAGAAACGAATATTTGCCTATTCACCCTCTTTAGTAGAGATAAATCCTGGGCAAATCCAGAGCTGTCCCAAAGCAAGTAGCTGTTGTACCGTCCTAGCCAACCCTCATCCTCCATTCTCTCCATATGCAGTCATGCAATCGGCCTGTCCCGGTGCGTGTCCTTCAATCCTTCTCTGCCTCGCCCCCTCCAACACGGCTAGGACTGTTTCTAGCTGGAGGACTGCAGACACCTCCCCCCTGGGTTGTGTGTGCTCTTCTTGGTCCTATAGAATATCTTCCTCATTCGCACTGGGCTGATCTTGCTAAATGACAGCGTAGGCGAACCAGTCCTTCGGTCAACTCTCATCACATTCAGTATGAAATACAAACTACTTAGCATGACATAGAAGAGTCTTTTATCACAAACCATTTTTTCCATAGATCCTTTCCTCGAGTAACAGGAAATGAATGAAATGCCTGTCAACTATATACGTTCATAAAAATTGTTCTACTCCTTTAAAATGCTTTCCCTCCCTTCTCTCAGTAACTCTGCCATAATCTGGCCCGGGAACCCTTGTAAGGATCTCTCCCGCACCACTTCCCTGGCCCAAACTGTGCCCCGCTTCCTTTATCACACATTGTGACTACTGATCTTATTGGCTTTATTAGTTTGCTCATGCCTGCAACAAATAGTTATTGAAAGCTGACTGTATTTGAAACTCTGTTCTGAGGCAGGGATATAACAATAAATAAACCAGACAAAATCTTTGCTTATAAAACTTGCAATAAGAGAGGAAAGAGGTTAGAAATAACTAAACGATATCAATGCAATATGATACTCATGTGAAGGGGAAGTATGGGGAGCATCTAATTTTTCTTTAACATATTATGTTTAGCTAGCAAATTCTTACTGTAATTAATTTGAAAACAGAAACTCTGCGTCTGTCACTATAGTTTCAGTGCCAAAATTACCATATTCATATTGCAGAAGCCTGACAATGTTTAAGGAATGATTAAATATTATTTATAAATATATTATCTCTTGAAAAGATTATTAACTATTGTCATTAATCTATTCTTGTGATTAATATTTTATTAAAATATTATTTTGATATTATGTTTAAATTTTAGATTTTAATCTGAAAGAATGTTCTTATGTTCTTAGAGAAAAATGGCAAATCATTTGAAGGCTCTTGTAGGATTATAAGATTGTTATTGATTTGAATTTATTTATTTTTAAAGATTTTATTTATTTATTCATGAGAGACCCAGACAGAGAGGCAGAGACACAGGCAGAGGGATAAGCAGGCTCCCCACAGGGAGCCCGACATGGGACTCGATCCCTGGACCCTGGGGTCACACCCTGAGCCCAAGGCAGACGCTCAACCACTGAGCCACCCAGGTGCCCCTATTGACCTGAATTTGGTATCTGGATCCAGTAGGATCTGAACTATCCCATTGCCACCACTCTGTTCTTTCATATTCTCTTTCCACCACATTAGTCTGTTTCTCACTTCAGGTCTCTGGTATTTGCCGATGCATCTACAGAAGAATATTTTCTCTAGATAGTAAAATGGACCAGGTTCTCCTCCTTCTTGGTAAGACTTCCTTAAAAAGAGTGCCCCAGTGCCTTCACCACCCTCTCTTTATTCCCATATTTCTCCATAGCAACTATCAATGCCTGACATTGTAAGTTTATTTGTTGTTGTTGTTGTTTTCCAACTCTGTCACTTGAATGCAAGCACTATGAGCGCAGGGACACTTTCTTGCTCAGTATTGCATTGCCACTGACCAGAAAGTACGGTGGGTACTCAATTAGCATTTGTAAATGCATGAAAACATAGCTAGTCCATAGGGAATGCTGGAGAAGAGAGATTGGGAGGATATTATGAGGCAGAGAAAGGGGGAAAAAATCAAGAAAGGTAGAAAAAAGCAAGTATGTTCTGTTGTTTAGACAAAAAGGAAGCATCCAGAATCATTGATGTCTAATAAACTTTGATGCATATAGTGTCCTCCATAAATGTTTAGAGATGAACTAATACACGAGCCTGTACGAGGAGGTTACCTTCTCTCTTTTTACTGCCTTGTAGGTTTGTGGCATCTGGCCCACGGAAGTTGGCTAAATTCAAGCTCATAAATTCTCTGGGCTAAATTATCTTCATTTGATCATCTTTCATCATTATCCATATTCCTATTTAGTTTCAAATTCTGATTATTATTCTTTTAAAGAATTCAAATTTTCCATAGTGATTTTAAGACATTGACTATAGGCTCTTTTGCAATTCTTTGTTCAGGATTTGACAAAAAAAAAAAAAAAAAAGACACACACACACACAATGTGAATGAATACACATCATGTATAAAGAGTTCCAGAACTTTCCATGACCTTGAGTTTTTAGCCCTTATGAAGTCAAGACTCATAGGTAATATTGGACTCTCTATGTTGCCCAGTCCAAGGAATCACACTGGATCATAAAATATAATATTTTAGATGTAGTAAAATAATGATCAAACAACAAACTATGTAATCGATTTCTTCTGATAAGCTTGAGTTTTTCCATTATGTAAGAAGGCCATTTAGTGGTGTTTACTGAATTATTTAATGTTTGCATTGTGTTTTCTAAGATTTTATTTATTTATTTGATAGAGAGCAGAGCAACCCGGGAGAGGCAGAGGGAGAAGCGGGCTCCCCACTGAGCAGAGAGCCTGATGTGGGGCTGGATCCCAGGACCCTGAGGTCATGACCTGAGCTGAAGGCAGCTGCTTAACCAACTGAGCCCTCCCAGGTGCCCCTAGTGTTTGCAGTTAAAAAAAAAATTAACCTAACTTATTCATGATAGTCACACAGAGAGAGAGAGAGGCAGAGACACAGGCAGAGAGAGAAGCAGGCTCCATGCACCGGGAGCCCGACGTGGGACTCGATCCCGGGTCTCCAGGATCGCGCCCTGGGCCAAAGGCAGGCACCAAACCGCTGCGCCACCCAGGGATCCCAATTAACCTAATTCTTGAGATGAAAGGCTTGTAATAAATTAAGTTGCAGCAGAGTTTCTAGATTAATATATAATGTCTGAGAACATGAAAAGGACATGAAAACGTGAACAGGAATAGGAATATAGGGATATTTGAATTCAGCAAACCAGAAGGATTTTCCAGCTCTACTTCTGTTTTTAAAGAGTAGTTTCAATTTTCCACAGCCTGATGGATTTGATTGTGCAGGTCACTTGTAACATTCCCCGTGTGTTATCAGTTTACTAAAACCAATATAGAAAATGTTATCCCTCTTCTTATCTTCCTGCCAACTATCTATGAAGAGCATCAGTCAAGTAATTCCTGTATAAAGGATTTATCACTGCTGCAGTGACTTATAATTGAAGGCATGTGGTTTCTGTGAATTCATATATTTTAAGTTACGCTTGCTAAAATTTTAGAATAGGAGATTAGCATATTAGACAATTTGCCTAATAACCTAATGAATCATTATCTAAATGATGTGTATAATTCCTTTCCTTAAGAAAGGATTTTTCTGACGTCCTCCATTTCTCAGGACAATAAAAAACACAACATTGTCATTCAAGCAGGGTCAGCTCTTTTCTTTGCCCTCCATGCATTTTGCGAATAAAGGCTAAGCTAGGTAAAAACAGCATTTACAGATTCTGGTGAGATCTAGACGTATTAAGTGGGAGAGTTGGCATCCAGTAATCAAAAGAAAAGCTAAATCTTACTAAGAATCATCAAATTCTATGCTTCAGAATTTTCACATGAAGATGAGGGGAAAGTAAAGAAATGAGTATTGCATAAAACACTGTTTGCTCTGATCCTGGATATATCATCACAGATCTATGAATTAAAATGAATGTTTCTGCAGTGGAGAGGCGCCCAGGTGGTTCAGGCAGCTAAGCACCCAACTCGATTTAGGCTCAGGATGGTGAGATGGAGCCCCAGGTCGCGTCCCACACTTCGTCGGGCTCCACACTCTGCTCCAGGTTCTCTCTCGCTCTCACTCTTCCTCTGCCCCTCCTCCTGCTCTTTCCCTCCCTCCATCTCTCCCTTTCTCCCTTTCTGTCTCAAATAAATAAATAAATCTCCTAAAAAATGTTTTCACGGTGGAAATATGTGAGTTCTTTAGTATATGCCTTTTCATGATACACTTGATGAGTTAGCCCACTTTTATTTCATTTCCCCTCCAATAGCCCTTGTGTGACTTTCCATTCCTGGAGTGAGACAATGTAATGGATTCCTTCCTTATTTAATTCTTTAACCAAAATATATTGTTGTTTAAATCAGTTGCTTCAATCAAACTCTGTGGGTATTTTGTACTCTGTACATATTGCCAGATTCAATATCTAGTTTCCCTTTGTTTCTTTTATCTATCTATCAATCTATCTATCAATCTATCATCTATCTATCATCTATCAATCATCTATCATCTATCATCTATCTATCTATCTATCTATCATCTATCATCAGTCTATCATCTATCTATCTATTACAGTCTATCATCAATCATCAATCATCTGTCATCTACCATCTATCAATCATCAATCAATTATCTATCATCTATCAATCATCTATCATCTATTATCTATCATCTATCAATCATCTATCATCTATTTATCTATCATCTATCTATTTATCATCTATCGATCTATTATCTATCATCTGTCTATCATCTATCTATCATCTATCTATCTATCTATCTATCTATCTATCTATCTATCTATCTATCATCTACCATCTAAAAAAAATCTATCTACCTTGGTTTTGGAAGCACCAAGGGTTGGGGCTGACTGAAGCTTCAGACATAGAGTTCTCCATGCTGAAATAAATAAATCCAGTTAGTATCTTAGACACTTCAGCATTCCACATAGTTTTCAACTTTAAGGAAATTGGGATTTTTATATTCACACTGGAGCTTTGCTAGGTACTTGCTTTTTGGCAGCATTGGCAATGCCTGAGTTTCACGTAGTCTTATATTAAGGAAGAACACTTTTATGTGAAAAACCTCAATGCATTTCCCAGCTATCAAAATTAATTGAATGTGGCCAATGAATGCCAATACGTTAGAGCCATTGTACATGTTCCAGGGGCTAAAAAAAATATTTTCGAAACTTCAATATCACTTGACATGAAATCTGTGTAAATGAAAACATAACGAATACAGAACGGTGCGAGAAATATGTTGTTTTTCTTGATTAAGAACACCCACAGTCTTTCATAGAATACCCAAAGGAAGCTGAGAAACGTAATGGGAAAAGTGCAAAATCTATCAAGTGCTTGATTGGCTCAGTTATTCTCTGAATGGCGGTGGATATAAATACTCTCCTTGGCCTTAGGGCTGCCTTCAAAAATACTTGTCCATACTGACTTAGATTGCAAAAAAACAAAACAAAAAAAGTGTCAGTGACTGTTAGGCTACTGCAGGCAGAGATTGAAAGATGGTGCAGTTGACCGAGATCAGAGCTGTTAAGAGAGAGTGGCAGGTGCTGTAAGCATCCCTGAGCCCGGACTCCCTAAATTCCCCACGGCGCGTTCTCTACCTGGGCCAAGCATCACCGCAGCCCCGTTGTGCCGAACTCTTCTTGTATTTCTGGTCGATGGTTTCTGTTAAGGATACATCACGGCAAGAACCTTAGAAAGGAACAAAAATGATGAATTCATACTTTGTCATGGATTTTAAAAGCCGTGTTAAAACGTAAAGCTGTTGAATCAAGCACATCTTTCTCTCCATATACCCGAGCTTACAAACATTAAGATCTTAGCCTTGGTGGTGTAGCTCTGGGCGCGTCTGTGTGCGCGTGTGACTCTAGTAGACTTCCAGGTGTCTGAGAGCAGGAGGGCACGTATTTCCAGTTTATGGTCTTAGCCTGGCACGTGATACCGCGTTTGATAAATGCATAAAAATGAATGAATAAAAAAATGAACAAAAAAACAACAAAAAAAGAATGAATGAACAGGTGAACAATGTTAATGATAAAAATAAACACCTTTCCTGAAATTTCAGGGCGGGGGGGAGTATCCTACAGCCGTGCCCTTGTCAGAGGATACTTGAACACTCAGTGGGGTGTGGGATTTCGTTATGGAAGACCTTACCCAGTCTTGACAGGCTCTCCAGGCCGCAAGCTGCTGGGACTGCAGTTTTGAAGTGGATGAAATGAGGGAAGTTGGCGGTAAGTCAGCTGAGGAGGGAATACATATGATCTAATAGAAAAATGGACGCTGACGATTTCATGGTTTTAAGATCTAGAAAATACTTCTGGGGATTTAAAAGAGAAGTTTGGAGATTCGAGCTTGAGAGTCAGAGCATCACTAGTCCGAGGTAGGGGATGGGCTCCGCAGAGTTGGGAATCATCACTCTAAATCCCCAAGCGCGTCAGACCCCAAGACTGCATGGGAAGAGGGTCCCGCGTTGGGCACACGATGACAGTTTTTCTAGAAGTCTCTGAGCAAGTACTCGGTAGAGTCTTCACGGCCTCCAAGCATCCGGCGAGTGAGCCTGACTCCCGGAGTCTGTGTGATTCCCAAGGGACCACGTCCATCCTGGGCCCGCGTGCTGGGCCTCGTCCTACCCCGTGCACCACGTCCCCTCGGGGAGGGCCTGGTGGCCGTGTCGCTGGGGGCAGGCACCGCAGGCCTTCCTCACAGAGGCCGCCCACAGCGCTGCCTCCAGGGCCCCCTCTACTCTCAGCTGCGAGCCCAGGCCTCGTCCCTGAGCCCTGTGTTCCTGGGAATCAGGGACCACTTGAACGCACGTCCTTCCCTCCCCTCCTGCCCTCTTGCCTCACAAACCCCGTGAGCCTGTGCAGGCAGCTGAGCTGTCCCACAGCGGCCGTCCCTTCCACTGCACCCGGGGAGCCCGGGGGCTGTCCCCATTCTTGCTGACACACACACACAGGCAGACCCCCCCCAGCTCCCGGTCGGTGCGTGTCCCCCTGACCGGCCACCCAGGCCACCCGCTCATCAGCTCCGTGGCCCCACGCCTCCCCCCAGCCTTGCTCTCTGCACCTTGCTTGGTGTCCCCCGAGCCCTGAGAAGCCCACGGACCCCCGAGGGGGCTCCCTTGCCCTGGCAGTGCTCCTCCTCCCTGGGGCCAGTCCCTGTCGCCGACCACAGTTGTCCCTGTGAGGAAGACCCCGTCCCAGCACAGGAGCGGGCCTGTGGCCGGGCTGGGAGCAGCTGTGGGCCCGCGGGTGAGCAGGGTCAGCAGGGTCAGCAGTGAGCAGGGCCGCGTGGGGCCCGTGACATGTCGGGGGCAGCCTCCTGAGGTGTGGGCCCGGCCTGTCCACACTTGCCATGTGGGCAGCAGAGGCCCTGGGCCTGGCCCTGTCGGGGTCACGCTCCCGGCCGGGCTGGGCCACCTCTGCCCCTGCTCGTGGGCATCCCTGGGGCCAGACCCCTGCTCTGTATCCCTTCCCACTGCTCGTTCCTTCGTCTGCATCGTTTTCAATTCCCTGTGCAGATCCCACGACGCCCTGCCCTCCACAGCCAGGCCTCGGGGGGCCGAGGGTGCTGGGCCTGCACACCCTCCAGGGCCAAGGAGCAGCGGCCACCTGCAGGGCAGCGGGGCCGAGGGAAATTCCACCTCTAGGACTCAGCAATAATCCAAGAGCACCCAGTAGAATTGTAATAAAATTGCCATTGTTAAACATCATGTGTGAAAAACAACTTACAGGTCTCTTGGAAAGCTCTCAGGGTGTATGTACTCCCCAAGAGTCTTCAATCCTCCACGTTGTTAAAACCCAAAACTCAGTACCTACTAAAATATTTTTTCCCAGAGGTGCCCGGGGGCTCAGGTCCTGATCCCGGGGTCCTGGATGGAGCCCCAGGTCGAACTCCCTGCTGGCGGGGAGCCTGCTTCTCCCTCTCCCCCTGCCTCCTCCCCGTGCTGGTGCTCGCTCTCGCTGTCTCTCAAATAAATAAAGTCTTAAAACTTTTTCAAAATAAATATATATATTTTTTGTCACTAAAGTATTCCTAATTTTATTGTTTAAATAAGTTTAACACCACGTTTCTACTGATGATATAGCTAATTCCTGACGACAGTGCCTTGAGTCAGTGTAACCTGTTAAGGTAAAAGTTTGATTCCAAAGGCATTTGGGTAAAATGATTTTCATGCTTTTTTAACAGATTTTAAGGATTTGTGAATTGTTCGCAATGAAACATGAATGGATTATCCTACTGGCTACACGCGTTGAACAAAGCATGCCATTAATTGCAGGCAGTGAAACAGCAACAGATAAGGCATCATCTGAATTAGACCGTTAGTCTTAAAGGAATACTCTGCAACAAGGCCGATTTTACAATGAAACACGAGAATAATCGTAGAGGTGCCCACCAAATTGTGCATCACAGTTGAGGTCATTGGCTAATATTTCCTCTGATAGCCATATCATCATAGCTATTCTGGGATTTATTCGATGTCTAAACACGGATTTTGTCTTATTCGTACTCACTTCTACTTTGTATATTACGACACCACGCTCCACGTTGTTTCCGAAAGAAAGAAAAATCCATTCACAGGGAAAGAATTATATCAGCAGATTCTGCTGTCCAAACTTCCAATTAACTGCTTGAACCAATGGGAAGAAAATATTAATTTTTTCAATATACCGACATAGGGGAGGAAATTTTCCTTGGCTGTTTAACATTCTTGTCTGGATCTGAAAGTTCAGCTTAACATAGATATAGTAATGGGAGAGAAGCATGCAAGCTTATTGAATATAAGTTTTACGTGACGCCAAGGACTTCATAAGAAATGAAGACAGAAATGGTTAAGTATTTTTATGGTGGGTTTGAAGAAGAGTGGACAGTTGTGGGGGAAAACGATAGGTCAACGAGAATGAAATACGGTCATAAACTCGGAGACACTTACTAAGGCTGTTTATTTGGGTTATTCTCAGTGCCCTCTTGTCTTTGGTGTAAGAAAGACACTTGCCACAGGCTGGTTTCATGACCCGTCCCAGGGGACAGGAGTGGGGCAAGGTCAAAGCAGAGACTTCTCTTCCGCGGCTAAACTCCTTCAGTGTAAAATATACTAAAGGTGCCGTATGTTGCGATACCGCATCCTGACCTTTTATAACCAATAACTACATAAAGCCTTTATTTATTTTATCATCAACTCAAACAGTCTAAGTTTTTTTTCTCCAACTGTACCCAGTGATGAGTTTCGATGTCTTAACCCAATAACCCACCGTAATACTACTCTTTAAGTCAGTCTCTGACACCATCTTCCATCTTGAGTTCAGGTCATTTGCTGCTTTCAGAAGTTATAGCAAGATTCTTCAGAATAACATTTTCATGCGTTATTGAAGATTCCCAGTGGCTTAATAATGGAAAGAATATGCACATCTTTCAAGACTGAAATATTCAGGGGTAGTTCTTCAAGCAAGGCTTGATCTGGGGACTCAACACTACCAGGGACGCGGGTCCTCTCTTTCCTTAGATGTAACTAGTGCGGTTGCAGCTTCAGGCTGGCTTCCGGTGGTCGTACCACGCAGCTCCTTCAAGTGCTCTTTACACTTGGCGCTCAGGTCGGGAAACGCATCTTCCAGTAGTTATCGGGGGAAAGGATGAAGCTCCTCGTTCTTCCAAAAATGCAAATGCAAATATTTACCGTCATTACACTGTTTATTCTTAGAGATGAAAACAAGCATTGTAGCCTCCAGGATGACCCTAATCAGGGACCATCCCTATATGGGTGAAAGAAGTCAATCCCATGTGATTTGTGTGTCTAATGATGAGGTAGGCTTGTTGTTTCCTAAAGTAAAGCCGGAGAGCCAAAGCCCACCAGTGTCCTAGGCCACTCGCCTCTAAATCTGCCTCCCATCCTACCTGAACTCCTCACAGAGCTGTATTTCCTTCACAACCTATGACCTCAATTATTATAGAGACAAAGATATTTCTCCAGAAACCTCTATAGCTCATTTCCTCATCATGTTCATTTAAATGTCACTTCAGTGAGATCTCCATCGAGGTCTATTTTAAAATCGCCACCTCCCCCAAGCCTTTTCCTTTCCTTCCATACTTTGTAGCTCTCTGCTTGCTTCATTTTTTTAAATAGCACATCCATCCACTTTATTTATTTATTTATTCATTTATTTATATTTATATATTTATATATTTGTATATTTGTATATTTATATATATTTATTTTAATTTCATTTAGTGTCTGACTCTCCACCCCACCCCACCCCCTTCTTACCAGACACACAGGCGCACACACATACTAATACGTACACTGGAAAATAAGCACCACAGAGACAGAGGTTTCAGACTATTTGGTTCATTGCAGTCTCCGGTGTTGAGTATAATACTGAACAATAGGCTGAGCTCGATAAATATTTGCTGAATAAGTAATTCTGGCTTGCTTTTCCTTGTGTAAACAGAGGTAATGTTTGGCTTATCAATAAGGTGACAACTCGACCATATCAAACATTCTCCTGAGGTTCCTTTGGGTAAATCAGGTCCAGCTAAGCTCGTTGTCTTCTAATAAATATGTTTGTAGAAACGTAATCGTATTGAATTGTGGCTACGCTGGTATTCAACTCACTTTCCTCGTTCGGATGCTCTCATTTAGACTAGGGCTTGGTTTGAGGTCTTGGGAAACTGGGAAACTACTGCAGAAGAATAAGACATATTCAGTCTTTCCCTCTTTCTGTTCCTGCTTCAGTGAGTGGCTAGAAAGAATGAGATCACAAGAGGGATAAAGTGTTCCCGGGGTGGAGCATGTGACGTAAGTCAGAACCGCTGGGCACATTTAGGGTGTAAGATTCACTAATAGTGAGAGACCTCGTAGAGGAACCAGCACTGTCAGCGCAAGTAAATGAAGATTGGAGGGATGAGACGCTGTTGTCCCTGTTCTGCTGAGCGTGAGCCCCCCGTTAATACGCAATCTCTCCACAGGTTATATGGAGACTGTAAAAAATTGATTCAGAGGAACCTCATTATGAGCTAAGCACTATTGTCATATGTGTCTCTGGAGCATTTTTCCTGGCTGCAGCTGATGTTTTTGAAAACTTTGTTTTTGTTTTCTTAAAAAAAAAAAAAAACATACGTAGATTTAACACGACCTCCTCTTCTCCCATCTATTAGCATCGTTCACATTTTGAGCAATTAAGAGGCTTGTGAGGCTTCCCTCTTTAGCAATGATGACTTGTGCAGGGGTCAGTTCAAAGGCAGATACTGGAGAGAAGTAAGTGGTTTAAGAATAGAGAAGACTTACCTTTGGAAATACATCTTACCTAACGTGTCCTATCACTTTTCTCTCGGAATCGTAAGTTTTCATAGCAAAACAAACAGGGAGTAAAGATTATGATACATAAGGATAAGATAAACACAACTTTATTATAATGTCATGGTCATGTATTTTTTTAATTTTGTTTTTATAAAATAATAAAGTTGGAGAGTGTCCGGCCTAAGAAAATAGAGATTGCAGAAGAAATTCATGGATTTGGTTATTTTAAGAGAATAAAACAATGTTTTGTTAGAGAATAGCCAAAGGAATAATGCTCAGAGATTTCCAAAGGAAATTAAATAGAATATCCTGTAAAATTAATCTTGATATTATAATTTTATCTGGTTTGATCGCAGGGGGGGTGCGAATTCCCGGGTGGCTCAGTAGTTGAGCACCTGCCTTTGGCCCAGGACGTGACCCCGTGGTCCCGGGATCGAGTCCCGCATCGGGCTCCCTGCATGGAGCCTGCTTCTCCCTCTGCCTGGGTCTCTGCCTCTCTC
Source organism: Canis lupus dingo (assembly GCF_003254725.2). Taxonomy (NCBI): domain Eukaryota; kingdom Metazoa; phylum Chordata; class Mammalia; order Carnivora; family Canidae; genus Canis; species Canis lupus. Next base: position 63,136,714 of record NC_064257.1, read on the forward strand.
TGTGTCTCTCATGATTAAATAAATAAAATCTTTAAAAAAAAACATTGCAGGGGAGTGGGTCGAGGGATGCTGTAATATAGGTGAAAGGAAGTAATTTTGCAGGTAGGTGATAATTCATGTGATTCACATCGACACATAAAATCTGGCCGATTATGCTTAGTAAATATCTGGTAAATATGTTTGAAACTCGTTAATTAGAAATTTAAGACTACTTAGGTAAATATGTAAAAAATAATAAATATCAGTAAACACAGTATATGTTATATAGCCTGCGTCAAGAAATACCGCCCGACCCGATTGATACTGTATTGTAAGGATGCTTCTCTGCACAGGAGACCCGACGCCGCAGGGAAGCTCCGTCCCTGTGTAGGGACCTCGTCTGCATGCAGCGCGAGGACCTTACAGTTGCAGGGGAAGGAGGCAGAACCAGAGGGACAGGGAAGGCTATTTGGAAAGACTTAAGAGAAAACGAATTTAAGCCAGGCTTTCTGGAATTTTTTTTTTTTTTTTTTTTTTTTTTTTTAGTAGTCAGAAGTACATTAAGAAAGGAAAGCTTTGAAACTAGAGAGAAAGGATAAAAGGAAGTTCTACAGGAGGAAAAAATGGCACGAGGAAAGGGCAGGTGAAGATATTGTGGGTCAAAGACAGAGGAAGACACGTGCCAGGTTCAAGGTGCGGCGTCTCGCAGGCCGTGGGCCATGCTGGTGGTCAGAGTGACACTGGCCTGACTCACGAAGAGCAGACCCCGGAGAAGGGCTGGAGAGCTCCCCGGGCCCTGCGGGGCCGCCTCTGGGCTCCAGGGCTCTTTGCAAACGAGCTGCCTGCAGCAACTCCCTGGGGACCCAAGGGACAGCCCTCCCAGGTGGCCTGAGAGGGAGATAGGACTCACCTAAAAAATCGAAAATCAGCTTGAAAAACGGAAAGTGGGACTACTCCATGGTAACGTTCCTTTTTACTACTTTAGTTTTTACCAATCGGAGATACGTTTGACGAAATGTTATCAAATAAATAAAATGATTGGCAAAGATTCTCTCTTCGACCAAACTCTACTCGGGCTTCTCCAGGGTCTTTTTCAACTAGACTCTATTCTTGAGCAAGTCCTTAGGAGACAGATTTTATCAAGAATCTTGCTGAGTCTGCTTACCCAGAACCCCCCACCCTTGATATTTTGATCACCTGCAATCTGACCAAATTTCCCATCCCTCTATCTCCAGGGTGATAACCGGTGACGATGGCCTGCCCTCCGCAGGAATTCCATCTAGTCAAAATCCATTCCTTATTTTGATGTTTCCTTTCAGAAAATAATTCTCTGTGCCTTGGGGGGCTTGTCAGTTAAGCATCTGCCTTCGGTCAGGCCATGATCCCAGGTCCTGGGGTGCAGCCCTGCATCGGGCTCGCTGCTGAGCAAGGAGTGTGCTTCTCCTTCTGCCCCTCCTCCCTGCCCATGCTCTCCCTCCCTCTCCTTCTCTCTCACTTCTTCTCTATCAAAGATTTCATTTATTTATTCATGAGAGACACAGAGAGAGGCAGAGACACAGGCAGAGGGAGAAGCAGGCTCCACGCAGGGAGCCCGATGTGGGACTCGATCCCAGGATCCAAGATCATGCCCTGGGCCGACCACTGAGCCACCCAAGCATCCCATAAATAAATAAATAAAATCTCATAAATAAAAATAAAACCTGGAGAAATTAATTTTCCATCCACCAGTCTCCCCATTCTGCTCCTTAGCTACAAATGCCCACTTTTTTCTTGCGATAGCTGAGTTGAGCCCAATCTCTCTTACCGTAAACCCCACTGCAATAGTCTTGAATAAAACCATTCCCAAGAAAGGGAATGGGATTAGCCAGGTGGATCACTGTCTTCTGTTTGGAATTGAGAATAAAAAACAGAAAAAAGCCAAGGGGTCTTTGGTTTGATTGTTCTTTCTTCTGTATTTTTCCGTGGCTTATACTCGCTAAACATCATAGAAATAGCTATGATTTTGTGAGACGAGTTAGAGTAACAATAACAGAAGTGAATTAAGCTGCCCTGTCATGTAAGTGCCAGAATTAAAATCAAGAGAGGGATACATTTAATTCTGTTCCCTTCCACTTAGACAACCCAGCAGAGACAGTAACGGTGCTTAGAGGGTCTTGCTGGCTAGATTAAAGGGGGATTTTACTTTCAAAGCTTTGTGCTGCTAAAGTTGGAGTTCCACAGTAAATGAATCTGTGTTTACGAGAACTTTTAATGAATCTTGCATACGTGAAAGCAGCCCCCCACGCTGAGTCTGTGGAAGGAAAATTGTTCTTCGTAGCAAAATATGAGAAATTTTGCACTTCAAAAATTAGGACCGAGGGCAGGCGACTCTGGGGCTGGAAAGGTGAGTTTTCTTTCTTTCTTTTTTTTTTTGTTATTTATTTTATTTATTTATTTTTAATTTTTTTTTTTTTATTTTTGGAAAGGTGGATTTTCCACAAAGAAAATCTATTCTTGTTAATCTGCATGGTCTCCCTGCGCTCGAGTCCTCTGTGTTGCCCCCCTCGTCATCAGAAAATGTCTGTAGTGCACAACCACCTCTTGTAAGGAATCACTATGGAAATCAGATCGAAGGGATCTTTGTTTCTTTTTTTTTTTTTTAAGATTTTATTTATTTGTTTGAGATAGAAGGTGAAAGAGCAGGAGCTGGGAAGCAGAAGGAGGGGGGAAAGCAAGTTCCCCGAGCAAGGAACTAAGGTAGAGCTAAGATCCCAGAACCCGGGGATCATGACCTGAGCTGAAGGTAGACACTGACTGAGCCCCCCCGGCGCCCCAGGGTCTTTGTTTCTTACTTTAATCCATGCAGAGGGGGAGGTTAAGGCAATCTCTGGAGGAGCCTAGTGTTGTTTCTTTCTCTTTTTTTAAATAATAAATTCACTTTTTATTGGTGTTCAATTTGCCGACATACAGAATACCACCCAGTGCTCATCCCGCCTAGTGCTGTTTCTGAGTGAACCGCAGAGGCCTCCCCCAGCCCCCCAGGATGTCACCAGAGGCTCTCAGTCTCCTCCCAAGAAAGAATGATTGAGTGGGATTGAGTGTGCAGGTGAAGAGCTTATGGAACCCCGAACCTGGAGACGGGCGGGCCCCCACATCGAGAGCTGCCCTCGGGGTCCGGCCTCCTTCCTTTATGGCCGTTGTTAACTAGGGGGTGGAATTATGTCCGGAAGCTATTGCCTCGCAGTCGAATATGAAATCTATTTATCTTCGCGTATTTCCTATAGGGAACCCATTCAATAGGTGAAAAAAAACAGTATTAGTATACATGGGTAACTCAGTGGTGAAGAAAATTTATATAAAGTAACTGATACAGTGAAATTTTTTCTTCTAGTAGTTTGGACTGTACCCCTATACCCGTCTGCAATTCCACCCTACAAGGCAACGTGTGAAAGCACTAAATAGCCACTACTTCCTCACGGTCAATATGTTGTTTGAAGATGCTAATCACCTTATTCATGAAGGATAAATACAGGGAGATTTCATATTCAGAGTTATTTTGGGGTTTTATCTCCTCTTCTTTAAAAAAGCCCATTGTGACTGAATTGGGCTTTTTTATCCCTTGTATGTAAAATAGATAAAAGGAAAATGAGGTCATTTTGTGGCAATAAAATCAAACATGTAATCAGGGAAAAGATTAGAGAGCATTTTACAGTGAAATTGTTGGTTACCTTGGAGTATTAAAAGTCATCACACTTCCAACATCTATTAATAAAATATGAGAAATTATAAAAAAAAGATCTTACTATAATTTTATGTACAAATGTCTGTGTCTGTGTGCTGTTTTTTTGTAAAGTGAATTAGCAAATTGCCACGTAAAATTTGGATACGGGCAGAAGCCATGCTTAATTTGCATATCAAATTAAGGTATGATGAGAAAGGAACAGATGATGACTGTGTTTCTGTTTTGATTTTAAATGTTTGCAAATGTGCGACTCTATATTGCTCCTTATTTGTATGTATTTTCAATAGATTTAAACTTAGAAATAAATCAGCTAATGAAGCCATCTAATGAAGGGAAAAGAAAGTCTAATTTCTAAACATGCCAACGTGCTTGTGCAGTATAAACAATCAATGTGGATTATTTTGGCTAAAACAACTATATTTTGAGGAAATACGGGCTTGGAATCTCTTTCACGCTGATCTTAGAATTTATTTCATTTTATTCGGTTTTGTAGCTCTAAAACCGTAGTTTTTTTTTGTAGCTCCTGTAGTCTAGCTCAGGACGCTCACTTACCCACCTACCCAGAAAATATTTGCTGAGCTTCTCTCGCATGTCAAGCGTTGTACCGTAGACTAGGAAGTCTTACGAAAAACAAATAGCAGATGTGGAGCAAAGTCTTCTGGTTTCCCGGGCATTCAGCACAGGCGTGTCGGTGGCGGAAGAAATGCGTGAGCTGAGGGTCTGAAGCAAACCCCTCTTCCTGTGCCCTCCTATCTGCAGTGACAGCAGCCTCTAGCATCAGCGACTGACCCACTTGTTCCCCCCGGTAGAGGTGTCACCTCGTCACAGGCACCTGAGGCTCCTGCAAACTGTACTCTGGCACTAACACGTCAGCTAATTCCGAGCTCTATCCCTCTCCTCGTTCACTTATTCCCTAAATCTTTACCAGCCACTTACTCTGTTGGGGCCTTGGAATCCATGTCACTGTGGATTGCGGTGACAGAGGCCGGCTGGGTCTGAGGACCCGGCGGGGTTCCCAGGAGTGGCCGAGGGGGTCCTTGGCTTCCCACATGAGGGGAATCCAACACAAGTGAGGAAGTGAAAGCAGAGTTTACTGAGCTGTGCAAGTGACAGAGCGTCTGGGAAAGCAAGAAAAGGGAAAGTGAGTCTCATCAGTACTTGGGGGTGAGAGTTCATCCTGGGAAGGAGTCTGGGGTACGTGCTCCTTCAGGAATCCAGGGTAGGGTCGGGTCAAAGGCGGGTGCAGTTGAACAAGTGTTGCTCCATAGGTCACTGAGCAGGTGGGGGGGGGTATGGATGCCAGTGTCCACTGAGGATTATCTAAAGCTAATGTTCTGGAACCTATTTGGGATCCAGTTCTTTTGTGATGTCGTCAGATGTTTGGGGGCCCGGGACAAACCTCAGATTGATTAGCGTCCTTGCTTCCCTCTTGGAGCAGGACCTGAGCCGCTTCGGTTTCCTTAGATGCAAGGAGAAACACAGAGTGAGTGAACGGGGTCTAGCGGAGAAATAGGAGAAATGGGGTCTTTCTATAAAACGGAGTCCCCGCAGTTCCCTATTTCAACAGGGTTCAGTAAAGGGCACACACTTGGGGCAAGTATCTTGAAGCATACTGAGTATTGAAGAAAAAATGTAGGGAATTACGGAAAACTCAAGTAACCTTGAGGGTACAACGAGAACAGGGCCTGAAAACGAGCTGGAGTCAGCCGGGGGAGAATCGGCAGGTGCTGGCTGGTGACCGGGCGACAGAGAACTCCCCAAGGAACAGCACATACGAAACACCTTAAAAAATGATTCCAGGTGGCAACAATCCCCCGCCACACGGTGGCCATGAGGTTCCCCATCGCCAAACCAGCACGTGTCCTACCTCTAAGGCGCTGAATCTGTTTGGCTGTAAATGTTTCATGCAAATTTTCGACACAATATGCAGCACGGTGCCTATTTTCACAATTGTTTTTTGTTTTTTTTAAGGTTCTAGGAACACTCACACCATTACATAATTGGTAGCAGTTGCCGGAGTTTAAATGATTAGAAAAAAAAAAAAAAAAGTTCTGAGCCTGTGATTCCGGGTCGGATTTCAGGGTGCGGATGGCGTCCACCGTGGTGATCGGAAAATACTAAAAGGTCATTATGTGCACGCTCAGGGGCAGCAGACAAGTCACTGCACGTTTTGCTGCACCGTCTACTGGGCCCATCACCTTCGCAAACACATGAAGAACCACTGTCGTAAACAAATAGTTTCTTATTTTCCTGAGCTTTTATAAACAGACAAAACTTTGTTTTAGAAAAGCCCCCCCCCTTCATGTTTTCTTGAAGCTAATGTCTCACTACAACCAAGCACCCCCGGGTGGCCTTGGACCAGGGGTGCAAACTCCACATGCAGTGGCCTCGGCCAAGGAGCGACCAATCCCTGGGGGGATCAACACTGGGCCCAACTGGGCCGAGAACCAGACTTTGTTTTTTTTATTTTTTATTTATTTCATTTATTTTTTATAGGTGTTCAATTTGCCAACATCAGAATAACACCCAGTGCTCATCCCGCCAAGTGCCCCCCCCCAGTGCCCGTCACCCCGTCACCCCCACCCCCCCGCCCTCCTCCCCTTCCACCCCCCTAGTTGGTTCCCCAGAGTTAGGAGTCTTCATGGTCTGTCTCCCTTTCTGAGATTTCCCACTCATTTTTAGACAAATGTCCTGCCTCAGCTGCTCCCGATTCCCTACGGGGCCCTAAGCACAAGACTGTCCTTAGCACCCACCTGGCAGGTGCACTTGGGGGGCAACAGTGGGCAGCTGTCGCCTTGCAGACCCGGCCCTCGGGGTCTGGGTAACCACAGTGTTGCCGCCAGGTCTGCTATTCCCGCCAGGCTTTTTCTTTATTTCCATCTCTCCTCCCCTGTCCCCTCCCCCCTCCTTTTTTCTTCTCCCCTCCCCTCCCCTCCCCTCTACTCTCTTCCCTGCCTCTCCTCTCTTCTCCTCTCCTCTCCCTCCCCTCCCCTCTCCGCTCCTCTCCTCTCCCCTCCTCTCTGCTCCTCTCCTCTCCTCTCTCTTCTACCTCCTCTCCCTCCCCTCCCCTCTCCCCTCCCCTCTCCGCTCCTCTCCCCTCCCCTCCTCTCTGCTCCTCTCCTCTCCCCTCTCTTCCACCTCCTCTCCCTCCCCTCCCATCCCCTCCTCTCCTCTCCTCTCCACTCCCCTCACTTCTCCCCTCCTCTCTCCCCTCCTGTCTCTGCTCCTCTCCCCTCCCCTCCTCTCCCTCCCCTCCCCTCCTTTCCCCTCCTCTCCTCTCCTCTCTTCTCCTCCCCTCCCCTCTCTTATCCTCCCCTCCTTTCCTCTCCTCTCCCCTCTCCTCTCCCCTCCCCTCTCCCCTCCCCTCTCTGCTCCTCTCCCCTCTCCGCTCCTCTCCCTTCCCCTCCTCTCTGCTCCTCTCCTCTCCTCTCTTCTCATCTCCCTTCCCCTCCCCTCTCTAATCCTCCCCTCCTTTCCTCTCCTCTCCCCTCCTCTCCTCCCCCCCCTCTCTTCCCCCCCTCCCTCCCCTCCCCTCCCCTCCCCTCCTCTCCCTCCTCTCCTCTCCCCTCCCCTCCCCTCCCTCCCCTTCCCTCCTCTCCTCTCCTTTTTATTCATAATGCCAGGCACCCTGCTATTACTACCTTTTTTAGAAAAGGCTCTCAGAAACTTTTAGAAAGCGACAAGCCCCTGTATTATCCCCGGAGCTGTTGTCTGCCGTCCACATGGACAAAGGGAGTTTGAGTGTTGAGTGTGGGAAGAGAACAAAGAACACTTTGCTTCTTGCATACTCTGCAGGCTTGACCCCCGGAGAGACAAATTGGAAGACATTAGGCCGCTTATCTATAATATCGCATAAATACATGCTAATATTATCTCCAAATCATCATATAGTAGTAGGCTTTCAGCTGTTTGAGGTATTTTTACAAATAAAAATTACCTGTTAGCACTTGGGACCTGGAAGCCTGCACCCTCTCTGTTGCCTGGTTGCAGGGGCTTTATTATAAACGGAAGGTTTTCTTGTAAAGATTCTGCAAAGCAGTGACGGTTGCAGCAGGTCTCCACTTGTCAAGGTATTATAGCTGTTACTTATAAGGCTAAATATTCGATGAATTCCTCGACTTCCTTACTGCAATTAAAATATATAGCGGTGAAAGGAGGGGAAGATGCGAAATATTGAGTCCAGTCAGCAGTTCTGTGATGGTTCATATCAGTGATTACTCACCTTCATCAAATCACAGAATATTTGGCAGCGTTTCCTTTTTTTAAAAATGCGAACTTGATTTTTTTTAAGAGTTAAAAAATAAAACAAATCACACCAAAAATAATGTTGTAAGAATATATAGTGTGACATATTATATATAATATGTATAATATGTATATATATTATATAATATAATACACATATGTAATATATTATGTATATAATATGTCACACACTGTATTTAATAGACTTTAAAATGTTATCTTTCATCTTTTTGAGAAATGGAATCATCTTAAACAATTAGCTCTGCTCTTTTTCTAAAAATAAACCACCTTTATTTTTTAGAGTAGTTTTAGGTTTACAGAAAACTTTGGAAGATAGTGATGGAGTTTCCATATACCCCCACAAAGCTCCCCCTATTAACATTTTATATTACTACAGTACATTTATCACAAATAATAAACCAATAATGATACATGATTATTAAGTAAGGCCTACATTTTTATTCAGATTTCTTCAGTTTTTACCTAATACTCCATCCACAGCGCCACATACATTTAGTAGCCACAAATCCTTAGGCTCCTGGAGGCCCTGAAGGTCCCTCAGACTTTCCTTGATTCTGATGACCTGGACAATTCTGTGGAGTGCTGATGCCATACTCTGTAAAATGTCTCTCTATTGAGATTTTTCTATTATTTTTTTCATGATTAGAATGGGATTATGGGTTTTGGGGCGAACGATCATAAAGTACATTTCTTGTCCCATGATATCAGGGGCACCTATTATCTAATAGATAAATAGGTCTAATAGACTTACCACTAGTGATGTTGGTCTTGACCACGTGGTAAAGGGTATTTATTAGGTTTCTCCACTGTAAAGTCATTCCCCACCCTTTGTTCATACTCCACTCTTTAGAAGAGTGTCGTTGCAGGCAGTTTACTTTGGGGAGTTACGCTCTCCTCCCTCCATGAGAGCAGAATATATAAATTATGTCAAAATCGTCTGCAAATGAGATTTGTCACTTCCATTTTTAAATTTAATCTTTCAAACATTTTATATCAGTGCGCATTCATGGATGTTTATATTTTGGGGTATCATCCAGAACCACTTTATATATTTGGTTGGTCGTATTTTTCAAGGTTTGACTCTTCAGTGGGAGCTCTTCAGTTGGCTCTTGCATTTTTTTTTTTGATATTCCTTCATTATTGTGGCATTTTTTTTTTTTCTAGCACCTCCTTACTTTCTGGCATTGCAAGGTGTCCCAGGATTATATTTATCTGTGACAGTCTTTAAAATCAGCCATTTCTCCAAATAGCCCTAATTTTGTTTCTTCATTCACCAATTAATTTTTAAGACAAAGCCCATACTGAATCATGCAGATTCAACTCATCTATGTTTATTATTGTGTAGTATTCCATTATATATATGTATATATAATGTGTATATATATATACACACACACACACATATATATATATAAAATGTTCTATGTGTCCCTTAATTTTATAATATTGAGGTTATTGAGAAACAATTGTGCAATAACTATTGTTGAAAATAAGATTTGGGGGGTACCAGGGTGGCTCAGTAGGTTAAGGCGTCTGCCTTCAGCTCAGGTCATGATCCCAGAGTGTTGGGATTGAGCCTTTGTCCAGCTCCTTCTCACCATAGAATCTGTTTCTCCCTCAACCTCTGCCTCCACCTGTCGCTTGTCCTCTCTTTCTAATAAATAAGTAAATAGAATCTTTAAAAAAATAAAATAAGATTTTGAGTAAATAGAATCTTTAAAAAATAAGATTTTGAGTAGTTATGAAAGTTTCTTCAAATTATAAATTTAAGAGTGAGATTCCTGGGTCAGGAGGCCTAGCCATTTTTGATTTTACTAGAAACTGTGTCACTGCATCACAGAAAGTTTACACTGATGTTTCCTCTTTTAGCAGAGCCTTAAGACTTCATCCTTCTGGCATTTGTAGACTTTTTTGGTAATCTGATGTGTGAAAAGTTGTGTCATTGTTATTTTCTTTTGCATTTCTCTAATTGCTGGTTGTTAAACACCTCTGCATACATATTTCAACAATCCCTGCTTTTCCTCTATAATGATGGTCACAAAAGTTTATCTAAATGTTTTCTAACAGTTACAAAATTTCACTTCTGAAATACAAATATTTAAAATAACTAGAAATTCTTGGGGTGCGTGGGTGGCTCAGTGGGTAAGTGTCTGCCTTTGGCTTAGGTCATGATCCCAGGTTATTGGGATCCAGCCTGGCCTTGAGCCTAGCACCCGACTCCCTGCTGGGGTCCTGCTTCTCCTTCGCCCACTACCCCTGCTGCTGCACTTTCTCTCACTCTCTCTCTTTCACTCCCTCTCAAATAAATAAATCTTTTAAAATATCTAGAAATTCCTACTGTGTGTGGCATACGGTTGGAATCAATATTTATTCTTTTCAATTTGGAAATCCAGTTGTCTCAATGCTGTTTATTTTATCATCAATGTTTTCATGCTGATCTGCAGGTACCAAGTGTCCATATACGTTTGTCTGTTCGGGAGCTCTTTGCCATACTTATCAGTATACAACATAATGATATCAATACAGTTTTAAAATAAATCTCAATAATTCATTTTCCCCTCCAATTATCTTGTCTGTTCCTAGATTTTTTTCCTCTATTTTTCTTAGAATTAACTTTTTTCAAGTACTATTTTATACCTACATATTGATTGGATCTGCAACCTAATTATGAAACTTGAATGATAATATTGTTTTTACAATATTTCATTAGTTATTTATTGCTGTATAACGAATTACCACTAACTCAACAGCTTAAAATGATACCCATTTATTTGCTTCCATTTCTGCAGGTCAGAAATCAGTCCAGCGTATCTGGGTTTGTTTCTCAAGCGATCTCAAAATTGAAATCAAGGGAGTGTTCAGGATGATTTATTTTTCTGGAGGCTCTGGAGGAAATCTGCCTCCAGTTGATTTTTGTGGTTGGAAGAAGTAAATGTGTTGAGGTTGTAACATGGAGGTCCCCATTTTCTTGCGGGCAGTCAGCCAGGCTGGGCCTTAGAACCTACCTCTGTTCCTTGCCCCATAGCACCCACTAACTTCAAGACAGTAATGGTTTATCAAATACTTCTCACACTTCAAGTTTCTGACTTCTTAGCTTTGATCTCTAGGCACAAATTTAAAGAGTATATATGATTAGCCCGTTTGGAAAATACCCCTAACTTAAAATCAGTTGATTTGGGACCAAAATCAGCCCAATGATTTGGGACCTTAACTGCATCTGAAAAATCACTTCACATCCTTAAATTGTATCTAGTCTAAATAAGATTAGTTTAGTTCAAATATATATGTCCATATTGTTGTCCTCGGGATGCTTCAAGTCAGCTGTGCCAAGACTCCAGAAGTCCAGAGTCATAGGGTAACTCGTGTTGAGATGAAGATTCAGCGGCGGAAACAAGTGTATGTGTGCATATACAAGCACGCACACACGCACGCACGCAACCGGAGCCTTAGATGACTCTGCTTACTCTTGAGATATAAAGATATCACCCAAACAGACGAGGTCAGGTGACTAGTCTGTTGCCATCACTTACAAAGCACAAGGTCCATAGAACTTTGGAATATTTATCTCAAAAGCACTTGCACTGACCTTGGGTTTGCCTCCCATGGGTAACTGCTTGCTCCACTGGGCTAATAATGTGCATATTCTGCATAAAGCCATTCTTTGCATGCAATCATTTGCTGTCTCCCATATCACTGGGAGCCAGTAGGAGAGAATTAGGGAGATGATAAAAGTCTGGAGTGATAGAAATATGTGAAGGATCCCATCTTTCTTTTTTTTTTTTTTTTTTCGTCCAATCTGATTCTCTCAGGCATTTGGGAATATTGACTTTTATCATTTGTCAAGAGGTAGATAAAGTCACGTTGAAGGTGTTGCCTCCTTCTGACGATCCGTCATGGCTCCAGCCTGAGCCTACGCTTGTTACTTTACGTCGTCTCGTAATATTTCCAAGTTCAGACATTTGGCTAGGTGACTCAGGGTGACTCATAAGCACCGTACTGCTTGTCATCACTCTGACGTGGTACAAAATAAATGAAATCTAAGTACTGAAAACCGTGTGAGTGAAGAATATGCCTCCAATTTCTGGATACTCGCCAAGGTGACCACCCAAGGAAGGAGCCGGTAGCTATGATAGGTCAAGAAATAGCTGTTTGCTAAAAACCGGAAGAGCCAGAGAAAGACAGTTGTACATATTTTTACTGTCTTGCATTTCGATTATTCCACGAAGATTGTCACCCAGATTCCCCTGGATTTGTTGGTCTATCCTCACAGAGGCTTTTTCTTTTGTTTATTTTTATTATTATTTTTTAATAAATCTATTTTTTATTGGTGTTCAATTTGTCAACATACAGAATAACACCCACTGCTCATCCCATCAAGTGCCCACCTCAGTGCCCGCCACCCCGTCACCCCCAAGGCTGACTTTTTCTACTATTTTGTGATACTGTATTTTCCTTAGATATCAAATGAAGCAGGGGAGGAGCTGTAGCCATTCCAATATTTTTTAAAGACTCAGCTCTGCTTGTAGGTCTTGCCAGCTTCCTGGGATACTACATTAGGCGGTGGCATCCTTTCCTCTGAATCGAACCAATGCCAAAAATAGTCTCCCGATTTCTAAAGTAAGCACACCAGGCTGGACAGATCGCCCACCATATTGGATGACAAGACTTTCCTGGATTTTGGAGGCAGTTTGGGAGGATTCTGAGGTCGATCACTCAGCCATTCCAAGCTGTTTAGGGCTACCTTCCAGGCTCTCATCACTACCCTCTGGCACTTACGTGAAAAAACAAACTTCCCATAAAATAGTGATCCCAGTACGATATAGTACCAGATCTGACTGTGTGTCATATTACTGGAGAGCTTCAGGTATGAATCACAGCATTCATGCTCCTGTGTGCCTGTCATTGCATTCGCCTGGGTCCTTCGCACGGTGTGAGCAAGTGAATCTTGTAGCCCTAACGGGTTGACGTGACAGGGGATGACAGAGTGAGCTGTGATGCCGAGTCCCCCAGGTCAAAGAAGGGTTATAGACCGACAGGTAGTGGTTCCTTCATCCAAAGAGACTCACCTGCCAACTGTCATCTGTGAAAGGGGCTTGGCTCTTACAGAGGACAATAATTTGGAAGTACAACCCTTCTCTGCAGAAATCAGCAAAAGCCAAGAGCCGCAGTCCGTCAATCCTGGCCGAGGGCTCATGTGGCCCATCAGGACCGACAGCTTGTCTGTGCACCTGCAGGTGCAGGAGTCGGCTGCAGCCCCCAACGCCCCGGGAAGGGGTGGCTACCATCCCGGCCACTGCTGTAACGTGGGAGCCCAAGGACGGAAGCCAAGCTTCAGCTGTGAGCATAAGGCTCCGGCCAGCACAGCCTGGTCAGGCCAAAGGATCCGCTTGCCACCCATGACCATGCCGCTTAAAAAGCCCACAGCCCAATGGCTAATGTCTTTCTCTTACATTCTGAAATCCAGGCCTGATAGATCCCGACAGATTCCAAATGCATCGCGCTGTAGTCATAAAACAGGGTCTTGTAACTTGTGTCCTCAAGAGCCTTTTAAAGAAAAGTGGGAAGTGGAAAACGCACCTGTTTCTGCTTCTGTTCTGAAGGGTTCTTTACGCTGTTGGGCCATTCCTCCTTATATCACTTTAGTGATACGCTGATAAAAATCCTAAAGGATTTTTCATCTATTCTGATACAACAGTGTTACTTTCTGATCTCCTTTTACTGTCTTTGTCAATTGTGAATTTTAATTTCTAAAACTTATTGAGATGATTTGGATAGTTATCCTATTTTTCCCAAAATATGGAAAATCTGTAGGAGGAACTAGTGGTCTCGATATTTTTGCCCAAACTCACTGAATATGCCATCCAGGGCTCACGGTATTATCTTACATTACTATTATAAATTGAATGTTGATTATTAAGATATCCGCAGCTTGGTAATTTATTTCTAGCATACCATTTGCCCCTCTATGTTTAAAAAATTAATATATTGCATGAAAATGTTTTATAATGATTTTTTTTTTAAATTTGAGCATAGTTGTAACACCGTAACATTAACTTCAGGTACATAACAGTGACTCAACACGTTTGCACCTTATGCTAACCTCACCACAGGTGTGACTACTACCACTTGTCACCTGTAACGCTGTTAGACGCCACCGATTATATTCCGTGTGCTGCTCCTTTTATTCCCACGACCCGTCCGCTCTACAACTGGAAGCCTCTATCTCCCGTCCCCTTTTAACCATTTCGCCCATTCCCCCACCTGCAGCACCCAGCAATTCGTTCTCCATACTCATCGATGTTTCTCTGCTTTTTATTGATTCATTTCCTCTGCTTTTTCTTCCTTTTTCCCAGGTTCCACATGTAAGTGAAATCATCCAGTGTTTGTCTTTCATGTATTTCAATTAGCATACTACTAATAGGTACGTTCATGTTGTCACAACTGGAGAATGTCGTTCCTTTTGACGGCTGAGTAATATTCCTTTGTACGCATGTGTGTGCGCGTGTTGCCCCAACTTCTTTGATTCACCTATTGATGGGCACTTTGGTTGCTTTCATATTTTGACCATTAGAAATAATACCGCAACAAACCTATGTTGGTGCGTATATCTTTTCAAATTAGTGTTTTCATTTTGTTTGAATAAATACCCAATAGTGGAATCATTGGATTATACGGTATTTCTGTTTTTATTTTTTTCAAGAATCCTCTATACTATTTCCCACAGCGTCTGTATCGGTTCACATTCCTACCAACAGTGTATGAACACTGTATACTCGTTGCATAAGTTCTTTATATATTTTAGGTTTCAACTCCTTATCCAATACGTCATTTGCAAATATCTTTGTTCCTTCAGTAGGTTGCCTTTTGGTGTGTTGATGGTTTCCTTTTCTGTGAAAAACTATTTTATATTGGTCTAGTCAGTCCCACTTGTTTGGTTCTTTATATTGGTTCCCTTGCCTTAGGGGACTTATCTAGAGAAATTTTTACAAGAAACTACTATCTGTGTCCTATTGTAGGAGAATTATGTTCTCAGGTCTCATATTTAGCTACTTAATACATTTTGAGTTTACTGTTATGTTTAGAATAAGAAAGCAGTTCAATTTCATTGTTTTGTGTGTAGCTGTCAGTTTTGCCAGCATCACTTATTAAAGAAATTGCCTTTTCCCTATTGCATACCCTGCCTCCTTTGTCACAGGTTAATTAACCATATAAGAGTGGGTCTATCTCTGGGCTCTCTCTTCGGTTCCACTGAATAATGTGTCTATTTATGTGCTGGCACCACATTGTTTTGATTATTACAGTTTGTGGATATCTCGAAATCTGGAATTATGATATATCCAGCTTTGTTCTTTCTCAGGCTGGTTTTGGCTATCGAGCATCTTTTGCAGTTCTAAATAAATTTTAAAATCATTTGTTCTAGTTTTATGAAAAAAAAATGTTGGTATTTTGACAGGGATTTCGTTGAATCTGTAGATTGCTTTAGGCGTTATGAACATTTTAACAACATTAATCCTTCTAATCTGTGAGCATGGAATATCTCCTGGTTCGTTTATGTCATCTTTAATTTCTTTCATCAATATTTTATAGTATTTATTTATTTATTTATTTATTTATTTTAATATTTTATAGTTTTAAGAGCACAGGTCTTTCTCCTTCTTAAGTTTATTCTTATGTGTTTTATTCTTTTTGGTGTACTCATAAGTGGAATTGTTTTTTTTTTTTTTAATTTCCCTTTCTGCCATTCTATTATTAGAATATGGAAATACAAATTTTGTATCTTGCAACTTTACACAACTCATGTATTAGCTCTAATGATTTTTTTTTTTTTTTTGGCAGAGTCTTTTGGGTTTTTTACAGATTGTGTCATATGTGCAAAGTGAAAACTTTTACATCCTCCTTTCCAATTTAATTTGGATGTCTTTAATTTCTTATCTGATTGCTATGGCTAGGACTTCCAGACTATGTTGAATAAAAATTGCAAGAGTGGACATCTTTATCTTATTCCTGATATTAGAGGAAAAACTTTCAGATTTTTATCATTGAGTATGTTCCTGACTATGGATTTTTCACATATGGCTCTTATTATCTTGGGGTACGTTCCCTTTAAAGCCACTTTTTTTGAGGAATTTTATTATGAATGGATGTTGAATTTTGTCAAATCCTTTTTCTACATATATTGAGATGATCATATGAATTTATCATATATATCATGTTGTTTGATTCACAAATATTGAACTATCCTTGCATCCCAGAAATAATTCCCAGTTGATCTTGGTGAACGATCCTTTTAGTGCATTGTTGAATGCAGTTTGCTAATATTTTGTTGAGGATTTTTTTGCATCTATGTTCATCAGGAATGTTGGCCTGTAGTTTGACTTTTTTTTTTTTTTTTTTTTGTGGTGTCTTATCTCATTTTAATAACAAAGTGATACTGGCCTTGTTGAATGTATTTGGAAGCTTTCCTCTCTCAGGTCTTAATTCTTCTTTAAATCTTTGATAGAATTCACCTGTGAATCTGTCTGGTTCTGGACCTTTGTTTTCTGGTAGTTTTTGATTACTGATTTAATTTTTTTACTAGCTATTGGTCTGTTTAAATTTTCTATTTCTTATTCAGTTTTGGAAGATTGTGTTTTTAGGAACTCATCCATTTCTCCTAGTTTGTCTATTTTGTTGGTATATATTTTCTGTAATATTATCTTATAATCTTTTGAATTTCTATGTTATGATATTTAAAAATCTCTATTAAATGTAAATCTTGTCATTCTTCAAACTTAAAAAATTGTTTACTTAGGACTTTTTTTAAACAAGTTTATCTGAAATCTACATCTATTTCGTTTGAATTTTAAAAGAGCTAATTTTTAATTTTATACATCTTTTCCATTGTTTATTTTATATTAACATTTACTTAGATCTCAAGTTTTGCATTCTTCTATTTTCTTGGAAATTACTAATTCTTTTTTTTTCATATTCTATCTTCCAGTTTTATGTTTATTTTCAATATGATTGGATTTTTCCAATATTTCCAAGGTTGTGAATTTTTCTATAAATATTTTTTGGAATTTTATCCTGTATATTTTTAGTAGATAATATATTTTATTTTTACCTCTAAATATTTCATTATTTCTATTGTATTGTTTTTAATGCAAGTTAGTCAGAAGTGATTTATTTTTTAAATTTTGGTAACTTTTAGATTTGATTTTTAATTTTATTGCACTATATTCATAGAACAGGTTCTTATGATCCTACTATTTGGAGTGTGAAACTTTATTTGTGTTTTTTTAATTGGTTAAATTAAAAAATAATGCCAAGTAGTACTAAAAACAGTTGCTTATTCTGTTTGGGGGAGTTCAGATTTTATATACATACATACTAAAAGTTTGTTAATTATCTCATGTATTACGTTTGCAATCCTAGCTAATTTTTATCTTTTTTATTTATTAATTTAGGAATGAGAAGTTTTAAAAATGTCAGGTATGGAAACCTGGCCGAATTCTCTTTACAATCTTAGGATTTTGTTACATATTTGGGATAATTTTTTTTTTTTAATGTGGGGAATTAAAAAAAAAATATTCCTGGTCCACAAAACTTTGACTGAAGATTTTCAGTGAACTGAGGTTAGGTACTTATGTTTTTATAAGTTCCCAAGTTGAAGGAACTCAAGATCTAACCATTATAGATTGGGCTTTTATTTCTTCTTTAGATTGTCTTATCCACATACATGATACTAAATATGATAAATCTACAGATACATATATTTCCAATTCTTTTTTTTTTTTTTTGCATTCTGGATATCCTACTATCTTGATATTTCTCTTCAGATGTTTCATAAACATCTCAGACTTAATATGTCCAAAACTGAACTACTGATACTTACTCCACCCAAATGCTCTACTTTTCAGTAAAGCATATTTATAGATAGCCAGTTGCTCAAAAGAAAATTCTGAAGTTCCTATTTGATGCACCAATCTCCTTTATCCATTTTCTCCATTTAAGAGCAAGTATCACTGTTTGTTTCTCTAGAATATGGCTTATATCTGCCCACATCTCTTCACTCATATTTCCTTCACACTAGCCCAAATCAAAATAATTCTCCCTTTGGACTATTGTGTTAACTTCATGCTGGTCTCTTAAATTCTGGAAAAAAAAATGTTTTATGATACAAATTTTTATATATTTAATCCTTTATGTATAATCCTCTGATGAATTCCATAACAAATCCCTTATTATGATCCAGGTCTTATATTCTCCTCCTTTGTAATATTCAATATACCAGTCTCCTTTTATTTCTTCTTATGTATACTCCTAAAACCAAGGGTTGGTTCCTCTGCCTGGAATTCCCTTTTTCTCATAATAACCTTCACCCTTTGCAACTTCAAGCTCCCAGTTCTCCTCTATCTATATCCCATTGATCTAATTCTAAATTTCTTTATGCAAAATTTTCTCCCTCAACACTACACCAGTTCTGCTTATTTAATGATACTATAGCACTCTGAACTTCTCCTTCATAGAAGTCCTTGAGCTTGTAATTATTTATTCAATACCAGTGTTCCACACTGAACTGTGTGATCCAGGAGGCCAAGAATTCTGTTTACCTAATTTAATACTCTATTGCCAATGTCCAGCAGAGTGTCTGGCATGCAGTAGGTGATTTAAAAAAAATGAGATAAATAAGCAATAAACAGAGTATTCAAATGTTGGATGCACCATCTGATGCTAATAAAGGAAATACAGAATTTTGAGGATGGTGGAAAGATCCAGGATCAAAGTAGACAAAACTGTTAAGCTTCTTGTTTTAAGTAACATAAAACATACTTATCTACAGTATGAGTATATGTTTATATCATGTATTTCAAACAGATAAAAATGTTAATCTGGTGTATTATATACAAAATCGTATATACAGTGAATTGTGTGTGTGGTGTGTGTGTGTGTATGGGAACAAAGGCAGAGACAGAAATAGAGAAACAGATATAGGGGAAGAAACAGAGAAAAACTGACAAGAGACAAGAGAGAGAGATATTTTTAGATAGATTTTCAAAATTTACCAGGAGATACAATTACTGTATATATCTTTGATTTTTTCTGTAAAATGAAATTTAACAAGTATAATTGTTAGACCAAAAGATAGATTCTGAGACATTGATAAAATCACTTTTCTAAAAATTTTAATATTATCCACTTTCCTTTTTTTTTCAGATTTTATTTATTTATACATGAGACACACAGAGAGAGGCAGAGACACACAGGCAGAGGGAGAAGCAGGCTCCATGCAGGGAGCCTGATGCAGGACTCGATCCCAGGACCCTGGGATCATGACCTGGGCCAAAGGCAGTTGCTCATCTGCTGAGCCCCCAGGTGTCCCATACACTTTCCATTAGTAATATGTGATTGGATCCCAAATGAATACTGTATATTTAAAATTTTACTTTTAAAGGTTGTTGGTAAATTAGTAGGTTAAAAATGTTACCCTATTCTTACTTTAAAAATTATTTTTTGATGAGTTGAAGGTTGAACATATTTTGATATTCAGTAGAAATTCTTACTTCTTTTAATGTTTTCTTAAAATTATTTTTTTAACTTTTAGATGTTCATTTTTAACAGTATTTAAGAATGCTTTACATAATGTTGACTATGTATTTTGGTTATCAAACATGCTTTAAGTTCCTTTCTAATTTTCTGTTAAACTTTGTTTTTATTGTGTAGATTTCTTACTTTGTGTATACAATTGATTATTTCTTTATGATTTTGCAATCTCCTTTTAAGATTAGAGTGTGCATACCTAGTTCAGGATTAAATATTCATTTTATTTCTTGTAATTCTCTTAATGTTCCTGTTTATACATTTACTCAAATTTTATATCTTAACACTGGAAAGCAATGATAATTCTATTAAAACTAGGAATTTGGGATGCCCGGGTGACTCAGTGGTTGAGCGTCTGCCTTCAGCCCAGGTCGTGATCCCGGGGTCCCAGGATCGAGTCCCACGTCGGGCTCCCTGCGTGGAGCCTGCTCCTCCCTCTGCCTGTGTCTCTGCCTCTCTCTCTCTCTCTCTCTCTCTCTCTCTGTAGCTCATGAATAAATACATAAATAAATCTTAAAAATATAAAACTAGAAATTTGAATGTTAGTATGGATTAGCCAGTAAGAAGACACTGTTTTCACTCAAAATGCAGTAAGACAATATTAATGTGAGGTAATTTGAGCTCTTGAACCATATCAAGGAAAAATAATGCAGTATCTATGATACAGTTAGCTTAACAACTCAATTTAAAGTTGATCATTTTAAGCAAAGGAATTCTGTAGATATGAAAGTGGATTTATTACACCTATATCTTTGAACAACTGGCTACATTATTTTTTAGCTTATCTCTTTCATTACTAAAATATACTTCTCAGCTTATCATTTGCTGTTAGATGGTAGGCAGGTGAACAAGAAATAGAGAAACGTATTCAATTATTTGTTGGTAAGTGTAGGGAGAAGATGCACAGCTATTTCGAAATACGATAAAAGTCACTTTAAAATTCAAGGACTAAAATGGATAGTTCAGAAATCCTTCAGATGCCTTTGGACTCAGGTTTATTCTAACCTTTTTTTTCCGGAGAACATAGAGCTTAAATATGCAATTGGTAATTCCTACAAACTTATATAAAAAAGACAATTGCCATTTTATATATTAACTGAAATTTCCAGCAAAATCTCATACTCACCTTTTGTCTCTATTATGATCCTTTTATTTGCCAAGTCTTTGCAATGCTATGAACTATTGTGACTACCTTATTCAAAATAATAAATTCAGTTTATCTGGTAAAAGCAGATGCTAAGCTAGATTCAGTAATTATCACATAAAATGGGGCTATACATATGTATGACCTTATCAGGTAATACCAGGTACTGAATATTTATCCCTCAAGCCACAATGGCTTCATATTATAAATTTATGACTTCTTGATATCCACTACACAGGATGCTCCTAGCATTCTCAGAGGGGCACCTCCTACGTCTCTCTTTCTTTTGGGGTTATGATGGATATTTAAATACATGTGTCTATGTACATATATAATGTATATATTTATATTACTTTCAGAACGTACTCTGCAATTAACCCGAGGATTGTGATAATGCACGGGGAAAAAAATGGCTCCCTAAAACTGCATAAAATTGAAGGTATTCCTGCCAGAGAATCATTTGTGTCAGGAGGTTAACAAACATGCAAATTAAAAATGCTGTATGGAACCACATAGCACCTTTACATAAGACAAGAATGCTTGGTTCTGACCTTGAAGCATTGTGTTTTAAATATTTCATGCATTTTTTTCAAGGAGACCAATTTAGGTTAAACTCGCAGAATATTATATAAAATCTGCTCGGGTCTCTTTATATTTACAAGTGGCAAAGTAAGTTTTGCTTCTTTAGAAGTTAAGCTTTTAAAAATACAAATACAGGCACTTCTGCATTATACTACCTCCATTTGGAACATATTTCATGCAGAATGACTATCCTTGGGGTACCCAGGGGCTTTAGGACATTTGGGCCGAGACACTTCCACACTGGTGGGCCGCTCTCGGTACTGGCCGGGTGAATTCCACTGGAGCTGTGGCCCCACGGGGGGATGACTACTGCTTATTTTTTTTTTCTCTTCTATCCTTAAAATTCTGGGTTTTATCACCATTCTCCACTTTCAGGTGATGACCTCATTTCCTATTTCACTGAGAACACTGGAGCAAGCAGACATGCCTCTGCAGGGAGTCACTCACTCACCCAAATACCTCCCTGCGTGTGCCCTTGTACCCAGCTCTCTGCCCCGTTGCATGGAACTTAGATGTCCTTCCCTCTGGCCACGTAAGCAATCCTGTGTCCCATCTCTTGTACCAAGCGTCTCTTTCTAACAATTCCCATCAGTATCTGTTACTTTTTCCATCTTAAAAACAAACTCTCTTGACCCAATTTCAAGTGCCAGCATCACCCCCTTTTGATCCTCCCGTCACGGAGTTTGCGTTCTCCTCCTACCTCCTCGTTCTCACATGGCCTTGTCTCCTGAAGTCAGATTTTTGCTCACTCTGTCGTGGGGTTTGACTCTGTATTTTATACTGATGACAGCTTTTAAGCCTCAACCGTTTCCCCTCCCATCTGGGCAAGTTGATAAAAAAGCTTACCTGCTCCCTTCTTTGGTGCCCCTGAGTGTTTCCAACCTGCCCCCACCTCGTGACCATAATAAAAACCAACCAACCAACCAACCAGCCAACCAAACCCACCCAGTCTGCCTTCTCTCATCCTACAAGCCATTTCATGTCAGCACAGGAGGCCTGTCTGCTCTCTCCAGAGCCTTCCTGAGGGAGTGACGTATTTTTTCATACCTCTTGGTGTGTATGCAGTGTCACCAGGGCACCGCAGGCCCCTTGGTTGCTCTGTCTCTCCTCCCTACTCTTTCTCCTCTCCATCGCCGATTTCCCTTCATTGCCTCCACCTTTACCTGGTGGATGGCTCAGGGCGCAGTCCTAGCGTTGCTTGTTTTCTAACTACATTCACTTCTTCATAATCTCATTCAGACTTGACAAGAAGCACCTTTGCTGATGATGACTTTCACTTTTCTTTTAAAGATTCTATTTATTTATTCATGAGAGACCCACAGAGAGAGGCAGAGACCCAGGCAGGGGGAGGAGCAGGCTCCATGCAGGGAGCCCGACGTGGGACTCGATCCCGGGACCCTGGGGTCATGGCCTGGGCCAAAGACAGATGCTCAACCACTGAGCCAGCAGGTGCCCCGATGACTTTCAAATTTTTACCTCTGTTCCATATCTCTCCCCTAAAATTCAGATTCATGGACTCAACTGTATGTTCTACAACTAGTATGAATCTTATCAAATCTCATGAATTCAAATGCCATCTATTAGTTGATGCTTCTTAAATTTATGTGTTGAAAATGGACTCTTGACTGCCTACCTGACATCTCCACAACAAATAATGATCTTAAAGATAACACATCCCAAACTGAACCTTTGAGGGTTTCCTCTTACATGTTCCTCTTACAGTCTTTTGCATGTCTATAGATAATAATTCCAGCCTTCTAGCTATTCAGAACAAAACGTTTAAAAGTGTTCTTCATTCCTTTCTTTCTCTCTGCCTCACTCCTAATCTAACAATAAATCGTATCAGTTCTGCCTTCAAATGTCTGGTGCAGATCCAAGTTTTGTAGAAACTGAAGCCTTTTTAATTTAGAAAGGACATACAGGATCAAAATGCAAGCTTTAGAAAATAAAATTAGGTATAAAAGTAAACATTTAGTTTCATTAGAAAAAAACCCCACAATATATTATAAAATTCGGATAATAAATAAACATAAAATAAAATAATGTGTTTATTAAGTAATATTAGCTTGACCAATCTTCATAGGATTTTCTCCTTTCATATTTGACTTTGTGCTAATTAGTAAGCTTCTCAGGTGGTGACTTTAATATCTTTGAAAAAGAAGACAAAAACAATTTACTCTTTCATATAGACAGTTGATTGAAAGCTTAAAATCGTTTTCGGTTTGGAAATAAAATTTGTGAAATTTCAGTTTCACAATCTAGTTTTAGCAATACTACATAAATATTAGGGTTATTGGATCACTTTGGGAATAATTATTGAATTTTGTAATACTCTTTATTTTGTAAATCTGCATTCACATGTGACAGTTAAGATGTCCGGGCATCTCAAGGTTCATGTACTAATACTTGCAGGTACTTTTTAAATAGAAGATATTCATTACCCAGTTTTTTATTGATGTCCTTACTTTAATGGTACACTATGAATTTTATGTTATTTCCATTGATATATTTTTAATGAGAAAGCATAAACTTGACTTCAAACACTGTTGTACTTATTTGCTGACCTACAAACATAGAAATCATGGCGAATTCTAATTTGTGTTTTTCCCACCAAAAGATATTTATAATAGCAACAAAAAAGCTGTGCTTATAATTGTGTGTATGGCTTTATCAAATGCTTCTCTGATAGGAGGCAACTTCTGTTTTTGCTTTTGTTATTTTGCTTTTTGTGAGAGAGGAGAGGGGGAGGGGGTTCCGAGGGAGAGGGGGAAAGGAAATCTCAAGCAGGTTCCACGCTCAGTGTGGACCCCAGGATGGGGGTCAGTCTCACAGCCCTAAGATCATGACCTGATCCTGAATCAAGGGTTCTGTGCTTAACGGACTGAGCCACCTGGGCAGTCTGGCAACTTTTGTTTTGACCAGACATCAAGGAGAACAAAATTCTACATTTAAAAATTTGCATATCTCACATTAAAAGATTTTTTTCATAGGCTAGCATAAGGCTCAAACCTTGTTTCTCCCATTTTTTTCCTTCTGCTCCTATCCCTTTCCCCCACCCACCTGTGTCCACCACCCACCCTTCCCCCCACACATACTATGTCTTCTGGATTGGAGCCATAAGATACCTATTTCATGGTACAAACCTTCTTTGGGAAGAGCCTATAGGGAAGAGAGTCCCTAAAGCTTTATTAAATCCATAGTAGCATTTACATCTGTATTATATAAACCCACACCCTCATTTTATCACCCCATTGTTGTCAACCTAATACCAGCTACTGCCATCTTTCTAATACCTTATTCTCTGATCTTCATGACCCTTACCACTCTACAGTCTATCACAGTGCCCCAAAGAAAATGATCTCATTGAAAGTAAAGTGATGAGTGGTTGCCAGGGGTCGGGAGGTGGAGGATGAATCAGTGGAGCACTGAGGATTTTTCAGGAGTGAAATGCTCCATGAAACCAAACGATATATTCATGTCATTATGCATTTGTCCAAACCCATAGAATGTACAATACTAAGAGTGAGTCATAATGTAAAGTATTCATTTTGTAGGATTACGATGCGTCGCTACAGGTTTATCAGTTGCAACGAAGGTGCCCCTCTGGTGAGGGATGTTGATACTGTGAGAAGCTATTTCTGTACTTTCTGTTCAATTTTGACAGGAATGTAAACTACTCCAAAAAAAACAAAAAAGTCTTAATAAAAAAAAAAAAGGAAGAAAGGAAATACTGTGAGGATTATCAAAATATGACACAGGGACATGAAATGAACACATGCTGTTGGGAAAATGGTGCTGAGAGACCTCCTTGATTCAGGGTTCCTACAAACCTTTGATTTGTAAAAAATGCAATATCTGCAAAATGCAATCCTTGTGAAACACAATAAAGCAAAAGGCAATAAAAGGGGTTATGCCTGTACAAAGGCCGCATATTATAGTTTGAAGGCATGTATTTCGTTGGACGTTATTTGTCCTTTCAAAATAAACACCTTATAAAAAAAATAAATAAACACCTTATGAAACCTCAAAGTCATATAAATTTCCAATATCAATTGCTATTGAACTATATGTAATTTGGAGGCTGCAAATCACAAAAGGCAAAAGGGAATGATGATGCAACAAGTTATACCCAAATGTATATGTAAAATGAAACAGCAAATATTGTAATGATGGTGATAAAAAGTATAAAGAAGTGGATCAAATTAGATTTATAAAGCTCTCTCCCTTGAGGCACCTGGGGGTCTGCTTTGGCTCAGGGAGTGACCCCGGGGTCCCAGGATCGAGTCCTGCATCAGGGTCCCTGCATGGAGCCTGCTTCTCCCTCTGCCTGTGTCTCTGCCTCTCTCTGTGTCTCATGAGTAAGTAAATAAAATCTTGAAAGAAAGAAAAGAAAAAAAGAAAAGAAAAGAAAGAAAAGAAAAGAAAAGAAAGAAAAGAAAAGAAAAGAAAAGAAAGAGAAAGAAGAAAGAAAAGAAAGAAAGAAGAAAGAAAGAAAAAGAAAGAAGAAAGAGAAAGAAAGAAAGAAGAAAGAAAGAAAGAAAGAAAGAAAGAAAGAAAGAAAGAAAGAAAGAAAGAAAGAAAGAAAGTTAGTTCTCTCCCTTAAGTATCTAATAGAGGCCTTCCAACCGTATTTGAGTACTCCGTGTTTAACGCTCCTTTCTAAAGGGTAGTGCTATGTTTGTATTTATTACGGATACTAAGCTTTTATTAAACCTATTTAGCATGTTACCATTTGTCAAACTGTCCATATACTATTTAATTAACACTTAAAATAATTCAGTGGAATTATTTGATCATCACTTTATGAGAAAACTAATGTTGAGAGTGGTTGGGAGTTTGTCCAAGATCATGTAATTAGTAGAAGTTAAAACTTTGGATTAAAATATAATATAAAAGTGAACATAGTCACTTATATATTCACTTACATATTTAAGTTAGATTGAATTCTTTTCATGTACCTTTTTAAAAAATTTCAAACATTTCTAAGTGTATATTACAAACGATCTTCCAATTTCTCTCTTTGCTGTGTAGTGGCTAAAACATGAACTCAGCATATGAAAATATTAGTGATATCATCAGAAGTCACATCTTCCCTAGAATTTCCAGATAATGAATTATTCATTAAAGAATCATAGGAAAATATTATTTTAATCACAAAATTAAGCGGTATTTAACAAACATGCATTTTTTAAAGAAAATATGCTAGGTATCATGTAGACAAGGTAGAATTTCAAAAGTCAAAAGGCAAATATATTATAAGCTAGAGAGTGGAGAGGGGCACTATAAATATAAAAAAAAAATAGCAGAATGTCACTCTAACAGAACTTAGGTGCAAATACGTATAATACCAAGATGCCAATAAAACATAAGTTCATATATCTAGATTCAAAATAGTCATCCGTGTTAACCCGGTAGCGAGAAGAGTGTGTATTGGATAAGATGCATACAAATAGATTCACAATGAGGGCCGCTGCTCAGTCCAAAGAAGTATGACTAATTGAAAAGTGTCATTGACAACTCTACACAGTTGCAACGGGCTGTCTTAAGAAATGAGTTAGTTACCCGTCACTGGAATTGGAGGATTATTTAATAAATAATCACGTATAATGTAAAATGTACGAATCTGACTCTATAAATGTGATTTTTGCATTTCCAATTCTATTCTTCCAAGTGAGCTGTACTGATATTATGAATATTTCTTACCATCTCCTCTACCTGAGCACTAAGGCCACTAGTAATACCTGTTGCAACAGGACCTTATAAATGCCAACTTTTAAGATCAAACTTGACTCAAAGTTTTGTGCAAATATGCGACTGAGAAGTGGTGGATGAGAAGAGATTCCTGAACTTGGTAGGGAGACTCACAGGGCCAAGAGCTGATTAAATGCACAGAAAAACGGATTGGGCAGAGAATAAGGGGGGAAGCGGGGGAAGTAGATGGCCTGAAAGCCAGTGAGCTTTTCAACAAGTTTCCCCGAAGTTCTCCTGAGATAGGATAGGTGCACAGCCGACCCCAGGTGAAGAAAGGACACTTTAAATTATGTCCTCCTTCATGTAGCTCAAGATTTAAAAAGATCACAGATGCCCGAGGGGCTCAGTGGTTGAGCATCTGGCTTTGGCCTAGGGCGTGACCCCGGGGTCCTGGGATCGAATCCCACATCGGGCTCCCTGCATGGAGCCTGCTTCTCCCTCTGCCTATGTCTCTGCCTCTCTTTCTCTCTGTGTCTCTCATGATTAAATAAATACATTCTTAAAAAAAAAAAAGATTTAAAAAGATTAGGTCCCTTTTGTCCTTATTTTATTGAATCCATCACGAAAAAGTATTGGAATCGTCAAATCGCTTTTCTGCATCTATTGAGATGATTTAGAAGGGAGAAGGGTTCCTTCCTTTTATTAATATGCTTTTATTCATAGGCTATTTCATATGCTAAGCAAACCTTACATTCCTGGGATAAATCTCTCTCGGACATGGTGTATCACTAGTGTCCTATGCTGTTAAATTCAACTTACTTGTATTTTGTTTAGAATTCGTGCATCCATATTTATAAGCGTACTGGTCTTTTGTTTCTTTTTGGTGGCATTTATTTCTGGCTTTGGAATCAGAGTAATGCTGCAGAGTATTACTCATAAAATGGTTTGGGAAGTGTGCCCCCGCCCCCCCTTTAAAGAGCTTGACAAAGAATAACAGACATCACTTAATTTAAGTATTCACCCGTGAAGCTGTCTTGTTCTGGGCTTTACTTTATTGGAAGTCTTTTTTTTTTTTTTAATTTTTATTCCCTCATTTTGCTTATTAAAGATCTATTCAGATTTTCTATTTCTTGAATCGCTTTCTGTAGCTTGAATTTCTAGAAGTCAATCTATTTAATCCAAGTTGTTGACATATAATTACTTACAATGGTCTCTTAAGTCCTTTTTATTTCTTTAATTTCAGCAGGCCTTTCATTCCTGATTTTAATAATTTGAGTCCTCTCTAATTTTGTTAGTCTACCTAAATGTGAATTATAAAGACTAACTCTGATTTTGTTGATTTTCTTCGTTTTTCTATTTCTCAAGTATTTCTATTCTTATTTCTTGCCTTCATTATTTTCATCTTTTTGTTTAGGTTTAGTTTCCTCTTCTTTTTCTATTTCAAAGTAAAAGATTAGGGTTTTTATTTTATTTTAATTTGTAAAGGTAGTCATGTAAGTTATAATTTCCCACTGAGCACTGCTTTTAAAGTATCCCATGTATTTTTATATGTTGGTTTGACTTTTGTTCGTTATAAAAAGTATTTTCTAATTTGTCTAGTGATTGCCTTTTTTTGACCCTGATTATTTAGAAGTGTGCTAATTTCTACATATTTGTGAATTTCCCATATTCCTTTTATTAATTTCTAATTTCCATGTGGTAGAGAAACAATTGTGCAAATTTAATCTTTTAAAATGTGTTGAGACTTTCCTATGAATGATCCATCTCCGCTTGAGACAAGTGTGTATTCTACTGCTTTTGGGTGAATTGTTCTATATATGTCTGTTAGCTCTAGTTAGTATTTTGTTTTGTTCAAGTCTCCCATTTTCTTACTCTTTTTCATTCTAATTTTTCTATTACTTATTGAATAAAGCATATTAATATCTCAAACTCTTATTATTGAATTGTCTATTTTCCCTCAATTTCTCTCAGTTTCTTCTACATATATTCTAGAAATCTATTGTTGCACATACGATTATAACTGCTATATTTTCTTAATGAATTGACCCTTGTGCTATCATACAATGCCGTAATTTTTCCCTAGTAATATTGCTTATAGTAAAGCTTATTTTGTGTGACATCTAATATAGGCACTCCATATCTTTTCTGTTATTGTTATGAATATATTTTTCTATTCTTTTAATCTGTTTGTGTCTGAATCTAAAGTAAGTCCCTTAAAAAAATAAAGTCTCTTGCAGACAACATATACTAGATTGTTTTATCCTTTTGTTAATCTCTATATTCTAATTAGAGTTAATCCATTTATACTTAGTGCAATAATAAGGAAGGACTTATTTTTGTTCTTAGTTGTCCGTATGTCTCATGTCTTTTTATCATTCTTCCTTTACTATTTTATTTTGTATTAAATAGATATTTTATAGTGGTCCTTTTTAATTTATTTCTCATGGCCATTAAGAAACTTTTGAATTTTCTTAGTGTTTTCCTTTAGGATTACAAATGACACCTTAACTTATAACAATGTAGCCAGGATATTAATGTCCATTTTAATAGTATATGGTCATTTTAGATTTTATACAGATTGGCTTTTTTTTTTTTTTTTTGGTGCTGTTATTGTCACAAATTCATCCTTACGCATTGTATAGTCACCAAGTAGATGTGTAATTAATTGCTCTATGCAGTTGTTTTTTATTTAGATAAAATAATAAAATGGATTATGAACCAAAAGGTATATTATGCTATCTTTTATATTTACTATGAACTTGCCTTTACAAAAGAACAAAAGTTCTTAATTTCTTCATCTAGATTTGAGTTCATGTCTAGTGACTTTTCATTTCAGGCTTAAGAAGTTTCTTGAGGAGTACCTGGGTGGCTCAATCAGTTGAACATCTGACTCTGGTTTCATCTCAGGTCATGATCTCATGGGGTTGTGGGAATGAGCCCCATTTGGGGCTCTACACTCAGCGATGAGACTATTTGAAGATTCTCTCCCTCTGCTCCTCCCCCCATGTGCTCTCTCTCTCTCTCTGACAGAAATCAATAAATCTTAAAAAAAATTAAGTTCCTTTAGCATTTGGTACAAAACGGGTCCTCTAGGGACAAATTATAGATGTTTTAGTTTCTTCTTCATTTTTGAGGAATAGTTTTGCCACTTATACCATTCTTGGCATTATTATTATTATTATTAATTATTGCCAACACTTTGAATATGTCAACATGCTGCCTTCTAGCTTCCTTGTTTTATGATGATAAATCAGTTGTTAATCTTTTTGAGTATCCATTGTATATGATGATTCAGTTCTTTTATGCTGATTTTAAGTGTTTGTCGTTTGACAGTTGGTAATAGTGTACTTCGTTATTGATAGCTTGAGTTTATCTTGCTCAGAGTAACCTTAGCTGCTTTGTGTGTAAATTAAATATTTTCATCAAATATTGGTTTTTTTGAACAGTATTTCTTTTTTAAAAAAATATTTTATTTTTTTATTCGTGAGACACAGAGAGAGGCAGAGACACAGGCAGAGGGAGAAGCAGGCTCCATGCAGGGAGCCCGACGTGGGACTCGATCCCTGGACTCCAGGATCATACCCTAGGCTGAAGGCAGATGCTCAACCGCTTAGTCACCCAGGCATCCCCGAACAGTATTTCTTATGATATACTTTCTTCTCTTTTCTTCTTCATCTGGAACTCCTATTATGCATAATTTGATACGCAGGGCTCTTTCTGTTAATTTTTCTTCATCATTTTTGTTTTTGTTCTTCAGACTAGATCACTTCAATTAATGCATTTTCAAGTTTGCTCATATATTGTTTTGTCTTCTTGAATCTGTTGATAAAGGTGAGCCCCTTTATTGGAATTTCATATCAGTTGTTGCACTTTTTCAATGCCAGAATTCTTATATGAACCTTTTATATCTCTTTAACATTCTCTACCTGTTGAGGTCGTAATAATACTTTATTTTAGTTTTTTAGACATTGCTTTCATAGTTGGAGATATTTTTAAAATGTCTGAGTTAAAGCTTTATCTAGAATGTCTAACTACCTTCTTTAAGTATACCTTTTGTATGGATTTTTATTTATTTATTTATTTGAGAGAGGAGCATGAGTCTGGGGACAAGCAGAGGGACAAGCAAATTCCCCGCTGAGTGGAGACCCCAATGTGGGGCTCAACCCCAGGACCCGGAGATCAAAACCTGAGCCAAAGTCAGATGCTTAACCTACTGAGCCACCCAAGCACCCTGAGGATATTCTATTGAGTGTATTGAATATTCTTCTACCCTGCATATGAGCCATACTTTATTTCTTCGCACGTCTCATACTTTTTGGTTGAAGAGTAGAATAGTTTGATTTGGTAACTCGAGAAATCAGAATCTCTTTTTAAGAGTTTTTCAAAGTATATATAAATCTCTTATTTTCCAGATATCCTCCCAAGTTTTGAGTTAGTCTATTGTTTGCCTCAATTGTAATTTATCACCTCAAGCAGAAGCAAGTAAAACATTTGCCTGTAAATATTTTCAATATATGCAACGTCCCCTTTCCCTTTTGGTATTGCCTTTAACATTGGACAAGTTGTGAGTCGGGTAAAATTAACATAAACCTTTGAATCAGTCTTCTAAGGAGCCACTGAACATTTCAAAACAACTAGCCGCACTTATTTCTGAATAAGCTCCATTCCGTTCTTTATGGTACCACTGGGAAGGCCAGCTGCTATTTCCAGGCTACTAAGTTGGGAATAGGGAGATTGGACTGAGTTAAGTTAAATTGCCACAAATATCAATGTTTTTACTAAGGTTCTGTTTTTCATGAAGAAGCCCCATGCAGGTTCCAGAAGCCTTTGGTTAGTTTTTAATGTTTCCAAATCTGGATTCTAACAGTTTTTTCAGTTTCATTGCATTTCTTTTGCAGAAAGCACAATATCAGGATTTCTTAATCCACTGTTTTGCTGACGGTTACATGGGTTTTTAATTCCTAATTTGTAAACAATAATTTAAATCTACCTAGAAAGGATGACACTTTGGGGCATCTGGGTGGCTCAGGGGTTGAGCACTTTGGCTCAGGCTGTGATTCCAGTGTCCTGGGATCGAGTCCCACATCAGGCTCCCTGTGAGGAGCCTGCTTCTCCCTCTGCCTGTGTCTCTGCCTCTTTCTGTGTGTCTCTCATGAATAAATAAAATCTCTAAAAAAAAAAGGGGGGTGATACTTTTTAATGGTTTATCTGAAAGGTTTATAGATTTTTAAAAATCATAGTAAATATTAATTTAGTATATTTAAACTAAGCTGATATAAAGTCTTCTTTGAGTTTTTTTTTTTTTTTTAATTGCTTAGTTTTCACTTTTCTGGGACATTAATGTGAAGTATCTTTCAAGATATTAATATATCCTCTAAGACTTCCAGTTTTGTGAATTTATACTAAAAAATATTATTTAAAAAATTACAAGAATCTTCTTAGCTTCTAGCTCTTTTCTGTTTGATATAACAACAAAATAAGGGAAAAGGAATATCAGCATATTTAAAAATGACTGTTAAACAGGAGCATTTTTATTCTTCTGTCATCCTGAAATATAATACATAGACAACCTATAGATATGGATAACTAAAAGAACAAACAGAAGCTTGGCATGAAGAATAAAGAGTAATTGGATTTTCATATATTGAAATTTTAAAAGAGGAAACATTTAGCTGGCAGAGACTATAAGATGGACGGTTTCCAATTTGATACTGAAATGAACAAACAGATTTTTTTTTTAAGGGTGGCTGATGTAAGCATGGTTTCTTATGAGAATGAGACAGAAACATTTTTCTCATAATAAAGTCTTAACTTCATGGAATTTTAATGCTTGCAAGCAACTAGTGAATAGCATTTTAAACAGAAAAAGTAACAAATCTGTAACATTAAAAACCACTCTAAAAAGCTAATATTTTATTCCCACTGTCAAAGCAAAATGAATGTTTGAATAGGTACTGTTGAATAACCTGTTTCAACGAACGTAGCAAATAATTTAAATAATCCATGGCTTTCTTTTTATTTTTAAAAAGTCACCTAGTTACATAGGCAATTTAATTATATCAGCTCAAGCACTGTGCATTTTTATATTTTTAAAAGGATAACTTATAGTTATATTTTTATAAATTGCCTTTTTATTGGTTGAAAACCAGCATGTCAATGTGATGTTATACGATTCTAAGTATAGAATAACCTGATCAAATGGGCAAAGATCATCTACGTGATTAACACAAAACATTATCTATATTAATCACCATGTATCAGAAAATAAAGGGACTATATTATATAATTAATTATGCTATCAAAATGCCATAATAGCGAACACACACACGTACACACACTAATCATTAAGATCCCAATGGAAGCAGAATTGAAGTAAATTTAATGGGATCATATTACTTTCCACAAAATGTGGTTTTTATATTTTCTTAAACAAGTCTCCTCTGAGAAGAATATTAAATCAAATACTTGTACTTAATCAATGTTTACATAAAAGTGGGAGAAAAAAATTCATGTTAAAATGAACTGCATGTTCTGTTTTCCATATATTAATAAGTATCTTTATAGAGAAGATCTTGGAACAAAAGTCAATCAGGCTTTGTTTCAGAAAACCATTGTCCCCACACGTTGTATTTGGGACAATCAGAAGCCTTGTTGCTGTTCTGCAGGGTTGGGCAGCCAGGTTGGAGTCGGCCAACATCCCACAATGCTCTCCATGCTGGACTCCAGGTTCTGGGTTATCTGCAGAGAGACATTAAGATATGTTGATATTTCTTGTTACGTTAAAATATTGAAAAACAAATGTTTTAAACAACCAACTGGTTTATTCTTTGTGGCTGATACTACTTACATCATCCTAGTCATTTAAAAGTAAATACATGTCATTTATGATCCACAAGCAAGATCATAGGGTATCCAGCTTATCTTTTAAATTATCTTTTGATATATTCAATATTGATAATTGTGCAATATTGTTAGCCCTGAAAACTTATAATACTGTCTCCTAAGACTGAAAATGTTTCCTTTGGTTTAGAAAGATGAGATTTAATCTTTCAGTAAAAGAAATATGTGAAGAAAAAAATCAAATGAATTCCTTAAAGGATAGTAACACAAAAATTACAGAAGGAAGAGAAAATATGGAATTCTCAATAGAAATTTCTCAATAAAAATAAATCCAAATTTAATATTTGAATTTATTAATGATATTCACATATTATTACTTTTATCCCTATATTATATCCTTGTCACCTTGTCATATGTCTAGGGTAACTTTTTCCTTATACCTTAAAATTTCCGTTTTCAAACTTTTATATTAGTGATGGACCCCATAATTTTTTATTTTCATATGTCAAATGAGAGAAAATAATTTTAGTTATTGTAAATAAATATAAATCAATAAATATTTCTAAAATATAGGCCAAATGTGTATTACATATTTAATGCCATGCTAATCTTCATTCTGTTTCATATCCAAGTGTCATTTCTTTTAAATTTATTTGATTTGGTAAATACATAGAAATATTTAATATTAGAGTATTAGAGCTGATTTTCTCCTCAATAATTATCAGTAGCAGAGGTTCATATCGTAATTAATATCTTGTTTTTAACGTGTAAATCTACCTATAAAATGTGAACAACATGGACTCAAAATCTACTCTTGGATATTAAAAAATTGGAAATCGCTCTCTTGTTGTGTACATACATGTTCAGAAATTTAAAATAAAACTTTTTAAAGTTTTTATTTACGTTCCAGTTAGTTACCATCCAGTGTAATATTAGTTTTGGGGTGTACAATATATTGATTCAACACTTCCATATAAGGCCCAATGCTCATCACAGCAAGTGCATTGTTTAACACCCATCCCCTATTTCACCCACCCCCCAACTTCCCTTCGGGGAACCATCAGTTCATCCTCTATTGTTAAGAGATTGCTTCTTGGTTTGCCTCCTTCTAACTTTTTTCCCTTGTTGAATTGTTTATTTTCTTAATATCCACACAATGAGTGGAATCATATGGTATTTATCTTTCTCTGAATGACTTATATCAATTAGCATAATATTTTCTAGCTCCATCCATGCTGTTGCAAATGACAGGATTTCATTCTTTTTTAGGATCGGGGAATATTCCAGGGTGTCTGTGCGTGTGTGATTTCTCCTTTATTCATTTGTCAGTCAAAGGACACTTGCAGTTTTCCAAAGCCAATAGTTTGGCTATTGTATAATGCTGCTATAAACATCTGAGCCCATGTTTTCCTTTGGATTAGTATATCTGAACTCTTTGGGTAAAGACCTAGTAGTGCATTGCTAGAGTGGTTCTATTTTTAACTATTTTTAACTTTCTATTTTTAACTTTCTGAGGAAGCTTTATAGAGTGGATGTACCATTTTACATTCCCACTAGCAGTGAAAGAGGGATCCCCTTTCTCCACATCTGTGCCAGCTCCATTTTATTTTATTTGTTTTGTTATTTTATTTTATTATTATTTATTATTATTATTATTATTATTATTATTATTATTATTATTATTGGTTTTAGTCACTTTGACAACTAGTGAGATGATATCTCACTTTGGTTTTGATTTTTAGTACTTCCCTGATGATGAGTGATGTTGAGAATCTTTTCATTTATCTATTGACCATTTCTATGTCTTCGGAAAAGTGTTCATGTCTTATGCCTATTTTTAATTAGAGTATTTGTTTTTTGGGTGTTGGGTTTGATAAGTTCTTTGTGGATTTTGGATATTAACTTTTTATCAGATATGTAATTTGAAAATATTTTCTCCCATCCCAGAGATTGCCTTTTAGTTTTGTTGATTGTTTCCTTTATTGTGAAGAAGCTTTTTATTTTGATGAAGCCTCAAGAGTTTATTTTTGCTTTTGTTTCCCTTGCCTCAGGATACATATCTAGAAAGAAGTTTACTATGCCCAGTATCAAAGACGTTACTTCCTGTGTTCTCTAGAATTTTAATTGTTATCTAGTTCATATTTAGGTCCTTCATCAATTTTGAATTTATTTTTGTATATGGTGTAAGAAGATAGTCCAGTTTCATTCCTTTGCATGTCGCTGTCCAGTTTTCCTAACACCATTTGTTAAAGAAACTATCTTTTTTCTCTTGGATATTCTTTTCTATTTTGTTGAAGATTAATTGACCATATAGTTGTGGTTTCCATTTCTGGGTTTTTTATTCTGTTCTATTGATCTGTGTGTCTGTTTTGGTGCAGGGCCATACTGTTTTGATCACTACAGCTTTATAATATAATAATTTGAAGTCTGGAATCATGATGTCTCTAGCATAGCTTTTCTTCTTCAGGACTGCTTTGGCTATTCGGGTATTTTGTGGTTCCATATACGGTTAGGATTGTTCTTGCTCTGTGAAAAATGTTCATGCTATTTTGATAGGGATGGAATTAAATATGTAGATCACTTAGGGCAGTATAGACATTTTAACAATGTTTGTTTTTCTAAACCCATGAGCATGGAATATTTTTCCATTTCTTTATGTCATCTTCAATTTCTTTCATCAGCGTTTTCTAGTTTCCAGAATATAGGTTTTTCATTTCTTTTTTTTTTTAAGATTTTTATTTATTTATCCATGAGAGACACAGGGAGAGAGGCAGAAACACAGGCAGAGGGAGAAGCAGGCCCCATGCAGGGAGCCCGACGTGGGACTCGATCCCGGGACTCCATGATCATGACCTGAGCAGAAGGCAGGTGCTCAACCACTGAGCCACCCGGGCTGCCCCTAGGTCTTTCACTTCTTTGGGTAGGTTTTTTCTTAGGTTTCTTAATGTTTTTGGTACAATTGTAAATGGTATTGATTCCTTGATTTCTCTTTGTGATGCTTCATTATTGTTGTATAAATTTGTAACAGATTCGTGTACATTGATTTGTATCCTGTGATACTACTTAATTCATTTTCAGTTTCTAGCAGTTTTTTGGTGGAGTCTTTTAAGTTTCCTATATAGAGTATCATGTCCTTGTCTTATTCCAGACCATAGAACAGAAGTTCTCAGTTTTTCTCCATTGAGGATAATAGCTGTGGTTTTCTTCATATGTGGCTTTTATTATATTGAAATATGTTCACTCTAAATTTACTTTGTTTGAGGCTTTTTTATCATTAATGGATGTTGTACTTTGTCAAATATTTTTTCTGCATCTATGGAAATGACCATATGGTTCCAATCCTTTCTTTTATAAAAGTAATTTATCACATTGACTGATTTGTGAATATTGAACCAGACTTGCAGTCCAAGAATAAATCCCACTTGATCGTAGCAAACGACTTTTTAAATTGGATTCAGCTTCTATTTTATTAAGAATCTTTGAATCTATGTTCATCAGGACATTGGCCTGTAGTTCCCCTTTTTGGTGGAGTCTTTCTCTGGTTTGGTAGGAATGTCATGCAAGCCTCACAGAATGAGTTTGGAAGTTTTCCTTCCTTTTCTATTTCTTGGAATAGTTTGAAAAACATAGGTATTATTTCTTCTTTAATCATTTGGTAGAATTTGCTATGAAGCCATCCTGCCCTGGAGTTTTGTTTATTTGCAGTTTTTAAATTCCTCATGCAATTTCTTTCCTGGTTTTTGTTTGTTCAAGTTTTCTATATCTTCCTCTTTCAGGTTTGGTAGTTTAAATGTATCTAAGAATTTCTCCATTTCTTTCAGGTTGTCCCACTTGTTGGCATATAGTTTCTGTAATATTATCTTATAATTATATTTCCATGGTTGTTATTCCTCCTCTCTCATTTGTGATTTTATTTATTTAGATCCTTTCCTTTTTTTTTTTTTTATGAGTCTGGCTAGAGGATTATCAATTAATTTTTCTAACAAACCACTCCTGGTTTCATTGATCTGTTCTATATTTTCTCCATATGATTTATTTCTGTTATAATCTTTATTATCCCCTTCCTTCTGTTATCTTTGAGCCTTATTTTTTGTTCCTTTTTTACTTCTTTTAGGTGTAAGGTTAGTTTTTTTAGATTTTTCTTATTTCTTAGGGTGAACCTGTATTGCTATAAAATTCTCTTTCAGGACCACTTTTGCAATACCCCAAAGGTTTTGAATGGTTTTGTTTTCATTTTCATTTGTTTTCACATACTTTTTTTTTTAATTTCTTCTTTGATTTCCTGGTTGACTTATAGATTGTTTGGTAGCAAGTTTTTTAGCCTCCATGTAATTTTGGTCTTTCCAAATATTTTCTTGTGATTGATTTCTAGTTTCATAGCATAATGGTCAGAATAAAATATATGATTTCAATCTTTTTGTATTTGTTGAGTTCTGTTTGTGATCTATTCTAGAGAGTGTGACACGTGCACTTAAAAAGAAAGTGCATTTTGCTGTTTTAGGATTGAATGTTCTGAAAATATCTGTTAAGTCCATCTGGACCCATGTGTAATTCACTCAAAGACATTGTTTCCTTGTTGATTTTTGGTGTAGATAATCTGTCCATTGATGTAAGTTGGATGTTAAAGTCCCCTGCTATTATTTTATTAATATCAATGGGTTCCTTTATGTTTGTTATTGTTTTATATATTTGAATGCTCCCATGTTGGGTGTATAAATATTTATAACTGGTATATCTTCTTGTTATATTGTTCCTTTTATGATTATATAATGCCCTTCTTTGTTTCTTTTACAGTCTTTTTTTTAAGATTTTTTTAAAGATTTATTTATTTATGATAGAGAGAGAGAGAGAGAGAGAGGCAGAGACACAGGAGGAGGGAGAAGCAGACTCCGTGCAGGGAGCCCGATGTGGGATTCGATCCCAGGTCCCCAAGATCACGACTTGAACCAAAAGCAGATGCTCAACCACTGAGCCACCCAAGTGCCCCAACAGTTTTTGTTTTTAAGTCTAGTTTCTCTGATATAAGAATTACTAGTCTGGTTTTCTTCAGATATCCATTTGTATGATAAATGTTTCTCTATAACATCATTTCTATCTGCAGGTATCTTTAAGTCTAAAATGAGTCTCTTGTAGGCAACTTATAGTTTTGTTTTGTTTTTAAATCCATTCTGACACCTTATATCTTTTGATCGGGGCACTTAGTCCATTTACTTTCAAAGAAATTATTGATAGATAAATATTTATGTTCATTTTATTACTTATTTTGTCATTCTTGAGATTTCTCCAGTCATCTCTTGTCTCTGCCACTTATGGTCTCTACCTTGCACTCAGAGTCCCCTTTAATATCTCTGGCAGGACTCATTTAGTGTTTGTGAACTCCTTTAGTCTTTGTCTGGGAAACACTTTACCTCTCCTTCTGTTATGAGTGATAGCCTTGCTGGAATACTTTATCCAGAGTATTCTTGGCTGCAGATTTTCCCATTCAGCATTTTGAATATATCACGCCTCTCCCTTCTGGCTTGCAAAATTTCTGTTGAAAATTGCCAGCCAGTTTTATAAGTTTTCCCTTGTAAACTAAGGACTCCTTTTGTCTTGCTGATTTTAAGATATTTCTTTATCACTACATTTTGCCAATGTAATTATAATATGTCTTTGTGGTGGCCTGATTTTGTTGATTTTGATAGGATTTCTCTGTGCCTCTTGGATCTGGATGTGTTTTTACTTCCCCAGATTAGGGAAGTTTCCTGCTATTATTTCTTAAAATAAATTTTCCACCATATTTTCCCTTTTTCTTTTGGGACTCCTTTAATAGGAATGTTGTCATGCTTGTTGGAGTCACTAAATTCTCTACGCCTATTCTTGTGTTGTATAATTCTTCTACCTCTCTTTTTTCAGCTTCATAATTTTCCATTATTTTGTCTTCTATGTCACTAATCCATTCCTTTGTTTCCTCCAGCCTTCTGTTCATTGCATTAAGCCTGATTCCAATCTCATTTATTGCATTCTTCATTTTTGATTGATTATGTTTTAGTTTTTTTATCTCTTATTTTCTCAAGCCCACTAAGTATCCTTATGTTTGTTTCTTTAAATTCTCCATCAGGTATGTTATTTATATATGTTTTGTTTAGCTCTCCGCCTGTGGCCTTATCTTGTTCATTCATTTGGGATGAATTCCACTATCTTGGCATTTTCTCTGTCTCTGATTTCTTCTGTATGTTAGAAAAGCCAATTATTTCTCCTGTTCCTGGAAGTAATGGCTCTATGAAAAAGAGGTTGTGTAGTGCCCAGATCCTGGTACTTTAGAGAGGGTATATCGTGGGTACTCTGCTGTTGTGTTATAACTGCTCTATCCTTTGAGCAGTCATCTGCAGAGGCTGTCCCTGTCTCCTGCAGGTCAGTGTTTTGTTCCTGGCTCTGTGTTTATGCTGAAGGGTAGGAGAGGAAAATGGCACCAGCCAGCTACTATGTTCCCAGAGAAGCACCTCTGTGGTTGCTGCCTCTTAAGAAAGAACTCCTAGAAGAGTAAATGTTCCCCACACTATGTGCCCAAAGGGCTTTCTCAGTCAGTTTCCACACCATCTGCCCCTAGGTTGTTTGTCTGCTTTCTTTCCAGGAGCAGTGCAGTGCTCTCTGGGTTCTAGACCAGCCAAGCTTACTGACCCTTAAAACTTTGGGCTTTGAGCCCTGCTAGTTACAAGAACTCATGAAATTCAGACTCATTTTCCAAGCCAATAGCTTTGAGGAAAAATTCTTCTTGTGCATTCCCCTGGGTTCTTTACCCTCTTGTCCTTCTCTATGACCACAGATCCTTCCCTTCATGGCACCTGTGATCCATTTCTCCTCTAAACCATTTCTCTGTACTTCTTACTTTCTTTAGTGTGGCCTCTTCTCTTCCTTTACTTTTGGAGTTTGTTCCGTCAATCCTTAGGTTGGTTTGGGATGGTTTGATAGATTTCATGGGACAAGATGATCCTAGGGTTCTCCTACTCTGCCACAATCTTTCTCTCAGAATAAAAGCTTTTAAAACTTAGATTCCCATGCAAAATAAAACTCCACGAATGTTAAAAAGTGGAAGGCAAAAATAGAGATATTTATCATTATTTACATATTCATTATAGACATGGCACTATTTCAGATATTCTTGATAAAATAAAATAACATATTTACACATGCTTATAGAACTTACCCTCTGAGAAAATTGGAAATACAAAGGAAGCAGGCATATCCTTCTCAAAAATAGTTCAAATATATGTGAAGCTTAGCTTCATAGACAATTTTTTTGTTTTCTCAATTTAGTTTTTCAGTTTGAAAATATAAGTAACTTTTATTTATGCAATAACCTCCCCCTCTTTTTTTTTTGGTATACTTTAATCAATTCATTAATGTTGGGGATCTATGGAACAAATAATCCTTTTTTGTCCTCCTTAATTCAGAACCATTAAGAAAAATGGCACAGAAAAATGTGGAGACACAAATTCCAATATGCAGCTACTAGTTAATAAAGCAGATTGAGAATATGGTTTTCCATCTATAGACATATTTGCTCACAACCAACCTTGAATTAGATAGACACTTTCTAATACTATAGGCCATACCCAGGGATTAGAGACTATAGCAAATGTGGAATGGAGAAGCAGAAAACTGCATCTGCATCTAAAATGAAAACCCAGAGAGTCTATGCATGATGTTCACTTTCTTCACCCAGTCACACCAGCCAGATATATCACTGATCCTGGAACCTTGGGGAGGGAATGATGTTGCAGAGAGGCTAGAGTCTTTCTTATTTTTCTTTTCCTACCTGGAAGTAAAGACAATTTTGCTTATAACTTAGATTGCAGTGGTTCCCAAACAAGGCACATAACATATGGTAGTTTGCAGCATATGTTGGACAGAAAGCATTTAATAATGGTAGGATGTCAAATTTATACAAATTTGGACAAAGGTGTTTTACTATTAATGTTTGAGTTAGAGCACTTCAAACTTTTCATTCTCATTATGAAAACTACAGTTTACATTGAAAAGTATAAACATGAAAGTCACCTATTTTTAAATAAACATTCCTGGTAACTGTTTCTTTTGTGTGAAGTGAAAAATATATTCTTATCACAACATTGTATAAGCTGTCTTCCAGTATGAAGATGATATATTATTAGCTGGCATCTTATTTTAGTCAGAATTATTGAAACGGAATTGGAAGGAATATTATGATTATCTGTTCCAAATTCTTTCTTTCCTTATTTATTTTTTACCATCGAGGTCCAGAAGTCCAGACAAGTCCATTGGTCTGTAACAAAGTCAGACACAAGTTTTTTTTTTTTTTTTTTTTTTTTTTTTTTTTTTTTTTTTTTGTCAGACACAAGTTTGATAGGTTAGGACTAGGACTCTATTTTCCTCACTCCAGGTCCAGTGGTCTTTCTCATTTACTGACATAACCTGTGTAACATTAAATTAACATGAACTACCTTATTAAAGTTTAAAAATACATCGAGAAGTGTGCTAATTAAAAGTATACAGCTCAGCAGATTTTCACACGGTAAGCACACGCATGTAATCTCCACCAAATTAGTATCTGTTAAGTTCCCTTATGCGACCCACAGTTCACCATTAAGATAAAACCCATCCTGATGACTACCACCAAAATGAGGTCCCCAACTCCTGTATTTTAACCAAGTAGAATCAGAAAATGTACTCTTCTGTTTCTGGTTTCTTTCATTCAGTGCTACATGACACTGAATGAAAGAATTTGCATGTAATATGTGTTGATTGTCATAGCTACATGTAGTTCAGGCTACTCTCTCTTGCATGGTTCTGATATGCACAAATCTGTTATCACAGTTGAGTTAAATAACAACAGTCCCCAACAATATAATTCAAATTCAGTTTCCGTGGTATATTAAATGTATTTGCATAAAATAGAAACCACTGCTGGCTTTTCAGTCCACAAGTTATTATGTAAATAGCAGTTGTACATCCATGGTCACTGATCATTCATGTCTTTCTTTCAAAGTCTGTCAGTGAATAGTCACTGAGCATCTGTTATTTGGTTCATGCACAGATAGCAAGGTGCACAGTTGTGTTATTTTCTTGATTCAACATGATGAACACATGTGACATATTAGGAAAAAATAAAATAACTAAGAGAAAATTATCCAATAAAGACCAAAGAACAACAAAGGAAAGAAAAGTCAGAATTCTGGAAGGAAAAAATAGTCATTAGAGGATCTGGAAATGACAATGGCAAACCTGGAATAGGAAGAAACCTAGATTTGCATGAAGTTATAATATAGACCATACTGAAAACTATGATGAATATATTTTAAAAAGGTAATCTCCTTAACACGTTTTAATTGCCTTAGAAATGGAAAGTTGCATGTGATTGAAAAGGAGCATTTATTTCTTGAAGTAGACAGAATGAATGCCCCCAAAGAGGTCCATGTCTTAATACCTGAAACTAATGAAAATATACCTTACCTGGTCAAGGGACCTTGCAGAGGTCATTAAATCAAGGACCTTCAGAGGAGGAGCATATCCTGGATTGTCTAAGTAGGCCTAATACAATCACCGGGGCTTCCTGAGAGGAACGTAGAAGGGTCAAAGAAACATTATCCAGAGGGGCCAATCTCATCACATGAGTCCTTAAAAGTGGATAATCTTTCCTGTCTGTATTCAGAGGGAGATGTGAGTTTAGCAGAATGGCCAGAATGCTGCAGTATTGCTGGCTTTGAAGACAGATAAATGAGACTCAAGCCAACGAATATTAGCAGCTTCTAGAAACATAAATAAATAAATAAATAAATAAATAAATAAATAAATAAATAAAAAAAAAATAAATAAGAAAACAGATTATCTCCTAAGCTTCCAGAAAGGAAGACAGCCCTGCAGTCATCTTGAGTTTAACCCAGTCAGATCTGTGTCAGGCTTCTAACCTGCAGCACTATCAGACAATAAGTTTGTGTAATTCCAAGTCACTAAATTTGTGACACTTTGTTAATGTAACATCATAAAACTAACACATTTGTCCTTTGAGTTGCATGCAGTATGGTGGAAATCTTCACTGTAAAGGAAAATAAATTTGTGGGATTCAAAGAGAATTTTAATAGAATTGTTGCATAAATAACTGGCTGGAAAATGACACTGCTGCCATTCCAGCCACAGGAACTTAATAAAGGGGAACTTGTTGACATAAATGAAGAAAATGGTTGGAAAGGAT
This sequence comes from Canis lupus dingo, assembly GCF_003254725.2. NCBI lineage: Eukaryota > Metazoa > Chordata > Mammalia > Carnivora > Canidae > Canis > Canis lupus. The sequence goes on from NC_064257.1 coordinate 63,180,727, forward strand.
GAAGATGTCCCAGAGGAAATGATGAACTAAAATCTTCAGGAATTCTTTGATGAATATCATGACACTGAAAACTCAAAGGATAAAAGATTGAAAGTTTCATCTATTGTCAAACAGAAGTATGTTCATAGTGTGTTCATTCTACATTATAAGTTATAGGATGAGAACAAAGAACTATGCAAAGGGTTTGTGATAAGTTTTTTACAACAAATAAAACACTCTGATTCTCAATATCTAATATTTTAATTTGTAGAGGACCAAATAAATATTAATTTTACTCTTTTTTTTTTAATTTTACTCTTGTTTCATTTTCCTCTGCATGTGTGACCAACTGTAAGATTTTAAAATGTTGACAGAGGTTTGTAAAGGTCATGGAACAATTCTAATGTTTTTTTTATTAATAATTATGACCACTTGTCACAGTGCAGCTTTCATGAGCCTTTTATGATCTTTCATTACCATGCAAAGCAAGGGCTGACTGTACTGGATTGCAGTAATGCAATAACATTTGTTTTTCTATTTAGTTCTGGATAGGCATTTGGGTTGTTTTAGTGAATAGTACCATTGTGTACATTCTTCTACATGTCCTTTGGTGAACAAATGTGTACACGCTGCATATGTGTTAAGAGATGAATTGTCAAAATAGAGGACATATGACTGTTCAGATTTAGTAGGAACTGCCCAAGGTAACTATTCAAAGTGGCTAATTTATACAAATATTCATGAGAGCTGAGACTGTTTCACAATCTTTCCAAAATTGTGTGTTGTCTGTGTTTTTTTAACCCATTTGATGAAGTATGTAGTGGTATCTCACTGAGGTTTAAATTTGCATTCCTCTGAAGACTCAATATAATTTTAGTCCTTTTAATATTTTTTCTACTTATATATCTTTTTACTGACTTATGGGAATTTTTATGTAGTCAAGCTATGAGCTCTTAGTCTTATCAACTCCCATCCCCCACGTCTTAGTAGTGTCCTTCAATAAACAGATGTTCTAAATTTTTATGCAACAAAAATTTTAATGTTTTCATTTTTTAAGTGTATTTGTGACCTAGTTTACTAAACAATTTTTTCATGCAAAAGCAATGATGATTCTCTCTTGGTTTTTAGTAGATCTGTTATTGTGTGACTTTCACACTTAGGTCTACAAATCACCTGGAAATGACTTTGTATATGCTGAGATATAAGGGTAAAGAAATTCTTGTTTTGGTTGCATATGGACATCCAATTGACCCAACGATATTTATTCAAAAGACTATCTTTTCCCAACTGGTGTAACAGTTTCTCTCTTGTGTTATCCCATCTTTTTGGTCCTTACTCTCATCCCCACACCATGATTATCCACATATTTTTTCTACAAATCTCTTTTGACATTGTCCTGTAAATTTTCTGGCTTGTTATCTTACTTGCTCTGAAACAAAAGTCTGATGCTTGGGCAAAATAAGCTCAGCAAATAAGCATTACTAAATATATGTCTCATGTTAGCATACGATACTCAAGTAGGTCCTCCATAAGAGCCTCAATACTTATGGAAACATGGGGCAAGACACATGCATTTTTACATGGGGATGTGGAAGACTTTTTTAGAGAAGGTAAGGCATAAAGTAGGGCTTAAAAATTATTTAACATGTTAATAAGTAGATAAGGAATCAGCATTTAGGAAGAGGTGATAACCAGAGTTGCAAATAGGAGGTAATGAGTCTGTTTAAGAGAGTGGCTGTGATTGAAATGTGCATTTGAGGGCGAGAGTGTTTGTGATTGAGTGAAAGAGACTTTTATGTCAGTGTATATGTGTGCAAGAGAAAAAAAATTAAAAAGAGAAAACGTGTGTATGTGTGCATTCAGAGTGCTGAGATATCAATCCCAAAAGAGTTAAAATTAAACTGGGTAAACATGCTTTGGAGCACATGCAAAAGATGTGTAGTGAAGTACAGGGGAAAATATCAGATCATCGATTCATAGATATATTTTAAAGATTGGATTTATTGGGACGTCTGGGTGGCTTAGTGGTTAGGCGTCTGCCTTTGGCTCAGGGTGTGATCCCAGAGTCCTAGGATCGAGTCCCACATCAGGGTCCCTGCAGGGAGCTTTCTTCTCCCTGCCTGGGTCTCTGCCTCTCTCTCTCTGTGTCTCTCATGAATAAATAAAATCTTTTTTTAAAAAAAATTGAATTTATCATCTATCTATCTATCTATCTATCTATCTATCTATCTATCATCTATCTATAGAGCATGGGAGGAGGGGCAGAGGAATATATAGAGAGAGAATCCCAAGCAGACCCCACATTGAGCATTAAGCCTGACACAAGGCTCGATCTCATGTCCCTGAGATCATGACCTGAGTCGAAATCAAGAGTCAAATGCTTAAACAAATGAGCAGCCTAGTAGCCCTGATTGGTTTATATTTTTATCTAAATAGAAATAAGACATTGAATGCTACTGAAATTTAACATTCATTTTAACCAGAGGCATCATTCCTCTTTTATGTGTCAGAAGATCCTACGTCAGTAAGAAAACTCAAGGTGTTCTGAGGGAAGAGGGAGTCCTGTAATAAAAAAGGATTGTCGGTAGCTCCTGGATTCATGATTTTATTTCCAGTGATTGTGTCATGATTTAATAAATATGTACCTGGTTAAAATGAATTTCTGACTCTGTTTTTCTGGTTTTGACTCCATTAATGTCTGCAAAAGGGGTACATTGCTTATGGTAATCATTTATAAAGAAATAAAAATTAAAGGCTTTGTGATTAAGAATAGTAAGTCAGATGAAAAAGAAAATAACAGAGTTGCATTTCTATATCCAGGAGGAGCTGTTCCCAGATATCTATGAAATATGTTAATTATGCATAAATTCATATGTGAAAAAAGTGGGCAAAATATAAAGATATGTCAGCTAGATTATTGGAAATATACCTCTTTCTTTATCTTTCGTAGTTAATAAACCTATTATTTATTGTGCTTTGAGAGAGTAGTTAAAACTATTATGAACTCCTCCTGGCTCACACGACATGTAAAATTAAGGATCCAAAATCTAGAGACAAACATCTATAATGTTTTAGAGTAACATTTAAAATTCTGTGACAGGGCACTTGGGTGGCACAGTGGTTGAGCGTCTGCCTTTGGCTCAGGGCGTGATCCCAGGTTCCAGGATCGAGTCCTGCATCAGGTTGCCCGCAGGGAGCCTGCCTCTCCCTCTGCCTGTGTCTCTGCCTCTCTCTGTGTATCTTATGAATAAATAAATAAATAAATAAATAAATAAGCAAATACGCAATCTTTAAAAAATAGGATATACATAAAATTTACAAAAATAAAATAAGATTCTGCAATGTTATACTTAACCCAGTAGTTTTTAAAGTTTAATTAAAGTGAATAATCAATGTTTAGAAAACTTATTAGTGTCTTAAAAAAAAAACCATACAATTGAGAAAAATGGGTTCTGGTAGGGAAAAAAAAAGGGCTGAAATGATTAGTAGCAAATAATACCAGAACAAATTAAATGCATTCATTGCCAGATTCTTCTACCAGAAAACATTATAGTGTAGTTGATTTGAAAACAAAAGATTGTAAAATTGATACCAATTAGGAAGAATTTAGATAAATTAAAATTGTGCGTATACACATAAATCCACACTGAATGGAGCGTATATCCAAAAATCACAAAGACTCAGAGTTAAGCAGTTGCACAGAAGTCGACATATAAAACAAAACGCAGCCATAAAAATAATAATTGGTGATGACAGCACTTCTATGGGAGGTGTGTCAATATTCACAGATGTCGTAACCTCATCCTGGACTAACCCTTGTATCACGATGTGATGCCTTTTGTCGTTTATTAAAGTCTTTGAGTTAAGGTCTCTAATTTGTCCAAGTATAGCTTCTCAGCTTTCTTGCTTTCATTGCATAATCTATCTTTTCCATCTTTTTTCTTTCAGTCTGCGTGTGTCCTTAGATCTGAATTGAGTCTCTTGTAGGTAAGATATAAATAGGTCTTTTTAAATTCATTTGGCCAGTCTCTCTCATTGGAGCTTTTAGTTCATTTACATTTAACGTAATTATTGATAGGCATATTCTTAATACTATTTTGTTGATTATTTTCTGGCTGTTTTTGAAGTTTGTCCTTTTCTTGCTCTCTTCACTTACAGTTTGATTTCTTTCTTCTTTTTTTTTTTTTTTTTTTGTTTTAAGCTTAGATTCCTTTCTCATTATCTTTTGTGTATATGTCTGTAGGCAGTAAATGCTTTTTGAAAGACAAGACGAAGGAAGAAATGTAAATGTAAGTGTGTTTTCACGATATTTTAGTTGCTTCGACTAATTTCAAGCCAAAAGAAATTTTAAACAAAAGCTTCGCTGAGAGATACTCTCTGTTTCTGTGTGAATAGTTATTTTAGTAGTTAGAGATGACCTTTGTGGAGTCCTGGACCCACGTGTCCACCATATTCCATGTCCTTTTTTTTTTTCTCCCCTTTTTGAAAGAGTTTTCTATCGCTCTTATTTGCTAACTCCCCATTCTGATATGATGGACCTCATTTTCTTTACAAGCAGCTTTTGTTATCTCTGCCACTGCATTTTTTCAGCTTTATTCCACTTTACCTTTGTAAATGAAAGAAGTGAGGATGAGAGGAGAGAGTATAAATTCCAGAGTATTCTTCTCAGAGAAGAATATATAATCACAGTAAATTAGTTAAGGTAGCAAGTACAGCTACTCAGCTATACTTATATTAGCAGGCTTGAAATATTAATGCTTTAATTCTTATTTTTGGCATTGAATTCTAGAAGCTATAACACTAGATGGCCTGTCTTTCATTCATTAAATATCAGGGAAAAGTAAGAAAAGTATAAACACTCCTTCTGGTCTTTTCTCATAATGTGTTAGTCGAAGTTTTAGTTTGGCTCTTAGGTCTCCTAATATTTTTTTAGTTAACATACAAAATACTGAATTTTAATGAAAACTTGAGACACTCTGAGTATTCATAGAAAGACTTACCTTTTCTTTTTTTCCCCTCTTTTTCTTTGAAATATGCATGATTTGGTTTATCTTCTTTCCCAGTATCACACATGTATGTATTATGCTGAAAGTAATCTAATAAAACGGAGTCTATCCCACTAATTTGTAAATCAAGTTCCCCCTCCAATTTTTTTTTTGGTTTTTATTTAAATTCCTGTTCGTTAGCATACAGTGTAATGTTAATTTCAGATATTGCCAGGGTTTTGTTTTCTTTTTTCTTTGTAACTCCCCCCCCCCTCCACAGACACAGGTCTTGTTAAACGTAAGGCTCATTTTTATGAGAATAAAGTTTATAGAGTTAGCTTTTATTTAATTGTAATTTAAGATAAATTTGTCCCTTAAATTCTCAAAGGACAGATGCTTTGTTGGGGAATATGATAAAGCAATGATTACTAGTTTAAAGTCCAGACTTATTTATACTACACTAGAAAAGTGACTTTGGTTCATTCACTTACAAAAAAAACAAAATAATACAAAACAAACACACACACACACAAACAGTAAACAAAGAAAAACAACAAAACAAAAAAACTACCTCTGTATTGTCATCTGTAGTATAAGCAAAAATAACACGCAGCCCAAAATATTTTTTTCTCAAGTTTATATGTCATAATGTCTATAGTATCCCTTTATATATGATAAACTGATTTGGACTCAAGTTGAGTATTGATCTTAACCCCTGAGAAGGAAATTGCACCTGAACAGATTTTTTAAAAATCAGGGTAAAGTTCTACAAAATATTGGTTGGACAAACTATGTAACCTTGAATATTTTGTCTCAATATCTTCATCTGCAAATAGGGTTATAATAAAACTCAAATTATAGAGTTAGTTTTAGGATTAAATGAGATAGGTATCTAAAAATTATAGCAGAGATATTGGCACATAGCATGCAATACAGTTACTATTTTTCATAAACTATGCTTGTGCAGCCTGTGTTCCAAGCCAATCAATAGATGGAACTATATCTATATTGAAGACCCAGGGATGTTGTGGCGGTGATTACAAAGCCAATCATCATTATATTTATAGATGTTATTATATTCCCCAAGACTTATTTTCCATTTTCTATTCCCCAAGAAAATTGTCTATTTTCTGTAAGAGATTAGCATATGAGGAGGGCACCAGGGTGGTTCAGTCCCTTAAGCATCTGTCTTCAGCTCAGGCCATGATCCCAAGGTACTAAGATCTAGCCTTGCATCAAGGCTCTCTGCCTAGTGGGGAGCCTGCTTTCCCTCTTCCTCTGCCCCCAACTCATGCTTGCACATCCCCCCCCAAATAAATAAATAAAATCTTAAAAAAAAAAAAGGAAATTACCATGTGGGAGCAACTATAATGTTGTGATGATCTAAATAATTGAATATATTAGAAAACATGCGAATCTCAAATAATTGTGATAATTGCTTCTTTTTGTTTGTTTGAAGATTTTATTTATTTATTCATGAGAGACGCAGAGAGAGAGGCAGAGACACAGGCAGAGGGAAAAGCAGGCTCCATGCAGGGAGCCCGACGTGGGACTCGATCCCGGGACTCCCGGGTCATAACCTGAGCCAAAGGCAGACACTCAACCACTGAACCCCCAGGCGTTCTGTGATAATTGCCTCTTAATGATGAAAGTTGTCTGCATTACATCATAATCCCAAAAGGATTTATATCATCCTTAGTCACTTGCAATAACTTTAGGTTTACAGCATTGTCCAAGAGCTTGTTATGAGGACTTAAGATTCTACAATAACTTGGTACTTAGGGACTTAAAATAAGTTCAAGTATGGTTTTAATTAGCATGTTAATGTTATATGCATGTCAAGTTTTGGAAAACAGTCATTAATTTAAATATTTTAAGCGTATTTTTGAAATATGATGTATACATTTAATTTGAAAAGTATTTGATAATGAAAAAGAAATACCAATATGTTCCCGTACAATTGCCTATGGATTGGAAATTATATAACAAAAAATATTATATCTCAATTACTTAGGATAACAATTTTAGTTCTTTTCTCCACTGGAAATTTCCCAGAAATATTCTAATAAATCTAATGTGGCAAAATAATAATTGAAAAGCAGAAGTTTATTATCTTGATTTTGTAGTTATAGAATTGTAGGTTTTTATTCAGAACGCAATAATACCTGAGGATTAAGTCCTGTTTGGGCAGGCTAGCTTAAGAGGCAATAAAGTCAGTTATCATATAAGTTATTTATTACTCTTGCAAAAGCAGACAAGTCATTTTTTTTAAAATAGCTTAACCATAAGCTATAAGTGTATGGACAAGCCTTCTTTATCAATTCTAAGAAATGCCAAAAAAATGCCAATTAATAAATAATATTCTCAATGTCTGGGTGCCTAACTTATCATAGTAATAAAGTATTGTGAGAGTGAATTCAGTCAGTTTTCATCCTCATGTAGTATATGTTGGGATTGATTACAGTACTTTTTAAAACATTTTACCTAATTTAAAGTCAATTTAAAAAACCACAACTTTCTGATTAATCTCCTTGCTTTAAATGTATCATTTGATCCAGTTGAAATTGTGAAATTATCCTATTTGACAAACTGACATTTTTATTATGCTCTATTTTTAATTTGTAAATAGATATCTTTAAGTAAACAAATAATCATTATTAACTCAGTATAATGTCTGAAATACTATTGTTTTTGTTAGAGATTAAGTCCATAATATTTTAGTTGATTGGGTTTGCATATGATAGCAATTAAGTATAATGTCATAAGAAAAATATTAGTATCTCATCAGTAATATTTTTCCCTGGCTTCAGAGATGAGTGATGATGTGACATTTGCTCAGATTTCTTGTAAAGCCCAATCAAGGAAGCTAGAGGAATATGCTAGATCTAAGGTAAAAGCAAGTCCAACTGCAGGTGCTATGTGTTGGATATTCTAACCCAAGTGTGCTGAGGCTACTTCTGGAGAAGGCTTATTTTGTAGTCTGCAACCGGCGTGTGAACTGCAACTGCTGACTTGCCATATATCCTTGGGGGGATTAATGACTTGTAAGTTATAAAAGCTGAAGGAAAGCTGAGCTCAGTCACACTGGCTCCAGTATCTGTATAGTTCTAGAAGCGTGCCTTGGCCAAGATCCCTCTTTATTCCAAATAGACCCCAGTCAAAATAGACTGGAACGGTCTGACCATGCATGTCATCCTCTGCCCTTCCCACCCACTTCCACCCTCTCAGATTTTCATTTGATTTCTATACCTGGCAATACTGGGACTCCTAAGAGATGAAGTGAGGACCTTGTGTGGGGGATTATTTTGGAGTGAGACTCGATTATATTCCAAAATTTACATTTCTTGTCAGTTACTGCTTCACCCCATATATTTGTTTAATTCTGACTCAAAAAATAGCAGAGTTTCCTCCTTAGTAAGAATTTTTCCCTGAGGATAAATTGGCTTAAGACTGACTGTGAAAAATTAAATCATGATTAAAACACTGCCTATAAGCAAAATTATTTTCCTATGATTTAAAAATCCTTTATAAAAGGAGACAAAGCTATTGATTTTACAATTAGAATAAAGCTTAAACTTCTCATGTAGGAGGTAAAATAAATAAAATTTTCATATTCTAGGGAGAGATGTATTATTAACTATTTTATTAACTATTAACCATTAATTATTTTAATGCATTTTAATATATTTAATTTATTTTTAACATTATCACAAGATCATCAATTGAGAACAAATTGAATATATGGTATTTTCCACATATTATTTCATGAAATTCTCTGGTGTCGGTTACTTTTACGCTCATTTCTTATTAGGCTATTCCTGATATGACAATCACATTTTTAAACTCTTAATGACACTCATACTTTTAAAATCTTAGTTAAAAGAATAACAAAAAATGGAACTAATCAAATTCTATAGCTCAATCTATTGATATCCGCACTAAAAAATTACTTAAAAGGCTGAAAAATTCAGACTTTTGGAAATAGGCTGTTAAAATATTCCAGTTAAGCATCTGCCTTTGGCTCAGGTTATGCTCCTGGGGCCCTGGGATCCAGCCCTGCTTTTCCCTCTCCTTCTTCCCCTCCCCCTACTAATGATCTCTCTCTCTCTTTCTCTCTCTCTCTTTCTCTTTCTCTTGAATAAATAAATAAATAAATAAATAAAGCTTTAAACATATTCCATTTGATTGTCTTGTTTCACATTTATGCCCAAAACCCACACTATGAATTTGTTGTGTGTATCTGAGGGAGATGAGGGATTGTCCTAAAGGAAGGAAAAGTTGTCAAAGACCATCAACCTAGAAAAATGTAATCCTAATACAGTAAATTGAGGGCGATACATGTTATGAAAATGTAAGGACAAACTCCATCCTTTCTCTGACATGGACTTTGAGGTCCTAGAGCACTTTCTATGTTACACATTGTGAGGTGGGCAGGAGAATTGGAAGGTGCTGCTCGGTAAGAATCCTGATAGAGGGAGATATCTACAGTATTTAGAATTTTTTTTAAAGATTTTATTTATCTATTCATGAGGTACACAGAGAGACACAGGCAGAGGGAGAAGCAGGCTCCAAGCAGGAAACCCGACATGGGACTCGATCCCGGGTCTCCAGGATCAGACCCTGGGCCAAAGACAGATGCTCAACTGCTGAGCCACCCAGGTGTCCCAGTATTTCTTTTTCTTTTCTTTTTTTTTTCTTCTTATTGAAGTTTGCTTTGCCAACATAGAGTATAACACCCAGTGCTCATCCTGTCAAGTGCCCCCCTCAGTGCCTGTCACCCAGTCACCCCGTACCCCCCCCAACCTCCCTTTCCACTACCCTTTGTTCATTTCCCAGAGTTAGGAGTCTCTCATGGTTTGTCTCCCTCCCTAATTTTTCCTACTCATTTTCCCTCCTTTCCCTTATAACCCCTTTCACTATTTAGAAATTAATACAGTATTGCCATTCCTTTTATTTTAATCTAATCTTCAGAATTCTAATTTGTAATCTATGGTCTTTGCAGTGCCAGGGAGAATGAAAGGAACAGGTTTTCCTCAACAAAGTTGATAAAGGGAAGCCATTCTCTGTTGTCAAAGTTTAGGAAACCGGAATTAGTTATGGTTGGGGGATGAAGGAGACAGATGCTTAGCCAAGTGGTGCTATCAAGAGATTTGGGCAGCTGACTTAGCATAGCACAAGAAGGGGTAGATCAAGAGAATATTTAGGCCTACTCCTGAGCATATCAATCAGAAACATGGGGAGCTAATTAGAAGGCACTGAAAGGGCTCATTGAAAGAAGCTAATTTCTGGCAGTAAAGCTCCTTGAGAATGAGCAGCTATAATTTAGGTTGCATACAAATTAGGACACCAAGGCTCAGAGAAGTTAGGTAGTTTTCCCAAGGTTACAGATAATAAGTTGCAAAACCATTACTTTAATACTACATTATTTTAAGACTTTCCATTCAAATATAATCTCCAAAAATCAGAAATGATGACCATTCAAACATTGATGTTACTGGTATCAATTATTAGTCATGGCAGTGCAATGACATTCACAGATAATGGTTTATATACTTTAGTTAGACTGTCTTTTAAAAGGTAGAAGGAGCATAGAGAAGCTAGGAAGGAGTAAGAGAAGATCCAGAAATTGTATAAACTTATTTTGCATCTCTGCTCCCATTGACTGTCTAATATAATGACTTCGAGAAAGCTGTGGCTTTATTGGTCCTAGTGATTCACTCATGAGGGAACAATCTAATGGAAAAGGGAAACAAATCGTCAACAATTCAGATAAATTATTGTCAAAATGAAGATCCTGTAAAGAGATCATCTTTGTAAATTAATCAAAGTTATGAATTTATCCCAACCACTGCTCACAAAGATGATAAAGAATAATTTCTGCACACAGAAACAATTTATAAAAAGGAAAATATCAGCAACTATTTTGCCTTATTTATTAATGTTAGTCTTGTTTTCTGTATTAAACTTCTCATCACTGTACTGTAGAATAATTTTGTATTGGAAAAGTCTTTTCTTCCTCTCATCTCACAAAGAAATTGTTTCTTATGAATATGTATAAAAAATGTCAGATTTCCACCAGAGAAACAGAACCAGTAGGATATACAATCAATCCTCATTAGTTTTTGCAGATTTCATTAAAGTGTATTTGTAACCTCAGAGTCAACACTCACAGTTCTTTCCTGGCCATTCATGAACATGCCGAGTTGGTGCGTAAAAATAAACATCACAGGAATTTTATAACATTTCAACTTGCTTTAATATTATAATTTTAATTTAACTGGTCCAGAACAGTTTTATCCAGGAGTAGTTTTCCCATCCAAGGCACTTTTGACCATATCTGGAGATATGTTTTTTTGGAGTTCAAGTGCTACTAATATCTAGTGATGACTGTAAAGGGTAGCATTTGAAATAATAAATTATGAATCATGAGAACAAAATAGTGAGCCTAAGCATTTGTCACATATCTGGAAAGATTAGTATATCATGAAATGACCTTATAGATAAATAGTGGCAAGATAACTATTCAGCAAATAGTGCAGAAAGGCATGTGGATAACTTTTAAAAAATAATAAAACTTGGAATTTTGCCAATCATCATTTACCAAAAATGCCTAGACATATAAAATGGCTAAATCTGAAAAATAAAGTGATAAAACTTTCCAAGAAAGCATGAGGAAATAATTCGTTAAATAGCAATGAGATAAAGCCTCTTATGTCAAGAGGGAAGATAATTAATTCTACTAAATAAAACATTAAAAAATTTCTCTATGCCAAATGACAACATGACAAAATGGGAAGAAAATTAATAAATAAGGGCATTACTCAATTGAAAAAACATGTGACAGATAAAGGATTCATCTCCAGAGTACATTAAAAGCTTTTAGAAAGCCATGAGTAAAATATAATCCAATAGAAAAACAGCACACACAAAGTCTTGGAAGGCCCAGGCTAAGCTGATTAACAGACTAAAAGAGGTTTACACATGATCAGAGAAATGCAATTTAAAATACCGAGATATCATTTCACACACTTAAATTTGACAAAAAAAAAAAAAAAGCTAACATCAAATATTTTTTATTAATTAAGAAGCAAAAAGTCTCTTAATGTGGTTGCTTAGTGTATTAATCTAATTTTCCCATTGTTTTTCTAATATGTGTTTTAGATGTTGCCAGTGTAAGAAGCAAGAGAAAGTCAGTGCTGACACTCGGATTGAGTCCTTGGTATTTGCGGGGCTGGCAGTTAGCTAAGCTTTGCCTCCCAAATGCTACCTTAGCTGATCCTTCAACTTTTGATATTTTACTATGGAAGCTATAGCTTGCCTCTAATGTTAAAGAATCCACTTGAGATTCTTATCATGATATTGTTATAAATGCATTTTGATATTTCAAGGTGTGAAGATTATTTTGTTATTTTGTGATACCTGATTTCTCACTTAAGTACTTTTACTGTCAAAATAGTGCCTCAATTATTTAAAACGACTTGAGGGCTGCTAGTAACTTTTCTGAACCATCTTGGCTATATCACTGCGTGCATTTATCTTTTCTCATAAAGACACTGTATATGGCATACCTCACTTCATGCTGAAGCTTTCCCCGACTGTACTTTGCCATGACTGCGCCGAGGAAGTTTACCTGTGCTACTTTGCCTAGAGCGTTTGCTAACTTTGTGTCTCTGTGCCACGTTTGGTAATTCTCATAATATTTCAAACTTTTTCATTAATATTATACTTGATCTGTCATCAGGGATCTTTAATATTATTATTGTAATTATCTTTGAGCACCAAAAACTGAGACATTACAAAATAGTAAACTTAATCGATAAACGTTATGTGTTCTAACTGCTCCATTGACTACTTCTCCATCTCTGTGTCCTTGGGCCGCCCTGGTTCCTGAGACATAGCAGTATTGAAAGTCGGCCAAATAAGAGCCTTATAAGTGTTTAAGTGAAAGGAAGTGTCACACATTTCTCTTTATTTTATTTTATTATTTTATTTTATTTTATTTGTTTTATTTTATTTTATTTTATTATTCTATATATTTTATTTTTACTTTATTTTATTTATTTTTTTGAAGATTTTATTTATTTATTCATGAGAGACACAGGGAGAGAGAGAGAGAGAGAGAGAGGCAGAGACACAGAGGGAGAAGCAGGCTCCAGGTAGGGAGCCTGACATGGGTCTCGATTCTGGGACTCCAGGACCATGCCCTGGGCCAAGACAAGAGCTCAACTGCCGAGCCACCCAGGCGTCCCACACATCTCTTATTTAAAATTAAAAAAAAAAAAAAATAGAAATGACTTAGTGAGCACGTATGTCTGCGATAGGCCAAAAGCTAGGCCACTTGCACCAAAGTCGTGATGCCAAGGAAAAGTTCTTGAAGAAAATCAAAAAAGCGCTACTCCAGTGAACACAGACGTGGCAAGAAAGTGAAAGTCTCAATGCTGATGTGGAGAAATTTTCAGTGGTCTGCAAAAAGATCAAACTGGCCACAAGTTTCCCAAAAGCCAAAGTGAGGCCCAGCTGTCTTCAGTTCTAGGGAGGATGAGAGAGGGGAGGAAGCTGCAGAAGAAAGGCTGGAAGCCAGCAGAGGCTGGATCCTGGGGTTTAGGGGAGAGGCCATCTCTGTAACAAGACAGTGCAAGGTACAGAGCGAGTGCTGATGGAGAAGCTGCATCAAGCTCCTCCGAAGATCTAGCTAAGATGCCTAAGACACACTCAACAGCAGATTTTTCAGTGTAGACGAAAAAGCTAGGGCACCTGGTGGCTCAGTGGTTCAGGCTCAGGTCGTGACCCTGGGGTCCTGGGATCGAGTCCCACATCGGGCTCCCTGCATGGAGCCTGCTTCTCCCTCTGCCCATGTCTCTGCCTCTCTCTCTGTTTCTCTCATGAAAAATAAAATCTTTAAAAAAAAGAAAAGAAAAAGCTATATATTGGAAGATGACATCTAGGACTTTACCAGGTACAGAGAAGTCCATGCCTGGCTTCCAAGGACAGGCTGCACCTGCTGGTTTTAAGCTAAAGCCAATGCTTATTGGTCATTCTGAAAACCTGGGAGTCTCAAGAATTACGCTAAGTTTACTCTCCGTGCACTTCATAAATGAAACAGCAAAGCCTGAATAACAGCCTATTGATTGTCCCCATGGCTTACTGAACATTTTGAGCCCACCGTTGAGACCTAATGCTCAGAATGAAAGATACCTTTAAAAATACGGCTGCTCATTGACGAGGCACTGGTGGCCCAGGAGCCTGATGGAGACGGCGACGGATCAGCCTGGTCTGCAGCTTTGCCATCACAGCGCCCTTTCTGCGGCCCGTGCATCAGGGAGTGGTTTCAACCTTCAGATTTTAATTATTCAGGCTCTACATTTTGTAGGGCTACCACTGCCGTGGACAGTGACACTTGGGAAGGATCTTGACAAAGTAAATTGGAAACCTGTGGCAAGGAATCACCATTCTGGGTACCATGAAAGAAATCAGTGATTCACGAGAAGAGGCCGAAATCTCGACCTTCACCAGCATTTGAAAGAAGTTGATTCCAACCATCATGGATGATGTTGAGGGGTTCAAGAGTTGAAGGAACTGCCAAGTGTGGAAATAGCAAAGGAACTAGAATTAGAAGTGGAGCCTGAAGATGTGACTGGACTATGACAAGCTAATTATGAAACTTGAGTGGCTAAGGACCTGCTTTTCGTGGGCGAGCAAAGAAAATGTTTTATTGAGGTTGAGTCTACTCCTCATGGAGACATGATGAAGGTCGTTGAAACGACAACAAGGACTTAGCACATTGTGTAAAGTTAGTTGATAAAAGCAGTGGCACGATGGAGAGGACGGACTCCAATTCTGAAAGACGTTCTTCTGGGGGTAAAATGCTATCAAACAGCTTTGCGTCCTACAGAGAAATCACCCAAGAAAGGAGGAACCAGCCACTGGAGCAAACTTTATTGTTTCTTCTTTTAAGAAACCGCGGTAGCTACTCCAACCTTTAGGGACCACCACCGTCCATCATCGACACCGATGCAAGGCCCTCCATCCGCAAAACGATGATGACTTGCTGAGAACTCTGGTGGTGACTAGCAATTTTTAGTAATAAAGTGTTTTTTTCTTAATCAAGGCACACATGCTCTTTTTTTTTAGACATACTGCTGTTACACACCTAACAGCTCAGGGTATAGTTAAACATGACTTTTATATGCACTCGAAAAACACGGTATTTATTTGACTTGGTTTATTGTGACTTTCACTTTATTACAATATCCAGAATTAAACCCGCAACAGCTCCAAGATGATGAATGCACCACGTGTGTGATGCGCTTCCCTATCTCAGACCTGCTCCTGCACTAGGCCCCCTGTTGCCCTCAAAGGTGTTACTGTTCACCCAAATAAAAAAAAAAAAAAAAGCCTCAAATTCAAGGATCATTACGGATTCTTATTTTTGCGGACTCAACATTGGCGAAATCTGTTGGGACAACATTTAAAATAAATCCAAGTTCAAACAATTCTCACCACCTCTACTGCCGTCCATGTATTTCTCACAATTATCGTCTCTTCTAAATGGATGAAAGGATGCTTCCATTCTTGCCCCACTGTTTGAAAGATAGTTCTTTTAGCTCACTTGTTGAAAATCCCTCAGTTCTACAGAGCTAGTCCTGGCTGTTTTCCATCAATATCACTTTCCAATTTCTTTCCCACACATCCTGCTGCATCACATTGTCCTTGTCATTCCTTGAATAAATCAAGCAGGTTCCACAACAGAACTTAGCACTTGCCCTCTGGGTGTACTCGCCCCTTTCATATTTGCGGGGCCCTGCTTCTCATCGTCTTAGGTCTCTAAACAAGTGTCCCTTCCTCAGCGAGTCATTCTCTACCCTCACTCGAAGCCATTATTCTGTTTTGTCTTCATACAGTGGTTTACTTCAACTAAAATTATAACTTAGAAATTTTATATCGATTTTCTTAAATTATATATTTTTTTAAAAAATTAATAACCTGTGCAGTGTTTATTTTCCCCCAGAAGATATAAGCCTCTGAGGGGGGAAGTCATGGTTCTCCTTGTTAACAGTGAACAGAAAATTGCCTAATACCTGCTAAGCATTTGTTATATTTTTTTGAAATAGCAAATAAACATTGCTCGATTTATATACCAATAATGGAGAGGCAAACAATGGACTCTTATCGTATTTAGTAAAGCATTTAAACCACATTTTAAAGATTTACCAGTAAAAAAAAAAATATATTAAAATAATCCCATTTTGAAAAGCAGTGTTTTAACTTCAGTTTGCACATTTCAAGCTGAGTTAAGCCTCTATTGGTATCGCTGCTGTATGTGACGGGACTTTTGACCAATTTTGAGCACCACCGATTCACAGTGTAGTCTAACTAAATCTGAGGAAGCAAAGTACAGTTTGTGCATGACCAATGTATGCCTTGGCAGTAATTCATCCACACGAGGCAAAGCCACCTACTGCTTCAGGAGCACAAACATTTCATTCCATTAGTGCAATCACATTATTCCCGAGCCTGGCAGTGATGGATAAGTATATCAAAAATTGAGAATTTTGTGCAGTGGTGACATTGTAGACCAGTCTGTCAAAGGGCCACCTGTCTTTTTCTGATAGGAACCCGTAATTTTGGTACTGGTCAGGGAACAAATAAAGAATAATGAAGCCCATTTTTTGTTTGATGTGTCATTTTAAAACAAGACTACTATCCAACCCACTTATTATAGATTTACTAAATGAATTAATGTATAGGTTGAATTAATACTGAAACTCAGAATCATGATTTCTAGTTACTTCCTGATCATAATGTTAACGGTGAATTTTATTTTGTATTATCTTCCTTTGCAAATCTTGTGCATGGCAACCATGAATCCAAAAGAGCATATGAGAAGGGCTGACACAGGTGAGTGATGGAGCAAAAGAGTAGGATGGTTAATCGATCCCGTGGACCATCTCTGAAGAGTGAGATGCGGAACTGGTCTAATCCGTGGCCGTACTGCCCTGTGCCCCTTTCAGGCCTGACCTTCCCTGTACATTCTTAAACAGGTGAAACCAGGAAAAGTGGAATAGCATTAATAATCTTGAAAAAGAAATTTTCAGAAAATCCACAAATATAGTGTAAGTGGTCATACTGCAGCTGCATTTATTTGTCTTGAAATGGGGGAGATTTAATCATTTAATGTGATGTAAATATCTGAGCTTTATTCGCTGGTCCTTTTTGTCTGTTTTTATGCTGCAATTTGATTTTTTTTTTCTTTTGAGCACTGACAGAGTGCGAACTCTTCCCATTTTCTGTTTTCCTCTCTAAGTTATTGCCCTCTTGTCATCGCTGAAAAGGAGACGGGCACTATACAGAGTCCCTACAAATAGAGGCCATTCGTTCATTCATGCATTCATTCAAAATTACTTATTTTTCCATATAACTAACATGTATTTTGATGAACTCTATGAAGTTCATAGACTAGTGTGATGACTCAAGTTATGGTTTGAGCTAGAAGTAAGGTTCTTGGTTTGAAGCTTGCATATTTAAACAAGCTGTTTCCCATGTGATAAATGTTTAGATAAGAAACCAAATGCTACAACAGTAACTGGTTTACGTTTGGGGGGGTTGCTACTTTATACAGGATGGCTAGTGTCTGAAGTGACCACCGTAGTTTATCTCATTTTATAGTAGGAGCCGTAAATGAAAATACTTCTGTATTTATGTTAGTTTTCTTTTAAGCACCATTCATTAAATATTTATTGAGTGACTACTTTTTGTCAAGCACTGGTCCAAGTGATGAAGATGCAGCTACAAATAAAGAGGTGAATTTTTTTTTCTTATATAGCAGACAATTCAATGGAGGAAAAAAAGCATTTTTACATAAGATAAATCTCAAAAAAATAGACAGTTTTTAAAGTTGTATTACACTCTAAGGAGAAAATTATAGCAAAGCCAGAGGATAGCGAGTATAAGGTTGCAGTGTCCCAGTTTAGGCTAGGGAAGATCTCACGGAGCAGATGACCTAAGTAATGACCTGAAGGAAGTGGGACAACCATGTCCTGTTTTCCCAGACCAATCCGGGCAGAGACAAGAGCAAGTGCAGAAGCCCTTGGTGGGATCATCCCTGTCGTGCTCAAGGAAAGGCCAAGGAGGGGCAGCTGGGGGGCTCAGCAGTTGAGCTGAACACCTGCCTTCGGCTCAGGGCATGATTCCGAGCTCAGGATCAGGGATCGATTCCCCGCATCAGGCTCCCTGCGAGGAGCCTGCCTCTCCCTCTTCTATCTCTCCACCTCTCTCTCTGTGTGTCTTTCATGAATAAACAAGTAAATAACAGAATCTTAAAGAAAAAAACAAAGGACCAGCAAAGAAGGCAAAGTGCTCTAGTGACTAATAAAGGAGATTAATAAAAGGGGAAGTCACAGAGGTAGCTTTGGCTTGGTCACTTTGTATATAATATCAAGGACTTTGGTTTTTACGCTGAGTACGATGAGAAGCCATTGGAAGGGGTGTCATATCCGATTTTGTGGGAAATATATAGAAGTGAATGTGGGCAGAAGAAAAGTGACCAACCAGAAGGCTCTTCCAGCTGTCCAGCAGAAAATGATGATGGATTAGACCGACATGGTGATTGTAGGGGTGGTTAGAACTACTTCAAATCTGGATAAATTTTCAAGGAAAAAGTGGACAGGATTTTAGGGTGGAAATAGCTGATGACAGCTTTTTTAAGATTTTTATTAATTATAAAAGGATAGTAGATATTATTGACCTTTGTTATAAATATTAAAATTTATGCTAAATTTTTGGACCTTTTAAAATACTCATTTTCCATTGTCTCATCAATTTGCGAAACAGGTAGTGTAGATACTAGGTCTATAATTTTTTAAGGGAAACTCAGGTATAAAGTAGTTAAGACAAAACTAGATATTGCAAGAATTATGCATGAGAATGGCAAATTAGTTCCTTCTCCAAACACCACAATTTTTACAAAGGTGAAATGATCTGTCCTTAGAAGTTGCTTAAATAACAGAAATAACTTTTACCATGGAACTTAAAATCCTAGGGGGACCTGGGTGGCTCAGTCAGTGAAGCATCTGACTCTTGATTCCAGCTCAGGTCATGACTTCAGGGTCCTGGGGTCAACCCCCATGTCAGGCTCCACGCTCAGTGTGGAGTCTGTTTGTCCCTCTCCCTCTGCTCCTCTCCCTGCTCTCTCTCTCTTTGTCTCTCTCAAAGAAATAAATGAATAATTAACTAAGTAAGTAAGTAAGTAAATAAATAAATATATATATATATATATATTTTAAACAAAACATGAATTTCTATCAGTACACTTTAAGCTCTCGTTTGTGACTTTAACCTTATAAAATCCCTTTGAGTGTGGAACATTGAAATTTAAGCATACTGTTTATACTGTGTTTATTTCAATTCACAGTTAAATACAAAATCCTTAAAATCACTAGCACTTGAAACAGAAATTTAGCATTAAGTAATTACAATAAAAGCAAAATAATATGACTGAATCTACCTCTTTGAACTAAAGGTAGTATTTATACATTCTTATTCTTCTTTTGGTTCTCTTCTTCTATTATTCCACACACTGCTTTCCTATTCCATCCTGTAAGTATTCATGGATTATTACCTTCATATACTGATTATTGTCAGCATCCTTGACCTGTTTGATCAACTATATTTAAGGGACTTCCAAAAAGAAAGGCTATTACCTGTCCCCTTGGAAATCATTTGGCAGGTGATAATGTCTGGATATCCTCACCCCCCAATGGCATATACGCTGCATGTGTTTCCATGAGCCTCGCAATCCTAAAAATACACCCAAGTGAATTCTTGGTAGAAAGGATGTTGATGAGCAGTAGTACTTCGGGCAAACTTGGATTGTTTTGGAATTCTTGAAAGCTTTGCATAGCCTTAATAGCCTCAGATTTTTTGAGATACAAATTTTTCCTTAGATAATAAAAAGATGAAAATGCCACAAGAGGGCAAGAGGACAGAGGCATCCCATAAAGAATATTGGGGAAGCCAGCACATAGAACTGTACCTATATACCAATATCAGCTCCGGCCTGTGTCTTGCTCTATCTGGTTAGATTCTGTACTGAACAAATTTTACTCTTGCTTTCATAATTTGTCCTCTAACGTATTTTCATCATAGTGTCAGCAGCTATTGCGACAACATAATAAATGTCGTTATGTTCTCCTCCTTTAGGGTATATATTCACCAGCAGTGTAGTAGGCAAAATAATGAGTTCCCAAAGCCATTCATGTCCTAATCCTAGGGACCCGTGGACACATTACTTAGATAGGAAGAGATACTGCTGAGAAAGAGATTATCCTGGGTTATCTGGGTGGGACAATCTAATCACCTGGGCCCCTAAAAGAGCAATATCTTTCCCAGATGAAGAGGAGACTATAGAGGAAGGATAGATTCAACACATGGGACGAACTAGCACTTTCAGCGGCATTGAAGACAGAGTAGGAGGCACAGACAAGAAATGCAGCAGCCTCCGGAAGCTGAAAATGGCTTTCTGTTTATTGTCAGCAAATAAATGATAGCATGGTCCCACAAGGGACTGAGTCCTGTCAACAATCCGAGTGAAGAGGAAACAATTCCTCTTCCAAAGCATCCAGAGAGGAGCATAATACCTTGATTTCAGCTCATTAAATACATACTGGACTTTGGTTCTATAAAACTATAATCATTTTTTGTTGTTTTAAGCCACTGAGTCTATGGTTATGTGTCATAGCCACAACAGAAAAACCAAGAGAGGAAGCAGCTGCTTCCGCTGCCCACTCTGTGCATACCACTGATGAAAGAATGGTGAAAAACAGTCTGGAGGCAAGAATCAACTTGAGATAAATTTAGAAAATATGACAAAACTGCCATCATTGGGAATTGTGTTCAGTGGTAAATTACTAGCTGCTTTAGGTAGAGGGTTTTTCACAAAATTTAGAAGCATACATGAGTGGAGAAATGATTAAAGGTCAGATTCCAATACATAGTTTCTGGCTTTCAGAGATTTGCTGTTTGCTTCATCAACAGTATTTCAGAAAATTCAGAAAAGAATACTTGCAAGTTAGTATGAATTTAATAAAAATTTCCTTATTTCCTCTAATGGAGATGAAAGTCATAAGATATTTCCCAAATGAAAATTCAAACAAAATGCAAGTGTTTTCTTAGAAGTGAAGTGTCACCTCCACCATGTTTTTAAACAAATAACTGAATATAAGAATAAATACTGGGTGCCTGAGTGGCTTAATCTAAGTGGCCAACTCTTGGTTTCGGGTTAGGTCATGATCTCAGGGGCCTGGAATCAAACCTGAAATGAGCTCCATGCTTAGCAAGGATTTGGGTTATGGATTCTCTCTCTCCCTTTGCCTCTTTCTTCTTCACCCCTGAGCCTTCCTCCAACTCACGTGTCTGCTCTTTCTCTCTCTCTCTCTCAAATAAATAAATAAATCTAAGAAAGAAAGAAAGAAAGAAAGAAAGAAAGAAAGAAAGAAAGAAAGAAAGAAAGAAAGAAAACTGACCAGAGTCTATATTCAACAACGTCCCTAGGCCAATGGTTGCATTAATTTATTTCATTTTATTAATATACATGATTTTTTTTACCTTTCTGCAACAGAGTTGGATAGTAGTTTTTAATTCTTGAGTATTCATCTAGGCACAGAATCTGTCTTCCAAACCCCTTAGGAATTTAATCCAAGGGTGAAGCCCTACCTCTCTATCTCTTGTCTATCACCCGATACCATCATTTGCAGTTTTTTCGACCCTAATTATTTAGTAGCTGTTAATCAGACACTGGGTAGGTAGTTATCCAGATAGAAATAGAAATTCCGGTTATCTCTTACAGTAGAATTTTTATATATCATTCTCTTGGAAGGTAAAAGATTTTCTCACACCAGGAAGATGTGAGGGAAGAAAGTATATTTGATTCACCTACCCTGAAATCCGCCCGAAGGTCACCCTTTGTCTTACCAGACTTATCAGACCTAAATTAAACATTGTGAAGATTTGGGGTAGACTAGTTCTACAAACTTATAGTCTTCAAATAAGTTTTACAAGAGGTGATAAATGTTATTTTTTGAAAACTTTGCTCTTAATGGCAGATTATTTAATATATTTGTTCTTTATTGTGAGAATTAGAACATTTCTGGGACAATAGCAAAATCATGCTTTTCACTGATTTCTGCCTCCCATACTCTAAAACACGCATACTGTGAGAGTATAAATTTGACAGAAATCTTACAAGTTTTATCGGAAAATTATAAGGCTTCAAAGATAGATGTAGGAGTAGGGAAGTCAGAGAGAACTTAAATAAGACCCTGGATATAGGAAAGTGCAGGGTGTTTTGCAAGAACGATGAAAATGAAAGATGGGTCTTTTTCAGTAAATAAGGCACCTACAGGCGGGAGAGGAGAAGAGATAAAGACTGGAAAACGGGATGAATCATTTCAAGTGAAATACTTTGATTTCTGTCTTGAGAAAATCAACCTTTAATAATCATAACTGTTGGGTAAATCAAAAGTTTTCTATACAGAGGTATTGGCTTAGAGATTATTCTTAGCATTTAAGTTGTTACAGGTAAAGACTCATTTAATAAATTTTTCAGTCATGTAAACTATTAGTTATTATGACCAACCTCTTTTTAATACTGAAAGTACCTTGATTCTACTGCTTTGCTCAATTGATTGTGCTTGGTTAGAAAGTTCATGAAGCATGGAGACCAGTTCTCTTAAATGAATACGTTGGGTCTTGTGACTTGCGATTTTAATTCTTGAGATTGATGCTCTGAGCATTAG
Organism: Canis lupus dingo; assembly: GCF_003254725.2. NCBI lineage: Eukaryota > Metazoa > Chordata > Mammalia > Carnivora > Canidae > Canis > Canis lupus. Next base: position 63,203,483 of record NC_064257.1, read on the forward strand.
AAAACTTATTAGTGGTCTCTCTAATGCAGCTTCGTTTTTCACAGTAATAAATTACCATTAATTTAGAATTGTGACAAAGTCAATCTGCTGCCAAAAGCCAGGTCATAGATTTGCTGTAAATGATTATTTACCTCATTTCTATGCTGCTGTGCTTGACATTTATTTGTTTTCTTTCAGAATATTTGAGTCAGTTTCTCAGTTACTGATTATTAAAAGTAATATTATTTTAGACCTATATTACTTTATGACTTGAATAATAATAATATGTAGTTTACTCAATCATGAATTCTAAGAGGTAACCTAACTGAACTTAACTGCACCCATATATGTATGTTTAGTTTAAATATTTATTTAAGTGGAAGTTACGCAAATAATATGACCTATGGCCAGAAGAATCATTTTAGCCTTTTTTACACATTTTAATATTAAATATTAAAAGATAACTTTTATCATGTACGTGGAATCCTAAATGCTGTTTATTACATTTGAAGTTTTATATAAACCAACCAATTGTAAAAGATGAGAGTGAAATATTATAATGAGGGGATTTATTCTAAAACAAGAAATATGAATTTTTTTATCATCTTTGGGCTTCTAAGGTTGATGTTGTCTTGAACACTTCTATCTAATGACCTAGTGTGCCTGCAGAGTAAATTCTGTGGGCTCTTAATTTGAGCCTTTTTTTTTTTTTTAAACTCTGAAACTCACTTTCATAGATCAACTACATTAAGGATCTTTTAACACTAGGAACCAAAAAAAATGCAAGAAAAATTCTCATGTTGGTTACATGAATAAAAAGAAGATAACTGAAGTGGAAATAATTGTCCAGTTCTCTACTCTTTACTGCATGCTCCAGAAAAGGATAGCTTTTAATCAGAAGGAATGTGTCTTTGGGTGCCTTGCTGGTAATGTCCTTTGGTGGAACATGGCTCAGCTCTGTGAGTGCCAGGGAAAGCAGAAGTTAGTGTCCAGAATTCATTCTCTAGGCTGGTTACAGTACCAGCTGCAGCAACCTCATTTTAGGTTAAATAGCATTTCTGAGAGGTAGGTACTATCATTAGCCCCAATTGGTGATACACAGAGTATTGGTTACAGAAGAGGCAGGACTGGCTATGGGCTAATGTTTGGGAGGCTAGAGAATACGTACAACATGAGGATTCCTTATATCCGTGTGTCTATAAAACTTCTACATAATGTTTGAAACACAAGAATTATTTTTTTAAATTATGGTTCATATTCCATTGTATTGATGTTTCAAGATTCATTTAATTAGTCTTATTGATTCTATTTCATACTCACGTAAGGGGGAAAACTGTATAATATCTGTCCTAAGAATTCGATGAGATTTATTTTTAATGGTTCCAAGTTGTTTGAGTGATATGCATATTTTTGTTGGATACAAAGTTATCTGTTGGGTTTTAATATCTGTCTTCATTAATTTTATTCTCAATGATTGAGGTAGGCTGTCTGGGTCTGAGGACCCAGAGGGGTCCTGCAGTATCAGCCAAGAGAATTCTTAACTTTGTGCAGAAGAGAAATCAAACACGAGCCAAGAGAAAGTGAGACAGAGTTGACTGAAGTTATATAGAGAGTGCAGATACAGTGTCTGGGAGACTCAGAAAGGAAAGAAGAGCGAGTTTCATCTTTATTTCAGGTCTGGGGGTTTTACTGAGGATTGTAGTCTGGAGTACATTCCTCTCAGGCACCCAGGAACTGGTCAAAACAAGGATGAGTGCTCAGGTGTCAGAATATCTGGAGTCGTGGTACCGGAGAACATAAATGACATCTTCACCTGGTCACTCCTTAGATGTTTTCTATTGTGCGGGAAGACTCCCTCGACCCTTACAAGGAGGACATACACTATCTGCACCATAGGCATGTATAACGTGGAAGTGCAAGTCTTAGCAAGAACGGAATCAGGAAACGGAGCAAAAGAAAAAAAAAAAGCAGATCTTTGTGAGGTCTCTTCAGTTTGACTATCCCATGATCACATGAAGTATTCTGGGTTAAAAAGATTTATTCTTAAGTACTTCACTATAAATAATTCATTGACCCTCCACATGGTCCTAATCTCTAGGGTCCTGGGGTAAGTGCCAGGCCAATTGTTTTACATAATACTTGGATGCCTCAAAGGCACACACACAAAAAAAATATATTTCTCTCTTCTTATAAAAAGGAAGGAAACCTCTATCTTTCTCCCTTCCTGAAAAGATTTCCTTGGAGATATAAGGGACTTGAATCTTTACTATAATCACCTAGATAAATGGAATCTATCCAGGAGCCAGACAGTCTTTGTGTCTCATCTTTTCCTACTTAAAGATGGTTTCCTTTTCTAGGTCTTTCTCCTTTTTATCATGTAGGTATCTAGAAAGATAATGTTCCAGTCTCCCTGGCACTCTAGAGTTTACTCTAAGAAACTAGACTGGGCTGTAACCATTTTGCTCTCTCTAGGAGAGAAGTTTTATTATTCTTTTGGATAAAATCAATAAACTAGAAAAATGACCACCAATATAATACTAATGGTGTGGGGTGAGTGAAGTGTTTCTGGGGGAAATGAAAGCAAACATTCTCTATCTTTACATCATATACATTTCAGGAGGCCAGGCCTTACTTAAGTATGGAGAAATTCAGAAAGCCTTATTTTTATCCCTGTCTCTAATCCATTTTGACATCTGTTAGATCAAGCTTATTTATTGTTCCTTGAATGTAAGCTTGGTGAAAGCAGGATTCTTTATTACTTTTAAACAAAGTAAAGTTTTAAATGTTTTCTTCAAACTCCATAATGTTTCTTCTTAGTTGGTTACTTCTCCATTTTTGGTAGCTCAAAATGACCAAATACTGGCACTTTCATAGGTTCAACATAGTATTTGATGGCAGAGATGTGGTTTAAATCTTCCTCTCTGATTTTGCACAAGTCAATTTCTTGTTAAATTTCTCTAAAAAATACAGAAAAAAAACAATTGAGAATTATGAGATAAGGTAATGACTATTCATTTTTAAAGATGAATTAAACCTTTTCAATATAAAATATAAATCTTAATATTTTTCTACTATGGGATTTATATACTTGAGGTTAGTGGGGTCTAGAGTTTTTTTCCTCTCTTAGATTCAATTTTTCTTTTACTGCAGTTTATTCTTTTGGAAGTAAATTGTTGATTATAAGGTTATTGTCTCCTTAGGCTTTTTGTTGTTCACATGTGTTAATCTACCCTGTAGATCCTATTAAGAATTTTCTCTTTATCCTTAGAACCTCGAATGTCCATCAAGCTATAAAAATATTGAAGTTTTAATATTAATAAATTAATTTTAATAGATAGTGTTAATACCATCATTTTGTAAAGTGCCACAAATACTTCTGAAATTATGACTAGAATGGAACTCTCCCTTTTTCCAAAACTATTCACTTACAACCTACTTGTCCCAATAAATGCTACCAATTTCTTGTGCCAGATAGGAGAAGCCCATTATCTTTGATTCCTCCTTTTCCTTAACCTTCTTTCATCCAATTGTGTCAGCAAATCTGCCCCTTCCACCTCAAGACCACATCTCAAATTCATTCTTTTTTTCCATGTGATCTGTACCACTCTCATGAAGCTCAGCGTCACCACTCACTTGGACTTCTCTGTCAAACTTCTCACTCATCTCCCTGTTGCCACTCTTGCCTACATGAGGTAGAAGACAGTATAGGAAAAACCTTATTTTTTTCCCAACTGGTCTTTTAGGGCCTATTTAGTTATTCTTAATTCACTTCCATATAACCACTTTTTGTTGTGCAGTTTAGGCATTGTCAAGGTGAAAGAGTATCATTAATCGGACTAACATAGACAAACATTTTGAAGAAGAAAATTTACTGATAAGCCATGGAACATGATAAATCATATCCAGTACCAGGTTTCCTATTTGCCAAATTAAGATGTTGGACTAGGCCACTTAAAAATATACATCATTTAAAAAATCGTATGTTTCAACTTTCAACCTTTTACCTATCTTCTTGGCTTTTTCTCTGTTGGTCATTACCATATTAATCCTACCATCATTATGATGGTGCCATTGTGAATTGGGTTTTCATAGCTCTGGACCTCATTTTTTTTTCTCATATGTGGATGATTTTCCATACTTAGCATCATTTCTTGAAACAAAAATATAAAATAAGTGCTATGTATACAACATAAAGAACAGAAAAAATAGCCTCTAAAAAATTCCTTCCTTCTCAAAAAGTGTAATTCAAATAATCTTAGAAAACTGAATAAAAACATTTTAACTTTTAAACTAGGTAATTTAACTATGGCATTTTGAATAAATTAGCACATGTCAAAATGTATTTTTGTAGTGCTGATATTATAGGTTGATAAAACTTCATGAAATGTTATGATGGACATTATTTAAACAAAAATGTTATAGTTTTAAGACTATGAGAGAACAGCTCATGAACACATAATATGCCAAAACTATGAGAAATGCAACAAACTGATATAAAGAAATGACTGATAATTTTTCTGATAACAATTTTTTCTGGAACATTGCCAATTATTTTATCATTTTCATGGTTACTGAATTATTCAACCCTAATAAATCTAGTTATGCATGTGTTTAAAAAGCCTTCAAAAAGATTGCTGTGTAGATTTCCATATTTCAATTAAAATTGGTGAAAAAATAAGTTTCCAGGATGTTTAAATCCTAAATGTAATAAAAGATTGCATATATTTGATTTTTTATTGTATATATTTGTAATGAAATACAATAAGAACTATGGTAGTCACTCTAGGTTTGCACATTAGAATTAAACAAGAGGACACTTTTTCGAGGTATATTTTAGGATATATGTAAATATATATATATTTATATATATATATTTCCATTATTTAATTTTATTTCTTATTTTCCCTTATTCCATCATGGACCTGTGTGAATTTCTCTTTGGGAGACATGAATAGGATTTTATGGGAATATTTTGCTGTTGTTCTTTCTCAACATTCATTTTTTTTAAATATTTTACTTTACTACATATATATATGACTCTGGCTATCCCTTTAAAAATACAACAAAATTATTATAAGTAATTTTAATGAAAATAGTAATTGTGTTGTATTATTTTTAAAAAATGTAGCCAGAGTTTTTGTATACACACATATATAAATGTGAATGTATATATAAATATTTGTATATATAAATATATAAAAATAGAAAATGACTTGTTTTCTTGAAGCTTATAGTTTTATTTGAAAATTTTAACAATCACCTCTTTTATTATATTAATGAGAATGGTTTTAAATTTTGACAATGTTTCCTGTATTTTCTGTTTCATTGATGGATTCAACGTATGTAATGATTTTCATTTGTTTTGATTCCTCATACCTTTTGTATTTTATTCCAATGTGAACGGTTATACAGTATAGTATGATATAGTAGTGATTTAAATGCAGATATAATAATTTTTTCCTGATTTATAATTTTAAAGGATTTAAGATTGTATTAGAATTACACACAAAACAGTTTATTGTGTTGCTCAAAAATACAGCAAATTGTGGCAAACTAATTCCATGTCATAATAGTTATGTGACTTTTTGTCAGTACTCTTAGAGACTTTAAAAGCAGAATTAATGATATTTAAAATACACAATCTAAACACCTACATGAGTGTTATGAGTCTTAAAAACTGAATTAGCAAATAATGCATTTTTCAAGTAATGCTGTCATAGCATTTGGCAATATCCTGGGCATTGAAAGTGTGATGGAAATGTTTCTAGACAACTCAAGCTAGATACACTTTTTCCTAAAATTATATATACAGAATAAATAGAAGAAGATTCTGAAATGTGAAGAGAAGGAGGCAGGCTATTAGAGACTGTGATAACCAAGGAATGCCGTGGCAGTGACTGACTGTCCTGAGTTTCTTTTTTTGCCTTATTTATCACAGACTCAGTGAAGTCATAACTTTTTTTTTTTTTTTAATGAAGTCGTAACTTAGAAATGCCAATGGCCGTAAGCCAAAAAGCCCATGTAAAACCTATTCTCTCTATCTCAATGACCAGGAAATGACAGCCAAGCAAGACAGAAAGCTTTCAGACAGTGATGATTCTACTCCAGGAAAATACTGTAGTGCCACACCCGCTCTCATCAGGAAAGGCTAAGTGGAGAGTGGACCTTCATCCTCATCAGGCTATTTTAAGAATCTCCTAATTGCCTACTGTCTGCTAGAGTGGTATCAGAGAAGGTAAATGGGATGGGAATTCAGGTTATTTATCCCTGCTGGGAAATAACATGTTCCTCCTTCTGGTGTCATTGGAGAACATGTGGGGGAGCCCAGACTTTACCTCCATGCAACAGCAACAAACAATACCTCATTCTACCCACTGGGGATGGGAGAGGAGCTCAGAGGGAATTCAGGACTTTGACTACCACCTGTTTTCTATCATGTCAGTGGAAACCACATGGGGGAAATGCAATGGCACTCTCCTCCTCTCAGTCAAAATATCAGTGGATATCTAGTGCAGAGCCGGAAATCCCTGTGGTGCCAACGGAGGCTAAATGGGAAATTTGGACTGTCACCTCACCTGTCAGTATAGAACAGTGTTCCTATGTCCCTTCCTGGCACAGTGTCCTAGGAAAATCGCTAAAACAGACCCAGTTTTTCAACCATAATACCCCAAATATCCAGACATGAAGGAGTCATGCATCAACTATAAACCAGAAAAGTCTTTATTTGAATGAAAAAATAGAATCAACAGATGCCAACATTGAGATAATACAGATGTCAGAATTATCTGAAAAGGATTTGAAACCATCATATAAAATGCCTTAGTGTGCAATGATAAACATGTTTGCAGTAAATAAAACGTTGAAAGTCTCAGAAAAGAACTAGAAGATAGAAGACGCAATTATAGAACTGAAAAATATGGGGCACCTGGGTGGCTCAGTCGGTTAAGTGACAGATTCTTGATTTTGGCTCAGGTCATGATCTCAAGTTGTGAGATCAAGCCCAGTGTTGGGTCCTGTGCTGATAAAAAAAAGACAACCGAAAAATAAGGTAATCAGATTAAAAAAAAAAAAAAAACTCAACGGATAAGTTTAATAGCAGAATGAAGAAGACAGGGGGAAAAAAATCTATGAACTTAAAGCAATAGAAATTAACCAACCTGAACAACAGAGAGAAAATAGACTTTAAAAAAGAATAAAGAGACTTCAGTGGCCTATGATAGTTTCTCAAAAAATCTAATATTTGTATCATTGATGCTACAGAAGGAGAAGAAGCAAAGGTTAAACCTGAAGATTAACCTGAAGGTTAACCTGAAGGTTAAACAGGCATAAGCCTACAGATGTGAGAGTTTATCAAACTCAAAGAGGATAATTCCAATGAAATCCACATCAAGATTTATCACAAGCCTCCTGGGTGGCTCAGCAGTTGAGCATCTGCCTTCAGCTCAGGGCGTGAACCCTGGGTCCTGCGTTTGAGTCCGGGCTCCCTGCAAGGAGCCTGCTTCTCCCTCTGCCTGTGTCTCTGCCTCTCTCTCTTCTCTCTCTCTCTCTCTCTGTGGGTCTTTCATGAATAAATAAAATCTAAAAAAAAAAAAAAGATTTATCACAAATTGAAACGAATGACACACACGAATTTCTTGAAAGCAGTGAGAAAGCAAGCGTACATTGCTGAGAGTGGAAAATAGAATTCAAATGGCAACAGATTTTTCATCAGAAACCATGCCAATCAAAAGAAAATGACATGGCATTTTTCAAGTGCTACGATAAAAAAATTGTGATTCCAGAACTCTATCTCTATAAAGATATCCTTTAAGAATGAAGAGGAAACCAAGACATTCTCAGATAAACAGAAAGTGAAGGAAATGTCAGTAGCATATATATCCTAAATAAATGGTTTGGCACAGAATGTAAATGGTTAAAGAAAAGAAAAGAAAAGAGAAGAGAAAAGAAGAGAAGAGAAGAGAAGAGAAGAGAAGAGAAGAAAAGAAAAGGAAAAGAAAAGGAAAAAAGAAAAGAAAAGAAAAAAGAAAAGAAAAAAGAAAGAAAGAAAAGAAAAGAAAAGAAAAGAAAAGAAAAGAAGAAAGAAAAGAAGAAAAGAAAAGAAAAGAAAAAAAGGAAAGAAAAGAAAGAAAACAGAAAAGAAAAGAAAAAAGAAAAGAAAAGAAAAGAAAAGAAAAAAGAAAAGAAAAGAAAAGAAAGAAAAAAGAAAAGAAAGAAAAGAAAGAAAAGAAAAGAAAGAAAAGAAAAGAAAAGAAAAGAAAAGAAAAGAAAAGAAAAGAAAAGAAAAGAAAAGAAAAGAAAAATAGACTGGAATAAAAAGAAACAAGGGAGTCGGCCCAGTGGTATAGTGCCAGGCATTTAACAATGAGATCTCCATAGGTTGGAGAACCTTAATTCACAGGTGGACAATTTCTGAGGCATATATTTTCCCACAAATGCCAATTTTAAGCTACCGATGTGGAGTAATAGCGAATACAGAATTGGAAAGCAACAGGCACAAATGACTCTTGAGCCAGTGCCAGCCAGTTCCCGTACACCACCAGGCGGACCTGAGGGCGATCCTGAAAATACTGCTGCGGCAATGCTCGTGTAAGTGGGATTGCAGCATGATTATCTCTTAATGTAAATACTTATTTTTGATGAATTTTGTTGTTAAAATCATTTATATTATTCCATAGTCACTTCAAACAAAAGTCCACGTGACACATCATAGATCCCTTTGTTGAAACAGATACGCACAGCATAAGTGTAAACCAGGCCTGGCACTACGGGGCCTTGACATACCACACAGAAGGCAAATAAGCTGCAAGCACATCTCAAGTCAGACTTTAGGCTTTGCCTTTTCCATAAGATAATAAATTCAACCAAAAGACCCTGGCCCTTTGGAAAAAATGAGTCACAGTTGGGGGAACTATGTATTCTGTCAAAATTAGTTGTAATTTTAGTCCTTGTGAATAATCAGAATAAACCTTGGTATTAGTGTCTTTCTCAATATGGAAGAGAAAAGTTAAATTGACTAAAGTATTTCCCATTAACACCAAGATTACCATATAAACTGAAATTTAATGGCTGTATGGATCATAAGGTATAATAATCACAGTGCTAAGTGTTATTACTGACTACAGAATTTAACTGGGCCAGTTCTCAGCTTGTGAGAGCAGCTGGACATCATTTCCAGTTGAGAAAATAAAGGTACCATTATAGAAATTTACAGAAAGCTACTAGATTTAGAAGCACAGCGGAAAAAAATTCAGTTTATCAGAGAAATGTATAACCCCTCTCTCTCTCTCTCTCCATCTTTCTCCACAAACATGGACACACACTATCATTACAGAATAGATACAGGCAGGAATCCCTCAATTACAGAGATTAATTTATAATTTTGTTAAAAGATGGATAGTTTCCGAATGCATTAGTTGCATTCAGAAATAACTAGTCAGACTTTTAGCACAGAATAAATTTCAGAATAAATAGTCTTCTATGCTTTCTTCTAAGATAATTTTTAGAGTAATTTCTTCTATGAAAGTTAATAATCTGGAATCATGCCCTATTCATATGATTTATAGTAGAGCACTTTTCCTCAAAATATTATTATTGACTTTTAGATTCTGCACCAGAAAAGTGCCTTTCCAAATTCACATTTATGTAATAATTATAAAACTATTCATCCTAATAAATTGCTAAAACTGTTCTCATGTCTTACATATTTTATCAAATTTGATGTTTAAATTTGTTTATAATTTTTTGTTATATTTTTATTGGAATTCGATTTGCCAACACACAGTATAACACCCAGTGCTCATCCCGTCAAGTGCCCCCCTCAGTGCCCGTCACCCAGTCACCCCCACCCCCCGCCCTCCTCCCCTTTAACCACCCCCTGTTCATGTCCCAGAGTTAGGAGTCTCTCATGGTTTGTCTCCCTCTCTAATTTTTCCCACTCAGTTCCCCTCCTTCCCTCACAATCCCTTTCACTATTTCTTATATTCCCCGTATGAGTGAGACCATATAATGTTTGTCCTTCTCTGACTGACTCATTTCACTCAGCATCATACCCTCCAGCTCCACCCACATCGAAGCACATGGTGGGTACTTGTCCTTTCTAATGGCTGAGGAATATTCCATCACTGTGGAAGGAGCCTCGATGTCCATTGACAGATGAATGGAAAAAGAAGATGTGGGGTATCTATACATTTGTTTATAATTTACTTCAAAAATAGCACATGACCCTTTTTTACCTTTCATTGTTAGTTGTATATATTCGGTGCAACTTCGTTTCCTGGAAAAATGCTTTAAACATTAGATTCATCATAACCAGTTTAATTTTTAGATGCTCAATTTAAAATCCATAAACCTGTACCTTTCAGGCTCAGGGATAAAAATAAGTTTCCCTTTATTTTTCTAATATATTTATTAATATAAATTCATTTAAAACGAGCAGTATCCATTCTACAATCTTAAGATTCTTATATTTGTTATTCCACTTTTTGCATTATTGAAGAATTCTTTTTCCTCATTTAGAGACGGACCTAGATTTTATTCCTAGAAATGACTTACCAGTTAATTGTCCTCTATATCTTCAAGGATGAAGTTAGCTCCTTGAACTCTTCTGTTTTCTGATCCTCTGTTCCAGTGTCCACTGCTCATGGCTCAGCTTTCTGTGTCCTCTCTTCTAAGAAGCAAGTAGCTTAAAAAGCATGTGCATAATGCCAACTGCCCTGTGTATAAAATCAAGATGTTGGAGAAGAACAGGAGTCAGCAAAACACAACAGAATTAGGCAAACAGGTACCATGTAGCTTACAAAGCTCTAAATACTTAAGCCCTGGCCCCTTTACGGAAAAAAAAAAAATTATCTCCTCGTGTTAAACCACTCAATGTCAGGTGCTTTATCATATAGCAAAAGCTATGTAATACAAATAACAAGAACAAAATATGAGTAAGTTCCTTTACTGGAAGTGTGGGGAAAATGTCTATGAGTAAAATTCCAGAGAATGTAAGGGAAGTGAATGGTAATTTTGATAATATAAAAATAAAAGTATTTCTCATGAAAAAACAGATGGTAAAATAAGAAAACATTTTCAAATGATGTCACTAATATCCCTAATGTATAAAGAGATTCTAAAAGTAAGACAAGGAAAATATTAATAAGTTCTAAAAGAAAAAAAAATAGTGATATAAATAATTTAAAAATTATCAGCCTTAAATATAATGAAAGAAATACAGATTAAAACTATGCTGAGATACCTCGTTCTCACCTATCAGTTTATCTGTTTATCTTTATATTATTCTGGTGTTCTGACCAACAGACATCGGCACGTCTTCAGCCTGCAGCTACTGTCTGCCACCAGTTTTGGGGTCATTATAGTCCTTAACATCTTCCTGTCTAGCTTAGACATCAGATACTGTGAAAAGAAACAAGTCATCTCCATTGTTCTTTGTTAAAATTTCTGGTCCATAGAATCTAAAAGCAAATAGTGATCGTTTATATAATTAAATTTGAGTAATTTGTAAAGAAGCCATAGTAGTTGAATAGTATGTTGAAAAGAGGGTCTTGAGGTTTTACCTCAAGATTTATATAGGAATCTATAAGTATTCTGAATTAGCCTAAAAATAGCATTTTCATAATTAACTGTTTTCGACTGGAGGATAAATTATGCAACACTGTAAGGGATACATCCCTAGAATCTAATGCTATAGCGTTATTATCTTAAAAAATTGGAAAATAAAGCTTGAAGAAATTTAAGGATTATTATCCTTTGAGGTTCCTTATTTTATCTAGAGTATAGTTGAATAAGGAACAGTTATGCATATGAAAACCTTTTTCATTTCTAAGGAAAATATCCTAGCTGTCTCATAGAAGTAATTTTAAAATGAAAGCAATATTATTCCCAATATTAGATGATAAGATTTCTTATGGGGATAGTCACTTTGGTAACAAAACTCTGCAAAAAAAAAAAAATCTATATAAGCAAATGGGATATGGGTTTTAGCTTTCTTCTTAAGGATAAGCCAAGGCCAATACTTTAGAATTTCAAGATCCTAAGGAGGTAGTGAGAACTTTCTGTTTTTGAGAATATTGACAAAAAGTATCCAATAGAAATAAACTCTGGATAAATTTCAAATGAATGTAAATGGGCCACATGTTTCTCATTATCAGAAGATTAGCCTTAGCTTTTTTATTTGATGACCGAGACTTTCTAAGAGCATCAAGTTGACAAGCCCCAATATACATGTGAAGACGTCTACATGGCTATATGGAGACAGGTGCCAGGACTTTAGTATGGCTTTCTTGGCCCTTCTGGAACAGTCCAAGTACAAGCTGAACGTAGTCAAGTGAATTATCCCAACCAACATGATAGGGAAGAGGCACCAAATTCTGGAATTCTGTCCAAATTCTTTTTTAAAAAAGATTTATTTATTCATGGGAGACATAGAGAGAGGCAGAGACACAGGCAGAGGGAGAAGCAGGCTCCCCACGGGGAAACTGATGGGGGACTTGATCCTGGGACCCCGGGGTCACGTCCTGAGCCGAAGGCAGATGCTAACCACTGAGCCTCCCAGGGGCCTCAAACTCTGGGCATATTCTTGACTAGCAAAACCATGAGCACATGTTTGAATAATTTATTACATCAAAGTAGGTCATTAAAGCAAAAGCTGAACAGCATTCTCCACCTGTTTCCTGATGATACAAAGTTGTAGACCCAAAACTTTTTTTCTTCTTAAAGAACTTCAATATCTTGTAGACCAAGCATGTGGTATAATCATCCATATAATTCCTTTAAAAACTATCTGCTTTCTATGAATCTGATTCAAGTGTACTTGATGGGCCACCTCTGTACTCTTAGGAAGACAGAACTTTGTCTACAAGGACACCTCAACCTTCAGTGGAAAAAACATTGAAAATTCCATCATTTTGGATAAGCCTAAAGGAATCTTAGGCACTAACAAATTTGGTAGAGTTCTTAAAAAAAAAAGCTTACAGTCCTATCCATGGAGTTGATCTTCACCTTTAGATCTTGTTCATTTTTTTTTTTTTTAATTTGGGGAGATTTTTACTGATGGGCGTCTGGAGAGAGGAAACAGATTCACTTATATTTGGTGCTGCTCTAGTATCTCTAAATTCTGCTTGCAAATTGAATATTTTATTCTTTACCTCATCTTTCTTTCTATATCTTATTATAATTAAAACAAATGGATTGACACTTTTATTATACATTGTGTCTATAAATCATCTTTCCAAGGTGACAGTTTATTAGATAATTTTCTGTATTCCCTGTTACCATAGATGACAGTTTTTTCCAATTTTTCTGCAACTGCAAACACAAGTCACCATTCTTCCTACAGCTATTTGTTGCTTTTTCAGTCTCATGAATGGTTAGCTTTTTTTTTATTAACTTTATTAACAATTTCTCAGCTACTTTCTCTGCCTCGTTCAACTTTCTAATGACAAAATCAATGCCACCTGTTTTTATGTTAAAATGACTCCTGAGTCCACCTGAAATACTACATAAGTGGATGAGTCAAAGTTTGCAGGCTGATAATGCAAGAAGTCAGTCATCTTTCATCACAAAATTGAGACCAGTTGTCTTCCTGGATATTGCCTTAGTTTTTCTTTTGGTCAACTCTAACCAACTCACGGTGAGGAGATTCTGAAAACCACATAGTCAAACCTCAACCAAGTTGCCCACTACTACTTAACACATACCCGGATGTTTCCGTTTTTAATATTTAGATCTGTTATCCATTTAGAATATATTCTTGATGCTTCTTCTCCCTCTGCCTGTGTCTCTGCCTCTCTTTCTGTGTCTCTCAAATACATAAATAAAATTTTAAAAATAATAAAATTTTAAAAAAGGGACGCTTGGGTGGCTCAGAGGTTGAGTATCTGCCATGAGCTCAGGGCTAATTCCTGAGTATCCCAGGATTCCTGGGATCGAGTCCCACATTGGGCTCCCTGCATGGGTCTTGCTTCTCCTCCCTCTGCCTGTGTCTCTGCCTCTCTTTCTGTGTCTCTCACAAATGAATTACAAAAACAAAACAAAACAAAACAAGCAAACAAACAAAAAGACCTTTAGAATATATTCTTGGATATGGTATAAGAAATTGAATAAATTAAGTTTTTCAATGTAATTATCTATTTGAAAATATTTTTTGCCACAAATTTCAGATGTCATTTACATTAGTGCATTTTCATCGTGTGGATGTTTTTTTTTATTTTTTTTCCAATTGATCCACCATTCTATAATACTCCAGAAATGATTGAAGCAATTTTCTAAGTTTCTAATTCACTTTTCATGAGTAATTGAGAAACCTGCAAAACATGGAAAAATCAGTCGTTTTAATTTCCTCCATTGCTTCTGCCTCTTGTCTTTTAGTTTTTCGTGTAATTTGAGTTGTTTTTCATAGAACTGTAACAATTTGTGTTATGAAAATGACTGCCTAACATTTAAACCCTCTCAAGAATCTGCAATTGACTCAAATGTATGGGAAGAGTGTTTAGGCATGAATTCAGCAATAACCACCCCCACCACCACCATAAGAGAATATCACACTAACTATTGATTTCGTATTATGGATATTTCTCTATGTGGTGGATGCTAACTTAGTCTGATTGAATCCAGTGATGCTACTTATGTGTAAAAACATGCTGGCACTCAGAGCCACTGCATAAGCAGGCCTATTTTTTTTAAGGTAATTATATTCCCTGGTGGAATTAACAGGACACAAAGCAATGCCAGATAGAAAGTAATGGATTATTAAACATTTGCAGCAAAAGAGAGAGAGAGAGAAGAAGAAGAAGAAGAAGAAGAAGAAGAAGAAGAAGAAGAAGAAGAAGAAGAAGAAAAGAAAAAAAAAAGAAGAAGAAGAAGAAGAAAGAAAGAAAAAAAAGAAAAAGAAAAAGAAAAAAGATCATAAAAAATCAGGTGAACTTGACTCATAAAGCCCATTCTCAGGACATGGGTTTTTTTCTTTTTTCTTTTTTTTTTTTTTTTTTTGGTTTGTTTTTAAGATTTTTATTTATTTCTTCATGAGAGACACAGAAAGAGAGGCAGAGACACAGGCAGAGGGAGAAGCAGGCTCCATGCTGGGAGCCCAACATGGGGACTCAAACCCCAGACCCCGGGGGTCACGCCCTGGACTGAAGGCAGATGCTCAACCACTGAGCCCCCCACGTGGCCCAGAGATGGGTTTTAATAGTTTGGATTTAATTTTGATCTCATGGAACTTGACTGTTACTTATAACCTGGGCCATTTTTGGAATCCTTGATTAAGGTTGCCCAAAACATATTCAGCAACAATTATGTTAGCATTTAATGTGTTTTGATTATAAAAAATTGTAGAGAACTAAAATGTCCTCAGGCATATTCATAGAAACATTTCTACCTGTGACTGAGAATCTAATTGTGTGTGTGTGTGTGTGTGTGTGTGTGTACTTAGCAAGTTAAACCCTCACACAGGGATGCAATTATTTATTAGAGTTCTAAAGTATGGGCCAAAGAGCTAAATATTCCTGCATTTGGCTGATAGGCACTTTAGGAAAAAAATAGCTTTGGAGGTACAGACTGAAATTTTGATTCAAATTTAAGGTAAATGAAGGTTAGGTCTAAGCTAAACACAAGGCACACATGCACAATCAAGTTTCTGAAAAGATAAATGTCAAATGATCGCAATACTTAAAATGAGTGTTTTTTTGGCTGATGATGCTTTAGTTCTTTTTTTTTTGATGCTTTAGTTCTAAATAAATATTAAAGCAACTGATAATTTTCTATTAAACAACACATTTTAATCAAAGTAATCACAATTTCACTAGATTAGGTGAATAGGTATTGGAAACTTGCCACACAAAATAGAAATTTTTTCAAAACTAAGAATTTCTTCAGGGATTGGATATTTACCTACAAAATGTTGTCTGAATGTGTATTTTATTTATCCTGAGTAAAAAGCACACAAGAAAGGTTGCTATGTAATATGATAAATATATAGTTAACTATATTAGAAATTATAAGACTTGGAAATTATAATTACTTTTCAAAGTAATAGTAACTTTCGCATTTTTCACCAATAGTGCTTGAGAGTTATAATTGCTCTGTATCTTCACCAGCATGTAATGGTTTTAATTATATTTTCCTCAGTGACTAATGATGTTGAGGCACATTTTAATCCTCATTTGCTATCTCTATGTTTTTAAATAAAGTATCTACTTAAATCTTTTGTTCATTTGTATTGCATTGTTTGTCCTCTTATCATTGAAGTATGTTAGTTCTTTGTCTACTCAGAATACACTGTAAGCATGTTTCTGGATATTCATTTTATTTTCATTTTCTTAACAATGTCTTCCAAAGAGGAGGCAAGATTAATCTGATCATGTCTAATATGTAATTTTAAATTTATTTTATGTATTTGTGTCCTTCCTAAGGAAGCTTTTGTTTTCCTAAAGTCTCAATATACTCGCAAGTGTTTTCTTTTTTTTTTCCTCAAGTGTTTTCTTCTTGAAATTTTCAGCTTTAATTAGTTCTAGTTTTAAACTGATAATATATTTTATTTTAAAACACATTGTAAATGTTTATATTTTACTTGGTTCGCATAGGGGTGCCCAATTTTTTTAGTACTAAATTATTAACTACACTATCCTTTCCCCTTTGAATTTCTTTACCAATTTTGTTAGGAATTGATTGACCAAATGTATGTGGTTATTCTTCTTCTTCTTTTATTTTTTTTTAACTCTCTATTCTGTGCCATTGGTCTATGTGTCTTTGTTTTACAAAATACCACACCATCTTTATTACTGTTGCTTCATATTAAATGTCAAAACCGAAGTGAGAGGACTCCAAATTCTTAAATTGTTTTCCAGATTGAATTGTCTATTTCCCTTGCCTTTCCAAATAAACTGTTTCTAGTTTTCACAAACAAAATTCTAAAAGGATTATGATTGGAATTACACCTAAGCCAAAAATCACTTTGGAAGGAATTAATATCTTGACAAATTGTGTCTTTCAATCCATAAACACAATAAAACTCTCCAAATATTTTTTTAAAAAAATATTTGTTTGTTTGTTTATTTATTTGAAAGAGAACAAGTGTGAGCAGGAGAGGGGCAGAGGGAGAAATAGAAAATCTCAAGCGGACTCCCCACTGAGCATGGGAACTGGCCCAGGGCTCAATCTCACAACCACAATATCATGACCTGAGCTGAAATCAAGAGTCAGATGTTTAACCAACTGAGCCACCCAGATGCAACTCCCCCATTTATTTAATTTTTAAAGATTTTTCTCATATTTGGTTTTATTATCCAAATTTGCATGTGTTATATCTTTACTTTTTTTTTTGAATTTTCAATTCAAGGTTTTTGGTTTTTTTTTTTTTTGAGATTTTATTTATTTATTTATTCATGAGAGACACAGAGGGAGAGAGAGAGAGAGAGAGAGAGAGAGAGAGAGAGGCAGAGACACAGGCTCCACGCAGGGAGCCCGACATGGGACTCGATCCTGGGTCTCCAGGATCAGGCCCTGGGCCCAAGGCAGGCGCTCAACCACTGAGCCACCCAGGGATCCCTTCAATTCGAGTTATATTCTCAACTCTCTTGTGACTTCTCTTTGATCCCAGGTAACTTAGAAGTTTATTAACTTCCAAATATTGAGGATATTTCACAGGTTGTCCTCTAATTCATTTAAAGTTTATTTTGATTGATATCAGAAAAAAACATACCTTGCATGATTTCAATTCTTTTAAATTTGTCAAGATTCGTGCTATGGCCCGACAGTATGGGCCACATTAATGAATATTCCATGCATTCTTGAAAAGAACATGTGTCTCCTATTGTTGGTGACTAACAGTAAAGTTCAAATCTCCTATATATGGATCTTCCTCAACTTACAAGGGAGTTATAAGTCAATAATCTCATCATACATTCAAAAAATGTTGTAAGTAGAAAACACACTTACCCTACCAACACCAAAAATAAGCCTCACCTACCTTGAACATGGTCATCACATTTACGTTAACCTACTGTTAAGCAAAGTCATCTAACATAATTTATCATTTTATAATAAAGTGCTGAATGTCTCAGATACTTTTAAAATACCATACTGAAACTGAAAAAAAAAAAAAAACACAGAATTATTGTATGGATATAGACTGGTTTTATCAGTTCTGTTTGCCTTCGGAATCACCGAGAGCTGCTAGTCACTGACACTGCCCAGCGCCCTGAGTATCACCGGCACATCGTTAGCCTGGGGAAATATTACAATTTAAAATTCTAAGCATGGTTTCTACTGCATATGTATTGCTTTCACACCATTGTAAAGTACAAACATTGTTAAGCCAGACCCTCGTAGGTTGGGAACTGTCTACACTTGAGATTTTCTGTCTCCTTAGTCTATTTTTTAATGACAGCAGAATATGGACTTTTCAAGTATAATTGTGGATTTGTCTATTTCTCTTTTCAGTTCCATTGTTTTGTAATTCATGTCTTTTAAAGCTCTGTTAGGTACATACACGTTGAAAAGTGTCCTGTCATCTAAATGAACTCACCGCTTTATCATTATACAATGTCTCTGTCTCTCCCCGACAATATTTCTTATTCTGAAGTCTAGTCTATTTGACAATATATCTGTGTCAGTTTTCTTTTGATTAGTGTTTGAATAGTAGGCCTTTTGCATATTTTTACTTTTAATGTGTCCATAGCTTGATATCTGGAATGTTTCATGGAGATACCATATAGTTAGAGCCTGATTTTAAATTGAATCAAAAAATTTCTGTATTTTAGACCATTACTATTTGGAGGGTTTTGTCCGTTTATTTTTAATTTAATTATTCATATGATTATACTTATATTTGTCATCATGTTAGTTGTTTCTATCTTACTTGTCTTTTTTTTTTTTTCCTTCTATACTTTGTTTTTATTGCAATTGAGTCCATTCTTTACCCCTCCTTCCCTCATCCTCCATGATTTTGGTAGATGGTGTCATATTTTACATCCTTTTATTTTGGAAGTCTGTTGGCTGATTTTTTTTTAAGATTTTATTTATTTATTTATTTATTTATTTATTTATTTATTTATTTATTTATGAGAGACTCTAAAGAGAGAGAGGCAGAGACACAGGCAGAGGGAGAAGCAGGATCCATGCAGGGAGCCCGTCATGGGACTTGATCCCGGGTCTCCAGGATCACCCCTGGGCTGAAGACGGAGCTAAACCGCTGGGCCACCCGGGCTGCCCTGTTGGCTGATTTTTATCTATGTGCTTATTTCTACTGTGTTTTGCTTCCTACTTTCCCTACTTTTGTTTTTGTTCCTTCCTATTCACTCAGAGTCTCTTTTAACATTTCTTATAGATCTGGTTTAGTGGTCATGAACTGCTCTAGCTTTTGTTTTTCTGAGAAACTCTACTTCTCCTCCTATTCTGAATGATAGCCTTGCTGGATAGATTATTCTTGGCTGCAGATTTCTTTTCCCTTTCGGCACTGTGAATATATCATACCACTTCCTTAGGCCTGCCAAGTTTCTGCTAAAAAATCCACAGATGGCCTTATGGGGTTTTCCTTGTATGTAATTGTCTTCTGTTGCTGCTTTCAAAATTCTCTTTATCGCTACGTCTTGTCATTTTAATTACTGTATGTCAGTGTGAGCCTCTTTGGGTTCATTTTGTTGGGCTACCTCTGTGCCAGCTAGATCTTTCCTCCACCTGGGTCATTTCTGTGTCTTATTATGTTTATTATTTTGACTCTCAACACTTTTCTTAACCTCAATATTTTGTGTGTATTTAATTTCTTATTAAATTTTCATTATCACTTGTAGTACAGTAGAGACTGAAGTAAGTTATATTTATGCCTGAAAATAACCATACCTCTTCTTTTATGCAGTCACTGTGGTGGTTTGTATCAGTTTAGTCTGGAGCTTAGCTGAAGTTACGTTATTTTGTTGCTAGGCTTTAAATTTTGCTAGCAAAATCAGCTGCCATTGCCTTGAGCTTATGATGGAGGCTGGCATGTTGGAGTATATTTATCAGTATTAGTGTTTTATAGCCAGTTTTCACTTCTGTCTTCATGTCTTTACCATAAAATGAGTCTCTCCTTATGCCCCTGACCCTCTGGAAAAAAAATGTTCTTTGTTCGTCATTTGAATGATTACTAGATTTGTGGTAGGTTACAGATGCAGTTGTTTTTCTAATCCAGTTAACCTAAGGATTTCATGGAAATTAGCCCTTAGTTGAGAGTGAACTCTCCTTGTGTTTGGAATTCTATCAAGTTTTAAATTTTCATCTTTATTAACATTTTCCTGAGTATGAACACATAATGTTCTAGATTAGGCACAGTTTCTTATTAATTTTCTGATAATAAATAATAAATATGCCAGTCCTGCTTCTATAGACATTACCCCTGGTGTGTAGAGATGAGAGCCAGAATGGAAACCCGCCTACATGGCGAGCCAAACACTTCATATGTGAAAAGTAGAGAATGACATATTAT
Source organism: Canis lupus dingo (assembly GCF_003254725.2). Lineage (NCBI taxonomy): Eukaryota > Metazoa > Chordata > Mammalia > Carnivora > Canidae > Canis > Canis lupus. The sequence goes on from NC_064257.1 coordinate 63,223,923, forward strand.
CTCCATTACTATGCAATGAGAGACAGGAGTCCCACATTCTTCCCCAAAGAGAGAATTTTGTTTAAAAAAAGGAAGTTTTTTTCTTCTTCAGGATGAAATAGAAAGAGTCTTGGATTCTTACTCTTACCTTGTGGAATCTAAATACATTTTTTTCATGGGCCAAATAAGCCCCAATGTCTCTAACTTTCATAATAGAAAGCTATCTCAGATATTTATGCTATATACTATTAGAAAAGTAAATACCTAGGGAGCAAGCACTTTAGTCTTTCTGGCACCCTGGGGTTTAACCTAGTGACCCAGACTAGGTTGTGACCATTTGTCTTTCTGATAAATATGAGATGTTTTACTATCCTTTAGGATGAGAACAATAAACTAGAAAAATGGCTACTGCTTCATTCTAATGGTATGTGAAGAGTAAACTGCTCCCAGGGGAAGTGAAAGCATATTTCCTATCTTCACATCATACATTTTCCAGTCTCAGAAGAGTAAGGAGTTTTTACAGAACCACTGAGAAAAACCATGAAAGTTTTATTCCTAAACAGGCTGTCACTGATTCCATGCTATTATACTAGCCCATTTGGATTTTAGCATATTTTTAAAAGCTCATCTCATTTTTTCTTATCTACTTGTGGGGCAGTCGGTGCCTGCTAATCGAAGATCAGCCACAGATGTACCAGACATTTCATCTCTCCTTGGAAATGTCTGTCCTTTAGACTTGGGTTACCTGGATGCTCTGCAAACCAGATCTCTGATGGGTTCAATTTCTAATTTTGTACAATATGCTCAAACTCTTCTCATTGGTAGGTTGAATGCTGCGGTTTTCTTCTTTTATTTTTTCTCATTTTTTTTTTTTAGCTTCTATCTTCAGTGGAATCAATATATATTTAGTATTTGTTGTTTGATGTTGGGCTGCTTTTGCTCAATTATGTGTATGAAATTTATGTATATTATTTCATAGGGTAAAACTCTATTCTTTTTTATTGCTAGTAGTGTTCTGTATTAATATTCTATAAAATATTGATGTATTCCTCAGTTGAAGGATGTGTGAATAGTATCCAATTTAGAGCTATTATTAAAAAAAAAAAAAGCTGTGGGACGCCTGGGTGACTCAGTGGTTCAGTGTCTGCCTTCATCCCAGGGCGTGATCCGGAGTCCTGGGATCAAGTCCCATGTCGGGCTCCCTGCAGGGAGCCTGCTTCTCCCTCTCCCTGTGTCTCTGCCTCTCTCTCTCTGTGTCTCATGAATAAATAAATAAATTCTTTAAAAAAAAAGAAATTTGCATACTTAATGTAAAGAGTGACGGTTTCAGTTCTTTTAAATCCTTGCCAGCATTGATATTGTTGGTCTTTGAACAGTTAAATTTAATTATTAATAATAACTTTTAATCAGTAATAATTGTGAAATAGTCTCAGTTTTAGTTTATGCATTGATTGTAGAGTTAGAGCTGGAATAAAATTTTGCTCCTGTTTACAAATTCCAATTCAGTTTTTTTTTTTTTTTTGCACCTTGTCCTACCCAATATTACCTTTGACATAGTCGGTTGTGAGAGATGAAGGAAGTCAACCCGGCTTCTTTTAGTGCTTAAATTTTTAAAAGATGAGGAAGGGTTTAGAAAAGAAATGAACATAGAAAATAAAATTTGTAGAGTGATTTTGAATTGTAAACAATTTCTTCACTTCAATGAATATAATAGGAATTATATTTATATATATAAACAATTCCAATTCATGTCATCCAATAATACTTCCCAAATGAGATATGATTTACTTAGAGAAAGTGATTCAGAGGAATTATGTATATGTGCTCTGCGAATGGTTGAAATAAAATATTTTTAAAGTCAAAGTGTCAAGGTTGTACCAACATGCTTTTTAGAAAGCAGATAAAAATTGACTAGCTTTCCCTTTTTAATGGATTTGTCACATAACTAAACTATTGGTCTGAACTTATGTGTGGCAGTTACCTTCTTATCAGAGCAATAATAATATGCTAATATTCAAATTTATCACATGCAATAACTTTTTCTGATTTCATATTCAACACTAAAGCACAGAGTAATAAAAATACATAAATAAATGTTTTTAGTTAGTTTGAAGATTGGCCAAGTATACACAAAACATACTATTTTTAATATGTAATAGGAAAAAAGAAAAGTCAGTTAATCTATCAAAAGGAAAGCAGCCTCTAAGTTAAGGCACAGATGCTTTCTCCATAATAGTACTAGTAAGCTGCCCTTCATGTCAAGGATTCACCAGGCAAATGATAAGTGTCTAATATTTGAGTGAATTTGACATTTGGAAAGAAAAAATAAAGGTGTTGGGGCCTTGTTCTAGTTTCTGGGATTGACATAACATGCACAAAACATACCCATCTTCTAATAGCTAGTTATTAACTGATAGTGCGTAGATGAAACATTAGTTACACTGTGAGGAGTCAGACGAGGTGCATGATAGAAAAGCCAAGGGCAATAAGCCACGTTAATATATATCTCTTTTCAAACTTTATCCCATATTTTAACACCATAAGAAAAAAGAACAATGAAAAAAAACAATGTTGTTGGTTTTCCAAAGTAATAGTACTTTATCATTAGGTAGCAATATGTCCCATGTAAAAAGTTAATCTAAGGTCACATCATAGGTCCTCAGCTATGGGGATGTCATACTGTTCAAGAAATGGGAAATACATGCACAGACACATACATGCATATAACATTATGTATATAATCTTGTCATAACTTCCTACCATGTTAATGTGAGCGTCTTATCCTACTGCAGGTAATACAAAATTCACTCTCCATTTCACCTTTTTGCCAGGGACTCTAAAATGTAAAAAATCAATTACCTCCTTAAAAGACACGCAGAGGGGCAGCCTGGGTGGCTTAGGAGTTTAGCACCTGCCTTCAGCCCAGGGCGTAGGGACTCCGGGGGTCCTGGGCTCGAGTCCCACATTGGACTCCCTGCAGGGAGCCTGCTTCTCCCTCTGCCTGTGTCTCTGCTTCTCTCTCTGTGTCTTCCATGAATAAATAAATAAAATCTTAAAAAAAAAGACACATAGAGAAATGTGTGATTTATATATAGAGAGAGGATAACCAATGAGCTTTAAAATAATTAGGAGAAAACAAAATAGAAAAAAAAATACAGTAGACAATCTACCTTTGGGTACTAAAATGAACTCAAGGTCAGTGTTGGCATGCTTAATTATTATTAAAGAGGAAATATTTTAAATTGCTTAATAATGATTGATGATCAGAAATCTGATAATAGTATATATTTTAATTTTTATTGACTAGTGTATGTGTAAAAACATGGTAGTACAGGGGACAGAAAGAAAAGCTGTAATTCTCATAAGAGTGTCAGAGTCCTATTTAATTTATTAAAATATAAAGTGGAAAATAAGTAACTAGGGATAGATTTGCAGTAACAATGAGCTGAAGAGGTTCACTTCAGAAACTGTCAGTGAGTAAAAGATTTTTTTGTCTTTTAGCATTAAACGCTCTGTGCCAGGGACAGTTCTAGGTGATGGAGAAACAGTGAACAAGACAGATTAGATCCCTGCTTTCTTGGGATTTATATTCTTAAGGAGGGATAATAAACAAACATGAAAATACTGTATAATCAGGACAAAGAGGTGTCTTACTAATCCAGTAGAGGAGCAATGGAACACAGGTACTGGACTGGGTATCAGAAACACTTTTGAAATAAAACCGATGGGATTTTGTGCATAGATATATACTAATTCAAATAAATAGGGTCATAACATATGGTACGTCTGTGCATAGTTTATAGACACGAGTACAGTCACCAAATTGAGTGCTTAAATTCTGTTGCTTTCGAAGTTATTTGTATCATCCCCCAAGTCTTTAGACAGAGAAGACAAGTGACACAACCTGCGGGCTGGTTCTCTGCATCTCCTAAGTGGTTAGAGATTGCCCACCTCATTGTCCAAGGAAATGTCTTCATTATCCCGATAGAAAGCCTGTTCTTTGGATCATAATAAAGGGGGTTGGAGAGTCCTGTTTAGTACAGGAAGTAAAAAGGAAAATAGGAGGTAAGGCTTCCTTAAGATTCACTGTGTGGTCAAATTCACAAAATTACCCTCATCATTAATTTCTTGCTGAAAAATAAATAAATAGATAGATAGATAAATAAATAAATAAATAAATAAGTAAATATAATAATAGTAATTATTATATAATTACTACTATTATATAATAGTAATTGTTATATAATTATATTAATTTATAGTATTAATTATATTAATTTATTAATAGTAATTTCCTGTTGATATTCCAGCCATGCATGAATACTTTGATTTTCAAAAACCAACTAGGGGGCACTTAATGATCATCTGAGAAGTGATCAGTGTAGCAGCTCATCTTTTCTCTTTTTCTTCCTATTATCTATTTCTGCTTCCTCTGGTCTCACTTCTTCTCATTATATGTTTCTTTCTTTTTCCTTTTCATGTATGTAAGTATACGTGTGTGCCCCCCCCATCCCCTCTCTCCATTTTCATCTTTCTCAACCCTTCTCTGTATTCCTCATCATTAAGTTCATGATTTTGGTCATCCTACGCTCACTTGTTTCTTGCCTTCCCTCCCTGCTTCCTCCAGCTTCCGTGTCTCATGTACTCACCCTCTACGTCAGCCGTGTGTGCGTGTGCGTGTGTGTGTAAATGCCCTCAGCTGTAATAATAAAGAAATGGACAGCTGACTCCATCATTGAGCAATGACTAAATACCCCAGGGGATATGGTTCCTAGTGTTTGCACACGTGTACACTGCCTCGAGCCTAGATTTCCGCTTGATGCCAACGTCTGTGTGGACGCTGCTTTTTCATAGTGGGTTCCACAGTCCCGCTTGCTAACCTATAATGATGAGCACGTGAGCTACGTATCTGAAGTGGGTACTTTGCATTCCTAGAAGGTGAGGGCTCTTCCCACTTCCATTCCCACAATCCACGTATGTGCTTGTATGAAACAACTGTGTGGTTTTCCTTCCATGTGAGTGGAGAATACCTACCTGTCCCCATGACCCATTGTGGTGTGCTTTGCCCTTCTTTCTTCTGTGAAGAACTCTATTTTATATTTGTTGGACCCTGCCGGGTTTGCCTGAGGGATTCCATCAAGCATGTTTGTGGAAGGAGGTAATTGCCTTAATTCCCTGCCCAGGAGCAAGCAGGACATGGGAAGTCCTGACCTGGAAGAGGCCACTGAGAGGTCCTGGAGGTGGAGCTAAGGAGACTGGAAGGAGCTTTCAGGAAACAAGGATAAATTTCAGAAGCAAATCAAATCTGAGTTCCCGTCACTTCAGTGGGCAGAGGAGAAATTCAGGAGTTTATCAGGTCACCACAGCAAGCCTGTCCTACCTACCTAGGAAAGCAGAGTCAGGGAAGCAGCCCTCGAGGGGCACTGGAGGAGGCCTGAATGCTCATGCACTGGCGTTCAGGAGCCTCTGATCCTGTTGCCCAGAAGTGGGATGGGGTCAGCAAGGACAACGAGCTTGTTCAGGTGGAAGCGCCATTTGCCAGGGGATATTGAGGTGTAAAAGTTTGCTGCAGGACAGCAAGTGATGAAAAGGAAGTGCCCCCGTCACAACACCGTGAGTCGCACAAGGGCCAGAAGAGATCATTCCAACTAAACCCAAAAGGCGACTATCAAAGCTCAATGAAGGTTCTCTCCAGCTGGCATGGGACAGGGACGTCAACGCTGTCACGAGCCGTCAGCTCAGATTCCAGGCAATTTCAACAAATGTCCAGCATCCGTGAAGGTGACTACAACACTCTTACTCATGTAGCGTGGACATTTAGTACCAAATATCTGAAATCTCTGCTTTGGAATTGGGAGAAAAATAAATTCCCCCTGAGTGTACGTCAGAGCAACTTCTACCGACAAAGCTCTGTATTCTTACCCGAACTTTTAGACTTCAGGAAATAGTAGACAATTGGTTTGGAAACGCCTGGCTGCCGACTGAAATGCAAAGTGTCTGTAAAAATGCAATTAAAAACTCATTTCCATGATGCAGACCTAGATGTTGATGAAAAATCTGGCCCGGTTTAACTGTTATTCAGGTTTTGTCAGCAAGTCCTATGATCAACTCTTAATCATAGAATTCTAACTTTCTTTTAAAAACACATATTAGGGACTCCTGGGTGGCTCAGTGATTGAGCATCTTCCTTTGGTTCAGGGTGTGACCCCGGGGTCTTGGGATGAGTCCCACATCGGGCTCACTGCATGGAGCCTACTTCTCCCTCTGCCTGTGTCTCTCATGAATAAATACATAAAATCTTAAAAAAATACTTTAAAAAAATACATATTATTTTCCGTGGTATATTCTTTGTCATCCATGCCAAAGAAGACAAGAACACTTATGGACAGCATTAGGGAGGGATCCTAGCTTGTCCAACCGCCGTAGGACCTGGATATGTGCCGGTAACACCAAGAACTTTTCTACCCATGGCTTTCTCCAGGATCCTCGATGCACTTTATGAGCCAAAGAAATAGTGTAATAGGGCTTATCCATCCCTGAGCCCTACCGGTGTACACACTTATGGGGGTGCAAACTGCACACTCGTGGACAATGCCTGGCATGTGGAAAACACGTTCGGACCACTAGGCATTTAGACAGCTGAGTCCTGAGAGCAAAAACTACCTAGTAAATGCTGCTGGGAAAGCTACTGTCTACATGTTAAGTGGAATCGATTCACATAAATACAAAACAGTCTCATTTCCAAGTTATTGGTGTACGATTTAAGAAGTTTAAGTCCTAAAAGGTTTAGGACAAAAATCCTCATTTTCGATTTTAGCAGCTTTCAGTGCGTGGACCATGTCTTTTGCTGCCTGAGATCCCCGTGGCGTGGAGATTGGCACCCAGGGTGTAGGTGTAGTTAGCACGGGGTAGCCGATGAAACTAGATCTTCCCGTAGCTCAGACCTGATCACAGTTTCAGGCTTTTGATTTTTAGATTTAACAGGAGAGGTTTCCTAATAAAGAATTGTAGGTCTGGGTCATTGTGAATGTCTGGGATTGGTGGTCATCAGGAAACAGTGTAAATTTTGTTGGCAGTCGGTTAATTTGATTCGAGGTCGGTGAGTCAGTATGCAGATGCTCTCAGGAGGCCAACGTGCGGAGCAAGAGCTGGCTGTTAGAATGCTATTCCCACCCCCCCTACTTTTCCGCCTACAAACGAGATGTTATAACTAAAATATTTATGAATGCAAAAGGATATAGTCGGGTTTGCTTTAATAAGAATACAAACACCAAAAAATTAATAGAAGAACCCTTACCTCTCTTTTTCTCAAATCTCAGAGCCTAACACTTACTGCCTTCATTTGCATAACAGATGATTGGTTTTTAATTCACAGACGTAATAGAATCCACACGACTAGAGCTTCAACAACTTCTTGTAGGCCACAGACCCTAGAAGCTTCCTAAAAACTTTCAAAATGTTGGTAAAATACAGGCAGCATAAAATGTAGCAACTTAGTTATTTTTAAGTGTGCAGTTCAGTAATATTGGTCCATCTGAGTTATTGTGCAATTATCACCACCACCATCCATCTCCAAATTTCTTCTCATCCTGAAAAATTAAAACTCTATCCATTAACTAGAAATGCCTCATTAAGTCCTTCCCCAGTCTCTGGCAACCACAATGTATTTTGTGATTGTGAATTTGTCTACTCCAGGTAGCTCACGTGAGTGGAAGCTTAGGATTCCGGCTTGTTTCATCCAGCACAAGATCCTCAAGTTTCATCCACGGCGCAGCACTAAGCTGCATGGTTTTAAATTCCGACCAACGGTGTATAAAGGTTCCAATTCCTACACGTCCTCGCCTGCACTTCCGATTTTCCATCTAATTATATCATCAGCCATTATAATAGGCGGGAGGTGGTCTATCGGTGTGGACTTGATCCGCATTTCCCTGAGGATGCTGAGCATCTTGTTTCACACGCTTACTGCCTCGTCTAACCCTACCAACCCTCGTCATATGCCCAGCTACCCGTTCAATTGTTAATACTGCTCTATTTCAGTTCTTAGTATTTCCATAACACAATAAATAAATAAATAAATAAAAAATAAATAAATAAATAAATAAATAAATAAATAATAAATATTTTAGAAGTTTATCATGTAACAAATGGTTTTCTCAAACAAGTATCGGCCCTTTGACCCTTGCAAAAACCCTTTGGGATAAATATCATTTTCTTCATTTTTTAAATGAAGAAACTGGAATACAGGTAAACTACCTAAGCCCAGTCACACAGCTCATAAGTCTTATAAGTCTGGATCCATTGAGGAGTCCCTCTTACTGGCTTTGGTTGATTCCCTTCACTGGAGTTTAGAGTCCCATGTTTTCACACATACGTAGGCCATTCCTTTGTAAATATACATATTTTAAAATCTTTTTAATTTGACCTTTTACTGGCACCTTGTATCAGCTACTACTGGTGCCACACATTTAAGCACAAGCAATTTTATCCCATTTTATCTTACTTTATCTTAACCCCCCTTACCTCACTTCATCTTATCAAAACCAAAAACCTTCTTTGACTCTACATTTAATTGCAACCCATTCAAGCTTCTCTTCATAATCAAATTCCTTTGCTTGCTGGTATTTTATGCCCCAATTTCTCATCAACTTACTGCATTCCAACATCTACATCTACCAGTCCTCTGCTGCTGATTTCAACGAAATCTTCTCCTTGCTAAATATAGTGGGTGTTTTTCATCTTTCTTCAACTTTTATTAGCATTTGACTCTCTAATTGCTCTTTCCTAAAATCCCTCTTGGCTCAGATGAGAAGTCACTCTGGCTTCCTCCCATTTCTCTGACAGACTTCTCAGTCTCCATTTCATCCTTCTTTTCCCCCCGTCTTATCCTTTATATGCTGAAGTTCTTCAGGGTTTGCCCTTTCTAGTCAGTCTTGTGTCTTCTTACACCATTTATTATAATATATTTTCCGGTAATTCCCAAATCTGAAGCCCTATACCTAATTTCTTTGTGATTCGTATGAACTTCAGGCCATTTATCTTAGGGCTCACTGGTCTCCCTTTTGCTTATCCTTCAATATTTATAATATATTCACCAAAAACCATTTATCCTCTCTCTGTTTTCTAATTAATGTTAAAATTATCTACACAGTTGCTCAAGCCTGAACTCAATCCAATCTTTTTCTCAACCCGTAACTTTAATCAGTCATCAGTTTCTGCTGATTCTCTTTTCTAGGTAATTCTCCTGTCTGTCTGTCTTCTGCAGAAAGGAGAAATACGGTGTAATGCTTTGGTTCTGTTCACATTGGCTGAGTCTTGAATATGCCAAATTAGTTCAATTCTGTAGATGTTAGCAGCAATTTTTTTTAAAGATTTTATTTATTCATTCTTTCTTATTTATTTATTTATTTATTTATTTATTTATTTATTTATTTATTATCTATTTATTTGGGGGAGAGTGCACACAGAAGCAGGGGGAGTGGCAGGTAGAGCAAGAGGGAGAAGCAGGCTCCATCCCAGGACCCCGGGCTCATGACCTGAGCTGAAGGCAGACACTTAATCAACTGACCCTCTCAGGTGCCCCAATAGCAGCTGTTTCTATTCAAAATTTATTTCTTTCTTATCTCATGGAAATTGCCTCTTTTCAAAATATCCTTTTAAAGATCTTTGATTTTTATCTTTTATTTTTATTTTAAAAACAACTTCTAAAAATTTCTAAAATATTTCTACAGTCATGTTTCTTTTGTCATCTTTTACCTTAAATACAATCTAGTGGACCATAAAAATATTTTATTTTAAAAGTGGTCACAATAGAAAACCAATATGGTGCATAATAAGGATTTATTACATCATCTTTTTATGATGATAAAAAATTTACCATGCCTTATAGATTTATCTTCCATATCACCGGTGCAACTGGCTTCTCTGTCACAAAATGACACATTTCTTCCAAGCACATTTTTGTTTAGGATTTTTTAAATAGGTAAGATCTAATTTTTCTTGAGTTTTATTTGCTAAGTATCCATTTCCTTTTAATGTTCTATCATACAAATTATAAAACATATAATTGAATTTAGTGGAATTCTATCATTTAAGGATACACGAAACACACTATTAGCTATTTTTCTGCATTTAGTACCCAAACAAAAAATCTAAAGTCCCACCCAAAATGGTCTCTGCTGTTAAAGTTTGCTTTTAATGCAATAAAGAGAAAGTATTAAGAAGCAATATATTTTAACAATTATAGGCTAATTTAGGCACAAAATAAATGGAAGATGAAAGGAAACATATTAAAATCTAAAGCTACACAAAAGTAAATAGAAAGTATAATAACTACAATCTGGAAAATGGCTTTTAGAGATACCAAGGACTTTAAACTTTCTTAATGTTCTAGGAACATTTACATAAACTTTGCATATTTTGAGTGTATTTGTTTTTGTGTTTTATTTAAAATCAATTTAGTTAACTTATACTATATTCTTAGTTTTAGGGGTGGAATTTATTGGTTCATTACTTAGCTATAACACCTAGTGTTCATTACATCAAGTGCTCTCCTTAACGCCCATCACCCAGTTATCCCTTCCTCCCACCCACCCCTCCAGCAACCCTCAACTTATTCCCTAGAGTTCAGCGTCTCGTGTTTTGCCTCCCTGTTTTCCTTTTGTTTTATTTTTCCTTTTCCCTATGTTCATATGTTTTGTTTCTTTTTAAAAAATATTGTATTTATTTAACAGAGAGAGAGAGAGAGAACAAGCAGGTGGAACAGCAGGCAGAGGAGGAGGGATAAGCAGGCTTCCCAAACAGGGAGTCCAACATGGGGCTCAATCCCAGGACCCCGGGGTCATGACCTGAGTGGAAGGCAGACACTTACCTGACAGCCAGGCAGGCGCCCCCATCTGTTTTGTTTCTTAAATTCTACATGACTGAGATCATAAGGTATGTTGTCTCTCTCTAACGTATTTTGCTTAGCATGATATCCTCTAGCTCCATCCACATCACTGTTAATGTAAGTATCCATGCTTTCTGACGGCTGAGGAATATCCCACCGTAGACACAGACCACAGCTTCTCTGTCCATCATCTGTCGATGGACCCCGAGGCTCTCCCCACAGTGTGACTATTGTGGACATTGCTGCTGTGAACATCGGGGTGCAGGGATCCCGGCGTTTCCCTGCATCTGTATCTTTGGGGTAAATCCCCAGCAGTGCGATTGCTGGGTCATAGGGCAGGTCTATTTTTACCTCTTTGAGGAACCTCCACACAGTTTTCCAGAGTGGCTGCACCAGGTCACATTCCCACCAAAAGTGCAGGAGGGTCCCCCTTTCTCCACATCCTCTCCAACATTTGTGGTTTCCCGTCTTGTTAATTTTCCCCATTCTCACTGGGGTGAGGTGGGATCTCAATGTGTTTTTTTTTTTAAGATTTTATTTATTTATTCATGAGAGACACAGAGAGAGAGACAGAGACACAGGCAGAAGGAGAAGCAGGCTCCTTGCAGGGAGCTGGATGTGGGACTAGATCCCAGGACCCCAGGATCACACCCTGGGCTTGATCCTCTGAAGGCAGAGGCTCAACGGCTGAGCCACCCGGTGTCCCTCCATTGGATATTCCTTCTGCTTTGTTGAAGATGAGTTGACCATAGAGTTGAGGGCCCACTTCTGGATTCTCTATTCTCTTCCATTGATCTATGTGTCTGTTTTGGTGCTACTACCATACTTTCTTGATGATTGCAGCTTTGTAGTACATCTTGAAGTTCAGAATTATCATGCCTCCAGCTTTAGTTTTCTTTCTCAACACTACTTTGGCTATTTGGGGTCTTTTCTCGTTCCATACAAATTTTAGGATTGTTTTTTCCAGATCTGTGAAAAATGTCGATGGTATTTTGACAGAGATTGCATTGAATATGTAAGTTGCTTTGGGTAAGGTAGATATTTCAACAATATTTGTTCTTCTAATCCATAAACATGGAATTTTTTTCCCATTTCTTTGTGTCCTCTTCAATTTCTTTCACAAGTGTTCTACAGTTTTCAGAGTACAGATCCCTTACCCCTTTTGTTAGGTTTATTCCTAGGTATCTTATGGCATTTGGTGCAATTGTAAGTGGGATTGATCCCTTGATTTCTCCTTCTTCTTCTTCATTGTTAGTGTAGAGAAATGCAACTGAATTATTTGCATTTATTCTATATCCTGTGACTTTGCTAAATTTCTGTATCAGTTCTAGCAATTTCTGGTTGAAGTCTTTGTTTTTGTTTGTTTGTTTGTTTTTTACATAGTTTCATGTCATCTGCAAAGAGGGAGAGTTTGACTTCTTCTTTGCCAATTTGAATGCCTTTTATTGCTTTTTGTTGTCTGATTGCTGAGGCTGGGACTTCTAGGACTGTTGAACAACAGTGGTGACAGTGGACAACCCTGTCGTGCTTCTGACTTTAGAGGAAAAGCAGTCAGTTTTTCCATTGAGGATGATATTAGCTGTGGGTTTTTTTTCATTTATGGCTCTTATGGTATTGAGGTATGTTCCCTTGATCCTTACATAGAGAAAGTTGTTTTTTGTTTTTTTGTTTTCTGTTTTTTGTTTTTTTTTTTCAAGAAAGGGGCTGTATTTTGTCAAAGGCTTTTTCTGCACCTAGTGAGAGGATCATCTGGTTGTTGTCCCTTCTTTTATTAACGTGTATTACGTAGATTGACTTGTGGATGTTGAACCACACTTGCAGCCCAGGAATAAATCCCACTTGCTGATGGTGAATAATACTTTTAATGTACTGTTGGAGCTTGTTCCCTAGTGTCTTGGTGAGTATTTTGGCGTCCATGTCCATCAGGGATATTGGTCTATAATTCTCCTTTTCTGGTAGGACCTTTGTCTGCCTTGGGCATCAAAGCAATGCCGGCCTCATAGAATGAGATTGCAAGTTTTCATTCCATTTCTATTTTTTTATAACTGTTTCAGGAAAAATAAGTAATAATTCTTTAAATGTTTGGTGGGATTCCACTGGGAGACCATCCAGTCCTGGATTCTTGTTTTTTGGGAAATTTTTGATTACTGATTCAATTTCTTTGCTGGCTATGGTTCTGTTCAAATTTTCTATTTATTTCTGTTTCGGGTTTGGTAGTTTATGTGTTTCTAGAAATGTATCCATTTCCTCCAGATTGCCTAATTTGTTGACTTATAATTGTTCATAATATCCTCTTATAATTCTTTGCATTTCTTTGGTGTTGGTTGTAATCTCTTTCATTCATGATTTTGTTTATTTGTATCCTTTTTCTTTTTTTTTTAATAAGTCTGGCTAGGAGTTTATCAATCTTATAATTAAAAGAACCATTGCTAGTTTCATTGATGTTTTACTTTTTTTTTAAATTTCTATATCATTAATTTCTGTTCTAATCTTTATTATTTCTCTTCTGCTGCTGGATGTAGGCTTTATTCATTGCTCTTTTGCCAGCTCCTTTAGGTGGAAGGTTAGGTTGTATATTTGAGAACTTTCTTGTTTCTTGAGGAAGGCCTGTATGGCCATATACTTTCCTCTCAGAACTGCCTTTGGTGCATCCCAAAGGCTCTGAATTGTCATATTTTCATTTGCTTCCATGTATCTTTTAAATTATTCTTTAGTTTTCTGTCTAACCCTTTCATTCTTTAGTAGGTTGCTTTATAACCTCCATGTAGGGACTCTTGGGTGGCTCAGCAGTTGAATGTCTGCCTTGGGCTCAGGGAGTGATCCCAAGGTCCGGGATCGAGTCCCACACAGGGCTCCTAGCAGGGAGCCTGCTTCTCCCTCTGCCTGTGTCTCTGCCTCTCTCTGTCTCCCATGAATAAATAAATAAAATATTTTTTTTAAAAAAGTAACCCCATGTATTTGTGGTCCTTCCAAATTCTTTCTTGAAATCGACTTCATGTTTTAAAGCATTGTGATCTGAAAATATGCATGGTATAATCTCAGTCTTTTTGTACCAGTTGAGATGTGATTTGTAACCCAGTATGTGGTCTATTCTGGAGAATATTCCATGTGCACTCAAGGAGAATGTGTACTCTGCTGCTTTAGGATGAAATGCTCTGTATATATCTGTTAAGTCCATCTGGTCCAGTGCGTCATTCAAAGCTCTTGTTTCCTTGTTGATCTTCTGCTTACATTATCTGTCCCTTGATGTAAATTGGGTGTTAAAGTTCCCTACTATTAATTATTATCAGTCAGTTTCTTTAATTTTGTTATTAAAGAACAAAGGTTTATATATTGGGCTGCACCCAAGTTAGGGGCATAAATATTTACAATTTTTATATCTTGTTGGATAGACTCTTTTATTATGATGTAGTGTCCTCCTTTATCACTTATTACAGTCTTTGGTTTAGAAATCTAGTTTGTCACATATAAGGATGGTTACTCCAGCTGTCTTTTGATATCCATTGGCATGATAAATGGTTCTCCACCTTCTCAGTTTCAATCTGGAGTTGTCTTTGGGTCTAAAATGAGTCTCTTGCAAGCTGTATATCAATGGGTCTTGTTTTTGTTTGTTTTTGCTTTTGTTTTTATCCATTCTAATGCCTTATGTCTTCTGATTAGAGCATTTAGTCCATTTATATTCAGAGTAATTATTGAAAGATATGAATTTAGTACCATTGTATTATCTATAAGATTGCTATTCCTGTATAGTGTCTCTGTTCTTTTCTGGTCTTTGTTACTTTTGGGCTCTCTCTCTGTTGAAAGGATCCCCTTCAATATTTCTTACAGGGCTGGTTAGTGTTCATAAATTCCTTTAGTTTTTGTTTGTCCTGAAGACTATTTATCTCTCCTATTCTGAAAGACAGCTTTGCTGAATAAAGTATTCTTTGTGGCATAATTCTCCCATTTAGCATGCTAAATATGTCATGTCAATCCTTTCTGGTCTAAAGTGTTTGTTTGCTTGTTTGTTTGTATTTATTTATTTATTTATTTATTTATTTATTTATTTATGCAGTGTTAGGTTTCCACTAGAATGGGTTGGAATGTAGAGATTTCTAAAATACTCCCCACTGTGCATTCTCAACACCCTCCATCAGAATTACCCCTTTGTTAAAATTGATTAACTTACATTGACTATTATCAGCCAAATTCTATAGTTCACATTAGTATTCACTGTTGGTATAATACATTCTATTGTTAGGAAAAATGCACAATGACATATACCATCATTGTCGTATCATGCAGAGTAGTTTCACGGCCCTAAAAATTCTCCACTCTTGGCCTATTCATTCTTCCCTCTCCTTTAACTCCTGGAAGCCACTGGTCTTTTTATTGTCTGTATGATTTTATCCTTTCCGGAACGTTATATATTTGGAATCATACATTATGTAGCCTTTTCAGACTGCCTTCTTTTACTTGGTAATATGCCTGTAAGTGTTCTTCATGTTTTTTCAATGCTTGATAGGTCATTTTATTTTGGTGCCAGGTATTATTCCATTCTCTGGATGTACCATAGTTTATATCCATTCACCTACTGAAGGGCTTCTTGGTTGCTTCCCTGTTTTGGCAATTATTTAAAAAATACTACTATACACATTCTTATGCAGATTTTTGTAAGGATGTAAGTTTTCAACTCCTTTGGCTAAAGGCTAAACACCGAGGAGAATAGTTGCTGGACTGTAAGGTAAGAGTATGTTTAGTTTTGTAAGAAACCACCAAACTATCTTCCAAACTGGCCGTATCACTTTACATTCCTCTGACCATGAATGAAAATTCCTGTTGCTCCAGATTCTCACCAGCAATTGGTTTTGTCGGTATCCCAGATTTTGGCCATTCTAGTAGATGTGTAGTGATATCTCGTTGTTTTCATTGCATTTTCCTAATGACATTTGATATAAAGCATCTTTTCATATACTTATTTACCATTGTATATTTCCTTTGGTAAGATTTCTGTTAAGGTCTTTGAGCCATTTTTAAATCAGACTACTTGTTATTGTTGAGTTTTTAGAGTTTTTTGTATATTTTGGATGATAGTCCTTTATCAGTTATGGCAATTATTTTTTCAAATACTATCTCTTAGCTAATGGGAGTAAAATTGAACTGAAAACAAAATACTAACTACTCAGTGATTTATTTTCATGGACTTCATAAGGACTTTGTAGACTTTAAAAATATTGAAAAAATAAATTAATCTGTGTTTTATTGGGAAATACATTTCTATATATTAAATATGCCTAATCATTTGACCCTTTGGTTGAACTTAGTGTTTATATTGATTCTAGGAAATATGTTTTCATATTTATTCACTGAAAAAAATGTGTTACTTCTTTTTACCATTTGAGAAAAAAATAGGAAGTGCTATATGGTAGTATAAGCCTGAATTTTAGCAGTTCATTGTGGTGGCTAGTACTACACACAACTTCCCTGTGTGTAGCTACTATAGTTTGCTTTTCTCAATTTCTGAGATAATTTAGTGCTTAGAAATCTGTCCTCTTTGATTGCTGTGTGATATTTTGAGTGATAGTCTCATTAATTTGGCTTAAGCTTAGTGAGTTGAGAATCAGCAAAAATGAAGTAGGAATATTTGATTCTCTGTGGCTCCAAACAAACCCCTGTGGAGCTCAGATAAAGCACAGAAGGAATGATCCAACAGAGCACACTTGGAATGGCAAATTTAATTTCTCAGCACTAGGGGTGGGGGGAGCACAACATTTTTCTACCTAGCAATAGAATGTTCTCTGTTATTGACCAATGGAGAGAGGGATAAACTCACTGATGCATTATGCAGAAGGCATACACTAAATGTGTGGGAACAGTCAACTTGCCAAGCACTTGCTTCTGTAAATTAGATTAGGCTTTTATTATCAAGAGCCTTAAAAGATAACTGAATTTTTGTACAAACCTAAGCATAATCCGTTTGCAATCGATGAAAGTTTTTCCCCAAAAACAATCCTACACACTATTTGTTCAAATTGTCTGTTGTCATCACTTTATTGATCTTGAAATGTTTTCAATTGATAGCGTATGAACAAATCAGTTCATTGGATTTTCTGAGTAAAGTTTTTTTTTTTTGTTTGTTTGTTTGTTTGTTTTATAGAATGGAATTCTCTTTTCCTCAATGATGATTATTTAAACAACAAATAAACAATGAATATTCCTGATCAGGGGTTCCTGTTCTTTGGAGGTGTCATGCTGATGATGTTTTAGATCCTGGCTACTTCATTCTGAACTTAAACCAGGCATGTTTGTCCACATAATTGGCTTAGAAAGTAGATTCGAGGAGTTAACCACTGTGAGAATGAAACTTTCCCAAATTGCTTAGATGTGTGTGTGTGTGTGTGTGTGTGTGTGTGTTTGAGTTTAACATGAGAAAAATCTCAGTATGTCTACTACAGAGCATTGGGAGGAAGGATTCTTAGCCTTCTATCACAAAATAAAATGTAATCATCAGTATCAGTGGCTGCCTGTCATTCACACATAGCTGTGACTCCTGTCTGAGTATATTTTCTCAGACTTTTATATTTATTTGCTTGTCATGATTGTTTTGATATTCAGCTGACAAACTATCCCAAATGGCTGATATGAGCAAATGCCAGGGGAATGTCAAGAGCAAAATAAGATGACAATTGAGTTTATTACTGTTTTAAATGGACTGTCTTATTCTGCTGAATGTTGTGGGGGTTTTTTGCTTTGTTTTGTTTTGTTGGGTTGGGTTGGGTTTTGTTTTCCTACCTAGGAAAACAAAAGGTGTGCACGTTGGGTGTTGGGTGTTTCAAGTTATACTCAGTCCTACCTATTTAGGAAAATGCAGCTTCTGTTATTATGAAAACATTAAGATTCATTTGCCTTTTGTTTTCTAGCTCCAAAATTAAAGAAAGCCATTGGGATGTGGGAAACAAAGTCTACCTCTGACCAAATTTTGAGACTCAGTTTTTGTAAAATGCTTATTAATTTGGAACCAATAGTCAGCACATAGAAGACTGCTGATACTCTGGATTTTTTTTAAATGGTATACAGACAAATATTTTGTGTCATCAGAATCAAATGAGGATATATTAGAATAAAATGTTCTGAAGTGTAATCACATGAATTACACGAAGTATAACTATCATCTAATATATTATTAAAATAATTTAATAAAAACTGATCCAAATGTGCCTATCCATTCACTACTAAACATGGAAAAGTAAAATCAATTATAAAAATTTTTGAAAGCTTAAAATTTCTACATTCTTATACTTTGAATAGGTAGCTTTTACTTCTTTCGGTTTATTTTTGTTCATGCCTTTGTCCCCAAGGTTTTATAGTTTGTTCCTTAAGCTTTTATAAAATTTCTAGAAGATAGATAAATATGGATTTTATTGAATTAGAATTTAGGTCTTAATATATATATAGGGGTATGTATGTGCAAATATGTACATGTGCAGGGGGACCTTAGGACTGCTATTCTGTTTTGGAGATCCCATTTTTGTGTATTTTGAGCTTTTTGGCTGTGTTCTAAGCTGTAGAGTTTGCCTGGAGGCAGAGTTCCCAGTAAGTGGGCATTATGAAAAAGTTTGCTTTTTATTCTTCAAACAATTTTCTAGAATAAGAGACAAGCCACAATAAAGATACACAACAGTTTTCATCAGGGTTTAGATATCAGCCTTGCAAATCAAAATACTGCCTAGAGCAAAAGCAAAGATATTCCCTTCCTTCACATTTAAAATTCATGAAATGACAGAAAAATTAAATAGCACCATAAATCAAATAATATATAAACATAGTTTAAGCTCACACTTTATCTGACTTTATAAGTCTTTTAAAATTTAAGTGATTTTATAACAGCTGATTTTCTATAGTTATTCCAAAGTGGCATTTTCACATAAAACTTGAGGGAAAATTTAAAAATTCAATGCAAAGAGAAACAGCTTTATAGATCTGTGCAGAGCCAAGCTGTTTAGAGACGTGCTAAATCTCATATATTGATATATATATATATATATGAAAATCACATGGACACTTGTTTAAAAGGCAGATTCTGGGGGCACCTGGACGGCTCAGTGTTGAGTGTTGAGATCCCTTTGACTTGGGATCGAATCCTGCATCTCCCTCTGCCTATGTCTATGCCTCTCTCTCTGTTCTTCATGAATGAATAAATAAAAATCTTTAAAAATCAATCAATCAATCAATCAATCAATCAATCATTGTGGGTCAACTACAGTTCTTTTTTTCAAATTAGCTTGGACTCCATATTAAGAGCAAAAATATATATTTAGTTTCAACCAGCTGCCTTAGGAAGTGGAGAACTAGGCGCCAGTCAGAGAGGAGATGTCAGATGCTATGAGTTCAGGGCAAATGCTGGAATTTCTTCCCTGTACATCATGCAAGGCCTCCTATTTACGGGTCTGCTGGAACGTTTGCTCATGAACTGCCAAGGGAAAGAACTGGCGATGCACATTCTGGCAAAAGGAACGTTCACTCTTTGCCAGAAATATTTATTATCCCCGGCAGTGTTTGTAACTTGCTAATTCCCTTTGGAGGAATGGAGCATGATTCCCATGGCTCTCATACATGGAAGAGGAAATCTGTTTGGTTTGGTTTT
The DNA here is from genome assembly GCF_003254725.2 of Canis lupus dingo. Lineage (NCBI taxonomy): Eukaryota > Metazoa > Chordata > Mammalia > Carnivora > Canidae > Canis > Canis lupus. The sequence continues at coordinate 63,243,413 of NC_064257.1, forward strand.
GTTTTCTTTGTTTGTTTTTGGTAGAAGTTCCAATTCACTTTCTTTAATAAATGTTGTTTTTTTTTTTTTAAAGGAGTTTTAGGTTCAGAGGAAATGGAGTGGAAAGTACCTCGAGTTTCCATATAACACCTGCGCCCATACCCCTTTTCTGAGTGACATACACCTTCTTCCACTATAACACCCTGCAACAGTGACACATTTGTGACAATTGATAAAATTGCACTGACACATCATTATTGCCCAAAGCCCTTAGTTTTCTTTAGGGTTCACTTTTGATGGTGCACATTCAATGGATTTGAAAAAATACATAATGATATGTATCAATCACATTAAAGTATAATGTGGAATAGTCTCCTTCGTTCTCTGCTTATGCCTGCCTCCATCCTCCTCCTCCTGGCAACCAACTCATCTTTTTTATTATCTTCACAGTCTAACCTTTTCCAGAATGTCATATACTCGGAATTGTACAGTAGTCTTTTCAGACTGGCTTGTCTCGTTTAGTATTATGCATTTAGGTTTTCTCCATGTTTTTTCATGGCTTGATATCTTATTTGTTTTTAGCACTAATAATCCATTGATGGGATATGCCAGTTCATATATTCACCTGCGAAAAGACATCCTTGCCGCCCCCACGTTTGCCAATTATTAATAAAACTGCTGAAAATATCCATGTGCAGGTTTTTGTGTTTACATGTTTCCAATTCCTTCGGGGAAATTCCAAGGGGTGTGATTGCTGGATCACACAGTAAGGATATATTTAGTTTTATAAAAAACTGTCAAATGGTATTCTAACGTAGCTAGACACTATTGTGTTCTGACAGCTAATTAATGAGAATTACTGTTGTTCTAATTCCACTCCTGGGTTTGTTGTCAATGTTTTGAATTTTGACCATTGTTACAAGTGTGTAGTTATACCTCATTATTGGTTTAAGTTGCAATTTCATAATGATCTTTATACATTTTTATTTATATATATACATTTTTAAATTTTATTTGCTGATAGTTTGTTGCAGGTTTTAAATCTATTTTCACAAAGGATATTGATCTACTCTTTTTTTTTATCTACTCTTTCTCTTGTAATATCTTTGATTTTGGAATCATGGTTAATATTGGTCTTAAATAATAAATTAGGAAATATTTCTTCTCTCTTTTGGAAGAAATTATAGATATATGGATTAGATTCTTCTTTAAATATTTTGTAGAATTCATCAGTAAACCCATTTGGACCTGGTACTCTCTTTGGAATGTCTTATTTATTATTGATTTAATTCACCTAATAGAGACAGCCCTCTTCATATGATTTATTTTGTCCTTCTGAATTTGGAAAGATTTTGTCTTTTATGGAATTGGGCCACTTCATCTAGATTATCAAATTTGTGACCATAAATTTCATAATATTCCCTTGTTATCCTTTTAATGTCTACGGGATCTATAGTGATGTCTCCTCCTTCAATTCTGATATTAATCATTTGTATCTTTCCTCCATTTTTCTGAGCATTGCTAGAGGCTTATTACTTTTATTGATCTTTTAAATCAACTTTTGGTTTGGTTGATTTTCTTTTTTGAGATAGTTTTCCTACTTCACTGATTTCTGCTCCAGTTTTTATTATTTCCTTTCTTCTGTTTATTTTTTTAAGATTTTTTTTTAAATTTATTCATAAGAGACACACACAGAGATTGAGAGAGAGACAGAGACAGAGACAGAGACACAGACAGAGGGAGAAGCAGGCTCCATGCAGGGAGCCCGATGTGGGACTCAGTCCTGGGTCTCCAGGATCACACCCTGGGCTGAAGGCAGCGCTCAACCGCTGACCCACCCGGGCTGCCCACCTTCTGTTTATTTTGGACTAAATTTGCTTTTCTTTTTCAAGTTCCCTGAAAATCAGACTTCAATTAGTGATTTTAGATTTACTTTTCCAATATTTGGATTCAGTGCAGGAAATGTTCCTCCAAGCTTGCTTTTGTTGCAGCCCACAGATTTTGATTAGCTGTTGTTTATTTTTTTTCTCAATTTATTTTAGCTAATTTTTGTTTTAGTTTTCACTTGAGAGATCTTCTTTGATTCATTTGTTATTTAGAAACATAGTTTATTTTCCAAGTATTTTGTAGATTTCCAGTTATATTTGTTATTAATTTCTTATTTAATGTCATGTGGACTCAAGGCATTTATATATATATAAAATATTATGTATATGTATTTATTTTGTGGTTGCCATATAGTTTGTAATATGCATCAGCAACTAAGCTAAGAGCAGTTTCAAATAATACTACATTATTTCACAAGTAACAGGAATATTGTATAATAACAAAATACTCTTACTTCTTACCTCCTAATTTTTATATCATTGCTATTGTTCATTTCACTTATCATAAGCAGATATACTATATAGATGCATATATGTAATCAAATACATTGCTGCTATTACTATTTTGAACAATCTTTTTTCTAGCATTATATTTTGTTTTTCATTTTTTTTATCATGATGAGTGTACTCTTTAGCCACCATCCCTTATTTCCCCCCATCCTCCCACCCATCTGCCCTCTGGTAACCATCAGTTGTTATCTATAGTAAAGAGTCTGTTTCTTGGTTTGTCTCTCTTTTTCTTCCCTTTTGATCCTTTATTTTATTTCCTGAATTCTACATATAAGATCACATGGTATTTGTCCTTCTCTGATAGACTTATTTCACCCTAGCATTGTACTCTCCAGCTTTGTCCAAATTGTTGCAAATGGAAAGATTTTATTCTTCTTATGGCTGAATAATATTTCATTGTGTATACACGACCTCTTCATCCATTCACCTATCCATGGACTCGGGCTGCTTCCATTGTTGCCCATGCTGCAGCAAACATAGGGATGCATGTATCCCTTTGAATTAGTGGTTTTATATTTTTTTGGATAAATACCCAATACAATTTGTTGGTCATACGGTAGTTCTATTTTTAGAAGGTTTTGAAGAATCTGTGGTTTTCCATAGTAGCTGCACCAATTTGCATTCTCACCAACAGTAAAAGAGGTTCCTTTTATCCACATCCTTATCAACAGTTTTTGTTTCTTGTGGTTTTTTTTTAGCCATTCTGACAGGTATGAGATTATTTCTTAATGTAGTTTTGATTTGCATTTTCCTGATGATTAGTGCTGTTGAAAATCTTTTCACATGCCTGTTAGTCATCTGTGTGTCTTCTTTGGGGAAAAAAAAATCTATTCATGTCGTCTGCCCAATTTTTAATGGATTATTTGCATCAGGAAAATAGAAATATCTAGAAAAATGTTGCTATGGCCAATCTCAGAGAAATTACTTCCTCTGCTGCTCTTCAAGGATTTTTATGGTTTCATGTATCACATCCAGGTCTTTAATTCATTTTGAGTATGGTGTAAAAAAGTGGTTCAGTTTCAATTTTTTATAAGTGGCTTTCCAGTTTCCAGCAGCATATGTGGAAGAGACTTTTTCCCATCCTAGATTCCTTCCTCCTTTGTCAAAGATTAATTGACCAAATAATTTTGAGTTTATCTCTGGGCTTTTTATTCTATTTCATTAATCTATGTGTCTATTTTTATGCTAGTACCATACTGCTCTAATTACTACTGTTTTGCAGTTTGTTTGCTTGTTTGTTATTTATTTTTACATTTGTTTTTATTGAAGTTCGATTTGCCAACCTATAATAAATCACCCAGTGCTCATCCCATCAAGTGCCCCCCTCAGTGCCCGTCACCCAGTCACCCCCACCCCCCGCCCACCTCCCTTTCTACCACCCCTAGTTCCTTTCCCAGAGTTAGGAGTCTCTCATGTTCTGTGTCCCTCTCTGATTTTTCCCACTCCGTTCCCTCCTTTCCCCTTTATTCCCTTTCACTATTTCTTATATTCCCCAAATGAGTAAGACCATATGTTTGTCCTTCTTGATTGACTTACTTCACTCAGCATAATACCCTACCTTGAAGCAAATGGTGGGTATTTGTCATTTCTAATGGCTGAGGAATATCCCACTGTAGTCACAGACCACAGTCTTCTTTATCCATCATCTTTCGATGGACACCGAGGCTCCTTCTAGTTTGGCTATTGTGGACATTGCTGCTAGAAACATCGGGGTGCAGGTGTCCCGGCGTTTCACTGCATCTGAATCTTTGGGGTAAATCCCCAATAGTGCAATTGCTGGGTCGTAGGGCAGGTCTATTTTTAACTCTTTGAGGAACCTCCACACAGTTTTCCAGAGTGGCTGCAGCAGTTCACATTCCCACCAGCGGTGCAGGAGGGTCCCCCTTTCTCCACATCCTCTCCAACATTTGGGGTTTCTTGCCTTGTTGATTTTCCCCATTCTCACTGGTGTGAGGTGGGATCTCATGGTGGTTTGGATCTGTATTTCCCTGATGGCCAGTGATGCGGAGCATTTTCTCATGTGCTTGTTGGCCATGTCTGTGTCCTCCTCTGTGAGATTTCTGTTCATGTCTTTTGCCCATTTCATGATTAGATTGTTGTTTCTTTGGTGTTGAGTTTAATAAGTTCTTTATAGATCTTGGAAACTAGCCCTTTATCTGACAGGTCATTTGCAAATATCTTCTCCCATTCTGTAGGTTGACTTTAGTTTTGTTGACTGTTTCTTTTGTGAAGCATAATTTAAATCTGGCCTTTTTTTTTTATTTTCTTTTTCAAAATTGCTTTGGCTATTTGAGATCTTTTGTGGTTCCATGCTGATTTTAGTACTGTTTGTTCTAGTTCTTTGAAAGAGGCTGTCTGTATTTTGATACAGATTGCACTAAATGTGTAGATTGCTTTGGGTAATGTAGACGTTTTAATAATGTTTGTTCTGGGGGACCCTGGGTGGCTCAGTGGTTAAGCATCTGCCTTCAGCTCAGGGCGTGACCCCGGGGTCCTGGGATTGAGTCCCACGTCGGGCTCCCTGCGGGGACCCTGCTTCTCCCTCGGCCTGTGTCTCTGTCTCTCTATCTGTGAGTCTCTCATGAATAAATAAATAAAATCTTAAAAAAAAATGTTTGTCCTTTGAACCCATGAACATGAAATGGCTATTTCTTTGCACCATTTTGAGTTTATTTCATCAATGTTTTATAGTTTTTAGAGTTCAGGTATTTCACCCTTTTTTTTTCATAAAGATTTTATTCATTCATTTATTTAAGAGAGAGAAAGAGAGTGAGAGCACAGAGGGAGGGGATGAGGGGGAGGAATAAGGACAAGCAGACTCCATGCTGAGCACAGAATTCAACACAGGGCTGGATCTCATGACCTTGAGATCATGACTGAGCCAAAAATCAAGAGTCTGATGCTTGCAACCCAGGCGCCCCCGGGTCTTCCACCTCTTTGGTTAAGTTTATTCCTAGATATTTTATTGGTTTTGGTGCAGCTGTACATGGGATTGTTTCCTTGATTTCATTTTCTGCTACTTCAATCTTAGCATATAGAAATGCAACAGATTTCTGTACAGCGGTTTTGTATCCTGTGACTTTACTCAATTTATTTTTGGTGGAGTCTTTAGGGTTTCTCTATACAGTATCATGTCATCTGCATATAGTGAGAGTTTTACTTCTTCTTACTAATTGACATGCCTTTTATTTCTTTTTGTTGGTGCTAAGAATAGGACTTCCAGTACTATATTGAATTAAAGTGATAAGAGTGGACATCCTTGCCTTGCTCCTGACCTTAGGGGAAAAACTCTGAGTATGATGCTGGCTATGGGTTTTCTCATATGAAGCTTTTATTTTGTTGAGATCTGTTCCCTCGAGACCTACTTTACAGAGGGTTTTAATCATAAATGGATATTATATATTGTCAAATGCCTTTTCTGCATCTATCCAAATGATATTTTTCCCCTTCTCTTATTGATGTGATGTATCATGTTAATTGTTTTTGCAAATACTGAACCACCCTTGCATCTTGGGAATAAATCCCACTTGATTATGGTGTATGATTCTTTAAATATATTGTTGGTTGCAGTTTGCTAATATTTTGTTGAAGATTGTTGTATCTACATCATGACAGATTTTGGCCAGTAGTTCTGTCTCTCTCTCTCTCTCTCTGGCATTTTTTCTGGTTTTAGTGTCAGGGTGATATTGGTCTCATAGAATGAATTTGGAAACTTTTCTTAATTTTGTATTTTTTTAGAATAGCTTGAGAAGTATGAACATTAACTCTCTTTAAATGTTTGGTAAAATTCAGCTGTGAAGTCATCTGGTCCTAGACATTTGTTTGCTGGGAGTTTTTTGTTTTTGTTTTTTTGTTTTATGTCTCAGTTTTATTGCTGGTAATTGGTCTGTTCAAATTTTCTGGTTTTTATTCTCTGTTAGCTTTGATAGATTATGTTTTTCTAGAAATTTATCCATTCCTTTTAAGGCAATTAGTTGGCATAGAGGTTTTTATAATATTTTGTTGCAATTGTCTATATTTCTGTGGTATTGGTTATTTCTTCTTTTTCATTAGTACTTGTTTATTTGAATACTCTCCCTTTTTTCCATGAGTCTTTCCGAGAATTATCAATTTATTGATCTTTTCAAAGAACCAGATCTTAGTTTCATTAATTTATTCTACTGTGATTTGGTTTTTTGTTTGTTTTTTGTTTTTATTTGTTTTTTAGTTTCTGTATCATTTATTTCTGCTCTAATCTTTATTATGCATATTCTTTCTTTAAAGATTTTATTTTCTTATTCATGAGAGAGACAGAGAGAGAGAGGCAGAGACACAGCAGAGGGAGAAGTAGGCTCCCTGCGGGGAGCTCGATGTGGGACTCGATCTCAGGACCCTGGGGTCACGTCCTGAGTTGAAGGCAGACACTCAACCGCTGAGCCATTCGGGCGTCCCTATTACTTATATTCTTTCTCTGGGTTTGGTATTGTTCTTTTTCTCACTCCTTGGGTGTAAAGTTAGGTTATGTATTTGATATTTTTCTTGCTTCTTGAGGTAGGCTTGTTTTGCTACAAATTTCCTTACTAAAACCACATTTGCTGCACCCTAAATGTTTTGGAATGTTGTGTTTTCATTTTCATTTGTCTTCATATAATTTTTGATTTCCTCTCTGATTTCTTGGTTGATCCATTCATTTTTTTTATTAGCATGTTATTAATCTTCATGCACTTGTGGTCTTATATTTTTTTCTTGTGTTTTATTTCTATTTTCATAGCATTGTGGTCAGAAAAGACACATGGTATGACCAGTTTGTTTCTTTTTTTTTTTTTTTTTTTTGAGACTTGTTTTGTGGTCTAATATGTGATCTTTCTGGAGAATGATCCAGGTACATTAAAAAAAATATGTATTCTGCTGTTTAGCATAGAATGTTCTGAACATGTCTGTTAAATCAATGTGGTTGAGTGGGTCATTCAAAGTCGCTGTTGCCTTGTTGTCTTTCTGTTTGTATGATCTGTCCATTGATGTAAATAATGAATAGTTATCTTTTAGATCAATTGAAAATAAACATTTTATATTATCTGTATTGTTTTCTTTTATGCATTTATTTGTATAAATCTAAGTTTCTGACCTATGTTATTTTCCTTTTCTCCAAACAACTTCTTATAAAATTTCTTGCAAAGCAAGATTTCCTTTGATATTTGTCTGGATGTGGGAATGTGTATTTCTCCTTCAATTTTGAAGACTAATTTCACAGGGAACAGAATTCTAGACTAGTTGGGTTTTTCTTTTAACATTAAATATTCCACTTCACTCTCTTCTTGCTTGCCCGGTTTCTAAGAGGACTGATTCAATTCTTTGCTCCTATAGGTAAGTTTCCCCCCTTCTCTTGACATCTTTCAAGACTTTTTTCTTTATCTTTGATTTTCTGAGGTTGACTATGGTACTCCGAGGTGTAGAATTTTTGGCATTCATTCTACTTTGTGTTTTTAGAGGCTCCTGATCTGTAATTGGTGTCTGACATTAATTTGGTGAAATTCTGAGTCTTTAATGCTTTAATTATTGCTTCTGTTTTATTTCTTTCTTAGTCTTTTGGTACCCCTATCATGTACATTTACATCTCATATAATTGTCCCATGTTTTTAGATATTCTGGATTTTCCCCCTTCAGTCTCTTTTTGTCTTTTTTTTTTTTTTAGTTTTGGAAGTTTATCTTGTCATAACCTCAAGATCAGATGTTCTTTACTTATCCACCATCCGTATCCACTTTTCTAATGATCCTATCAAAGGCATTCTTCCTTTCTTTTACAATGTTTTGATCTCCACAATTTAAAAAAAAAAAAAAAAAACATAATTTTTTAACATTTTTTTTTCTCTGCTTATGTCATCCATCTGTGCCTGCTTGACATTTACTTTTTCCATTAAAACTCTTAGGATATTAATCATTTTTAAATTCTGGTCTGATATATTCATTATTGCCTTCTTCCCCTCTAACTCTGGTTCTGATGTTTTTCTTTCCATCCCTTCAAACTACTTTTTCCATTTTAATTTATGTATTGTAATTTTTGTTGAAAGGTGTACATAATGCACTGGGTAAACAAGCCTTTAATAATGTTGTGAGATGTGGGGTAAGGGAAGAGCCTATAGACCTATGATTAAATCTCAGTCTTTTGCTTAACCTTGTACTCTTAGTCTGTGTACTTTACCAGTGTTTCTCATTTTTCTCCTTCCACAGGTGGGACAAACTAGCTGGAGCCAATGGGAGTCAGGTATTTCCCTTCCCCAAGGTTGCTTTGGCTCTGAATAAACCTTATTTTTCTCTGGTAAATAGAGAAAAAAAGTTTCTCCTTTAGGCAGGACTTGTTAAGAATAATAGAAAGTTTTGGCATATTTCAAGATGTTTAATTTTCCTTTCTCTTGTTAAAGGTGCAAAGAGATTATTGTTGGGTGTTTATTTTAAGAATTAGGTAGAGCTCCTGGAAGTAAAATTCACTAGTGTTGGAGCCACCCTGTGACTGGGTCCCTTTGGACTTGTTAATTCTTAGATTTGTCCATTTGGAGTCTTCCACAACTTATCAATTGCAGTTTAATTTTTCCTCCTCTGGCACTGGTTGCCAGAAAGGTTTCTACTGATGGGTTTATTCTCTTTACTGTTATGTGACATAGTCTAGTGCCTCCCACCTTCCAGTGCCTGACAATCTAAGGGTTCTGTAAGAGGCAGTTGCTCTCCTACTTTGAAAATGCCCCACTCTGAGCAAAATGCTCATAGAGGGGGTAAAAGAGGAAAATGTCAACCAAAAAGTCGATAATAAATGGAAAGTTTGGGTAAATATTGAAGTCAGATCTTCCTCTTTTTTACAAATATACTCAAAATTAATTTGAGTCATTTTGTGTTTTTTAAAAATATTATCACAAATGATTTTAATTAGTTACTCCTTAAGTGTTATTGTTATCTGCATATTTAGAGAAGGAAATCTAATTGCAAAGTTAAAAATATTTACTTTAAAATAAGAGGAAAATGAGCGTAAATCTACATATTAGAATTCAGATTACTGAGATTTTGTATTTTATCTTTTACAGGGAATTTATGTTTTATTTCTTAGATGATGGATTACATATAATTCTGATAATTACATTTACTTTGTTAAAAGTAGATTTACGTTAATTCTGGCTGCACATTGGGAAACTTAAAAATTACTGTTGACTGGATCCAGATGGGGGCCTGAGCATTACTATTATTTAAAGCTTCTTAGAGAATCTGAATGTGAAGGCAGAGTCAGGAGCCTCAAAGATATATAATTTTTTTGTTTCATAACAACTGTAATTTTATATTGTTAAAATTCTGGATCATCAAAAACATTAAAATAAAACATATAATTGGCTGTATATGTAACATATGAGGTATTTTTTGGTGATATGTGTGTAACTTTATTTTTGAACACTCTTAAATACACTCAATAACATTAAAACTTTGGTTTCCTGAAAATATCTATTTTAATTTTATCTAAGACTTCATTTATCAATTTTTAAACCTTGAAGTTAAAAATGAAGAAAAAAAACCTCAAAGTATGGTAAATGTATACAGAAATTTTGCAAAATTTTTATTTTCCTCATAAAATTAAGGAATAGAAAAAGCAGAAGCAAATTTTCTTAGTTACTTTTAGGGACACCTTGCTTCTTCCAGATCCTGGACAAGCAATTAATTTTATGACTGAATCTTTTTAAGATTTTATTTATTTACTCATGAGAGACAGAAGAGAGAGAGAGAGAGAGAGAGAGAGAGAAGCAGAGACACAGGCAGAGGGAGAAGCAGGCTTCTTGCTGGGAGCCCAACATGGCACTCGATCCCAGGACCCCGGGGTCATGCCCTGGGTCAGAGGGAGCCACTCAACTGCTGAGTCCCACGGCGTCCCATGGCTGAACTTTTGATACTCATTTTATAATCCTGAGATAAGTATTTCCTTTTTATGTCTTCCTGTCAAGGTCAAAAATATCTTGCGACTGTTAGGATGTGTCATTGTGGATCATAAACACAAAGAAGAAAGAGCAAATGCCCCATAAAATTGAAGACTTATATAGCTGTATTCAGCCCAGAGTAAGAGACACACTACATTAGTTTTCTTACATTTTAAGCTTTTTTGGTAAAAATGAAACCTAAAAATTTACTATTTCACTAATTAAGATTTGAAATGCCCCTATATTTCCAGGTTTTTAACTCCCATGTGATAATAAGAGACCTGGTCTCATTAGCCCTGAATATATTGAACTATTTGATTAATCACCCTGTATGTAACTAAATAGGTAACTATTGTCCTATAACAGTATTACTACAAGTTTAGCAGCATTAAACATTACATATTCATTGTGTGCCATTTTCTATGGATCAGAAGTCGAGACATGGGTTAGCTGGGTCTTCTGTGAGGCTGCGATCAAGGTGCAATCTAAGGTTGAGCATTGGAGTGGTGGTTTCATCTGAATTCTTAAATGAGGAAGGATGTACTTCCAAGCTCACTCAGGTTATTGGAGAAATTGCTGGTCTCATACCAGTCAGGACGAAAAACTCATTTTCTTGCTGGATGTTGCCTACAAGCCACCCCTAAATCCTACCCTGAAGTTCCTCAGTATGGGGATTTCGCTTCCCTTCTCAAAGTTAGCAAGGGAGAGAGAAACTCAAGCAAGATGACTACTACACTCTTAGGAAGCAAATCATTACAGTCACATCTTGTCTTGGCCTTTGCTGTATTATTCTGGTGAGAAGCAAGTGCCAGGTTCTGGTGACATTCAAGGTACGGGAATCACACAAGAGCGTAAGCACGAGGAGTCAGGGGTCATGTTGTGGTGCCACAGTCACTGTCGCCCGTGTCTGCCATCAGCTCTGTCTTGAAAACACACCCTCCTCACTCTACTCAGAATCTTAACACCCCGGACCCCCCTGCTTTCTCTTGAGTCAATTCACAGAGATTCTTTTCTCAACCCGCCAGGCTCCAAGGACCCCCTCCGAGCTGTCACTCTCCTCTCGCCATATATGCTGTGTGGGGGGCTGTGGCACCTGATCCAAGGCTGCCTGCTGTGTAGATGCTCTTCTCATTCTGCTCTGGTTCTCATACCTCGTGCTCTGCAAATCCCTGTTGGGGCTGCCCTGGCCTCCTGACCGCACTCAGATTCTGACACCGTTTGCTGGGTTGTGTTTCTGAGAAGCACCATCCTCACTCCACGTAGGTTCCAACAGACTCATCTGGGATCACCAAAGCTTCCCTGCATCTGGTTAAAAGCGGGTCTTACCTAGAACTAATGTATGTATAACTGATTTTTCTGGGAAGAGAAGGGTAAAAAGAGTTGGAATCCTAGTTTCTGAATGACCCTCCTGCTCCCTCACCATCAGCGAGCTGGGTTAGAGTATAACATGAGCAAGAAATAAGGCTGTTAGTTGGTCTAAGCCACTTCTATTTTAGAATTGTGCTTTAGTATGGTTAGTTGACCTAATACAGCTCTTTAGTATTCATCTGAAACATAATATGCTGTAAACAGAATTGTTCCTTTCCGTAGGCCAAACTTACTTTCTCCAAACAGTCTCCATTTTATTATATGGTACTATTAACCAGCCAGCTTTACAAGCCTTAAATCTGAAATATTTTTTGAATATTTTCTATTATTCATGTGCCGCGTGGCATCTGTGAGCGATTCCTTTCCAAAAATGTTTTACTTCTGATTATTTCTCAGCATTTTCATGGGTAGTTCATCGTACCACTACCTCTTGCCTGTTTTACCATAATACCACCCAATTTCCATTACGTAATTCTCCCAATTTGTCTTTTTTTTATCCCCAAAGTGTGTTCTGAACAAACCAGAAGAAATGATTTCTAAATCTGTATGTGATTATGTCACTTATTCATTCCAATGCCTTCCTAGCACTTTAGAGTAAAATCCCTAAACCCTAGAAGCACCTGCATGATCTGACTCTGCTGACTTCCTGACCTTTTTCTTTACCACATTTCTCCGCGCTCGTAGATTCTCAAGCTGCAGAGGCTTCCTTTCTTTCCTGGAACATGGGCAGCGTTACTCCTTCAGTCCGAACTCATCTTTTCTCAGTTATCCGTATAGATTTTTTCTCATGGAATTTAGGTCTCTGCTCAAATGGTACCACATCAAAATAGAACTTATTTCTTTCTCCCATTCCTCCTTTTTACCCTGTCTTGTTTGCTCTTTGCCGCTCATAGCAGTGTCTGCTATTATAGTGTGTTTTTGCTTATTGCCAGTAATATGTGATAGTTTTTTATCTGATAATCCAAATACCCACAAACGGACTTTTTACCCAAGTGCCAATTAAGTAAATATTTGTTGAGTGAGAGGAATTAAATCAATTGCTCTCCTTAAGCAAGGAGTCCTTACTTAGGTCCTTAAGTCAAAAGTCCTTACTCTTAAATTAATTCCCCAACTTTTATTCAGGGTGTCTATCAGTGCATGCAACACAATGTTGTGAATGATTAGAGAAATCCAAGATTTAATAGAGTTTCTAACCACAAGGAATTCAAAATCTAATTGGATAATATGACAAATTCTGAAATTCCAGTACAAATTTAAAATGGATATAGGTCAAGAAGGAAAATAAGTTATATCATGAGACAGTGGTGTGGTTAATAGTTTTAATTGTTACATTATGCAGAACATAGTTGCTATAATATTTTAGAAATGGAAAGAAGTACTTTAATTTGAAAGGAAGATTTAATAGAGAAATTGCAATTGAAAGAAAACCTGATAAATATTTACACAAAACAAACCCCAGGCATTTTTTTATCCAATTATTTTGCTGAAGAAGCTACATGAAAATTAACAAAATTCCTAATAACTTGGTCACAATCCTAAAGCAAAAGCACATTAATGTCTTTATTTTTCCTTTTTGCTTTCTTGTATTTTTGTATTGTTTTAATCTTTTATGGTGTTTCCATAAATAGAATTTTATATTTTCTATTAATTCGCATTGTGCATAATTTCTATTTTCAAAGTATTTTTTTCTTTTCTCTCTTCACTGCAACTCTTAAGCATAAAATAGGATAATGCTTGGCATGTATCTTTCCACACCATTGTTTTAATGATTACTCAGTTATATATAAATATAAATATATATAAATATAAATGTGACTTTCTTTGCTTGTTTTTCTAAAGTGGCATCACCCTCCAATATCTCCCTACATCTCCCTTTTATTTCAAATATATTGTAAAAATTCTTTCAGAATTATATAGCTTGATCTACATTAAGAGTAGTCTAACATTTTGTTGTGCCAAGTCCCCATTTAGCCAAATATGCTCCAATTTAGCAAATTCAAGGTAATTTCTAGTTTGTGTTTACATTGTTTTGTCTCCGTCATCCCCTTCCGTATCTGATACTATAAGCTGTGTTTTTATTTTATGTAATTACTGAGTCAGAATAATGTGACTAGATGTTGAGATTTTCCTTTTGTTTTGATTTTTTTGATGAAGTTGGCGATCACTCTTATGTTAGCTTCAGCCGTTCAGCACACTGAGTCAGCGTCTATATACCTTATAATGAGTCTAGTTACTGTCCCCATACGGTTGTCACAATAGTATGGACTGTTACTACGCGGTATCACCCAGCCCGTGACCGACCGCACAGCAGAAGCTCAGGCCTCTTACCTCTTTACCTATTTGCTCATCCCCCTACCTCCCTTCTTGTCTGGCAACCACCGGCTTGTGTCTGTATTTAGGGGTCTGCTTCTGCTTCTGTTTCTGCTCAGTTTTGTAGATTCCACATATATGTGACATAAGACATTTACCTTCCTTTAACTCATTTCACTTAGCATAATGCATTCTGGGTCCCTCCAAGTTGTCACAAATGGCAAGATTTAATTCCTTTTTATGGCTGATTAATATTCTATTATATATGAATAGAATTTTAAATAATATTCTATTATATATGTATGTGTGTGTGCTCACATTCGCATTGTCAGTTCATCTATGGATGGAGAGTTAGGTTGTTTCCATACCTTGGCTATTGTAAATAATGTCACAAGGAACCTCAGGAGATATATATATAGAGAGAATTTTATATTCTATATAAATATAGAATATATTTAAATATATAATATATTAGCATATATAAATATACAAATATAATAGCATATATAATATATAAATATATAAATATGATAGCATATGTCATATATGAATGCTTTCAAATTAGCCAGAATTGAAATTTCTGGATCATTTGGTACTTCTATTTTTAATTTTTTAAGGAAATTCCATACTGTTTCTTTTTTTTTTTTAATTTTTTTTTTAATTTTATTTATTTATGATAGGCACACAGTGAGAGAGAGAGAGAGGCAGAGACATAGGCAGAGGGAGAAGAAGGCTCCATGCACCGGGAGCCCGACGTGGGATTCGATCCCGGGTCTTCAGGATCACGCCCTGGGCCAAAGGCAGGCGCTAAACCACTGCGCCACCCAGGGATCCCCCATACTGTTTCTTATAGGGGTTCCACTAATGTATATATATATATATATATATATATATATATATATATCCACTAAAAATACACAAAGTTTCCCTTTTCTTCACATTTCACCACTTGTTTTTTGTCTTCTTGATACTGACCATTCTGACAAATGTGAGGCGATACCCCATTGTGGTTGTGTTTTCCATTTGTCTGATGATCCGTGATGTTGAGCAACTTTTCCTGTGTCTGATGGGCATATGCGTGTCTTCTTTGGAAAAATGTCTATTCAAATCTCTGCTTGGTTTTCAATCAGATTGTTGGTTGGTTGGTTGGTGTTTTTGATAGTAACCCTGTATCAGAGAGATCCGAAAATCTCCGTTCCATTCAATACATTACCTTTTCATGTTTTGATTTTTTTTCCCTCCATTATGTGAATCTTTTTAATTTAATGTATTCTCAATTCTATAAATTTGTTTCTGTTACCCTGGTTGGTGTAGACAGACACCTAAAAATATTACTAAGACTAATGTCTAAAAATTTACTTCTGATGTTTACTTCTAGGGGTTTTATCATTTCAGGTCTTACTCTTAGTCTCTGGCTCACTTGGGTTTACTTTTGTATATGGTATAAGAAAGTGGTCCCGTTTAATTATTTTGCACGTAGCTGTCTGGTTTCCCAGCACCATCTCTTCCATTTCTCATTCTATATTCCTGCCTCTTTTGTGGTTAATTTACAATATAATGACATAATGGACTATATAACAACTGATTAACCAATATGTGTGGGTTTGTTTCTGGGCTCTTTATTTTGTTCCATTGATCCATGTGTTTTGTTGTGTGTCAATACCATACATTTTGATAACATAGCTTTGTAGTATAGTTTAATATCTGGGAGTCTGATATCCACAGCTTTGTTCTTCTTTTTCGAGAATACTTTGGCTATGCAGTCGCATATGTAGATCCTTACGGATTTTAGGAATATTTGTTCTAGTTCTATGAAAAATTTCATTGGTATTTTGATAAGGATCACACTGAATTTATGAATTGCTTTGGGTAATGTGTACATTGTAACTGTATTAAATCCTCCAGTCTGTGAGCATGGCATATCTTTCCATTTATTTGTATCATATCCAATTTTCTTCATCAATGTTTTGTAGTTTTTAGAGCATAGGTCTTTCACCTCCTTGGTTAAATTTATACTTAGTTATTTTATTTTTTTGATGCAATTGTAAGTAGAATTATTTTTCTTAACTTCTCTAATAGTTATTAGTGCACTAAACAACAAATTTATATATATAAACTTTGTATACTGCAACTTTACAGAGTTTGTTTATTATTTTTAATAGTTTTTCTTGGCGTTTTTAGGGTTTTCTGTACACACTATGTTGTCTGATGATAGTGACAGTTTTACATCTTTCTTATCAGTTTTGATGACATTTGCTTCTTTCTCTCATCTGATTGCTGTGGCTATGAATTCCAGTACTGTGTTGGATAGTGGGAGAACTGGGCATCCTGTCTTGTTCCTGATCTTACAGGAAAAATTTTCAGCCTTTCATCGTTGACCATATTACCTGTGAGTTTGTTAGATGGCCTTCATTATATTGAGGTTTGTTACCTCTATAACCACTTTGCTGAGAGTTTTATCCTGAATGGATATTGGATTTTTTTCAAGTGCTTCTGCTTCATCCATTGGGATAATTATATAATTTTAACATTAACTCTGTTAATATATCACATTGGTTAATCTGTGGATATTGAAACATCCTTGCTTTCCTGCAATAGATCCACCTTGATTGTGGTGACTAATACTTTCAACATATTTTAAAATTCAATTTGCTGATATTTTGATGATTTTTTTTTTGTATCAATGTTCATCAGGGATATTGGGCTTTCATTTTCTTTTTCTTTGGTGTCTTTTTCTGATTTTGGTGTCAGGGTAATGCAGGCTTCTTAGAATGAACTTGGAAACATTCCTTTTCTTCATTTTTTTTTAAGAAAAGTTTGAAAAGGATGAGTATTAGCTCTTATTTAAATATTTAAAACAATTCACCTGTAAATCCCTCCTGTCCTGGGCTTTTGTTGAGAACTTCTTAATTACTAATTCCATTTCATTACTAGTAATTGGTCTGTTCAGAATTTAATTTTCTTCCTTATTCAATTTTGGAAGATTGTATATTTCTAGGAATTTATGTATTTTCTTATAGAGTGCCCAATTTGTTGACATCAATTGTTCATAGTTGTCTCTTTATTCCTTTGTATTTCTGTGGTGTTAGTTGTAATTTCTCTTTCATTTATGATTTTATTTTAGACCCTCCATTTTTTGCTTGATGAATCTGGTTAAAAGTATATAAATTATTAATCTTTTCAAAGAGTCATCTCTTAGATTCATTTATATTTTCTATTATTTTTTATTCTTTTCTATTAATTTCTACTCTGATCTGATTATTTCCTTTCTTACAAAAAACTTTAGCCTTCATTTACACTTATTTTCCTACTTGTTTTTTTTTAATTTCTCAGGTTAGATTTAGAATCTTGTTTTTGAGGTGGGCCTGTATCACTTTGCTCCTCTTATAAATGCTTTTGCTGCATCCCACAGATTATGGAATATTGTGTTTCCATTTTATCTCAAGGGTTTTTGTTTTTCATTTCCTCTTTTGTTTGTCAAACCATTGGTTATTTAGTAGCATTTTGCTTTGCTTCATGTATTTGTGGATTTTTTCCACATTTTTGGTAATTAATTTCTATTTTCATACTATTATGGTTGGAAAAAAAGCTTGATATGATTTCAATCTTCTTAAATTTAACATGACTTATTTTTTTGGCTTATCATATGATCTATTCTGAAGAATGTTCCATGTACATTTAAAATATTTGTATTGATTTTTGACTTAGGCCCCAAATCTAAAAAAAAAAAAAAAAAAAAAATCCTAGTACACTCCCATGCTCCATGCTTCAGAGAGCATGGAGGAAATTCCAGATACTCTCTCCAGGGATTTTCAGAAGATAACACTCCACTGCTGCGATACTCACCCCACTACTCTAAAATAGTCAATATAAAGAGAAAGCTGAAAATGTGAGTATTTGAAGGAGTCCTGGAAGAGGTTGGGGGTAGTATTGTAATTTTTCCCTTCTGTCATCCATGGAGTTGTTCTTCCATTGAACCGAATGAGAGAAACCCTTAAGATTAGTGATGCCTACCAGATTGAGAGTGGAACAACCTTCTTGTCAGCTGGATATTTAGTGGTAGGCTGAAGCATTTATGCCCATTAGATGTAGCTTGTGAAATGAAATGTAATGATGTTTCTTGGGAGGACGTGTAAAAAAAAAATCCAGAAGTTTTGGGGTATATATAGAGAATGATGCCTATTCCTTACCTTGAGAATCTTAAAAGTAGGAATTGAGGTGGAACAATCTGGATGGAGAGTGATAAGTTTAATAATGTTGCAGCCCACACCATTACTTTCCCACATATTAAGATGTGTTAGAGTCCCCAAAAAAGGAGAAAGCAAACCAATAGAAACTATAGAGAACAAACGGAAGCTTGATGGGGGTGGGGGTGGGGAATGGGTGATGCATGCTAAGGAGGGTACTTGTGAGCCCGGGAAACTATATGTAAGTGATGAGTCGCTAAACTCTACTCCTGAAACCAATATTACATGACATGTTAACTAACTAGAATTTAAATAACTACTTGAAAGAGAAAAGAAAAAAGAAAAAGATTCCTGAGGAAGATACAGGCTCTAAAGGGATAAACAAGTGTGAACCATTTCAAAACTTGTCTTCTGAGGCCAAGGATAGTCAAAGTACTGAGCAGAGTGTGGATCTAGGGGCAAACCTGAGGTCATTGAGGATAACACTCAAAATTTGTTGGGTATAAATGCTGCAGGTCTTCAGAAGAATCCTTACATGTATAACATGCAAGGACAGAAAAATATTACAACTTGCTGAAATCCCAGGTGATGGTTAGTATTTTTAGCAATAAAACATTTTCAGATTAAGGTATATACATTATTTTTTTAGATATAATGCTATTGTATACCAAGTAGACTTAATAGCACAATATAAGCATAACTTGTATATGTACTTGGAAACCAAAAACTATCAGTTTATGTTTACCTCATGTCTACTGTCTTAATTTATTTTTTATTGCTCTTTGCTGATATAAAGAAATAGTATCTTGTACCTTGAAACTTTTCTGACTTTATTAGTTCCAATAGCTTTTTTGTGAATTTTGGAAATTTTTCCATATACAGGGCCTTGTCATCTGCAAATATATGTGGTTTAACTTCTTTCCAATGTGGATATTTTATTTCTTATAACTGTGGCTAGAATTTATAATGCGATGTTGAATGGCAGTAAGTAAACTCAGGAAACATTTACTTGTTTGAAATAGTAGGGAGAAAACTCATTCTTTCACTGGAGTATGATGTTAACTGTAGATTTTTTCATCAATACCTTTTTATCATGTCAAAGAAATTTTTTCTAGTCCTAGTTATCTGAGAGTCTGTGTAATAAAAGGGTGTTGGGTTTTGTCAAATGCTTTCTCTGCATCCACTGGAATGATCTGTGTTTTTCCCTTTCCCTTCCTAATAATATATTACATTGATTAGATTTCTTACATTAAAACACCTTGAATTCCTGGGATAAATCCTGCTTAGTCAAGGGGAATAATTACTTTAATATGATCTTGGATTTGATAATATTTTGTTGAAGATTTTTTTTTATCTATATAAAAATATTGGTCTGTAATTTTCTTGTGATAGCTTTCTCTATTTTTGGTATCAGGATAATGCTGACCTCACAGACACAAAAAAATTTTAAAAAGTGTTTCTCAAGGCACCTGAGTGGCTCAGTCAGTTAAGTATCTGACTCTTGATTTCAGCTCAGATCATGATTCAGAGTCATGAGATGGAGCCCCAAGTCTGGCTCTTCTCTCAGTGGGGAGTATGTTTGAGATTCTTTCTCTCTCTCTAAAACACAAGCAAGCAAATAAACAAATACAATATTTTTTAAAAATGATTTTAAAACGTTTAAAACGAAAGAGTGTTTTCTCTTCAGTTTTTAAAAAGGACTTGTGTTAATTCTTCTTTGTTTGGTGTAACTCACCAAAAAAACTACCTGTTCCAGGACGTTTCCTTTTTGAAAGGTTTTTGATTACTGATTCGATCTTTTTATTTGTTACAAGTCTGTGAGATTTTCTATTTCATTTTGAGTCAGTTTAGTTAATTTGAGTGTTTTTTTTTTTTTAAATATTTTATTTTTATTTATTTGACAGAGAGAGAGAGCACAAGTGGGAGAGGGGCAGGCAGATGGAGAAGCAGGTTTTCCACTGAGCAGGGAGCCTGATGCGGGGCCCCCATCCCAGGACGCTGGGATCATGACCTGAGCTGAAGGTAGATGCTGAACTGCCTGAGCCACTGGGTTCCCCAGTTTGAGTGTTTCAAGGAATTTTTCCAGCGCTGGGTTATCTAACCTGGTGTATAATAGTTCATATTATAATAATACTTCTATATATAAACTTGGTGGTAATATCTCTATATTCATTTCTGATTTCAGTTATTTGCATCTTCTCTATTTTATCATCAAGCTAGCTAAAGTTTGTCAATTTTGTTGATCTTTCAAATAACCAATTTATTGTTTTATTGTCTCTTTTTCTATTCTCTATTTTGTTTATCTCCATTCCGATCTATTATTTCCTTCCTTCTGCTATTTTTTATTTTTGCATGATGCTGTTTAGTTGCTTCAGTATAAAATCTTAAATTCTTTTTAAATGGAGTCATTTATAGCTATAAAATTTTCTTCAAACACTACTCTTACTGCATCCCATAAATTTGGAGAAGTGTTTTTATTTATATTTTTTAAACATTTATTTATTTAAGAGAGAGGGTTGTGGGGAGGGCAGAGGGAGGGGGAGAGAAACCTTGGAGCAGACACCCCAGCGAGGGTGGAGCCCATTGTGGGGCTCAATCCCAGGCCACTGAGATCCTGATCTGAGTTGAAACCAGGAGTCAGACACTTAACTGACTGAGCCACCCAGGTGCTTCAAGATCTGTTTATATTTTAATTCATCTGTAATCAGCCTAATTTTCCCCTTGGTTTTTCCTTGATCCATTGATTTGACACTTTTTAAGTAATTTTCCATATATATATATATATATATATATATATATATATATATATATATGAATTTTCCAGGTTTCATTCTGTTATTGGTCTCTAACTTCATCCCTTTGTGGTCTGAGAAGATACTTTGTATATCTATCTTTTTATATGTATTGAGAGTGTTTATGGCCTAATATATGTTCTAATGTCGAGAATATCCCATGTGAACCTAAAAGGGACCTGTATTCTTCTCCACTCGGGTGGAGTGCCCTGTATGTGTCCGTTAAGCCTTTGTGGGTTGTTCAAGACCTCTATTTCCTTACATATTTTCTGTCTGGTTGATCTATCTCTTATCAAAAGTAGGGAATTAAAGACTTGAATTCCATTAATTTTTGTTTCATGTATTTTGAAGATTTGTTTTAGATCTGTCAATGTTTATAACTTTCATTCTTTTGAGAAATTAAGTAATATCTTCTCTATTATAAACTTTTTGGATTTTAACTTTCTTTGGCCTAATATTAGGATGGCCACCCCGATTCTCTTTTGGTTACTCTTTGCTTGGAACATCTTTTCTATATTTTTTTTTCAATTTTCTTTTTATCTTTGAGTGTAAAATGAGTCTCTTGTAGGCAGCATATATTTGGATCTTTTTTGTATTATTATTCATTCTTCTGGTCTGTCTTTTGATCAGAGAGTTTAATCCACTTAACATTTAAAGAAACTACTGACGGAGGAACTTCTGCTATTTTTTTTTTTCATTATGCCTTACAACTTTCTTGTTCCTCATTTCCTCCACTACTGCCCATTTTGTTTCTAGGTGTTTTTGTGTTTTGTTTTGTTTTGTTTAATGGTGAAACATTTTAATTGTCATTTATTTCCTATTCTGTACAATCTACAGATGTTTTCTTAGTGGTTGGCATGAGCATTACAATTGGCATTTTAATGTTAACCTAATTTCAATATATATTAACTTCAATAGCACTTTTCTGTTATTGGTATCACAGATTATGATTAGACATTGGGTTCATAATAATAGATGATTTTTTAAATTTCTCTTATATGATGTAGAAGATAAAAAGTGGAGTTACATAGTCAAAACACAATAAAATTAATTATAACTGTCCATGTACTTACCTATAATGGAGACTTTTAATTATTTGCATGACTTAGACTTACTTAGAATATTCTTTCATTTAAAACTGAAAGTCTCCTCTTAGCATTTCTTTCAAGACAGATATAGTTGCAATGAAATCTATAGCTTTTATCCCTGTCTTAATATAGTCCTCATTTTTGAAAGAGAATTTTGCTGGATATAGAATTCTCATTGGGTAGGTTTTCTGTTTGTTTGTTTGTTTTTTGTTTTGTTTTGTTTTGTTTTGTTTTTGTCTGTGAAGAACTGTTAATATATCAAACCTTTTGGCATTCAGAGTTGCTGATGAAAAATTGATAAATTTGTTGATAACCTTTTGTATATTATTTTTCTTCATTTTTGTTCTATTATCCAACTCAATAAATCAAATTTCCTACCTTTAAGTTTCCTGACTCCTTCTACTGCTTGTTAAATCTCTTTTTGAATCTCTCTAGTGCATTTTAAAGTTTCTTTCTGGTTCCTTTTTTATACCTTTTTAAAATTTTATATATTTTTAAGATTTAATGTGTTGATTCATGAGAGACAGAGAGAGAGTCAGAGACACAGGCAGAGGGAGAAGCGGGTTCCCTGGGGGGAGCACAACATGGGACTCGATCCTGGGACTCCAGGATCCTGACCTGAGCTGAAGGCAGATGCTCAACCACTGAGCCACCAAGGGATCCTGCTTTTTTAAAATTTTCATTTACTTCATAAATCTTTCCCTATGATGTCTTCCTTTAGCTATTTGATTATCTTTGGACAGTTGTTTTAAAGTCTTTGTCCATTAACTCTGATGTCTGGACTTTCTCAGGTATGTTATCTGTCAACTTCCTTTGCTCCTTTGAATAAGCCATGCTTTCCTGTTTCCTTGTATGTTTTGTGTTGGTGTTGTTAAAAAGAAATTTGCATTCGAATCTTATAACATGGTAACTCTAAAACTCAGATTATTTACCTCCCTTTGGGTTTTCTGTTTATTTCAGTGTCCTGAAAATGTGTTTTTATTTTTTTGTTTTTTTGTTTGTTTTTCTGCTGCTTGCTAGCCTGAGTGAAAGCTTATGGACTTCTCAGATTGTTTCTAAGACTGACTTTGGGAATGTGCAGTGGCTTTCTAAATATCCCTGTATGCCCTGCTGTTTTTGAATGTCTAAAAACCAAAAACAAATGTGGCTCTTTCAAATTTCCTGGAGGCCCCTTTAGCTGGTAGAGTGATTTATAATGATGGCCAGACTCTGTACCTGCATTTTGACAAGAAGAGGCAGCTATCAGCAATCAGAATCATAAGCCCAATATTTGGAGGACAAAGCCCTTATTGCCCACACTGGCTTCAAAAAGCCATTCCAGAAAGACAGGTTGTCATCTCCACAGTTGCCTGCCACAGAGATCAGGGAATTTGGGTGGGTAATAGTCTCTGTAGCTTACCAGTTAAGTTTTCCCCTTGTAACTCTAAGTATTCAAAGAGAGCTCCATGTTTCAGAATAGTCACTTCAGCCATTTTGTGCCATTTAATTATTTTCTAGGTGGAGAAACATATTCCTGGCACTTCTTTCTCTACCATATTTTCTGAGTAAAGTCTGTGCCCAACGTGAGGCTCAAATTCACCACTCCAAGCACAAGAGTTGCATGCTCTACTAACTGAGCCAGCCAGGAGGCCCTCCACCATATTATCCTCATGTTACTTTGGTGACCTGATATTTTGTCGTATGGTCAGTCAATAATATTTTATTCATTCAGTAAGTGACATTGGGTTGTTTTTTGATCTATGTTATGTTAAAAATAATGCTACCTTTCCACTTAGTCTCGATGTTTTAAAGTTTCTATTACTATAACCTCAACATTTTCTGTATAAGAGAAAATGCTGCAATATGTGTTTGTATTTAGAGCTGCTACATAGTAACTGAATGGTATGGTCAATGAATTATAGGGAAGAAAATAAACAAACCATGAGTGCAAAAATATTTTTGGTACTTGATAGATACAGTCATTTGTTTCTTTGGATTCATTTATTTGATACCAGAACTTTTATTTATTTATTTTTTACTTTATTTTAGATTTTGTAAAGATAAAGTGTTACTGGTCATTTGAATATAAAAAAATAATAACTAAATATATAAAATTTACTAGAATGCTTGCGTAATTGTACCTTCATTTTACATGTAATGTAACCAACTTGGGAAAATTTAATGATTTGCCTAGATTTCCAGAACAAGCGAGTGGCAAAATGTATTAAAGATGCATTGCTAAAACATTCTGAATTTCATTGATAAAATAAACTAAGACTCAAGAAGGACATTCAGCTAGCATTAATCAAGTTGCTATTTCTATCAATTCATCTTAATAAGAATAAGGAACTTTGGGAAAATAGTTATATTTATTTAGTTATTATAGTTACATAGTCATTTTTATGTTATTAAGTTTACTGCCATGAAACATGCAAAGATAAAAATAAGCTGCCAAGTATAAATGTTTGCATATTTTTTTTTCCTAAGGAACGCTTATTTTCAATAGATACTAAATATTTATAAACACTAAGCTAAATGCAATTTTAAACTGTGATAGTTTGCTGTAACACATTTTTGCCTCCTGGGATTTTACAGCATTAAGAGTTTGCATTTTTCTACAAGGATATTTTTGAAATCTCTAAAAGACCATATGTATTATGATCCAGAGGTTTCCATGGAAATAACTTGTTATTATTTTTGTTACTTTGAATACCTTATCTATAATGTATTCACAAGGTTTGCATAATTACAAACACATTTTATTTCCATGTTTTCAGTAATTTGGCCATCATTTCCTTCTAAAATTAGTTCGACTTTTTATCCTAGGTTATTTTTGTTATTAACTTAATAAAACTGGGTCTTTGGCTAACTGCTCTTTCTGAAAATTTTTTTTTTTCTCCAGTTAAATCTATATAAGAAAAAAGTTATTTTCCAGGGGTGGGAGAGAGGAAGGACAATAGATTCTATGGAATCTGGATGTAAGCAAAAAAAGTAAAAGAAAGTTTTATTTGTATACTTTGCTAATAATTTTTACATATATATTACCTTGTACATGAACTGAAACACCCTTAAAACTTTTACTAATATCAGAATCTCCCAAGTAAGGAAATGCTTCAGACAACATTATGTTTTAATAGAACAATAGATATTAGTTTCTAGGTAAGGCCATTAATACAATAATACCATGTCTGACTTTTCATTCTTAAAGGCTATTAACCCAGCTTCCTATCATGCTTTGTGCTATCTGAAAGTAGCTACTACTAGCACATACATTTGTATTTTACATATATTAATATTCATATATATATTCAAATTACATAAAATGTATACTATAAATGGGTAACAGAAAAGTGGTAATAAGAATGATTTAAAGAAATCAGTGGCTAAATGATTATTGTAATGAGATTCATGAGCCAACTACTAAAATGTTACTCAGTTGGTATAATTGTAAATATTCCAGTTAGATGACTTGATCTGTCATGAGCCATCAAAATGGAGATTAAAGAGTGCTTACTCAGTTTTCAGATCATAGTCTCTTCAGAGATCATAGTGGATTTCAGGGTATCCTTAATTCAAGGACAAGTCATATCCCTTAGAGGAAGATCCTATATCGTTTTTGCAAATATACGCATGGAGATAGCCTCCTTCCCTAAATTCACCTGTGGGAATTTCCTAGGGTGACAATCATTTTTGGAAAAAACACCGCAAGATATAAAGGATTAATAGAAACTAGACCTGAATTCGCCTAGCCTGAATTTGAGAAATACTGCAATACTTACAACATTAATTTTTGAAGGTCTTTAGATATAAATTCACATGCTTTAGCTTAGAATTTAGTTATCATCTACTATTCTAAATATCTATTCAAATAATATCAATCATTCCATCCATTTTATAATGAACACACGCACACCAGTATGGCCTGCAAGTTGGATCAAAAGTTATATTTTACAAATGGGAATTTATTTTATTAGTTTTACCTAAATGTAATTTTTTTTAAAAAAACTGAACAATGAGCTTCTGGATTCTGTGTACAGTATAGAAAGCTAGAGAGAGCATTTTGCCCAGTCTAACAACAAGAAAAAAAAAGTAATTTTAAAGATTGATTGATTGATTGATTGATTTAAGAGAGGGAGAGAGAGAGAACAGAGAGGGAGAGGGAGAAGCAGACTCCCCGCTGAGCAGGGAGCCCAATGTAGGATTTGATCCCAGAACCCTGGGATCATGATCTGAGCTGAAGGCCAGATGCTTAACTGACTGAGCTCCCAGGTGCCCCAAAGAAGGTATTTCTAAAAATTAAAAAAATTTTGTGAGCCCGTCGGAGAGGAGATATTTCAGTTTAGCCAAGTAACCTGAAGTCTGAGGAAATGACAGAGATCTTCAAGGTGGGACATGGTATGAACTCGGGCTCATGAAAGGAAGAAGAAGGAACTTGGGTTCCACACAGACTGAAAAAAGTCAGAAACAAGAATGCAATAAATTTCTAATAGCCAAATGTGGGCTAGCATGGAAGTTCAAGCTTCCACGCTAGAATGGAAGTTCCAAGCTATTATGGAAGTTCATGAGCTATGGCTAGCTCATACTTGAGCTCACTAGTTGTTCTGCTTGGACCTCACTCTGTGCTCATGAGAAAGATTAGAAATAGGGCAACGCCTTAGCAGTTTTGAGTAAAAATGATTTTCAAGATAGAATTCCATATTAAGGCAAACACTAATTAACTATAATCAGGCTGCGGAGATATTGAGGCTTGACAAAATATCTCTCTTTAGCATAATTTTTAAAGAAGAAACTGGAGAAGCTGTTTCTTTAAAATGGAAAAATAGTCCAGGAATGTAGAAAGCAAGTAACAAAAGATCTGATAAAGAAAAGAGAAAAGGAAATTCCCAGGCCAGACCAAAGACCAACTAAAGGGAAATGGACATTTCTAAGACACATGGCACCAAGACAAAAATAAAGCTGACTTTTATATTTTCAGATTTATAATCTAAGAGTTTGGGAGCAAATTAGCAATAAATAGGTACAAACTATGCAATCTTTTAAAAGATAATTCTAATTGAAGGGAAAAATAAGTTGTAGGTAGCAAATTTAATTATGAAATACATTATGTCTCAGCTAAAAATGATATTTACATAGATCTGCGACTGTAAACACTGAATATTGAGTTAACCCAGTATCACATTAGTTTTGTATTTTTTATAATGAGGAGGTATGAAAAAAGGAGTCAGGGCTAAATTCCCACTTATAAATGTCAGTAGGCTTTTAGAAGAATGGAAGCAAACATCATGATAAAAATGTACTAAAATTGAAAATGACATTCTGTGGGGCACCTGTGGGCACAGCGGTTAAGCATCCAACTCTTAGGTTTGGGCTCAGGTCATGATCCCGGGCAGTGAGATGCAGCGCCTTGTCGGGTTCTGTGCTCAGCGGGGAGTGTGCTGGAAGATTCTTTCCCTCTGCTTCTCCCCCCACTGGCTCGCTCCCTCTCTCTCTGTCAAATACATAAATAAACTCTTAAAAAAAAAAAAGAAAATTAGATTCTCTGAAGATAAGATAAGGAAGTAGATGCTGTTTGGGTTTTATTCGCACTTTGACACTGACTTATGACTAAAAATGAATAGTTCAAGTAAAGAGCTCATTTTTAAAAATAGTAAGAAAAGTGAAGCTCCTTCGAAAGTCTGAAAAACGGGCCATGTGTTTTGTGTTTGGGTGAAGAGACTAGTTATGGCCAAATTTCATTTTCGGAGGCCCATCTTCCAACCTCACTAGCCCTAGTTAAGGAGGAAAAGTCACAAACCTGATTGATTAGAAGCTGATATGTTAGTTGGATAGTGTTTGACTAGGGGGTTGAGGCTCTGGTCCTAGAAACAAGCATTGGCCCCACCAGTTCTGCTCGCCTTCCCGCTCCAAGGCTACGATGCACTAGGTCAGGACGAGGCGGAGCTCGTTCCCTGGGCGTGTGAGGTCAGCTCTCCATCCCTTTCACGTTGATACTTCAACGTACAGATGCTCCAGTGGCTCCAGGTCGGATGAATTAAAAAAACAAAAACAAAAAGTGTCAAGAACCCTGGCTTACAACTTCATTTAGTTTAGTTTTTCTTTCCGAAATACCCTGAAGTTATTTAGTGTTACATGTTTTTCCAGGTTTTTAAATTCTATTCAGCCAATATTACTTGCATGCGTCACTCTCTTAAACAAAAATGACACAGCCTAGGACAGGTGGGTATATTTGTTCGTCAGCAAGTCCAAACTGAAACATAATAAATGGCTACTGTCTGTAGAGTGATGCCAGCCTCAGCCCCTGGCTTTTGTATTTTCTTTTGCTGCACTGTGCGGAGGAAATCATTTTTTTTTTCAAATTATGACTTTTTTTAATAGACAAAGTATGGCCAAACCTATTTCTCTCCTCTTTCCAAATTATTATTATTGTTAAAGTATATTTGGCATGAAATGTCATATGAGTTTCAGGTGTAGAACACTGACAGTTCTATACACCCTGTATGCTCATAAAGATAAATGTAATAACTGTCACCATAAAATATTACAATATTATTGACTCTATTTCCTATGCTATATTTTTCATGTACACGACTTGTTGTATAACTGGAAGCTTGTACCCCTAATCCCTCTCGGCTATTTTACCCATCCCCCACACATCCCCTCTGACAGCCACAAGTTTGTTCTCTATAGTTGAGTCTGTGTCTGTGTCTTTTTTTTTTCCAATTCTATATGTAAATGAAATAATCTGGTATTGGTCTTTCTCTGTCTGTATTTAGCATAATACCCTGTAGACTCACTCATGTTGTTGAAAATAGCACGATCTCATTCCTTTATATGGCTGCATAATATTCCACTGTGTACATATACCACAGCTTCTTATTTATTCACTTACAGATGGACATCTGGGTTGCTTCCATTTTTTGGTTTTTATAAATTACACCACAATAAATACGGGGGTGGATATATCTTTCCAAATTGATGTTTTCATTTTCTTTGGGTACATAGCCAGTAGTGGAATGACTGCATTATATGATATTTCTAGAGTTAATCTTTTAGAAACTTCCATACTGCTTTCCACAATGGCTACACCAATTTTCATCCCCACAACAGTGTGAAAGGGATGCTTTTTCTCCACATCCCTGCTGAGACTTATTTTTTGTCCTTTGATACCAACCCTTCTGAGCGGTGACATCCCACTGTGATGTGAATTTGCATTTCCCCGATGATTAGTGAGGTTGAGCACCTTTTCATATGTCTGTTGGACATCTCCCCTTGTTTGGACAAATGTCTATTCAGGCCCTCTGCCCATTTTTAATCAGGTTATTTGTATTTTGATGTTGTGTAAGTTCTTCATAGATTTTGGATACTAACCCTTTATCAGATATGTCATTTGTAAAGATTTATTTCCCATTTAGTAGGTTGCCTTTCCATTTTGTTGATGGTTTCTTTGGCTGGGCAAAGCTTTTTTATTTTGAGATAGTCCCGATAGTTTATTTCTCCTTTGTTTTTCTTGCCTGAAGAAATATATCCATAAAGATGTTGCTAAAGTAGATGATCTCCAAGGGATTACTGCCTATGTTTTCT
This sequence comes from Canis lupus dingo, assembly GCF_003254725.2. NCBI lineage: Eukaryota > Metazoa > Chordata > Mammalia > Carnivora > Canidae > Canis > Canis lupus. The sequence goes on from NC_064257.1 coordinate 63,273,021, forward strand.
TTTAGGAGTTTTTTTAATTTCAGGTTTCATGATTAGGTCTTGAATCCATCTTGAGTTTATTTTCGCATGTGGCATAAGAAAGTGGTCAGTTGTATTCTTTTGCATTAAGCTATCAGGTTTTCCCAATACCATTTATTGAAGAGGCGGTCTTTTCTCTGTTATATATTCTTGGCTTCTTTGTCACAAATAAGTTGACCACAGAAACATAAGTTTCTTTCTAGCCTCAATATTCTGATTCATTGATCTTTGTGTGTGAGTACCATACTATTTTGATTATTGTACTTCGTAGTATATCCAGAAATCTAGGATTGCAATGCCTACAATTTTGTTCTTTTTCAAGACTATTTGGCTATTTGGGTCAAGATTATTTGGCTAAAAAAAAAAAATAAAAAAAAAAAAGATTATTTGGCTCTTCGGGGTTTCTAGTACTTCTATACAAATTTTGTTATTATCTGCTCTATTTCTGTGAAAAATACTGCTTGTAGTTTGATAGGGATTGCATTGAATCCGTAGATTGCTTTGGGTAGTTTGAACACTGTGACAATATTATTTCTCCCAGTCTATAAGTATCTTTTTCCATTTGTTTGTGTCATCTTCAATTTCTTTGATCAATATCTTATTGTTTTCAGAGCATAGGTCTTCCACCTACTTGATTAAATTTATTCTTAGACATTTTATTTTCAATGCAATTGTAAATGGCATTGTTTCCTTAATTGCTCTTTCTGCTACTTTGCTATTGGTGTATAGAATTATAATAAATTTATGTGTATTATTTTTGTATCCTGAAGCTTTACAATGTTCAAGTTTTTTTTTATATGTATTATTATATCATCTGCAAATAGTGACAGTTTTACTTATATCTTACCAACTTGGATGGTTTTATTTATTTTTCTTATCTGATTGCTGTGGCTAGGACTTTCCAGTACTACGAACAAAAGTAGGGAATACAGACATCCTTCTCTTGTTCCTGGTCTTAGAGGAAACACTTCTGGATTTTGACCATTGAGTATGATATCTAGATCATAAATGATCTTATGTTGAGGTATATTCCCTCTAAACCCACTTTGTTGAGAGATTTTGGGATGAACAGATGTTGTATTTTGTCAAGTGCTTTTTCTGAATCTATCAAGATAGTCATGGCTTTTATCCTTCTTCTTATTAATGTGATATCACTTTGATTTATTTGTAAATATTGAGTAATCCTTGCATTCCCGGAAGAAAAAAATCATTTGAGTGTTGTACATGATTCTTTCAGTGTATTGTTGGATTTAACTTGCTAATGTTGTGCTGGAGATTTTTGCACCTATGTACATCAGAAATATTAGCTTGTTGTCTAGTGTTTGTTTTTTGTTTTTGTTTTTTAAAAGAGTGTCTTTTGTCTGGCTTTGGTATTAAGGTAATACTGCTAAAGAATTTTTGGTAGTTTTCCTTACTCTTCAAAAATTTTTAATAGTCTGAGAAGAAAAGTATCAAGTCTTCTTTAAAGATTTGTAGATTTCACATATGAAGCCATTGGCCTGTTCTCTTGCTCAAGATGATGATGATTATTATTATTATTATTATTATTATTTAGTAGTAGTATTGATTCATGCTTATTACGAGTCTGTTCAAGTTTTCTAATTTCTTTCTGATTTGGTTTTGAAGATTATATGTTTCTAGGGACATATCTGTTTTAGGTTGTCCAATTTTCTGATATAATTTTTTATTGCATCATCTTATAATTCTTAGTATTTCTACTATTTTAAGATTTTTTAACATTTATTTGACAGAGAACATGAACGGGGGGGAGAGGGAGAAGCAGGCTCCTCTTAGAGGAGAAAGCCCAACATGTGGTTTGATCCCAGGACTCCAGGATCATGACCTGAGCCAAAGGCAGATGCTTAACTGACTGAGCCACCGAGGTGCCCCAATTCTTAATGTTCTTGTGTGGTATTATTTCTCTTCTTGAATTTATAATTTTATTTGAGTCATCTCTTTTTTCTCAATCAGTCTAATGTATTTTCCTCATCTTCTCAAAGATCCAGATTTTAGTTTGATTTTTTTTTTATTTGGTCTCTATTATTTCCGACTTTTCTTTTTCCTTTTTTTCTTTTTTTTCTGATTTCTTTACAAGTAGGATTAAATTGTTGGAAATTTTTCTTGTTTCTTGAGTTAGGCCTGTATTTCTTAGTACTGCTCTTGCTGTGTTCCAGTGATTTTTTGACCATGTGTTTCCATTTTCATTAGTCTCCATATATTTTTGAAATTTCCTCTTAGATGTCTTTGTTGACTCATTGGTTTTAAAGTAGGAAGTTTAGCCTCCATGTGTTTATGTTTTTTGCATTTTTTTCCCTATAACTGATTTCTAGCTTCAAAACTTTGTGTTCAGAAAACATACTTAATATAATTTTAATCCTCCTAAATTTACTGAGCCTTTTTGTATAGCCTAAAATGTAATCTCTCCTAGTGAATGTTCCACATTCACTTGAAAAAAATGTATATTCTACTGTTATTAGTTTTAACAGATAAATAGAAAAAAAATCTATCTGGTCTAATACATCATTCAAAGCCATTGTTTTCATATTGATTTTCTATTCAGTGATCTAATAATGTAAACTGAGTGTTAAATTTCCCTACTACTATTGTATTACTGTCAATACCTCTCTTTATGTTTTCTAATATTTTCTTTATGTATTTGAATGCTTCTATGTTGAGTTCATAGATATTTATAATTATTATATCCTCTTGTTAGATTGACCCCTTTGTCATTAGTTAATTCTCTTCTTTTTATTCTTGCTCCAGTCTTTGTTTTAAAGTCTACTATGTCTGATGTAAGAATTGTTTATCTGGCTTTATGCTTTTGCTTTCATTTGCATAGAGTATCTTTTCCTACCATTTCACTTTCAGTCTGCAGAATGCTGTATGTATGGATGTATGTATGGCCTTCTCTCTATGACCAGCTGTAGAAGATCTGTTCTGCTTGTCTTCAAGGCATTTTAAGAGTTAGGTGCATTACGTACAGTTGTTGCCCCAGTGTGTCCATGGGACAAGGTGAGCTCAGGATCCACCTACTTTGCCAACTTCCCTGCTACCCTCTTTCTTCTAAATAGCAGACTCCCTAGGTATCAAATGGTTTATATTTACTTTTTCATCAGTTGAAAATTAGTTGTAATAGCAAAATTGAAACATTCTTCTTATCTACTATATTGTGTATCATCTGATTACATACTGTTTGGCAACTACACATTTCGGTTTGATGAGAACAAAAATATGGCACATGCACTTGCCTACAAGTCGCATAACTGAATTGCATGTGTGCTTACAACATTGTAATGGTTTGTACAATTTTAACTTAGCAGATTTGTAAATTTGGCTTTTAAAAAGAAAAAAAAATTCCAAATTCCTACCTCTAAAATCAAGGACACATTTATAAGATCTTCAAATATATGCACTAGGCTGGATTTCTTTTGAGGTCTAACCAGTAGGTTAAGATGAGTATGTAGTCAATTAGTCTCCCATTGGTCTATTAACTTATTTAAGTGTTAATTGATATTTGCATTTCAAATGAAATTAAACTATAAGATGTTGGTGAAATGCTGAATTTCTTTTGAATATTGTGGTTTGGGAGAACCCAGTTTTAAGTCATTAATGTAATCCTTCTGCTTTTTTCAATTGATGAGTAAAACATGGCCTAGATAAATGAAATGAACTGTCTAAAGGACTTAAAGATTGATCAAGATGGGTTTGATTGAGAACTAATCAACAGGGAAATAAAAAATAAATTGGTTATCAAATTAAATTTTGAAATAAAACTATAAAAGAGGGAATAGTTTTAAAAACGTATAATCGATGTTTCAGTGAACTTTTTATTTAATAAACACATATTTGTTCTTAACATTTACTGTAAGCTTCTTTAAAAATGTTACCTTCATTTCAAAATACCAAAGACATCCAAATTTTATAATTATATGATTATATACATTCCTACATATAATTATATAATTTTATAATTATATGTAGGAATCATATAAAAGTAACATGATACTTTTCAATAGCTCATATTAAAATTAAAGCAGTACAGAGGACTAACTTACCAAGATGGTAACAGGCCATTCCCAACTTTACCTCCCATGGACAAGATATCACTGTTAAAATCCTAGAACTGTTAAAATCCTAGGTGAAATTGCAGCACCCTCCCTGCACCATAGTGACCCAGATAGGCAGCATTAAAAGATAAGAACAGTAGATGCAAACTGACTGCCCTTCTGCCAGACCAAGACACTACCACATGGAGATGTCTCAGTGAAAAGAAGGAGCCCAGTGTGGACATCCAGTGCCCCCAACATTGTAAGCCACTTCTCAGAAGACCAATGTGGTCTCACCTCACAGGGATCATAAAGGAATGTGCAGAGCTTGATCACTAGGAATTGGATAATGACAGAAAAGGGGAAGAGGCTTCTAGCAACCAGCTCTCAGATCTTGGCAGAGCAAGTTCCTGTCTGTGGTATACAAATAAAAGTCCCAACTGGAGGTTTTCCTCAATTGCTGAGCCAAGTCAATCAACAGTTTGACCAAGGAATTCAGCATGATTCCTTCTTTAGCAGAGGGGAGCTATGTCATAACCTCACCCATTGCTGGGTGTGGATACCAGCACTAACTAACCAGAAGGCTGGGTCTGGAAAGCTTCTTAGCCCAGCAGCACTGGCAGGAGAGCCTGGCAGGAGAGCCTGGCAGGAGAGCTGTCTGCAGGGCAAACCCGGTGACTATGTTCCTCAGGAAACAGAGGGCATGATTCCACTTGAGTGAAGACCCCCCAAAAAGAATCTTTCTGGTCTGGAAGCTAGTTCTGCTGCTCCACCCAGACAGGTCTGCTAATTCATAGCCAAGAACTGATGAGGGTAACTCCCAGGCTCTCTCGACCACAAAGCCTATCCTGAGCACCAGCAACAGAGCCAAGCCAGCAAATCCAAGTGCCCAGAGAGAGTGGTGCCCAATCCTGCCTGGTTAGTCTCACCAGTCTTGAGGCCTATTCTGTGTGCCCGTCCCTACCTTTGCTGGCAGAGATGCTCATCTGTGCCCCTTCCTACTGCTGAACACAATGTCCAACTCTGCCTCCAAGGAAATCTAACCAGAGATCCCAGGAATCTCAGTAGATGCCCTGCTGTTCTGATTATAGTGGCACTTGAGAAAAGATCCTGGCCAGCAGCACTACATATCCAAAGCTGGAAAGAGCACCGATTTTCCAGGGAGGTGAGCATTTAGTTCTTTCTGATTTTATCCCCTAACATATAGCCTTTTTTTCCGTCCACAGGGCCTGCTCTGAAGCCCTGCCCAAAGCTGAATACAATTCTAATTTAAAAGTTAAAAGGTCTTAAAAATAACAATAATAATCTGTTATTGGATAAACAACATAAAACATGTAAAATGTATTATCAACAACCTAAAAGGAAAGGGGAGGAGAAGTAAAATTATAAAGTTTAGGAATGCTATCAAAGATAATTTGTCAGTTTACAAAAGGTACAATCATTTTTAAGTATTTAAGCCTTATGGTAATCACAGGGAAAAAGATGAAGTTACACAAAAGATCATGATGAAGAATTCAAAGAATATAGATAGAAAAGCCATTGAATCACAAAAGAAGTCAGCAAGATAAGAAGCAATAAACAATGCTTCTACAAAATAGATCAGAAAACAATAAAAAATGGTAATAGTAAGTCCTTACCTATCAATAATTACTTAGTTTAAATGGATTTAATTATACAACCAAAAGACAGTTTGACTAGGCTTTTTTTTTTTTTTTCTTCTTTTTCAATGATATGGAGCCTATAAGAAACTTGCTTAAGCTTTAAGGACACATATACCAAGAGTGAAGGGATGAATGCATTTCAAACAAAGGCTAACCAAACTGAACAGGGATATCTATACTTACACTGGTCAAAATAAACTTTAAAGTAAAAATAGTAAAAAGAGACAAAAGTATGTCATTATATAATATAAAATGGCCAACTCCTCAAAATCTGATAATTGTCAATACTTATATATCTAACATTGAATTATATAAATATAACATCCAAAGCAAATACAGAAATAAAAAGAGAAACACAACAAAATAATAGTTGGGGACTTTAATACTTTAACTTAATAATGATGAACATCCAGATAGAAAACCAGTAAGAAAACAGGAAATTTCAACAAAACTATAGATGAAATGGACCTAACAGACATATAGAGAATATTTTATTCAACAAAAGCTGAATACACATTCTTCTCTAGTCTGCATAGAACATATTTTAGAATAGATAATATATTAGGTCACAAAATCAGTCTTAACTAATACAAAAAGATTAAAATCATGACAGTATGATCTCTGACCAAATGATATGAATTTACAAATCAATAATAGGTGAAAAACAGAAAAACTCAACAATACTTAGAAATTATTACTCTCTTCAACAGCCAATGTATAAAAGGGAAAATAAAAAAGTATAGTGAATTAAATGAAGATGGAAACCCAACATACCAAAACTTACAGGATGCAGCAAAAGTAGTTCTAAGATACTAAAAAACCTCACTTTATACCTCAAGGAACTAGAAAAAGAACATATGAAACCACAACTTAGCAGTAGAAAGGAAATAGTATAGATTAGAAAAGAAATAAAAGAAATAGAGAAAAAAAGAAATAGAGGACAGAAACAGAATAGAAAAGAATAACAAAACTAAGAGTTATTTCTTTGAAAAGATAAACAATATTGACAAAACTTTAGCTAAATTAACTAAAGGAAAAAATGAGAAAATTGTAAATCTACAAAATTATAGATGAGAGACATTACAAAAATCCTAACAGGCGACTGCAAAAACACATATACCACCAAACCAAACAACCTAGAAGAAATACATTTTTAGAAATATACAGACCATTAGGACTGACTCATGAAGAAATAGAAAATTTGAACAAGCTAATTACTAGGAAAAATATTGAATCAGTAATCAAAAAACTTCCAATGAAGGGCTTGCATGCAGCTTCACTAAACAAATTTTATCAAATATTGAAAAAATAATAATGCCAATTCCTTCTCAAATTTTTCCAAAAAATCAAACAGGTGTAAACTCTCTGAAACTCACTCAAAGAGGCTAGAATTACCCTGATACCAAAGCAGAAAAGTAAATTATAGGCCAATATTTCTGAAGAACATAGATGTAAAATTTTTCAATGAAATGATAGCAAACTGAATTCAGTCACATCAAGAAATCATTTGTCATGATCAAGTGGGATGTGTTTCTGGAATACACAGATGGTTCAACACACAAATATCAATAAATGTAATATATTACAAGGATTAAAATTTAAAAATCACAATCATGTCAATAGATTCAGAAAAAGAAATTGATAAAATCCAACATATCTTTATGATAAAAACTCAACAAATTACATATAGAAGGAACATATCTCAACATAAATGCCGTATATGACAAGACCATGGCTAACAACACGCTGTATGGTGGAAAATTCAAAACATTTCCTCTAAAATCCAGAACAAGACAATAATGCTCACTCTCAACACCCCTATTCAATATAATAATGCAATTTCAAGACTTAAAAATCATGCAAGAAAAATAAATAAAACATACAGAATTGTAAGGGAAAGGAAGAAATGTATCTATCTGCCAATGACGTGATTTGATATAGAGAAAATCCTAAAATGTCATTAAAAGGTATTATATCTAATAAAGAAAATCAGTAGATTTGCAGTATACAAAATTAATTATCTATAAGAGAATTAAATTGATCCCTTTAACAATATCAAACACATGAATTTAACTTAGAAGATGAAAGACACGTACAGTGAAAACTACAAGGTATTAATGAAAGAATGAAAAGACAATCCATGGGTATGGATTGGAAGAATATTGCTAAAATATTCATAAGCCCAAATCCATTTTTAGATTCAAAGCAATCCATTTCCATATGGTGATTTTTACAGAAGCAGTAAAAATAATCCTAAAATTTTTATGGAACTACAAAAGCCCATACATAGCCAAAGTATTCCCAGAAAGAACGAAGCGGGAGAGTATTATACTTCCTGATTTTAAGTTATATTACAAATTTAAAATAATCAAAACAGTATGATGTTGGCGTAAAAACAGTCACATGAATCAATGGGATGAAATCAAGAGTCCAGAAATAAAATTATGTGTTATTGTCAAATAATGCTTGACAAGGGAGCCAAGAATAGTCAGTTGGAGCAAGACAGTCTCTTCAGTACTGAATGTTAACACACAATAGAATGAAACTAGACCTCTGTTTTATACTACTCACAAAAAAAAATTAATTTGAAATGCATTAAAGAAAAAAAATAAAGAAAAAAATGAAATGGATTAAAGACTTAAATGTAAAACCTTGAATTACAGAAAACTTAGAAAAAAGGCTTCTTGACATCAGACCTGGCAATTGTTTCTTGGATATGACACCTAAAGAACAATCAACAGAATTAAAAAGAATCAAGTGGAGTTACATCAAAATAAAAAGCTTCCCAAGAAAATAATCAACAAAATGGAAACAAAAGTAAAAACAAAAACAAAACAATTGGAGAAGATATTTGCAAATTATACATCTATTAAGGATATTTGTTAATATCCAAAATATACAGAAGACTCCTACAGTAGCAAAAGAAAAAAAAAATCTAATTGGAAAATGAACAGAACACCTGGGCGGCTCATTTGGTCTCAGCTCAGTTCATGATCTCATGGGTCATAAGACTAAGTCCCAATTGGGCTCTGCACTCAACAAGGATTTTGCTTGAAGTATCTTTTTCTCACTCCTCTCCCCACTCATGTGCATCCTCTCTCTCTCTCTAAAATATATAAATATTTTTTAATGGGCCAAATACCTGAATGGACATTTTTACACAGGTGTCCAAATGGCCAACAAGCACATGAAAAGGTGTCATTTTATATCAACCATCATACAGAAATGCAAGTCAAAACCACCAAGAGACATCATCTCAAACTTCTCAGAATGGCCATTACCAAAGGACAGGAAGTGACAAATCCTGGTGAAGATGTGGAAAAAAAGGAACCCCGTGCACTGTTGATGGATTGTAAATTAGGAAAGCTACTATTCAAAACAGCATGGAGAGTCTTCAAAAACTTAAAAATCACTCTACTTTACGATCCCATGGTTCCATTTCTAGGTACATAACTAAGAAGTAAAATCACCATGTCAAAGAGATATCTGTACCCTGTTTTTCATTGTATCATTTACAACAGCCAAGACATGGAAATAACTTGTGTCCATTGACAGACGGCTAAATGTGTGTGTGTGTGTGTGTGTGTGTGTAATATTATTCAGCCATAAAAAAGGAAACCCTGCTATTTGTGACAACATGGATGGCCCTTGAGACCATAATGTTAAGTGAAATGTCAGACATAAAAACAAAAATTCGTATGTGGAATCTAAAAAACAAACAAAAAAACAAAAAAACCTCAAAAACAAAGAGAGATTTGTGGTTACCAGAGGCTTGGGGTGAGGTGTGGGGGAACTGAATGAATATGATTAAGGGATAACCTTCCAGTCATAAGGTAAATAAGTACTTGGGATGTAACGTACAACATGACCACTGTGGTTCACACTAAGGTTAAGGGATATTTGAATGTTGCTAAGACTTCTCACCAGAAGGTTTTAAAACATTATTTTAAATTATTTATTCATTTTTTATATCAATCTAAGGTAATGGATGTTAACTAAATTTCACGGTAATCATTTTACAATTATATGTAAATGAAGTCATTATGCCATATTCAACTTACACAGTGTGGTGTATCACTACATCTCAATAAAATGGAATAAAAAAAGTAATATATGTAAAATTAGGAACTCTATAAGGTGAATCTCTTGTTGAAATTTACATTTGCAAAAGGTTGAGAGATGCACAGAGGTATAAATATTTTCTGGAAGATGCATTTAGCTAAAGGCATAGTAGGAATGAGCTTCAAGGTTTTACCGCCTTCTAATTCTTACGCTTACACTTCACTTTGAAACTACCACAGCCTGTGCACACAGAGGCCCCCCCAGAGCACATGGATGTGAACAGTTCCTTAGTAACTTGCCTTCCCCCTGTTGCCCTTAACTAATTGATCTATTTTTGGAACTCATAAATAGGAGGAATTGAATGTTTAGGCTTCTGAGAACATACTTTCATTCTGCAAACAACAGAATGCATCATAAAAATATTTGGTAAATCTTAGAGATTACAAAAGTGACTCGATAGTTTAAAAAAATAGAGAAATAAGATGGTCAGCAAAAAAGAAAACAAAAGCACTGTGTGCAGAAAAAATGAAAATAGCAATCAAATCTTTATATATTAAGCCTAAAATTATAGGACTTAATATTAGTGAAGAAACAAATATCAGATAAAAATATGTTTTTTGAATTTTAATGATATATTTATTTTATTATTTTAATAATTTAATTATAGCTTAATAATTATTTTCATATATGTTAAAGTTGGGGATTTGTTGCAATATTTCCCATAAATTGCAAAACATGTATTGACATCACATCCAAATTATAGTATGTATGGGGTAGACAAATTTACGAAGCATGAGCTATTAATAATATTAGAAAAAACAGTGTAGACAAATATAGATGTCACCACAGTTGACAGATTCTTTTTCAAATTAAGAGTCTGCCTAGACATTGATAGAAATTATAGGTAGCAGTCATTAAACTGACAATTTTTAAAATACATATATTGATTTTAGAGCTACCTCAAACAAAATCCATGAATAAGACAAATTGTCTAATAAATTATAATTTATAGAAAATTTATACAAAATCTGCGACAGTCAGTATTTAATGAGAAGCAGAATCAGTAGATTGTAGTTTTATAAGAAATTATATATTGTTTTATTATAAAGAACTGACTTATACAATTGTTGAAACTGATACAGCTAGTTCCAAATCTAAAGAGTTGTCAGGAAGAAAAAAAAAATCACAAGCAGGATTCAACTCCACAACCACAAGCCAGAGATATTGTCCACAAAAGAAATTTATTTTCTGTACCTCAGGGAGGTGTAGTTCAACAAAAAAGGGTGTCACTGAACTGTGAAATATGAACAAAATTATTTATGCCCTTTTTAAGTGTGGCACACAAAACTTTTACTGTGGCTTTGGGAAATAAAATCTTAAAGATTGGAAGAGAAGAATTTATAAACAGATAACATGATTGCTTATATAGGAAATCACGAAGAATCTAGAAATACTTCTTTGAAAAATACGGACATTAGCAAGACTGTAGGATATAAAATCAATATGAAAAATAAGTTGTAATTCTATTGTCAACAAAAATTGTAAAATGAAATTAAAACCATTCATTATAGGGATCCCTGGGTGGCGCAGCGGTTTGGCGCCTGCCTTTAGCCCAGGGCGCGATCCTGGAGACCCGGGATCGAATCCCATATCGGGCTCCCAGTGCATGGAGCCTGCTTCTCCCTCTGCCTGTGTCTCTGCCTCTCTCTCTCTCTGTGTGACCATCATAAATAAAGAAAAAATTTAAAAAAAAAAAAAAAAACCATTCATTATAGCACAAGTAACATAAAATATTTAATGACACATTTACAAAAGAAATACAAGATGTTTATATGGAAAATTGTATATTTTGAGAGAAATCAAAGAAACTGAAATAAATGGAACAATATGCAATAGTTATAGACTAGACTATAGACTAGAAGACTGAATACTGTTAAGTTGTCCATTTCATTATAGTGATCTATACATTTATTAGAATTCTAATCAAAATTCCAACATATTTTTTTGGGTAGAAAAGGAGAGACTAATTGTAAAATTGATATGGAAATCGAAGGAACTTAAAATAATCGAACAAAAGAATGATACTGGAGAACTTTTATCACCTGATTGCAAGATTTACTATAAATACACAGCAATTAAGACTTGATGGAAGGATAGACAGAGATCAACAGAACAGAAAAAGAACTTCAGAAATTTTCAATATTTCTTTAATAACTGAAGACACAAAAACAAAGCAACTAAAATATAAACTATTTCACACAATACATAAAAAATTGTTTGAGATAGATGATAGGCCTAAATGTATTTTTTTTAAATACTTGAGAACACATTTAATGTACTAGCATGGCAAAGATCTCTTATCATAAAAGACAAAATGTTGATAAATTGTACCTTATCAAAGATACAATCTTTGACTCACAAAATAAATATCATTTAAACAAAGGAGAAGGCCAGCCACAGAGTGGAAGATTTGTGCTTCCTTGGTCTGACAAAGCTTATTCATCCAGGATACAGAAAGAATAGTACAAATAAGCAATGAAAGAACCAAGCCAATTAAAATGAAGACTTCTACTTTTTCCAAAAGTATATAAACAAATAGCCAGGAAGCGCGCACGCGCACACACACACACACACACACACACACACTTTTTAACATTATCAGTTCTGAGGACAATGCATCTTAAAACCATAATGACCATTTTCAAGCGACTAAAATGACAACATCAAATGTTGCTGAGAATGTAATGCAATTTCGTTACTCAAATTTTGTTACTGGGTATGTAAAAGCGTACAACATTTTCTGGAAACTGGTGTTTTCTTTTCAAGTTAATAAATACACCAAACCTATGACCCCGAGTATTTCCTCTCAATTTTTAACTAAGAAAAATGAAAATATATTTGCAGGAAAAGATTTCTAAAAAAAAGTTCCCAGCAGCTATACTCCTAATAGTCCCAACATGGACAGAAGCCACAGATACAGCTGAAGGAAAATGGATTGTAAAAATTATTTTATGGATCATATCAGCAATATGGAGTGCTAGAAGGTTCCATGTCTTCTTTCTTCCCCTCTTCCCCCAATATAGACAGTAAGTAACTACAAACTAAAGAAAAGAACACAGAACACGGGGAAAGCTTAGTATTACAAAGCAGAAGCAGTAAAAGTGTTGCAGAGCTCAAAAATCAAGCGTAAGTACATAGAAAAGTATAGGAAGTATTTTGCCTGTGTTGCTCCAACCCTATTCTGAAGCAGCTCTGTGCAGGGAGGAAGCCCCAGGGAGGAGGGCAGGTGAATCCCTGCAAACTCCTTCCAGCCATGACATGGAGGTCCCCCGCCCTGGCTTCACTGATGGATCTGAACCGAAGGAGCAGCCCCGAGCAGCCTCCTTCCTGCTTCTACTCCCAGAGGCTGGAGCTGTTGCTGGGGTGACACCAGCCTTCTGGGGCCAGAGTGGTTCTGTTTGCTCTCAGGGACCAGGTACCTTATCATCATGCCACTGGAGCTGCCACTGCCCTTTTCCCATTCCTGGTCCTCGGTCACATAGCTGCCCCTCGGCTCCAAGGACATGACACTGAATCCTCACTGCCACTGCACTCAGTCAGCCTTGCCAGGTCCCAACACATGGCTTTAATAGACCACCACTAGAACTGTACCCCTGCTCTCTTGTGACTCTCCCTGGAGCCAGAATTGAGGCTCTGACCCACCATCCACAGACTGTACAAGGTCTGTCCCTTGGGCTCAGGCCAGTGCTGCACCTTGTCATCCTAAGGCCAAGGTCATTGTTGGGTCACCCAACCCCAGCTAGCTGGAGTCTCAGTAACAAGCCCCTGTACCGGTTCCATAAGAGATCTGCACATGCACACACCAGACAGCAGTGCCATAGCAAGTCCACCTATGCTGCAGGACACATGCCTTGTGGTAGTGCTGCTTGTAGCTGACACTAGGACCCTGGTTCCAGTACAGCTCTGAGTATTCTGAGCACCAGCATACAGAGGAGAAGGATTCCCTCAGGTAGAACTTTCTTCCATGAGGAAAACAGAACAGGAAAAGACCCAACAGCCTTGGCCTCTGAAGATCTCAATAGGGCTACCTGCCAACGCTACTGGCAGGTCTCCTGCAGCCTTGGCCGGATAAGAACCCTGCAGTCTGGCCAATGCTAACCTTAGCTGAAAGACCAGCATGGAGGCACCACTGTACCTTTGCTGAAACCAAAGACGTTACATTTCACCCAGTCAGCATCCTTATAACCATCTCCAAGTCAAAGTCTTTGCTCCCTGAAGCCAGTTCAAAAAGACTAACAGAGGTGTGTTTGCCCTCAAGTATGTAAATATCAAATATGCAAACCCACTTGAAGCACACTCTAAAAGAAAGCATGACACCATCAAAAGCACACAATATTCCAATAATTGATCCCCCAAAATGGAGATCTACAAGTTATCTGATAAAGAATTCAAAAGAATTATATTAAGGAAGTTCAGAAAAATTAAAAAGAGTACAGACAGACAAATCAGCCAACACAGGAAAAGAATATATGAATAAAATAATAAAAGAACCAAACAGAAATTCTGGAGATGAAGAATACAATGGATGAGTTAAAAAAAATGCAATAGATAGCTTCAATATCATACTTAACCCGGCAGAAGAATAGTGAAATTGAAGACAGTTCTCTTGATATCTAGTCAGAGGAGAATAAAGTAGAATGAAAAAGAACAAAGCCTTCCCTCTATGAATTATAGGGCATGATCAAAAAAATATATTATAAAGGTTCTAGAAGGGAGAAAAGAGAGAAAGAGGACAGAAACCTCATTTATATAATTAATGACTGAAAACTTCCCAAATCTAAGGAGAGACATGGCTACCCAGATTTGGGAAACGTAAAGATCTCCAGATTCATTGAAAGAGATTTTCACTGAGACATTATAATCTCGATAGTGGAAGACAAAGAGAGAAATTTGAAAGCAGGAAAAAAAAAAAGAATCATCACATATAAAAGAATCCTCATAAGTCTACCAGCATTTCTGAGCAGAAACATTAGACCAGAAGAGAATGGCATGATATATTCAAAGTACTTAAAGGGGAAACAAAAACAAAAACAAAGCTGTTAATCAAGAACACTTGATCCAGGAATGTTGTCATTCAGAAATGAAGAAGAAATAGAGTCCTAGACAGACAAAAATTAAGAAAATTACTACCAGATCTGCTTTATAAGAAATGCTAAGGGGAGTTCTTTAAGCTGAAAAAAGGATGCTTATCAGTAGGATGAAAATATATGAAGCTATAAATTCACTGGTAAAGGTAAATAAATATAGTCAAATTAAAAATGTCCTAATAATTCAATGATGTGGGAATCACTATGAAATCTAGCACTTAGGTTATGAGACAAAAGTGTTAAAAATAAATGTAGAGAGATAAAGTTTGAAACACCAACAAAAATTGGGGGTGTAAGTAAATGGGTAGAACTTTCTAATGCAATTATAGTTTCCAGCTTAAAATTGACAGTTGTAAGATGTACTATGAAATCCTCATGGTAACCATGGAGCAAAAACCTATAATAAATACACAAACAATAAAGAGACAAGAATCCAGGCATATCACACAAAAATCAACAAAGCGAGAGAGGAAGAAAGTTACTAAAGAAACAAAACAATTATAAAGCTTTTAGCAAAATGATCATGGTAAGTCCTTATCTGTCAATAATTACTTTAAATATAAATGGTTTAAGTTCTCCGAGTAAAAGACACAGACTGTCTAAATGGATTTAGGAAAAAAAAAACCCAACTGTATATTCTGCCTACAGTAGATTCACTTAAGCTTTAAGGACACTCACAGGGGGATCCCTGGGTGGCTCAGTGGTTTAGTGCCTGCCTTCGGCCCAGGACATGATCCTAGAGTCCCAGGATCAAGTCCCACATCGGGCTCCCTGCATAGAGCCTGCTTCTCCCTCTGCCTGTGTCTCTGCCTCTCTCTCTCTCTCTCTGATGAATAAATAAATAAAATCTTAAAAAAAAAGACACAGGCTGTGAAGAAATTAAAAAAAAAAAAAAAAAGAAAGTTTTTTCAGACCTATGGAAACCAAAAGAGATCGGGGATATCTATACTTATATCAGACAAAATGGACTAAATCAAAAATTCACCCAATATTGGAGCATCTAAATGTATTAAATAATTATTAAAATCATATTTGCTTTATATATAAGGGCTTCAGTGGTGGGTGCATTTATATTTACAATTATTATATCCCCTTGATGAATTGATCCTTTCATCATTATATAATGCCCTCCTTATTTTCTTGTAACAGTTTTTATAACACATTTTAGAAAAAGATGTGGAGGTTAAACAACATGTTTATGAACAACCAACAGGTCAAAAAAGAGCTCAAAAGGGGAAATTAAGGAATATCTTGAATTAGAGAAAATAGAATGACATTTCAAAACCTTTGAAATACTACAAAAGCAGTTCTAAGAGGAAAGTTTATACTTATAAATGAGTAGATTAGACAAGAAAGATCTCAAAGAATAGAGCCTTACATCTAAAGGAAGTAGAAAAAGGACAAAGTAAGCTCAAAGTGACCAGCGCGGAAGGAAATAACAGAGATCAGAGCAGAAATAAATAAAATAAAGACCAGAAAATCAACCAAAAAGATCAATGAAAATAAGACCCAGTTATTTCCAAAGATTAACAAAATTGACAAAACTTTAGCTATCTTAACTATGAAACAAATGGTTCAAATAAATAAAATCAGAAATAAGAGGCATTACAACTGATACTACAGAAAGTATTAGACTGTAGAAAGAGAAAGAAGAGACTACTATTAGCAATTATATTCCAAACTAGATAATCTAGAAAAAAAAATTATAGAAATGTATGCCCTACAAAGCTGAATCCTTATATCAATATCAAAAAAGAAAATCATCTAATTAAAAAATGGGCAGAGAAACTAAATGGATACTTTTTCCAAAGAAGACATATAAATGGCCAACAGGTATATGAAAATATTCAAATGATGAATCATCAGGGACATAAATATCAAAACCACCACTGAGATATCCCTTTACATGTGTTAAGATGGCTTTTTATCAAAAATAAGGGATCCCTGGGTGGCTCAGCGGTTTAGCGCCTGCCTTTGGCCCAGGGCGATCCTGGAGGCCCAGGATCAAATCCCACGTCGGGCTCCCGGTGCATGGAGCCTGCTTCTCCCTCTGCCTATGTCTCTGCCTCTCTCTCTCTCTCTCTCTCTCTCTGTGACTATCATACATAAATAAATAAAAATTTAAAAAATAATAAAATAAAAAAAAATAAAAGAGATGACAAACGTTGGCAAAGACGTAGAGAAAAGGGAACACTCACACACGGTTATCTGGGATGTGAGTTGGTAAAGCTGTAATGGAAAACAGTATGGACGTTCCTCAAAAAATTAAAAATAGAACGATTATATGCTCTGGCAATCTCACTCCTTGGTATATACCTGAAGCAAGTGACATCAGTATCTTGGTATCTGCATACCCATGTTCCCGGCAGCATTAGTCACATATAGGAACAACCTATAGAAACAACCTACGGGTCTATCAGTGGATGCATGGATAAAGATGTGGGGTGTGTGTGTGTGTGTCTGTACACACAGATACATATATATGTTGAGTAAAGTGGAAATCCTGCCCTTTGTAACCATGGATGGCCTTGAGGGCATTATGTGAAGTGAGTACGTCAGAGAAAGACAAATACTGTAAAATGTCACCTCATGCAATCTAAACACCTGAATTTGTAAAAACTGACAGTAGCGTGGAAGTCATGGGGGTTAGGAATTGGGAAGATGTTGTAAAGAGTGAAAACTTGCAAATAGTAGTTAAATAAGTCCTGGAGATCTAACACGCAGCATAGTGATCATAGTTAATATTACTTTATTACAAATTTTAAAGGTACTAATTAATTAATTAATTAATTAATTATTAATTTTTTAAATATTTTATTTATTTATTCATGAGAGACACAGAGAGAGAGGCAGAGACCCAGGCAGAGGGAGGAGCAGGCTCCATGCAGGGAGCCCAATGTGGGACTCGATTCCAGGTCTCCAGGATCACGCCCTGGGCCAAAGGCAGGCGCTAAACTGCTGAGCCACCCGGGTGTCCCATGGATCTTAATTGTTAACACAAAATAGAACTAACCATGCAACATGATAACGGCATTAACTACGGTTCCCATAGTAACCGTGTGTGGATACATAAATCCATCAGAGCAGCACTTTGTACACCTCAAACTTACCAATGTTATATGCCAATTTGAGCTCAATAAAATCAAGAAGACTGTATTCCCGGGTAATAAAATAATCCTCATCAGTATACAGTATAAGTGTTGATGCATACAACATGATGAATATTTTTTTAAAATGTCAAGGAGAAACAAAGTGACACAAGTAGGCACAAACTGCATAATTCCGTCAATATGAAGTCCAAGAAGAGGTAAAATGTGTCTATGGTAATGGAAATCAGATTGGTGGTTGCCAATGGAGGCTGGGTATTGTCAGAAAATGGGCTGGGGAAGTTTCTAGAGTGATGTTGTGCACTGTGATTACACAAGGTTACACATTTCTTCAATCTCATCCAATTTTATAACTTAGAGATTTGCATTTTACCCTTTACTCTTTGCATTTAACTCAAACATGTAAACAAATAACTTAAGCCTATGATTCTAATAAGTTTTTTTAGGAGAGAGAGAGGAGTAGCTTCTCATATGGCTATTTAGGGACAGGTAGACTGAGGCAGGACGCTGGGTCTATCCCCAGGCCAGTATGGCAAACCTGTTCATGTTCATTTTGCTTCTTTGTTTACAGCTGTTTGAGTCTACGGTTTAAGGCAAATTTCAATCATTCTGTGGGTGAACAACCAAACCATGAGAGTTTCTACCTTGAACTGAGAGAAGAATCTAGAAAAATGGTTATTGTTCAAGTATTCATAAGGTTCCCTGGATCCTTCATTTTCATAATATCTCTATAGACACATTACCGCCAAGGCTCTTTCTGTCACCACTAGTGAAATTATTCACCAACCAGGGCGCAAGACAGCAGGGATTTGTGGGGCTTTATGATTTCTCTCCTGTGACAGCACCTGACACTTACTAGGTGCTCAACTAATAGTTGTTGACTTTATATGTAAACGGTAGTAATTCGGATTTCTACTTTCTATCTCACCCATGATAAATAGCTATTTAAAGGCCCAGAATTTGGGCAGCCCGGGTGGCTCAGCGGTTGAGCATCTGCCTTCGGCCCAGGCTGTGACCCTGGGGTCTCGGGATCGAGTCCTGCGTCGGGCTCCCTTCATGGAGCCTGCTCCTCCCTCTGCCTGGGTCTCTGCCTCTCTCTGTGTCTCTCATGAATAAATAAATAAAATATTTTTAAAAAATAAAGACCCAGAATTTTAAAAATATTCAACTTGGCTCTAGGGAGCAGGCAATAGCTGAGATATTGCCAATCCTGACGAGATACTCTCATGACTTCACCACCACACCTATACCTATACCAAAGCCATGGAAACACACAGGCGCGCACACTCACACAACGAGCAACAGAGGTCAGGTTCACCACATGATGCTGTTGGTCACATGAAGTCTTAGGAAGTCGGCAAAGGTGAGCAGTTTGCACGCTGCTCCTGTAGAGGCCTGAAGGGCCACGTTGCAGGCCGCGTGTGCCACGGTGTGTGTTACGACTGAACAACCGTGTGTAGAGCAGCAGTAGAAACACACGGTATATGGGTATTCCACGTGGGCAGGAGGTGGGGCGAGAAACTAGAATGTTGTCAGCGCTGAACAGGCTGGGGCGTGACCGAAGGCTTCCCGAGTATCCCCGTAGGTGCCTCGGCCTTGCAGGGAAACGGAACATGCTTCAGGACTGAACTGCTGCTGCTGTGGCCGTCAGGGACCCGCTCCCGGGCCTCGCCTCCACTCGAGGCCTTCTGCGATGCATCCTGCACACTGCTCCACTCCTGGACCACGTTTTGTCATCTGCACCTACTCTGTCCTGTCTCTTCAGTTCCCTCCTGTACGAACGTTTCAACATTTTCAAGTTTGGAATCTAGGTCATGCCATCACAACACACGCGCAACGAAAACAGCCCCGTAAACCTGATGTGCCCAGCTTAGGGCGCTCTGGCACTCGGCTCCTAGTAGTCTCCTCACAGTTCGGCCTTTTAGAAATCTCACTCATCCTCAGCATCATTAACGTCTTGCCTAAATTTATCCCTCTTATTGCAGGGGACTAGCCGTAGCCCCCAGAACTCTGTCCGAACTCTTCTACAGCAACTAAACTTTTCCACCTCCATCCGCCTTCTGGACTCTCTACAGTATCTTCCACCACCAACCATCATTTTCTTCTCAGCACATCACCTTCCTTAGCTACGTGCAAACCCTCTCTGTGGGCCTGC
Source organism: Canis lupus dingo (assembly GCF_003254725.2). Lineage (NCBI taxonomy): Eukaryota > Metazoa > Chordata > Mammalia > Carnivora > Canidae > Canis > Canis lupus. Next base: position 63,293,217 of record NC_064257.1, read on the forward strand.
TAAGGTCAGATGACCTTTTCAGTCTTGTTTCCAGATGCCTCCTCCGTGTACCCCTTAGTATTTATTCCTTGTGATTTCATATCATTCTCATCTTATTCTACGCACTCTACGTACGCAATCTCTTCCACAACTATGACTTCAAAAACTTTTCTGTTTTAGTGATCCCCAAATGTCTTTTCATCTCACATCTTGTTCTTAAAGGCCAAGCGTTTAGGGTGCACTTACCTGGTAATCTGACAAAAAAAAAAAACTGATATTTCACAAGTGGTATGTCTCTATAACCACATGTCTGAGGTATCTTCATCAAGTTTCAGTTCCTAAATACCTGATACGTAGCTGATGTTTAGCAGAGATTTTTAAAAAGTTTAGCAATACGTAGGAAATAATAGAGCAATGTAGAACTGAAATAAATGGTTAAAAGCACACAGTAACTTAATCATTCCAGTCTTATATGGATATTAGTTTCTTCAAATGAAAGATATGTGAATATGTCTTATAATCCCTTGGGGAACCTATGATCCCAGGTCACTGTTTTTGTCGCCTTTATACTGTACAGCGAGTCTTTCTAAAGCTTCTCTAAGACTTTCTTCTAAAGTCTTACAAATTTTGTAACTCACATGCTTTTGAATGCAAATTGATCCACTTCTAAATATAACTATATTTAAGATTAATAATTCCCAAATGTAATTCTGAAAAACAATTTGGTTTATAAACCTATCAAAAGGCAACACTCATATACATGATAACATTTAAGGAGAATTTATGGCCAACGACAAGGGGAAATACACTTCTCCTGGCCAGGTCCTAAATCAATTATTTCTTTTTTTTTTTTTTTTTTTTCGTTTTTTTTTTAAGATTTTATTTATTTATTTATTCATGAAAGACTGAGAGACAGAGAGAGAGAGAGAGCGCCAGAGACAAAGGCAGAGGGAGAAGCAGGCTCCATGTACCCGGAGCCCGATGTGGGATTCGATCCCGGGTCTCCAGGATCGCGCCCTGGGCCAAAGGCAGGTGCTAAACCGCTGCGCCACCCAGGGATCCCCAATTATTTCTTTTTTAGAAGACAGGCAGTTACAGTTTAGGGATTCCAAGAAACATTTTATAATAAAAAGTGATAAAAGACACTGTAAAAGTTATTTTCATTTTCAATTAAGAAATTTTTCAGCTGGTTCAAGATGGTGACATAGGAGGATCCTGAACTCACCCCCTCTCACAAGCACGCACACACTGAATCCATAGTTATGTTTGAAATAATTTTCTATCAAAGAGACCTAAAGCTGGCTGAGCAACTCTGACCCATGGATCAAATGAGAAAAAAACCCATATCAAAAGAGACAGGAGGCAATAAGACACAATCTCATCGCAAACTTCACTGTGTAGTGACTCCCCCCGCCCCCCTCATAGTGACACACAGTCAGGAAGAAATTCACAATCCCAAGCTTCTCCCTGAGGAGAAGTAAAGGGTTTGAACCCCACATTGGCATCTCAACTTTTAGGACCTACCCCTAAGACATTAGCCTGCAAAACATCGAGCTTTGAGAGCCAACAGGTGTGTGTCCACAAGATCCACAAGGCTACAGCAAACTGAGAATCTGTTCTTAAAAGCCCCTGCAGGCTCACCCGGCTACACCCCAGACCCAGCCCAGAGGGAGCCAACTGAAGACTACAGTCCTCTGTGACAGGGGCCTTTTCATTTACCTTAAGGCCTTAGCCTGAGGGGTGGGCATCTAATTTAACACAAATCTAGGAGCTTCTGAAATACTCCCAAAGATGGAACGTGGCAGGTGTAGTCTTCACGCCCTGCCTGTCATCGGGTTGCCAGGATCTCCTGGAATGGAGCTCGTGCACTTTTCTGGCAACTACAGTTTTTAGAGCTGCCACCCAGGGGATAACACTGGACGACTGGACCGGTGGCTGGGTTCATGTTCACAGGTCCCATCGGACTATAACAAATGAAGAAAGAAGCCTTCACCAGCTATACTCCAGGCACAGGGGAGAGACTGCAAACTAAAATGCCCAGTGTTTTCTGTGAAAGAGGCCTCTTAGCTTATCTTCATAGCTATGGCCTGAGGGGGCAGGCTTCTAATTAAACACACGTCTAAGGGCCAAATGTAATCCTACCAACAGATCTTTATGTTCTCTCCTGACTCTCTCCGAGTTGCTGGTATTTCCTGGAAAACAGCTTGCGCACATGTTTCATGAACTGATTTTTGTGACTGCCCCCCAGGGGACGCCCTTGATTGCACGGCTCTCGAGGCGAGTGGGCTTATGATCATGGGTCCCATAGGACTCTAACAAATAAAGAAATAGTTCTTAACTAGTTACACCCCAGGGCAAGGAGAGAGGCAGGCCGACTGAAACAGTCTATGAAAGAACCCTATGTAGTTTATTTTCACAGCTTCACCCTATGGGGCAGGCTTCTAATTAAACCCACATGTAGATGCTAACTACAGTTTTCTCCAGAGCACCTCAGTGCTCTCCCTCTGCCCAGTCTTATGTTGCCAGGGAAATAAGCTCATGTAGAAGTCTGACACTCCGGGTTCTGTAGCTGCCACCCAGAGGTCATGTTCCTTGAGAGCCTAACTCTGGTGGCCAGTAGAGTTTCTGCTCATAGTTTGATGGGATGGTAACATTTCTTCACTGGCTATCATCACAGAGCTCAATGCAGAGGGAGCAGATAGAAATGCCTATCTCTACTCTTCCTCTGAAAGGGGCATATCAGCATGCTTAAAAAGCTGCTGCCTGAGTTTCTGGTTCCAAACAAGTCAAATCTAGGTGCTGACTGAAAACCTCTCCTGTGGGACACTGACAGGGCCATACCCTCCACTCCTGGGAATCACTGAGAATAATTGGTTGGACAACCATAGAGGTTTGAAAGACAATCAAGAGCTAAGACATGGCTGAAAAATAAGATTTAACTTCTATATAAGGCCACACCTTCCAGACTGGAAGAGGAGGTTCTTTAATGCACAGAAATCAGCTCAGAGATTCAATGAAAGATAGAGAAATAAAAGAATATATTGCAAATGGAGGTACAAGATAAAACCTCAGAAAAAGACCTTAATAAAATGAAGATCTGTGATTTTCCTGATAAAATGTCAAAATAATGGTCATAAAGATGTTTACCAAACTTGGGACAAGAATGGATGAATATAATAATTTCAACAAAGAGAGACTATAAGAAAATACCAAAGAGAAATCACAGAGCTGAAAAATGCAATAACTAAGCTGAAAGATACAGTGGAAAGATTCAATAGAAGACTAGACGAAACACAGAAAAAGAATGAGTTAACTCAAAAGACAAGGAAGTGCAACCGATCTAATCAGAGCAGCAAAAACGAAGAAAAAATAAAGAGTAAGTGACTTTGGAGACTGAATGGATATAAAACCAAAAATAGTCTATATGGTGCTTACCGAACTCACTTCAGATGTGATGACACGAACAGACTGAAAGTGAAGGAATGAGAAAGATTCCATGTAAATGTAGATTAAAAGAAAGCTAGGGTAGCTATATTTATATCAGTCAAAATATACTTTAAGACAAAGATTGTAATAAGAGACAGAACATTATTTTAAAAAAATCCTCATTTTAATTGATAAAAAGGTCAAGCAGGTGGATATAACATTTGTAAATATTTAAGAACAAACATAGAAGGGCAGCCCGGGTGGCTCAGCGGTTTAGCCCCGCATTCAGCCCAGGGCGTGACCCCGGGGTCCCGGGATTGAGTCCCATGTCAGGCTCCCTGCATGGAGCCTGCTTCTCCCTCTGCCTGCGTTTCTGCCTCTCTCTCCCTTTCTCTCTCTGTGTCTCTCATGAATAAATAAATAAAATATTAAAAAAAAGAACAAACATAGAAGAATCAAAATATATAAGCCTAAAGGAGGAAATACATAGTGATGCAGTAATAGTAGGGGATTTCAACCTCCCACTTTCATCAATGAGTAGATCATCTAGATAGGAAATCAATAAACCCTGGCCTTAAACCACATTTGAGATTTGATGGACTTAAAACACATACAAAACATGCATTCAAAAGCAATGGAACATGCATTCTTCTCAAGTGCACTTAGGACATTCTCCAGGACAGATTATATGGCAGGCCACAAAACAGATCTTAATACATTTAAGAAAATTGAAATTATATCAAACATCTTTCCAAACCCAGTGGTACGAACTAGAAACCAATTATAAGAAGGGAATCGAGGGCGGGGGGTGGGAGTGAATGGGTGACGGGCACTGGGTGTTATTCTGTATGTTAGTAAATTGAACACCAATAAAAAAAAAAAAAAAAAACAAAAAAAAAAACAAAAAAAAAAACAAAAAAAAAAAAAAAAAAAATAAAATTAAAAAATATATGGATATTACACAACATGCTATGAATAACCAACATGTCAATGAACAATTAAAAGATAAGCTTGAAGCAGATGAAAATGAAAATACAACATACCAAAATGTATGGGATGTAGATAAAGCAGTTCTAAAAGGAAAGTTTATAGTAATAAATTTCTATCTCAAGAAATAAGAAAAATCACAAACAAGCTCACTTTGCACCTTACAGAATTAGGGATAGAAAAACAAAGGAAAAAAGCAAAGAAATAACAGATTAGAATGTAAATAATACAACAGAGACTAATAGACGAAATAGAGATTAAAAGAAACAACAGAAAATATCAATGACACTAAGAGCTGTTTCTGTGAAAAGAGATAAACAAAAGTCACAAACCTTTAGCTGGACTCACCAAGAAGAAAAGAGAATTAAAATAAAAAATTCAAGAGGAGATGTTATAGCTGATACCATAGAAATACAAAGATCATAAAAGACTACTGTGAACAGTTTTATGCCAACAAATTAAAGAACTTTAACTATTGCAAATCAGAAACCAGAACTAATTGCCTTAAATAAGTTGTAGAAAATTTATACACTGCAAACAAAGTCTGGGTTTATATTCTTACCTGCCCTTAAGTGAAATAAGGAGACAGAGAGAGAGAAGAGAGTAGCAATTACTGCGGGAGCAATAAATACAAACTGGCACCAATTTGAGACTTTATCCTTGATGTAATAAAGTTAATTACAAAGAAAAAAAAACAAACAACTTAGAAAAGACAAATTCCTAGAAACAAATTCCTAATCTACCAATACTGAATCATGAAAAAAAAAAAAAAAAAAAAAGGAACTCTGACACAGGGATTATTAACAAGGATATTAAGTAAGCAATCAAAAGCATTCCCAGCAAACAGAAGTTCAGGATCAGATAGTTTCAGTGGTGAGTCCTACCAACCATATTTAAAACAAAAATACTAATCCTTCCTAAACTCTTCAAAAATAGAAAAGGATGGATGGAGCACTTCCAAACTCATTTTACGTGTTCAGGATTATCCTGATACCAAAACTAGACAAGGACACTATAAAAAAAAGAAAGTTACAGGCCAATATCCTTGATGAGCATAGATGCAAAAATTCTCAACAAAATATTAGCAAACCAAATTCAAGAATATATTAAAAAAGGTCACACACCATGACCAAGTAGGATTTATTCAAGTGGTGCACAAATGGTTCAACATCCACAAATCCGTGTGATGTACCACATTAACAAAACGACGGTAAAAAAACGTATATGATCATGTCAATAGATGCAGGAAAAGCAACGAATAACATTCAGCATCCGTTTATAATAAAAACTCTCAACCAACCGGATATAAAGGGAACATACATAATAAAGGCCATATATGAAAAACCCACAGCTCACACCATACTCGATGGTAACAAGCTGAAAAGTCTTCCTCTAATATCATCAAGACAAGGATGCCCCCTCCACCACTTGTACGTCACACGGTATTGAACGTGCTAGCCAGAGTAGGGAGGCGTAAGATTTGAGCATTCAAGCCAATGTCAATACAATTTAGTCGTTTCATTGGCTTTAAAAATGGTAGCACCTTGGGGGGCCTGGCTGGCGCAGTAAGTAGAGCATCCAACTCTTGATCTTGGGATTGTGAGTAGCTTGAGCCCCACTCTGGGTGTAGAGATCACTTAAATAAGTAAAAAATGAAACTGAATAAAACTGGTAGCATCTTGGCCTTGATGGGGATCACCTGTTAGGACGCTAGAGCCTGCGAAGGATTTGAGGCCCACACTCTGACAAACACCGACGAGTATAAGGAGAAAGGAAAAGAATGGAAATGCCAGGGGCGTGAACCTCAAAATTAGAAGGGCTTGTAAGGGAAGGAAGAGTGATGACCTGGAGCCATTGGCAGGTAACCAGAGGCAGGCAGCACAGACCTCTTGGGTTACGGGGTGTGAGGGCGGCAGCCACTTCCTTGGAGCGGCCTATAGCCGAAGCAGTATTGGGAGCTAAGTTTCAATGACACCTTGGAGATGAAAAATTCTGTGAAAATGTCAGAGTAAAGACAATTTATGGCAGAACTGGAAGTGTGAAAGGACTAGTGATAACACTGAAACACTGAAAAAAAAGAAAAAAGAAAAACTGAGAATGACTGAAGGAGTAGGAAAGATAGAAAATTTATAATTTTAGATGCAATATTTTCTTTCCCTTTTTTGACTGAGTTTAGGTTGGAATCGCTTTCCTCCTCGACAATTTGAGACAATCATCATGGAGCTCTTGCCTTGGTCATTCAACTTCTTTTTAACCGGCCTCTTTGTCTCCAGGTTGATCTTCTTCAATCTCTTTCTCCAAAGAACAAACACATTTTCTGCATGAAATGTAAATATGATTGTCTTCCCTTTTTTTTTCTTTTCTATTTTTTTTAAATCATTTTCTTCAGGATTAAGTGTAAGACATTTACCAAAGTATGACTTCTACAATCATTCCTTTTCCTTCTTCCTTGTTCATTATTATTGCTCCTGAAATTTATGGACCATGATGTCTAATCCTTGGTTGTCTCCTCCTTCGACACGGTGCTCATGCCATTTCCTTAGTCACTGGGGAGCTGTTATTTGTTGACAGCCGATGTGTAGGAAAGAATACAGAATTATTTCACAGCATAGAAGACAGATTTAATTTATTTTTAAAGGTTGTCATTTTTTTAAAGAAATGGTTGAGATACATTGATTAGATCTGCAAATAGTGCTGGTGGATAGATCCTGTGATTTCTCCTTAGCAAACCTTGATTCTACTGTGCTTCAGCCCTTCTTGTCGTCTCTCTGACTTAAAATCAGTCACTTCACCTTTTCTTAAAAGCAGTTTCCTCAAATATAATTGGAAATAATATTTTAATACATATTTTGCAGAGTGGTTAGGAGAACTGAATAAATAAAACACATTAAGAAGTTCAAGAAGAAGTAAGGGAGTTAAGGAAAAGTGTCATTGTGACAAGGTCCTGTGCAAATAATAATTTTTATTTCACCTGCCATAGTTCTGTTTTGCATTCACACATTACTCTGAAATGCAATGTTTCTAAAATAGTCATATGAAAGGGGCGAAACATGTATCTTCATCTTGTGTTTAGGTCCCTTCGCGAAATCAGTATTCATAATCCTGCGGCCATACTTAGGCTTTTCTTAACAGGTCAGGAAATTGGTCTTATATATAACTAGAGGCTTTTCCAGAGTAAATCTCACTGCTCTTCAGAATAATAGGAGCTGACATTTATCAATGAGGACAATTAAAACAAAAACTTCCTTGGACTCCAACTGTACCCCATAGGTAAGAACGCCAAAGGTTGGGGACAGCCGTGATGGTGTTGGTGACCACTTCTGAGGCAGCATGATTCCAGAAAATTAGCTTTCTTGAGGACCTGGGAATTCACAAACAGACTTCTGCTCTACAGAGTTTAAAAACGAGTATTCTTGGTTATTGAACAGGAAACCAAGATTGAAAAGAGAAAAATGTCTTTGGGGTGAGTCTGAGGATTTGGCAAAAGTACACCAGAAATTCTCCATCCGTAGGATTCTAAAATGCAACTGGTATATTGTGAAGAGCCAAATAATGTTAATGTTTACGGATGAATTTGTGTATTTATATCTACTATGTGAATAAGGCATTCGATACATGAAACTGAAGCAGAGCTGGCAATAGAAAACAAAGAATGTAAGGTTTCTTTACATAAAATGAATTTAAGAAATTATCCGAAGAGATAGAATGAGATAGTGCTGCTTTTACTGTTCAGGTCATTTTGCATCAAGGTCTCTTAAAACAGTGTATTTGTAAGTCAAAGGATAATTTAGTAATCTTGAATCAGCTATATGGTCCCATTTTCCCTGAGTAGGAATTACTGCTGTCTTAGGTTAGATTCTTGGGGTTCTGTTAGTCTTAGGAATCCAGAGTAGCTTCTCATGGGTTTGAATACTAAAAAGGATGACAGTGGTTTCCTAAACTAATCATGGAAAATACATATTTATGATTTTCCATTTGTTTTCATCAAAACTGTTTCTTGCTTGACATCGTGTAGCAAGATAATAATCTACCACTTGCTTTTCTTTTTTTTTAATAATAAATTTATTTTTTATTGGTGTTCAATTTACCAACATACAAAATAACACCCAGTGCTCAACCACTTGCTTTTCATACAATTTTGCCTTGATGCCGACCCCCCCCCCACAAAACTTTTACTAATTATAACTCAAAATCCAAAATGAGGCATTTGTTTTTTGTTTAAAATAATTTAATCAAAAAGATGAATTATATTGTTACTGAATTTATTATTCATTTAAGAAGAACAACATTTCTTCATAACTACGGAAATCTAAAAGCCCATTCCCAGATTTCCACGTGTAAATATTTCTAATATTGGTTTTCATGGGTAAATCATGTAAATTCAAAAAATTTATTTCCATATCCTATAATTTCTAGCACTTAAAAAAAGCATGTTTTATTTCACTGCCGTTATGAGCCTTTGCTAACACAGGGTAAAAATTAAATGTTGGCTGTAGGTTGCAATTTATGCATAGTCAGAATATAAAAGCCAAAAAGTAGAACTACTGCAAAGCTAAAAGAAAAGGAAAACAATATTGGTTCTAATGGATTTTTGATTGCCAGTTGCAATATTCTTGCTTTCCATTTTCCTTGTGAGGTAAACGCCGCTTTCTCAATGGGACACGTGCATAGCTATGAGCAATAACAGTAATGTTATATCCAATAATTACTCGACACAAGTTTCCTGACTAGGAGAATTGAATTTTGGTTTCTAATATGACTAATGTATGCTAATATGACTTAAATTGCACAGAACTGAAAAATGGTTGCTTTTATGCTGTTCAAAAAAACTGTTGGTCTTAATTTCATAGAAGGAATTATCCCCGTGTTCTAAAAATTCTGCACCGAAGGTGTTTACATGCTGAAAAGATTTCGTTTAAAAGATAGCAATTTAAATATAAGATTTTAAGCCATTATTTTAAGTCACATCTGCTGTAATCTCTAAAATACAATCACTCCCATTTTGCTGAGTTAGTATACCAAATGAGGAATTGGAGGTTTAATTCTATTTGGAAAAGGATCTGTCTTCTTTAGTCTACTCCTGGCTGATTATTTTCAGCTTAAAATATCAATCTTTAAAAAAAAAAATCAATGTTTATTAAATATTTATTAAAAAGTTGTCCAGTTTATCTTTCAAGCACAATTTCTTTGAATATGAATAGGAAAAAAAAATATTTCATAGAGGCTTCCAAAGTAAATTCCAGAACATTCCCTGAAAATAAATAAATAAATTAATTAATTAAAAAAATGAAAAAAAAGAATATTCCCTGACCACACATCCTAGGATTTAACAATTCTCCTCCAGGAAAGTCCTACTATATTACCTACAAATCATTTGTGCTCCAACCCAAACCCATATCCTCTGGTTGCATCCTCTGCAAAAATTGAGAACTGCCGGCCACCAGCCTTTTGAAAAATAACTTTGCATGTACTTGGATTTCTTTGCTAAATTTATCCTAAGTCAATAAAAAAAAAAAAATCTATGTGTAAGAGTTCCCTTTTGGGGCCTCCTAGGCTGCCCAATGTTATTAAAACAACAATTTTTTTCCTGTATATACAGCAGAAATATATATAGCATTAAAATGTGCATGAAAGCCTATGTTTTTGCCACTGCTCAGAATGCTTGTTAGATATATCCATGAATTTTACCTTAAAAGTAATGACTTCCAAGTTGTGTAGTTTTGTTGCAGACACTCTCTCTGCATTGGCCACTGCCGTTTCTTTTTATTCCATGTTTCTCTGGGAGTGCCCTCCTCTCCCATCTTTAGCCGTGGCTTTCCAGTGGAATGAACCCTATTTTCAGCTCAGAGGTGGGCCCGTAAGGGCTCAAATTAATCATGACCTCTCGCTCCTCTCTACCCTACTGAACATCAACATTTTAACTAATTGATGAAGATGAGGCTACATGGCTCAACCTTGGCCAGTGATAGATGAGTGCAGATTTGCTGGGGCTTTGGTAAAAAAGCGTTCTCTCTGTCTCCATAATGGGACCAGAAGAGATGCCCTCCTTCCTAAATGGTATGGAGCGAGCAGAGGTGGCAGGAGCCTGTGCCACTGCTCCGATGAGATCCGAGACCCTGGACGTGAAGCTGATGACAGGGAGGGCAGGGTCTAGAGAAGGGAATCGTGAATCTCTTGATAGAGGGGCATCTGAAGGGCAGCCCTCCTCTGGGCTGTTCTGTTAAATTAAAACATGGATATAGCTTTGTTTATATATATCGTGCATATGCCTATATTTTTGTTTAGGTCACTATCAGGTGATTTTCCTATCACTTGAATAAAAGATTATTAATGCATAAAATATTCCGGTTAAATGTTTTTGGTTTAAAAAATTGATTGGCAAACCAGACACACCTAATAAATGTTTGGGAACATAAATATTAAAAATATATGTGTTCTCCAGATTCACTTCTCTGAATGCTAATAGTATTCATTATCTTTGTGAATACTTTTTTTTCCCTCTTCTAACTACAGATGTCTAAAAATAATAAATGACTATGATAGAATTCTTCAAAAGAACAAACTTTAATCCTCCAAACATGCTAATCTCAAATTATTGATATACTGACGACCTTTATATGATTAGATGCAAATAAGAAAGCAATTAAGTCATTATTCATTAGTACTAATGAGCATGTTATTCAGGCTAATTTCTCAAGTAAAAGAAAATAAGCGACTATGAGAAAAGGGTGAAAACAGGATTAGAATCCTAAACACCAGTCATACTGCCCTGGGGTGTGGGGCTCCTGGGGAAGGCAGTTAAGCAGCCAAGGAAGGGGGCAGGAGAGAGACAGTGTTTCAGTCTATATTTCCTTATTCCTCCTAAATTTGAACAGGTACAATTATTACCTATGCAAAAGTAAATATTTTAAAACCACAAAAAATAACAATATTATATGTCAATTATATTTCAACAAAGCTGGGGGAAGAATCATCTGCCACTTGCCATCATTTTGGGGAAATGAATTATTGAGAGTCAGGTTTGCATTTTCTAAGTTAATGCATCCCTTATACCATTTTCTCTTTTATAAATATTTGAAGGCTTCTTCTCCTTTGTTCTCTCAAAGATACTCTGTTGTCCTTAAAAGTATTTTTTTCCTATTTTTCTCTAATTATGTTATTTCTGTAACAATTCTTTCTACCAGTCATGTTCTTCTGCTCTAAACACTGTCTACCCAAATTTCAGCTTCCTTTTCTTTTTCTTTGTAAGACCTAGAGATAATTACATGCTTTAAACATACACACACGGACTTTTTGCTTTCATTAAAATAAGGCTCCATAAACCCAAGACTGTGCAATCTGCTGCTACATTTGATGGCCAGCATTCGTGCGACTGACTTTGACCAGTAGATTTCAAATATAATAAAATCGTTATTTATTTATCTACCAAATATGCATTATCTCTTTTGCTACTGGCATTGTCTTTGACATTGCAAATATAATTATTTGCAAATGAGAACCTTCAAGTAATTTGCTCTTGTTAACATTTAATTAATTTACATTACATGGAAACATTAGGAGCTTTTGACATTATTTAAAACCAGGATGTGTCAAATTTAAATTTCAGTGATAATATCCTTTATTTCATTCTCATCCTTGTAGCAAAATCTAGAAGACTAGGCTGAGAAAAGAAATTGGAAATGAAAGCATCTGGAGATAGGTTGTGACTGGATTTAGAACTGTTCAAGAAAATGTTGCATCCTGATGTCGCATAATTGGAGGCATGTTTTTTGCTTGGACGTTAAGCAGTAAGTCCCCTCAAGGATGTTGTTCCCATGAGAACGTATTCCAACCGTCTCATCCTTTACAGAAGACTGTTTTTGTTTTGAAAAGGTAGTCACCCAAGACATGGGTTTTCAGGTTAAAGAAGGTATTTAAGTAGTGTGTTTAATTTACTTGATTATAATTTTTACTTGGTATGGTTTGTGGAAAATAAATACTAAGCACCCCCCATGGTTTTCATGATCAAACCATTTTGGGGGGATACCTGGGTGGCTCAGTGGTTGAGCGTCTGCCTTTGGTTCAGGTCATGACTCCGGGTCCTGGGATCGAGTTCTGCATCGGGCTCCCTGCAGGGAGCCTGCTTCTCCCTCTGCCTGTGTCTCTGCCTCTCTCTGTGTCTCTCACGAATACATAAATAAAACCTTAAAAAATCTTTTGGGGAAACATTATGCTGGAGAAGCATAAGACTGACTAGACTAACTGCCTTCAGTGTCTTATTAAACTTATCAACTTGAAATCTACTTATTCTTAGAAGTAGAAATGATAACTTTCAAGATTGCTTATCATTTACATTTCTTTAGCTCCATTTCAAAAAACAAAGTAAAATTATAGTTCATCCTGTGCAACTTAAAATATAAGTAATTGTCATTAAGAAAATTCAGGATACCCGATACTAGTTTATAGATAATGCTTAGTTTTCTTTATAATTGCAGTATCTCAGGTATCATTAAATTTAGTCTTTATACCAATGCTTTTGAAAAATGCATCCATCAGTTCATTTATTATGCTTCCTGGTCCCATTGATCTTTTATGATTATGTTCCTTGAGAGTACATTTCACGTATCATATCAAGCTCATGCACAACCACTGATATTCCCAGTTGCCATATAGTGTGTTTCCATGAATATCCTACATTAAAAAATTAACCTGTCACACTGTGCTCTCTTTGTACTCTGAGGTAAGTTATTTGGCACATTTCTATTTCTGAATTTAATAAAGCACAAATTATGTTTTGATTGAAGGCTATTTAGAACTTTTTCAATAGCCTCCTATTTTTCCCTACCAAAGACTGTGCTTTTCTTTCTAGTAGAACCCTTCACTTTTCTCTGCATTCTAGATTCAAGAGCCGCCTCTGAAATTCTTGGGAAAATTCTGACAGCCTCACAAATTTGGTAAATAAAATCATGAACATTATAAAATTTCATTATTCTTAGAGCCAAATAGAACTTTCAGATTCTTTGCACATAGTAGTCACTATATATGTTTTTGAAGAATTAATAAAATAGAAGTCTATATAAATTCCAGTAGCCTTTTATATTTCTCCTATTGTTAGTCTTCACTCTTTTGGCAAATAACACCTGAGCTCTATCCTTTCTTTTTTTTTAAGATTTATTTATTATTTGAGAGAGAAAGAGAGAGAGAGCATACAGGAGGAGCAGAGGGAGAGGAAGAAGGAGAGAAGCAGAGTCCTCATTGAGCAGGAAGCCCAAGGAGGGGCTCGATCCCAGGACCCTGAGATCATGACCTGAGCCCAAACCCGAGTTGGCTGCTTAACTTACTGAGCCATCTAGGTGCTCCAAGATCTATCCTTTCTCAATTCTCATTTGTTTAACTCTCTGTTTTTTCCAGATACCCTGACTACTTTTTTTTTTTTTAGAGAGGAAGAAGGAGAGGGAGGTGGGAGGGGCAAGCTCCATGCTCAGTACAGGTTCTGGATCACACAACCCTGAGATCATGACCTGACCTGAAGTCAAGAATTGGACACCTAACTGACTGAGCCATCCAGGTGCCCCCCAGATACTCTGACTTTTAGTTTACTTAACATCCGTGATTTCAGAAGAACTTTCATTTATTGCAAAAAAAATTATATGTAATGATTTAAAAAATATTAACTGAACATAATTTTATGAAATAAATTTTATCATATACCTTAAAAACCAGCAGAACTGTATACCTTGAAAACCGACAATAAATAATTTAAATGCCCTTAATTAATTTCCTCATATAAATGGAGCTAATAAGCCACTTACAGGTTATGCAATGTATATATATTATATATGTATATATGTAATATCTTTCAATGCTTTCAGATTGAAACACTCAAAACCTGGTAGTTGCAATCATTAAATGGGTCTGGTTTCTCTTTGGTGTACTGGAAAAAAAAAAATCAGCAACCATTTCTTTATGTGACAAAACATTTTTTTTGTATATACGATGAAAGAAAAAGATTGAGGTATTAAGAGATTAACTCCCTAAGCCATCAGATTTTGTAATATAATCTGCATAAATGATATGAAAAGTCTCAAGTGTGCAGTGATCCGAGTGTTCGCAGAACCCCAAATTTACAGATTGAGATCTTCACTCTCCAAAACGGGGTACGTGTAGGTGGAGCTCTTGGGGGGCATTTATGCAACAAAAGTAGAATCCTCATGAAAGAGACTAGTGCACTACACTCGCTTCGCAGCTGATGTCTCAGCAGACTTGATTATGTTTTTTTTAATTTCTGTGCTCTGGTGATTGTTTCTCATCATGTAAGCTGAAATATGTAGACTTGTCATATGTTCCTTTCTATATAGATACGGAGGCCTAAAGCCTGGAGCCAAAATCCAGCTGCCGGCTCAAGTCTACTATGGACTCCAGACTTTGAAATCTTTGCAATTATTTTCTGATAGTGTTGCAGTAAATTGTGATTCCTATAAAATCAAGAGAGAGAGGAAAAAAAAAAAAAAAGACTGACTCTCTTCTTAATGATGATGACTTCCTCCCACGACACTCGTGACTCATCTGAGGGCTTTCTGTTGGTCCACACGAGGAGCAGATGGTGCGTGCGAGGGAGTCAGTGCTCCCACAGGCAGCCGTCTGCTAATCCCAAGTGGAAGAAGAGACACACAATCTAGCTTTCTCACCTCTTACTCAGGACAATCCTGAGGCAAGGCTGACAGTCCAGATTTTCCAGGAAGACCCAGCTCCAATTGCTCACAGTAGTAGCTGGATTGATGACACTCTTGTGACTTTTTAAACATCAAACAAATATGTTAAACCCAAATCCTTGTCTTAAGATCTGCTTATGTGTAGACCCCAGGCCAGGACAACTGACAAGTTGCCTGGGGGGCTCAGCGGTTGAGCATCTATCTGCCTTTGACTCAGGTCGTGACCCTGGGAGTAGAAGGTAGAAGCTTGCTTCTACTGGAGCATATGACTCTAGTAATTTTTTTTTTTTTTCACACAAATCATCAGCATTTATCTCCTGGGTCCTAGGTGTCACTTATCTTGGTAGAAAGGGCAAAGAGTTGGTCAGACAGTTATGAACACAAAACCCCTTCTCTAGAAATGGATCTGTGGAGCTCCATGAGGGGACCCAGAGCAGCATAGAAGGTCGGTTTAGCTTATAATGCCTCCCCTGCCCCCCACCCCCCAAAAAAAAGCCAGCTCTCTCCCTCTCTGCTGAAAAAAGGTTTTAAGTTTTTAAAAAGTTTAAAAGTGTTTTTTTAAAAAAGGGATGTGAAGATCTTGACCCAGAAGGTTGGGCTTGGAGAGGGGGGCAGAGCTGGGCTGTGGCTGTTGCCCAGGCCACCTGTGGAGATGCGTTCTTGAGGGGGCTGCTCACTCAGGTGCCTGCTGAATAAATAACACCCCACAGCTACAGGGCCTCGAAAGTGTACCTGGGCACAGTGAGGAGGAGGTAGACCAGTGCAGCCTGAGGGTGCAGGTGGAGGGCTTGCCCAGGGCAGGGGCCACGGTGGCCTCTGGGGGTGCCTTTTCACTCTGGCCTGGCCTGCCTGGGACTGGGGCTCAGAGAAGAGACTCTCAGGCCAGTGCCAGGGCTCCCTGTCCTGGTGAGGACAGCAGGTCTCTTTTCCATCCTCCATGGGCAAAGTCCGACTCAAGACGAGGTGGTCCCATCACTGCTCTTGGGCTGGTTGCTAGCTTCCTTGTCTGAGGTGCCCACTTGCTCCCTGCGTGGAGCCTGCTTCTCCCTCTGCCTGTGTCTCTGCCTCTCTCTGTGTGTCTTATGAGCAAGTAAATAAATCTTAAAAAAAATAATAATAATAATTGGTCCTGGAAATATAGTATGATTCTCAGCATTGATGTGGCCATGTCAAAGTTAAAGACAACAACCTTATAGTGGCATGAATTTGTAGACAAAAGTCAAAGGATTTCCTGTTTAGACTTTATGTTAACGGTTAAAGTCTTTTCATTTCCGGTCCTACCACCCTAACAAGAGTTACAATCTTCTTCTGCTGAAAGAACAGCTTCACAACTGCTATCCTGCCTCTATCATTTGTTCTCTATCCATCAATTTACTACAGAGAAGCTCTGATGTTATTTTTTCAAAGTATCCAGTGGTTTTCTATCACACTTAGACTCAAATACAACTGCCTTCCCCAAGGTTACGATGCCCTAAGTGATCTTCCCAGGCTAACCTTAATATTCTCATTTTGTATCTCTCTCCCGAGCACCAATTACGTGTCGGGTCCCTCGGTTTTCTGGCTTTCCTTTCAATGCACCTTGTCTGTTCCTGCCCTAAAGCCTTTGTTCCCGGTGTTTCCTCTTCCTGGAATGTTCTATCTCCTTGGCACATATAGTCCTTCTTACCATTCAGATCTCAACTTAAATGCTATCACCTAAACCAAGAAGACAACCATCCCCTCACCTCTGAAACGAAAGTATCGGTCACCTCCTAAAGCATCACTGAATTTTTCTGCTCTGCATATAATGTATTACCATCTGTATTTTCTTATTACATATTTAATATATTTATTTACCTCTGAGCCAGAACGTGCACTCCCGGGAGGCAGGGGGCTAGTCTGTATGCAGGAATTCTCAGCATCTAAAACCATGAGTAAAATAAATAAATAAATAAATAAATAAATAAATAAAGATATAAAACCATGAGTAAATTAATGAGTCAGTAAATATACATGGGAGTAAAACGAAAACAATTCAAAGTTGTCACATGATGTATCAATATTACCATTTTCAGTATATCTTATGTAATGAAGAGTAATAAAATGCGAGAAACTGAAATACTAACATTTCTCAGTGTAAATAGTCAAATAAAACGTTTTAAGCTCCCATAGCAGATAGTACAATGAAGGCCCTTGCTGTTCCCGTGCTTTTCAAAGTGCTAATTAGATCTCAGATTTAGGTGAATATGTTAGTTAAGAGTCCCCGGCTCATTTCTGCAGGAAACAATTTTCAAAAGTACAGAATATGTAAAACAATTAGAAACAATCACTGCTACCCATTGCTTTAAATCTTAAAGATTCCTTGATGTCCCTCCGGGGGGTGGGGGAATAAGTTTGTATTTTCAAACATAAAAAGAGGTTTCGAAGCATCATCTTTTCTGTCTACAATAGCATCAAGGTAGTTCTCATTCGATTTGAAAAGTCATAGCGACATTCCCTGCTTCACAGTATTTATGGTATTTATGGTGGAAGAGCAGAGGCTCCGGTCACTCCCTGGAAGCCCGTGTCCCTCAGCACCTTGCGGGTGACATGAGCGTCGGTGGCTGCCGTGCAGGGTCACTCTTCGGTCACACAGCAGGGAGGCTGACCGTGTGGTTAATGGGTTCAGAAACGGGCCATTATCTACCAAGTGCCCCACTTAACGCTGTCCCTTGTCTGTCAGGAGACACTGGAGTCAAGGATAGTACGTAGGAATGAAAAAGAAAAAATCTCTGCAAATCATAGGTGAGAAGTGTCATTCCTGGTGTAAGAGGAAACACGCCCGTGACGGGCCTTTCTCGAGTGGCATTCGCTCAGGGCAGGCAATAGAAATACATACATGAGTGAAAACATTTGACAGGATGTAAACTACTGTCTAATGCCAGGAAAGACCAGTGGTGTTGCCACTCTACTATTTTAACTAGTTAAATTATATTTTGTGGAGTTCAATGCACAATTAGCTCGTCGTAGCCACAGTCCTGCCTAGTATCTTGATTATGAAAGTTTTAGAAGATCCCACACCTCGTTTCATTCATGGAATACTATTTGGAGGTAGAGTGTTCAGGGCAAACTCAACCCTATTCTCCCAGAATGTCCCTAAGAGGCTGAGGCTGTTTCACCATCCGAAGTAAACCCAGGGCTTGTAAACCTTGCACTCTTGGGGCTACAGGTGCCCCCATTGTCAACATCTCCACCTTCACTCCAGGAGTGAGAAAGGGTAGGAGCATTTTATACTTTCTGCTTTGATGCCCACATCTCAGATGATTAGGCTTTTGACCTACTTCCTCACTGAATTATTCATTCATTTAGGAACCATTTACACAACATCTGATGCCACCACTGTCGAATGCTAGAGTTACAAAGATCCATGGTCTAGGAAAACGTCATTTTGTTATATACTACAGTATGTACTTGTACGTAGAGTACAAGCCAGATTTTGATAAAACAGAAAGGGGAGAAAACCAGCCTATCGCAAGATATTAAAATAGACATAAGTCTGTACACACATTATAATTTTTGGAAAATAATTTTTAAATAAAGTATTAAAAGTTATTTTATATATTTTCTCAAGTAACTGTAAAGTCAAGGGTTTTTATTCCGTATGTTCAGCTATTCCTACTTAAAATATTTTTGGTCCTCATAAAGTCTCAATTAAAAAATCCCAACAACTCTCTTCTAGATAAAGGCTTATTTAAAACAAACAAAAAAATATTTTATTTATTTATTCATAAGAGACACAGAGAGAGAGAGAGAGAGGCAGAGACACAAGCAGGCTCCATGCAGGGAACCGGACGTGGGACTCGATCCTGGGTCTCCAGGATCACGCCCTGGGCTGAAGGCGGCGCTAAACCACTGAGCCACCTGGGCTGCCCAAAGCTTTTTTTTTTTTTTTTTTTAAATCATATTCAGCATTTAGTAGCCAAAACTTGTATCATTCTCAAAGGGTTTTTACATGCATTATCTCTTTAGTGTTTATAATCCTGTGTAGTAGACACTATTATCTTTATTTTTACTCTTGAGGGACTTTTTGAGAAATGAAGATATTGATGCACAGTCATAGAACTTGTAAATGGCAAAGCCATAATTTCTTCTAAGCCTTTTATTTCACATCAGAGGAATTTCACTGTCCACTGATCACGTGGTAAAAACTTTGATAAAGTTTTCTTGGGTTACATGAAGATAAAGGCATCAATATGGTTTCATCCACCCATTCTTAAATAATGTTTACATGCACGTATAATGTTTTTCCAGGGAGATCACAATGATTTTATGAATATTATGTCAAATTCTAATGGACAAGAAGTGATACACACTAAGATGCTCATCCTGCACATGGATAATCCCAAAAAGCTTGCTCAAGGATAACCTAACTGCCTCTCTCAGACAAGCTTTGAAGCCTGTGATTTTCACTGCTGTTGTCTATGGTAGGTCTTTCTTTTCTAGGCCTCTTTCAGCTCTATTTTATGTACTGTAGTTCTATAGCCTGATTTTCCATTTACTAGGTTCATATAAAATCAATATTTATTTTATATAGCACCTTGCACTTCAAAAGATTCAAAGTAAATCAATATGTAGGATTCATTCCACAAGAAGAGTAATTAGGCAGTCCACCAAACATTGCAGTTACTGCAAATTTGAAAACTATAAATTGTCCAAATCAAAGGAAAAGTCACCTTGGTTATGCTAGTACCTTTCTAAAATACAACTAAAGGTGATTTTATTTATTGCTAAACTCTTGCAATAAAGAAAAAACATTGCTAGAAAGATATCAGCTTTCAGTTTTGTATTTAAGTGTGACTTTAGGTGAACAGAAAAAATTTTAAAAAGAAAGAGTATATAAAACACCCACTCAAAATTATTTTAGATAATACATGTAATAAACATTGTTTGCAGTGGAATCATGAAATAGAATGTTAATTTTTATTTAGTTCTTTAAGTATAAAATGATCACAATATAATTTCTTAAACCTAACATTAACCTGTCAAACAACCAAGAGATAATTATTGCATTTTGTAAGGGCTATTTCTGAGAACAGAAAAATACATAATAAAAGCTGACTCAAGTTGAGAGAATATTAAAGAAATCATGGCTTTCAAGCAAAGAAGATATACCAAAAATATTAATGTTCTATACTCTAACACAAACATATCACTATCTACCTTCAGGGGAATCCTTCAGCTGGTCTATTTTTTTTTTTCCACAAACTACTATTTGATTATTGATATTGGATCAAGTCCTTCTATTTTGTCAAATGCAGTAATTTCTCCCTTTTTACATCTGCCTCACTGGATTTCCAGAATTTAAATTGTCCCTATCCTACCTTTTACTTCAAAATCCTTGTTTCTCTGATTCCCTGTATCTATGCTCCTGAGGTCCATATCACTAGGTCAGACTGCCTATATTTTATCTTCATTTTGCTCACTATAGTGGTACAGAAGTTCTATGAGCACTTGGGTACCAGAATGTTTACATTGAAATGTTCTATAACACTTTCAGTAAATCCAATTGCACAACTCCTTACCAAAAATGCCTGTAGTCAAATATTTTTGGAATTAATTTTTTTTCAGATTTTAGAAAGGCAACCTGATTCATAGGCTGTTAATTATGTTATCCCCTTTATAGAGGCACTTGTAACCAAACATATCATCTATATAAAGAAAACATAAGATTATGAATAGAGTAAATAAAGAATGATAGGTAGTCTTAAGTCAATTCAGGTCAAGTTTGGCCACAAGATTAGCTGAGATTAGGTTGTTTTTCAAAACTTTTTGGCTTATGAAATGGAAATTAGGGATTGTTTGTGTCCTTGAGCAGCTAGCTCTACACTTGCTGTCACTGTAGATCATACTCTACTAATTACTGTTTCTCTACTCATTAGTGTTTCATCCATAAGGTGTTTTTCCAAACCTTGGTAATCCACCCAGTCTTCATGATTTCAGGGCTGAATACTAGTAATTCTCTAGAAATTCTGTATGGCATGAGAGGGGGAACAGAATCACATTTATTTGTGTGTTAGAAAATGCTTTGGTGTTTATAGTGCTGCAATTTAACTTTTGTTGTAAGCCATTAAAAATTTGATGTGTTCTGTAGATGAGAACAACTTAAACTGAATGAGATATCTAGAAAAGGAAAAATAATCTATTTTAGTATTAAAATTAAATATGAACACAGCAAAAGATGTCTGGCTGTAAAAATAAATATAATCTTTCTATTATGAACATGAGAGCTTGTATTACCCAATATTTCTCAAATTAACAAGTGTGAAAATGTTTTGAGGTTTAAATGAAAAAGCCAAAACAAAAATGAGATACATATATTGAAGGCAGAAAAATCAGCCTAAACCCTAGTGCTATCAACTTATCAACAGAATATAGAATAATTATTGTCATAGTAATTACAAAAAAAAAAAAAAAAAGTCCAGGAAGCTTAATTTCCAAATTTTCTTCTAAGGGGCATGGATCACAAGCTATGAGAATAAGTAGTAGTATACTGGGGAATTTAGAGACTAATGGTTATTTAGAATTTGAGAGAACACTGTGCAATACCAGTATAAACTTTTGGAAAATACTTCTTCTGTGAATTTCTTTGTATAAATCAAGAATCTGAAATTACCAAAATCTAAATAGCTCAATATGCGAAAAGGCTTTATTATGCTATCTGGAGACCAGCAAAAACATTTTTGCCAGGGGCTAGTTAGAGCCTATTATGATTACTGGCTGAAATGGAAAGGAGAACAGAATTCTTGTTTCTCTCTAACCAATATATGATTAATATAATTATCCATGTTATAAAATATTTAACTGATTTTAAGAAAATGTTAAGAAAATCACAATGAAAAAATAGGAGGAGAACTCTTAGGGTGCAAACTCCTCTAAGAGTTAAGTCTTATTGTCAAGTTACTCATAATGCCCATGGTACAGACGGAACAGTCTGGAAATACTAAGCAAGTGTTACTCCTTTATTTTATCCAAATTTTAATTCCGAATTTTCCAATTCACATACAAAACATATCTTCTTACACGTCTATTATAAAAAATAAATTTATTTCCTTTACTATGGGAAATATAATAAGAAATTTAAATGTTATAATGCAGACTTACATAATATAAATGGCACTAAGTGTTTAGTACTTGTAGCCACAGAGTTCCTTCCTACTTTGGGAAAATTCAGAAAAAAGTTTAACATAGGAAGGAAAACACATAAGGCATATCTTATTTGAATTTGAGAAGAAAAACATAGAACATAAATAAGAAATTTAGTAATTATGTACATGAAGGCAAACAAAGGCTTTATCTATAACTAGCTTCCATTGAGAATAGATCAACGGTAAATTTATATATACACACAAATAAACATATATATATACATATTTTAATATATATCCATGTGTATTTGTGCGTGCATATATTTTATATATATATATATATATTATGTATGTAAATATATTTACTTTCAGATTAAGAATAATCTCTTTTTTTTTTTTTTTTAGGTCAGAGATTTCTAACATAGGTAAACTGCCTGAACCTAGCACCAGTTTATAGCTACCTTAAATCATCGTATAAAAATATAACAATCACATTAATTATAAAAAGAAAATTTATAACAATAATAGAAAATTGGTTAGAACTCACAATGTGATTACATTTAAAATAAAATCTATCTGTTCCACTTTTAATATTAGTGGAAGTAGATATTTTGGCTCAAGCTTTCCTCTAAAAATATGAAAAATATCTGTTTGAAGACACTGAATTGTTAAAGAAAGGGTTTGTAGCAAAAGAGTATTGTAAGGAAGAGAAGCTTAGAGACTTCAGCCAAGAACTTCAAAACCTTTTTTATTTTTTTTCTGGGATGTAATGTTTAAAGCTGTATCTAAGAGGCTGGAAAGCTGAGCAGAACTTCCAGTAGACTAAAAACATTCTACCATGGATTTCAGAGACTGCCAAAGAGCAGGAGTCCTGTTATACATTCCAGGCTTTACCTGGCATTCCAAAATATATACTTTAAAATAAACCACAGACCAGCCATCAAAAGCCACAGGTAAAGCATTCGATTCCTGATTAGATTAAGGTGATCTTAGCTGGCCAGAACTCCCAGTCTAGCTGTCTAACAGAAAGAAATGTAGTCCTCTGAAGAGGATGATATTCTCATTACATTTGTTAAAATTTAAGATGCCTGGCATTCCATCAAAAATACCAGTCAAGGGCATTTGTGGTTTGGCGCTGCCTTCTTCAGCCCAGGGCCTGATCCTGGAGACCTGGGATTGAGTCCCACGTTGGGCTCCCTGCATGGAGCCTGCTTCTCCCTCTGCCTGGATCTCTGTCTCTCTCTCTCTCTCTGTGTCTCTCATGAATAAATAAATAAAATCTTAAAAAAAAATAACCAGTCATATAAGATTTCACATTTTGACAGAAAGCAAAGCAAAACCCAAAAAAGAAAAAAAAAAGAAGGAAAGATAAAGAAAAAGAAAGAAAGAAAGAAGAAAGAAAGAAAAAAAAAGAAGAAGAAGAAGAAGAAGAAGAAAGAAAGAAAAAAGAAAGAAGAAAGAAAGAAAGAAAGAAAGAAAGAAAGAAAGAAAGAAGAAAGAAAAAGAAAGAAAGAAAAAGAAGAAAGAAAGAAAGAAAGAAAGAAAGAAAGAAAGAAAGAAAGAAAGAAAGAAAGAAAGAAAAGGAAAGGTTATAAAGGAAAGATTCAAATGCTGAAGTTGTTAATCATGGGCTTTAGTATAACTATATATTAAAGAAACTAAAAAAGAAGCTGGAGAGTTTCATGTGTCATAGCAAAGTAAGAACTCAACGGATAGCTTTAGCAACACATCAGACACAACTGGAGAAAGAATTTATGAATTCAAAAATATTTTAAAATGCCCAGAATTAATTAAGGAAAAAAAAGCAAAAGGCAGAAAATAGAGAAATATGCAAGTGGCAAATGATGAAAACATGTTACATATGATTGATTTGATTCTCACAAGA
Source organism: Canis lupus dingo (assembly GCF_003254725.2). Lineage (NCBI taxonomy): Eukaryota > Metazoa > Chordata > Mammalia > Carnivora > Canidae > Canis > Canis lupus. Next base: position 63,317,288 of record NC_064257.1, read on the forward strand.
AAAGGTGAAATGGGGTGCCAGGGTTGTACAGTCAAGCCTCTGGCTGTTGGTTTCTGCACAGGTAGTAACTTCGGGGTCATGGGACTGGGCGACGGGTCAGTATCCATGCTCAGCATGGCGTCTGCTTGAGGTTCCCTCACCCTCTGCCTCTGCCTCTGCCTCTCGTGCTCTTTCTCTGACTCTACAATGAATAAATAAATCTTTAAAAAAAACAAAACAAAACAGAAAAGGTGAAAGAATGAAATAATATCATTATCAACAAAAAGATAATGACATAGAACTTTCTAAAATTGCCTAACGACCTTAAACAGATATTAAAAGTGATATAAAGCCCAAGAAAAATTTAAACTCCTAAAATATAACTTAGGCAGAATATAATACAACTTCTGACAATTAAAATTCTTAAAAGCTTCCAAGATGGAGAAAAGAAGACTTTTCACAGAAGAAGCAGAAAGACTGGCATTCAATGGAAACAATGGAAACTTGAAGCAATTGAATTATATCTTCAAATTGAAGAATACAATTTGAAAAAAATAGCAATATGTAGCAAGTGAAACTATCCTTCAAAATTAAAGATGAAATAAACTTATTTTCAGAATATGAATATTAAAATATTTCATAATAAGCAGACCTGCACCAAGTAGATGATAATGAGCAATGGGAAATTATACCAGATGGAAGCACAGACTCACAGGAAAAAAATATTTGCAATGAGAAGGACAAATAAGTTAATTTAACAATATGGAATAATAAGAAACAGAATATATGTCAGTAATATTAAATTTAAATATAAAAATGAAAGCAATTAAGTGACACTGCCAAAATGGAGTTTTTAAGACTTCATGCTACTTATCACAGATACACATTTAATACAAGAATATAAGATAGAAGTAAATAAGAGAAAATATTATTTTTTATAAAATAAAAGAAAATATACTATTTAGAAACAGAAGCCAAGTCAAAGCAGGTATAGCAATACTGACAGATAAAACTTTTAAGGAAACATTATTAAAGTTACAGATGGATAGTCAATGACCATAAAATGTAAAATACACCAAAATAATATAATTATTAACTTGAATATCCCTGGTAACATAATTCACAATATATTTAATCAAAATCATGAGAAATAAATAAGAAAATGAATATGCTCAAAACCTTGATAAAGAAGTAAACAGAAATTCAGTAACTATATAGATTTGAACAACAGGATTATCAAATGACCACATTAACAAATAAAGAAACTGCATCCCAGAAGTACACTATACATTTTTTGAAATTCTCATGGAATATATTTCTAAAATGATGATATGCTGACTCAGAAAACAGATTCAACAACTCTTGGAAATATAAAGTCATACAATCTCTGACCACCACTGAATTAATCCAGAAACCAACAACAAAATAAAAAAAAAAAAAAAATTCTAAGTGTGTGAAAGTGTATTAGTATGTTTCTAAATACAAAGTGGGTAAAAGCAGCTATCACAATGCAAATAAGGGTATAGTTTGTACTGAATGATAATGAAAATTTTATCTCTGCAGAAATTCAGAAAATTCTGTTTATTTGTATATTATATATCAATATCTGTATTTACTTACAGATAAAACACTAGAATCAATAATATAAAATAAATATGAGATTGACTTTAAAAAGAAAACTGGGACCTCAGTCAGTTGAGTGTCCAACTCTTGACTTCAGCTGGGATCATGATCTTAGGGTTGTGAGATGGAGCCTCCCGCGTCGGTCTCCATGCTGGGTGTGGAGCCTGTTGGAGATGCCTCTCTGCCCTTCCCTGCCTCCCTGCACATAAGCTCTTTCTCTCATTTTCTCTCTCTCTCAAAAAATGCAAAATAAAAATAAAAACAAAAACTGAATTCATTTGCCACGGGTACGGTTTGTTCAATAAATTGGAGGGAAAAAAGTTCATATTGTTAACATTCATTTTCTTACGTATTGATTAATTTAACAAACATTATTGGCCTTGTCATGAGGTGAGGGTTAGGGGAGATACAGCAATGAATACAGCGGAAAACAATCTCCCCTCATTAGCTTATACTTGCAAAGACACACGGACACTATGTCAGATAAGTGATTAAACTGTGGAGCTCGGCATGTAGGGCTAAGGGCTGAGGGGAAAAATAAAAGAGTAAGAGAAGATAATTAGTGCCAGGGTGTAACATGTTAAATAGGGTGGCCTCACTGAGGAGGTTATATTGAGTTAATACCAGAGTAAGGGGGTAAATGTTTGACTATGCCTATATCTAAAGGTCAAACATTCCAGACAGAGAGAGTAGCAAAGCGAAGGAGTAAATATTCGAGGGGAACTACTAGAGGGATCTGTTCAAAAAATAATGAAAAGGCCAGGATGGCTGGAGTGCAGTGCGAAAGGGTGATACTAGCATAGAGGTAATCAAGATGCTTTTGTGTCCTGTAGGCTACGCTACGACAGAAACTTTGGTTTTAATCTGAATGAGATGGAAAAATCATGTAAGATTTTGAGGCAGATGACAAGATCTGGCAAGTTCTTTTAGGAAGGCTTTGGAAAGTATTCTGAATTCAGATTAAGGGGGAAAAATATCTAAAAGTAGGAAAGCTATTACAAACACCAGGCAAGAGACAATAGCAGGGAGGGTTAAGAAGTCGTCACAAACTGGTTATCTTCTGAAAGTAGAGCGGATAGCATTTTTCAAAGGGATTAAATGTGGCATGTGAGGGAAGGAGAGAATCTAATTTTTAGTTTTCTGGAGCACCTGAGAGGATATATTAATTAAATATTAATTTAATATAGGGTATATTAATTTAGGATATATTAAATATAAGGTATTTAATATGAAATATTAATTAAATATTATATATTAATTAAATATTGTGTATATAATATTTAATTAATAGTATTTAATTTAGTATTAACTAATTTAATATTAATATTAATAATTAAAATAATATATATTTAAATAGGATTTGGTTTTAGACACTGTGAAGAGCTTAATTTTGGACATATTAAGAAAAATTACCAAAAATGTCATTCTTGGATATAATGTTTTTATTGAATAAACAGAGAAAGTTAAGAAATGATAACTTTCCTTCAAAATTAAGCTTTCCACTCTCCTCATCACACACGATTTCAGAAATATGAAGCAGAATTTCTTATCCTGACTTCTCCCCCAGAAAGGAGAACTTGACCTAAGGACTTGAGTACTAGTGGTCTGTTTTCTTCTTTGAGGGAGCAGGGATCCCAGAAGAGAGAGACAGGAAAATAGGGAAGCCAAAATGATGGTGGATCATCCGGCTAATCATCACTGTGGGAAGGTGGAGCTGAACAGTCAGGGATCCTCTAGGGAGCCGTGTTGAATTATTTGTTCAAGCTGCCAAAGAAGGGAGTGTGTGTACTCACAGGTGCTCATCCTCCACTACCAAGGATGGCCACAAATGTGGTGGACTCTCGTGCACTTTGTGCCGTGAGCAACAGGCCAGGACACTCAGGAAGCTCTGTGATGTATGGTGCAACAAGAATCAAACACAACCAGGTTACCCTTGCAGGAAATAGTTGCTGCAGGAGCATCTGGAATATGGGTAGGTAAGAGGATGAGACATGGTATAGGGGGGTTTATTTTATTTTTTCTGAGGCAGCTAGAAAAACAAATGATGGAAATATTTAACGGAAATTCATAGAGCTGATGGCTCAGTTCACATCTTGAAATGAAAGACTTGTGAAAACTTTGATTTCTCAGATCCTTGGTGACTCATGTGATTTTACCATATTATTATTTGAACATTCTGAACATGAGACTGTTCTACTAAAAATTTTTGAAAAGTTTTAAAAGCAAGCACAAATACTAAAATCAAACTGTACATGCAGATTGAGTAAATGGGATCTGAATTTTTATCTTTTATCCCCATACCAATTTCTGAAATGGCTTTAGTTCAAAAGAATCAGAGAATTGAAAAAAAAAATCCACATCTTTTTGGCGGACATAAGAGTATGATTTCAGAGGAATTTCATAGATTGTGAATACTATGAGCCATTATTTAAATTGTCAGTTTTTCAATAGCAAATCTCATTTACTGTCTGAATCATAAATAATCTTTCCTGTCACTGAGGGTGAGTTTCAAAAGGAAATTTTTGAGCTGAAAGTAAACTATGACTATAAGAAAACATGATATCCCTAGAATTGTGGAAGCAAACATATGACTTTCAAACATATGCTCAACAGTATTTCTTTATGGCTAAACCTGAAAACGGTTGGATTTAACTAGACCTATAAGGATGTACTCTTTTAGACAATTCTGGAACTGAAGCCATAATTAAGGCTCAGAATTCAACATGCTTTTGCTGAAAGTGCTCCATGGCTCCATAAGAAGATCCCATTGGCCCAATAGCACCATTCTCATTTACTTGACAAAAATCTAGTTGTGATAGCACTATACCCGGAGATGTGCATATAAACCAGATTGCTCGGTAGAACACAAACGTTATTAACAAGCTAGATTAAAATACTTTAAATGGCTTTCGTTAGTGATATCTGTTTTCCATTAAAAAAATAAACAACTTGTATTCTCCATGTGCACATTTTTCACAATGTATTCCATGGTTTGTTTGTTTGTTTTCTCTAAATAAACTGATAGCTGAATCAATTTACTTTTTGTTGAACATTTTAATTTAATGCCAAGAGACTAAACAGAGAAATAGCTGAGTTTAAAGCAATAATATATTCTTCCAGTCATGGAAATACCAAGCTGATAATGATAAACTACGGGGGATGCTTTCATATTGACTGTGGTCTAAAAAGTGGTAGATGCACTACAATATAGGTAAGAAAATTCACAAAACAACCTAAACTAAATGTATAAGAAAATAGTCCCTGAACTTTTAGCTATAACTTATAAAAAATAGACTTAGGAATTATTGCAGATTACTTTTGGAAATTATTAACCCAATTTGTTGTTGTAAAGAGGTTAAAATTATATTGCAGGTAAATTAATTTTTTGAAAAGGTATAATTATTTTCTTGCTCTATAACATATAAGAAGCCATACTGTTTTACCATACATAAAATGTGTTTTAGGCAGTCCTCAAACTTGGGGGAAAAAAGGTGTTGGAGGCTAGAGAAAGGGATGAAAAAGGGGAGTGAATGAGAAATGCTATATAGAGCAATAGAATAATATTCTACTAACTAGAATATTTTTTATAGAGACAAAATAATTAAAGGTTATAAAGTCACAAAGGAAATGAGTAAAGCAAATAGGACATTGTTTACTAGATTCTGGAGAACTGGAAATAGAAAGTATCAAAAAATAACTAAGGTGTTTGTTAAAGCTACCAGAAAGGTATAGCGACTGAATTGAGAAATAAGGCAAATGATCAAGAAGAAAGAAAAAGCAGAGTTTCAAAGGCAGGAAAGTGATAAAAAGGACTGCATATAAGCAACTATAACTATGTTGATATAGTTGCAACCCTATATCCCAGATATGAAGAGTGAGAGATGATACTGGAAAGATAAATGGGCACCTGTTTGCCATATTATAAATTTGGGCTCTATCTTATGGGGAATGCAGAGCTTCCACAGAACACAGAATGATTGGCTATAGAGGAGGCGTATAATTGTCTTTGTCTATTGCCTATTTTTATGCTTTGCTAAGTTAAAACTATTGGCATAAAGATGGATTTATTCACTGAAGTAAACAAAACGAATGACAAGCAAGAGAGGTTCAGAAACATACAGATTAGCTTTATATTACAAACTTTAAAAACTCTTTCTTAAAAACACTATAATTTATAAAATTATAATCAAATAACATTAGAGGGTGAGATGAAAATACCTTTCCAAGAAATGTGGTAAATAATTTTAAATTATTAGTAAAGGACATATGGAAACTCAAAACAGCCCTAAGTCTCTAGGAAAAATCCTGAAAGGAAGAGCGAACAATGGAATGAGTAGATGGTGTCCGTCTGCACTCCCTTTACCTATCAAGTAGCAATAGTACTGGCATGAATGATATAGAAACATTGGCTTCATGCTACATTTTTTGACATAGATTTCAATATTGGTACAATTTTGGTCTGACAAGAAATAGAAAAAAAAAAGGTCTGGAGGCTGTGATAGATTTCAAAATGATGGGAACAATCTCTAAGGAGCTATTTCTATAAATGTGAATAGCAGGGGAAAAAAAGTGTACAAGACAGAAGGTTGTTTGGCTCTGTTCAGCCAAACTTAGGTGCCTCTTTCTAACTCCTCATAAAAGTTTGTGGAGCATCTCAGAGTAGAATCAAAACGAACAGTAGAAAACGTCCAATCTCTAACTCCAGTGGGGAATATGCCTCTAACACAGCAGGGCTCAGTACTGATGCACAGTTTTAGTAAATATGTGTATGTGCTGCCGAAGTGAGCACGAGTTTTAGTAAATATGAACACAAAATATTGTGATTGTCAAATAAAATGTCCGTACTGTAATGATAGTTTTTCTAAGTATTTTCTCTATTTTCTACCTCCTACCCCAAAACCTATCTCACCCTAAGCTTTCTGTAGAAGCTGAAAGAATATGCATTCATAACCATATACTCCCATAATTATTTCCAGCTTCAGTTCTATGGTATAAGAATTTTAATGATGTTTGGAGATGGGTGGAGAGAGAGAGAGGGAGAGCAGGAGAAAAGGGAATCAAACATCAAAACGTAGAAAAGATCACCCATAAGTAAGTACATAGAAAACAGAATACTTTGTGGGTTTTATGCCATCTTTCCTCAATAAGAAGAAAATAAACATAAAATTATGCCATCTTTCCTCAATAAGAAGAAAATAAACATAAAATTAAGTGAATAAAGAGGTGATATAGTTTTTTAAATTTTTTATTGTTTCCTGAAATGATATTTTTAAAATTTTGCTATTATTATTCTAGTAGTAGTAGTAGTAGTAGTATTTATTTATTTATTTATTTATTTATTTATTTATTTATTTAATTATTTGGCAAGGCCTAAACTCATGATCCTGGGATGCTGAGATTGAGACTTGAGCTGAAACCAAGACTCAGACACCCAGGTGCCCCTCAGATGATATAGTTGTTTTTGTTTTTTGTTTTTTGGTTTTTTGGTTTTCTTAAGATGATATAGTTTTTAAAAATATATATCTTGGAAAAACTTTAGGAAAAAGCTCATAACTTTAAAAAAATGTTATGAATGATATAATAAGAATAGGAAGCAATATAAAAACTTATTATAACTGTGGGGGTCAGAACTAAGGAAAGAAGTAAAGAAGACAAATAATGTTACATTATTAAAATGATACTAGAAAGAGCAAAGATCAGAATTGAAGAAGATATTCACAAATGACGTATCAGATAAAGGGCTAGTATCCAAGATCTATAAAGAACTTATTAAACTCAACAGCAAAGAAACAATCCAATCATGAAATGGGCAAGAGACATGAAGAGAAATCTCACAGAGGAAGACATAGACATGGCCAACACACACATGAGAAAATGCTCTGCATCACTTGCCATCAGGGAAATACAAATCAAAACCACAATGAGATCCCACCTCACCCCAGTGAGAATGGGGAAAATTAACAAGACGGGAAACCACACATGTTGGAGAGGATGCGGAGAAAGGGGGACCCTCCTGCACTGTTGGTGGGAATGTGAACTGGTGCAGCCACTCTGGGAAACTGTGTGGAGGTTCCTCAAAGAATTAAAAATAGACCTGCCCTACGACCCAGCAATTGCACTGCTGGGGATTTACCCCAAAGATACAGATGCAATGGAACACCGGGACACCTGCACCCCGATGTTTATAGCAGCAATGTCCACAGTAGCCACACTGTGGAAGGAGCCTCGGTGTCCATTGACAGATGATGGATAAAGAAGTTGTGGTTTATGTAAACAATGGAATATTCCTCAGCCATTAGAAATGACAAATACCCACCATTTGCTTCGACATGGATGGAACTGGAGGGTATTGTGCTGAGTGCAGTAAGTCAATCAGAGAAGGACAATCATCATATGGTCTCACTCATATGGGGAATATAAGAAATAATGAAAGGGACTGTGAGGGAAAGGAGGGGAAGTGAGTGGGAAAAATTAGAGAGGGTGATGGAACATGAGAGACACCTAACTCTGGGAAATGAACAGGGGATAGTGGAAGGGGAGGTGGGTGGGGGAATGGGGTGACTGGATGATGGGCACTGAGGGGGCACTTGATGGGATGAGCACTGAGAGTTATACTATATGTTGGCAAATGGAACTTTGATAAAATAATATACATATTAAAAAGGTTAAGGACAACTAAAAATAAAAATAAAATAAAATAATAAATAAAATAAAATAATTCTGTATCTAAGAAAGTAGGCTTGAGAAAATTCCCTAAGATGTCATGAAGGGGGATGAAAAGAGGAAAGCAGTTATAGGGAAAACAGTAGGTATAGAATTGCAAATCATGGTGAGGAAACATGATCATAATTAGTATTCCTAAGTAAATTAAGGTAAACAAACATAAAAATGGAACAGGGATTTTATTCACACTTGATCTTAGCCTAAAGGCTGAGAAGTGATACAGGGATTTTATTCAAAAATACAATGGAAATTAAAGGCCTGAATCTATGCAATAAAAAGTCTCACTGTATACATGGCACTATTATTGAAAATTAACAATTGAAAAATAAATTGGTAAAGGGATTGAATCCCAAAGGAAATATATTCTCCATATACTCAGATACCAGACATAACTTAAAGAAATATCAACCTTGTTCTAGACATTTTTCCCTAATAACTTTATTTTTTTTAGTAACTTTAAACATAACAGAAAATAGAGGAGTAATGTCTACAAAGTTTTGGTAGGAAAAAAGTAGGTGACTTGAGTCTGTATACCTAACCAAGTTAAAATTCCTGTGCAAAAGAGAACCAAGAGTTTCATTAGATTCTGGAATTATTTCCCATTCATATATCCTAAAACTACTGCATGATGATGTCAACCAATTTTTACAGCTTCTTTGGTACTGTTCAAAATGAAAATAGCCTGTCCTTATTTTTTGTAAGAATTGTTTAATAAATTTTTGTTATATGTAATATATTAATATTATCATTAATAGATATATTAATGATATGGTTAATATTCTACAATGAGATCATAATTTAAGGAAACATAATTTAAAGATGTCAAAATTATACAAAGCTTCAATCAAATTTGGACATTCAGGTAAATAACATTTTTGTGACAGTGGATGAGTGGAAGAAATATTCCACATGATTCATTTTATCCTAAGCATATCAAGTCTTTTAAAAAGTTACTTTGTCTTATTCTGGGTTTTTAAAAATCCCTAAATCTTTAGATAATTAAATGTAATACTTAGTGTGTTCTACACACCACTAAATTCTAATTTATAATTAGATTAAATGATCTATAATTATTTATAAGAAATTTTCTTACCAAATGTTGTATGTTCAGTACTACACTGTCAAGAAACACAGGGTCAATTGAAATCTCCCAAGCTCCCCCAAAAAGCAAAATAAGCTTTAAAACAATTAATTTAAGTCAGTGACTCTAATTATTTTCCTCCTCTTTGATTTAGAAGATAAACAAATGACAGACGTTAAAAGGAAACCCACACACCCAAAATGGCATCATATAGGTCAAGGCCACAGTCAGTAAATGAGGGCCTAATATTTAAACCAAGTCATTGTTTCAACTTCTTCCAGAAATTTAAGACTGAACTAGTCATTCAGGGACTTTCTAATAAGCACCAATGAGGTAATCTTTGACTTGGGTTCCCTCAACTCCCCAGAGGAAGCTACGGTAATCTGCCTAATAAACCCCCTTGTGAAAAAAAATAATAATAATAAATAAATAAATAAATAAATAAATAAATAAACCCCCTTGCGTTCCCCTACAGGAAGGTGGTCTTGTCTGAAACAGTCCTTTCTTTTCTTTAGCTTTTAACTTTCTTGCTCCACCCTCCTTCCTATAAAACCCTTCCATTTTGTACAACTCCTTAGAATCCCCTCAGTTTGCTAGATGGGATGCTACTTAATTCATGAATTGCTTAATGAAGCCAATTAGATCTTCAGATTTATTTGAATTTTTATTTTTTTTAACACAACCAACATGTTTTTAAATTGTAGAAGAAATGACTCTTACCTTCTTGGATTTCTCTATTGACTAAAAACAAATTGAATTTTTAGTAAGAAAATTCATTCAGCAAATTCTACTGAAAAACTCTCTAAGTTTGAATAATTTAGCCAGTGTACTGTGATGTGGGGTAGAGATGAGTCACAAATGCAGAGAAGATGCAAGCTCTATACCCAGGAACTTACCAGTGATATTTGGTATTTTCTGTCCCTTCCCATTCCCCTGAGATGCATTCTCTGCATGTCCCTGCCCTGCTCCGTGCCCAGGAAGGCTCACAAATTGGCCTTACCGAGCTTTCTTGCAAAGAGTGGCTTGCCCATGCATTTGTCCCACTTATTCCATGGGATGAAGCATTGAGAAAATGGAGGTAGATTTTTCCCCCCTCTGGCCTCAACTTTTCAATTTAGCTGCAGTTCCACTGTTAATTGCTTCCTCCTACAATTAAACAGCCTCTTAGATGGTTCTTCACTGAAGCTTTTGCTCTCATTAGGTTCTGGAAATTCAATTTTCTTTCTCTATTCAGGCCTAGGGGGAGCAAAGGCTTCTTCAGTGTTGTTCTCGAGTACTCCAATTTCCCATTTGAGTACCACTAACTTCATTCACACCTCTGTGAAATTTACCTTTAGTAAATTATTTTTAAAATTTCTATTGAATCCTGTCAACTGCTCGATAAAAGGCAGAATGAGTACTATAGGAATGTAAATGAGAAAGCTATTGCTCTATTTTGGATATAGTCATATATTTAAACAAGAACTTTCAGGTTTCAAAAACTGGCAGCTTACAAGAAGAATTATATCAGTGCACAGCTCCTACAGACACTGTTTTTTCTACTGCTTGAAGACCATCGATCCCTCTGATAAAGTAATGGGCACTTTGAGTAAGGAAAAGTCCTAACTAATCAAAGTTTTATACCAGTCTTTTGTAATCTGTGCCTTTTCCTTCTCTTCTGGTTCTTTGGAGGACCTCCCTGAGATACACTGAACACTCTCTAAAGACAGATGGGCTACTTCCCCACCTCAAACCAGGTGGGAAGAATAGTCCAAAAATAAGAGCTATGCTGAACCAAATTTCCAAATGTGTTACAGCTTCCCTAAATCACTTACTGCCACTAATAAAAAGAAACAATTCTTTGTGCCCACGATAAAGTTTTGTCAACCATCCAAGAGAAAAATCAATTACCAATCACTCTGCGTCATGAAGGTAACAAATGCAGTGTCTAAATGCAAGTGCCCTATGAACAAGTCACATCTAAAAAGGATGAAGATCAACTCTATGTTGGGAACACAAACAGGGAAATTTTCTGCTTTCTGTGAAACCATAGACACTTAAATTCACAAATAATTTCCAAATAGTCACAGTCAGTGGGCCTTATTTGACCTTGGGGTAATTTTCCTTTACAAAATTAATGATGAATGATTTTGTTATAGAGATTCCCCTGTGGCCTAGCATTAATCACATCCTTTTTTCCTCCATATGTAAGTATGTATAAAATTTCTAAACAGAGGAAGCAGTGTAATTGGATTCTGTACCTATTTCATTATCCAGGACTAAATAGTTACCAGTATCAGAAAATAGTATCTTCCAATTTTAAAAAAATCATATGGACTATTTTTTTCCTTAGAGGTTTCAAATCATCTGTCTAGTAAGCATCACAGAGGCTTAGAAACAAAAGAAAAATTTTTAAAAAGACCCAGAACTTTCTCTAGTCTTCTTTAATAATAAAATATACCATTATTAAAAGCATTTAAAAATTTTAAAATCTATTTAAATATATATAATTATCTGATTAGATAATAGCAGGGCATGTTAAAATATTTTTTTAATAATATTTCTAATGTTGGCAGTCATGCTACAAGTTACATCTGCATCATGGTGGCATAAGATGTCCCTCATTTTTGTTTTCCCCTTCAACAACTAAAACTTAGTATCCACCCATGAGCAAAATTGCCTCTGTTGAAGATGGGATATCTAGCATCATAGGCCAAGGGGCTGGACAGGAGTCTTGCTAAACTGTGCATCTGGTAACAAACAGACCTTAGCATGGCTGTAGAACTAGGAGCAACCAGTGAACAAACCCTAGTCTTTCTCTTGGCCAGGATTAGGAAAACCTGGAGAATGCTGACTTAAGCAGATATCCACAGATGGCAGAGCCATTGTAGAAGTCCAGGATTCCTGAGGAGAGATTCTAGTACTGCACTGGAGCAAAAGGAAATGTGAGTTTGGATGCGCTGAGAGGGTAACAGTACAAGGCTGAATTAGTCAGCACAACAACTCCTATGAGGGAAAGGAAAACTGGTGAGTGAGTTCCCAGCTTCCTCAAATGTGAAGGATGCTGATGGAGAAATCTGTTTATCTTTCTCAACATTCAGAGTATTGAAGCAGAAACCCCATGAATGGGGAAGCAATGGAATTGAAAAAGAGGCTGATGAGAATATGAAGGTTATTTAAAGAGAATGGATTCCTAATGACTGTATTCAGGACTCCGGAAGGAAGCCCACTCATGAGCCACTAGGAAAACCTTACCCATGTATCCCTTTGACCCACTGTGTGGGCATCCCCAGTGCTATAAATATCAAATCTTTACCTCTGACCACTTTGCAGCTGGCATACTGTGCATCCTTCTGAGCGTAGTGGTAGGAGTGATCTTTAGAAGATAGGAATTATGCACAGTTAACAGGCCAAGGTCTGTAGGCAAAGGAGAAACCACAAACTTGAGGTGTAGTTCCACCTTATAAAAACCAAGGAAGAGGTTCCCAGCAGAAACCTTGGTGAGTTGTAACTTCTAGAGAAGACATTGAAACTTATGAATTCTCAAATGACTGATGAAGTGGTGTGAAGCAATTGTATTCATAGAAAGTTGGAGAAAGCCTCAGATATAAACAGTACTAGCTAAAAGTAACCCTGGCCTGAAGGCAACTAGTAAAGATTGGAAGAGGCAACTGCTACTTCAAATATGGATACAGCAACACAAAATTCCCACAAATATGAAGAATCAACACATAACATCAAAACTAGAATATATTAGGCTAAGTGAAATAAGTCAGTCAGATTTTACTCACATGTGGAATTTAAGAAACAAAACAAAAGAACATAGGGGAAGGGATGGAAAAATCAAATCAAATAATAAATAAATAAATAAAATACAAAGAGGTAGTGAATCATAAAATAGACATATTCTGGAGTTGGAGAATTCAGTGAGTACAATGACAGACTGAAGAGCATCAATAGCCGAATAGAACAAATAGAAGACAGAATTAGTAAGCTGGAAGAGAGAATTTTGAAATAACCCTGTCTGCAGAAAAAAAGAAAAAGACAATAAATAAATAGAAAATAAGTAAAAAGTAGTCAAGAAAGTCTGTGTAAACTATGGGACAGAGTCAAGTTATCAACTATCAGAATCATTAGAGTTCCAGAGCAAAAGGAGAAAAGAGCAGAACGTTTATTTAAAGAAATAATTGTTGAGAGCCTAAAGCTTGGAGAAACTTCAACATCCAAGTTCACAAAGCTAAGAGATCACTCCATTATCTCAATTAAAAATGAACTTCTCCAAGATACATTATAATGAAACTGTTAAAAATCAAAGATGAAGAAAGAATACTAAAAACAGCAAGTAAAAAATGAGTGTAACCTATAAAGGAAACTCCCTTCGGCTAACAGTGGATTTCTCAAAAGAAAGCTTAAGTATTGAAATTAAAAAAAAAAAAAAAAAATCCAGCTCTAGTAAATACTAGAGCTTTACTAGAATACTCTAGTAAATTTATCCTTCAGAAATTAAGGAGAAATAAAGATATTTCCAGAAAGATAGAAATGGAGGGATCTCATTACCACTAGACCTGTCTTAGAAGAAAGGCTGATAGGAGTTGCTCAAGCTGTAATGAAAAGATGCTAATTATGAAAACATATGACAATATACAACATAAAGGTAAATATACAAAGGTAAATATACAGTCAGAAAATTCTAATTCTGTAATATGCTGGTATGATAATCACTTACTTATAGTATAAAAATAAAGGAAGAGTATTGAAAACAACTACAATTACTATAACTTGTCATCAAAATACTATATAAGGGTAACTTGTAACATCAAAAATATAATTGGAGGGCAGCCCAGGTGACTCAGAGGTTTAGCATTGCCTTCAGCCCAGGGCATGATCCTGGAGACCCGGAATCAAGTCCCACATGGGGCTCCCTGCATGGAGCCTGCTTCTCCCTCTGCCTGTGTCTCTGCCTCTCTCTCTCTCTCTCTCTCTGTGTCACTCATGAATAAATAAATAAAATCTTAAAAAAAAGATGTCTTAAAAAAAAAAAAAATATATATATATATATACATATATATATATATATTTGGGGGGGTAGGTGATTAGTGAAGGTCAACATCACTAACCCAAGGAAACCAAATAAAAACCAGAACATATAATCAAAAAGATAAGGAATAAGAACTACTGGCAAAGATAAGGAGAAGAAGGAACCCCAGTGCTATTGGAGGGAATTCCAATTAGTGAAGCTACTGTTGACAACAGTATGGAGTTTCCTCAAAAAAATTAAAAATAGAAATACCATATGATCCAGTAATTCCACTATTGGGTATTTACCCAAAGAAAACAAAAACACTAATTTTAAAAGACATGCACCCCGATGTTTATTGCAACATTATTTATAATAGCAAAGCTATGGAAGCAACCCACATGTACACCAGCAGACGAACAGATAAAGAAGATGTGGTATGTGTGTGTTTGTGTGTGTGTATCGTGTGAGTGTATACATATAAGATCCTGCCACCTGCATTACCATGGATGGACCTAGAAGGTATTATGTTAAGTATAGTAAGTCAGAGAAAGGCAAATACAGCATGATTTCACTCATATAGATTTAAGAAATGACACAAAAGGACCAAGAAAAAAAAAGAGACAAAATAAAAAACAGACTCTTACATACAGAGAACAGGCTGGTAATTTCTAGAGAAGTGGATGGGGAGACAAGTGAAATCAATAAAGGTGATTAAGAGGTACCATTTATAAAATAAATAAATCACAGAGGTGAAAAGTGCAGCAAAGGGAATAAAGTCAGTAAAATTATTATAATATTTGATGACAGTTGGTAACTACCCTTAACATGATGAGCACTGAGTTGAAACCTTATGTTGTACACCTGAACCTAATATAACATGGCATGCTAAATATACTTCAATAAAAATTCCATCATCCTATATATTTACAGAAAAGATTTTTTTTTTTCCCATGGTGATGAGAATTGGGATATAGTCTTAACAACTTTCAAATATGGTATAGTTAACATTATTGGGTACGCAGTTTTTAACTGTAGTAAATGTTATAGTCTATGCTATGAGATAGATGATGGATGGATAGGTAGATGATGATAATAGATGATGATAGATAGATAGATGATGATAGATAGATGATAGATGATAGATAGATAGATAGATAGATAGATAGATAGATAGATGATAGATAGATAATATATCCCTTATACTACTCTGATGAGAAAGCATTATCCCCATTTCACATAGTGGAATAAAAAGGATCGGATGAGATAAGTAAAATGTCCTCATTTCTTCCTCTGGAAAAGCATTTTCTCTATCTGATGCCTCAGCCTACATATAATGCAGTCTTGCTCACTCACCAACCCGGCCTGAAATGAGCTGGCCTCATATAATTGAGTCAGGAACAATTTTCTGTGAAATCATTTCTCTCCTAGGATAATCCATATTCATTACATTAGCTTGATTACATGAAGTAAAAAGCCTGTACTGAGACATTGTATAAAACTATTGTTTCTGGTAAAAGAAAAATTGTTCTACAGCTTGTATGGTTTCACCATTGAGATAAAAACTAGAGGAATTTAGACAAATCTGTAGAAAGCTATCAGGAAGACCAGTGCTTTTCTGATTTCAGAATTTATTTAAACCAATAGGAGTTATGTCTAGTTTTCCTTACAAAATATCCCAGAAGAACTTTCAGAGGTGTGGCTCCTCTGTGACCAAAGGAATGTAGTGAAGGAGAAACATGAATAAACTGCAGAATAAACAGAGAATAATCAACTTAAATAATCTTTAAAATATAATGTATATAGTGAAGCCATTAAGGAGAATTAAAAAAACTTTTAATATTTCAGATTCTTTATAAAATCTATACTTGAGTCCTAGTTTGCTCAGCTAATGAATGTTTCTATATCCCCGGTTCAGAGAGTGTAGAAAACCCTCTAGTAGTATCTCTCATTAAAAATATCTATAAAACATACTGTAGATGCCCCTGAAATGGGGCTCATTCAACTGACCCCTTTATGAGATTTATGACATCAGAGTCACATCCAATTCCAGCTGATTAGAGAAGTTTTATAGAAGCAGAACCAGAAGAAAATGGGACTATCTGAGCTGTGCCTATAAATATAGTGTGCGGCGACAAGCCTTTCAGAAGTGTTTATTAAATGAAATATGGTTTTTTCACCCTGACTGCTGTATTTTATCAGAGGCCCCAGAGCTCTCTGTCAATATCCTTTCACACATTTAATTGTCACAGGGTAGGCACTCAAACCAGCAAAGGCACCTTAGACTCCATCATTCTTTTATCCTTAAAACTTTGTGGGAAACTATGAATCAATAATATATTTGTAGTAGGAGAGTGGGTTTTACTAGTGATAATCACCTTGATCTTTAACTGCTTAAAGTAGAAAAGAGAAAGAACAGAAGGTTTACGAGGTCCATGACCCATTCAGTGGTAAGCCCAACGTGGACGGATGATTTATTAGGGCCCAATTATTTCTTCTCCACTAAAGCCAGTCACAACAAAGTGCATTTATTTTAAAACTACTCTGTTTATGATGTTCTTCTCATTTTCTTCTCAGAGGTAGCTTAAACAGAAGTGCAATGTGTTTTATACTCTGAAAATTCCAAGCTAAGATTTTCAATTAATGAAAAAAAATTGAACATAATTCTAACCGTTTAAAGAGCTAAGAGAACTGTATTAAATACAGATTGCATTTTCAGTTTCTTAACACTCAGTGCAATATTTATGATGCACCTTTGCACATTGCTAGATTTATGGCTTCAATATTTTTATGCGACATCTTAAGTTTCTCGCAAATATTTGCAATTAGAAACTAAATACCACTTACAAGCCAAAATGAATATGATAAAGAAAATACTGGATCTCTTATTCATGTTTCTGTGCCCAAGTGAAAACTGATATTTGACATTTGAATCTTTGCTTCCTTGTTCTTTTTATTTTCTGGGTATCACGCAAGTGTTTATTGCATATTTTTCCTCAATACAGAGCCAGGAGTTATAAGACTCTTGTTGATATACAATAGCACTGCTGTAACGTGAATAATAACAGTGATAAGTTAATCAAGAAGATAGGGTGGACCTACGTTGTGATTGCATAGCTCTGTAATACAAAAAGTAACAGCCACAACCGATTATTTTTAAAGACTTGTAGGGTATTTGGATGAGAAGTTCTTAGTAGTTTTACTTGTTTCCTATAGCTGCTGTAACAAAGCATGACGACCTGGGCAACTTAAAAACAACAGGAGTGAAGTAGAAACCCAGAAGTGCATTGCTTCACAGTTGCAGAGGGGAAAAGTCAGAAACAAAGTGTGGGCAGGGCCACATCCCCTCTGAAATTCCAAGGGACAATCTCCCTGTGCCTCTTTCTAGTGTCTGATGGTTGAGGATAATTCTTGATGTCCTTTGGCTTGCAGTTGCAGCACTTCATTATTTATATGGCCTCCTCCCTGGTGTCTTTGTGTATCTGTGTCTCTTCTCTTCTTATAAGGACACCAGCCACTTTGGATTAAGTGTGACCTCATCTATTCCAGTATGACTTCATTTTAATTAATTACATCTACAGTGACCCTATTTCCAAATAAGTTTACATTCTGAAGTCTGTATGTGTTGTCCCTCGATATAATCCTGCAAGTTAGAACTTCAACATCTGCTTGAGGGGCACAATTTAGCCATTAATAGGAATCATTTATCAAACAAATTTCTTTAAGGACAAAAAATTAAATCGTGTTGGAAAAAGAGTTTTATATGCTAAGAATTTGTTTAATTTACTTTTTCCTAAGAATAAATTCGTAAGGAAAAATTTGAGCTAAAAAGACATGAAGAACATAAATTTTCATTAATCAATTGATATATATACGTGTATGTGTGTGTGTGTGTGTGTATTTCAATGTCGTCGTTAATATGGCAGATTCATGTGACAAGCTTCTAGGAGCCCTTCTTCCTTTTCCAACAGATGGACTGCATAGGACTGCTTCTCTTCTAGGCTCAGTGACTTCATTAATAATGTAGGCCCTCGAGGAGTTCCATATTATCTCTTTTAGGTCACCAGGAAAGCCTTTAATTTGTCCCCTCAGATGCTCAGAACTTACAGAAGCAGAGGCGTTATTACCTTGTACTGAACAGGTTGCTTCCACATCCTAGCACGGGGTTGCCACGGAGTATTACTGAAATCATGTTAAGGCATTGGTACCATCAAGGTTTTCAGATAAAATCTGAAAAAGAAATAAAGGAAGCAGAGCAGTTTATCTCAATGTCTTACTCTACAGAGCTAGAAGATTAGAACAACATGCAGGTGGAAGACAGTTTTCTCCAAAGAGGCCTTGTTAGTCAAAGCAAGTATTGACCATCTAATGTCACTGGTTATCTGCAGTGAAAGAGTTGGTATCTGAATTTAAACACCTTGAAGTTTCTATTTGATTTTCTCTTTCTTTCTTTCTTTCTTTTCTTTCTTTTCTTTCTTTCTTTCTTTCTTTCTTTCTTTCTTCTTTCTTTCTTTCTTTCTTTCTTTCTTCTTTCTTTTTCTTTCTTTCTCTCTTTCTTTCTTTCTTTCTTTCTTTCTTTCTTTCTTTCTTTCTTTCTTTTTCTTTCTTCCTTCCTTCCTTCCTTCCTTCCTTCCTTCCTTCCTTCCTTCCTTTCTTCTTTCTTTCTTTCTTTCTTTCTTTCTTTCTTTCTTTCTTTCTTTCTTTCTTCTTTCTTTCTTTTTTAAGTTTAAATTCAATCAATTAGCACATAATGTATTATTGGTTTCAGAGGTAGAGGTCAATGATTCATCAGCCTAAAATAATATCCAGTGCTCATTGTCTCTATTTGATTTTGAAATAATTGTTTAATTCCTAAAAATAGTGTTAACGATCCAGAGGGTCACGGGCCCCTTGGAGAATCTAATGAAAACTACAAACACTCTTTGTTAAAAAAATTATGCAAGTCACAATCACATAAAATTTCATTGAGTTAATAGGCTGCCTGCCTTATACCCATTCTTCGATGGATGTTCTAGGAAGGATCATTATTAAAATAATATTATGAGATGGTAGTACCATTTTTGGAATCGTTGGTCATTGACCATAACTGCTTCCACTGGAAACCATGTTGAAAGATCTGGACTACTTTCAAAAAATTCTTTCATTACATATATTGCTTACCATATGGCATAAAGGCAGAGGTTTAAAAGTAGGAGGAAGCAAGGTTACTGGTCAGATGTAAAAGGCCTGTATTAAGACAACAGCACAGAGTCACTCATTCCATCACACGTTTAGAAATGAACCATCAGGAAAATGTGTAGGTCACTTCATGCTGACTTTGAACAATGGTCTTTTATAGAAGCAAGCTGAATAGTTTTACTACCTCTGTGAGCTCTGATAACACAGTCTAATTTGATTCATTACTACTGGTCTTTTCAACCCAGACATAGATTGTCACACTAGCCTTTTGTCCTACTGTACTGAGCTCAGTTTATGACCTTTTTGCCATATGCTTTAGAGATTATCTCTATCTATCTATCTATCTATCTATCTATCTATCTATCATGATAAGATTCAAGGTGATAAACTTAGGCTTAAATATGCATATATATATTTATAGATCATGCAAACCATGTAGCATTCTGCTAAACCTTCATTGCTTAAGAAATGAGAAAACTCAGGCACTCTTTGAGAAAGAGTGGAAAGACAGAAATGGAAGAAGGAAAAAGGGAAAAAAAGAAAACCAAGCCTTACTAAAAGTTGGAGAAACTGACTATGCATTTTGATATAAATTAACAAATTCCTGAAAAAGATTATTTTTACTACATAAGTATTGACAGTCTATGCAAAAAAACATGTAAAAGCCTTTTAATTATTTGCAAATACGTAATATCTTTTACTTCTGGTTTTCAGCATAATTTAATTTTTCTCTTGTTCTCTTTGCCTAGGACACTCTCCCATGATCATCAAACTCAAGTTTTGGTGCCCCTTTATTGGGCTTTCTCTGTAGCCATCCTAGCCTAAGCCCTAAGACAAGTTCTTTCTTGTCCCTCATGGTTCCCATGTTCAGAAAATATACCCAATACTTGACATTATGCTTAATGAATGAATGCATGGGTCAATGAATAAATGTAGCAATATTAATTAACCTTTTGTTTTAACTACAATCATGGCATACCATAATGAATTCATAGTTTTCATCTGGTCTTACTTTTTTTTCAAATTTCTACTTCCTCTAGATTCTCTTAATCATTTTTGATATTCCTTCATTATCACTCTCAAATTTGGAAGCTTCTTAAATTCATGCATAAATCTATAATATTACAAATATTTTTTAGAAATAAAAAACTAATCAAATTATTGATATCTCTAAAACTTTATAGAGTCCACCTTAGACATTTGCTTATAATTCCTAAGAGTAATATTTTCTAAGGCTGTACATAGGTTTGAAAATCAACCTAAATCTAAGATATGCATGTATTTATTTGATAATTATTTATACAGTGTCAAGTACATGACCATAATTATGCCAGGTACCAAAAAAATAGAAAAATGAAACATAGTTCTCACAATCTTAGTGAGACAAGAATATAAATAATATAACAATTTTTCTTTATGTATGTGCTGTTTCACTTATTAATATTTTATGTGTTTTTTGTTTAAAAAGAACGAAAATGATGACTATAACAGTATGATAAATGATGTATTAAAAAGCAAAACAAGAGGATCCCTGGGTGGCTCAGGGTGTTTAGTGCCTGCCTTCAGCCCAGGGCGTGATCCTGGAGAACTGGGATGGAGTCCCACACCAGGCTCCCTGCGTGGAGCCTGCTTCTCCGTCTGCCTGCCTTTCAGTCTCTCTCTCTCTCTCTCTCTCTCTCTCCCCTTCTCTGTCTGTCTCTGTGTGTGTGTGTCTCTCATGAACAAATAAATAAAATATTAAAAATAAATAAAAAGCAAAACAAAACACCGAGAGCACTGTGGGAGTAAAGAGAAGATGCAGACCAATGCTTATGCTTATGTGGAGCATAGCACCCCTACACACAGGCTTTCAGTTCTATATTTTATTCCTGTGAACTTGTAAAACAATACAACTAAAATAGTAAATTCTTATCTGCTTCATTCTTGACTATATCCTCATATATTAATTTTTCAGAGGGCAGCAATGCCTTCCTTAAGACAGTAGGTTAGTCACTCCAATGAAAAGACATAGGGTGTCAGATTGATTAAAAAAAAAAAAGACCCAACTCTGTGCTGCCTACAAGAGACTCATTTTAGATCTAAAGACACATGGCAAATGAAAGTAAGGGGGAAGAAACAGTTAACATGCAAATAGACATCAAAACAAAGCCAGAGTAGCAATACTCATATTAGACAAACTAGATGTTTTTTCTTCTTCTTCTTCTTCTTCTTCTTCTTCTTCTTCTTCTTCTTCTTCTTCTTCTTCTTTTTACAGATTTTATTTATTTATTCATGATAGGCAGAGGCACAGGCAGAGGGAGAAGCAGGCTCCATGCAGGGAGCCCGATGCAGAACTCAGTCTCAGGACTCCAGGATCATGACCTGGGCCTAAGGCAGGCACTAAACCGCTGAGCCACCCAAGGCTCTCCTTAAAATTTCTTTATGTTAAATTCCCCCCTTTCAACCACTGAGATACCCAGGCATCCTGACAAACTAGATTTTAAACCAAAGACTAACAAGAGATGAAGAAAGCACTATGTCATAATAAGGTGACTACTCAACAAGAAGATCAAACAATTATATTTATGCTCCCAACTTGAGAAAACCTAAATATATAAAACAATTAACAAACATAAAACTAATTGATAAAATACAAAAATGTTAGAAGTCTTTAATACCTCTCTTTCATTGACGGACAGATCATCTAAACAGAAAGTTAACAAGGAAACAATGGCTTTGAATGACACATATACCAGATAGACTTAACAAATAAATTCAGAAAATTCCACCCTAAGGCAGCAGAACACAAATTCTTTTCAAACGCACAGGGGGCATTCTCCAGGATAAATAACATACCGGGTCACAAATCAGGCCTCAAAAAATACAAAAATATTGAAATCATACTATGCATAGTTTCTAAATACAACATTATGAAACTTGAAGAAAAAATTTGGAAAGACCATAAATACATGGAGACTAAAGAACATCCTACTAAACCAAGAATCAATCAATCAGGAAATCAAAGAAATCGTTTCAATGAAAATATATGAAAATGAAACCAGAATGGCCTAAAACTTTTGGGATGCAGCAAAAGCAATGCTATGAGGGAAGAGAATAACAGTACAGGCTTACCTCAAGAAGCAAGAAAAATCTCATAAAACAACCTAGTCTTACACTTAAAGGAGCTAGAAAAAGAACAACAAATAAAGCCTACAGCCAACAGAAGAAGAGAAATAGTAAAGATTAGAGCAGAAACTAATGACATAGAAAATAAAACAACAGAATAGATCAATGAACCAGGAGCTGGTTGTTTGAAAGAATTAATAAATTGATAAGCCCCTAGCCAAATATCAAAAAGAAAAGGGAAAGGACACAAATAATAAAATCATGAATGTGAGAGGAGAGATCACAGCCAATACAACAAGAATGCAAACAATTACAAGAGAACATTATGAAAACTATATGCCAACAAATCAGACAACCTGGAAGAAATGGATTAATTTCTAGAAACACATAGCTTACCAAAACTGAAACAGGAGGAAATAGAAAACTTGAATAGACTGATAACCAGCAAAGGAATTGAATCAGGTATCAGGAATCAAAAAATCACCCAACAAACAAAAGCACAGGGCCAGATGGTTTCACATGGGAATGTACCAAACATTTGAAAAAGAGTTAATACCCATTCTCCTGGGAGTATTCCAAAAATAGAAAAGGAAGGAAAACCTCCAAATCCATTCTATGAGACCAGTATTACCCTGATATCAAAACCAAAAAAAGGCCAATATCATTGATAAACTTGGATGCAAAAATTCTCAATAAAATAATAGAAAATCAAATCCAATAATACAATAAAAGAATCATTCACTATGATGAAGTGGGATTTATTCCTGGGCTGCAAGGGTGGTTCAATATTCACAAACCAATCAATGTGGTATACAACATAAAATAAAGAAAGCGGAAGAGCCATGTGACCCTCTCAATATATGCAGAAAAAGCCTTTGACAAAGTAGATAAAAACCCTCAACAATGTAGGGTTAGAGGGAATCTCAACAGAAAGTCCATATACAAAAAATCCATAGCTGCTATTAACCTCAGTGGGGAAAAACAGAGATCTTTTCCTCTACATTCAGGAATAAGACAGGGATGTCCATTCTCATCACTGTTATTGGACATAGTACTAGAGGCCCTAGCTTCAGCCATCAGGCAACAAAAAGAAATCAAAGGTGTCCCATCAGCAAGGAAGAAGTAAAGCTTTCAGTACTTGTAGATGACAGGATACTCCATATAGAAAACCCAAAAGACTCCGCCCAGAAATTGCTAACCTGATACATGAATCCAGCCAAGTTGTGGGATACAAAATCAATGTACAGAAATCTGTTGCATTTCTATATATCAATAATGAAGCAATAGAAAGAGAAAACAAGAAATCAATTCTGTTCACAAGTATAACAAAACCCTTAAGATACCTAGGAATCAGCCTAATCAAAGAGGTGGAAAATCTGTAGTCTGAAAATGAGAAAATGCTGATGAAAGAAATTGAAGATCACATAAAGAATGGAAAGACATTCCATGCTCATGGATTGGAAGAACAAATACTTCTAAAATGTCTATATTACCCAAAACAATCTATACATTTAAAACAATCCCTATCAAAATGCCAACAACACGTTTCACAGAGCTAGAACAAATAACTCTAAAATTTGTGTGGAGTCACAAGGGACCCTGAATAGACAAGCAACCTTGAGAGGGAAAAGCCAAGCTGGAGCATCACCATTCCAGACCTCAAGGTATATTACAAAGCTGTAGTGAGCAAACAGCATGGTACTGGCACAAAAACAGACACACAGATCAGTGGCTAGAAATGAGCCCAGAACTATAAGGTCAGTTAATCTTCAACAAAGTGGGAAAGAAAAGTCAATGGAAAAAAAACACAGTCTTTTCAACAGATGGTGTTGGGAAAAGTGGACAGCAACATTTAAAAGAATGAAAATGGACCACTTTCTTATATCCCACACAAAAATAAATTCAAAATAGATGAACGATCTAAATTTGAGAGAGGAAACCATGAAAGTCCTAGGGGAGAACAGAGGCAGTAACCTCTTTGACCTCGGCCACAGCAATGTCCTCTTAGATAAGTCTCCTGAAGCAAGGGAAACAAAAGCAAAGATAAACCACTGGGACGCCATCAAGATAAAAAGCTCCTGCTTGGTGAGGGAACAGTAAGCAAAACTAAACGGCAACCTGTGCAATGGGAGACAAGATTTGCAAAGGACACATCAGCTAAAGGGTTAGTATCCATAATCTATAAAGAATTTATCAAGCTCAACAGCCGAAAAACAAATACTCCAGTTAAAAAATGGGGCAGAAGACTTGGTTTTCCAAAGAAGACCTCTAGATGGCTAAGGGACACAAGAGAAGATGCTCAACATCACTCATCACCAGGGAAATGCAAATCAAGAGTACAATGAGATGTCACCTCTCACCTGATAGAATGGCTAACATTAACAACACAAGAAAGGGATTGGCGAGGATGTGGAGAAAAGAAAATCTCTTGCGCTGTTGGGAATACAGATTGGTGCAGCCACTCTGGAAAACAGTATGGACGTTCTGAAAGAGTTGAAAAGAGAGCTACCTTATGATCCAGCAATTGCACTACTAGGGATTTTCCCAAAGAACACAAAAATACTAGTCCGAAGGGGTGCACGCATCCCCACGTTTATAGCAGGATTCTGAACAATAGCCAAATTGTGGGAAGAGCCCAATTGCTCATCGACTGATGATTGGGTAAAGAATATCACACACACACACACACACACACACACACACACACACACACACACACCATGTTACTGGGCCATAGAGGAGAATGAAACCTTGCCACGTGCTACTGTGTGGATGGAGCTAGACAGTATGATGCTAAGCAAAATGAATTAATCAGAGAAACACGAATACCATGTGATTTCACTCGTATATGGAATTTCAGAAAGAGAACAAATGAACATGGGAGGAAAAAGAAAACAAAACAAAAAACAAACTCTTGAGCATAAAGAGCAAACTGAGGGTTCCTGGAGGGGAAGTGGGCCGAGTGGAGGGGGATGGGTATTAGAAGGGCAACTGTGATGAGCACCGGATGTTGTATGTGGGTGTTGAATCGCTAACTTCTACACCTGCATCTAATATTACACTGTATGTTCAGTAAATGGAGTTTAAATAAACATTTGGGGAAAAAATTGTAGGATAGCAGTTTTAGGGTCTTGCTTCAGTGGGACCTCCACTTAAAACTGTGCATGCAGACAGCTGCTGCCCAGGTGTAGTTGAGCCATTATACCAGGTGCCTAAGATGCGCGTAGTGGTAGTAGGACAGTGGTTAAATGCTTGCGATCTCTCAGTAACTCTTTGGTCATATTAGTCCTGAACGATACATCGCTGCTATATGCTATCGCCATACATTTTTGTTACTTTGCTTTATCCCATTCCTAACCCACTCTCTAGATGATCTCCAAAGAAGCAATGGCATTCCTTGGGCCTATTCATATCGGGATTTTTTTTTTTTTTATAAAAGATTTGATCTTTCCTCCTTTTATTTTCCTAGGTTTCAACAACTTCTATCACAACAGAAATGCTTTCCTAGCTTAAATTGGCTATTATGAGGTACAAGGTGCTATGGGAGTGAATAGACATTTCTCTTGTGCAAATTAGAGAGTGTTCACAGCCACCTTCTGCCCCATCATTAAATCAGAGGAGAGCACAGTCTCTGAAATGAGCACCGGCTGTGCGTTGTCAGTCTCATGATCCCCTTAACCTGTCAGCTTTCATTACTTTACAGAAGATGAGAAATTACTTTGAATGGCAAGATGAGTGTGATGATATTGTGTTTGTGGATGCACACAGTCCAGAAATTGAAAATGACATTTTCCTCTGCACAGAGCTGAACAGAGAGCATCATTGTTCACCTCTAGTCCACCCAAAGTTCAAACGAACCATGACTTATGAGCCATTTTATTTCCAGAACACTGCCACATAAATACCTAAGACACGCTATATTGATAAAGCCACCATCTAGCTTAGGCACTGTGCCATTTCATATGGTGGCACAAAAGGATTTTATGGGAGCTGGCCGGGTGAATCTCTTCCTAAAAAAGTCAAAAATGTATCCTCGGATAAATATGCCTTCATTTAACAATCAGTCTCAGTGAACAGTTTAAAAACATCTTAAAACTACTTACTTGTTCATCTTGACTTCATTTGGATTCTTACTGGATTCATAAGTCTTTCTTATTCTAATTTGTAACCCTTTTTGAATGTGTATTAAAAAAGACCTCTTTCAGGCTTTCAGGGATTTGCAAGTATCCCATTTTTTTTTTAACAACAACAGAAAAGCATGCTCTGTCCACTTCCTTTGCAGCGTTACATAATTCGATCATATCAATTTCCAGCCATTGTTTTCCCAATGACTTTAAGTTTTAAATATCAAAAAATTACAAAAGAGCTGTCTTTTGATTTAGATTCATCTCTGGCTTACTCAAGCTCCAGCAGGCCTTGCTTGTGTTATGACAATGAGAGTTACAATTAATGGTGCAAATGCTGCACCATGGAATTGTGTGAAAGTACGACAAGAGTTTCTTGCTTGTTTTGATTTTTAGTTTATAACAGCTATTATTTTTAGGAGACTATTCCCAGCTCTCTTTCATGAATCATGATCCACACGTTATAGTTCATACCTTATACATTCTAGTTAATGAAATAGCTTTCATTTTACTTAATATTTAATTATCCAGGAGACTTTAGCATCATGACTTAAAACTTAGACATTCTAACAATTGCATTTTGTCATTCAGAGAATCACTAACTTTTTCAGATTGTCTCTTAGTAATTTATTGCCCAAGAGGTGTTTTTTTTTTTTTGAAAGTATGGAAACATTCAATCTACATGATTATTCAGCAAATATTATTTTTCTATGGGAAAATTTCAAGGCCAAGGACTGTGAGCAGAGAAAAGGTCACTAATGGTGCTCCCACTTCAAAGTTCACAGTGTTCTAGAAGCAATAGAACAAGTAAAATATAGTTACAGTAAAACCAGGTGAACAGTATGTTCAAGGTTTGTGCCAGGTTTCCAATCTCAAGTAAGAAAGGTTCTTGCTAGGGTGTGTTCAGGAAGGTTTCACACCAGAAAGGGCATCAACAAGGGACATTGCATTAAAACAAAAACAACAAGAGAGCGACAAAGATACACTCATTGCCAGAACCATGTTTTGCTTCTAACAAAACACATCATATCTTTATGTTTATCTAATGAAAATACACCAAGTCTTAGAATATCTATTTTAACATAAAGACCATCTTCTGATGGTCATGGAGAGAATATCAAAAAGGACACTGATCCTTCTAAGGTTTATCAGCCTGTGAATGCTTATGAATTCACCACCATAATCAATATTTGCCAGAGCTTTAGTCTGCTGATGTTGTTGAATTTTACTGTGAAATCAGTGAGCAGAATCATTACAAGTAATTTTTATCATATGAAGTTTTGATCCAGGAGCCACTTTAGAAGAGCACATGAGCAGGTTCACGTTCTGATTCTTGATATGGAGAGAAAGCAAGTTTCTCTGAAATTCCCATGGTAAACCCTCGACAACTTCCTTTTTGATGTTATTCAAGCCTGGTAACTTCACATGTATACATAAAAATCACAAAAATCATATATATAAATGACTCCAATATAGATTGAATAATTTAGCAAAAGTATGAAATATTAGTTTTCACCCTCTTTCACAATGGGAATGGAAACTCCTAGCAACTGGGAATACCCTAAGTGGTATAGCGGTGGAATGAGGCTGTGTGGAGAGAATTCATCTCCTTAAAGGGAAGCTGATTACAAGTTGAACAAAATTTGCATGATTTGCTACATTTTAATTTGTTGAACAAAATTTGAATGATTCGCTAAATATTAATTTGTTATATTAATGTTGTTTTGTTATTGATAAAAAAATATTTTAGTAAAAACACTTAGTAGAAATCATTATTTCTCAAATACCAGGTGGTACCTAGAGGGCTCCCTGTGGAATTATGTACTTGTTAGTCTGAACCTAAAAAAAAACATAACATTGTTTCTTAAATATTGTGCCATCCTTCCAACTGTATGACTTCCTTGCTTAGACTCTCCTAAGTTCTAACTCTCCTCTGTCTACTTATTCCTTCCTCCCACTCAATTCTTTCTTCCCCTTGGTCAAAGTGACCATCCTGGGATGCAAGTCCGCTCATGCCATTGCCCATTCTAGAAATCTTTGGTGGGTCTTGTTTCTCTGAATGATCATTCTAAGCTCCCTGCATGGCATGACAGGGTCCTGGATTTGTTTTCCACTTTGCCTCCTTCCTGCCCCCCTTCCTGAGGCAATTTGGGTTGCAATACTCTCATTTCCCAATTTTCCATAGTCTTTTTCCTCTTCTGGAAGAGTTGTATTGGTAATTTCTTTCATCCATGTTATATTGTTAACTTCTTCATAATACGGGAATTTAGATTGATTCTTCTCCTCTAGGAAGCCTTCTCTATCCTCTCCCACAAACAGAAGTGTCTTCATTCCTGTCTTCAAAAAGTAATTCATTTTATGTCTATTTGGGGATGAATAGCATTGCTGTAGTTATTTTGCTTACATAGTGTATTTCTTACAGGAGTGTGGGCACCTCAAAGGTGGGCTCCGTACTATTCATATTCTCAATTATTAGCATAATGACTCATACAGAGAAGATATTTGATTTATATTGATGAAATGAATAAATCCATTATCATTTATTTTATTGTATACCCCCCTTTTCCTCATCACTGGCAATCCCTGCGTGGATATATATACCCTCTTCCCCACCTCCCTGCTACCAATTCCCTTAGTGATCACTAGAAGAAGGCTCAACAATCTTCTACTGAATTTTAGAATGTAATCACATAAAAGGGTATGAAATTTAATCAAACTGCTACACAGTCTGTCAGGAAAAAAATTAACAACTGTGGCACATTTTTCTGAGTTTTATTTATGTCCTAGAAAATGGTTTCCTCCTGACCTAGCCACGACTGAAAAAGAAACATTGTTACTTAAAATGTCACCGATAAATTTAACAGAGTGATATTAAATATTTTATAAGAGAAACTCAAGCCAATACAAGAAAAAATCCATGTAGCATTAGCTAGCATTTTCCTGAACTCCATTCTTCCTAAAACTATAAAGACTATTTTAGAACAGCTAATATGTTTAATATATAAAGAATCTTAAACCTTAATTGTGCAACTTCCATTAAGAGTTGAGGAAATAGGAGAAAAGATAGGTTTTTATCCCCAAAACCCTTTCACTAAGATTATTTTTACAAGGTTTAATTCAAAATAATTTCCTACCTAGATTCAAGATGGATTTTGTTTTGGAATATTACTATCCTATGGGTTGTGTCACTTGCTGGCATCATTACAAGACATCTTTATATCACAATTCAGTTAATTTATCTTCTAACCATCCTGTGGCAGGGCTATTATTAAGTGGATGCAGGGATGTGATGCAGTTCAGTTCAAGTTAACCTTGCTTCACAGTAGTGACATGAGTTAATTTAATTCCTGTCACCAGACTTCTCACGGGGTATATTGCACATTACCTCTTGTTATTGCAGCCACAAGTCATTATCTCCAAATCGCCCCCATAAAACCTATATGTGACCCTTCTTACATGGACTCCATACCGATAGAGACACACAACATAATCCAATACCCATAGAGGAATATAACATAAAAAATAAACCTCATAGGAAATTCAGTACAAACATAGAAAAAGCTTAGGTGCTCAGTTCCAGTCAATGTTCCCTTCCTTCCATCTTTCTTCCTTCCTTTCCTTTTTCCCCACAATTGTTTATTGAGCACTTACTACATGCAACACACTGTTTTAGGTATTAGGATATACCAGTGTAAAAATAGACAAAGTCCATGATCTGTAATATTTCCCTCATTATTTCTGGTCACAAAAACCATTATTGAGTGCCTGATATGTGCATAATATTCAAGAGTGAATCTCACCTGCACACCTTAATGATGAAGTCTTCTCTCTCAGACAGGGATATACAAACTTCACAATGAATACAGATTATAAATAGAGCTTTGTTTGGAAAACCAATGAAAAATTATATAACATCAGTACAAATTCCTACAGCTCAGGGTATAAGCACTTTACCTGGTGACGGGCACTGAGGAGGGCACTAGATGGGATGAGCACTGGGTGTCATACCGTATGTTGGCAAATCGAACTTCAATAAAAATAAATAAATAAATGAATGAATGAATGAATAAATAAATAAATAAAATAACATAACATGACCTAGATAAAAAATTAATTAAAAAATTTTCATCTGAAAAAAAATAAAAAATAATAAAATTAAAGTAAGATCCTTACAAGCTCTAATTTTCATAATTTAAAAGTAGTGACTCAGAGAACCTGTGAAAAATCTATGTCTTTATGCTATTCCCTCTTCAAGTCTTGGCATAAGAGCAAGGACACACATGGAGAAAATTTGAATCTCTAACCACCACCACCCTCATCCTGACAATGTTATCCCTCTCATGTTTGAGAAAAAAAGGTAACAACTTAGGCTGCCATAGGCATCTAAGGGACTGAATCTTTGAGGAACGTATTTTCATCAGTCTGCCTCTCTATTCCAAGCAGAAAGATGTACTGTGAAAATAAAAACTTTCAGCGATGATTATTGGCATTGAAATAATCACTATATATCTGTGAGAGCTCCATTCCTGTTTCTTTGGAAATGAGGATCTTTGCTATTTATGCAATCTGTAAGGTCAAGCACAGAAAATAAGTGCAATTTAAACAAGACTAGCTTAGACTCATTAAAATGACCCTATACCTAAAATTTGCTTCTATATTGTCTTTATATTTTCTTTATATTTTTTGTATCATTGTATTTATTCATATCTACTAATGTACAACTATTCTAATGTACATTAGAATGTACAACTATTCTAATCAATAAACAAAACGGTTCCACAAATCCTCTGAAATGCCATAGCAAATACCTACAGAAACCCTAAAGGTAATACCAACAGCAATGAGAACACTCGAATGACTTCAAGAATTACTAGATTCTCGGGACGCCTGGGTGGCTCGGTGGTTGAGCAACTGCCTTCAGCCCAGGGCATGACCCCGGGGTCCTGGGATCGAGTCCCACGTCGGGCTCCCTGCATGGAGCCTGCTTCTCCCTCTGCCTGTGTCTCTCTCTCTGTGTCTCTCATGAATAAATAAATAAAATCTTAAAAAAAAAGAATTACGAAAGACTCTTACTATACACAAATAATCAGACTAGACTGAAACATATTACTCATAGCCCATGAATAATGTTGGCTTCCTAGAACTGGATTGGGAAGCTTCTTTCCTTGTCTTAGATTAGATATGCAAAATTTCTACTACAATGAAAATGATGTAATATTATGTTAATATTTTTGTTTTTTAGAAGTATGTGTCTCTGTGTGTGTAATTTCCTAATATAAAGCCTCAAAATTGCTACGGCCTATGTAAAGACATAAGCAAACAGGCATCAGCTCGGGCAATGCTGTGCTGTTTTAGATCAGAATTTTGTAGCTTTCTGTTATTGTTCTGTTTTTTTTTTTTCTGTTCACATTCCTGAATCTGTACATCATATCATGAGGTTATTTACACACCATTATTGACATTAATACTCATCCTAAATCATTCACATCTTAGCTTTCAGGCTTCTTTTCCTCAGGACCATTTTCAGAGTGCTAAGGTGTGTGATTTTTTTCTTCTTGGATACAATTGTTCCTGAGTAGGAAATGCTGTCTTAAGTTTTTAAATAAGTTATTGAAATGATTATTTGAGTGGGTCCATGTGATCCACCCCCACTGAGCCTCCTCAGCTCCCTGTTCTTTCCTTCAGCTTTCTCTTTTCATTAACCCAGTACTAGAACTTAGCTCAACTTTACAGGACTTTTTCTTCTCTCTTTCCCTCTTTGGGTGGGGGAGGTCTTTCCTGAAACTAAATATTTGCTGAACATTAGGGAGATCTGTCACTGAAAGTTCTCTTCCTCCTCCTAATATCTTCCTGTAACAGGATTCTAATTTTATATTCAGGCTTTCTCCCTGGATCTACCCTTGGCAGTATCTACATATAATTTGAACTCTGGATTTTCTCAGTTTCCTAATAATTTAACTTGTGGAATTGTTAATGTTTTATGTTATTGTCAATTCTTCATATGCCCTGACAGTAAACCAATTTGTAAGTTCCTCTTCTATGCTCATAACTCTAAATAATCACATTAACTCAAATTTTATACACATATATAATCAAAGTTGTTATGTAGAGAGAGAATACACAACAGAGGCCCCCAGACTTTAAGATGGCCTTGAACAAGAATGCTGGGTTTATTCCTAATCTCATTGCCTGCCGTTTCTCTGTCTTCATGTTAGTTACACTTAGACTCCTAGAACACAAGACTCGAGGCTACAGATGTCCCAATGCTGCTGTATGAACTTAAGCCACGTATGTGTTCCCACCATTGTTCCACCTTCGGCCTTTAGGGCCCAAGGAGGTGGAGGTGATGGAGGGTTTTCTCTTGAATAAGCAGCAAACAAATATTGATGGCAAAAACTATACTTAAGCAAATTATAGAAGTGTTAGAATTCAGAATAATTTTCAATATACTTTATGTTAAAAATAACCTATAATAGCTAACTTTTATTGCATTATCTCCATGTTTTATGGCTGTTGTTATGTTCATTACATTTAACCCTCAAAAATAAGGTGTGTGCTGTAATCCCCATTTTACAGATAAGAAAATTGAAGTTCAGCATGGTCACAAAAACTACACAAATCCATAGATAACAAATGTCAGATAACCAATGTTAGAATATGTCTAGTTCTAAATAAAAAATAATAGTTAGCTATTATTATAACTGGTGAAACCAATAAACACTATAGAAAATAGTATTATATCTCAGAACACCCCTATATGGTTTCTTATTACAAGAAAATTTATAAAATAGAAAATATGACAAAAATTCTTTTCAGGAATAAAACATTTTAAGTGAATAAATGGAAATAAAATGTATTTAAAAATCAAGGAGAAAATTAATACCACCATAACTTGTAGAGGTATGGAGAAGATACCACACGTACTTTAGTTAGAATTCAAATATTTGGGGTGTGTTAGAAAAAGATGTACAAATGATCATTAGGATTCATAAATCCACTCAAATATTTAATGAGCACTATTGTTCAAAATATTTCATTAGGCTTCCGTGTGTATGGAGATAATTATCAGGGTGTGGTCCTGGTGAGGAGTCTCTTGGTTTCAATAAAACAACTTTAATAAATATTTCACAGATAAAAGTTATGGTCTCCTGGAAAGGACATTATTAAATTACAACCCCTATTAACTAGAACATGAAACAATAAGTCATCTTAACAAATATAGGTTATTAATCTTAAATATGTTAGTCAATACTGGGAAATATTTATAAAACTCTATTTATGAAACTATAATTCCATGCTATTAATTTTTTTAACGAAAACTTTATTTTTTAGAGCAGTTTTAGATGTAAGCAAAACTGAGTGGAAGTTACACGTTGCCACATGTGCATAAGCTATCCCATTATCATCACCCACCAGAGTGTTTTTTTTTGTTATAATTTATGAACCTACATTGACATATTATTATCACCCCAAGTCAACAGTTTACATTAAGGTCTACCTTTGATGTTGTGCATTCTGTGGGTGTAGACAAATGTATAATGATACATATGCACCATTTTGGTATCATACAGAGGATTCTCACTGCCCTAAAATTCCTTTATTCACCTCACCCTTGCTACAACCCCCAACCCTGGTAACTACATATCTTTTTATTATCTCCATAGTTTTCCTCTTACAGAATGTCATAGAGTTGGAATCAATACTTTGAGCCTTTTTCAGATTTTCTTCTTTCATTTAATAATATTAATTCATGATGTCTCATATCTTTTCATAGCCCAATAGCTCATTTTTTTTTAGCACTGAATAGTGTTCCATTATCTAGATGTACCACAGCTGCTTCACCCATTACAAACAAAAGAACATCTTTGGTTCTCCCATTTTTTGTCAATCATGAATAAAGCTGATACAAACAACTGAAAGAAGATTTCTGTGCAGATATGAGTTTTTAATTCCTTTGCATAAATACCAAGGAGTACAACTGGTAGATAGTAAGGGTACGTTTGCTTTTGTAAAAACTGCAAAACTGTCTTCTAAAGTGGCTGTAGCATTTTGCACTTCCATCAGCAATGAAGGGAGTTCCTGCTGCACCACATTCTCTCCAGAATTTGTACTTATCACTGTTCCAAATTTTGTCCATACTTTAATAAGTGTGTAGTGATATCTCCCTTTTGTTTTAATTTTCATTACTCTGTTGACATATGTTGTGGAGCATAGTTTCATATGCTTACTTGTCATCTGCATATCTTCTATGATAAGTGCCTGTTAAGGTTGTTGGCCCATTATTTAGTCAAGTTTTCTTTTTGAGTTGAGTTATTGGTGTGTTCTAGATACCAACAGTCCTTTATCAGATAGGTCTTTTGCAAATATTTCCCCCTAATCTGTGGCTTGTGTTCTTATTCTCTTGACACAATGTCTTTCACAGTACAGAAAATTTTGAATTTAATAAAGCCCAAGAATTAATTATTTCCTTCACAGGTCATGCTAGAAGAAGTGTCATATATAAAAAGTTATCACTATACTCAAAATTATTTGTATTTTCTCCTATGTTATCTTCTAAGAGTTTTATAGATTTGTGCTTTATACCTATGTGTAAGAGTCATTTTGTGTTAATTTTTGTGAAGGGTAAAGCCCTGTGCCTAAATAGCTATTTTGCATATAAAAGGCCAGGTTTTCTAGCATGATTAGTTTCAGAGACTTTGTTCCATTGTGTTCCCTTTGTAAATTTTCTAAAGATAAGTATGGTATATTTATTTGGATCTATTTATGGGCTATCCTGTTCCATTAGTCAATTTGTCTGTATTTCATCACTATCACATGGTCTTGGTTGCTATAGCTTTATATTAAGTCTCAAAGTTGTGTAGCATCAGCTCTCCAACTTTGTTCTTTACCTTCAGTATTGTTTTGGCTATTCTGTGGCTTTTACCCATCTATATAAATTTGAAATCAGTTTCTTGTTATCCACAAAACAACTCAGTTGGATGTTATTGGGATTGCACTGAATCTATGGATCAAACTGACACTTTGACAATATGGAGTCTTCCTATCCATGAACATGGAATAGCTCTCCCTTTAATTCTTTGATTTCTTTAATCAGAGTTTTATAGTTTTCCTCACATGGATCTTATGCATATTTTGTTAGACTTATACATAATGGGTTTCACCTGAGGGCGGTGCTAATGCAAATGATATTTTGTATTTAATTTCAAATTCCACATGTTTATTACTGCTATTACGGGAAAATAGTTGTCTTTGTATATTGTATGTTGCAACACTGGTAAAATTATTTATTAGCTCCAGGATCTTTTTTTTTTTTTTTTTGATGATTCCTATGGATTTCCTACATGGATGATCAGTTCACCAATGGACAAACACAGTTTTAGTTCTTCCCTTTCACTTTCTATACTGTTTGTTTCCTATTTTCATCTTACTGTAGCTAAAACTTCCAGTATGACACTGAATAGAAGTGGTGGGAGGGAACATTCTTGCCTTGCTCCTGACCAAGTGGGGAAGCTTTGAGTTTCTCACTATTAATACAATGTTACATGTAGGTCGTTTATAGATAGGCTTTATCAAGTTGACAAAGTTCCCCTTTTTTCTCAGTTTACTGAGAATTTTTATATTTTTACTTAATACATTTTTGTTGTGATTTATTAAAATGATTTTTTTATTAAAATGATTTTTGATATGATTTTGTATTTTTCCTTCTTAGCTTGTTGCTCTAATACATTAAGTTGATTTTTTTAAAATTTGTTTGTTTGTTTGTTTGTTTATTTACTTATTTATTCATGAGAGACACAGAGAGAGAGACACAGGCAGAGGGAGGAGTAGGCTCCACACAGGGAGCCCAGTGCAGGACTCTATCCCAGGTCTCCAGGATCACGCCCTGGGCTGAAGGCGGCGCTAAACTGCTAGCCACCCAGCTGTCCTAAGTGATTTTTGAATGCTGAACCAGTCTTGCATTCCTGAGAATAAAGAGATAAAAAATCTACTCTGCCATGGTGTAGAATTCTTTTTACACATTTTTAGACTCAATTTGTTAATATTTTATTAAGGGTATTTTCATCCAAGTCCATCACATAAAAGTTGGCTAAAGGAGAATGAAGAGAAAGGAGAATGATATAATCATACTTAGAGAAACAAAGTGTGATGTAGTCCATTCTATCCACTTTCTCAGGCCATATGACATTATTAGGGTATATGGGTGAGTAGGTATGTGCCTTTACACTGCTGTACATTTTAGTAACATGCCCAAAGATCAATGTTAATATTGTCAAAATATGTTAAATTGTTGAAATATGTTTAAAAAGGTTTAATAACATTAAAAACTTTGGAAAGGTTTGTATATTTCAATAATTTAAAATCATCCATGTTGAGTATTTGTGCTGAGTGAAATAAGTCAATTGGAGAAGGACAAACATATGGTCTCATTCATTTGGGAATATAAATAATAGTGAAAGGGAATAGAGGGAAGGGAGAAGAAATGGGTAGGAAATATCAGAAAGGGAGACAGAACATGAAGACTCCTAACTCTGGGAAACGAACTAAGGGTGGTGGAAGGGGAGGAGAGTGGAGGGTGGGGGTGAATGGGTGACGGGCACTGAGGGGGGCGCTTGATGGGATGAGCACTGGGTGTTATTCTGTATGTTGGCAAATTGAACACCAATAAAAAATAAATTTATTATAAAAAATAAATAAATAAAATAAATATTGTCAAAATACGTTAAATTGTTGAAATATGTTTAAAAAGGTTTAATAACATTAAAACTTTGGAAAGGTTTGTATATTTCAATAATTTAAAATCATCCATGTAATTACACTAAATATTTTTATTTAAATCACATCATTTTCATTAATCCTTTTGTATATCCAGGTGTATACACTGTCAAATAAGGATTAAATGATGGGACAATATATTTTGCACATGTGTTTTGAAGTTAAATATTTTTTGAGGCGGTGTTACTAAAGTATATGTAGTTGTATAAGTTTATGTATCTTCCTTTTAGTAACTAGGATTACACAAGTGTACATAGAATGGGCTGTAATAACTGTTTCCTATAAAAATCTCAAACTGCAGAAATGGTTCATAATGATAACTGTTTAGTATTTTGGTGACCACACTGGAAGAATTTCTCTACTGCTCTTAGAAAGTATATATGGAATCCTACAAGATAAGGGCCATGGCCGCAAGAGGAAATTCTGCACTCATGTACCATTAGCAACAATTCCAGTGTTTTAAAAGACAAAAATATACATGAAAATATGAGAATTTTATAAGAAACCAAAAGAATTTTGTGATAAGAATTTCTGCCCTCGGGATCCCTGGGTGGTGCAGCAGTTTGGCGCCTGCCTTTGGCCCAGGGCACGATCCTGGAGACCCGGGATCGAGTCCCACGTTGGGCTCCTGGTGCATAGAGCCTGCTTCTCCCTCTGCCTATGTCTCTGCCTATCTCTCTTTCTCTCTCTGTGACTATCATAAATAAATAAAGATTTTAAAAAAATTAAAAAAAAAGAATTTCTGCCCTCATAAACCATGCAGTTATATATTAATCTATTCTGTTCCATGTACAGAGTTACACAGGTTACTAAAACAAATTCCTAAATTTTTTAGGTGCATAATCCCATAAATGTAGAGAACAATTAACTGCATAAAGTCTATACAACATAGCTCTACAATATATAATATATAATACATAATGTATAATATATAATATTCAGAGTCTTGAGAGGTAGAAAAGAAAAGGGCAGTCAAGTCTATATGAAGATGAAGCATAGAATAGTCAGCAAATATTTCACATAGAATAAAATGTTTCAGTAGTTTGTGGAAATAATATAAAAAGAAAACTGTGCATCAGACAGAAAAAAAAACAGAGCAGAGATAGTCAAATGTCATGTATTTGTTTCTCTAACTTTGACATTGAAGCAGAAAGATCAACAACATACTAAGTGCCTAAAGCCAGGCCTCTTGGGAATTAAACAGTCTAAATTAGGGCAAATTGTACGATGCAAAATGTAAATCCTTCAGCCTTGAGATAGTCAGGATTGATCCATTTAATTGGGTTGTCAGATATGGACTTACAGATCTGTACCCTACAGAGCTCATTTGCTAACACGTTTTTCAGATCCTCATAGCTATCAACAACCTTCTCCTCATTACTACTGTAATCACTGCACTCTGATTATTTGGGCTTTACCTGGAGGGAGTGACCTTTGCCTGTTTCCACATACACACACAGATATCTAGTTCAATAGTCTAAAAATAGGAAAGATGTTTTTGGTCATATTTCATAAAGATATGGAAATATATTGTATTCAAAAGCTTCAAAAATAACCAAACATACAATAAGTATATTTAAGTCCCACAATGGACTCAGCAATGCACTTGGCAGTCTTTCTAGACCATGTAAACTCCGATCCAATAGTTTCTTTGAATGATATTGTTTAATCAAAACTGCATTGAACTCACAATTTAGAGATTGAATCAGAAAACACATCAATTTTATTTCGATATGAGAAATTTCACATATGAAATAGTCATTGCACACACTCATCCTGATTACCCACCAGAATCTACTTAAAAAAAAAATTTGTATCAGCTTCTTATTTATAATAAGTTAAACAGATCATTACCTTCGTCACAGAAAGTTTCATGCTCAAAATAATTTTTCAACTTGAAGTATGTTAACCTAAAACAAAAGAAAGGCAAACTCCATTCTAATACATAGGTCAGCTGGATTTCAAGTAATATACACAATTTCGGTGAACCTCAGGTTTAGTGGTGGGACTGAGTCCTGTTGCTCATTGTTACCCAAGAGCTTATTCTAGGGTCTGAGGCATGTAAAGTCACCAATAAATACTTGTTAATATTTACTCTAAATCACAAGCTAATTAAAAATTAAAATATTACTGAGTTTATAATTGGTAAATACAGAGTTGGTTATAAGTATGGGAATTAACTTCATGCATGTAACACTAGTTTAACAATATTCATTAAAATACATTAATAAAATCCAAACTTTCAAAAGTCAATAATATCTATCACAATATTTTAGGAACTAAATAATTTTTATACACACATATATATTAATGTGCATTTAAAAATAAGCCCATAATTTATATAATTTTTTAATGTGCTAGCTATTTATTTTCATGTAACTAGTGTCTACTCATTCTGAATTTGCTTACTTTTTTCCATATAGTATCCCATTTTCTCATTTGTAACTATTTATTATTCTTCTAACATGCCCCTCAATGTTCTACATTATTATATACTTTCTTAAAGTTGTTATGTCTCTTGCATTAGTTTCCAATTCTACATATGCAAATCTATCCATCTTTAAGACATCAAAAATTCCACCTTCTTCATAAACTCTTTTCTGATTTCTTCATTAACTTTTGTTGTCTCACTTCACTAAATTCCCACCATACTTTATACTTTTATCATTGTCTATTTCTTTGTAGTCATGCAAGGTGGCATCAGCATGGGTTTCATTCTATCAGTTTCCAATAATAGCTTGTAAGGCCTTGGCAGGAGTAACTGCATTAGTAAGCTTTGTCCTCCTTGCATCGCCAGGAGAGTGACTTGCACAAGGCAGGCAGTAGACACCACGTGTATTTATTTATTCCCAGCTTTGTTGTAAACTGTATTTGGAAAATATCTCACAAAATTGTTTAGCTTAATTGAACTGAATTGAGAATAAAATTATCAGACATAATAATCTGTTTTCT
This sequence comes from Canis lupus dingo, assembly GCF_003254725.2. Taxonomy (NCBI): domain Eukaryota; kingdom Metazoa; phylum Chordata; class Mammalia; order Carnivora; family Canidae; genus Canis; species Canis lupus. The sequence goes on from NC_064257.1 coordinate 63,357,822, forward strand.
GAAAATAATTACAATTGATTTTACAAATGCCCTGAAACCTGAAAATGTTTGTGAATTGGATTATGCTTTAATAGGCTATTTCAGGTCCAAATTTGATAGCTGTTTCTAATTTTAAATATGCAAAAACATATACCTTTTCGTTTATAGTCAATAGCTCATTTATGTATCATAGATACAAATGTCATGACATTTGAAAAGTTTTGTGAAAATAAAACCCATCTCTAAAGCCCATGCCAGTGAAATACTAAAACTAAAATTCCAAAGAGCACCAATAGGAATGAAATAGTCATTCCATTTTGATATTATAAAAAAATATAGTTACTAAAAATAAAGCACACAGACTAATCATTGAGCAAAATGATCTTTAGAGTCTTATATAAAATTTAATCCTCAAATTTGGTAGAGTCTAATCATCAGCACAGTATATCTTGGTCCACAATAGGATTTTAATGCCAACAGAGATATCGATTTCTCATAGAAATGCATAGATTGTGTTGTTTTTAATATGTATTTCAAAAGATATTTACTTTTCCACAAAGTCTTCATCTTCCAGCAGCTAACTACAGGAGGTAGTCTGGATTGCACTGAATTACGTGAATTTCTTCACACATTACATATTGCGCCAGAATTAAAAATATTTAGGGTGTTACCTAGTTCTATAATAGTAGTCTGGTTCTGGACATGATAATATGGTAAACTAAGACATAATTTATATACATCTATTATAAATTGATGAAAGTGAGAAACCAGGATGAGACTATGTTTCAAAAAGATGTTATCTAAACGTGCGGAGCATGAGAAGACATACTATCCAGATGTGACCAGAACAGATCACACAGTGGCGCTTCCTGTGGATTCCTTTGCAATCTAAGACTGTTACATAATTAAGTACATTTATTGTATCTATGGAAAGAGAGAAGCACGATGGTGCCATAAGCAGAATATAATCAAATAGATATATGAAATATTTCCAAATACTATCACCTACTTACCTTCATAGACATTTATCATGAAAGCCATATAGTTGAGTATTTTTCATCTTTTGCAGTTCTCCAGATGCTCTGATGCTTTCTAGAAAAGGTACCTCTACTGCTACAAGAAAAGCCATAGGTGTCTGCCTATACCATTTTCTGTTAATGGGTAATATATGCCTGGCAATTTTCCACCAATTTCAGAGTTCCACAAGATCATTGCATTGACCATGGACATCTTCACATCAAATATTTTTTCATGATTCTTAAAGTTTGTTTTTTTTTTGTTTATTTTCTTAGCCTACAGTTAAACTTGATTTTCATTATTTATTCTTAATTAAAATCAGCTGCTCAAACAATTCATTCTGTACCTTCACACTCACCAAGTATACCCTCACTTGTACAACTTCCATCCTCTATTCATTTAGCACATCAATCCCCATCCCCTGCAGACTCTTCTCTCCAGACACTACTACCACTAACCTTTGGTGGGAGAACTCATCTAGTGTTTTGAAATAGGTTTTATGCTACGCAATTATAGGAATATAAAGAATTATCATACATACTTACTTTAAATTAATCTTTCATTGGGGAAATAACAGTCTATATAGACAAGAATGTTGTAACATAAAATAACTGATATATCATTCAAGGGAAGCACTATTAAAATTACTTGGATTTTTAGATTATTTCAGGAACTAGAAAGTATCTACTCTAAGAGACTTAGACAAAATCGGATGTCATTCCCTATAGTTAACCCATTTAAGTTAACTAATACCAAAATATTGTAGCTTGCAGAGTCTCTATACTCTCAAAGTCAAATATCTAAAGCAAGCACTTGTAATCCAAAATCTTAAGAAAAAAAAGTCAGATTTTTATGTCGGTAAATGTAGAACATAGTAGTGATTTATTTAACTAATCAAGAGCAGTCTGTAATGAGAAAGAACTCCCACTATTTCCAAATCAATATAGCTATTAACCATTTAGATTGCTACTTTGCTTCAAATCAGAACTCAGGCTGCACGTGTGCATAATCTGTGAAAGGAGAGAGCAGTAAAGGCAATTTTCAGGTGATGTGCACCTATCAATACAAGGTGATGTGTTCCTATCAATTTTTACTGGAATTGGCATAATACTGAATGCAGAGAATTTTATACTCTTTCCCTGTTTGTTTTGTGTCAACTTATTTCCTCTACTTCACGTTCACTTTTCCATGCTTATATTTGTTCTTATCCTTTTAATCTCTTTCCCCTACAAAACATAATTCAGAAACAGAAAAAAAAAATCAAAACTGTTATGTCTAAGATTTTGAGAAATACCATATAGCCTACTTCTCCAGAAAACATACCAAGTGGCATGAAGTATTTTGTCCTAGGACTCTTAGAAGTATAATTAGGAAAAAATGAAATATGTATCTCAATACTCTAAACCCAAATAATGTCATTACAATATCTTTAGAATACAATTTTTCCAAAACTGTGTGACTATAAATCTACAATACTAAAATTCTAAGGAAAAATTATTTTAAAAAGATATAAAAGAAATTCAAATTTTAAAATGAAGAGACTTATGATATCTCTTCTCAAACATTACAATATATCTAAAGGCATCTTTATCCTAGACAAATGCCCATAAAATTGTTCAATTCTCTTAAAAATTTAGATCCCAATAAATACTGAGTTAAAATGTGTGTGCTAAACCTACATAAATTCCTTTTTTTTTTTTCTTGTATACTTTTTACTCAACATTTTTCCTTGGTTTGGTTAAAGCAAATCCATCTGTCAGTACATTTATTTCCATAACAACTATCTCCTATGATTTAGTGTTTCGGAAAAAGTGTTAGATTAGTTAAAAGAAGCAGGTTGTTCTTTCTTTGTGTCACTTTAAGTCCAGGTTTTCAAGTCAACTGGGATCACTGTAGAGTCTGTGATAGTCTTGTTTTATCTTCACTTACTGGGGACTGAGGAAAAATATAGAGGTTAGCCTTCCACAGATTTGTGACAGTGTGTGCTATTGAGGGATCCCATGGGAATTCACACTTTAGTTTTTCTGAAACTGAATTACATCATCACCATCAGAGTTAAAGGGACCTTGAATATTGCCATCATTGTAGCTACTAATCACTGACAACTTTGCTAATAGGCAATAATGGAGGCAAAACTAATTAGGCACGTTTGTGAGACAAACCACAAAATCAGAATTGGAAACCGTGTTAAAAAGAAAACCATAGGCTGAAAATGGAGTCATTTATGCAAAATGGAGTCTCTTATGCTGAGCCAAGTCAACAAACGGGGCTTTTTAATACCTAATCTAATTACAGTTTCAACCAGCCGGGAGGCATAGTCTTTAACTAATCAGCCTGGAGTTTTCTAGTCAGCACCAATGAGGTAATTTGTCACAGGGGCCTCTCTATTCCCCAAAAGGAAGATGAGGTAATCCGCCTAACATAAACCTCTGATCTTTCCTCTAAAAGGAACTGACCTTTGTGTGTGTGTGTGTGTATGTGTGTGTGTGAAAAAATCTTTATTTTAAGAAAAAAATTTAGTAAACAAAAAAAATTTAACAAGTTTCACTTAGCAAAATACACCCAAAAGGAAATCACAGTACAAAGTTTTAAGTCAAGGCCTCACCAATTCCTACAGTATTAGTAATGTGTCTCAATTTCCAAAACTAACTTATTTTTTAAAAGCTTAAACTTAACCTAAAAGGACTTTAAATGAAAATAAACTAGAATGAAAAAAAATAAAAAAAATAAAAAAAGAAAAAAAAAAGAAAATAAACTAGAATGAACAAACAGGAGAAATGTTCCTCTTTGAATCAGGATCTACCACCTTGAGTTTTCCAAAAAAGCACGTCTCCCCAGTGTGTTCACGGTGATGTGGTGTAAAAGATCCATTTGATGTACTTAAAACTACTTTAACTCAGATAACATCACTCTGAAGTACACTACCCAGAATGTTAATTGAGAAAAGCTGAAAATAGGTTTGAAACAATCTTTTCTTTTCTTTTCTTTTCTATATTGCCCTATCCCATTTCTACCTTGAAAATCCATCCATTTTGTACAGATTCTTAGCTTCCCACTATATGCTTGATGGGATGCCACTCGATTTAAGAATCAATAAGGCAAATTAGATCTTTAATATTTGCTTATTTGAATTTTTTATTATTATTTAACAGATTTGATGACAATGTCAGGATCTGAAGGAAACTTTTGATGGCATCCAGGGATAATGAGAAACACAGGTATAATGCCCATGAACCCTTTGAGTTCTCTATGTTTCTTGCCATTTCCAAGGGCCTTTGGAAAGTTCCTCGCAGTTCTGAGTTCCACTTGCTGTGTGTGGAGCTCCTGATCCAATTGGCTTTCACAGTTTCCTATTTTGAATGAAGAGTCCCAATCTTTTCCCTGGTTCTACATTGGACATTGTTGGTAGTTACCAGCCGGAGTTAAATTGTGTCTAATTTAAAAAAACAGACTGGGATTGAGCTGGATTTAAGAACCAGCTCATGTTCAGGATCAGAATGGGTTTGATTCAAAGTGTGTTGGTTCTAATACGAGGCCTTGGGTGAATAAAATTGTGATTTAAATAACAGCAAGTCGCTAATGGGAATCGTAGAAGATAAAAAAAGTCATAAATATTGGTGAGCATGAGTCAAGCATTTAAGGGTTGAACATTTAAAATCATTTGCCACCTCAAGAATACTCCTGTGATAAATCGGTCAAAGAATAGGTTAGATGGACACTTTGTCACCACCTTCAAGAAAATTTTCATGCAGTGAGGTATACATAAAACTCCAGAATTGCCAACCCCATGGGACATCTCTCTTAGGTATTAGTTTGGCTCTTAAAATACAAAAGCCTAGCCAAAAAATAAATAAAATATAAAATAATAAAATAAAATAAATAAAATAAAATAAAAAAATCTTTTATATCCACCTTTCAGCATACCTGTCTATTTTATGTGTAAAAACTGTAGCAAGATGGCAAAACCTTACTAAAAGCAAGCCAGAATTGCAATAGCCATTGTGGGGAATATCCCAGTTAGATAAGATCATTTAAGTACACTTTAAACATAAGTGTTCCCACATTAACCGAAAAGAAAGGGATACCTATTTTAATTGTCATGCAAAAGCCTCTAAACTTTCTTTAAAATTCCAAAATAGCTTCCTTTAAAGATTCATCACAAAAGGCTAATAAAAAAAGGGAGAAAATGCACCTGAATGAAAAGACTATAAGACTGATATACCTCTTACTGTTTCCCCCTATCCTCCCTTATTTGGGTACTCATTCTAGTCACCCTTTGACTGAATTGCCTTTCCATTCCTAAGACACTATTAAATAGTTACCCTTTAAAATAAGACCATCCAAAAAAAATTAAAAAAATAAAAATCAATAAAATAAGACCATCCAAAGCGATAGGCAATCCTCTTCAGGCACCATTGTGTCCTTAGTCAAAAGCCAAACTAAGAGCCATAGTTAAAGAATTTCTTAAACCCAAAGAGGATCCTCAAAATTTTTTGGTAAATAGATTACATCTGAGCTCAGTCAAGAGAGAGACTAAAGAGAGATAAAATCACATGTTGTCCCTTCCATTCCAAATCCAAACCAATTGGCTAATGATTCTCCATCTCCCATAGATAACTATTGACTTCTTACTTTTCTCTTTTTATGTCCTAAGAAGGTGGCTTGGCTTTCTGCCTGTCATCTTTTGGGTATCTTTGAGAGTAACTCTAGTTCTTGTGAAGATAAAATCTCTTACATCGTCTCTGAGGACACCTCTTGGGTCCACAAGGGTGTTTAACACTGTCAGGAATACTGCTTGTCCCTGCTGAAACCTGACATGATATTTGAAAGGATTTAATAACTATGATCAGAAACTTGGCCAAACTAGAAGCTGATATTTGAAGCCTGATGGGAATTTCTTAGGCTTTCTTTCCTAAGCCAAATGCACCCAGAGGGGAAGAAAAAACATTCCAATGTAGGTGGATGGGTGGGTCAGTCCTTGATGTCATTTAGGAGACAACCTAATTTTTGAGAAATTAAAAATAGCCATCCTTGTTTTGCAAGTCTAGTTTTTTATAGGACCAGAAACATAGCTTTAGAGACAATTCAAAGTCCACCAAACCTTTTTATCAGTCTCCAAACCTCCCTTATTTTTATCAGAGGGCTTGTAAGCTTTTGAAAAATTCTGGCCTTGATGGAATAAAAGTCCTTCTATGAAGAGCTTTCACTCTTTATCTATGGATTAGAAATGTAAATATTCTATCCATGGTCTTCTCCAGAACTCTTATCTGGATGATCTTGTGGATATACAAACTTCAGGAAGGTAATTCTTTCAAAAGACAAAACAGGAAAAAGCCATTTGGAATTTGACTCTTCAAATCTATAAATGTGTCTTTTCTACAACTATTAGAAAAAGCTTTAGTCATCTAAGCAGATAACTCTATTTCATCTCATCTACCAAGAAAACAAACTTAGAACCAACTTCTTCCATAAACTAGTGAGTTTTGTATTATTATACCCATTTTAATTTAGTAATTAAAAAAACAGAATATGTAACCTCTTTTAATCCTCTCTCTATGTATATATACATATATATGTACACACACAGGAGTTATAGATGTGTATTTTCTACTTCCAGATGAAATTGCCAAAACTAATTTATTTGTGAAGTGCTCTATTTACTTGACTTTAAAAATGTTTGTGTAAATTGAAGATTGAATATTCTAAAACTCTCAGAAATAGAAACTAATCCAAATGAATTTCAAGCTCATATAATTTGGACAACTATTCAGTATTAAAACGAGGTGAACTTTGTTGGTTTAATAAAAACAGGCATGTCTTTAGAATTATTAGAATTAAATAGAATACTTTAATTCTACCCAGGGTTGCTAAAGGTCAACTGGTCATGTTATCATTTACAAAGTATGTCAGCAAAAAAGATAATTTAAGATGATGGTTACCTCTGTAATGTATTATAAAATTTTTATGACTAATATAAACAATTAAGAAGCCATACATTAAATAGCTATAAGAAAAAACTTTATAAATTTTCCAGAACTATTTTGCCTACATAAATAGTTTCCTCAAACTTTTTTAGTAACTTCAAACCTCTGGTTTTGCTAAGTTAGATTAATCACTCAATATCTAAGTCATTTCCAAATAAGGTAAATTTCTGAAACATTAATTATCTTTTTTTTTTTTTTTTTTTTACTGATTTTCTTTACTTTCAATTTCAGAGAAACTAAAAGATATTTGGATTTGTTAGGTTGGAAAACTGAAAAAAGGCATGTGCTTCTAGAAATTATGAAATGTATTCATGGACTTGCTCTCTAAGGAATGATGAAGGTATAACAAGCAGTGCAAACAGCCGCGTACTTGATTTTTACTAGAAATTGAGGGTTCTAATTAATATATGCAATTAAAACCACTAGAAAGAAGGAAAACATCTCCACATGAAAGAAAGGTAAAATGCATGTTGTAGGTTTGAGGCAAAGAAATATTCGGGAAGGAATTTGGGTGTGCATGAGAGAGAGAGAGAGAGAGAAAGGGATCAGGGCCGGCTAGGACTGGAATAAAGTCAGTTAAGTGAATGAGCTTTAATATCCAAAGTACACTGGTGCAAAATTAAAATCTGGCTTCTGTCTGGTAAAAGGATGAAGTTTTCTTGGACGATTGGTCTGCTTTTGATAATGAGGTTGTGAATGGCTTTTCTTTGTGCTTAAAATAATCTGTTGGAACAAATTCTGTGTTTTACTAAAATGTCGTCCTGTGCTTTATGTTGCCTTAATCAAGTCTTTGATCGCTTAAGAAAACTGAATTTTCTCAGTATTAAAAGAGCCAAGTATTTCTAACAACTATGTAACCTTCTGCATTTGCCTTTCAAATATCATATTACTTTGGTTAAATAAGAGCTGTTTCATAATGATCTATGATCCTATGTAATCTTATGTTCAAACTTTTTTTGATATTTTGGACCAACTCGCCAAAATTTAAATTCCAAATAATTATTTTTATTTAGATTAACTTTGAAATGTAAACTATCACAGAGGATTCCTAGACCATCTCAAAATATTTATTTTCTTTCTTATAAAAGAAAAATAACAAATAGCCTCATTTGGATGTTAAATTACATGAGAAGCATTGTCAAATAAGTGATGATAAACCTTAGGTTATATTGTTTGGATGAATATGAATATGTGTGTTATAAATTGTATAAAGTTCCTAATTTTGTCATGTCCTGGTATAATGTTATTAGTCATGATTCTAGCTATCATCTTAAGATGTTTGTATGTCACAGAAATAACCAAACTTCCTGGCCAGTTCCATGACAATAAGTTATCGCCAGATCTTCAACAATAAGATCTTTAAGATTTTTCGCAGTAATTGTTTAACTTTGATGCTTTTATAAAAGTGTCTCTAAAAAAGGAAAATGCAGTCATCCCTGAAGATGAATCCCTTAGCAGCGCCCCTTTAGTGGAAGTGGTTTGTGGGACTTAGCGTGGCCTGTGCTGGTTGTCATTCTCCGTGGGCCCACGAGGGCCGGGACAGCTGGGCCGTGCGGAGACTTGGCCTCTTAAACTGCCAATCCGTTCCCCTACGTGTCCAGACAGACGGAGATGCTTCCCTAATCAACTCCTCTGAACTTACAACACTGAGTTATAAAGGACCTGCCAGGAGGTTTTCATGACTCAGAATTCACAGGATCCTATTCTTTTAGTTAAAAGTAGATTTCAATGAAAATATGATTGGGAACTTTATGACTCCTGAAGATGTTGCACATTTTAACAATAGCGGCCTCACAACAATTCTTGGACTCTCTGTCCGAAGGGTAGCCCTGGCTTCTCTTTCAGCTGCGCAAAGAAGACTCTGTGCTGTGGCTGAAACCACCTGCTGCACCTGGATGGATGCTTCTGGGGAAGCTGACACTCAGGTTAGATAACTGAGCAAGCCATCTGGTTAAGACAGGGACTGCTTCAATGAGATCTTTGATTGGTTTGGGTTTGGGGGAACTTGACTTTGAAACACACTCACAAACATTTGGGAATTACCCTGTTTATGGTAATCATAATAAGGGTTTCTGCGTGGCTCAGTGGCTGGGCATCTGCTTCCGGCCCAGGACGTAATCCCGGGGTCCCAGGATCGAGTCCCACGTCGGGCTCCCTTCATGGAGCCTGCTTCTCCCTCTGCCTGTGTCTCTGCCTCTCTCTGTGTGTCTCTCATGAATATGAAATTTTTAAAAAATCGTAATCATAATGATCTCCCTGGTATGTTGTATTCTCTCAAAATCTTGAAATGTATGTTCACAGCTACTACCCACCAAGCAAATGATCTCCCCAAGACTGGAGTGTCAAAAAGAACCAAGAGAATAAATGACTCAAATTGTCTCCCTCAGTAACCTGAAGCCCAACCCGTGAACATCAATATTAAGCAAAAGAGTCACGACATAGGAATACCACACAAAAGGAACAATAAAAACTAACAACTTCAGAGCAGTAGCTGAGAGTGACACCAATTACTTAACTGTGATCACATCTAGTCAATCTGAGAGTCTGATCATAAGGGGGGGGGTGGGTCATAAAAACAGAAAAACACAGGCCCAAAATGGAGTCACGGGACTAGGCCAAGTCACTGAATCAGGTTTTCTGTCTGATCCAACTGCAGCTTCAATTCCCCCCAGAGATGGAGTCTTAGCCAGACTTCAGGTCAGCAGCAGTGGGGTCATCGTCACGTGCGCCTTCTCCATCCCACAAAGGAAACTTAGCTAATCCACCTGGGAAGACCTCGTGCTCTTTCTCTAAGAGAAAATGGCCTTGACTGAAACATTTCTCCCCTTCTCTCTCCCTCCTTCTCCCTCCTTCCATCCCTCTCCCTCCCTCCTTCTTCGTCTACCCTCTTCCTCCCCCTCTCTCTCTCATTTTTCCCTGAGAGCGCAGGCATACATGCACATGCAAGCAAGGCGGAGGGCAGAGAATCTCAAGCAGGTTCACCACCCAGCCCAGAGCCCAATGTGAGGGTCGAGCTCCCAGCCCGGAGATCATGACCTGAGCTGACATCAAGAGTCAGATGGAGCCATTCAGGTAAAGCCCTAATCCTTTATTTTCTTTTGCTAATTGTCCTCCTCCTTTCTCCCTATAAATTCCATCCCTTTTGTGCAACTCCTCAGGGTTCCCCTCTACTTGCCAAGTGGGATGCTGCACAATTCATAAATTGATTAGTAAAGCCAATTAGATCTTTAAAGTTTACTCAGTTGAATTATTATTAACAATCAGAATAGCATTTACTGCATGAAATAATTTTGAGACTCAATTTAGCATTTAAATGAGTTAATATACGGCCCCTACTAATTGCTCAAGGGGTGTTCATTGTTTTCACGATTCTCTTTGAACCCCTTGCTCTTTCCTGTATGTGTCAGTCTCAATATTACGCTGTTGTGATCATGGCTCCCTACTGTCATATCAAAGGAGAATCTGACTTCTCTAACTCCAGACTCTTTTGGCCTTCCTCAGTCTAGTGTCCTTTGAAACCGAGACAACTAGTGGCTGTCTAGCTTTTCTAGTCTACTCTAACATATTAATGTTCGGCCTTAAAATAGGCAAGCATTAACTTTTAAAAGACTTACATGTGCACACCCAAGGAGGTGCTAATATTAAAATGGCCTCTTGTACTAGAGGGACCATTAAAAGATACTACAGGGGCAGCTTGGGTGGATCAGTGGTTTAGCGTCTGCCTTCGGCCCAGGGCGTGATCCTGGAGTCCTGGGATCGAATCCCACGTCGGGCTCCCTGCATGGAGCCTGCTTCTCCCTCTGCCTGTGTCTCTGCCTCTCTCTCTCTCTTTCTCCCTCCCTCTGTGTCTCTCATGAATAAATCAATAAAATTTTAAAAAATTAAAATAATAAAATAAAAATAAATAAAATAAAATATACTACAGAGAAAGAACACCTATTTGGTGCCTCTAAAAAAACCCACACTTTACAACTAACTTATTAAAATCTTTCAGGGTAAAAAAAATAAATAAAAGATAAATAAAAAAATTAAAAAAAATCTTTCAGGGTAAATTTGTGATCTTATTATAAATTCTTTACAATGATAGGGCTCTGACTACATTTATTTAATTTCCACTAATTTCAAAAACAGTTATCAGTTTCTTGCTTAAATGCCTCCTGTCAAGTATGTGCACTGCTGAAAAATGGAGATATGAGAATGACAGCTACTGACCTCGAAGAGCTCATAGTCAAGTGGGGAGAATAGGTGTGTAAACAAATCTTTCCCTATGCTAAAAGCTGTAAGAAAGCTCGCAACTGAGCACAATGGTTAAATTACTGGGAGCAATTAATTCAGTGTGAGCACCTCAAAGGCAGCTTTTTAGAAGAGCGGAATTCTAGGTAAGTCTTGACAGATGCCTTTAGTTTGCCAGAATGATAAGGGGCCAAGGGCGCTCGAGGCATTGGTAGGATTCTACAAAGGTACAGACGACAGATCTATAGGACAACATGCTATTTTTGAAAAATCTAACCAAGTTGAAATTACTTAATTGGATGGTGGAGAGAGAACCAGCAGAAGATGAGCTGTTATACTCTGTAAGGCCATTGGAAGAGTTTAAGCAAAACTGATGAATTAGGAAAATGAGGGGGAAAAGTGATTGGTATAAGGGGTTAGATGTCGAGACAAAAAAAAAAAAATTTGAGGGTGTCCAAAAATAAAGCAGTCTAATGACAAAAACGAACAGAGCAGCCTGCTAACGATGAACTGGGTCCATAGCAGCAAGTGTTAACGCTCAGGGGCCTTGACACATGGGGACCTAATACTTCGCTGTTGCAAGTCTCTCTGTAAAGAACCACGTCAAACTCGTGCACTTTATGCACTACTTTATCTTCAGATTAATCCTTTGCCCCCTGTCTTCAGGTTGATAGGTGTCCCTTCTGAGCACAGACATCAGTTATCCCAACCCACCTTTTTTAAAAGCCAGATGGAGCGGGGAGAGGGGGGAAGCCATATAAGGTAGCCATATAAATCCCAAAAGAGATCTGTCTATAATATAGCTTTACCACTGTGACATGGAACTCAGAACCTAAATTCCAGTGGGTTAACTGACTTCAACTCAAACTTCCAGTTTCATTTTCTACCACTTCCTTCATGTTGAACCAAAAATAGACTCCTTAAAGTTCTCTAAACAAAATACATTCATCATTATTCCATGGTCGTACACCTAACACTTCTAGCCTGGCAATATCTAAAGTTCTTTTTCATTTTGTTTGATATTAGATATTCACAGGAAGGGCATTTGCAAAACCACCAAGGAGAAACAGTTATGGACAGAGTATTTTCTCTATTAAAATTCTATTAATATCTGAATGATACTTTGAAATAAATTTTAAGCAACTACTTATTTTTTTTTCTCTCTCTCTCTCTCCAAAAACTGATAGAAAATCCATGGTACTGAATAAGATTGCTTTTTCAGAATTGGATGTAAGTGATATTTGAAAATTTTAAAATACAATGTTGGGTATTGTTCCTTCAATAGCATGTTTCATTTGCCACGGTAACACATCAATTTTGGAAAATTCCTCTGTAGTCGTTGTGAATGTTCCAGTACTGTTCCAGGTGAACTGCGGAGCTCCCCTCGGGAGCCATGTCAGGAAGACTCCACCACAGCCCCACTCTTCTTATCTCCTGATGTGGTTGGCAGAAAAATGTCCCTTTCCCACAAAGATGCCCATGCCTGAGTCCCCAGAATTTGGTATTATTGCCTTGCATAGGAAAAGAGACTTTGCAAATGTGATTCAGTTAAATTATTTTGGATTGTCTAGTGGTCACTTTGTAAATTCAGGGGTCTTTGCAAGAAGGAGGCAGGAAAGTCAGAGTTAAAGAAGAAGATGTAACAATGGAAACAGAGGTGGGGTAGGGGTGTGTGAAGATATTATTACACTGCTCTTTGAAAGAGAGGAAGAAGTCAGGACCCAAGAAATTCAGGAAAAAGGCAGAGAAAGCAGATTCTTCCCTAGAGTCTCCAGAAGGAACATAATAGCCCCGCAAACACCTTGACTTGGGAACTCCAACATCCAAACTGTAAGATAATAGATTTGTGTTGTCTTGAGACTCACATTTTATGGTAATTCATTGCGGTAGTAATAATGAACTGATGCATCTTTAATAGGAAAATGCTGTTTCCTTTTAGCCAAGACTCTCATCAAACAAGGTATAACATCATGATCATTCAACAGGACAAAGTCTGAGAAACAAGTCAAGTTTATGTGATATTTTGTCCCAAGATGTGTAAGTCCAGAGTAATATAGTTTGTTCGGTATATGGATTCATGGACGTTGACATTCATTGTTCAAAAATGAAATAGAAACCGCAATCCCCTTTGCCTGTGTTGGTAATTTAAATCAAAGTATAAAACGGGAATCAATAGTCAATTAAAACAATTAGCTAAAATGTAAAACTAATTAGGTCTATATCATAAATAATGTTCCTGTATAAACAATATAGCTGTATCCTCCTCACATAGACGTATCCTGTCCCATACCCAATACAGTAGCTTCTACTGGTTATAATCTCTATAAGGAGAGAATGAGCTGTGTACATTTGGATTTTTCTCCCTATTATTAAGTAATTTGACTACTTCTTATTGTCTGTAGATGAAAGCATTAGAAAAAAAATGTTAGATATGGTAAACTCCTAACTTTAAATTTTACATTTCTAAAAAATAAATAAATAAATAAATAAATAAATAAATAATAAATAAATAAATAAATAAATAAATAAATTTTATATTTCTGATACTATAATAGTGATAGCTCAAGAATTTTGGAAATAATGTCAACATTTTAAAAAAGTCATAAGTATCACTGTGTATAAAAGACAGAGGGTGCACAAGTTTTGATATAATTAATACTCAACTGCAGAAATATTGCAATTAAGGACTAGTGACTCGTTCTCTTTATTGAAGCTAACTCCACATCAGAAATCTCATGTAAAAAAAAAAAGAAATTTCATGTAAGTTTTCTAAAATCATTGTTACAATTCTAAATAGTGGATATTATTATTGCATATTTTCATAGATGACAAATAATTTTCCCCAAAGTTACACAGCAAATTAGTGGAAGAAAAAGGGAATAAATATGGTTTTGTTCGATAATAAAGCTCACACGCTTTTATCCCTTCACTTTACTTCTCTGCTAAAGTCATCATCAAAGAAAAAGAGACTCTTGCATTGTTGCACTGTTCACGTGTAACCTGTCCCTGACCGACAAATCTCCCTCCACCATAAGTTCTCTTGTGCATAAAGACTCATATTCTGTTTAGCAGCTTCTCTCCATAGCCTGGAATAGTGTCTATTATAGTGTATTTAGTGTAAATTCGAATAAGTGAATTGTTCCATCCATTCTATTTAAGCTCCATGGAAACCAGTTGATTCTCTTAAGGTTCTAATGTCAATCAGAAATATAGGAGAATGCATGAAATTTCACATGCCTATTTCTTAATGGCTTTAGAAAAAGATAATATTATAAAGGTAAAGCTATATCGATACACACAAAATAACATTTTGGAGGTTTTACATCCTTGAACAGGTTGGAAGAAAAGATAAAGGAATGAATGACTGTTGTGTATCATCATTAAAATATTTGATTTTTATTTTAATATTATGTTTAATTCTCTACTACTCATTTTTTCCCCTTTAGATCCTGTCTAGATGGATCATGCAGTTAGCATATTCACATACAGGATAATAAACATTTTAAAAAGATTTTTATTTATTTATTCTTGAGAGACACAGAGAGAGGAGGAGACAGAGGCAGAGGGAGAAGCAGGCTCCATGCAGGGAGCCCAACGTGGGACTCAATCCCAGGACCCCGGGGTCATGCCCTGGGTGGAAGGTGGCGCTAAACCGCTGAGCCACCCGGGCTGCCCTAGGATAATAAAATTTAATATTTAAAAGATCAGTTTTGGGGCTTATACTTCTCCTTGCATGCAGGACTGGTCTTCAGTGAAATGCAAGAAAGTAGTTTCTTTCCTCTCTCAGCATCCCTCTGTCCCTTTCTGTAAGATTTTGTGTAACCTGCCTTTCATGGTAAAACTCTGTCAGAAAGACATTTTATCTCCTTTTGTGAACTGATCAAAAGCCTAGGCTCAAGAATGCTGAAATTGCTTCATTTATCTGTCAGGACGTTCAAACCTCTCCAAGGCCAGGAGCCAAAAAAATATCTGAAAGGAACAATGGTGTCAGAAATAGATCAACTTGACAGGATTTGCAACATTAAATTTTTTGGTTGCTGCAGGAAGGTCTAGAGTCTGTGAACCCTAATTAGTCCTTTGGAAGCAAGAGCTTGAAAACACAGATGGTAAAAACAATCCACGAGAAATCAATCTACTTTGTCATGAAAATAAATCATGTCCTTTTTGCTTTTGTTTCCTATAAACACTTATTCATAAATCATATGTGATTAACTGAACGATGGTGACCATGCGAGGAAGGGTTTTCACAAAAATCCAACCATTGTTTGCCCCATCACCACCTTGTTCCAATTTTCAACCAATCACCCTGAGATCCATCTTACCACTACAGCTGGGCAACTGTGACTGAGGTCATCCAAATAAGGGAGGAGGATTGCCAAGGGAGGGTATCTCATAAAACATTCCACATCTAACCTCAGGCCTTCAAAGAACTCTTCTATCAATCAAATACTACTTAAGCACAATATTCTCCTCAAATGGCTTATATCCCCTCTCTCAAAAGTCAGTTTTCTTGTAAGTGGATATTCAAGAAAACTAATTTGTTACTTGTATAACCATTATGGTTTCATGTATCTATCACTTCGATAATTTCTGTGTAAGATTTGGAAAGGTCATAGCTAGTCATTTATACCAGATTTTCATTACGGAAATATATTTTATAAATGGTTAAATATTTTAATAGCAATTTAGCTATTCAGATTTTACGTTTTGTCAGATTTATGTCAAGTTGCAATTATTGAGAAATGTATTCATTTATTCTAATTAAACTGATTCAAGGGACGCCTGGGTGCCTTAGCGGTTGGGCTCCTGCCTTTGGCCCAGGGCGTGTCCTGGGATCGAGTCCTGCGTCGGGCTCCCTGCATGGAGCCTGCTCCTCCCTCTGCCTGTGTCTCTGCCTCTCTCTCTGTGTGTCTCTCATGAATAAACTAAATTTAAAATTTTTTTCAAAATCTCATATGTAAATATCTTAGATATGTAGTGATTATTTTCTGTTAATACTAATAATAAAATGTTTTCTATCTTCATTTTCTATGATCAGATTAACTTAATTAATTAATTGATTTATAATTTTATTAATATTTTTAATATTTTCATTACATAGTTTTTATCTTTGTTGATTTCCTTTACTGTATGTTTACTCTTTTTTCATCAACTGTGATTCTTTTGTTAAAGTTTTCTATTTTTGTTTCTTAGGAGATTGATATACCATTTCTTTCCTATGTGCTTAAAATATTAACATAAAATTGGCATTTTTAAAATTATAAATTAAATGCTCCATATTTCCCTTTTAGTATATTTTGTTGAATACCAGATATTTTGTTTTTATTATTTATTTTTTTATATTTTTCATTCTTTGCTTTAACTTATGTATTAGTTACAGGTGGTTTAATTAATTTCTAGGCATTTATGGATTATCTGTTGTTTCTGCCTACTTTATCAGCTATTTAGATAGACATAATTCTTATTAAGAGGTTATTTGTTATATAGAAATTTAGAAATCTGTTATTGCCCTGGTGTTTTGACACCTTTATCCTTTACAACATATCCTTCTTTATCTTGAATAAAGTTTCTTGCCTGAAAAGCAGTGTCTGTTATTTGTTCTGAGAGGGAAGTTTATAATGATGCAGGTCTAACTCAAGAAACAAGAAAAATTTAAAACACCCTAAAACTATATCTAAAGGAACTAGAAAAGGGGATCCCTGGGTGGCGCAGCGGTTTGGCGCCTGCCTTTGGCCCGGGGCGCGATCCTGGGGACCCTGGATCGAGTCCCGCATCGGGCTCCCGGTGCATGGAGCCTGCTTCTCCCTCTGCCTGCATCTCTCTCTCTCTCTCAATCTCTCTCTCTCTCTGTGACCATCATAAATAAATAAAAATTAAAAAAAAAAATAAAGGAACTAGAAAAGAAAAACAAAGTTCAAAGTGAATAGAAAAGAAAGGAAATAGAGATTATAGTGGAAATAGAGTAACAGCAAAACAACAACAAACAATGGAAAAGACAAGTGAAATCAAGAGCTGGTTCCTTGAAGACATCAAAAATTGATCATTTAGCCAGATTGATCAAGGAAAGAGGAGGACTGAAATAAATAAATTCAGAAATGAAGGAGAAATAGCCACCAACACCACAGATAAACAAGAATGAAAAGACATGAAAAATCACATGCAAACAAACTGGACAACTTAAAAAAAAGAGGATAAATTCCTAGAAATGTAGAATCTTCCAAAAGGACTTAGGAAAAAGAAAATTTGAACAGACTTATTACTAGTAAGAAAATTGAATTGCTAAAAAACAAACAAACAAAAAATTCTCAAGGTAAAAAAGTTCTTTCCAGATGGCTTCGCAGGGGAATTCCATCAACCGTTAAAAAGAGTTAATACTTAATGTCAAAGTACTCCAAAAACTAAAAGAGGAAAGAAAACTACCAATTTCATTCTACAAGGCTGGTGCTACCATGACACCAAAACCAAAGATACCAGAAAAAAAGAAAAAAAAAAAAAAAAAAAAAAAAAGAACTACAGACCAATATCCCTGATGAACATAGATACAAAAATCCTCAATAAAATATTAACAAACTGAATTTACAAATGCTTTAAAGGATCGTTCACCACAATCAAGTAGGACTTATCCTAGGGATGTAATGGTAGTTCAGTGTTCACAAGTCCACCAAACAAACACATCACATTTAAGAGGAATGATGAAAAACGTATAATCATCTCAATACATGCAGAGAAAGTATTTGTTGAAATACAACATCCATTCACGACAAAAACTCTCAATCAAAAAAGTGGGCTTATAGAACCACATCTCAATAAAACAAAGGCCACCTACGAAAAACATACAGCTGACATTATACTCCATAGTGAAAACTGAAAACTTTTCTTTTAAAATCAGGAATAAGGACATCTAATCTCACCACTTTCATTCAATGTAATAGTGAAAGTCTTAGCTGCAGCAATGAGACAAGAAATAAAACACATCCAAATTGGTAAGGAGAAAGTAAAACTATCACTATTAGCAGATAACATGATATTATATAAGGAAAACTCTAAAAACTCCACCAAAAAAGCCAATTAGAATAAATAAATTCTATAAAGTTGCAGGATATAAAACAAACAGAAATCTATTGAGTTTCTATACACTAATAATGAGGTAATAGAAAGAGAAAGTAAGGAAACAATTCTATTTGCAAGTGCACCAAAAAAGAAAAAAAAAAAAAAAAAAACTAGGAATAAATTTAACCAGGAAGGTGAAAGACCTCTACTCTAAAAACTAAGACACTGATGACAGCAAATGTAAATGATACAGAGGAAATATAGATTCTGCTCACAGAAAGGACGAATATTGTTAAAATGTCAAAACTATCTCCAGACTCTGTCCATGTCTTATCAAAATACTAATAGATTTTTCACAGAACGAGAACAAAGAATCCTAAAATTCATATGGAATCACAGAAGACCTCAAGTGCCCAAAGCCACGTTGAGTAAGAAGAACAAAGCTGGAGATAGGAAATCCCAAATTTTGAAATATACTACAATGGTATAATGATCAAAACAGTATAGTAGTGGCACAAACAGACACACAGATCAGTGGAACAGTACGGAGATCCTGGAAATAGACCCGTGTCTACATGCTTGCTTAATCCATGACAAAGAAGGCAAGACTATACAACGGGAAGAAACAGTCCCCCAATGAACACTGCTGGGAAAACTGGACAGCTACATGCACAAGGTGACACTGGACCACTTTTTTATATCCTACACAAAAATAAAATGGGTTAAAAACCTAAATGTGGGATTTGAAACTATAAAACGCCTAAAAGAAAACTCAGACAGTGATCTCTTGGAGATCAACCTTAGTAACGTACTTATGGATATGTCTCCTTGGGTAAAATAAACCATTGGGACTACACCAACATTAAGACTTTTTGTACAGAAAAAAATAAAATGAGAAGAAAACCTACTAAGTGGGAGAATATATTTTCAATTAATAGTTCCATACATGACATAGTTATTGAGATTTTACTTTTTCAAAATCTGTAACTAGAAACAAATTACCCAATATTCAAATCCATGTTAGATATATATCATAGAAAAACAAATATATGACTATATAAAAGAACATAATAGACAAGTATCATTAAGTGAACTTGGGGACCTTTGCTTTTATTTTGAAAGCCAACTTATTTTTTTAAAGATTTTATTCATTCATTCATTCATTCATTCATTCATGAGAATCACAGAGAGAGAGAGGCAGAGACACAGGCAGAGGGAGAAGCAGGCTCCAGGCAGGGAGCCCGACTCAGGACTCGATCCCGGGTCTCCAGGATCATGCTCTGAGCCAAAGACAGAGCCTCAACCCCTGAGCCACCCACCCAGGTGCCCCTTGAAAGCCAACTTATAAGTGAGATATTTTTTAAATAATTTGATCAAAAGAAAAAATCCACTAAATTTTTTTTCACACATGACTATTAAAATGACAAGAGAAAACAACAGAATATGTATTATTTGTGTTTTAAAAGTCTCTACTAAAAATTCTTGGTTACTGCTGTTAAAAAAAATAAATGAGTCTACATCATGTCTTAGTGCAGGGCAGTTAATATTATTGTCAAGTTAAATCCATCTCCAAAATTTAAAAAAAATTTCTACTAGAACTAATGAAATTGATTCTGGTAGCTTCGCATTGCTGTTTTAACCTAAAGATGGGTCAAAAATTAAATAGCACATTGTCATTAAATATAAAGAGTCATATTTTATAAGGTTACATTATTTAGTCCAGAATATAAGTGGAAAGTTATAACTTTCTAGGAATTTCAATGTAACTAAATGCATTACAAAACTACATGCATCCTAATAATCAACAGTGATAAATTACAAAAAAAAAAAAATCACAAGTCTAAATTGTTGAATACAATATACTACAATAAAGAAAATAGGAAAAGTGAATGAAAGGAAAAGAAGGAATTAGAAAAAAAATGGAAAATTACTTGTGATACAATATGAGTCCTCATAACAATGTCTCACATCATCAAAAATATGTATAAAATAATAAATTTTGGCACTCTGAAAGCTGAGGAAAAATAATGTTCATCTTGGTTATGGGAACAAAGAAATATAGATATGATGATATAGATGGAAGGAGTCAATGAAAAATGGAAGAAATAAACTCATCTAAACCTCTAATAAATAGAATCCCTTTAAAAACAAGTCTGGCTTTAGAGTATCATAGTTGAAAGAATTAGAGTTGAAGCAAGTATAACCAAATTTCCAGAACACAGGGGGTCCCAAGCTAGTATCTGGATTCCATTCATATGGAATAATCATTCTTCATCACAATAGTAACAAGAATGATTTAATTATTTTTCACCAGCTTGCTCAGTAATCATCATGAAAGAAATAGTACTGGTTTCTTTTTTACATTTCATTTCTTTATTATTTTTAAATGGATAAAGTTGTATTTTTTAAAGTACTCCATTCTGCATGACCATAAGAATATTAAAATATTTCTTCCTCCTAGCAAATTATGATCTTTTGAAGAAACCAGGGACTCAAGAAATTAATATATAGAGTGTCTTACATAATTAGCATCTACTTCTTTATAATTGAAAACTTTCATATATGTGTGCTTGTTTATATGCACATAAAGTTCTGCAAAACCTTTAATAATTATAATAATATGTAATTTACTAAGTTCATAAAAATTTCAAGCATTTAGTCATTTCTGAAAGCACTCCTTTGGAATAAAAATGAACACATTCAAGAATTTATTTCAATATTTGCATGTGTTTTCTGTATCAAATATCAAATAAAGGTGTTTTTGAAAATCATTCTTAATGTGAAAATTCATTTATTATTATATTAATGATGTCTTCTATTTGTATGAGTACAAAGTTAATTTCTAATTCGAATTTAATCACATTTGAATAAAATCCCAAATCAGGGACGCCTGGGTGGCTCAGCAGTTGAGCATCTGCCTTTGTTTCTGGTTCCCAGAGGTCCTGGGATCGAGTCCCACATTGGGCTCCCCGCAGGGATCCTGCTTCTCCCTCTGCCTGTGTCTCTGGCCACCCCCCCCCCCCCGTGTCTCTCATGAATAAATAAATAAAATATTTTAAAAGAAGTCCCAAATCAGAAAAAAGGTCTGCATTTGACTTCCACATTTTAAAAAGACATTGACAAAATGAAAAAAGTTGAGCAAAACTCCCCAAACTGATTATTTTTTACATTTAGACCTAGTTAATTTAGACAAGATCACTGTGTTAATAGATCAACTTAAAGAATGAGTTTTCACAGGGGACCAGTTGATATTTCTTTTCTCTAAGGACTAAGACACACACAAAAAAGGAGTATGACATGAGGATTCAGATTAAAAACAATTTCCTGAAATTTTAGAGTTATTAAATATCATCAAGTGTTCTTGGGGCTGTGAATTGCCTTTGCAGATGCTAAAACTAATCATCTATAATCTCTACAGGAGAATATTTATGGTTTTACCTACCAAAAGTTGTACAGTGAAGGTAAGTGTATCTTGACATTGTGATATAATGACAAACTTTAGCTAAGGATTCTTCATGTATCTTTCTGTTGTTAATAAAGTAGATTAGAATTTTATTTTTTATTGTGGAGAAATTAAAGAGATTTAATCTTGCCACAATATGCATGTTCTCTTTGTTATAGAATGGGCTAAAAACAAATTTTTATCTTGAAAAATAGTTTTCATAGTTTCCACTATAGGATTCAAAATTTGCCTAACAAGCGCACAATTTCTCCTCTTTTTAAAAATAATTTAGATGGCATTTGCCTTTTTCACTTTTAAAAGTTTTCAAATTAATATTCATGAAGTTTTTATTTGCTAAATTAGTTCATATTTAATCTTCTAATTACCTCCTCCTCAAAACAATCAGTTCATTTATTATCTCAAAATATTAGAATTTAATCTAGGTGTCATTAACACCATTGGTTTTATGGAGAATCCTTATAGGAATGCAAATTCAAAGAATTATTAAAAACTGTAAGACAGTAAATAGGGAGGTGACAAATATTTAAACAAGACATTGTGATCAGAGGAATGAAAATTTATGTTTATTTTGGATTTCCTTGTCTTCTCAATCATTTATTTGCTTCGGGGAATTGCCTACCACAGAACTTCTAATACTTCTCAGAAGTTTCAAGATGTCAGCCATGTGTTTTTATTTTTCTTTCACTTCAGTTCTAAGCTTTATTTTGTGATTGGTGAGATTCACTTGTTTACATTTTATAGCTTACTATTGTGAAATGATCCAAAAGCAGTGACATTAATTAATATTTTGACAATAGATCCAAGTGACACTTGCCAAATAAAATTTTTCTTCATGTGTTGACTTGTAATACCCTCTCCTATATTCAGAATTATGTCAGGTCTTTCATACATTTAGCACCTTAATCATTTTTATACTCTTGAAGTCTTTTATATAATAATATCCATAAAAAATATATTTAGGGCATCAACTAAATTTCAGTCTATTCTTAAACAGTCTGCAAGTTCTTTTTTTTTTTTTTTGCAGTCTGCAAGTTCTTAATGAAGGGTTAGGTTTATGTTTTAAGGGAAAATGGAATCTATTTACATTTTCAGAATTAGAACTTTTGACATCATAAGTCATAGGAAATGAATATATTTGCATAATTACAAATTTATTTATTAAAATAATATTTCCCGCAATACATATAAATAAAAATTTTTCCAGAGTATATGGTGTTCCGAGCAGGCCTTGTTTGAATATTCCTTTGTCTTAGATTGTGTTCTTCAGGAAACAAGAGTATGAAGCTAAAGCTTATCTGCTACTATTTTACAGGGAAATACAACCTCTATCATGAGGGGAAAAAAGGCATCATGCAGGCAAGGAGAGACAGCCAATACAGAGCTATTTTGCCAAAAGGTGTTTAATTTTAGATGATTGCCTGAAGAGGTTGCAGGAACGATTGCACTTCAATGCGTCCACCCGAGTGGAAGAGTAGTCAGGCAGTGAGCAAGAAAAAAGAATGCTTACTAGTCTAAGATGTACTCTGTGTTTCTGGATGACACATGCTTTAGTGCCTGGTGGGTCTGTAGTGTTTCGTGTCCTAGTAATAGCAGAAAAAATCTCGAAGTTGGATAAAAGAAGGGCTCTTTACGAGAACAGACCTAGGCATGATGCAGTTGTGCTCACCTTCACCTATGGGGCCCCTTCAGTGAGGGCTGCTTCAGCAGTGACTGGGGGCGCTGAAACGTAATGCAAGGATGGGATCAGAGTTTAAACCGAAGGGGGCATCAAACTCAGCAGTCAAGATAAACAATATTTTAATGGAATATTTAAGAAAAATCAAAATCAATGCAAAAATTCAGGATAAACAAGATATTGAAACGGAAAACAAAGATAGGCTATTCATCAGCTTGGTGCCTCTGAGTTGTGCAAAGGGGGCAGCTCCTTGCAAGGAGTCACAATTTCCCAGACAACGTGGTCTCTCATGCGGTGTCCTTTTGGGCAGGTTTAGGACGATTGAGAGTGCTATGCTCAACGGATTCAGCAGTGTGGGTCCCGACATGCAGGCATGTGCATGTGTTCAATTGTTGAACATTGACTTTTTCTACTTAGTCCAAAATAAAGGAGAATATTTTGGTAAGTATCTATATAGGTGCTCATTTTTCTTTTTGTCTTATGCTCTAATATGACTCTACTTGACAAAGGTTTAAAAAAAACACACACAAAAACAACTAAAGGCCTACCAACAGGTGAGGACACTGAGATGTGAGGTGGTGCGCAGCAGAGTCTCATAGGCCCACTGTGTGGGTTTAATGTGTACTGGGTCGTCATGGCATAGGTGTCACTCAAAGGGCAGTACACACAGTCTCAAATTACTTTAATCACCTAAAAAAAATACTTGAGAAAATGTCCTTTTTTTTTCTTTTTGTATACTTTCACTGACTAGAATCTTACCTTTAAAATTCAAAGATAAATTATACTTTATTTAAAAATGCATGTGCTTTTCTTTATCAGCTTCTGCATGCCACAGTATTTATCTTTATGTTATCTTCTTGGACATGCACACAAAATCAGGATGTAAGAATAGCATTATTTTGCTTGGATTTTGACACATGTACCTATGTTTAGTTCTAGCATCCTTACCTTATCAGATGAGAACGCTTTGAAATTAATCAAGTATATGTCAAAAATAGGTTAAATGGGACTTTCCACTCTGTAGGATTTGACAGTTTTCTCAGTTTACATCATCACATGGAATTTTGTTCTTTAGTCTTTGAATGTGGTGAATCACATCAATCAATGTTCAAAACTTAAGCCAAAACTTGTCTTTCTGAGATAAATTCTACTTCATCATTATGTACTATCTTTTGTATATTTTGCTAGTGTTCATATATTAAAATTTTGTTAAAGACTTCTGCATTTACATTACTGAGTGATACTGTTATAAACTTTTACTGTTATGTTTTTGGTTTTACCATAGGGCAATGCTGTTCTCATAAAATAAACTTTCTCTTCCTTTAAATTTTTCAAAAGAAAAAGAATCCAGAAGTGGATTTTTATCAAGGATTTGTATTTTCTCCTTGATATACATCGACAGTAAAGTCAAACTGCTCTCAGATTTTCTTTATGGAAAAAAAAATAATTATTAATTTAAATGTCTTACCTTTACCTAATTATTTTAAATGACACTAGATAATAACTTGAATTCAAATGAATAACTAAGGGGTGTCAACAGAGTTGACAATATGCAATAAAATATAAAGACCGTATAAATATATTTTTGTATTTTTTATCTGATTTAAAAGAAACCTGTATAAAGCAAAATTATAAAACAGTTTTTAGTATATATAAAACCTGGTTCATAATATACAAAAAGTAATTTGGATGATAATAGTACAAAGTAATGGAGAGGCAATAGAACTGCACAAAAGGAGAGTTTTTATATAACATTGAATCTAAAGTAGGTTCTTGTAAATAAAGAGATTAATTTACACCTCAGAAAAAAACACTAAAAATATAACCCAAAAATTTTTGGTAAAATAAATAAAAAAGGAATTAAAATAGTTTACTTGAAAATACAAACTTCATGTAAAAAAACGAAGTAAACAAAAAAATTTAAATGAAAAATTATTAAAGTGGCAGACATAAAGAATACTTTGTTAGTAATTACATTGAAAGTCAATAGATTAAACACCCATTCAAAAGTCATAGATTGACATAATAGAATATCAAAAAACAAAAAACAAAACACGAACTAACTACAAGCATAGCTCTGAGATATTAACTATTAATTAAAATAGTTTACTAGAAAATACAAACTTCATTGACTCCTTAATTTCTTTCTTCAGTCTCATTGTTAGTGTATAGACACAGGCAATACCCTTTTTGAACTTGGCCACAGCAACTCCTTGCAAGATACGTCCATGAAGGCAAGGCAAACAAAAGCAAAAATGAAATATTGGAACTTGGGATCCCTGGATGGCTCAACGGTTTAGCACCTGCCTTTGGCCCAGGGCGTGATCCTGGAGTCCCGGGATCGAGTCCCGAGTCAGGCTTCCGTCATGGAGCCTGCTTCTCCCTTTGCCTGGGTCTCTGCCTCTCTCTCTCTCTCTCTCTCTCTCTCTCTCTCTCTATTATCAATCAATCAATCAAACAATTTTTTAAAAAAAGAAAAAGAAATATTGGGACTTAATCAAGATAAAAAGCTTCTGCACAGCAAAAGAAACAGTCAACTAAACTACAAGACAACCTACAGAATGGGAGAAGATATTTGCAAATGACCTATCAGATAAAGGGCTAGTTTCCAAGATCTATAAAGAACTTATTAAACTCAACAGCAAAGAAACAAACAATCCAATTATGAAATGGGCACAAGACATGAACAGACATTTCATCAAAGAAGACCCTACACATAGCCAACAAGCACATGAGAAAATGCTCTTCATCACTGGCCACCGTACAAATCAAAACCACAATGAGATCCCACCTCACCCCAGTGAGAATGGGGAAAATTAACAAGGCAGGAAACAACAAATGTTGGAGAGGATGTGGAGAAAGGGGGACCCTCCTGCACTGTTGGTGGGAATGTGAACTGGAGCAGCCACTCTGGAAAACTGTGTGGAGGTTCCTCAAAGAGTTAAAAATAGACCTGCCCTATGACCCAGCAATTGCCCTGCTGGGGGTTTACCCCAAAGATACAGATGCAGGGAAACGCCGGGACACCTGCACCCCGATGTTTCTAGCAGCAATGGCCACAATAGCCAACCTGTGGAAGGAGCCTCGGTGTCCATCGAAAGATGATGGATAAAGAAGGTGTGGGCTATGTATAGGCGACTCAGCCCAAAAATGCAGACAAGAGCTGCAGGAGAGGAGTTTAGGGCACATGTGTGGGGAGACACAACCAAGAAAAGGCTCAAGAGAGCAGTGGGTCTTTGAAGCAGACCCCTCCCCCCCCCGGGAGACTGAAGAGGAGGAGGAATGGGAGGGAATGCAATGGAATATTCCTCAGCCATCAGAAACGACAAATACCCACCATTTGCTTCAACGTGGATGGACCTGGAGGGTATTATGCTGAGTGAAGTAAGTCAATCGGAGAAGGACATTATATCATCTCATTTATTTTGGGAATATAAAAAATAGTGAAAGGGAATAAAGGGGAAAGGAGAGAATGAGTGGAAAATATCAGAGAAGGAGACAGAACATGAGAGACTCCTAACTCTGGGAAACAAATAAGAGGTAGTGGAAGGGGAGGTGGGTGGGGGCATGGGGTGACTGGGTGACGGGCACTGAGAGGGGCACTTGATGGGATGAGCACTGGGTGTTATGCTATATGTTGGCAAATGGAACTCCAATAAAAAAAAATATACAAAAAATAAATTTACTGCAGGGCACCTGGATGGCTCAGTCAGTTAACTCAGTCAGTCCAACTCTTGGTTTCTGCTCAGGTCAAGATCTCAGGGTCATGAAATTGAGCTCTGCATCAGGCTCATTGCTCTGTGGGGAGTCTACTTCCCTTTTATCTCTCCCTCTGCCCCTTTCTACTCATATTGTCTCTCTTTCTCTCTAAAATGAATAAATAAACCTTTCCAAAAAAATAATTAAAGATTAAAAAATAATGTATTGTTAAAAAATGCTAACCATCATGTGACTTTCATTGAATTATAACCACTAATCATAGATCACCATAACAAATATAATGAAAAAGTTTGAAATACTGTAAGAATTACTAAAATGTGGCACAAAGACACAAAGTGAGCAAATGCTGTCCAAGAAATGGCACCAATAGATTTACTTGCTCAGTGCAAGATTGCCACATACCTTCAGTTTGTAAAAAGAAAAAAAAAAGGGCAGTATCTTTGAAGTACAATGAATCAAAGCACGATAAAATGAAGTATGGTTATATATTCTATTTATGAGACATACTTTATTGTCAAAGACAAAAATAAGCTGAAATTAAAGTGACAGAAAAAGTATACCCTGAAAATCATAACTAAAAAATAGCTGTGATATCTACATCGTTGTAAAACTAGACCTTAAGCCAAAAATTACTGAGATAGAGAAAATTAGTTTATAATGATCCAAAGGTCAACTCATCAGGAAAACATTAAATTTATAAACATATACATGCCTAAACATAGAGCCCTGATAGCTATACAACAACTTACTCAACAAATCAGAATATATACCCTTTTCAAACATACATGAAGTTTTATCCAGAATAGAGTTGGATTAGGATGTAAAACAAATTTCAGTAACTTTAAAATGACTGAAATGATACAAAATACATTTTCCTACCGTAAAGGAATGAAAATGGAAATCAAAAAAAGAAAATTTTAGAAATTCACAAATATCTGCCAATTAAACAATACATTCCCAAATAATGAATGGATCAAAGAAAAAAAATTAAGAGAAATTAGAAAATGCTTTGAGATAAATTAAAATGAAAACATTCCAAAATGTATGGCCTGAAGGTAAAGCAATGTTTAGATGGAAATTTATAGTTATAAATAGTTACAGTAAAAAGAAGATAGACATCAAATAAAAAAATCTAATCTTCATCTAAAGAACCTAGAAAAAAATGGCACACTAAAGACATCATGAGCAAAATGAAGGAAACAATAAAGAATGAAAATAGATACTATAGAAGAACAATAAAGATATTTAACAAAAAAAAAGGTGGTTCTTTGAAAAAATAAACATATTAAGTAAACTATTACATAGACCTCAAAAACCAAGAAAAAAGAATAAAGTTTTAAAATAAAAAATGAGATAGGGATCATTACTACCAACCTTGAAGAAATAAAAATAATTATAAGGAAATGCCATTAACAATTTTATATATTTAGATAACAGATAAAATAAATCTCTAGTAATAAATAAGTAAATATTTCTAGAAAAACAAAAACTACCAAAAACATTCAAGAAAAAAAAAAAAAACAATGGTGCTTTAATATGTAAAGAGATTTAAGTTGTAATTAAGTAATTATCCATGGTTTCACTGGTGAGTTCTATCAAGGATTGAAATAATTTGTTAAAAAAAAAAAAAGAGAAAGTAACATGACATTCTTCTCCAGACTGCTCAGTACTTCTTCCTTTGACTACCCGCCTCATCTTTTCTGTTTTTTTTTTAATTTTTATTTAACTTCCAGTTAGTTAACATATAGTGTAATATTACAGGTTTAGAATTAGTGATTCAGAATGTACACACAACACCTGGCCACCGGCCCTCATCTTGAGAGAAATAGCTTCCCATTCCAATTTCTTCCTTACTTTACAAGCAAATGAGCATGTGTACTTGATCCTATAGTTCCCATTTCCTTATTTTTTCCATGTCCCACACAACCAAAACTATCAAAGCTAAAAAAATAAAACCTAATGGCTACCTGTGCTTTTAGCTACAAATTGCACTGCAAAATTTTAATTGGACTCTATGACGTAGCTAGCAGACTTTGGGGGTTGCTTTTGCTCTGAACTCAAAATAAAATCTCAGGTGTTACCACTTGGTAAGGAAAGGCCATCACACTGATCACCTAATCAATGACGGAGGAAACGGAGTAACAACACATTTGACCCTCATGCCTATCGTGCAGTAGTGCAGATGGAATCTTAAGTCTTGGCCCACGTCTGGAGAAGAATAACTGGGAGAAGAGGCAGGAGGTTGAGTGGGAAGGGGGCTGGTGAGAGGGCGGGTAACAGGTGGTCCCTGAAGCTACACTGGAGGTAGAAGAGAGACCTACAGGGCTGACTTAGGGCTCAAGCCACATAAGAAAGGAAGGAGGAGGAGGAAGAGGAGGGAGGAAGCAGGTGGAGGGAGGAAGAGGGGGCAGGGGGAAGAAAGTGAGCCTTTGCTGTTTACAGAACTGTCAATGAGGGGCACCTGGGGGCTCAGCAGTTGAGCGTCTGCCCTCGGCTCAGGGTGTAATCCCAGGTTCCCGGATCGAGTCCCACGTCGGGCTCCCTGCATGGAGCCTGCTTCTCCCTCTGCCTGTGTCTCTGCCTCTGTGTTGTGTGTGTGTGTGTGTGTGTGTGTCTCATGAATAGATAAATAAAATCTTAAAAAAAAACTATCATGAAAATGACTCCCCACCTTTGCCTAAACTTTCAAAAGGGATAGATTTTACCTAAAAATGACTCCCCTTCAAGTATATTTCTTAGAGAAAACTAGCCGTGTCTTTTGTTTTAGAAATCGGGGGCATAAAATTATCCAGACTTTATGTATACTTTCTTTATAATTAAAAATATTTCAGTCACAAGGGTTGCCTGGGTGACTCAGTAGGTTAAGCATTTGACTCTTGATTGTGGCTCAGGTCATGACCTCAGGGTGGTGAGGTCAAGCCCCATGTGAGGCTCCATGCGCAGCGTGCGGTCTTCTTGACATTCTCTCTCCCTCTGCACCCCCCGTACTCAGCCTGTCTCTCTCTCAAAATAAATAAAATCTTTTTTTTTTAAGAAAATATACTTCAATTACAAAAATATATGTAACTTTTGGTACTTTTTCTTTTCTCTAAGTAACCATCTTTTGGTGGCCCATCTTAGTTTGTCTTCCCCCAGAAGCAGTTATCAAGGCAAGGATATGAATGTGATTGGTTATTTGGGAACAGGTTTCAGTAAACCCTGTTAATGGGATGGTAAAGTGAGGCAGAAAAGAAAGGAAACCAATAAAGAGCATAAAGTTATCAAATGCAGACAAAAGGTACCCTGATTCCACTGGGAATTCTAAGAAAGTGTAGAGAACCGTCCATTGAATTGTTCCCATAAAAGGCAAGGGGGTGGGTATTTAAATGTCACCCCTCCTGCATCACTGCTGGGGGACTGCTTCAGGGGCATGGACTCCGAGGCAATTCCAGATTTCCCCTCTTGTGCTGAGCCCGTTCCGGCATCGAGATAAGCCTGGAAGACCAGAGATTTGCAGGTGACTCCAGAAAGCATCCCTGTGAAGGCGAGCGTCGAAGGCACACGGGTCACAAACAGCCACAGCTACATTTCCCTCACACAATAGGACAGAAATTCTGTTGGGCTTCCTCTACTCTATTCCATACCTCTGTAAATTTGGCAATGGCTTTACCCTTTTGCTAACTTGTGATTTTACCAATTTTTGAAAACTTCGCTATACCTTCTAACATTGTTTAGAATTTCCATAGATTCTTTTTATCTTCACCTTTATCAGAGGATCTGTTGGGAGGAGCTGGTGATACAAACTTGAAGATCCCAGCTGGAAATAAAGTACATTCAAAGTTACCCACACGGGTTTTATGGATTTGCCTTCTACCCCTAAGTCACTACCGCCAGCTCCCCGTTGATGCCACAATCCGTCTTGGAGCAGACTGACTACAAAAAACAAGCCAGGCATGCCGCTCTACTAATTCCCTTGTGTAAGTATTGCCATATGTTCTCACATATTGTATTTTCTAGGCCCCCGCAATTTATACTGTGGACCTCAATAAAATTGAGTTGGTTCTGGGGTAGTCAGCATGTGAAATGGTTTGGAAGAAAATGCTAATGATATTTCCTTTTGCCCATGTCACAGCTTTGGTAGCTCAGACATGGGCTGATAATTTAATAAAATCATTTCATGTACTTAGGTGGCTGGAAAATAGGATATAGAATATTATTTCTGAATTTGGAAGAATTTGAAGGACTAAAAAATGTTCCCAATCAGATTTAAGAGATAAAGAGATTATCAAGAAAAAAGTTCTAGTCCAACTATATTTTTGAAACAAAATTTTCATCGTGTAAATAATGAATATTAACATGCATTTATCCTCAAAGATGAAAACATTTAATTAAATGTAATAAATGTAAAATATTAATAAGACTTCTATGTTGGCATAGAGGTAAAATGTAAGTTGTACCTAATTTGAGTGTACAATTCTGAGTTATGACAAAT
Organism: Canis lupus dingo; assembly: GCF_003254725.2. Classification (NCBI taxonomy): domain Eukaryota; kingdom Metazoa; phylum Chordata; class Mammalia; order Carnivora; family Canidae; genus Canis; species Canis lupus. The sequence goes on from NC_064257.1 coordinate 63,389,414, forward strand.
GTATGTACCACATAGCTACCCTGCAAATAACATATAGAACGTTGCTACCACAGAAGCCCCTTGACCTTCGGCAGGCAATTCAGCAGATCTCATCAGCCTCTTCCCCCAGGAAACTACGGGTCTGATTTTCATCACTAGAAAATATTTTGCTGATTCTTGAAATTCATAGAAGACAAGACAATAATTTGCCTCTGTCTCTTGCTAGTTTGCTCAGCACAATGTTTTTGAGGTTTATTCCTGCCGCTGGATCAGTAGTGCCTTCCTCCCCCACCCCACCCCACCCCCCACCGGGCTATACTCCATTGCATGAAAATAAATCGAATCCTTTATGTGGACCATTTCTGATTCTTACTTGTATAAATACAGCTGCTGTAAGTATTCTCCAACATAGAGTTTCCAGTGCTTTGTTTTTTGTTTTTTTTTAATATATGTATTTCTTCAGTTCCTGTGCCCAATTCTACCTCAGGATAAAACTGCTGGATCATAGGGTAAACCTCAAGAGAAACTGCCAAGCTCTTTTCCACATGCTTTATCATTTTTGCAATCTTACCAGGCAAATGTGAAAATTCCATCTAATCCACTTCTTCACCACTTTTTGGTATTACCAGTTTTATTAATTTAAGTCACTGTAGTGGGTAGAAAATGTCAACTCATTTGGTTTTGTTTGCATTTCCATGGTTAATATGCTGAACATCTTTTCTGTATGTTCATTGACCACTTGTGTAAGAAAAAAATCTTTAAGAAAAAGTTAAAGAATTTTGCCTGAAAAAAAAAGATTTTTGCCTTTTATTTCTATTGACTTCTATTCTGCAACTTTGTAAAATTTGTTTATTGATTTTAGTTGCCTTCTATTTTTAGATTCAATACATGTTATGTAAACATTGTGTCATCTGTGGATAAGGACAGTATTCCTTCTTACTTTCTAATCTTTAGTTTCTTTTTCCTTCCTTACCCTATTACCCTAAACAAACAAACAAACAAAAAATACATTTAGTAAAGTATGGGAAAAAAAGTGATGGAACAAGCTTTTCATTGTTTCTAGGCTTACGAGAAAAACATAAAGTCTTTCATGATTGTCTTCATATTAGCTTTACATTTGTCATAAATAGCTTTGTCACAGTAAGGATGCTTCCTTCCATTTATAGTGTACCGAGAATATTTTTTGGAATGCATAATGAATTTTTCCGATTATTTTTCTTCATCTATTAATAATTATAGCATATTTTTAGTATATTGACTCATTTTTCTCTAGTACTTTAAATATGGCACTCCATTACCTCTTAGCTTACATGTATTCTGAAGAAATATCTGCTATGAATGTATCTTTTTCTTCTTCCTTTTCCTCTTCTTCTCCATCTTCTCCTTCTTCTTCTCCTTCTTCTACTTCCTCCTCTTCCTCCTATTCCCCCTCGTCCTCCTCCTCCTTTCTTCTTCTTCTTCTTCTTCTTCTTCTTCTTCTTCTTCTTCTTCTTCTTCTTCTTCTTCTTCTTCTTCTTCTTCTTCTTTATTCGTTTTCTCTCTATGTCCTTTTTCTCTGACTGCCTACAAGATTGTTTATTTTTCGTAGTCTAAAGATTGATGAAGATGTCTAAGTGTATATATTGATTTATCCAGTTATGGATAAATCAATAATTTTGGATCTGTAATTTGATGTTTATTAATAAAATTTGTCAGCCATTATTACTTTAAATGTTTTTTTGGCCCTTGTTATTTTTTCACTTTCTCTAGAATGCCAAGTGTATGTATTTTGAACTATTTGATATTGCCAATATAACCCCACAACTTTTAGATTCTCGATTATTTTATTTGTATGTTTATTGTCTTATTTTAGTCTTTTTACATTTTGTGTTTTAATTTGAATAATACTTATTAACCCATCTTCAAGTTCATTAATTCTTTTTTCAGCTATGTAGAGTGGACTCATAAGTGGCAAATAAAAGTATCTTTGACATATTTTATATTTCTAGTATTTTCACTTGGCTCTTGTTACTGAAGTTCCTCCTTTGCTTATGCATATTGTCCATCTCTTCCATCACATCTTATCAGAGTAATTAATATCATTATAAAATCCTTATCTGATCATTTCCCAAATTTGCTGAATGATTTCTTGGTAATGGGCATTTTTTTCAGGGTGTTCTTATTTTTGTTGTTTGGAGATGTGTGCCTTGAAATTTTTGATTAAATGCCAGACATTGTGTCCACAGCAGAGACCAAGGTAAACTGTATTATACCTGGAAATAAGGATCTTTCTATTTTTAGGAGATTAGTACTAGGAATGAAGTAAACCTAGTTTGGAGTTGAACTGACCTTGAATTTTTTTAATGCTGTGGATACTATCAGTGCCATCACAAGAGTATTTATTTAAATTGTGTAATCAAAAATATGTCCATGAAGAAAGATAAATATCAGTTTTTGTACTTTTTTATTTTATTATTTTATTTATTTTTATTTTTAGAGAGGGGTAAGGGGCAGAGGAGAGAGAGAGAAACAATCTTAAGCAGGATTAATGCCCAGCACAGAGCCCAGTGTGGAGCTTGATCTCACAACCCTGAGATCATGACCTGAGTCAAAATCAAGAGTTTGATGCTTAACCAACTGAATCACCCAAGCATCCCTCAGTTTTTGTACTATTTAAAAACAAAGTTCCTCACTCTGATATTTTTAGTGTTAATGGGTATAAAAAAATTAAAAATAAAAAAAGAAATAACTGATGTTCAAATCAAGAAGCAATTAAACAAGATAGAATAAGGAAAAGAAATATCAAATATATCAGAATACCACATATTCTCTGAAATAATAATAATATAAAACTTAGTTATTATTGAGAAATCTCTTTCATCAAGTCAAAATTTCTAAAGTTTGCTGAAATAATAGGAGCAATTATATTGGTTAAAGAAGCAACATAAAATAGGATATTATAGAGAAATAATTCACTACTTCATTCCATCTCTAATGCTCAAAAAGTAGGTTTAAATATTGGGAATGGAGGGAATAAATAGGGCAAATAATCATTCAAATGAAATCACTTGTAATAAACAAAATACATGGTTGAAAAATTTTGTTATTTAGGATTTTTTTTTTAATTTAAAAACAAACTCCAGGGATGCTTGGGTGGCTCAGCAGTTGAGTATCTGCCTTTGGCCCAGGGTATGATCTTGGAGTCCCATGATCCAGTCCCACATCAGGCTACCTGATGGAGTCTGCTTCTCCCTCTGCCTATGTCTCTGCCTCTCTCTCTCTCTCGTCTCTCTCTCTCTCTCTGTCTCTCATGAATAAATAAATACAATCTTTTTTTAGATAAAATAAAAATGAACTATATATTCAATAAAGGTCAATATGCAAGATATGGAAGGAACTCCTACAACTCAACAACAAAACAATTTGATTTAAAAAATAAATAAACAAAGAATATGAATAGATGTTTCTCCAAAGACATACAGCTGGCCAAAAGGCATGTAAATGATGCTCCACATCACTAATTATTAGGAAATGCAAATCAAACCCACAATGAGTTATCACATAACATCTACTAGAATTGTTATTATCAAAAAGACAATAAATAACAAGTGATAGGCTATGGAGGAGAAGGAACCCTTGTGCACTGTTGATACAATTGTAAATTGATACAATCACTTTGGAAAAAAAGTATAAAATTTCCTCAAAAAAATTAAGAATAAGGCTCTTATATGACTGAGCTATTCATAGTTGATTTCAACACTCCTTCATCAGAAATGGACAGATTCAGAAGGCAAAAAATCAGTAAGGACATCAACGAATTTAACAGCACCATCGATCAACTGGATGTAATTAACATCTATCAACCACTTCATCCAACAAAGCAGAATATACATTCTCCTCAAGCTCACGTGGCACATGAGATAAGATGAACCATAACACAAGGCCACAAATCATATCTTAACAAATTTAAAAGAGTAAAAGTAATACATTGTTTCTTTTCAAACCACATTGGAATTAAAATATAAATCAATAACAGAAACTAAATGAAAATTAAAATACAACTTATCAAAATTTATGGGACATAGTGAATATAATGCAGAGGGAAATTTATACATTGAATACACAGATTAGAAAAGAAGATATAAAATTAATCATCTAAGCTTGCACCTTGGAAAATGAATAACTAAATGAAATCAAAAGTCAGGATAATAAAAGAAATAAAATGTGAGTAGTGAAATTGAAGATAGAAAATCAATAGAGAATAAAACCAAGGGCAATTAGGAAATAAAAAGATGAAACAAGTTGATAATATCGAATTTAAAGAGAGGACATCATTATAAATCACATGGACATTAAAAAGACAATAAAGGAATAATATAATCAGCTCTAAGCCCATAAACTTTATAGACTAGTTGAAATGGGTCAATTTATTCAAAGACATCTTCTGTCAAAACACACACTAGAATATAGATAATATTAGAATAGCAAAAATGAATCAATAATTAATAACCTTCAAAAACAGAAAGCACCAGGTCCAGATGGGTTCACTGATGAATCCTGCCAAACATTCAAAGAAGAATTTCCAATTTTCTATAATCTCTTTCAAAAGATAAATTAAAGTAAATCCTTGGTAACTAATTCTATGAGGCCTATTATCAAAACCAGACTAAGATGTTAAAACAAAACCAAAGACTAATATCTCTGATGAACATAAATGCATACACTCAAAAAATTAATAAATTAAATCCAACGATCTATAAAAATTTGTTTATCATGACCAAATGAGATTTATGAAATTATGCAAGGCTGATTCAAAATTCAAAAATGAGTAATTTTAATTAAGTACATAGCTTAATACATCATATTACTAAACTAAAGAAGAAAAATCACATTATAGCAATAGATATAGAAAGAGCATTGACATAATCCAACATCTATTTCTCTGCTAACTAGGTATAGAAGGACAACTTTCTTAACTCGATAAAATTATCCACCAAAATTCTAAATCTATCACACAAGAAGCTCTCTCACTAAAATCAAGAACAGAGGAAGCATACCACCACTCACCACTCTTTTCCAACATTGAACTGGAAGACCTATATCTAATTCAATAAGAAAATAAGACATATACAGATTGGAGAGGAAATAATAAAACAATTTATTCATGGATATATCATGGATATAACAATTTATTCATGTAGATAATAAGCCATATAGAAAATCTGAAAGAATTGACAAAAAATAAAAATAAAAATAAAAATCCTGGAACTAACAAATGATTATAATAAGATTCCAAGATACAAGGTTAACATATAAAGATAGCCACTTTCCTACATATTATATATTCTAGCAATGATCAAGTGGAATTTAAAATTAAAAAAACAGTGCCATTTACATTAGCACCTCAAAAATGAAATACTTATGTATAAATCTAAAAAAAAAAAAAAGCTTTAAGATCTATATGGGAAAACGACACAACTCTGATGAGGAAATTTTAAAAAGAGCTAAATAAATGGAGAGGTATTACAAAGTCATGGAAAGAAAGACTTGATATTGCCAATATGTTGACTGATTTTTTACAATTGTAGTAAAAATCCTGTAAGTTTTTGTGGATATAAGCAAACTGATTCTAAAATTCTTATGGAGAGGCAAAATACCCAAAATAGGCCATGTAATAATGAAGCAGAAGAACAAAGTTTAAGAATTAACACTACTCAACTCAAAGACCTACTGTAATGCTACAATAATCAACAGTACAAAAATGGGAAAGTGAATTAGAGGAACAGAATAGAGAGCCCCAAATTTACCCATGCTAATATAACCAACTACACTTTGGCAAAGGAGTAAGCACAAAACGGTGGAACAAAAAGTGTTGGAACAACAGTTCACCACATGTGAGGAAAAAAAAAATCTAGACACAGATTTTATACCCTTGATAAAAATAACCTAAGAAAGGATCAAAAACTTAAATAAGCTAACATTGGATAAAATATAAATGGGAGTGGGTATCAAAGACTTTCAAACAATCAGAAAGCAATTAACAAAATGGCAATAAATAAATCCCTATCAATAATTACTTTAGAAGTAAATGAGGTAAATACTCCAAAAGGAAGAAACAAAGAAACAAAGAGAGAAAGGGAAAAAGAATGAACATAGGGTGACTAAATGGATAAAAAACAAGACCTACTATACAGTGCCTACGAGAAACTCACTTTAGATTTAAGATACACATAGAAAGAATGTGAAGAGATGGAAAAATGTATTACAGGCAAATGAAAAACAAGGGAAAGGTGAGATAGCAATACTTATATGAGACAATACATAAGTTGTAATAAGAGACAAGGAGATTACACGATAATAAAGGAATAAATCAAACAAGAAAATATATCACTTGTAAATCTTTATGTACCCAACACAGGAGCATCTAAATATATATAGGAAATAGTAACTGATACAAAAACAGACATTGACAGTAATAAAACAATAGTAGAGCACTTTAACATTCCACTTCATCAATGAATAAATTATCCAGATAGAAAAAGGAAATATTGACCTTGACAAACATTAGACCTAATCAACCTAAGAGATAAAACAACCATTTAAAAACAAAAACAAAAACAAAACCCAGCAGATTACATGTTGTTCTCAAGTGCACATAAAACATTCTCCAGGAGAGATACCTTGTTAGGCCAGAAAATAAGTCTCAATAAATTTAAGAAGACTGATTTATCAACATCTTTTCCAAACACAATGATATGAAACTAAAAACAGATTACAAGAAATCTGGGGAAACACACACACAAGTAAAAAACAGCATGCTACTAAGGAACTATGGGTCAATGAAGAAATCAAAAGAAATCAAAGAATACCTTAAGAAAAATAAAAAATGAAAACAAAACTTGGAATTAATGAGGTGCAGTAAAAGCAGATCTAAGGGAAAAATATACAGAAATACAGGCTTACTTCAAGAAACAAATGTCAAACACACAATCTAACCTTACATCTATAGGAATTAGAAAAAGAGTAAACATAGCTCAAAGTTAGTAGAAGGAAGGAAATTATAAAGAGTGGAAATAAATAAAATAGAGATAAAAAAAAACAATAGAAAAGATAACAAAATTAGGAACTGGTTATTTGAAAAGATAAAACTAACAAACCTTTAGTAAGACTCATCAAGAAAAAAAGGGAGACCCAAACAAAATCAAAAGTGAAAAAGAAGTTAAAATCAAACCCACAGACAAATGGATTAAAAAGACTACTGTGGAAAATGACAACAAATTGGACAACCTAGAAGAAATTGACTCATTTCTAAAAAACATGCAATCTTCCAAAACTCAGGATGAAATAGAAGATTTGAACAGATCAATTACTAGCAATTAAATTGAATTAGTAATGAAAAACTTCCTGACAAATAAAAGTCTGGGAACAGACAACTTCACAGGTGAATTCTTCTAAACGTTTAAAGAGGAGTTTCTCCTTCTTTTGAAATTAAGCCATTTCAAAAAAAAAAAAAAAAGGAAGAGGAAGGGATGATACCAAGGCCAGCTATACTCTGATATCAAAACCACAGAGAGATATTGGGAAGAAAAGAAAGAATAGTCTTCTAGAGGAGAGAATGAGATGGCCGAGGGGTAGGAGACCTTCGCTTCACCTGGTCGCAGGAATTCAGCTAGACAGCTCCTAAATCATTCTGAACACCTGCAAACTCAACCGGAGCTATAATAGCTGCAACTCCACCAATAGAAAAGTGGCCACTTTCTGCAAGGCAGGAGGTGAGCAGTGAATCTGAGGCAACAGGGGGAGGGGTGGAGAGAGCCTCCAGGTGGAAGGCGGTGCAGCAGCAGAGCACAAAATCAGAACTTTTACAAGTGGGCATGACCCCAGGTGGGACAGTGTTGCCTCAGGACCTCGAGGTCACAGGAAGACCAAGGGCGCCTGAAGGTGGCGGAGGTCCCAGGCATCCCTGAACTACACACCAGGGTGACATCAGCACCCCTGTTCTGAGAGCTGGGCCCACAAACGGCAGGACCAGTGAGATCTCCACCTCCCCCAGGGGGAGAGGTGCTGGAGTCTGCAGGGTTTAGAGACTTGAAGTGGGGCGATGTGCCTGAGATAGAAACACTGAGTCACAGGCTGGAGGAGCAGAGTGTGGACAGAGACTGAGGAGACAGGCATGACTGCCTGCTCTCACCTGAGGGTGCCCCGGAGAGTCAGATCCCAGGCCCCCAGCCCTGGGGGCAGAGGTTGGGAGGCTGCCTTTCACTCCCATCCTCTAGAGCTTTGAGGAAAGCCTTCAGGGAACAAAAGCCACAGAGAGCAATCCAGAGCCACCGACCTGGCCCGAACCCCTGGAGGGGGAGGGGGGGCAGGACCATTCTCCCTGGGCAGACACCTCCCCTGGAGGATCAGCAAGGACAGGCGGCCAAGACCAAGGTTACCAATCACTCAGGACTGCAAAACTCCATGCAGGGGAATATGGCATATAGAATTTGTGGATTCCCCCCCATGATTCTCTAGTTTTTCAATTTTAATTTGTCTCTTTCCTTTTTCAACTAGTTTCTTATTTTATCAACTTTTTAAAACATCTTTTTTAATTTTAATTTTTAGTTATGTTCTATCCTTTCATTGTATTTAATTTTATTTTTGTATGTATATAGATTCACTTTTTTCTTTTCTCTTTTTGTTTTATTAAAGTCAGTCCTTGTAAAAATTCATCTTTACAGTTACATTCTATCCTTTTAATGTATATTATTTTTGTATATATAAATACACATATATATATATATGTTTTTTTTTCTTTAAAATTTTGAAATCTAGTTTCTTCTAAAAACCAACCAAAATATACTTAGGATATAGTGTATTGCTCTGCTCTATTCACCTATTGGTTTATATTTCTTCATTTTTTTTTGTCTTTTAATTTACATTTTTACAGTTACGTTTTGTTCTTCTATTGTATTTAATTTTTTGTACATATATAAGTTTTTCTTTCATCACAATATTGGGATCTAGTTGTCTAACAAATGGACCAACGTACACATGGATCCAGTGTATTACTCTATTCTATTCATCTGTCTGATTATATTTTTATTTTTTAACTTTTTTTGTCAGTTTTGAGTCTCTTCTGATTTGTTTACTGTATATTTCTCTGAGGCCATTGTTGACATTTTAATATTTTGTTCTCTCTCTCATTTATCTATTCTTCTCTGGACAGAATGACAAGATGGAAAGAGGCAATAGCTACTGTCAGGACCCTAAAAGATATGGATATAAGTAAGATGCTGGCCTTGAAAAAAAGCTTAGGAGACACTAGAGAATCCCTTTCTGGAGAAATAAAAGAGCAAAAATCTAATCAAATTGAAATTAAAAAAAAAACTATTAATGAGATGCAATAAAAAATGGACACTCTAACTGCTAGGATAAATGAGGAAGAGAGATTTAGTGAAAGAGACGACAAAATGATGGAGAATAAAGAAACTGAAAAAAAGAGATAACTAACTACTGGATCATGAGGGGAGAATTGGAGATGTCAGTGATACTACAAAATGAAAGAATACTAGAATTGGCTTTCCAGAAGAAGAGGAAAGAGTAAGAAAGACAGAAGGTATATTGGAGCAAATTATAACAGAGAACTTCCCTAATCTGGAAAAGGAAACAAGCATCCAAGTCCAAGAGACACAGAAAACCCCAGTTGGAATCAATAAAAAATAGGTCAACCCTTGACATATAATAGTGAAACTTGCAAATCACACAAAGAGAAAATATTTGAAAGCAACTGGAGAGGGACATCTGGGTGGCTCAGTGGTTGAGTCTCTGCTTTTGGCCCAGGGCATGACCCTGGAGTCCTGGGATCGAGTCCCACATCAGGCTCCCTGCATGGGGCCTGCTTCTCCCTCTGCCTGTGTCTCTGCCTCTCTCTCTGTGTCTCTCATGAACAAATAAATAAAATCTTAAAAAAAAAATGAAATGAAAGCAACTGGGGACAAAAAGTCCATAACCTACAAGAGTAGAAACATTAGATTGAAAGACCTCTCCACAGAGACCTAGCAAGCCAGAAAGGGCTGGCATGATATATTCAGGGTGCTAAATGATAAAAATATGCAGCCAAGAACATTATCCAGTAAAGTTGTCATTCAAAATAGAAGGAGACATAAAGAGCCTCTAGGACAAACAGAAACTAAAAGAACTTGTGATCACCAAACCAATCATACAAGAAACATTAGAAGGAATCCTTTAAGTGAAGAGAGAGCCCAAAAGTAATGTAGACCAGAAAGTAACAGAGATGATGTATAGAAATAGTGATTTACAGGTAATAAAATAGCATCAAATAAATTCATGTCTTCTAATACTTAGTCTGAATGTAAATGGGCTAAATGCCCCAAATAAAAGACACAGGGTATCAAAGTGGATAAAAAAAGTAAGACCTGACCCTATGATGTCTTCAAAAGACTCATTTTAGACCCAAAGACACCCCAGATTGAGAGTGTGGGGGTGGAAAACCATTTATTATGGTAATGGATCACAGATAAAAGCTGGGTTGGCAATCCTTATATCAGAAAAATTAGATTTTAAACCAAAGACTGTAATAAGAGAAAAGTGGCGCACCTGGGTGCCTCAGTGGTTGAGCATCTGCCTTTGGCTCAGGTTGTGATCCCAGGGTTCTGGGGTTGAGTCCTGCATCAGGCACCTCTTGGGGGTCCTGCTTCTCCCTCTTCCTGTGTCTCTGCCTCTGTGTGTGTGTGTGTGTCATGAATAAATAAAAATTAAAAACAAAAAACTTAAAAAAAAGATGAGCAAGGACACTATATCATAGTTAAAGGGTTTACCCAACAAAAATTTCTAACTGCAAACATTTAAGCCTCTCACATGAGAGCAGCCAATTATATAAGCCAATTAATAAAATTAAGGAAATACATAGATAATAATACAATAGTAGGGGACTTTAACACCTCACTCACTTCAATGGATAGATTATCTAAGCAGAAGATCAACAAGGAAACAAGGGTTTTGAATGACACACTGGACCATATGTACCACAGAGATATTCAGAACATTCCATCCTAAAGCAGTAGAATACACATTCTTCTCAAGTGCACATGGAACATTCTCCAGAATAGATCCCATACTGTGTCACAAATCAGGTCAATTGATCCTAAAAAAAATTGGGATCATTACCTACATATTTTCAGATCATGCTTTGAAACTGGCACTCAATCACAAGAGGAAATTTGGAAATAACTCAAATAAATGGAAGTTAAGGAGCATTCTAATAATGAGGGAACTAGTCTACAGGGAATTAAAGAGGAATTAAAAAAAATCATGGAGACAAATGAAAATAAAACGACAACTACTCAAAATCTTTGGGATGCAGAACAAAGTGGTCTTATGAGGGAAGTATATAGCAATATAAGCCTTTGTCAAGAAGCATGAAGGTCTGAAATATATAACTTAACCTTACACCTAAAGGAGCTGGAGAAAACACAGCAAATAAAGCCTAAATCCATCAGGAGAAGAGAATTAATAAAGATTAGAGCAGAAATCAATGAAATAGAAACCAAAAGAACAGTAGAACAGATCAATTAACCTAAGAGCTAGTTCTTTGAAAGAATTAATAAGATTGATAAACCACTGGGGAGACTTATCAAAACGAAAAGAGAAAAGACCCAAATAAATAAAATCATGAAAAGAGAGAGGTCACAGCCAACACTGAGGAATTACAAACAATTATAAGAACATATTATGAGCAACTATATGCCAACAAATTAGGCAATCTGGAAGTGGATGCATTTCTAAAGATGTATAAACTACCAACACTGAAACAGGAAGAAAAAGAAAATCTGAACAGAGTCATAACCAGCAAGGAAATGGAAGAATGCATCAAAAACCTCCCAACAGGGGAACCTGGGTGGCTCAGTGATTAAGTGTCTGACTTTGGCTCAGCTCCTGGTCTTGAGGTCTGAGGATGGAGTCCCACCTTGGGCTCCCCACAGGGAGCCTGCTTCTGCTGGTGTCTCTGACTCTCTCAGTGTGTCTCTCATGAATGAATAAATTAAAAAACAAAACAAACAACAACAACAACAACAAAAAAAAACTCCCAACAAATAAGAAACCAGAGCCAGATGGCTTCCCAGGGGAATTCTACTAAACATTTAAAGAAGAATTAAAATCTATTCTTCTGAAGCTGTTTTAAAAAGAAAAATAGAAATGGGATGATAACCTCCATACTCATTTTATGAGCCCAGCATTATCTTGATCCCCAAACCAGACAAAGACCCTACAAAAAGTAGAATTACAGACTACTATATCTGAAGAATGCGGCTGCAAAAAATCTCACCAATACTAGCCAATAGGATCCAACGTTACATGGAAAGGATTATTCACTACAACCAAGTGGGACTTATTATTGGGCTGCAAAGGTGGTACAACATCCAGAAATCAATCAACATGATATACTACATTAACAAAAGAAAGGACAAGGACCATATAATCCTCCCAATAGATGCAGAAAAAGCATTTGATAAAGTTACAGCACACTTTCTTGATTAAAACTCTTCACAGAGTAAGGATAGAGAGATTATATCTCAATATCATAAGAGCCATATGCAAAAAGCCCACAGTGAATATCATTCTCAATGGAGAAACACTGAGATCCTTTCCCCTAAGATCAGGAACATGACAGGGATGTCCACTCTCACCACTGCTGTTCAACATAGTCCTAGAAGTACTAGCCTCAGCAATCAGACAATAAAAAAGAAACAGAAGGCATCCAAATCAGCAAAGAAGAAGTCAAACTCTCACTCTTTGCAGGTGACATGATACTGTACATAGAAAACCCAAAAGACTCCACCCCAAGATTGCTAGAAGACATACAGGAAAATAGCAAAGTGGCAGGATATAAATCAATGCACAGAAATCAGCTGCATTTCTATACAGTAACAATGAAACAGAAGAATGTGAAATTAAGGTGCCAAACTCATTTACCACTACATCCAAATCTGGGGCAGTGGTTGGGCATCTTCTTTGGTTCAGGTCCTGATCCTGGGGTCCTGGGATTAAATCCTGAACCAGGCTCCTCACAGAGAGCCTGCGTCTCCCTCTGCCTATGTCTCTGCCTCTGTGTGTGTGTGTGTGTGTGTGTGTGTGTCATGAATAAATAAATAAAATATTAAGAAAAAAAAACAATTGCATTCAAATCCATTTAATACCTAGCAATACACCTAACCAAAGTCGCAAAGGATCTGTACTCAGAAAACTATAGAGTGCTCATGAAAGAAATTGAGGAAGACACAAAGAAGTGGAGAAATGTTCCATGCTCATGGATTGGAAGAACAAATGTTGTTAAAATGCCTCAGCTGCCTAGAGCAATCTATACATTCAACACAATCCCTATCAAAATACCACTAACTTATTTCACAGAGATGGAACAAATAATCCTAAAATTTGTATGGAAGAAAAGACCCTGGATAGCCAAAGAAATGTTGAAAAGGAAAATAAAACTGGTGGCATCACAAGCTCTATTACAAAGCTGTTATCATCAAGATAATGTGGTCCTGGCACAAAAACAGACACACAGATCAATGGAACAGAATAGAGAACCCAGAAATGGGCCCTCAACTCTATGATCAACTAATCTTTAACAAAGCAGGAAAGAATATCCAATGGAAAAAAGTTTCTTTAACAAGTGGTATTGGAAAAATCAGACAACCACTTGCAGAAGAATGAAACTGGAACATTTCTTCATACCACATACAAAAATAGACTCAAAATGGATGAAAGACCTAAATGTGAAACAGGAACCCGTCAGAATCCTAAAGAGAACACTGGCAGCAACTTTGTGACCTTTGCCCCACAGCAACTTCTTACTAGACACACCTCCAAAGGCAAGGGAAACAAAGGCAAAAATGAACTATTGGTACTTTACAAGATAAATAGGAAATAGTAGACAAAACCAAAAGACAACCAACACAATGGGAGAAGACACCTGCAAATGACATATTAGATAAAGGGCTAGTATCCAAGATCTATAAAGAACTTCTCAAATTCAACATCCAAAGAACAAATAATCCAATCAAGAAATGGGCAGAAGACATGAATAGACATTTCTCCAAAGAAGACATACACATGGCCAACAGACACATGAAAAAATGTTCCACATCACTCAGCATCAGAAACCACACCAGTCAGAATGGCTAAAATAAACAAGTCAAGGAATGACAGATATTGGAGAGGATGTGGAGAAAGGGGAACTCTTTTACATTTTGGTGGGAATGCAAGCTGGTGCAGCCACCTTGGAAAATAGTGTGGAGGCTCCTCAAAAAGCTGAAAAACACAATGAGATCCCACCTCACACCAGTGAGAATGATGAAAATTAACAAGACAGGAAACCACAAATGTTGGAGAGGATGTGGAGAAAGGGGAACCCTCTTGCACTGCTGGTGGGAATGTGAACCGGTGCAGCCACTCTGGGAAACTGTGTGGAGGTTCCTCAAAGAGTTAAAAATAGATCTGCCCTACGACCCAGCAATTGCACTGCTGGGGATTTACCCCAAAGATACAGATGCAGTGAAACGCCAGGACACCTGCACCCCAATGTTCACAGAAGCAATGTCCACAATAGCCACACTGTGGAAGGAGCCAAGATATCCATTGGCAGATAAATGGATAAAGAAGATGTGGTCTATGTATATAATGGGATATTCCTCAGCCATCAGAAAGGATGAATATATACCATTTCTATCAACATGGATGGAATGGAGGTTATTATGCTGAGTGAAATAAGTCAATTGGAGAAAGACAATCATCATATGGTCTCACTCACATGTGGAATATAAGAAGTAGTGAAAGAGACCATAAGGGAAGGAGGGGAGATTAGTGGGAAAAATTAGAGAGGAAGACAAACCATAAGAGACTCCTGACTCTGGGGAAAGAAAATGATTGTAGAAGGGGAGGTAAGTGGGGGGTGGGTTACTGGGTGATAAGCAATAAGGAAGGCACTTGATGGGATGAGCAATGAATGCTATGTAATATGTTGGCAAATTCAATTCATTTTTTTTAAAAAAGGAGGGTATATGATGTAATAAGCACTGGATATTATAGAAGACTGATGAATCACTGACCTCTACTTCTGAAACTAATAATTCATTATATGTTAATTAATTGAATTTAAATTAAAAATTAAAAATCATTAAACATAAATTAAAATTAAAAAATTATAGTCCAACAACACTCAAGAATATAGTTCTTAAAAAAATTAGCAAGCCAAATTCAATATTACACTGAAAAATCATATACCATGATCAACTGGGATCTAGTCAAGGAATGCAAGGATAGCTCAACATCTTAAAATCAACATGATATACCACATTGACAAAAAGGATAAAAATTACGTAATCATCTCTACTGATGATGCACTTGACAAAATTCAACATCTATTTATGATAAAAACTCAGCCAATTAAGTATAGAGGAAGCAAACAAAACAATGGACATATGTGTATATGACATACATATAGCTAGCTATCATCATATTCAATAGTGAAAAGTTGAAGTTTTTTCTGTAAAATAAGGAACAAAACAAGGATGTATATTTTTCCACTTTTATTCAATATATTATTAAAAAATCCTAACCTCAGTAATCCAAATTAGGAGAGAAGTAGAACAGTCATAGTCACAGATCACATGATATTATATAGAGAAAACCCTAAGTCTCCACTCAAAAACTGTTAGAAATAATGAGTGAAGTCAGGGTGCCTGGGTGACTCATTTGGTTAAACTTCTGACTTCAGCCCAGGTCAAGATCTTAGGGTTGGAAGATTGAGTACCAGTTAGGCTCCACACTCGGGGGAGAGTCTGCTTGTTCCTCTGCCCTTCACCTCCACTCATGTACTTATTTCTCTCTCTCTGTCTCTCTCTTTCTCAAATAAATAAATAAAACATATTTTTTAAAGTATTGAACTCAGTGAAGTTGCAGGTAACAACATCAAAATATAAAAATGGGTTGTATTTCTATACATCAATAATGAAGTAACGGAAAGAGAGATTACTAAAACAATCCCATTTGCAATTGCATCAAAGAGAATAAGATACATAGGAATACATTTAACCAAAAAGGTACAAGATTTCTACTCTGAAAACTATATAAAATAATACTGATGAAAGAAATTGAATAGAATACAAACAATGGAAAGATACTCTAGGCTCATAGTTTCAAAGAATTATTCCTGTTAATATGTCCATACTTCCTAAAGCAACTACAGATTCAGTGCAATCCTTATCAAAAAGCCAATAGCATTTTTCACACAACTAGAAAAAAATAGTATTAAAATTTGTTTGAACCACAAAAGACTCTGAACATTCAAAGCAATCTTAAGAAAGAATAATGAAACTGAAATATTGTCCAAGAATATACAAAGGAGAAAAGATGGCGTTTTCAATAAATGGTGTTGGGGACATTTCCTGGACAGCCACGTGTAAAAGAATGAAACTAGACTGCTTTTTTACTTTTTTACAAATAAAAGCCACAATGAGCTATGACCTCACACCTGCTAGAATGGCTAAAATTAAGAAGTCAAGAAACAAGTGTTGCTGAGAATGTGTAGAAAAGGAACCCTCATGTACTGGTGCATGGTAACAGAAACTGGTACAGCCATTGTGGAAAACAGCATAAAAATTCCTCAAAAAGTTAATAGAAATACCATACGATCCAATAATCTCAATATTGGGTATTTACCCAGAGAAAATAAAACACTCATTCAAAAATGCATATGATCCATGTGTTTATTGCAGTATTATTTACAATAGCCATGACATGGAAGCAGCCGAGGTGTCTAGGTTATATATATATATATATATATATATATATATATATATATATGAATATTTTAATTTTATATTTTAAATATTTATAAATATAAATATTTATATTTTTATAAATATAAATATATTTTATAATATAATATAAATATAATATAATATAAATATATTGTAATTGCCCAAACTAGGGAGCAACCAAATAATGACTGCGCAAACCTTGGCTGCCTATAAGGTAGGCCTAAAACTCTGTCACTTAATCGTTGTAATTGTACAGCAGGGCAAAATGGAACATCCATAAAAACTAGGAACTACAACAGGCACTAATTTTATCTAAGATGCCAAAATTGTCCTTTCGAGCCAAGAAAGGGTTTTGCAGAGTCCCTACCATCACCCGCACGCAGCCCCTATGATGTCGGGGGGCCTGTTGTACCTAACGTCCCCCTGTTCTCTTGTACCCTGGAGCTGTATGTAATGAAAGAACACTAGCGATGAAAACTCAACTTATTCTGCAATTTATGAGAGGGTAATAAATTGCACCAGTGATCTCTTGTAGCAGTAAATTGTAGTTTACTCTTTATCATGTGTTTCTTCGGACCCACAAGGTAACATATTTCCTTATCGGTTTTTAGAAATAAATCTGTGAAGGTTTTACAACTAAATCTCATGAACCATGATGAGTTTTCCATCATTCTTGATTTTCTTCTTCACTTATTCCCTTATATCATGCCATGTAGATAGATGAATTTCATACTAGCCTATTAGATGTAATTCTTCACATTTTTCTTTTTAATTTTATGGATATATTCTGTCCTTTTTTTTCTCTTTAGTGCCACTACTTTAAGGTCAGATGTATAAAAGCCACGAAAAAATTTCCACGTGGTATATAACGTTCAAAATCCTGCAATGTTATGCAAATTTGACACTGCTTTGAAATGCTCTTAGCGACCTTGCATACAAACTCAGTTGTGTTGAAAATTAAGAGAGATATTAATTTAGAACATCTAGCATGTTCCCATTTTTTATCTTCAATCTTGAGGAATTTCTAATGAAACTGCTAACATAGAAAATCTTGAGCTTAACTGAAAATAAAAAAGTGGCAAACTTTTAACTGCTCTGTTTTTGAGTGTTTTTATTGCATTTCCCTTTTTGTTAAGGAGAACATTATGATGCAACCATATTTCTCCAAGTAGCTGTGTTTATTAAGTCATCTTTCAGAAATGTGTTGAATGTGGTAGGCGTAATTCTCTTCCACGCATTTCTCTTGCTGGTCCACAAAGATTATTCATCATCTATGTTTTACATAAACATGTTTTTAATGCATTAAGTAACTTTGACATACGTAGGAAGTTTGAGGTAATCTCAGCAGAAAGAAAAATCAGCAGTAAATTGCTACTGTTTATAGTTTTGAATAAGGTAGCCATTGTCTTAAGAGATCAAGTCACATCTTGAGATCACAGGAAAATTTTAAATGTAAGTCTTCAATATCTTGATTTAGTGTTTATGTACTTGACTTAAGTAATAAAAGTTTTCTGGAAAGTACTAAGGTTAATTTTCTAAAAATTAGTTATTCTAAACTTAAAAAATATATTTTTAATAAAATTATAAAACAAAATATAGATTTTAATAGTGTTTTCTTTGTATTATCATCACTTTTCACATTTAATTTTTTGTTTCCTTATTTGGCTTGAAACAGATTTTGTAAAATAAGCATTTTCCTTAGAGTATCTTGCTAGTTCATTATCTAGTTTAGGACCATAGCTACTTATGAAAAATTATTTTTTTCTGCCAATGAAATCTATATAATGTGATAATTTTTAAATCCATTACTGGTAACATTTTCATATGTATTAATAATGAAGATGAATGAATTTAGAAGTGACTAAGGCTTAAACAACATATTACTTTTTAGACTGCAAGAATTGCATTTTTGAAAAAAAAAAAAAAAAAAAAAAGAATTGCATTTTTGGAATCCTATCTAGTATAAAAATATACATAATTATCCAATGAAATTTTTGATCTCTCTACATATTCATGAACAGAAGGCTTGTGTGAATATATAAATAATTTAATAATCATTTTCCCAAATACGGTATGTTCCTTCTTAATCTCTGTTATCATATTTTAAAGGTAGTTTTATTTCTATAGTCTATTTCATTGATTTTGGCTCTTAATTTTTTAAATGGCATTTGTTTGCTAGCTTTCTCACCCACAGTTACTCTTCCAGGAATGAGACCTAAGTCCACATGCCAAGGTGCAGCTGCTATATTTATTATGGTTCTTTTGGGTCATTTTCTGAAAAGTAAGGAATAGCCCCTATCTATTGAAGGAGAATTAAGTGTATTCCCTAGCCTATTCTCTTTTAAGTCATTTCTTTTCCCCAATTACACCCAGATGTCCCTAATACATTGTAATTCCCACCAGTATGCAACCATGATGATTATATCTTTGGTTCTTGATTGAAATCCAGGTACTGTGATGATGTTATTCCCATAACTTATTCCAAAACATTATTTAGCATTTTTCTGGGTATTAATTTGTTCCATCCACTTATCCTTCATACCGCAGTATTTGACCAATAGTCAAATGCGATAGTCATAGGCAGATATTGGACTATGGATTCTCTTCACAAAGGCATATGAATCTCCTCTCTACTGACATAGGCAAATGGCAAGTTCTATAAAGTCATTGATGCATATTTGAAACTCTAACAGGGATTTGTCATGGTTTGGAGGGACACCTAGTTAACTTTTTTTGTTGTCATCAACAGTATGTATGCTGATTTACATACTTCAAACTTATTTAAATGTATTCTTATCTTTAAGGTTCTAAGAGTTTAGAAATAAGATTGCCTCTGCCAATAAAGATTCCTGTTTGCTCCTCTGTAAGACCATTACTATAGTAAAATGCTTTGTTTCCATCTCTAACACTCCCACGTGAACATTTGGACAAAAATAGATGATATACTTCCCAGATATATACAAGTAAGATGAATGAGGAAAATTCAAAGGGGTTGGAGAAAAAGACTATGTCTACGATGGAGGAATAATCGTAAGCTGGAGAGTGGTTAATATGTCTAAGGGAAAAAAAGACGTGCTGAATGCTGAAAGGAAGTCAGGCTTAGATGGGTCTGCCCAGATTATACTGAAGATCAAATTGAAATATCAAGTCATTTACTGAAAGCAAGGGGAAGATTTTAATAAATGTGAAAAGTTACCAGTTACAGAAAGGCAAATGTAACCACGACTAAGAAAAACTCACAGATTTTGTATTAAGAAAAGATATTGGAGATCAATTTCACCATCTTCAAAGGATTTATTATAGAGAAATAATATAGACCATTCATTTATGTAAGAATCTTATAGGGAATAATTGACAGAAGTAGAATTTTAATTAGATGAAACTTAAGATTAAAGCATTGCTTTTTTTTTTTTCCAGATAAAGGTGAACACTTTTGACAAAATGAGATAATCAATTTAGTAGAGAGTATGACACTTACGGTATCATACGGTGGACAATATAGTTGACAGAACAGGATATGCTAGGAAGAACAAAGGAATGTAATAAAAACAAATGACAGTAGAGTTGGCAAGATGAAATTGGTGTTCAGAAAAGAATAAATGAAATACTGTATTTAGTTGCATTGTTGTTATGACTAAATTTTGTTATTCAAAATTAATTTTGAAAAAAAATTTAAAAAAATTAATTTTGGTCTCCCAATTTTCAACCCAGTAACCTGGCAAAGGTATATAAAATCAGATTTATAATTATCCAGTTAAACCTTCACATTAGACATAAGAAAAATAACATTCTAATGTTTAATTTCTTCAAATAACCTGAAAAAGTAAATCTGGAAAAGAAAAGCCATTAGGGGCATTAGAAGAATTGGCTTTTTAACCTCATCTCTAACTTGCCAGTTACAGTATTCTCAAAGACTTGAGCTGATAGTAGAAAACATATTTCATATCTGTCCAGGATCTTAAATACAACAAATATAAATATTTTTTTGTATATATATACATATATATATATATATATATATATATATTACATTTACTTCCCAGATATATACATGTAAGATGAATGGGAATAAATCTACAACAAAAATAAGTAACGGATAATTATCAATGCCATTGAGGCTTCTGAATATCTCTGCTTGGTCCCATATCTTCACTCATATGAGATATAATCGCCATCTTGAATATGTGTTTATCATTCCCTTCCCTTTATATATTATATTTTAACATAGATGTATGAATTGTTGAAATAGGAATAGGTGTGCACGCATTCCTAAAAATGTGACCAGAAGTTCCCATTGCATCTAACAGTTATTCTGTTAAGCAGAATATTTATTTAGAATGCCTTTGTAAGTTCCACAAAAATTCTATTGCAATAATAGTTAGAATTTTACCAAGTGGGTCTATCTATTTAGGAAAAAAACAAACATTTTCACTTTGATATTTCCTCTCCGTGAAGGTGGCATATGATTTTCTCCATTTATTTACCTTCACAATACATATTCAAGGCATGCCCCAAGCTATTTATTCCTCTGATTCACTGAGGATAGAATTCTCTAATCAACTTGGAAGCTCTAAGTTCAATAATGTGTAAAGCAAGGACCGAGTCCTATCCTCCAAAAGAGCATCTTTAAAAGAAAAGAATGGGCCTAATCCTACTTAGATTCAGACTCTGCCTCCTCCACTCATTTGTGAGGCACCAAAAGGAGTATCCATTTTGTCATATTTGCCCATTTTACCTCCAAGAAGCCCAAATTATGATCAAGGGAAATTCCAGCCTCACTGCTCATCCTTTTGTGACTCGCTATAGGACACTGTTTGTAATATCTTAATTGAGCTCTGTAATGACTGGGTGAACATGATGATGCTGAACTTTTGCAGTGAATTGAGAGCAACCCAATGTCAAAATCATGATTATTTTGTGATTCTATGTGCTTGTATTCAGTTGTCAAGCACTTTCTAGATTTTTGAGATGCTGTCGATTCAGATTTTGCTGAAAATTAGTTTCAATCAGAAACCTCCCAAAATTTATAAATTGATCATATACTATAAGATAGCAAATTTCCTTTAATGTATTTCATATTTCCCCAGTTATCTTTCAAGTAAGTTTCTTTTCCTACTCTAGTATTTAGGCTTTTGCTTATTACTCTAAAAATTTTTAAATGATCTCCATCCAGAGTATTTGTGTCTGTTTTTACAACATTGGGGAAATCTCAGTATTTCAAAAAGCAAGAAATAAATATTAAGTTCTCCCGACTTTGAATCACTTTAGTGTTAAGGAGAGAGGAATTACCTGTCGAGTAATGCTAATTAAATTGTGAGAAAACCTGTAATGACTTCCGTTTCCTGCTTGTGGTCAATATGTCCATGTTTTCCTCAAAAATTTTTCTTGCATTTCCTCTTTGTCTGGCCTCTTAATGGTGATAAATGAAGCTATAGTTTTATCTTCATTGCCAGTTAATCCCATTTATTTTGATATTATCATCTCATATATATTATATATATATATTTTAACATTTACAATTAATTTTGGATTCTCTTCTATGGCATTTAAACAATTAAGTATGCTTAGTTTTGTTTTGGTTTTTTGCTTGTCTGTTTGCTTTTTTTTTTTTTTAAGGATTTTATTTATTTATTTGGGAGAGAGACAGTAAGTGAGCAAGAGCAGAGGAAAGAGCAAAAAAGGGAGACAAGCAGACTCTGTGTTGAGCATGGAGCCTGACCCGGGCCTCGATCCCCCAACTCCAAGACAATCTGGGCTGAAATCAAGAGTCAGACACTCAACCAACTGAGCCACCCAGGTGATCCTAAGTATGCTTAGTTTTATAGGTAAATGATTTAATAGTAGTAAAAGCAAGAATTGTAATTTATCTCAAGATTTGTGTTATTGCTTTAAAGAGATTCTCCTCTGACTTGTAATGTTACTTTTTAATAAGTAATAAGTTTAAAGTATTTCAAATCTATTTAGAACATCTCGTGAACACATCTTAATTCTAATTATTTGGGGGTTTTGGTCTAAATTCACTAGAAATGGAAATAGATTAACAAGAGGTAAATTCTAAACTTAATAATTACTTCAGGCCTATTATAGTATCAGCATTCTGAAAGGTAAAACACTTTTTATAATGTATTGATCAATGTCTTCCAGTTGTTGGCATTCCTCTGAACATATGGGGAGACACAGATCTCTTGTCACTAGAGGCAGAAAAAATAGCAGGAGGTCATTTTCCCTGCTGCTTATGCTGTCAGTACTTGGCTTTTGAGCTGTAAGCTACTCCAAATGTCTGGAAGGACTAGAAATACTGTTTTCAAGCTGTGATTAGAGTGGTCTGTTGTTTATTTATTTACGTATTTATTTATTCTAATGACAACTACTGCTATGTGTATAGTAGATGAAAGAAGCATGCTATTTCCATTTTCTTACAAATCATGAAATCTGTCCTTTACTACAGAAGCAGCACCTTTCCCTCATTCGTTGTTTTATCATTCACCAACTTAAAACTCCACACTCATTTTATAATGAAAATTAAACAGATAAATGTAATGTTTTGAGCAAATTTCCTCAGGAAAGTGTTAATAACATGAAGCAAACAAACATCTTACATAAAACAAAAAGACATTACTGCAGTCCAAATGATATAAAGATCTGTGCATGGTAGGGACAGGTGATTTTCAAATTGAAACCTGATAATAAAAAAGATTTAAGATCCCTAAACTAACTGTCTTTGCAAGGTCAGGATCACAGAGAAAGAGAGAAGAGTGAGAACTTAAGGAAAAAGTGAGAAAAAAATACTTCCTTTATAGGAGTTTGCAATGGATTTAATAAACAAGCTAAGTGATGATGGCAAATAGAAAATCAACCGCAAGAACGGGTGCCACTACTGACCACAGTGAATGTTGGCTTCTTCAATTGAATAATGAAATAGAAGGGGCTCTCCACAGAGAATTCACAGCAAAAATAGAAACAGCATATTTATTATGAATAATATATACGGCCTGAAATAAGAGGAAACCTTTTTGGAAAGACTAAGAATTCCCTGGGCCCTCATTACTGTAGGCAACATAAAGAAGAGAGGAAAACCAGATGAGCATTTCTTTCCATTTGAATTAAAATGTTAAAAAAAAAAAAAAAGAAAACGGAAAAAAAAAAAAAAAACATGGTTTGGCTTTTTTGAGCTTCTCTCTCTGCTCTTTAAAGGATGTTTTCAATTCATCAAACCTAAGAGCATATTGTGAAAAGCACTGCACTTCTATGTTCGATTTATGATCCTATGTTTACTTCATTTATGAATGTTCCCCCCCACCCCGTGTTACTGCAGGTTTGTTACAGCCATTGGAGACCCGGGTGGCATTTGACAGAGGATTAAAGGAGCAAAGAGCTGGTAAAGATCACCGCTCTGGTATATTCTACTTCACGTATTTGATAGATACGTAGAGACTAATAATAAGTAATTTCCACAAATTCACTCTAATAGGTGAATGAGTCAAAATTTTTACGGTTCCCAATTGCAAACCAATGTAACTCCCATACTGCTTCCATTCACATGTTTCATATTTAACTTTGAATTCTAAGGTTCTTGGAACTCTCTTTTCATATTAATGACCTACAATTTGGACAAACTTACATAAATTTTAAATGTGCTTTTATATTACTCTCTCAAGATTCTCAAGTGTAAGAGCAGTACCTAGAGATGAGCTTACTGGACACCTGAGCTGTAAGAACTAGCACGCCGCTGGGACGCTCCACTCTTCTGCTGTCAGCCTGGAAAATGAGTCTCTTTCTCCTACTATCTTGAACTTTCCTATTTGTTCTTTATAA
Source organism: Canis lupus dingo (assembly GCF_003254725.2). Taxonomy (NCBI): domain Eukaryota; kingdom Metazoa; phylum Chordata; class Mammalia; order Carnivora; family Canidae; genus Canis; species Canis lupus. The sequence goes on from NC_064257.1 coordinate 63,414,013, forward strand.
GTCATTCACTCTTTCCAAACAAGACTCAAAGAAGTGAGTTATTTGAGTTAACAGGTTTGGGGCTGACAAACAGTATGTGTAGGGATGGTTTGAGTAGTTGGTTAACTGTGTGTATTTCAAAGCATGGAAAGCTACTCACTTTCAATTGACTTATAAACTTTTTCTCACATACATGTGCATACGTATACACACACACACAAACACGTACAGACACCTACCCTTCTTCCATGCATGTAGCTATCAAATTATAAGCCATAGCACTTCTATAAGTAGGGAGGGCTATGGGGGAAGAAAGTATTAATATCGATATTAATTATAGAAATAGATGTAGGGCAATTTATACTCTCCATCCTGATAACTTGAGTTTCTCTAAGTTTAGTGAGAAATAGATTTACTTCATCAGTCCAGTCCCAAGAATGTAGTTATACTTTTCCTAAAATCCTCCCTAGATCTTTAACCACTCACAGAATTTTAACAACAGAGCTGAGTAACACTTCTGTAATCAGAATTTCCAGCACATTCCAATCTGTGTTGGCGAAACAAAAAAAGCCCAAGTTCTTTTTGTTGTTGTTTAATGTTCATAAGTTATTTATGTTTATTCGCTTCAAATATATATATATATATAGTCATGGTTTCTGTTCTGGACAGAAATAAAATGTGTTGCTTTGCCTCTGTTACATAACAATGAAACTAAGAATAGAACACATTCACAACTAGGTCTGACATTAGGCAAAAGGATGAGGTCTAAAAAGTACTCTTTGTTTTTTTATATTTCCATTTTGTCCCAGGTATTCATTGTCCTCATGGTTCAACACTTCAGCAAAGAAATGTAACTTTTCCAAGCAATTTGCCATATTCCAGATTTTGTCAATTTCTCACCCTTAAAAAACTTTCTTATACCTTACTCTCTTTAATAGTCCTTCCAAATTTTACCTGAAGGTAATTTTATAATTTGCACATTTAAAAAACTAAGAAAAAGAAAAGTGACTCACATAAGGCAATACCATAGATGACAGCAGAACTGGGACTAGAAACTCAGGTTGTATCGTTACTAGGTCATTTTAGTATTCAGAAACCTTCTAAGGAAAATATTCTTCGCTAAAGAATCACTGATGATGCTTATGGCTCAAGACAGTACAAAGTGTGGGGCTGATCATCTAGAACAAGGAAACCTCAAGTTTCTACCATGAAACAGGTTAGTTGCATTTTTTCCTCCTGTAATAACCAGTCACTTTCACTGACATCAGGAAAGAATGTGCTATGCATAGAGCATCATAATTTTTTTGACACTTGTGAGAGTTGATTCCATATCCTCTCAAGTAAAAATGAGATGTTAAATTTAGAGACATTTACTAAAATTACCATGATAATCAGGTTTCAGGGGGTTTTTTTCTTCAAATAATTTATATCAATTATGTTTTGATTCAATATATATAAAATTAATGGTGAACAGGAACTTTCAATGTTGAATTGATCAGAGCCTAAAAAAATGCAGATATGGATATTATCTTACTTAAATCTTTCCAATTCTCATTGCCATTACTACCATTAGACACCAATTGTGCATGTGTGTGTGTGTGTGTGTGTGTGTGTGTGTTGAAAGAAAATTTAAGCCTGGTGGATGTTTCTCTCCTAATTTATATAAGCATTTTTTTTTATTCAAAAGGCATGCATTGTTATTTGCCAATTTTGAAAAACAGACTATTTCAAAAAAATAGACACTGATATGTTTCTAAAGTTCTTCTTTCCTTTTTTAAGACAAACTATTGATTTAGCAAAATCAAATGCATGTTAACTATAATTCACACATTAAATTGTTAGTGAGCCTAGCAGTAAATAAAATGTTTTTTTCCTTAGTAATTTAACCTAATTACTAATCACTCTCTTTTTATTACTCATATTTTGTTGGCATTCTATTTCATTTGTTACAAAATATTTTTAGTTTGAGCAAAATGTTTCAATCTCTCAGCATTAGCTCTCTATGTTGTTGATAAGTATGAGGATTTGTGAAGTATATAGGAATGGATAACTGATAAGAGTTTTTGACTTGCATTTTAAGTCTGTAGTTGATAATAGAATAAATCTGTTCTAATTGTAAAATTATCTTCAAGATTTTAACCCAAAAAGGAAAAAAAATGTAACCGGAGAGGGATTATAAAGTAGAAAAATAGGTATAAATCTGTGTGGAATACTATATAGCTGGTTAACACTGTAATTAAGAAATGTAGAGATAAGCAGGACATGAAAATTTCAAGAAGCTACTATAAATACTGATTATATTTTCCTTATACTGGAATACATTTTGCCTATAAGCAGGTACCAGTTGTAGAAATTTTCTCAGTAGGAAAACTTTTCTCAAAATAAAACTCTTTTTTAGGAGGTAAAGGGAAGACAGTGGAGTAAAAGGATCCTGATCTAACCTCTTCTCAAGACAAATACTAGGAGGCCCATACAAAGGCACATAATTAAAATGGTGAGATTTGAAGAGAAAATACTGAAAACAGCAACAAAAAACAAAGAGTTACATTAAAAAATAACCAAAAAAACTTTTAAGTCTAGCAACTGATTTTTTAGCAGAAACTTTGTAGTACAGAAGAAAGTGGCATGATGTATTCAAAATTCAAAAGGAAAAATCCTACAACCAACAATACTCTACCTGAAAAGGTTATTCAGAATTAAAGGAGAGAGGAAGAGTTTCCTAGGCAAAGGAGTGCATTATCACTAAAATGACCTCACCAAAAATGTTAGAGACTTCTCTAAATGGAATATATCATAATTAGAGGTAAGAAAATTATAAAAGGAAAAAAATTTATCAGTAAAGTCAAATATATAGGAAAGGTAGTGTATCAACCACTTACAAGGTACTCTGAAGGTCAAAACACCAAAGAGGTAAAATCAGTTACCTCTATAGAAATTAAGAAATATGCAAAATTCAAATATGTAAAATAGGGGATCCCTGGGTGGCTCAGCAGTTTAGCTCAGGGCCTTTGGCTCAGGGTTTGATCCTGGAGTCCCAGGATCGAGTCCCACGTCAGACTCATGCATGGAGTCTGCCTCACACTCTGCCTGTGTCTCTGCTTCTCCCTCTACCTGTGTCTCTGCCTCTCTCTCACTCTGTGTATCATGAGTAAATAAATAAAATCTTTAAAAAAATAAAAATAAAAATAAATAAAATATGTAAAATATGACATTATATATATTAAAAAGGAGAGGAGAGTTAAAATGTAATGTTTTTATAATGTATTTGAACTTAAGTGACCATCAACTTAATATAGACTGCTATAAACATAGGATGTTATATATAAACCTCAAGATAGCCACAGACTAAAAATCTGTCATGGAGACACAAAAATAAAGAGAAATAACAAACATAACACAAAATGACAAGAAAGGAAGAAGGAGGGGACAGAGAATAACTACAAAAACAACAAGAAAACAACAAAATGACAATAAGTAGATATGTATCAGCAACTATTATAAATGCTAACTGATTAAATGCACCAATCAAAAGACATAGGATGATTGGGTGGATAAAAGATCCACTTATGGGACCCCTGGGTGGCTCAGCGGTTGAGTGTCTGCCTTTGGCTCAGGGCATGATCCTGGTGTCCTGGGATCGAGTCCCACATCGAGCTCCCTGTGAGGAGCCTGCTTCTCCTTCTGGTTGTGTCTCTGCCTCTCTCTCTCTCTCTTTCTCTGTGTGTGTCTCTCTCATAAATAAATAAATAAATAAATAAATAAATAAATAAATATTTTTAAAAAAAGAAGATCATTTATTTATATGGTGTCTATAAGAGACTTATAGGCCAAAAGAAACATACAGACTGAAAGTGAAAGATGGAAAAAGATAATACATGCAAATGAAAGAAAAAAAAGAGGTGAGCAATACTTGCATCAGACAAAATAGACTTTAAGGACTATAACAGGAGATGAATCAAAGGGCATTACATAATGATAAAAGTAATAACCCAACAACAGGATATGGTAATTGTCAATACTTATTTTGTACCCATTATAGGAGTACCTAAATATATAAAGCGAATATCAACAGAGGAAAGGGGACAAATTAAATCACATAGTAATTCTAAGGGACATTAATACACTACTTAAAACAATGAATAGATTATCCAGACAGGAAAAAAAAATCAATAAAGAAAGAGTGGTTTTGAATAACACATTATACCAGATGGGCCTAACAGATATAAACAGGACATTCCATCCCTTAACAGCTGTATGCATTGCTTTCAGGTCAACCACAACAGCATGAAACTAGAAATCAATTACAAGAAAAAAAGTCTGGAAGAAACGCAAACATGAGAAGAAAAAAAAAAAAAGGCATGTTATTAAACAATCATGAGTCAACAAGAATTCAGAGAAGAAATACAAAAATATATGGAGACAAATGAAAGTGGAAAGACATCAGTTCAAAATCTTTGGGACCTAGGGAAAGGAGTTGTAAGAGAGAAGTTAACAACCATACAGGTCTACCTAAAGAAGGAAGAAAAATCTTAAATAAACAATCTAACCTTACACCTTAAGGAGCTAGAGAATGAATAAAGCCCAAAGTTTGTAGAGGAGGGAAATACTAAGGATCACAACAACAAATAAGTGGAATAGACACTAAAAAAGAGGAGAAAGAAAGAAAGAAGAAAGAAAGAAAGAAAGAAAGAAAGAAAGAAAGAAAGAAAGAAAGAGAAAGAGAAAGAAAGAAGAAGAAAGAAAGAAAGAAAGAAAGAAAGAAAGAAAGAAAGAAAGCAAGCAAGCTAAAAGCTGGTTCTTGAAAACAAAATTGATTAACTTTTAGCCAGACTAATCAAGACAGGACTCAAAATCAGAAATGAAGGAAGTCATAACTGACACCACAGAAATGTGAAAAAAAAAATATGAGATTACTACCAAAAATTATATATCAAGGCACCTGGGTGGCTCAGTAAGTTAAGTGTTCAACTCTAGATTTCAGCTCAGGTCATGACCTCAGTGTCCTGAAATCAAGCCCCATGTCAGGCTTGCCACACAGCCAGGAGTCTGCTTGAGATTCTCTCTCTTCTCCTCTGTTCACTCCCTGCACTCTCTTCACTCTCTCTAAAGTAAACAAATCATATATATATGATTTATTATATATGATATATAATATATAATATATGAATCGTATATATAATCATATATATGATTATATATATCAATAAATTAGGCAACCTAGTAGAAATGGATAAATTTCTAGAAACATACAATTTTCCTAAATTAAATCAAGAAGAAATAGAAAAATTGAATAGAACAATTATTTGTAAAAATTGGTAATCAAAAAACTCCAACAAATATAAGTCCAGGACCATATATATTCACAGATGATTCCACCAAACATTTAAAGAAGGGTTAATACCTATTCATTTCAAACTCTTCTGAAAAACAGAAAAGGAAGAAGTTCTTCCCATTCCTTTCTATGAGGTCAGCATTATCCTGATAACAAAACCAGACAAGTGACACTACAGAAATGAAAATCAGTGGCCAATATCCCTGAAGAACATAGATGCAAAAATCCTCAACAAATTATCAACTTGAATTAAAAAAATACATTAAAATTATAATTTGCCACAACAAAGTGAGATGTATCTCAGGAATACAAGGACAGGTCAGTATCAGAAAATCAACCACTGTGATAAAACACATCAACAAAAATATAAAAAAAAAATCATATGATTATTTCAATAGATGCAGAAAAAGCATGTCACAAAATTCAACATCCATTCAAATAGTAGAACCATACCTTAATGTAATAAAGTTTGTATATGAAAAGCCCACAGCTAACATTGTGCAGAATGGTGAAACTGAGAACTTCTCCAAGGTCAGAAATAAGACAAGACCGTCCACTCCCTCTATTTGTATTCAACATGGTATTGGAAGTTCTACCTCCATAGTCAGACAAGAAGAAGAAATAAAAGCATCCAAATGGGTAAAAGAGAAGTAAAACTGTAACCATTTGGAATAACGTGATACTATATAGAAAAAACCCTGGAGACTCCACTAAAAAACTCTAAGAATAAATGAACTAGGTAAAGTTGCAGGATAGAAAATCAGTACACATAAAATCTGTAGCATTTCTACACACTAATAACAAAATTGCAGAAAGGAAAATTAAGAAAACAATTCCGTTTACAATTATATGAAAAAATAGAATATGTGGAAATAAATTTAACCAAGGACATAAAAGACTTATACTCTGTAAACTATGATATTGATAAATGAAGTTGAACATGACAAGTAAATAAAAAGATATACATAGTTCATGGACTGGGGATCCCTGGGTGGCGCAGCGGTTTGGTGCCTGCCTTTGGCCCAGGGCGTGATCCTGGAGACCCGGGATCGAATCCCACGTCGGGCTCCCGGTGCGTGGAGTCTGCTTCTCCCTCTGCCTATGTCTCTGCCTCTCTCTTTCTCTCTCTGTGACTATCATAAATAAATAAAAAAAAAAAAAGTTCATGGACTGGAAGAATTAGTATTTTTAAGATGTCTATATTGCCCCAGGTAATCTCCAGTTTCAATGAAATCTCTACCAAAATACCAATAGTATTTTTCACAAAATGAGAATAAATACTAAAATATGTATGGAACCACACAAAAGACCTTCAGTAGCCAAAGCAATCTTGAAAAAGAACAAAGCTGGTCTTATCACAATTTCGTATTTTAAACTACACTGCAAAGCTATAATATTCAAAACATATGGTACTGGCACACACATAGACATGTAGAGCAATAGGAACAGAATAGGAAACCCAGAAATAAAACCATACTTATATAGTCACTTAATCTATGACAAAGGAGCAAATAGAGAACAGGGAAAAGATGATCTCTTCAATAAATGGTGCTGGAAAAACTAGACAAGTTACATAAAAAAGGATGAAACTGGACCATTTTCTTAATTCACACACAAAAATAAACTAAAAAAAATTTAAAAAATTAAAAAATTAAAAAATTAAAAAATAAACTCAAAATTGATTAAAGACCTAAATTTTAAAAAATATAATAAAAATAAAGACCTAAATAAGACCTGAAACCATAAAACTCTTAGAAGAAAAGATAGATGCTATACTGACATTGGCCTTAGCAGTATTTTTCTAGATATGCTCCCCCATGAGAGGGAAATAAATGTGAAAACAAACAATTGGGATTACATCAAACTAAGCCGTTTTTGCACAGCAAAAGAGAAGTCAACTTACCGAAAGGAATATATCATTTATAAATGATATATCCAATAAGGGGTTAACTTGCAATATATATAAAGAACTCATACAACTCAACAACCACAAAAAATTCCATTTAAAAAATGGATGGAGGACCTGAATAGATATTTTTCCAAGAAGACATATAGGTGGCCAACAGACACATGAAAATATGTTTCACGTCACAAATCACCAGAGAAATACGAATGAAAACCACAATGAGTGATGACCTCACAGCCGTCAGAATAATTAGCATCAAAAAAAGAGAAGGAATTATGAGTGTTGGTGAGGATGTGGAGAAAAGAGAACCTTTGTACACTGTTGGTGGGAATGTAAATTGGTAAACCACTCTGGAAAACAGTATGGAGATTCTTCAAAAAACTAAAAATGGGAGTCCCGTGATCTGTAATTCCACTTTTTCCCCAAAGAAAATGCTTACCTCTAATAGCCACAATTTGGAAGCAACCTACATGTCCATCAATAGATGAATGAACTATGAGTATGTGAAACACTATTCAGCCATAAGAAGAAATCTTGCTATTTACGACAACACGGATGGACCCAGAAGGCATTATGCTTAGTGAAATAAACCGAAGAAGGAGAAATACTATGTTCCACTTATACGTGGAATCTAAAACACAAATGAATGAATAAGAAGAAAAAATAGAAACAGACTCAAAATATAGAGAACATATTGGTGGTTGCCAGAGAAAAGCGTAGTGGGAGTTAGGCAAAATAGATGAAGACGATTAAGGGCTACAAGCTTCCAGTTACAAAATAAGAAAGTTTTCAATTAAAAAAAAAAAAGAGAGAGTTATTGCCCTGTCAGGAAGATATATTATTACATAAAGAAGTGTTTCTTAACGCTTTATTACGCCTATGCCTAGTCTACCTATACTTACCTATTTCATGTTCCAATATTATTTAAAATTTCAAAATAAGTAAAAGACAGACAGAAAAGAACGCAATTAAAACAGTGAATACTCCAGGAGGAATAAAAATACATGCACACATAAAAGTTTGCACCTGAATGTTTGTAGTTTCATTACCATAATAGTCAAAAGGTAGAAACAACCCACATGTCCATCAATGAATGAATAAAGAGAATGGGATGTATCTGCCTATAAAATGAAGTATTTGGCCACGGAAACGAATTAAGTGCTGATCATGCAAGCATTATATTTTGGAGGTTCGTAAATATGGTAAGTGGAAAACCAGTTCTTAAAGATCACAGATTGATTCCATTTACACAAAAGTCCCGAGTAGCGAAATCTATGAGACAGAGGTGGGGGGATCAGGGGGGTAGATGGAAATTGGAGAATTAAAAAATAATAAACGGGCCCTTTCTGCATTCCTTTGTGTGTTGTATGGTATGTACACATGCATATTTACATACATATAAACCATAGAAGGGATTTATCATATATATACTGTAAAAACATTCAAACATTACATATGATAAAGATAAAAGCATAACTCTTCAATAGCTTCCAGAAACCCTCACACTCCTACCTTCCCCCAAAATGTTCTTATGTATACTTCCAGAATGTATATATTTATATGTGAACGTGTTAGAAATAAATAGAATAAATAAATAGAAAACAAATTTAGAAAATAAGTTTAGAAAATAAATTATAGGAAATTGACCTGCTCTGAAACCCCAGGCCGGCAGCCGGCGACCACTCCTGTAGTCCCAACTCCAACCACCCATGAAAACTTTGAAATTAATTAGTTTCAAACTATTTCTGTACGTTTCTCACTTCACTGAAGAAAACAGAAGCAGGTGAGGTAGAGCTGGCCTAGACTTGCGTACGAAATGTTCTGGATCACACACTCAGTGTCCTGAGAGACTCAGTCCGTAGGATCCCAGCCAGCCGCAGACCCAGGGCTAGGGGTTGTAATGGGATCACCTGAAACACTGATGTCAGCATCAAGGATCTCGGAGCATAGTCTGAACTGGGTCTCACTTAAGCTTGAGAAGCTGACAGACGGGGAGACTGGTCTGTGGGATTTTCTGAGCAAAAGGAGAAAGGTTGCTACCCCGGTTGAGCATGCGTGCCTCGGGCAAAGAATATCAGGGCGCTTTGTTCAGACCAGGTGTGAGATACCTGCGAAAGGATGCCTTTGCACACCTGCCTTAGATCCTTTCCAAGGAGGCTGCCTAGAGAACAAGGGAACCTTGGCATAGAGAATCGGGGGGCATCAACACGATGCTTAACGTCTAAAGGGTAGAATCATACACGACCTACTGGAAAGACACAAGACATTTGCACCAAGAAGCTGGAGAGAGAGAAGCCCCGTGACCGCGAAAGGCCTATTCTTGAAGAGTCATTCAACGAAGCCAGGAGAGAAGAGCTCGGCTTGAAGAGCTGCCAAGCATGGCAAGTACTACACACTAGTCTGCGAGCACACCGGTCAAAAGAGACGTCTCCCAACCCTGCCTACGCGTAGTCAGGGAGGTCAGTAAATATTAGCTGATGCTTAGCCAACTTCTGGACAACTTTTGATGTCCTCCCCGCTACAGACAATCCAATGCCATCCGTCAGCCAAACACATCTCGGTTCTTTAGGAGGCCCAGAGACACCATCACGCTGTACGCTTTTCTGAGATAGCGACTGTCGTCAGTTTTTGATCTCACACATTTTCAACTTCTCCTCTTTAGGTATATTCTACTGTCTGGTGTCTCTGTGCCAAAATAGGTCAAACTCTTGTCCAGGTTATATTCAGCCACGTAGAGCCTAGACAATTTCTTAGGCATTTATTAAGCTACGGAAAGTCCAAATATCCTTCTAATACCAAGTGGCAGGAGTCTTAGCTATCTTATTCATGCTATTTCTCTTTTTGCTCTGCCATTTTGAACTATTCCAAAGAGCTTCTTGCCTTTAGAATTCTAAAATGATCAATACTCTTAATGCTGCTTTGAGTTCCCCAAACTCAAGGGGACTAGTCTCCTGCTCTCACTACGGTGTCTCTGTGGGACTGGAGTAAGCCTCAAGTGGAGCTGCAATTGTCGTTGAGTTTGTTGTTGCAACTCAGCAAATTCAAGCTGAGAAACAAAATACCAGTCTCCCCTAATTGTAAGTACTCTAATTTCTACGAATTCTTCTCTTAGAATCCTCCTACTTTTGCTTGAGTGGATATCAGCATGGCGATTTTCCAAGAAATAGGATGGAAGCAAAATATTCAGACCGATAATTTACAAATTCATGTTTTAATTTCCAATATCTTTGTGAAGACCAGAAATCAATTATGGATTGAAGGTCCTGGATTTATGCCCCCTCCTCCATCTCTTGGAAGACGTAACTGACTGACTTCCGGACTTTCTCTTAAGAATCTGTTTGTGGCGGGGAGGGTGTCTGTGGGAGGGGCATTGCTGAACCCATTGTATTTAGCTTTACTATTTAAATTACTGGATTATTAGAATACCAGAGCCACAATCTTTACAGATTTATGTTCAGTTATAGTTTAATATAGAATGAGGCATTTTAATCCCCCAAATATGAAGCGTTCATTGATAAATATTAAATAATCATTTAAATATGCCAGTCACTGTTTCAGTCCCAAGAGTGTAGCAGTGAACATGAAGTTCCTTTGTCTGTGGCTTGTATTCACCTGTCCATTCACTTATTACATAAGGAATAAATGAAGGCTCAAGGGAACTCAATGGTTTTAGGTAGATAGTGAGGAACATTAAACAGGGTGATAGGAGGCAGACCCTCCCTGGGGTGAGTAATCAGTAATTACGTGCCTGCGGTGGTCTTGGAAGATGGTATCTGGACAGGATCCACGTGACAAGAACAAGGGACATTTGAACATCTATAAGCAACTAGTAGAGAGGCCTTAGAGAAAAAGGAGTTTGGTGCGTTTGAGAACAGAAACAAGATGACGTGGCTAGAGGAGGGGGATTATCAGCTTGGACGACAAAGTTGCAGGATGAGGTCAAGAGGTACAGCCTCCTGAGGGAGTCCGCAGGAGAGGCGGCCTCGGCTCTAACTGAAGCACACATCAGGATGGACCCGACTCTCCAGCCTGGCTGCTAACTTTTTAATAACTCTTAGTTAAATGAACGTGGGAGAGTGCAGATAGGGATGCCCGGGTGGCTTAATCAGTCAAGCGTCTGCCTTTGGCTCAGGTCATGGTCCCAGAGTCCTGGGATTGAGCCCCACATCTGAGCAAGGAACCTGTTTCTCCCTCTGCCTGCTGCTCCCCATGCTTGTGCTTGCTCGCTTGATCTCTGATAAAATCTTAAAAAAAAAAAAAAAGGCAGATAATTTGCAAAGATTTAAAGTATGTACTCAAGGATATTTTATTTTGTTGTTGTTTTGGTCAATTCTTGTGGATTTTCTAAATAGGCGATCAAATCATCTGAGGAGAAAAAGACAATTGTATTTCTCTCTTTCCAATCTATAAGCGTTTCTTTTGTCTTCCTGTATTAGCTAGGACTTCCCGTATGATGTCGAAAAGTGGCAGTGAGAAGGGACATCCCGCTTTGTTCCTCGGCTTAATAAGAAATCTTCAGTGTTTTCACTAGGCAGCATGATGTTAGCTGTGGATTTTCTGTAGACAGTTTTTATCATGTTGAGAAAGTCCCCTCATTCCAAGTTTACGGAGTTTTTAATTCATGAATGTTTTATATCTTCCTGTATTAATATTTTTTCACCTGTTGATGTGAAGAATTACATTAATTGATATTCAAATATTACACCAGTCTTGTATGCATGAGATAAATTTCACTTGCTTATGGTATGTAATTATTTTTATAGTTGGATTGGATTTGCTAATATTTTGAAGATTTTTGCATCTATCTTAATGAGAAATACTGGTGTGTCATTTTCTTGTGGTCATAGAGTACATAGGATTCCCTTATCCTTTTAATGTTCATGGAATTCATAGTAATTCTGTTTATGTTCTTTCCTGGACAGTTTTCAAAGCATGCTACAAATGTAGCTCATTCATCACTTTATTTCCGCTGATAACACAGTGCATATTATTAAAAAATAATGACCCAATGAAAAAATAAGTAAAAACATAGATTTCCTCCCATATCTTAGCTATTGCATATGATGCTACAACAAACACAGGGATGCATATATTTTTCAAATTAATGTTTACATTCGTGTAATGTAAATACCCAGTAGTGAAATTACTGGATCATATGGCATTTACAGTTTTAATTTTTTGAGGAATCTCCAAATGGTTTTTGACAGTGATTATACCACATTACATTCCCACCAACATCACACAATTTCCTTTTCTCCACATCCTTACCAATACTTGTTATTTCTTGTCTTTTTGATATTAGCAATGCTGATTGGTGTGAGGTGATACCTTGCAGTGGTTTTGATTTGCATTTTACTGATGATTAGTGCTGCTGAGCATCTTTTCATGTGTCTGTTAGCCATCTGTATGTCTTCTTTGGGAAAATTTCTACTCAGATCCTCTGCCACTTTTTAAACAGATTGTGTGTGTGTGTGTGCGTGCACACGCACGCACGCATGTGCACACACGTGTGCTGAGGTGTAGAAGTCATTTATATATTTTGGATATCATCCTTTCATCAGATATATCTGATATTTACAAATATCTTCTCCCATTCAGGAGGTTGCCTTTTTGTTTAGTTGATGGTTTCCTTTGCTGTGCAAGGGCTTTTTGCTTTGGTGTTGTCCCAGTAGTTTATTTTTGTCTGTGTTTCCTTTGCCTGAAGAGACATATCTATAAATATGTCTCTAAGGCTGATGTCCAAAAGAAAACATATGCAGTCCAAGTATCCACTGATAGATGAATGAATAAATATGTGGTATGTATATATAAGTGAATACACACACAATGTATTACTCAGCCATAAAAAAGAATGAAATTGTTCCATTTTGTGACAACATGGATAGATCTTGAGGGTATTATGCTAAGTAAAATAAGTCAGACAGAGAAAGACAAACACCATATGATTTCACTTAAATGTGGAATTTAAAAACCAAAGCAAATGAATGAACAGACTCAAATACACAGAACAAGCTAGTGATTACCAGAAAGGAGGTGTGTGTGTGGGGGGGAGGTTAAGAAGGGGTTTAAGAAGTACTAAATTCTGGTTAAAAAATAAATGTCACAGACATAAAAATTGCCATACAGGAAATATGGTCAATTATATTGTAATAATGTTGGATGGTGACAGGTGGTGACTACATGTATCATGGTAAGCAATGAGTAATGTATAGAACTGTCCAATCATTGTATTGTAAACCTGAAATGAACCTAACATTATATGTCAACAATACCTCAATTTATTTTTAAATGCTTAGACAATAAAAAAACAGATTTTCTAAAATCTGCAATAAAAAAATAAACATCTTACGTCTCAAAGAAATGTTACTTTAGAGTATAATTTATTTTTAAATAGAAAACTCCCTGTTTATAGGATTCATTTTTCAGGATTGTAGTATAGACTAAAGTACACATGTAAATGTGTTCATGAATTTTTAAATGGGAGAAATGGTTAAATATGGAGGCAGGAGGATCCTGAATTCTCTTCCCGTCTTGAACATGCTAAATCTACAGCTACATACAAAACAGTGTCCTCTGAAAGATTCCCAAAAACTAGCTGAGCAACTACTACACATCAACTCAATAAGAATAAAACTCACACTAAAATGGGTAGAAGAGTCTGAGACACCTTCTTATCATAAACCCCACCCTTGGCATAACATCCATAATCAGGATGGGACCTACAACTTCTAGCTTCTCCCTGAGGAGCAAAGGGTTTAAAAAGCACATCTGGACATTCCCACTTTTAAGACCTGCCTCTATGAGACAAATCCCCAAATCATCTAGTTTTTAAAGTTAATAAGGCTTATGCCCACAAGACCCATAAAAAAATACAGCAAACTGAGAAGCAATTCTTAAAGAGTTTGGTGGACTCATTGTGGCTCTATCCCGGGGCCCAGTGCAGAGGCAGGCATATGAAATGTGCCCAATCTGTCTGTGAAAAAGGCCTATTTGCTCAACCTAAAGCTTAAGCCTGAGGTGGGATGGGGTGGGGTGGGATGGGGTGGGATGGTGTGAGGCAGACATTTATTCAACACACATCTAGGGGTTTACTGAAATAATCTCCAAAGACCAAAGGGGCAATAGGCACCACTTTTACACTCTCTAATACTCCAGGTTGGTGGTATCTTCCAGAAAAGAGCTTATACACATGTGTGGAGCCCCATTTTTTGTGGCTACTACTGAGAAAACACCCTTTGCTCACTTGGATCTGGTGGCCAGAGGGGCTTATATTCACAGGCCTCATAGGATTATAACAAACGAAGAATTCTTAACAGTCTACCCTCTAGGCATAGTTGAGACGCAGCAGACTAAAACATCTAGTCTTTCTGTGAATGAGTCTTATACATTTATCTTCATAGCTGTGACCTGACAGGTAAGGTATTTAAAAACACATCTAGGGGCTGTTTGCAATTCTTTTGAGGGACTAGGGTCTGGGAACTGGTGGTAACCATCTTTGTGTTCTCCCTCTGTCCAATGATAGATCACTGGTGTCACTGAGAAGAGCTTGTAGAAACATCTGGCTCTCTGGCTTTCGTAGTTGTCCCCCACAGGACACAATCTTTGATATTCTCACCCCAGTGGCCAGTGAGGCTTATGTTCATGGATTTAAAAGGACAATAACAAGCAATCAGTTCTTAATTGGCTATCACACCAAAGTCAGTGCAGAAACACAGAGAAACACCCATCTCCCATATTCCCCTGCTTATATACTTTAAAAGCTGCTGCCTAAAAAATAAAATATAATATAATATAAAATAAAAATAAAATAAAATATAAAATAAAATAAAATAAAATAATAAAATAAAATAAAAATAAAAGCTGCTGCCTGAGGGTCTAGCTTCAATCAGCCTAAATCTAGGTGCTGACTGAGATCCCCACTTCTGGGATACTGACAAGTCTTGGCATACCTCAACTATTGGGAGCCACTAAGAATAAAGTAGGCCTCTTGGGCAATCATAAAAGATTTAAGAGACAGAAAAGAACTAGGATATAGTTGAACAATAAGATTTGTCTCCTATATGAGGCCAGTCCTTCAAGACTGGAAAAGGTAGCTATTTTATCAAATGCACACAAACTAATACATAAAGTCAAGGAAAATTAAAATATAGAGGAACATATTCCAAATAAAAGAACAAGATAAGCCTAAGAAAAATAACTTAATGAAATAGATAAGTAACTTACCTCATAAAAAGTACAAAATAACAGTCATAAAGATGATCACTGAGGTCAGGAGAACAAGACATGAATGAAGTGAGAATTTCAACAAAAAGATTAAAAATATAAGAAAGTACCAAATAGAAGTCATGGAGCTAGAGAATACAATAATCAAATTGAAAAATATAATAGAGGGTTCAATAGCAGACTAAATGAGAAGAATCAGTGAATTTGAAGATAGGGTAGTGAAATTCAACCAATGAGCTAAGAAAAAAAAAAAAAAAAGAATGAAAGAGAGATAAATAGTTTAAGGGAAAAAAATAGTTTAAGGGACATATGAGACAACATCAAGCAGATTGGCGTTTACATTTTATGGTTCCTAGAAAGAGGAGAGGCACAGAGAAAAAGAAGGAAAAAGTAATGGCTATGAAAGTCCCTAACTTGAGAAGGGAAATATACATCTAGATCTAGAAATCTCAGATATTTCCTTTAAAATGAATACAAAGACACCTACACCAAAACACAGTATGATTAACTTACTGAAAAAGACATAATCTTAAAAGTAGCAAGAGAAAACAACTTGTTACATACAAGGGAGATTGCACAAGACTATTAAATTTTTCAGCAGAAACTTTTCAGGTCAGAAGACAGGGGCATGATTTATTTATCATGCTGATTTAAAAAACAGAAAAGAAAAGAAAGAAAAGGAAAAAGAAAAAAAGGAAAAGAAAATAAACTATCAACCAAGGACACTCTATCCACAAAGTTGTCCTTCAGAATATTATTTAGGCAAGCAAAACCTAAAGGAGTTTACCACCACTAGGCCAGTCTTAAATATTAAAAGAACCCTTTTAATCTGAAACAAGTGTTCTATCTAGTAGGAGGAATACATATGAAAGTATAAATGTCACACTGGTCAAGGTAAATCTACAGTAAGGTTTAGAATAATCTAATGCTGTAAAGATGATGGGTTAATCCCTTGCAGAGCTGGTATGAAGGTTAAAAGACAAAATTAGTAAAAGTATAGCTACAAAATTTGTTAAAAACAAAATTAGTAAAAACATAACTACAGTAATTTTTAATGGATATGCAAGATAAAAAAATGATTATTGTGACATCAAAAATAAACATTGAAGGAGAGAATAAAAAGTCAAACTCCGGAACACATTTGAAATTAAGTTGTTACTAACTTAAAATTGATTGTTATGACTGTTATTTTAGTTAAGCCTCATGGTAACCACAAACCAAAAGCCCATACTACATTCACAAAAGATAAAGAGTAAGGAAACTACAGATTACAAAAAATCATCAAATTACAAAGAAAGAAATAAAAGGACCCAAAGAATTATAGAATAATTAACAAACAACAAATAGGAGGCAATTAAACTAAAAATAATTCCATAACTATATTGCTCTAAATTCTATAATCAAAAGACAGAGTGAAAAAAAAAAAAAAGACAGAGTGGCTGAATGAATTAAAAATAAAACCAATATACATGTTGCCTACAAAAGACTTACTTCAGGTCTAAGAATAGACACAGAGTAAAACTGAAAGGATGCAAAAAAAATATGCCATGCAAATGAAAACCAAAAGAAAGCCAGATTTGTCATACTTCTATCAGACAAAATAGACTTTTAGAGAAAGAAGTAATAAAAGACAGGGTCCTTATATAACAATAAAGGGCTCAATCCAAGAATATATAACATTTGTAAATGTTTATACAACCAATGTGGGAACACATAAATACATAAAACAAATATTAACAGACCTAAAGGGAGAAATAGGCAGCAATATAGTAACAATAGGAAATTTTAACACTTCACTTTATCAATGGATACATTACTCAGACAGAAAATCTATAGGAAACATCAGCCTTCAGCAACATGTTAGACCAGATGGATTTAACAGATACATACAAAGCATTCCATCAAAAAACAATATCTAGATATACATTTTTCTTAAGTGCACATAGAACATTGTCTGGGACAGATCATATTAGGCCACAAAACAAGTATTTAAGAAGACTGAATCATATCAAGCACTTCTCTCAACCACAATGGTGTGAAACTAGAAATCAATTACAAAAACACTGGAAAATTTACAAATATGGGACTAAACAACATGTTACTATACAACCAATGAGTCAAAGAACAAATCAAAGGATAAATCAAATAATATTGTGCAACAAATGAAGATGGAAATATATCAAAATTTATGGGAAGCAACAAATTTGTTCTGAGTTTCAGAGCCATAAATGACTTCATTAAGAAACAGGAAAGATATCAAATAATTTAACTTCACACCTCAAGGGACTAGGAAAAAAAAGACCAAAATTAGTAGAATAAAGGAAATAAAGATCAGAATAGAAATAAAGAGAAGCTAAAAAGACAATAGGATAATAAAATTAAAGGTTGGTCTTATGGAAAGATAGACAAGATAAACTCACCAAAGAAAAAAGAGTGGAATCAAAATAAAAAAAAAAAATAGAAGAAACCTTACAATTGATACACAGAAATAAAAAGGATCATGAGAGACTATAATAAAAATATGTACCCACAAAATGGACAACCTAAAAGGAAATGGCTAAGTCTCTAGAAACATACATCCTATCAATATTAAACCACAAAGAACAGAAAGTCTGAACAGAAAAATTAGTAGTAAGAAAATAAAATCAGTAATCAAAAATTTTCCAACAAACAAAGTCCAGGTCCAGCTGGTTTCACTTGAGAAGTCTACCAAATATTTAGATACCAAAACTTTTAAAACTTTTCCAAAAGTTAGAATAGAAAGAAACACTTCCAAACTAATTTTATGAGGCCAGTATTACCCCGACAGCAAAACCAAACCAAGACACTACAAGGAAATTAAAGGTTGATATCCTTGATTAATACAAAGATCTGTAACAAAATATTAATAATCTAAATTCAATGACATATTAAAAGGACATATGCCATGACCAAGTGAGGTTTATTTCAGGGTTGTAAGAGTGCTTCAACACCCACAAAATCAATAATCTATCACATTAACAAAATGAAATATAAAAATTATATAATCATCTCAGTGGATACAGAGAAAGCATTTGATAAAATCCAATATCCTAATAAAACACAATAGTAAAAACACTCATAATAAAAACATTCAACAAAATGCGTATAGGGGAAACATATCTCAACATAATAAAGGCCACAATAAAGCTGGGACATGAGGCATCTGAGTGCATCATTTGCTTAAGCGTCTGCCTTCTGCTCAGATCATGATCCCAGGGCCTTGGGATGAGCCCCACGTTGGGCTCCCTGCTCAGTGGGGAGGCTGCTTCTCCCTGTGTTTCTGCCCCTCCTCCCGTGCTCATGTTCTCTCTCTCTCTCTCTCTCTCTCTCAAAAGAGAGAGAAAAAAAAAAAAAAAGGCTGAGGGCTAACATCATGTTCAACAGGGAAAATTTGAAAGCTGTTTCTGTAAGATCAGGAAAAAGATAAGGATGTCCAATCTTACCATTTTTATTCAACATAGTATTGGAATTTTTAGCCAGAGCATGTTAGGCAAGGGGAAAATAAAAGTAAAAGGCATCCAAATCAGAAAGAAGTACAACTATCTCTATTCACAGAGGACATGATATTAATTGAGAAAACTCTAAACACCCCACAAAAGCTACTAGAACTAATCAACAAATTCAGTAAAGTTGTACATTATGCAAAATTTTGTTGTGTTTCTATATACTAAAGATAAACTATCAGGAAGATAATTTAATAACCCCATTTATAATTGCATCAAAAAAGAACACCCAGGAATATATTTAACCAAGGAGGTAAAAAAAATGTATAGTAAATATTATAAGAAATTGATGAAAGTAGTTGAAGACACAAATATGTAAAAATATTCTTTGTTAACAAGACAGGAAATAACAAATGTTGGAGAGGATGTGGAGAAAGTGGAACCCTCTTGCGCTGTTGATGGGAATGTGACCTGGTGCAGCCTCTCTGGAGGTGTGCAAGGTTCCTCAAGAAGTTACAAATGGAGCTACCCTAGGACTCACCGGTTGCATTACTAGGTATTTACCCCAAAGATATCAGTGTAGTCATCCAAAGGGGCACCTGCCCCTCAATGTTCAGAGCAGCAATGTCCACAATAGCCACACTGTGGGAGGAGCCTCGGTGTCCTTGGACAGACAAATGGATAAAGAAGATGTGGTCTGTATACACAATGGAATATTACTCAGCCATCTGGGAGGACGAAAACCCACCATTTACAATAACATGATGGAACTGGAGGGTATTATGCGAGTAAAATAAATCAATTAGAGAAAAACGCTTATCATATAGTTTCACTCATATGTGCACTATAAGAAACAGTGCAGAGAATCTTAGGATAAGGGAAGAAAACTGAATGGGAAGTCATCAAAGAGGGAGTAAAACCATGAGACTCTTAACTATAGGAAACAAACTGAGGGTCGCTGGAGGGGAGGTTGGTGGGGGACTAGGCAATGGGGTTGACAGGCATTAAGGAGGGCATGTGATGTGATGAGCACTGGGTGTTATATGCAACTGATGAATTGCTGAACACTACATCAGAAACTAAATATGTACTATATGTCAGCTAATTGAATTAAAAAATATATATTCTTTGATCATGGATTAGAATAATTGACTTTGTTAAAATGTTCAAACTATCTAAAGCAATCTGTAGATTCAATGCAATCTCTATCAAATTTTAATGACATTGTACACAGAAATAGAAAGAAATAAAGAATCCTAACGTGTATGGGACCACAAAAGAACCCTGAAGAGACCAAGCAATCTTGAGAAAGAAAATCAAAGCAGAAGGTATCACAATCCCAGATTTCGAACTGTGCTACAGAGTTATAGTAATCAAAGCAGTATGATAGGGCCCTAAACATAGACCCATAAATCAGTGGAATAAAAGAGAGAACACAGAAATAAACCCACACGTATGGCCAATTAATTTACAATAAAGGAGCCAAGAATATATAATGGAAAAAGAACAGCCTCCTCGATGGCACTGGGGAAACCGTACAGCACCTGCAGAGGAATGAAACTGGACCATAATCTTACACCAGATACAAAAATCAACTCAAAATGAATTAAATACTTGAATGGAAAACGTGAAACTGTAAGACAACTAGAAGAAAGCACCGCAATAAGCTCCTCAACATGCATATTGGTGATGAATTTTTGGATTTAACACCAAAAATAAAGGTAAGAAATACAAAAGTGATTAACCATAACTACATTAACACCAAAAATCTTCTACACGGCAAAGGAAACCATCAATAAAATGAAAAGGTAACCAATGGAATGGGAGAAAATATTTATAAATCATATATCTAATATGGATTTATTACTCAAAATATATAAAGAACTTTTATAACCAAACAATAACAAAAACAAAATAAAACAAAGAAACAAAAAAATGAACAGAGAATCTGAATAGACATTTTACCAAAGAAGATATGTGGATGGCTAATGAGTACATGAAGTGGTGCTGAACATCACTAATCATCAGGGAAATACAAATCAAAATCACAGTGAGATATGACTTAACCCCTGTTAGAATGGCAATTATCAAAAATAAATAATAAGTGTTGGACACCATGTGGAGGAAAGGAAACCTTTGTGTTCTGTTGATGGCAATGTAAATTGGCACAACCACTATAGCGAATATTCCAGAGGTTCTAAAAAAAAAATCAAAAATAGAAATGCCATATGGTCCAGCAAGTCCACATCTAGGTATTTATCCAAAGAAAATGAAACACTAATTCAAACAGGTATCTGCCTCCCTAGGTTCATCGCAGCAGTATTTGCAATGGCCAAGATACGGAAGCTGCCTAGTGTCTGCTGATGGAGAAATGGATAAAGAAAATGTGATACGTGCACACAGAGTAGTGCCATTCAGCCCATTAGAAACCCGAATCCTGGGGCGCCTGGGTGCTCAGCGCCTAAGGGTCTGCCTTTTGCTCAGGGCGTGATCCCACGGGGGCCTGCTTCTCCCTCTGCCTCGCTCTGTGTCTCATGAAGAAATAAATAGAATCTTAAAAAACAACAACAACAAAAAAAGGGATCTTGCCTTTTCCAACAAAATGGATGATCCTTAAGGGCATTGTATGAAGTGAAGTCAGACAAAGAGAAGCACCACATCTCACTTTTATGTGGAATCTAAAACAAAACAAAACAAAACAGAAAACAACAACAACAAAAAAAAACAAAACAAAGCAAAACACAAAAACACAACAAATTCGAGGATACAAAGAACAGATTGATGGTTACCAGAGGTGGGAGTGCAAGGTGGATGAAATGGGCAAGCTGGCCGAAAGGTACAAAATTCCCGTTAAAAATGAGTCCTGATGACCTAAAGTACAGGATGTTGCCTATAGTTAATAATATGATATTATATAGTTGAAAGTTGCTGAGAAAATGGATCTTAAATGTTCTCTTCACAAAATAAAATAAAGAAAATAAAATAATAAAATAAAACAAGACAAAACGAAATAAAAATAATAAAACAAGATACAAGATAAATAAAATAATAAAATAAAATAAAATAAAATAATAAAATAAATTAAATAAAATAAAATAATAAAATTGTCACTGTGTGGTGATAGACATTAACCAGGATGACTTTGATAATCATTTCCCAATATATACATATATATGTTATATTTTATATAATATATAAATTATTATATATTATATATATAATATTATAATATATACATATACAGAAGCATTATGCTGTACACCTGAAACGTTATATGTCAATTGCATCTCAATAAATATAATAATACTAAAATTATATTAAAAGTTGTTATTAGGATTTTAGCTCTTACTTTTCAAAGGGAATTACATCATGAAGAGCTATTGCCTATGAAATATGCCTCGATGTGCTTATGTGCAAAAGAACACTTGTCTAGGGACGCCTGCGGGGCTCAGCGGTGGAGCGTCTCTCTTGGGCTCAAGGCTGACCCCGGGTCCTGGGATCGAGTCCCGCATAGGGTTTCCTGCAGGGATCCTGCTTCTCCCTCTGCCTGTGTCTCTGCCTCTCTCTGTATGTCCCTCATGAATACATAAATATTAAAAAAAAAAAAAGGAGAGAGAAGAAAATTTGTCTAAAAAGCAAGCCTGCCATTTTCTAACCCTGTCTATGGTTTATTGCACTAAGTAGTTTCAAAAAATGTAAGAATGTGGAGGTTAGCACTTCCATTTTATCTAGAGTGAGGTGAGAATTAAGTATGAAAGTGTAAAAATAGAACTTTTTTTTCTCTTGTTCTGAAATTTTAGCAAGCAATCTTGTTTGGGTTGATTAACTATTCCATTATTTGTTCCTGGAAAGTTTTATGTTAACCTGCATTCAGAACTATAGAAACTAGAATTCTCCACGGACTTGATATCACTCTAGATAATTATTCTGCACTCTCTGAATAATATTTTTGTTTGCCAATTTGATTTGCGCTGATTCTGTACCTCAATATTTATTTTTAAAATTGTTTCTAGAATGCCAATGACTATATTCTTGTGTTCTGTGACTTTATTTTACAGAGTATACAAAAAGGCATTATATGGGGGAAATTAAGTTGTTTTTTTTTCTTTTTTTTTTTTTTTTTCTCATTCCATGGAGCTATGCTGCTATAGAATCACCAGTTTACATTAAGCAGAGTATTTCTTAGGAACAAGTAGCATATACTGAAAGCTGCACGGGGAAACAAAATACCTTTATAGAGAAGGAAAGAAGAAAATGTAGATAATTATAGATGCCTGCAATTAGAAAATTACTGTTTGAAATCTATCTTAGGGATAATATAACTATTCTCAGGAATGCCTGGTTAGATGATTTATAGTTCATTATTTTCTTTTGATCTTCAAATTGTATTTCAATTTAGTGGTAATATACTTAAGTCTATGTGATTTTATTAGAAATGTACAATTGCATTGTCAAATTAGAAATTTAACATCTTTGTTTTAAATGTGTAGCCTTGATGACTCTAAAAGATGTTTCTTCATAATTATTGCGCAAAAAAATTCATACAGGCTACAAGTATAGTATAATGGCTTTGTGGAAATCATAATACCTAGGAATAACTTTCCTGCAGCATCACCAAATTAAATTTCCAATAGGTCATATTAATATATGACCAGAAACCATTTAAAATAAGAAATCTGTTAACATATAACTTGCTGTGTTTAGAACCCTTCCAACACCAGCAATTATGCACACATGCTTAATTCTGTGATTCAAGCAATATTTGTTAAAGAACAGCTATTTTCATCATAGTTAATGGTCATAGAACTTTATAAGTAACTACTATCAAGCAAATTCTAATAATTAAATTTCTTTGCATGGACAGTAACTACTGGAGAGAAAGACACATTCACCTTACTGTCTTTTGTGTGTGTGTATGATTCGTTTTTTTTTTTTTTTTAATTTATTTAAATTCAGTTTGCCAACATACAGTATAACACCCGGTGCTCATCTCATCCTTGTAGGAAACCTCCTATGTCACTAACCTCTCCAGTATTGGAATTTTGGAGCTGAAACATGCTACATTGCAGGAATATTCTGGGGGATACTGTTAGAAAGTCAGACTATGCTGCAACAGGGGAAGCCTATGCTGCTGTCCCCTGTATAACATTTGTTTTTACATTTACTTTCCTAGGATCCCTCCCTCTAGGGGCAGAGAAGCAGACGGAAAGTGTTGCAAGAAATCATGCTGTTGTATGACCATTGTCACAGCTAGTAGAGAATCTGCGCTTTCCTAGGAGCCCCCACGTGGAGCACCCTTAGTCTGGACTCCCCAGCAGAGGCCAGGAGACTCTTTAGAAACATGAAAACTGTGGGAATGTGCACATTTCTCCCTCATGAGCATTTAGTCTCCAACAAGGGATAATGCTGAACTGATCCTGCAGGGTTGTCCTTCTCCTCGTAGTTGTGATAAGGGGGACTGGTCCACTAACAGCAAGGTGGGAGAAGAGAGAGATAGGGCACCGCGCCACCTCCAATTCATAACCATTCCCTATCCAATCAAACCAAACTTGGTGGTGTGGTAATCAGGAGGAGAACTTCTTTAAAATTCACCTAGAAATCCATAAAAATGAACAAAGGGAGTATAAAAAAAATTTGAAACCAGGGAGTCAAATACTTTAAGAAATTTAAAGGAGTATGAGACCAAATGGTCTAGAACGATCTTTGATATGCAAAATATACTAAAGTTCTGTGACTTAGAAAGCTCCAAACTAGGCCTTCTCATACTAAAAATAAACACACAGAAAAACTGGTATCCTCCTCTCTGAGTCAGTCAAGATCCTGGCTGAAAAGAGAATCCAACAAAAGTCATTCAGGAGAATTAATAAAATCAGTACAACGAGCACTGATAGCACGATTGACGTGGAGAAGCCTTTAGTATCTTCAGGCTTAAAGGGCCACGGGAAGAACTTAGAGCCTCTGAAAATGATAGCTTCTCTGTAATTCATACATGAGTCAGAAACGATAATGAATTCCTGGAATTTTTCTTGGAGTTTAAAGCAGAGACTGCTAAGGAAATGTGGCGATATTGGCAGATGGCTTCTGTCTAATTTAAATCTTGCTTCTATTATGATAGGAAGGCTGCATTGTGTGTTCTATAAAATCATGTTCAAAGGGTTTTTTTTTTTTTTTTTTGGCATGAAAACAAAAACTTAAAAAATGATGTGTGGTTAGAGAAATAAAAGAATGTGATGCTTTCAGAACCCAGAAAATAAGTAAATAAAATGAGTAGAGAGGCATGGAGGAGGGTCATTTGCTCTGTACCATAAAACAAGAACAGGAATATAACTTACAGAAATAAATATAAATAGAGAGGATTCTAAAATGCCAAATACATTCAGGAACAGTTAGCAGTTGGAGTCTTCCATGTGCTTACTAAGAACTGCTGATCCAGAGGACAATTGTCTAATTTATCAAATTAATTTTAGCTTGGACCGTTTCTGGTATATCTTGATTATCAAATGAACAGGAAAACTCTAAATGCAGTAAAAATAAGTTATATGTGCATATTAACTCTCATAGAGACCACAAAGCATTCCTTGGCAAATGTTTAGGTGACTGCAAGGCGGGGAAATGAACCATGAACCTTAACACTATCTGACATTAAATTCAGAATGTGTTAATTTATCAAAAGTTCCTGTGGTGTTGTTTTTTGTTTTTTTTTTTTAATTCCTTTGAGAAGTGTTTTCTGAAGCTCTTAGTAAATTAGCTAATCTCTAAATGATTATAGCAGAACTTTAGCCGCATGAATACATCTTTTCCTGACTCTGGTCTTACATTCTGAGCAAATATTTCCCCTTGCTGCATTCTAATTACATCTGCCCCTCCCCCTTCCATTAGATAATTAAGATTTAACTATAAAACTGAAGATTTTCTTCCTGTTAGCCAATACACTTACTAAATACTCTACATTCAGAAAATAAGTTGGCACAACTGACCATCACAAAGGACACATAAAAGTCAAATGTATTAACGGTTCATCCGGTACAGCTTTGCGTGTTCTTCCCTCTTTGAGACCAGGGAGTTCTAAACTTCTCTAACAACCAGAGTGGCTCTGAGCTCCCCGAAAACAAAATCTGGAAAGCTGAGCATATGGCCTAGCATAGGAAATTCATTTTCACTTTCTATGCTCTCTTACATCACTTTTAGGGCCAAATTTTGCTCTGGGATACTCAGCTCTTATGGAATTTAAAGGCTGTTGCCTGCTGTGAGGTAAATGTGACTGTAATTTTTAGAAAGTTTTATTTCTTAATCATCAAATAGCTTGAAGAACTCAAGAATGATCTGCTATATAGACTAAAATGGTGATACAAATTCTAGGGACACGTTTTTCCATTTTTCAGGCTTTGACTCATTTTGGCTTATATTTGCAAGATTGGAAGCAAGTGATTATCTGGACGAGTGCAAGCTTTCAAAACTTGTTTGAAATTTCCAGAAAAGGGCATCCAGTTGGTTTTCTTTTTTCTTTTTTCTAAGAAATATAACTACCTAATTATGTACCTGTCATGTGTAGAAATGACCCAATACTTAACTGGTACTTCAGTGATAAATTTCAATAGAATTTCTTAAACTCACAGATGCTACAGGTTCCGTGCGTGGGGAGGGGAACAGCAAATAGGCAAGGTGGGAGTCTGAATGCTCTATCAGGCTTTAAAGCGCTGTGATAAATGAATCCATTAACATATAATATTCCTATTTACTCTGGAATTACCTTGAGACTGAATTTTAGACCAAAGCTATCCTCAGTAACCCTCCAAAGAACAACTCATCAAGTAATGTTGCTCACCATAAAATTACTAGAAATATTAAAAAGATGTGAATCTATTAAGGATTTTTCTGTTTTTTGTTGTTGTTGTTGTTGTTGTTTTGTTTTGTTTTACAAATTTTCTAGAGATGTGCTAATCATTAATGCTCAACATGCAAGTGCTATCCTTCAAATCTGAGAAATCTGGTTTTTTTTTGTTTTGTTTTGTTTTTGTCCAGAGATTAATACAAGTAAAACTTTAACTTGTTACAGATTTCCTACCTGATGGACCAACTGTTGATATAGCAAGTTGATTGAGACACTAATTTCATTAGAATTTTAGGTGACCTATCAATAGTAAGTTAATGAAGTCAAGCCACCAAGATAGAAAAATCTCACTTTTCTAGTATTAAACTTGAGCCACTCTTTCCTTCAGTTACCTCAGTGTACAAAGTCAAGGTAATAGTGGCACCCACTTCAAAGGGTTGTTATAAGCTTTAAATGAAGGAATTATGTAAAGTGCTTACAACAAAGCCTGGTAAAAGCTTGATTTTATTTCATAAATCACACAAGTTTTAATAAATATGTATTATTTATTATGTATTATGTAATATGTATTATGTATTATATGTATTTCTACAACCCTTCCACTGACTTATGTTTACTTGTGTGTAGATCCAGGCAAAGTCCAGCATGAGTGTTCTTTTGTCTATGACTCTATTAAAGGAACTTGTAAACTGTTTTTGCAAATAACTAGTGGAAACATGGAGACTGAGGCAGGGGTGGCCCCACAAGACCATAGCAAATCTCCATTGAAGCTGTAAATAGAAACTGGAGTTGTATCTTCCAGTCCAGTGCTCAGACTAATAGGAAAGACTTGCTTCCCCTTATATAGGAGCGTTCCAGTTTCCCTTAAAGCAAATATATTATTCGCGAGGTTTAGAATTGCCTAGAATTATTCACATGGGAACTCTTAGCAAAGATGTGATAAAGTTTCCATCTACACAGCTTCATTTTAAGGGCCTGAAGCTTTGTACCTCTTCAGAAATAGACTGCCAAGGACAATTTTTCTTCTGGTGTCCTTTGCAAAAAAAAAAAAAAAAAAAAAAAAAAAAAAAAAGTATCCTGCCTTATTTTTTTGTTACTCTCAAAAACTAAAACAAAATCAGTTTCTCACTTGGAGGATGCAACTGGAGAAGTTGCTTTGAGGATGCTTTGCTAATAGAAAAAAAGTTGGTCAGAACATGTAAAGGGTGTTAAGCAATAATGTCAAACTTTTCCTGAGCCATGTGCCATGTGGAAAACAGTGATAGTAAAGAAATCCCCTCTCTTTTGTGTTCCCCAGACAGCTTAACTACTAAGAATGACCCTTTCCCATACAGATTAGGTAAGATTCATGGATACCCCTTGTTTACCTACAACAAGGCCAGAAACAAACCCTCCAGATTCTCCTTCTTTGTAACCATTGACCAATCTGGACAAAATACTTACAAATATACTCTGTTTCCCACAAGCCCCTGAACTTCGGCTCACTCTCAACCAAAGCCAGCATCACATGATATGGAATTACCCTTTTTTAACAGACCTTCCCCACAAAAGAACATTTCCTGCTCAAATGTCAGGTCACCACCCTGTTGACTCACATACCTCCTGGATTCTTTCTAGACTTATTTACTCTTACCGTAAAAGAAAATTTCCTCCTGTCTGACCTTTGTGAAATTTGTAGATCTTCTTGTCAGAACATTCTCCCTATTGCAATAGCCCCCTCCACTTACTGCAGTAATCCTTTTAAATGAAGTGTCTCCTTTCCTAAGGACAGATGTCTCTTGTTTGTTCTTGGGCACATATGAAAACGTGGAGATTAAAGTTATGTTCTGTTTTCCCCGTAACTAAGACATGAAAGTGGAACTCATCCAGTCTCAGTTTTCATAATGCATTGAAACTATAGAATATGTATTAACGTCACATTAATATGCAGAGAGCAGGAGACCAGATTTGTAACCCCCAGGCATCAATCTCCAGCTAATAAAGATTGCAAAGGCCAAGGAAGGGAAAAGTGAAGAATGATAGATTTTTGGGGGGACGGGGTGGAAATTTTCGGTATTCTGAGTCTCCCTTCCTTCCATTCCACCTACTTCATCCCCCAAATACATCACAGAACAGCTGTCTAGGAGTAGGACTTAAACAGGAATATTAACTCATATGGGCTTGTGACTCCTTCAGTATGGACATACATATTTCTGAATCCCATCTGAGTAATATAAAGGGTAAGAAATCAGACTGCAAGCTATTTTTACACTTAAATTAAGGCAGTGTCACTGGGAAGGTGGCATTCCCAAAGTTTGTTAAAGCAGAAGATTGAGTTGTGTCTCCCATAAATCAGATGTGGGCCTGATGAAGAGATGGCAGGAATTGCCTCAGAACCTGTTCAAGAGACATGGTGGTCTCTTAACAAAGAGAAGTTAGGGTTATCTCCCGGTATCTGGAAATAGAGCAAAGAGAAAGTTTTGGTCCAGAGAATAATACATCACTCCATTAGAGAAATTGCTCTGACATGTCTCAGAAATTAGAGCCTCCAGAGAATTCACAACGGTGCACTCGAGAGAGTACTTAAATACTTAAATATCTGGGTTAGAGAATGTGCTATTAACTGAAAATAGTATCAGTAAAGGCTCCACAGTTCCTTCTACATCTTTATGCTTTCTATGTAACGTATCTGAAGAGTGAGCCAGATAGGTAAAGGAATTAAAGAAAAATTGTCAAAAAAATTGTCAGACATTGCAACTTTGCGGATGTCCCGGCAGCTTATCTATCTACGTTATTCCCACTTTGTGTTCATCTTTGATTAGGCTAATTTGCAAATCCATTGAGGATTTAGAAAGTTAACATTTAGAAAACTGAAAGCAATGCAAATTATTTTTGTCCAAAAAAATGCATATTGTATCTGGTAGGATGTTATCGATCATTTTGCCAGTTTTTCACTTTATTATAAAATACAACATTTCTACAAGAAATTATTTCCATGATTGAAGACATTTCAATATAAAACATCTCTGAATTTTCAATAATCTTGGGTCATTTTTCTTAATTTTAATTATTTTTTTTTTCTTTTTTTTTTTTTTTCTTTTTTTTTTATTTTATTTTATTTTATTTTTTTTTTAATTTTAATTATTGATATTTGAATCTGACATGACAGATAAATAAAAATTTGAAGATAACTTACATTGTAGATCATAGAGATAGATGCAGAATAACCTCACTCCATATACCCTTTGTTCTTTAAACAGAATGTCTACCTTTGTGCAGGTTACCATCTACTTAAGAAGAAACGTGACAATCATTATTCCTGCTAAGTGAACCTACTGTGTATACATGTGAAAGATGAAAACAAGCGCTCCAAAGGGGAACTCAACGTGTATGATTCTCTGGTGTGCCTGGGTGCTGCCGTAGGTTAAGCAGTGGCTCTTGGTCTCAGCTCAGGTTGCAATCACAAGGGCCTGGAATCAAACCCGGAGACTGACTTGACGCTCAGCAAGGAGTCGGCTTCAGGGTCCTCTCTTTCCCTCTGCCCCTCCCCCAGCTCACTTGTGCCCTCTAAAATAAATAAATAAATCTTTAAAAAAGTACTTATTATTCTCCAAATACTTAATTTTTTTCTTTCTTCTCTAGTTGTGGCTTTTTGTTCCAAATGACTGGAGTTCATTTACGCACAGAATACGTAGTAAAATAATGACATATTTTCTACCCAGGGTTGTTGTTTATGTTATAAAATGTTATGCTACAATAAAGCACTTTGTCAGAATTCTACGTCTGGCTTCAATTTTCCACAAGTCTAAGGAGTCTTTCCCTGAAGTAACTGGGTAAGACGCTGACTTTGTTAGGTGCTGTCTAGTACTGAGTATTCAGCTTGGGGTTATATAATAACAGATATGGATTTAAATGATTGGGTTCCTCCCTACTTCTCCAGCCCAACACTTCTTAACTTTCCAGCTCCTTCCATTCCACCCTTATTCTATCTCTGGTGCCTTTAAGTACTTCAAATAATAAAGTATTTTACCACTGTAGACAAAAGATCTAAAAGAGAGCAAAAAAATAAATACATAAATTTACAAAAAGTAAATATACAACTACACAAACTTTCTTTTTAGTGATAATTTGATTAATTTATTCCCTCAACACGTATTTGTTGAAGTACTTAAGGGCACCAGGGAACTAGCAATGAACAAAATAGAATAAAAATACCATTGAGTTTACATTATGTCAGGGGAAGATAGTCAATAGACAAATACAACTACATATAAATATAAATATATTCCACATATAAATACATATAACAGATAGTGTTATGTAAGGTGGACAAAGCTTCTGATGGGAGATAAATTCAGCTATATGTTGGAAGACTTGCTGTTTGAAATCATAAGGACACTTCATGGAGAAGAGATTTGTTTAGATATTTAAAGGTTGTAAGACCTGTAGATGTCCAAGGAAGCACATTGCGGATAGGAGTGCTGTTAGGTCCGAGTGTTGGGACGCAGGAGTCAGTCTGCCAGAAGAACCAGAGATAGAATAAGGGTGGAAAGGAAGGAGCTGGAAAGTTAAGAAGTGTTGGGCTGGAGAAGTAGAGAGGAACCCAATCATTTAAATCCATATCTGTTATTATACAACCCCAAGCTGAATACTCAGTACTAGACAGCACCTAACAAAGTCAGCGTCTTACACAGTTACTTCAGGGAAAGACTCCTTAAACTTGTGGAAAATTGAAGCCAGACATAGTAGAATTCTGACAAAGTGCTTTATTGTAGCATAACGTATTATAACATAAACAACAACCCCGGGTAGAAAATATGTCATTATTTTACTACGTATTCTGTGTGTAAATCATCTCCAGTCATTTGGAACAAAAAGCCACAACTGGAGAAGAAAAGCAAGGAAAGAAAATTGAAGCTAGAGATTTCCCCTTCTGTAGGCATAGATGATGAGTTTAGCTACAGCTCTGATGGACAGTTGTCTGGAAACGAGGACTCTGAGGTGTGATGTGGTCAGCCCTCATTTGAGCCTACCCAGGGAACGTGGGGGAGTCACTTTCTAACTGGTTCCGGGGGAACAGAGTTCCTGTAAATCAGTCATGTACCTGTAAGGGTTTGTCCTCTTTGCGTGTCATTCTCTGCTGTCATCCCTGCTCCCTGGATCACGTTTCAAATCAACCTCTTATGCCCAAGTCCTTCTGCTCCGCTTCCGGAGGAACACACACTAAAGTACTGATTCAAGTTAAAAATGCCAGATTTCAGTTGAACAGAGGCAGCATTAGAACACACTAAACCAAAAACAAAAGACAAAAGCATATTACCCTAATGCGTATAGAGGTCAAAATAGGCAGGAATCATAGTTTTCTCTAGCTCTGATATGAAAAAAAAAAAAAAAACTAAAAGATTATAGAAGTTTAAGAGACAAAGACATCCTCAAACTTTGTTTTTGAGATGCTCCTTTACTATTTGTTCCACTCATAGCTAAATTGCATTTGGATAATTTGACTAGATAATAAAATTCTGTTCCCTTTCGTCTATGAATGCTTTCTTGTAGTCATAATGAATTTGAGAAGCAACACAATTAACAAAATTATTGGCCACATATTTTTATTTTTATTTTATTTTATTTATTTATTTTTAGCCACATATTTTTAAAAAGGGTGGCTCGATATCAATATTCCACAATATCCTGTCAATTTTAATCATAATTTTCAGACGAACCCTTCTCAGCTACTCTACATAATGGGTTGACCTATATAGAGCTTAGTGTGTTCATTGAACTATTATCAATACAATCCTTCTCCAAACCTTTATTAAAAATAAATGAAGTCAGATCAATGGTAATTCAATGGTAATTCCTGTCTTTAATACAGCTGAACCAAGCTGTGTACCAGTCTTTCATTGTGATGGAAGGCAAATCTGTGGCTTCAATCAATTCTTTCTCTAAGTTTTTTATCAAGTCTAAATTTCTTCCTACAAAATATTTAAACTTGCCTATTACTGTAGTAATTCCCTATGAATAGATCTTTACAAAAATAGGCTTTCAATTCAGATTATTTAATAATTTTTACCTTTATGGCAAGTGCAGCGCCAGCCAGGTGGTATCCGTAGATACTCTTTCAATATTCTTTCAATTAATTCTAAAATAGCTAGAATTCAGGCCCCCCCAAAAAAGAGTAACTGCAGATTTAAATTATCCAATTCCTGCAAAATGCACTTAAAGCAATGGTTTCTGGAAGAATTTGTCTGGAGACTAGGCTAATAAGTCTCCTTCTACCCTCCTCTTATGTAAGTTCTATACAACATAGATCAAACTACCGGAAAGACCAAAGTCATTCTGAATTTAGTTCCCTAGAAAAGTACATTCAGAGTTTCTGGCTCTTTCTGTAAGGACCTTAGAAGCCACCACTCCATACTGACAACAGGTAAAAAAACTGAAAACTGAAAAATCAGCAAGACTTGGATCCTTAAGGGAATGGAGCACACAGGGCAAAACACTGCCCCTGAGACCGGGGAAGCCAACACAGGGAGTTGTGTCTTACCAGAGCAGAATCAGGAAGCTGCCGAGGGAACCAGTTCCAGAGTAAGAAAGTCTGAACGGTAATTGATAAATTACTGGAAACAGCTCAGAGTTAAAGACTCCAGGAGGATCCAATTACG
This sequence comes from Canis lupus dingo, assembly GCF_003254725.2. Classification (NCBI taxonomy): domain Eukaryota; kingdom Metazoa; phylum Chordata; class Mammalia; order Carnivora; family Canidae; genus Canis; species Canis lupus. The sequence continues at coordinate 63,447,386 of NC_064257.1, forward strand.
GGTAGGAGGGCGGCAAAATATTTACCTTCAGGATTTCAACATTTCCACAAAAAATATTGCAGAAAACATCCTCTCCAGTTTCCAGCCATAGCAGGGGGAAAAGGAACCATTTGGAAATACTTCTCAGCACTCTGTTCTTCCTAGAAAGGTCTACCCTCAAGTGAAACAACCAGCTGGGGCTATTAGCAGCCAACTCATCAGGAGAAAAGAACTATCCAAGGACAGTCAGCTCTAGCCTTCCTCATGGAAGAAGGGAAATACATCTAGGCCATCCTGTCCTACTTAAGGGGGAGGGCGAGGGGAACTTAGAGACATTTATCCTGTTTAATCCAGAAGCAGAGCTCACGGATAGACTGAGACCCAATCCTAGGCCTAGAGGATGCTTCCCCTCCCCCCACATCTCACTACCACATTACTAAGGGTCATTTATAACAGTTTCTTATTCCCGTACATTATGTCCAACTGCCAGGAAGAAACGACAAAGCCTACCAAGAGGCAAAAACAAAATTTGAAAAGATAGAGCAAGCAAGCATCAGAATCTGACATGGCGGGGATGTTGGAATGGTTAGATCAGGGATTTAAATGTATGAATATATATTTTTGCTCAGAGCACTAATGGACAGGTTAGACAGCATCCAAAAACAGATGGAAATGTAAGCAGAGATGAGAATCCTAAGAAAGAACCAAAAAGAAGAAATGCCAAGGAAAAAAACCAATTATAAGAGAAACAATGCCTTTGATGGGCTTATTAGTAGACCGAACACAGCCTAGGGAAGAATCCCTGAGCTATAAAATATAACAATAGAGTCCCCAAAAGTTGAAAAGCAAATAGAACAAAGAATTAAAAAAAAAAAAAAACTTAACAGAATATCCAAGTTCTGTGGGACAATGAAAGATGTAACATGTACAAAATGGGAATATCAGAAGAACAAGAAACGGAGAAAGAAACAGAAGAAATCTTCGAAGCAAAAATGACTGGGAGTTTTCCCAAATTTATGTCAGATATCAAGCTAAGTCCAGGAAGCTCAGAAAACAAGCAATATAAATGCCAAAGAAAACTACACACAGGCATATCATTTTTAAACTACAGAAAATCAAAGATAAGGTAAAAGATCCTGAAAGAAGCCAAAGGGGGGAAGAAAATCTCCTTATCTCTAAGGAACAAAGATAAGAGTCGTAGCTGACAAGCCGGAGCTCATCAATATTAAAACCCTCTACTTTTACAAAAGACCATATCAAGAGAATGAGAAGATAAGCTGCACACGGAGGAAATATTTCCCAAAGGCACATCCGATAAAGGACTGTTATCCAAAATATACAAAGAAGTCTTAAAAGTCAACAATAGGAAAAACAATCTGATTAAAAGATGGACCAAATACCTTAACAGACCCTTGACCTACGAAGACCTACAGCTGGCCAGTGAGCATGTGAAGACACTCTGTGTCATGTGGCGTCGGGGACACGCAGATCGCAAAAACAAGAAGGTGCCAGCAAATGCTTACTGGGGTGGCTCAAATCCAGAAGGTTGAAAACCCTAAGTGCCCCTGAGGATGCGGAGCGGTAGGAACGTCCGTGCATTGCTGGTGGGGATGCACAATTGTGCGGCCACTTGGAGGACAGTTGGGTGGTTTTTTAGAGAATTAAACATACGTTCACCATGTGACCCAGCTACCCCACTGCTTGGTATTTCACCAGAAGAATCGAAGACTTCTGTCCACACGGACACCTGGACATCGATGTTTTAGGAGCTTTATGCATAGCTGCCAAAATGTGCAAACAACTCCGTGTCCTTCAGCGGTAGGCGGGCGACCTGTGGCACGTGCAGCCCACCAGGCAGTCCCTCACTCAGCACTGAAGGCAGGGAGCTATTCCGCAGGATGTGACAGGACAGCGGACCGTCCTCCCACGTGAGCTGAGCCAGTTTAGAAAGTCTACATACTGATACTGTAGGATTCCAACTATATGGCCTTCTAGAAAAGGCCAAAGTATGGAGACAGTAGAAAGATCAGTTGTCTGATGGGGATGGAGGTGGGGAAGAGGCAGAGCACAGAAGATTTTTAGGACTGTGAAATGTTCTCTGCGATGTTATAATGATGGCCATGGGTCATCATAGCTTGTCCAAGTCCATGGGAGTTACAGCAGCAAGGGTGAGCCCCGAGGTCAACCGTGGACTCTGGGTGATCACGATGTATTGACCCAGGCTCAGTCTTAGGGGAAAATACGCTGTTCCATTCTGGTGGGTGATGATGATGATCGAGGAGGCTGTCCACGGCGGGGGGCAGAAGGTACAGAGGAAATCCCTGTGTTTTTCTCTCAATTCTGTTGTGAAATTAAAATTACCTCAAAAATAAAGGCCTTTAAGGAAAAGAAAAACATATTCACAAAACTACAGTCCTCGTCTTAATGACGTGAATTAAGGATTAACAGTCCTCAGAAGGCATCTTCCTATCTTTGGTGAATACTGCTCTTTAACACTGTATTTTTCAGGCTGTTTACATGCTCTCCTATGAAAAGGGCACCGGCTGAGTTTATTTTAGCAATGAGACATATAATTTTAATGCATCTAAACATAGATGTACTATTTTACCATATAAAACATATTTCAACATGATTAAAATAACCTTTCTTTAATTAAAAACAATGTCCTCTTTATTTTTTTTATTACCATGACCAACGGATAGCGAGACTCTCCAACGCTTCTTTCCCACTGATTCCTATCATCGCCTCCCTTCTGTTCTTTGGCTCTTGCTTTAGAAATAGGTTGTAAGAAGCAAATTTTATCTCATAGAATAAAGTGTTGCTAACATTCATATATGTTCAAATTTGGAAACAGGCTGCCATACACACACACACACACACACACACACACACACACACACACAAGGATGAGTATTTAGACTCTGAGAGGATAGAAGAAAAGGGTGGATACAATTTATCATGATTTTGTGGAAGAAATCCGTATAGTTGGGTAAAGCCGAAAACAAGGCTTTAATGTTAAAATATCTGCAGATGGGTTCTAGGCTACGTGTTTGACTCGAATTATCCCATCATGTTTCCACCCATGAGAAATATCATTATTTTCATTTATTCATAAAATGAAGAGGATCAAATATCTCAAGTGATTGCCTCAAGGTCATGGGCAAAGGAGGTGGCACGGTTGGGACCCCAAAGGTCACGCCTATTTAGCTCTTTTTTTAATTGGAAGATCTCTGTGAAAAAACTATGAAAATGTACGTGTAGTTCACACTTAATTCTTAGCACCTAATGCAATGCATTGTCACCCCAAAGTATCTCTCTTCCAAATTCCATTTTTCATGCAATAGAAGACCCAGATCGCTAAGGTCCCTACGACTCCAGTCTGTAGTGCTGAGGTCTTTCCGGAGACCTTGTTGGCCTTCGGCAGTTACTTTACACACGGAATGTGTGCCTTCGGGTTTGCATTCATCATGTGGAAAATATAGACCCTGATGAGTGACGGAGCCTTTCACAGCCTGCATCTCCTTCTTATGACTACATTCTACTTTCTATTAATTTCTTTTTAAAAGACACTGAGCTTTGTAGTGGTGACTTTTAACATAATTTTATAAGAATTTTGGCAACCGCCTCATTTTTTCCTTTCGAAATTTCAGAGCATATTTATTTCTGCACAAAGAGTTGTTTCAGTTTAAGATATTTCTGGAAAGCAGATATGTTACTGATTCAAAATAAAATGTATTGCTGATGGGGAAGTTGCTGTGTTAGAGTAGAATAAATGACAAACTGAAGGAAAATCGTGATTTTTTTATATGTATTTGGGGGGATATGTAGCATAATATTGATTTATATATACATTACACTTTTAAAATATTTTGACTTAATATGGAATATCGTGGCCTTGTCATTAAATAAAATAACTTCTAAACTTTTATTTAGGAAAGTTTATTTTGGGGCACCGGGATGGCTCTGTAGTTGAGCATCTGCCTTCCGCTCAGGGCCTGACCCTGAGGTCCTGGGATCGAGTCCTACATCTGGCTCCCCGCAGGGAGCCTGCTCTTCCCTCTGCTGGTCTCTTTCTCTGTCTTTTATGAATAAATAAATAGAAAAAAAAGGAATGCTGTACTAAATTATTATTATTATTATTATTATTATTATTATTAATTGCTTTTGCTCAGCTTACAATGATGTGTAGTCCAGCTTTATCTAAAAAGCTATTGTGAAACTTTTTTTTTAAGATTTTTTGAAAGATTTATTCATTCATTTATTGAGAGTGGAAGCAGGGGGAGGGGCAGAGAGAGAGGAGAAGCAGACTCTCCACTGAGCAGGGAGCTTGACTCGGGGCTCCACCCCAGGACCCTGAGAGCATGACCTGAGCCAACATCAAGAGTCAGACACTTAACTGGCTGAGCCCGCCAGGCCCCCCATGGTAAGGCTCCTAAAACAATGCTAACTAACCAGAAGAATGGTAACCACTCACCGGCCGGGCCATCTTTCCAACATCACATCCCGTCCTCCTTGGGAAGACACCGTGTTTACTGTGTATCCCTGTCCACGTACTCAACTGATGCCGTCCTGCCTTCCTTAGACTATGTATCCGGGGTGAGTGATAAATGTGACACAACACAGCAATACACGATGAAACACCGAGGCCTGGGTTGTCAACTAAATAGAGGCTCCCGGAAAGAAACACGAAGAAAGTCACCATCTCCTTTTGGGGGACGGAGGAGGCCACACAGGCTGAGGTACACTGAATCAGACCCAAATAGCAGGCTGCTCCGGGTGGCTGACTGCCCGGGGCCTCCGCCCTCCCCCGGGGGGAGCTCTGTCTGCCTGGGTAAACTGTGTCTTTCTTCGTGGAGCTAGAGGAAAGCATTTCGTTTAATCCTTATTTTTAAACTTAAGTTTTCCTGTGCCTGTTTACAGATTCCAGTACTTCAGTTCCTCTCTCTGAAACAAAGACTATATTAATCTCTCTTTTCTATAATCGGTGTTAAGGTGGGGTTTTGAGTCACTGTAAAAGAAAAAAAAAAAAAACGCTTTTAAAATCTCTCCTAAGATAATAAATATGTGAACATTTTCGTACAGTCAGGAAGTAGATGACAAATTAATTTTGTGTGACTCTTCAGGCAAGGCCTCCATGTCAAGGCCTGTTCTTAAGATGATTTAGAGGTGACTTAAAATAGCTAAATTTCAGTTTTATTTCTTTAGCTGGGTTCTCTCATCTCCTGAGCAAAGGTGGGTTATAAATTTATACCTGGCGAATGTCTGAGTTCGCTGTTTTATATGAAAGTCAGAAGTTTCTCAATAATTTGCCCAAATCTTTGACTTCAAGGCTCGATCCCAGGCGCTGTTTCCTTACATGAGTCTAGATCTCGCTAAATCACGTCTCCTGTCCACGATCTCCAGAGCTCCCTACAAGCTCCAGACTAGGAAAGGCAGGGCCTTATCTCTCGCCTTCATCTTGCACCTCAGAGGCTCCCTGAATGGGACTCGCTCTTCTCGGCCGCCTGCCTCATTCTCTCAGACAACGTCTCTTCACCGTGTCAACTCTATCGCCAGGCCTGCTGGTACTTTACCTCTTACCCCTTACATCCTTCTGCGAGTCATCATTCTCGTTGCCGCCATCATAGTCCAAGCTACCATCATTTCTTATCAAGGCCAATTAACTGTTTCCCCTACATCCCCTCTGCACCCCCCCCCCCATATACTCTTCATATTGGAACCAAAGTGATCATTTCAAAACTGAAATCTGGTCATTTTAACTACTACCCAGGAGGAACACCACTGAATGCTTCCCTGTTGCTCTTAGGAAGAAAACCCAAGTCCTAACTGTGGTTTACATGCCCGAAGGTGAGCATTTCTCTTGCCCTCTCACTGCACCGTGACCACAAGGACTCTCTCCTACAATTTCATTTACGTAGGCTGTTCCCACTGCCTGGAATCCTCCTTCCCCACCATTCCCCTCATCGGGTTCAGCCTTCATCATCCTTTGGTTTCCACCTCCAGACTCATGTCCACAGAGCAAAGTGGGCTTGAGCTCAACTCAGGACCAGTACCTTGTGATATGCTCCACACAGCATCGTATTTATTTTCTTTAAAGGGCTTATTTGTTCTATTAGCTTGTCTCCTCTTACTTCCATCAATGACACTCCACGAATTAGGGCCTGTTGTTAACCACAAGTATCTCCCTAATGCTTCACATAGTATTCGGTCCAGAGTATGAGCTCCATAAAGATCTGTTAAATAAATGTTTTTCTCCCAGGATTTCTCCATTACCAATGGTTGCTCATATCTGCCCTGTATTTAAACTCCCATTACTCCTTTTGCACCCAACTAATCCCAGGATTAACAGAGTAATTCCAGAAGCCCTGGATACTGGGAAAACAATTAAAAGTTCCTACCACTTTGACTGAGAGACTGAGAACCAGCCCTGGCTCCCCTGCGCTTCACAACTGAGGCGTCCGCTCAGTGCCATTAAGATGAGTAGAAGGCAAACAGACATCTTCCTCTTTGTTGTTATTTGTGGATCTAGACAAAATACTACTACCAATAACACTACTAATAATGTCATTCTGTAGTCTTCATTTTGCCAAGACAGACAAATCAACTGAGCATCAGCTTTACAATAGGTGAGTAAGGTTTTCAATTTAAATAAAATAAATTTAAGAAAAATAAATTTCTAAAACTGCAAATAGCATTTAAAAGAGAAAATAAAGCTTCTCTGACAAGGAAACATAAGTAGAAATAGCTGATATCTCTTTGGAATTGTTGAAAGGTCACTGACCTAACCATGTAAGTATCAAGTTTATCTAAATCTAAATTATAGAGAACATAGAAAGATAAATACAAATTAAGCAATGTAAAAAAAAAAATCAATCTAGTAAAAAGGAGTATTAAGAACACCATATAATTAAATGGAGATAAACTCAGAAAAGATAAACCACAAAATGAGTTGCAACTGGTAGGAAATATTTAAGAGAAACAAAAGAAACAATTTTAATTATGAGATACAGAAATGATAAAGAGTACTGTCTTTTTTAAAGAGTTGGAAATTGATTGAATAGATAATGGTTAGAGGCAGAAATTTTTATCCTTCTTTGGCTTCATCTTAAATTCAAGAATCATCAATTAACTGAAACACGTGTCTCCTCAGATAAGAATTAAAAAAGGAAACTCACTGTAAAAGTGGCACAGGGGAAGACAAAAGTCTTTAAAGACGTAGTAAATCCTCTCATGGAGGTCTTTCCCACAAAGAAAGATTTTTAGTAACATATAGAATATGGAAAGAGCGATGACTTGCTTTAAGGAAAGTATAGCTATTCGTTAAGAAGCAGCAACAACAGAGCCTCGATGAAATGAAACAACGTCTCTGTCGTTCTACAGTTCAGAAGGCCGCTGTTCAAGGAAAATTGAGAACTTCCTCAAGGTCATATTATATTCCTGTCGATTTAACTTCGGTAAGAAAAGATCCCTGTTTTCTGATCCATTAGAGAAGTCAGGTTCAATTTTACTTGTGTTAAATATAGATCTGGAACGTCTGTGCATGTGAGCTATTAAATACTTGGACAAACGTAGGATTAGGATATTGGAAGGGTTCGGCTCATTACAGAGAGATTCACAATAAGCACATCCATACGACGGGAGTCATGAATCTTCTATAATTGCAATTTGAATTATCCCCTCACTTTAATTTTTATGTCAGTTACTGAACACTTTCCTAATGAGTTAATTAAGTATGATTTCATTTGTTTGACATATTTTAATAAATTCCAACTATGTGCTGAGAATCATACCAGAGTCTAGTCCAAGTAGATTCCAATAAAGACAAGTCCGCATTTTAAGCAGTCTGTTTTGGATTTAGTGATTATACAAAATTGTTTGCACGAAGAATGATAAAACTTGAATGAATTAACATTTACAAATACATGCATTTGTAATGCATATTGTTGGTCAGCATGTACACTTGTCCTCTTTGGCAATACTGAAGAATTTGATAATCCCTAGGATATCTATAGGATCACATCTCATGATTTTTTTTTTCACATCTCATGATTTAAAAAAAGAATCATTAAGGATACTCTGCATTTCTAGAGACATCTTGAGATGAAGATCTACTCATCAATACTTCTCAGCTCTTGAGGGCTGAAGTCAGATCCACATCATCTGGGGAACCTCGTCTAACTAGACACTCCCTTCCAGGTTGAAACATTGCTTATACTTTAGTTCTGCTCTTTTTTGTTGTTGTGTATCTATATTTATATTTTATTGTTTTAAGTGCATGATCAGATTATTTTCTTCTTGGGTCCAACATTTCTGCATTAGATAGAAGTACATGAAATGACTTGTGGTTCTTACTAAATTCACAGAGAAATTCTCAAAATAAGTTACATATTTATTTTATATTTTGCCTCAGATATTACTTCAACTGTAGTCTAACTTCTAAATTTACTTTGGATTGTAAATATAATATAGTTCCTTTTCAGTTATTTCCATTGTCATTCGTAACTTATTTTATGGAATCAATATTCAGGCATTATCATAAATCAAAATTCTGTCAAATATTAACTTATAACCCTTTGTTCTTTTAGCTTTATTGTAATCTTTTCCGACTTATGAAAATTTAAACCTACCCATGAACTTAATTTATCTGCCTAACAATTCACTTTTTACAGGCATACTTCAGAGATAATGCAGGCTTTGTTTGAGATCGTCTTAATAAAGTGAATGTCACAATAAAGCAAATCAAGAGAGTTTTTTGGTTTCCCAGTGCATACATAAGCTGTTTACACCATACTGTAGCAAATAAGTATGCAATAACGTTATGTCTAAAAAAAGCAATGTATATAACTTAACTAAAACTTAACCTTTTTGCCAGAAAATGCTAACCATCATCTGAGCTTTTAGCATTTACAATCAGAGATCACAGATCATAAGATAAAAAAGGGTTGAAAATATTTACCCCGTGAGGCCTCGGGCACTGAGGGGGGCACTTGACAGGATGAGCACTGGGTGTTATACTATATGTTGGCAAATCAAACTCCAATAAAAAGATACACACACACACACACAAAAAAAAAAAGGTTGGAATATTGTGAGAATCACCAAACGTGTCAGAGACAGGAAGTGAGCAAATGCTATTGAGAAAATGGCACCAGCAGACTATTTCAACACCAGGTTGCCACAAACCTTTAATTTGGGGAAAAAACTACAATATCTGAAAAGTGCAATAAAACAAAATGTAATAAAACATGATGATATGTTTATATATATCTAAAAAGAGGCAAAATTGCCTGCGCCTTGAACAAACTCGACTGTGTGTGAACACAATGATGGATCTACATCCTCGGATCCAGAACAGTGACAACTATCCCCGAGTGTTGGTGATGACTCGGAAAGAGGTCATGGATTTTTCTCCCTTTCTGACTTTTGAAGGTTCATTGTTTTGTCATTTTCTTTCTGTTTAGAGAACTTCCTGTGTCATTATTTTAGGATTGCTCTGCTGGTGACAATTCCCAATTTTCCTTTATCCGACAATGTCTTCATTTTCTCTTTATTATTGAAGAGTATTGGGGGTGGGTAGCAGATTTCTGGCTTGACGGTTTATCTCATTTAGACCTAAAAATTGTGATACTACCTCTGTCTAGCTTCTGTCATTTCTGTTAAGGGATCCAAGCCCTTGTGATTGATTTTTCCCTCCAGGTAAATTGGCTTTTGTCTCTCACTGTTTCTCCTTTTTAATTCTCAAAAGTTTGACCATGATGCATCTCTATGTGGATTTCTTTGAGTTTATCCTCTTTGGATTACAGCCAGCTTCCTGGATGTGTAGGTTTATATCTTTTGCCAAATTTGGACATTTTGAGCCATTACTTCTCCAGGTCACTGAGGCCCTGTTCTTGCTTTCTCTCTTAGTCTATCTAATCCATGTTGATCAGATTAGGTAATTTCTACTGTACTGTCTTCCAGTTCACTGATTTGTTCTACTGTCTCCTCTATTATGCTACCAATCCGAACCATTCATTGAATTTTTTTATTTAAGTTATATTATTTTTTAAGTCAAAAAATTTCATTTGGTTCATCTTCATAACTCTCATATCATGGTTGAGACTTTCTACTTTTTTCAAGTATATTTATAATTGCTAGTTGAAGGATTTTTATGATGGCTGCTTAAAAATCACTGTAAGATAATCTTCACATTTATTCCATCTGAGTGTGGGCCTGTATTGGTTGCCCCTTCTTTCTGAATTTGAGGTTTTCTTCTTTTTTGATATCACAAGTGACTTTCAGTTATAACTTGGGAATTTTGGATATTATATTTCAAAACTCCAGATCATATTTAAATGCATTTTAACTTGTGTTCACTTCAGCAGCACATATAAATGCATTTTAGCTGGCTTCCTCTGACACCATTCTAGCAAGAATGTGTGTGTTGGGGGGCGGTGCCACTTTGTTATTGCTGATGGGAAATAGACATCCAGGTTTTTCATTTTCCTCAATCAGATGCTGGTGACATCTGGGGATGAGGGGAGGGGAGACCTTATTGCTCATTGTTGGTAGGAGCTTGGGCTCCCCATTGATAGCTCTCTCACTAGGAGAAGCAGCAATGCTTCATTATAGCTCCCCATGTGACCTCCACTGACACCTCAGAGGGAGTATCCTTGTCAATGCCGGAAAATAGTAAAAGAACTGATTCTCCGCTAGGCCTTCTCTATTTTTTTTTAAGTTTTATAATTGATTTAATAGCATAATTGATATATAAAAACTGCACATATGTAATGTGTACAAGTTGATGAGTTTGGACATATAGAAACACTCATTATACCATCACCACAATTAAGGTAATAGACATATCCAACATCTCCCAGGGTTTTCTGTATTCCTTTTTTCTGTTTGCTTTTTTTTTTTTTTTTTTTTTTTTTGTGGTAAGAACACTCAACATGAGATCTAGTTTCTTAATGGATTTTAAAGTTCACAATATGTGTGGTCAATTATAGACATGAGATATGTAAACTTCACATTATTATTATTATTACCTCTCACATTATTAAAAATACAAGTATCCATGAGGATGTAGGGAAATTGGAACCCTTACACACTGTGTGAATGTAGAATGGTGCAGCCATTATGGAAAGAACACTATGGAGATTCCTCAAAAAATTGAAAATAGGAGTACTAAATGACTAGCATTCCTACTTTGGGGCATATATATAAAGAAATTGCAATCAAGATCTCAAAGAGTTATTTTCATCTCCATGGTTCATGATGGCACTATTCATAATAGCCAACATATAGAAACAACCCAAGCGTCCATCAATAGATTCATAGACAAAGAAAATGTGATGTATACATACATACACATAGTATTATTTAGCCATTAAAAAAAAAGAAAATCCTGCCATTTGCAAAACATGGATATGTTGGAAAAACATTATGCTAAGAGAAATAAGCCAGTCACGGAAGGGCAAGTGCTGCACGATTCCACTTATATGAGGTATCTAAAATGATTAGACTCATAGAAACAGAGAATGCAATAGTGTTTCCAGAGGTCAGGAGGGGGGCGGGATGAGGGGTGGTAACTCAGTGGTTATAAAGTTTTAGTGATGCTAGAGGAATAAACTCCCCAGATGCGCTTCACTAGGTTTCTCTTGACACCAATGGGGAGGGACAAGGGTATCTCATTACTGCCAGGCGGGGCTGGAAGTCCAGGCTTCCTGTGGTCTCCACTGACACGACGGTGGTTGGTAATCATGGTGTCCTTTTCAGCCGGTGGTAGTAAAAGCCTCAGCTTTCTCCTTGGCTTTCTGTGACACCATCCTGGCGGAGGCGTTTCGGTGGCTCCCTCTAGCTTGATGACGGTCACTTTACAGGAGTGGATTGAAGTGGCGCCATAGTTTTTCTGTGCTATTTGGCTGGAATAAGGTGATAATTGTCCAAAAGACTTTTGTCCTCCTAGGTTGGCCCTCTCCTGAACTTTTGGTCATAGAATACAGGCTTTTGGGAGGTGTGTGTGTGGACCCACTTGGCATTTCTAGTTGCCACCTTCTTTATATATGAAGGAAAATGAAAACACAAGGAACTCATTGCCATGTCATTCCTTGAATTCCAAGGCCCCTAGCCAGTCTGTCATCTTCTCTTTGCTTTTCAGTCTTCATAAGTTTGTTTTATATATAAAGGCCAAGACTTTTAGTTGTACTTAATGTGAAAACTAGGGGGAAAGTACGTGTACTCTATCTCCCCAGAAACGGAACTCCTTTCTCCCTTTACTCACTTAAAAAAACAATCTATTATGAAAAATGTCGTCACGATAGCGCAAGATCTTATTGTCAATAATTCTGTTGGAAATTCATTCCACATAATTCAAACAAATGTTAACTTAAGCAAGACTTAAAACTCTGCTGCCACCTGGGTCTCCGAAACAAACTGACGACCTGATAAAGAGGGTTTTGGGGGTGGGGGCGGTACAGGTATTTCACTTTTACTGTCCATAGTTTTAATTAATTAATTAATTAGTTAGTTAATTTTTACTAAAGGGAAAACTGAGGCACTGTCTCACTTTTTGCATGATCTGGGCATCATACTGGGTCACCAATACTTCTCAAAGGTCACTCAGAGCAAGGTAGCAGTCTCAGCCACAACTTGCCTGGATTCCCGTGACGTCCCGCAGCTGCCTCACGGGGCTGAATTCACTCGGAGCATCTGGTGCTTTCAATGCATTTACTTCTTCTGAACGACCATGCCCTGTAGCCTGCACCCAAGTCTTCCCTCGTCTATACCCCGGGCAAAACTGTCAAAGCAGCGTCCCTGATGTTCTGCTTTCATTGTGTCTTTTCTGTCCATAAAAATTTGAGATGACTTAAAAAAAAAAAATTTTGAGATGACTTGTTATGACTCACAGGATGAAGTTCAAGTCCTTTAGCCCAGTTTGAAAAGGTCATATTCTGACTTAATTCTCCTTCCAGCATGTTCAATGCTCCTCTCTACAAAATTTTTCTTCTGACAAAAAGTCTAGCTCATCGCCTCCATATTTTGTTTTGCATCTTTGATAGTCACATTCTTTTCTATTAGAGTATCTCAATTAATCCCTTTTAACTATATTAATTTATGTTAAATAAATTTAGTTAGTTCAAACCTTATGGAAGAGAACAGTGATAATTCCTATACTCACAATCCAGGTGTCCTTCTAAATGTCGGTGACATTTCCTCCTCTTATGTATTCTTCAATAGACATTCTATAAACAAAAAAACCTTATATGATTTATATTCTTTCTTGTTACAGAAATGGTGGCTTATGGATGTTCAGGTGGCTCAGCGGTTTAGCACCCCCTTCAGCCCAAGGTGTGACCCCGGGGTCCTGGGATCGAGTCCCACATCGGGCTCCCTGCGTGGAGCCTGCTTCTCCCTCAGCCTGTGTCTCTGCCTCTCTCTCTCTCTCTCTCTCTTTCTTTCTGTGGGTAAATAAATAAAATCTTTAAAAAAATGTAATTTAGAAATCCATCCTCTATCAATGCTTGAAAAGGTAACTTCATTTATTTTTTTTATTGAATGGAATTTAATTATATGGATTTATTAAATTTTATGTCCCTACTTATCTGTATCTTTTACTAATCTGTTTCTACAATCTTTTCTCTCTTCTCTTCTCTCTCTCTCTCTTTTTAATCATTCTTTTTCTTTCTTATCTCCGTGTGTGCCTGGGTATTTTATTATTAAAAATTAGAAATTGTGTAGAAACAATTTAAAATAATATAAAGAGGCATTGATTTATTTTTTTTCCATTAGAGATAATTTACTTTGCCTCTAATAGGCATCTAGGAGCATCAGCATTTCAGATTGTCCTCAATCTAATTAGAAATTGAACTTAGAAATTTGGCTTTGGTCTCTGCAAGAACCTATTATAGATACACTCTTCATAACATCTCGGGCTTACAGTCCCAGAACACAACTACCTTTCTAGCTCCCACCCCGACTCGATCACACAGACTCACACACACACTGCCAAGTGGACCCGTTCCATTCTTTGTCGTTCTCACTTAATGAGTCTATCTAAAGGTTATCTAAATCTCTGGTCAGCTTTTTTTTTTTTTTTAAGATTTTCTTTATTTATTCATGAGAGAGAGGGAGAGAGAGAGAGAGGCAGAGACGCAGGCAGAGGGAGAAGCAGGCTCCATGCAGGGAGCCCGACGCAGACTCGATCCCGGGTCTTCAGGGTCACGCCCTGGGCCGAAGGCAGACGCTCAACCACTGAGCCACCCGGGCTGCCCTCTGGTCAGCTTCTCATGCTCAATCTCCTCAGCCACTTTTTGTGACTTTAGTACATGGAAACCCTTCAAATCCTTCTAATTCTTTAAATTTTACTTTTATTTTCATTTCATTCTTAGTAAGGAGCTGGATCTAAATTATCTAGTTATCAATTAACCAAAACTCAAATCTTAGACATCATTATTTTCCTGTTTTTTATGACTTTCACAAAAACATCTCTATAATCTCATGTATGTATGTGTATTGGGAGTGTCTGAGTATGTGTCTGTCTGTATGTGGGTGGATTTTTTCAGGTTTGTTTTAGGAATGACATTTGAGGTGATAACTTTATATATTAATCCACTATTTCTTTTTTAAAATATTTTTTATTTATTATTTATTCACAGGAGACACAGAGACACAGGCAGAGGGAGAAGCAGGCTCCCTGCAGGAAGCCTGATGCTGGACTCGATCTCGGAACCCTGGGGTCATGCCCAGAGCCAAAGGCAGACAGATGCTCAACCACTGAGCACCCAGGCGTCCCTTAATTCACTATTTCTTTAGACATTATTGATTTCCTATTTTAAAAAATAAGTAGAATGTATTTACTTTCTTCCATCTCCCATCATTCATTTCCAACATTTGATTTCTTTAGATTATGCATTTTCAGTATTTCCTATTTATCTTTTCAATATATGTATACTGGTATACTTGATTGAGCTCAAATGATAAATAAGCACAAGTGCTAGATGTTTACTTGTGGCATTTAAAGATTTTTTTTTTAAAGTTGTGCTTATATGTTCTAGGATGTTTTTCAACCTTTCCTCACAACTATTCTTAGGCAAAATTTCTGTGTTATCAGGTTCTATAATATCGGAGTTACACAGTGCCTTCAGTTCTGACAACAATTCTAAGTTCAGGGGTTCCTACAACCATATTTAGTTCCAACAACTCACTAGGAGGATTTGTTGAATTCAGTGAAAGCTATTAGACGCATTGTTATGATTTATTACAGGTAAAGGACACAGATTAAAATTAGATAGCAAAAAAAAAAAAAATTAGCAGTCAGCGTCCAGCAAAGTCCACACGGAGCTCGCAGTTGTCCTCGTAGTCATAGTCATAGATGCTGCTTTCCTTCTATTTATATGACAATACATAGGACAATATTGCCAAACTGCCAAGTGCATCCAAGCTTTGGTGTCAAAAGTCTTGTTGGGGCTCAATCCATATGACCCACTGGCCGCTGGAGTCGGGGGGGTGCGTCCGTGTGTGCCATCCGACTGCCCAGCACAGCCTCCTCCAGTCTCTCTGGAGGTGGAGTGACACGGAATGACTCCAAGCCTTTCCCCTAAACCACATCGTTGGCATCTCCCAAAGCCACCAGGTACATAAACAAACTTTTATCATGCACGAAATTCCAAAAGTTGAGAAACAATCACCCAAAAGTGGAGGGCAAAGGGCAGATCCCCTTGTGGGCAGCGTTCAAGTCTTTACTACACACGGTTCTCAGAACATAATCTCAAAACCTATTTCCGTTTTGCACCAAAGTCTATGACTTCTTCTCAGGAGTCATTTTACTATAGATGTCCCACGCATAGTTGATTTGGCTCCAAAACAGCTCTTTAAGAAAATGCGATTTAGGGTTGGGGTCAGGGCTAGGGTTCTGCTCCAGGTAGTCCACTTGCACTCTGGCTGCTGCCCCAGCTGTAAAGGTACTGATCAGAGGAGCTCCTTACACCCACCCCTTGAGGAGAAGCCCCGGCCCCACAGCAGTAGGCCATGAGCAGCAGACATGAGGGACCACACGGCCAGTACATGATGCATCAGGGCCAAAATATATACGTATATGTTTTATACTTACACTTAAAGGATGCTCTTAAATTATATTTTTGCATAATTACTGTGTCCGTTTCTTATGGAGAGTATAGAAGATACTCATTACCCCCTAGTGTTACATATTAGAAGAGCAAAAGTCCATTTCCCCTCTATAGATTGTTTGACCTCTCTGCCTAATTAACAAATAGATTTCATCTTTACATTTTAAATCTAGTAAAATTACCAAGACATATGTAAGAATTAGTGGTACTTTGCCAATTCTTTCCCGGATGGAATTTAACTTTTTTAGCCTGTAGATTCAAGTCTTTTATTATTGGGTCTTTGTTTGTTTGTTTGTTTGTTTTTTAGAGTGTGCGTGCATATGAGTGAGGGCGAGGGGAAAGTGGGAGACGGAGAGAGAGCATCGGGGCAGGCTTCACACCCAGCACGGAGACAAATGTGGGCTCAGTCGCACAACCCTGAGATCATGACCTGGGCCAAGGTCAAGACTTGGACACTTAACCAACTGAGCCACCCAGGCACCCAGACCATTTTCTTAAATGATATAACCAGTACCTGAATTTCTTAGTTGGGTTTTCCCAGCAATGCGTAGAATAACAGTATTTTGATAATCTTTGTTGATTATGATCTCAAAATCTTTTTCACATTTTGTTCATTTGCTATGTGCATATGTTATATTTTTATAATATTTTTCAATCATAATCTCAAAATCCCTTTTCACTTTTTGTTCATTTCTATTATAGTCCGTTCAATTGTCTGACTCCTATTTTCACTAGATCTTCATGAGTTCATATATTTGATATTCATTATTGTCATGTTTTATTTTAGCACTTCTTATTTTATAAGATCTTCATCTAAAACTTCATTTCTTGGGGCGCCCGGGTGGCTCAGCGGTTTAGCCCCACCTTCGATTCAGGGCCTGATCCTAGAGACCCAGGATCGAATCCCACGTCGGGCTCCCTGCGTGGAGCCTGCTTCTCCCCCTGCCTGTGTCTCTGCCTCTCTCTGTGTCTCTCATGAATAAATAAATAAAATCTTTTTTAAAAAATAAATAAAACTTCATTTCTTTCTAATTTTCAGATAAATCACTTCTGAGCTTCTTTGTGTTCTTGTTTGATAAAGAAAATTCTTACAGTTTTTATGACTAAATTTAAATAAATACATTTGGTCACACTTTCATCTGTTCCACAGCAAATTTTGCTGCCAATTTTTCTTCTACTACCATTTGTTTTTCATACGCAGTTTTACATGTGTCCATATTTTTTGGGAAACATTTGAATGTTGTTCATGATTGAATAATGTATGTTCTTGCTCGACCAGCTCCCTTCAGGAGGTTCCTGTCAGAACGAGGGCCCTAGTCCAGATTAATCAGAATTCCCTTCAAGCCCCCGTGTCTGTGTGTGCACAATCAATATTTCTGTCGTTTCTTTCTTCACAGCAATCCAGGACAGCGCTGCGAGTGTGCTGCTCCCACGAGACTGCCCTCTCTCCTGCTGGAATAACTCCCTTGGGAGTTACAGATTTTTACCTTTCATGCTAATCCCTGCCTTCTGGTTTCTTCTTGACTTCATGTTACCTGAGTCCACAAAGTTCTCATATGAGCCCCCTTTTCTTCTTAATGTTTTAAAAACTAGCAAACAGACAAAACTTTGGGGGGCGCCCGGGTGGCTCAGTGGATGAGCAACTGCCTTCCGCTCAGGTCATGATCTCAAGGGCCTGGGGTCCTGGGGTCCAGCCCCGTGTCGGGCGCCTGCTCGGGGGGAGCCTGTTCCTCCCTCTCCCTCTGCCCTCCTCCCCGCTTGTGCTCACTCTCTCGCTCTCTGTCTCAAATAAGTAAATTTTAAAAAATCATCAAAAACCTTTCGGTTTTCCGTATCAGAAGTTCCAATCTGGCACCATTCTGTCCTGTGTTCTATTCAGTATTATCTGTTCAATCCTCCCTTCTATGGTGTCCATGACCCCAGTAGTAAGTGGTTTTCATTTTAATTTTACAGTTAGATGAATTTTGAGAAATGTGTATAATTATTTAACTATCAAAATGTGTACCATGCCCATCACTGCAAGTGCCCTCCCCTTGCTCTTGTATAGCCAGCCCGGCCACCTTGCCTCGAATCCTGATCCAGGACAGCTACTAATTTCCTTCCTCCTACTCTAGAGACAGTGTGGCCATTCTAGAATTTCACATAAATGGAACCATGCAATGACCGGGTGTACCTGGCTCCTTTCAGAATGCTTTTAAAATGCTTCCATGTTATTAGGTTTATCATTTTTTATTTCTTTTTATTACTGAGTAGCATTTCATTGTATGAATATAATTTGTTTATTCAGCTTTTGATGCACATTTGCATCACTTACCATTTTGGGATATTATAAACAAAGTTATTATTGTATAAACCTTTTATGGATATATATATATATATATATATATATATATATATATATATATTTTGATTTTTCTTGGATAAATATCTAGGATATGTATGCTTGCCTTTAAAATAAACCTCTAGGGGATCCCTGGGTGGCTCAGCAGCTTAGCGCCTGCCTTTGGCCCAGGGCGTGACCCCCTGGGTCCCAGGATCGGGTCTCGCCCTGGGCTCCCTGTGTGGAGCCTGCTTCTCCCTCTGCCTGGGTCTCTCCCTGACTCTCTCTCTCTCTCTGACATGAATAAATAAATAAAATCATAAAAAAACAAACAAATAAATAAATAAATAAACACATAAATAAATAAATAATAAATAAATAAATAATAAATACAATGAAATAAAACAAACCTCCAAATATCCAAAAAGATTGTACTATTTTCACTACTGTCAGTTGCTCTGTCTTTGCAAATATTTAATATCTAAGACTTTTTTAGTCTTTCTGGTAGCTTACAGGGGTGTCTCACATTGTTTTGTTTTATAGGTCTTTGAAGAATACATATGTCAATAATCATTTTTGTGCTTATTAAACTTTTAGTCATACATTTTCTATCATGTATAAATGGGAAGTTGTAAGTTTTCCTCTCCAAATTGTAGCCATTTTATTTCTCCATTTTATTTCTCTCTATTTTATTTCTCATCCTTGCCTTGTTATTTAACCAAGGCCTCCATGAAAGTTAAAACAGCAATAAAAGATTTCCGGGTAAGACAGCTGAGTAAGAGGCCCCTAAGCTCACCCTGTCCTGTGGATACAACCA
Source organism: Canis lupus dingo (assembly GCF_003254725.2). Classification (NCBI taxonomy): domain Eukaryota; kingdom Metazoa; phylum Chordata; class Mammalia; order Carnivora; family Canidae; genus Canis; species Canis lupus. The sequence continues at coordinate 63,466,608 of NC_064257.1, forward strand.
GATAACACCCACATCAGTATGAATAAGCAAGAAAGTCACCCAAACACTTGCAGAACAAACTCTCCACAGAGAAATGCAGAGAGGAGGCCACACCAACGTTGGTAGAAACTCGGTCAGGAACTAAGCAGACCCGTAGGACTATCCATGGGAGAGAGACGGGCACCACAGGCATGGAGAAAGGAGAGGAACAGATTCTCACAACGGGGGGCCCACAAAGGGGAAGATGAATTCCAGAACATTTGGTTTGGAAAACTAGAGGGGATGAATTTCAAGAGTTTTTACAATCAGCAGGATGTGAGATCACACACACACACACACACACACACACACACGGGAATGCAACCATACTTAGCCTTAAAGAAAGAATGAAATCTTGGCACTTGCCACAACACGGATGGAGCTAGAGCTCACAATTCCAAGTAAAATAAGTCCGCTGGAGAAAGACAAATACTGCATGGCTTCACTTATATGTTGAATTCAAACAACAACAACAACAACAACACAAGGACAAAGAAAATAGAGACAAGAAACAGACTCTTCACCATAGAAAACGAACTGATGGGGAAGTAAGTAAAGAAGATTAAGAAGATTAAGAGGACGCTCATGACGATGAGCCCTGGTGAGTCACTACATGATACACCTGGAGCTCCTCTCACAGTGTGTGTTGTCTATACTGGAATTAAAACAAAACCTAATAAAACAAAACAAAATAGCAAAAAAAAAAAAAAAAAAGAAAAAGAAAAAAAAAAGAGTGGATATCACTGCCTTTTTCCAAATTTAGGGCGAGCTTTTTACTTTTCTCATCTCTGAATACAAGAACACTAGATTCTTATCAGATGCCTTTTATCAAGTTGAGGGAATGAGGAAATGACGTCCGTTCCTTGATCGTGAATGAGTATTGAATGCAATCGAAGATGATCTCTGCAGCTGAGATGGTCATTGGTTTTTGGCCTTTGTTAATGTGCTGACAATACTGTTTGATTTTTAAGTGTTGTAAAACCAGTATTTCTGGAATAAAACCCGCTATTTCATAAGGTTATGATATTTTTTTTATGAATTGATAGATTTTGTTTGCCAACTTTTTATTAAGCATCTTTTTATTAAGCATTTGTTTTTAATCTATGCTCATAAGGGGCGTAAGTGTGCAGTCTTCTTCTCATATTTGTGTGACTTCAGTGCCAGTGAAATTTTGACCTCCTAAATGAATGTGAGTTATTCTCTCTCCTCCATTTTTCTGAATGTTTGTGTAGGATTATTATTATTTTTTTTAATATTTCATAAAACTCACCAGTGAAGCCATCTAAACCTAGAGATTTCTTTGTTGGCTAATTTTTAATAAGAGATCTGTTCTTCAAGTTGATATGAGGCTATTCAAACTGCCAGAAAAATCTCCTCTACTTCTTTTTTTTTTTTTTTTTTAAGATTTTATTTATTTATTCATGAGAGACACAGAGAGAGAAGCAGGCTCCCAGCAGGGAGCCAGATGCAGGATTCGATCCCAGGACCCCAGGATCACGCCCTGAGCCAAAGGCAGATGCTCAAAAGCTAAGCCTTCCGGGCATCCCCACCTCTACTTCTTTTAATGCAAGTTTGCTGGTGTCAAAATTTGGGGGCTTTTGTTTGGCTGAAAAAGACTTTATGTTCAGTTTTCAATGATATTTTTTGCTGGAAAAGGATCCCTCAGTTGTTTCCCGGCCACGGCCAGCATTGTAAAATCTCACTCCTTTGGCTTCTGGCTTTATGTGCTTCTGCCTGGAAATGTTCAGTTATTCCTTTGTTGTCGTTGCTTCCTTATCCTAGCGTGTCTTTCTCCATAGCTACCTTTAAGATTTTTCTCTAAAACCAGCTTTCATCAATATGATTACAGTGCGCCTTGAGGTAGTTTTCTTTGTGTGTCGTTCCAGCTTGGATTCTATTAAGCTTCCTCAGGCTTTGGCTTTACTTTTTTCATCAAATTAAAAAAAAAAAAATCATTTTTCAAATATTTTTCTGCAGCCCTGTGTTTTTCCTCTGTTTTTGAAAATGTAATTATACATATGTAAGGATGCTTGATACTGTTCCACAGGTCAGTATTTATGTATTTATTAATGTATTTATGTGTTCATTTTTGTCATGAAACAAATATCTCTCCATGTGATTCAATTTGGGTCATCCTTATTGCTATGCCTTTAAATTTATTTATCAGTGACTAATTCACTATTAATGCCAATTCGGCACATTTCATCTTGACTGTTATATTTTTCAGCTTTTAAAACACCATTTGTTTTTTAATCCCTTATTTTCTTCATAATGTCCATGTTGTTCTTTATGTCTATGAATATATTTACTTATATGGTTTTTTTTTAAGATTTTTTATTTATTCATGAGAGACAGAGAGAGAGAGGCAGAGACACAGGCAGAGGGAGAAGCAGGCTCCATGCAGGAAGCCCGACGTGACTCGATCCCAGGACCCCGGGGTCATGCCCTGAGCTGAAGGCAGATGCTCAACTACTGACCCACCCGGGCTGCCCCTATTTATTTATCTGTTTTAAGTCCTCGTCTGATGATTCCATTATCTTGGTCATTGCTGATTTTTTTCCTATTGGTTGAATGTTATTTTCTCCTGGTTATAGTCACATTTTCTTGCCTTGATATTCTAACAGTATTTGATTAAATACTGAACATTTAGGACATTACAGTTCTGAGCAACTTGGTATCTGGCCTACGGTAAAAAGTGTCGACGTTTGTTCTTGCAGACGGGTTACTGAGGAATTAGTTTTCTCATTTATAGAGTTTTATTTCTCCAAGTTTTTATTTAAATCCCATCAGTTAACATACGGTGCACTGTTAGTTTCAGGCGTAGAATTTAGTAATCCCTCACATACAGCACAGGTGCTCATCACAAGTGCATTCCTTAATCCTCATCAGCTGTTTAACCCATCACCCCCCCACCCCCCACCTCCTCCCCTGTAACCATCAGTTTGTTCTCTATAGTGACGAGTCGGTTTCTTGGTTTGTGAGGCTTATTTTTAAGGCTTGTTAGAGTGGCTCAGAGCAGATTCTACTGTAAGGATAGCTTAGCCCTCTACCGAGGTGAGACCACATGCATCTTCAAGTATTCCCCACACTGCATGACTTGTAGGAATTACCCAGTTTACAGTCTCCTGGTTTTGTTCTTTGCTCAGCCTTGTGGATTTTCACTTCCTTTGCAAAGCTTGGCATCATTTCCTATAGATTTCTTATTTTCTTCCACCAAGTCCTTTCTTCTCTGGGACATACGATCGGGTCAATTGCTCTGCGTCAGCCTCCTTAACCTCTGATCTCTGCTTTTCCAACTCAGCGAAACTTTCATAATCTGCTTGGGTTTTCTCTCCCACTGGAGCGTAGCACAATGTGCCCCAAGGCAGAAAGCAGGGCCAATTATAGAGCTCACCTCATTTGTTTCCCTTCTCTCAGGGATCACAGTTATGCTCAATAGTTGTCAAAAATCCATAAACAGTTGTTTCATGTGTTTTGTTCAGTTTTGTAGTTATCTATGCAGCAGGGCAATCATTGTACAAGTTAACCAGTCACGGCTTGAAGCAGAAGCATGTCTTATATTTATAATTATGTATTGTTAAAAACTTAAATGTGAAACAACTTTCATAAAATCACAAATAACAAAAATTTAAATGAGAAAGAAAAGTTAAATATGAATGTGTGTTCAATTACTCGTTAGTTCCTTTACAGATTCTGGTTTATTATTTACTATCTCATGCAATAGTTTATACGAAGAGGTCTCAAAAATACTTATTAAAAGAATATAAAAAATACTAGGCCCTATTTACATAAACATCAAAAATATTGATATTTTATATATAACAAAATGTTATTTGTAAGTGGCCAAAATATGTCAGTTTATATGAGAGTAAAAATAAATGTCTTCTTCTAGTCAGCTTCGTCTTAATTGACATTTGACTGACTTGCCTTTAATTAGACACTTGAAAATTTTGCAAAAACACTGGTGTTTTATTAAATAAAACTCAAATCTTTTCTTGTTTAGTTTGATTTCAAGAAAATCTTTTTTGCCAATCTTTTTGAAAGCTATGATTACAAAGTTCCTTTATTTGAAAAAAAAGAAAAAGTAGTTTGAATACAACCTAAATCAGGTAGATTTTCATTTTTCTTTTAGCCACATGAGAGTATAATAAATCTTGGTGTGTTGAAATTAGTGTCTTTTGTTGCCCAAATTAATTAGATCTTTAAAGATTTCTTTTCAGTGTTCTTGAAATAATTAGGCTGCTCTAATCCGCACAGCTTTGCTGTTACACGAGCAAAATTTCACTAATAGTTCGCTTCAAATTCCCCATTGTTTCCAAATATTCTTTTCTGAAATAGACATTTTAATAACAGATTGTTTTATTTTCTTCATTTGGAGGTTTAGTTCTTTCTTACAAAGATCTCTGTCACTTTTAGAAAAGTGTGGTTGTGTTTTATAAAAAGTAGCTTTCTGCAACTTTTATTGAGGTTTTTACAGCACTAACCCAGTGGAAACAGTGTTAGTTTTATCATGCTTAAATTTGGTTTGAGGTTGGTGATCAGGAGTCTTTGGAACTCAGCTGGATTGGGGGGAAAGACTTAAAAAAAAAACAAAACTAAGAAACTTTAAAACAAAATGCATTACCTTTGATTTTTAGGTTCTATACATGTAAACATTAGATTGGGCATTTTTGTTGTGAAGTTAATTCTGTGCAATAAACATCCATCATGAAACAAAAGAAGATGTGCTTAGATAGCACATTCCAAAAACCCTGAGCCATGAGACAGCACTCCAGCACTCCGAGGTGTCTTTTTCCTAAAAGTCTAAATGCTAATCTGTTAGAACTGACAAAAGGAATTAAAGGGAATTTTACATGATAAATGAATAAAGGAAATGCCAAATTGATGAAAATGCTACAATGTTTAAATGTCAACATCTGTTGTTGAATTCAGATTCTTAGGCTGCTTTGTATTTCACTTTAATAGAATTGTGTTTTCTGGAATAATCTTCAGATTTGTGGAAAGCCTGAAAAAATCAAATTATCATTTAAATGCATTCAACTTCAGATTCCTAGTTGTCAATGCAACTATTTCAACTCAGAGCTTAGCACTAAAAATTCTCATCTAATAAAAGGTTTTGTTTTTCTCTTAGATGATCAATGCATGGGTGACACTTTTTAGTTAGTTGAGTTATATACTAAAAGTTATATAACTAATTAAGAAATAATACATGGGAGCCAATCTCTGCCTCAGAACCAAAACTCACTTGCTTGCATCAATGCTACTAACAATTGGCATAAAATCCTATAATTATTAGTTTCCTGACAGCCCAAGTGTATTAGCGTGTCGTATTTAACAATCCTGTAACTGACGTAAAATATCCAGAACCTGTGGATTCGAATTTACAACTCCACTCACTCTGAGGGAGAGCATAAACCATAAGTCTTATATGATTCAAAGTTTATTCCCCAAAGTAAAGATTTGTGGAACAAAATAGCTGCAAAAGAATTTGAGATTGTGGCTATTCCTACATAAGAGCTGTTTTATAAGAAAAAAATATTCAAGAGTTATAAAGCATTTTATAGAAGATAAAGTTACTGGGCTAATAGTTAATGCTTTAAAGCAAGAGTGTCATCAGAAATTCGAAGATTTGAATATATATTGGACTTGTAGCCACCTCTTTGAAATGTAAACATCTAGGGAGATAATGCCCCTAACTCCCAGTTTCTGTGGGAGGATAGGGGTCTAATTTCAGTGATAGGCCTGCTCCAAGTGGCAAAACTCCCTCTGTCATAGAAGTATGAGAAGTTCACTTTTTTCTTTAAAAAAAAATGGAGAATATATATATATATATATTTGATGATATATATAAATATGTATGTATATATATGGTGAGAAAAATGTTACTTAATTGGAGAAATTGGGACAGAAAACTACAAAATATCTCACTTCTACTCTCATATTTCTATGTTCTAAATAGATTCTTCTGCTCTAAGATCTTCTGTTACTGATGTTAAAGAAAAGGAGTTGTTCCCTACTGTTCCTTTTCTATTTTTTTATTGTAATTGGACATCATTTTGTACATCATTTTTATCCTTTTATTTTCTCCTTACTTAATCCTTCCCATAGATGAGGGCTGACTTATCAGACTGATGTTTTTCTAGAGGGGAGTTGAGCAATGTGACTTCTCCCCTTTCTTCCACTCCCCTCATCCTCTCCCTCCATTTTCCTCCATCTGGGACCTGCCAGTGTGCAGAGATCATATCCTGGGGGCCATGCTTGGCCAGGCAACAAAGATCACCAGTAAACCCTCTCTGGCTAAATTTTGAGCCCAGTGCTATTTCTTTTCTTTTTTTTCTTTTTTCTTTTTTTTTTAAATTAACGATTTTATTTATCTGTTCATGAGAGACACAGAGAGAGAGAGAAGCAGAGACACAGGAGGAGGGAGAAGCAGGCTCCATGCAGGGAGCCCGACGTGGGACTCAATCCCAGGAACCCAGGACCATGCCCTGAGCCAAGGCAAGCGCTAAACTGCTGAGCCACCCAGAGATCTCCCCTCAGTGCTATTTCTATTCGTGTGTGAGTCCTTGGATGTTTTGAAGGATGGTCCATGAGAAGCTGGACCTTGACTAACACAGATCCCTGTTGAATCTCTATTCATTCTGATGTGAGGCAGCTAATGAAGAACCAGTGAGGTTCTACGACCACAAAAAAAGAGCCTCAGCTCTCCCACAGCATGTAGAATGCTTCAAAGAAAAATTTAGTAATATATGAAATTGGGTCGAATAAATTTTGGATTTTAATTTCTTTGAATATTAACTCAAAACATCAAAAGAATTAAAATTTGAACTTCATTTCTGTTGGCTTGGAATTATAAAGCAATCTGTAGTTTTGACATTAACTCCTCGTAGGAAGTTGATAGTAAAAGAAGGTAAGTGATCAAACGTGTAACATCTAATTGCCAGCAACTTATTATTAAATTAGCTTAAGGTAATTTAACTTTATTTCAAAACCTCTAATAGGTCATATTGCACAACGAGGTTGCTGATAATCTGAGATAATAATGCAGGTAGAGAATCATTTTTTGAGCCTTGAATACAAAGAATCTATGAAGTCTAATAAATATACCCTTATGAACCATCATCCCATGGAATTTTGGGCTCAAAATCAACACTGCTCACTGTTTCAAGGTATGTCCTTCTCCCTTTCAGATTTTTGAATGTAAGATATACTCTTTTGTTTTAAAACATGAGGTGACTAGTGTTGGGGATATATAATTAAAACTAGAATCTTCCAACCAAAAAAAAAAAAAAAATTCTTCCCAAAGGTAGTAAAGGAAGAAAACAGTTGTATCCTTGACTAAGCATTAAACCAGAAGAGATGCTTATCACAGGTAGTCCACTAAGAAATCCCAGAAAGAAACCTTACATTTGTATGTGTCCAACCAGATACAACCCATTCTTGCTTTCAGGAAAAACAAGACTAGTCTTCAAGTAAGAGGATCTGGCTGGACCAAGAGTTATATAGAACTCACCCTGACTTTACCTGGTAATTATGTTACCACCAATGTGTGACTATCAGGGTTAGCTAAGTGGCTTTATCCATAGAAAAAAAATTGAACTTCTCATACTTCTATGACAGAGGGAGTTTTGCAACTTGGCGCAGGCCTATCACTGAAATTAGACCCCTATCCTCCCACAGAAACTGAGAGTTAGGGGCATTATCTCCCTAGATGTTTACATTTCAAAGAGATGGCTACAAGTCCTTGAGATAGACATTCTTGGGTTGCAAAAGTGATGAAAGACCTATGTAGTCTTCAAAAGCATTTGTGTCCATTTTAAAAATGTAATATTTTACATTAAAATGTAAAATTTTACATTATTTAATATTTGTAATATTCATATTACAAATGATCCAAGGTAAACACTCTGAGAAAAAAGAAAGGAAGAAAATCTCCTCCCTTATTTTCAACAGGGTGAATTCAGTCTCTTATTTTTAAATTGTGTTTATTTTTAATGTAGCCCAATGATTTTCAAGTGTATATGAAATTCTTGAAAATGTTTTTTTTTATAGAAGAGCTACTATGCAAAGAGAGCCACAATCTCAAATATGTAGTGATTTTGTCTCACAGATTTTTACTTTTGGGAGTAGAGTTTGAATAAGACTTCATGGTTGATGACTTTCCTCTGAATGGGGTCGGAAGGGAGGGGGAGTAATATCCAATATACAGCAATGCCTCCAGGAAGCTTGACCAGCAGTGCATCAAAAGTAGCTGGTGTGGGAGAGCAAGCATGGGAAGGTGGGTTCAGGACTCTGCTAATGACACCTCTGCTCTCTTGCTGCTGAGGAGTAGCCTCAACACTGGTTGGCACGAGCTCAATACATTAAGGGTATAATACGATGGAAAGGGTATATTCTTACTAAACAATAAGACTATAATAAGATGGAAAATATAAGGAGGTGAGGCTTTGATATGCCACCTCTTTTGATATTTCCATTTGTGTGTGTCTGTACTGAGTTTTCTTTCATTCCCCCCCAACCCCCACTCAAGGTAGTAATTCATTTGATACAGAGTTTGGAGAAGACCCTGAGCACACACGATTCATCTTCATCTTTGTTTATACTTTGGGAAGCAACTGCTTCCAGAAACTATGTACTACTCGTAGCTATAGAGCATTTATTCTCATTCCCATGACAACTGTAATAATGACTGGCTGTGCAAGTCTAATCCTGGAGTTCTCTATTGGGAAACTCATTGATGCTATATAATTAAGCTACCGTCACACTCAACCAAGTCTTTATTAGGACAGGCTGATTTTTTTCATCTTTATCTGCCTCTTACAATTTCCTTAATTGGTTGTAAACTCAGGGAGGGTAAGGAAAAAACACTGCACCTCTAAAACACTAGTAAATAATAGGATCGTTAAGTACCAAAATAGACATTATATGATTTTAATTCATACAAATTGACAGAACTGTTAGAGTAAGTAGTCTGCTTTGCAAATGAAAAACCAAAGTTCCGGGAGGCCGGGCAGGATGGTGGGAGAGTAGGGGCCCTAACTCACCTGGTCCCATCCACTTACCTAGAGAACGTTCAAAGCATCTCAAACACCTACAAATATGTCCTGAGATTTCAGAGAGAACAGCCCAAATGCTACAGAAAGAAGGGATTTTGCTTCTAGCAAGATACGAAGGTGGGAAAAGAAAAGAAAAAAGAACCAAGTGGGGGTGAGGCCCACCAGGGGCCCAGCTAACAGGGGGCAGGAGAGCCTCTGGGTGGGAGAGCCCAGCCCTGGAGAGGCAGGAACTTTAACAATCCGCTGGAGTTTTCCCAGACAGAACAGTGCTCAGCAGGGAAATCGGCAGAACCAGGAGGGTGAGGAAGCTTCCAGATTCCCGGGGTCACTGTGAGAGGAGGGGCGCCCGGGGGAAAATGCACCACACACTGTGGACCAGTCTCAGGAACGGGCTGGAGTGCACAGCCCTCTGGGCATGGGGAGAATGGTTCATTTTGTGAGGTTGTATTCTCTCTCGCTCCCCTTCTGCCCCCCTCTTTTATCTCATTTATCTTTTCATGGTCAGTGATGGGGCTCTCTACCAGTATTGCTGGTTTATATAAATTTGGGACTGAGCATCCTCTTACATAAAGCAAAATACATTCAGAACCAAGAGGAGCATCCTCTAGGACCCCTCAGGGAGACAACATTCTCCCTTCACTACAACTTCCTCACCATCACCATCTCCCTGTCCCTCCCCCCTTTTTTTCTTCTTTTTTCTATTTTTCCTCTTTGCTTTTTTTTTTTTTTTTTCTTTTATTCTTTTTCTTTCTTATTCTTCTTTGGGGTTTTTGGTCTTTTATTTTTTACTACTTTGTTTTAAAATTCATTTTTCACTTTAGGTGTCCTTTTGTTTTATTTTGTTCTTATCTTCATTTCCATTTTCTGGTTTCTGACCTCGTCAGCATCATCTAGGATGGAATTTACTTAGGTTGTGGTTGATAGTCTTGACTCAGCCCGCTCATACAGCCCCTCTGCACTGAGCAAGATGACTACAAGAAAGAACTCACCACAAAAGAAAGAACCGGAAACAGTGCTCTGCCACAGAGTTACAGAATATGGATTACGATTCAATGTCAGAAAGCCAATTCAGAAGCACAATTATAAAGCTACTCGTGGCTCTAGAAAAAAGCATAAAGGATTCAAAAGACTTCATGACTGCAGAATTTCGATCTAATCAGGCTGAAATTAAAAATCAATTAAATGAGATGCAATCCAAACTGGAGGTCTTAACGACAGGGTTAATGAGGTAGAAGAACGAGTGAGTGACATAGAAGACAAGTTGATGGCAAGGAAGGAAGCTGAGGAAAAAAAGAGAAAAAACAATTAAGAGACCATGAGGAAAGGTTAAGGGAAATAAATGACAGCTTCAGAAGGAAAAATCTACGTATAATTGTGGTTCCAGAAAATGCTGAGAGGGACAGAGAACCAGAAAGTATATTTGAACAAATCATAGCTGAGAAATTCCCTACTTTGGGAAGGGAAACAGGCATTCAGATCCAGGAGATAGAGAGATCCCTCCCTAAAATCAATAAAAAACTTTCAACACCCTGACATTTAATAGTGAAACTTGCAAATTCCAAAAATAAAGAGAAGATCCTTAAAGGAGCAAGAGACAAGAGATCCCTGGGGAGAAGCATTAGAATAACAGCAGACCTCTCCACAGAGACCTGGCAGGCCAGAAAAGGCTGGTAGATATATTCAGGGTCCTAAATGAGAAGAACATGCCATCCAAGAATACTCTATCCAGCAAGGCTCTCATCCAGAATAGAAGGAGAGATAAAGAGCTTCCAAGATAGGCAGGAACTGAAAGAATATGTGACCTCCAAACCAGCTCTGCAGGAAATATTAAGGGGGATTCTGTAGTAGAAAGAGGAAGTCCAAGGAATCAACCCAAAAAAACAGGGACTGAATAGGTATCATGATGACACTAAATTCATATCTTTCAATAGTAACTCTGAACGTGAATGGGCTTAATGACCCCATCAAAAGGCACAGGGTTTCAGACTGGATAAAACAGCAAGACCCATCTATTTGCTGTCTACAAGAGACTCATTTTAGACCTAAGGACACCTCCAGCCTGAAAATAAAAGGTTGGAGAGCCATTTACCATTCAAATGGTCCTCAGAAGAAAGCAGGGGTAGCCATCCTCATATCAAATAAATTAAAGTTTATCCCAAAGACTGTAGTAAGGATGAAAAGGGACACTATATCACACTTAAAGGATCTATCCAACAAAAGGATCTAACAATCATGAATATTTATGTCCCTAATGTGGGAGCTGCCAAGTATATCAATCAATTAATAATCAAAGTTAAGACATACTTAGATAATAATACAATAATAGTAGGAGACTTCAACATGGTACTTTCTGCAAATGACAGATTTTCTAAGCACAAAATCTCCAAAGAAACGAGAGCTTTAAATGATACACTGGACAACATGGATTTCATAGATATGTATAGAACTTTACATCCAAACGCAACTGAATACACATTCTTCTCAAGTGCACATGGAACTTTCTCCAGAATAAACCACATACTGGGTCACAAATCAGGTCTTAATTGATACCAAAAGATTGGGATTGTCCCCTGCATATTTTCAGACCACAATGCTTTGAAACTAGAACTAAATCACAAGAAGAACTTTGGAAGAAACTGAAATATGTGGAGGTTTAGGAGCATATCTGCCCCACGACCGAGCAATTGCACTGTTGGGGATTTACCCCAAAGATACAGATGCAGTGAAACACCGGGACACCTGCACCCCGATGTTTATAGCAGCAATGTCCACAATAGCCAACCTGTGGAAGGAGCCTCGGTGTCCATTGAAAGATGAATGGATAAAGAAGCTGTGGTCTATGTATACAGTGGGATATTCCTCAGCCATTAGAAACGACAAATACCCACCACTTGCTTCGATGTGGAAGGACCTGGAGGGGATTATGCTGAGTGAAGTAAGTCAATCAGAGAAGGACAAACATTATATGGTCTCATTCATTTGGGGAATATAAAAAATAGTGAAAGGGAATAAAGGGGAAAGGAGAAAAAATGAGTAGGAAATATCATAAAGGGAGACAGACCATGAGAGACTCCTAACTCTGGGAAACGAACAAGGGGTGGTGGAAAGGGAGGTGTACAGGGGGTGAGGGTGACTTGGTGATGGGCACTGAGGGGGGCACTTGAAGGGATGAGCACTGGGTGTTATGCTATATGTTGGCAAATTGAACTCCAATAAAAGAAATAAAAAATTAAAAAATTAAAAGAATAAATAAATAAAGAGCATCTTCCTAAAAGATGAAAGGGTCAACCAGGAAATTAGAGAAGAATTTAAAAGATTCATGAAAACTAATTAAAATGAAGATACAACTGTTCAAAATCTATGGGATACATAAAAGCCGTCCTGAGGGGGAAATACATTGCAATACAAGCCTCCCTCAAAAAATTGGAAAAAGCTCAAATACACAAGCTAATGTCTCACTTAAAGGAACTGGGGAAAGAACAGCAAATAAATCCCACACCCAGCAGAAGAAGAGAGATTCGAGCAGAACTCAATGAAATAGAGACCAGAAGAACTGTGGAACAGATAAACAAAACCAGGAGTTGGTTCTTTGAAAGAATTAATAAGATAGATAAAGCATTAGCCAGCCTTATTAAAAAACAAAAGAGAAAATACTGTAATTAATAAAATCATGAATGAAAAAGGAGAGATCATAACCAATACCAAGGAAATACAATTTTAATACGCCAATAAATTAGGCAAACGAGAAGAAATGGACGCATTTCTGGAAAACCACAAACTACCAAAACTGAAACAGGAAGAAATAGAAAACCTGAACAGGCCAATAACCAGGGGGGAAATTGAAGCAGTCATCAAAAAGCTCCCAAGACACAAAAGTCCAGGGCCAGGTGGCTTCCCAAGGGAATTCCATCAAACGTTTAAAGAAGAAACCATACCTATTCTCCTAAAGCTGTTTGGAAAGATAGAAAGAGATGGAGTACATCCAAATTTGTTCTATGAAGCCAACATCACCTTAATTCTAAAACCAGACAAAGACCCCACCAAAAAGGAGAATTACAGACCAATATCCTTGATGAACATGGATGCAAAAATTCTCACCAAGATACTAGCCAATAGGATCCAACAATACACTAAGAAGATGATTCACCGTGACCAAGTGGGATTTATCCCCAGGATGCAAGGCTGGTTCAACACCCAGTGTGATTGATCTTATCAACAAGAGAGAAAACAAGAACCATAGGATCCTCTCAATAGATGCAGGGAAAGCATTTGACAAAATACAACATCCATTCCTGATCAAAACTCTTCAGAGTGTAGGAATAGAGGGAACATTCCTCGACATCTTAAAAGTCATCTACGAAAAGCCCACAGCAAATATCATTCTCAATGGGGAAACACTGGGAGCCTTTCCCCTAAGATCAGGAACAAGACAGGGATGTCCACTCTCACCACTGCTATTCAAAATAACACTAGACATCATAGCCTCAGCAGTTAGGTGACAAAAAGAAAAAAAGGCATTCAAATTGGCAAAGAAGAAGTCAAACTCTCCCTCTTTGCAGGTAACATGATAGTGTACATAGAAAACCCAAAAGACTCCACCCCAAGATTGCTAGAACTCTGCAATTCAGCAGTGTGGCAGGATACAAAATCAATGTCCAGAAGTCAGATGCATTACTAGACACTAACAATGAGACTGAAGAAAGAGAAATTAAGGAGTCAATCCCATTGACAATTGCACCCAAAAACATAAGAAACCTAGGAATAAACCTAACCAAAGAGGTAAAGGATCTATACCCTAAAAACTACAGAACACTTTGGAAAGAAATGGAGGAAGACACGAAGAGATGGAAAGATATTCCATGCTCATGGATTGGAAGAATTAATATTGTGAAAATGTCAATGTTACCCAGGGCAATTCACACGTTTAATGCAATCCCTATCAAAATACCATGGACTTTCTTCAGAGAGTTGGAACAAATCATCTTAAGATTTGTGTGGAATCAGAAAATACCTCAAATAGCCAGGGGAATTTTAAAAAAGAAAACCATATCTGGGGGCATCACAATGCCAGATTTCAGGTTGTACTACAAAGCTGTGGTCACCAAGACAGTGTGGTCCTGGCACAAAAACAGACACATAGATCAATGGAACAGAAGAGAGAATCCAGAAATGGGCTCTCAACTCTAGGGTCAACTAACATTCGACAAAGAGGAAAGACTATCCACTGGAAAAAGTACAGTCTCTTCAATAAATGGTGCTGGGAAAACTGGACAGCCACATGCAGAAGAATGAAACTGGACCATTCTCTTACACCAGACACAAAGATACACTCAAAATGGATGAAAGATCTAAATGTGAGACAAGAATCCATCAAAATCCTAGAGGAGAACACAGGCAACACCCTTTTTGAACTTGGCCACAGTAACTTCTTACAAGATACATCCACGAAGGCAAAAGAAACAAAAGCAAAATGAACTATTGGGACTTAAGATAAAAAGCTTCTGCCCAACAAAAGAAACAGTCAACAAAACTCAAAGACAACCTACAGAATGGAAGAAGGTATTTGCAAATGACAGATCAGATAAAGGGCTAGTGTCCAAGATCTGTAAAGAACGTATTAAACTCAACAGCAAAGAAACAAACAATCCAATCATGAAATGGGCAAAAGACAGGAACAGACATTTCACAGAGGAAGACTTAGACATGGCCAACACGCACATGAGAAAATGCTCGGCATCACTTGCCATCAGGGAAATACAGATCCAAACCACCATGAGATTCCACCTCACCCCAGTGAGAATGGGGAAAATTAACAAGGCAGGAAACAACACATGTTGGAGGGGATGCAGAGAAAGGGGGACCCTCCTGCACTGTTGGTGGGAATGTGAACTGGTGCAGCCACTCTGGAAAACTGTGTGGAGGTTCCTCAAAGAGTTAAAAGTACACCTGCCCTACGACCCAGCTATTGCCCTGCTGGGGATTTACTCCAAAGACACAGCTGCAGGGAAACGCTGGGACACCTGCACCCCGATGTTCATAGCAACAATGTCCACAATAGCCAGACTGTGGAGGGAGCCTCGGGGTCCATGGACAGATGATGGACAGAGAAGCTGTGGTCTGTGTCTACAGTGGGATATTCCTCAGCCATCAGAAATGACAAATACCCACCATTGGTTTCGACGTGGATGACCTGGAGGGTACTTTGCTGAGTGCAGTAAGTCAATCAGAGAAGGACAAACATTACATGGTCTCATTCATTTGGGGATAAAAAATAGTGAAAGGGAATAAAGGGGAAAGTGGAGAAAATGAGTGAAAATATCAGTGAGGGTGACAGACCATGAAAGAGACACCTAACTCTGGGATATGAACCAGAGGTAGTGGAAGGAGAGGTGGGAGGGGGGATGGGGTGACTGGGTGACGGGCACTGAGGGGGGCACTGGACGGGATGAGCACTCAGTGTTATGCTATATGTTGACAAATGGAACTCCAATAAAAAAAAAAGAAAGAAAGAAAGAAAAAACAAAGTTCCAAGAAGTGTAGATATTTATGTAAGATTTTGCCTCTTATATGTTCTTCTCTGGCTCTAAAGACCCTGATCTTTAATGTTGTTATTTTCAGCATCTTTCAAGGAATGTCTCATTAATTATTTCCTGATGTCTCTTCAATAGGTTAGATTTCCTTCCTTCGCTTTTGAAAATGTATTGCTATTTGCTTACTTTCAAATGTATTGTCAAAGAGAACCAGAACCAGACCTTCGTTAAAATAGTAAAGATAGATTTGATTCAGAAACTATTATAATAAGAATAAAGAGACTTCATAATAGATCTGAGATTGATTCCAAAAACAGTGAAGACAGGTAGGGATTTAAAGCCAAGGAGAACGATGAGGTGTCATGGATTCTCAAGTTCCTAAGATGAAAATAAAACAGAGGTTCTTGCAAACCTAATCTCACAGGATTCTTGCTGAAGACAGGGCAAGGTGATCAGCTATCAAGGGTCCCCATAAACGGACTTAGCAGGTGCTATACACTGAATGTTTCTTTCTCCCCTAAATCTCACAGGTTGAAACCTAAATCCCGGTATGACAGTTTGGGGAGGTAGGGTTTCTAGGAGGTAATAGTCACAAGGGCAGAACCTTCATGAATGGGATTAGTGTCCTTTTAAGAGAGAGCCCAGGGAGCTCCCTCCATTCTTCCACCATGTGAGGATATAGTAAGAAGATGGCCATGCGTGATCGGGAAACGGGGCTCTCACCAGGCACCAAACCTACCAGTGCCTTCGTCTGTACTTCCCATTCACTAGAATTCTGAGGAATAAACTTTGTTGCTTTAAAGTGCTCTAGTGCATGGTACTTGGTTATATCAGCCTAAACGGATGAGGACAGCAGAATTCTGGCTACACCGGGCTAGTCAGTCAGGAATACAAGGCCCTAGAATGAGACACAATTGAAAAGAGGGCTTGGAGGAGCCTGTAAAAAAGTTAGTCAAGTTGCTCTTTTGATTATTCTGATTTTTACTTAAGCAACTGATTCAACTTTCAGATACACCAAACCCCCATCAGCCCTGCAACCCCAATAGCAGAAAATGATAGTAAATTGCACATCGCTATGCCCCTGGTGGGTAGTCAGAGCGTGATCCTAAAATTAAATCGTCCAAAATCAAGACTAAGCCACACAAAATGCACAGAGCATGACTATCAGCTTGAGTGTCGGGCCAACTCCGTCATGATCTTTAAAGGACGTAGAGCAAAACCTCCCTTAGTGATCAGCAACGTTCCTACTAATACACACAGCAATGCCATACGTAGCTTATCAATTTGGAAGTACTCATTCCTAGAAGTGATATATGGAGGCACATGCTGAGATTTGAAATTTGTCAGGAAATAATTTATGATCTTAAATATTATATTTTGATGATAATAATTGAATAGAAGTAAATAGGTCATTAGAAATAATTGATAAGCTTTCCAAAATATTACCTTGTATGGGAAAGCACTGGTCCATTTTTAGGTGGCCAGGAAAGGTCTGCATAGCTCTGATACCATGGACACTGGCATGTCACTGGCCCAGCACAGGAAGAGAAGAACCCATTGTCGTGTTTCTACTTCATACCAAACAGGATGATGGACATTCTAAAGACTGTACTGTATTTGGTTATTTCAACATATTTTAGAAATGAACAAACTCTACCTGGAGAAAAGGAAACTAAAAAACGAAAACTATACAAAACCGTCATTTTTGAAACGTTGCATCCTATTTAATCGCAGGACCCAAGTCTGCTTAATGGCAAGTGTTTTTTCACTACAGACGGTCTCAAAAGAACTGTGCTCATCTTTTCATTCTGTGAATAGGGAATATGTGGGCCTTGTCCTAATGGAATTCACAGTCTAGACATTTTAAAATAAACGTATAATCAAGACATAGTTTTACAACAACAATATACGTGGAATGATCACAAATGCTTAAGACGCGGGACTTACAAGGGCGTACCATGTAGTGTATTAGGAAGGGTCTTATTTAGGCTGATACGGAGAAGATAAATTAGAATTAACAAGGTAAATTTAAATGGTCAAGAAAAATACGGGAAAAGCATTTCCCTCCGGAAAACATAGGACTGTCCAGAAATAGGAAGTTATTTGGTACACTCTTCGTGGGGGATTGGCCATGTTAGAGCATAGAGACAAGCAAATAGTCCTGAAATCTCAGTAAAATGACAAATATCTATTTCCCACCCTGCACGGTTTCTTATATCCTCTGTCGTCCGGATCATTAGCGACAACAGGATGATGCCTTCCACGTTGCCGTGTAAAGCGCCTGAAAGGGACAAGTATCGCTTGGTCGAATCTCATTTTGAGGTTTAAAGAAAGTCATGTGACCATGCCTGACCTCACGGGGACAAGGAGGTGCGATCCCAACATGGGTTCAGAAGAAGAATTTGGAACAGTGGTAAGGAGAACCAGGGTCTATAACGGAGGGAGAGAAAAACGGGATGTGAGGCTGGCGTTGGGGCCAGGAAGCTGGCTCCACCGGGCCTTGCGGGCGCCGCTGTAGAGACGTCCCCGTAACAGGTGTTCTCCTTGGAAGATCGATGTGGTTGTTGCAGGTGAATAGATCAGAGGCAGCGTGGAGCGAATCGGAGGAACCAGTGAGTTGGGTGCCTAACAACAGGGAAAGACGACGTTGGACGATGGTACAAATGAGGGAAGCAGGCAGAGCGGTAGTGTTCCCGAGGTTGGGTTGGGCGCTGTCTCACTGGGTAGGCACAGGGAGTGGGGACGAGGGCCGCGGCCGTGAAGTCTCCCTCGTGAGCTCTGGGCTGCGTGCTCGGGACATTTACTTAGAGGAACAACATGAACATACATGAAAGTCGACAGAGACTGAGACTTCAGAATCTGGTGTGTCCAACGGGCCTTTCCCAGGAGGTTTCCAGGCTGAGATGCCAAGTAGACAGAGCTACGTGTCTGGAATAGAGCTCGGGGGAGCCCTGGGGGAACACGTGGACCTACCTGGCAGCTGTTTACCAAGAGCACTCTCTCTGAGTAACAAATAATTCCCTATTTATATAAAAAATATATATAAAGGGGGAGAACTCCACCACCACCAGCACCACCGCCATTCCCCGCGCCCCCACTGGGAAAAACCCGCTGGGGGGCATCCAACACGAGAAGGTCGGCCCGAGAAGCTGAGCCAGCAAGGGGTGCTGACAGCAGTGGAGCCGGGCAAAGTGCTCTCCACTGCCCCCCCTCGTCATCGCATTGCATGAGTCTCACGTGCACCCATAAGCCGAGATCCGCACGTTCATTCAGGCCAGGAGGAGGGTTCAACGGTTCCTTTCGTGTGCCCCTGGGGGTGCTTTTCAAACGAGGCGTCCAGGGCTGTCGGGAGAGGGGAGCCTGCTGGGCCGAGCGGAGAAGATGCTGCTTGTCTGCCGGCCTTCTCCAGGCCTCTGGCCTCCGCCCGCCCGGGCCGGCCGCAGCCGAGCACCACGGAGGGTGGTCCTCGAGCTCATCCTCTGCCTGCAGTGGCTGAAACGGGAGAGGCAAGCGACTGCAGCTCGCTGGGTCCCGCCTCACAGCTCGGATGCAAAACCTGATCGAAAAAGAGAAAGGACACGGGTGTCCGCTGCTCCAACGTGCCCTTCGCAGGCGCTGACGGGCCTGGCCAGACGACAGAGGGACGGAGGTCAGCAGCCCCAGAGGCCACCGCACGCTGCGAAAGCTGCTTGGGTTAGCGTTGGATCCATCGTGACGTGAAGCTGAAACGATGCTGGGCAGAGGGGCTGGGAGTGTGCATGATTGTCCTGCCCAGATTCAGCAGGAAGAGAAGGGAAATTTGATTTGCTGTCGCCAACGGACAGGTGGCTTTGGGTGGGTGTCCGGTGGGGGCCTCGGGCCCCTCTCACTCCACAGGGTTTATCGTCTGTTCCACAGGAGCACGCCGCGTGCACCGTGTGTGCAGAGGGAGCGGGAAGAGCGGCACGCGTGGGCCAGGACCCGGGGCACGCTCCCCAAGGAGGGCCAGTCTGTGTGCAGCTGGGCACCGCGCGTCCCAACGAAACCTGGGCCTCCTCGGAAGGAAAGTTGCATTGTCGGGTCCCCAGAAATCGCCAGTAAGAGGCAGTGTCCAGGGTTTCCCACTCAGCTGGCCGCCAGGGACCTTGCATCGCCCTGGGGCCAGCGGATCAGCTTGGCCCACCTGTTTGCTTTAATGTCTTAGCAACTCAGTCGTCTCTTTGTCCACAATATTCACGGCGAGCGCCCGAACACGGCCAACCTCCTGGGTCACACCGCCCGGGGGAGCCGATGTGACGCGGCTGCTCGGGCCTGCGAGCCTTGCCCGGGAGCAAGGGTCAGGCCCTGGGTGCGTTGGCCTTCCACGGCCCTACCAAATGCCACGGACGGGTGGGCTCTCCCCGGGGCTGCGGAGCTTCGAAGGCCGGGATGGACATGCTGGCACCCGGGGCTCCTGACGCCTGGCCCTGCTGGCACGTGGCCGGCCGCCCGCCGCGCCCCCAGGGCCTGCTCTGCACAGCGCGGGTCGGTGTCCCCCCTCCACGTGCAAGCAGCAGCCCTGGTGGACTCGGGCCATGCGTCACGGCTCACGGAGTCTTGCTCCTGCTGAAAGGCCACGTCTTGAGGTGTACGGGGGTAGGATCCCAATATGTGAATTTGGGGGAGACACAATTCAGTCCCTACGCCCTGCCCTGCCTGCCCTCAGACCCCGCCCCAGATGCATGTGCCCCACCGCGGCAGCCCTAGGGGCCCTCGCTCTCTGGCCTCAAGGCCCCAGGGAGCAGCCAGGTGTCGTCTGACTGGGTGACGGAGCCCAAGGCTAAGTTCCTCTCAGGCGGTAAGTCTGTGACACCAGACGGGTCACGAGCCTCTAGGCACGATGTCGGGACAGGTGTAGGACAGACACCCACATTTTAAGAGACAGGAATTGGGATGAAGAAATGAATAGTGGGTCCCAAGCAGACCTAACACCTCAGCGGGGCAAAGTCCCTTAGATTCTAAATCGTAAACCTGGAGAATAATCCTCTTTGTCCCCGTAGCTGGTCCCTTAGGACAACTGAGGGGGCTCATGCTCTGCGGCCGACGGAGACGGGCCCGACCTCTGCACGGCCTTCTCGGCCTTTCTCGTCTTCTCTTAAAGAATAACGCAGGTTTGCAGCTGCAGGGCTCCGTCTGTGCATCCCCCGGACACCGCGAGCGCGAGGCTTCGCGGCGCATCTTGTCTCTGTTCCCCCCACTGCAAGCTGGCGGGGCTCCTGCGGGGGTAGCCTGTGTCCCTGCCTAGACTCCGCCTAGACCAGAAGCGTCTATGCATGTTCTCTGCAACCCCACTTGTGGGAATGTAGCCAGCGGATACACCTGCACACCTGCAGCGCAGTGTGTGTAAGAGCTGACCCGTGTGCCCTTCCCCTCATTACCCCAGACGGAAACCACTGGCGTGTCCATCAGTAGATGTTCAATGGCTACAGCTCTCTCTTTACTTCGGAGCAGTCATTAATCTTGAATTTCCTTAGGCTTCTCCCTAAACAATTTTTTAAAGTCCAGACTTGTCCGTCCATCTTCCAGCTCGGCCTCCTCACTTGAATTGAAAGTGGCAGCTCGGGTGCTGTGCCCCAAACTCTCCACCCTCGCCGTGGCAACGGGTCTTTCTCCTCTGCCTCAGTCTCCTCAATTCCCAGGATCCTCCTTAGCCCCCAGAATTCCCTCCTCCCTATTAATGCAGTTATGAAATGTCGTTCATCAAATGTGCTCCCCCTTTTAAGTTTATTTCCTTCCCCAAATTATCATCACCCTAGACTTAGCTGCCATCATTTTCCACCTGGGCCATTTCAGCATCGTCTCAACCGTTACTCGCGTGTCCTCTCTTGGTCACCCATGACTCTTTTTTAACATAATTGCCGAAATACACATGTGGAATAAGATATAATCTAGTTATGCAACGGTATACCCCTACCCTAAAGTACACGTGTATGTGCAAAATATATGTAAAAACATGTGCAATATGTAATGCATGAAGAACAATGCAAAATAATATTCAAATCTATGGTTTTAATTTCCCTGATCGAACCCTTCTAAGCACTGCCTGGTGCCCTTAAAGTCCCCAGAATAGTGCCTGGCTGTGCACGATTTGGGCTTCACTTATTATTATTCGAGCATCATCTTAGAAAATTTTTCTTTCCGTCCGTCTTCCCTGCCTTTTCTCTGTGTCTCACACACGCTATGTTCTGTCCCATTTCAGGTTTTTATATATGAAGTTGTTTTTGCCCGGGATATACCTTTTCCTTTATTGTAAAACCAACTTCCATTATTTTGTTTTCCTTCATCCTCATCACCATTTAGTGTTACAGGTATTTTCTATTTCAGTCATCCTGAAAGCTGTGTAGTGATAATCCCACTGTAGTTTTAATTTGCATTTTCATAAGGGCTAATAATGTGGAATATCTCTTTATCCTTGTACTGTCACCTCACAGACCTGAAAACTTATAAGAAATGGATCAATTTCCAAAAAACCACAAACCACCAGCCAGCCAAACTCAACCAAAGTAAAATAGATAATTTTATGTTTCTAAAGCCATCAGAGAAATCAAAGTTATAATAGAAAATTTTCCAAAAAGAGAAATCTAAGCCCAGATGGTTGTACTAGAGAATTATGCCAAATATTTAAAGAATAATTAACACTAATTTATACAATGTCTTCTGGAAAATAGAAGAGAATGGGACACTTCCATCCTAATTTTATGAGGATAATAATAAATTATTTTATTTATTATTTATTTATATTATTTATCCAAAAAATAAATAAATAAAAATAAAAATAAATAAAAAACAACAAAAAAAAAACAGGAAAACTGTAGATCCATGTATTATAACTTAGGTGCAAAAATTCTCAACAAAATATTAGTTCACATTTTTTTTAATTTCTGAGTAATATTTCTTAGCATGAGTGTATCACAGTTTATCCTTTCCTCTGTGAATGATTGAGTTGTTTCTAGATTTTAATTATTACTAACAAAGCAATTATGTTTTCTCACATAGATGTCTTTCTATTGTTCTATTGATATAATTTTCTTTTCTTTTAGATATATTCCACAGTGTAAAATTGTTCAGATATATGCTGGGGATGTATTTAACTTCTAGAGAAACAGCAAAGTAGTTTCCCAAAGTGCTTGTTTGTACTAAAGTAAATACTCACCAGGACTGGGTTTTCCTCCACATTGTAACCAACACATACTATAGTCAACTTTTAAAATTTTAGACATTTAAATATGTGTATAGTCAAATCTTATTGTGGTTTTAAGTTGTATTTCCATAATGACTAATGAGCTTGATCGTCTTTTTTCTCTTTTAGTTATCCTAAGACTTAGATCTTAAGATTTAGTTCTTGGTTTTCTTGCCCAATTTTTCTCTGCCTTTTAATAGAAGTGTATGTATCATTTGCCTTCGTGGATGTATCTTGCAAGAAGTTGCTGTGGCCGAGTTCCAAAAGGATGTTGCCTGTGTTCTCCTCTAGGATTTTGATGGAATCGTGTCTCACATTTAGATCTTTCATCCATTTTGAGTTTATCTTTGTGTCTGGTGCAAGAGAGTGGTCTAGTTTCATTCTTCTGCATGTGGATGTCCAATGTTCCCAGCACCATTTATTGAAGAGACTGTCTTTTTTCCAGAGGATAGTCTTTCCTGCTTTGTCTAATATTATTGACCATAGAGTTCAGGGTCCACTTCTGGGTTCTCTATTCTGTTCCATTGATCTATGTGTCTGTTTCTGTGCCAGGACCACACTGTCTTGATGACCACAGCTTTGTAGTACAACCTGAAATCTGGCATTGTGATGCCCCCAGATATGGTTTTCTTTTTTAAAATTCCCCTGGCTATTCGGGGTCTTTTCTGATTCCACACAAATCTTAAAATAATTTGTTCTAACTCTCTGAAGAAAGTCCATGGTATTTTGATAGGGATTGCATTAAACGTGTAAATTGCCCTGGGTAACATTGACATTTTCACAATATTAATTCTTCCAATCCATGAGCATGGAATATCTTTCCATCTCTTCGTGTCTTCCTCCATTTCTTTCCAAAGTGTTCTGTAGTTTTTAGGGTATAGATCCTTTACCTCTTTGGTTAGGTTCATTCCTAGGTATCTTATGCTTTTGGGTGCAATTGTAAATGGGATTGACTCCTTAATTTCTCTTTCTTCAGTCTCATTGTTAGTGTCTAGTAATGCCACTGACTTCTGGGCATTGATTTTGTATCCTGCCACACTGCTGAATTGCTGTATGAGTTCTAGCAATCTTGGGGTGGAGTCTTGTGGGTTTTCTATGTAGAGTATCATGTCATTGGTGAAGAGGGAGAGAAGGCAAAAGAAACAAAAGCAAAAATGAACTATTGGGACTTCATCAAGATAAGAAGCTTTTGCACAGCAAAGGATACAGTCAACAAAACTACAAGACAACCTACAGAATGGGAGAAGATATTTGCAAGTGACCTATCAGATAAAGGGCTAGTTTCCAAGATCTATAAAGAACTTATTCAACTCAACACCAAAGAAACAAGCAATCCAATCATGAAATGGGCAAAAGACATGAACAGAAATCTCACAGAGGAAGACCTAGACATGGCCAACACGCACGTGAGAAAATGCTCGGCATCACTGGCCATCAGGGAAATACAAATCCAAACCACCATGAGATCCCACCTCACCCCAGTGAGAATGGGGAAAATCAACAAGGCAGGAAACCCCAAATGTTGGAGAGGATGTGGAGAAAGGGGGACCCTCCTGCACTGTTGGTGGGAATGTGAACTGGTGCAGCCACTCTGGAAAACTGTGTGGAGGTTCCTCAAAGAGTTAAAAATAGACCTGCCCTACGACCCAGCAATTGCACTGCTGGGGGTTTACCCCAAAGATACAGATGCAGGGAAACACCAGGACACCTGCACCCCGATGTTCACAGCAGCAATGTCCACAGTAGCCAGACTGTGGGGGGAGCCTCGGTGTCCATCAAAAGATGAATGGATAAAGATAAGTGCTTTACAATAATACGGTCAATATTTTTAACTTACAGGTTTATGCTATTCTTGTCATACCTTTTACTTATGCATATGTTACAAGTTCCATTTTCTTAATATTATATTTTCAGCAGTTAGGTATCTTTGAAGAAATTTACATAATAAGAAAAAATTCTTACATAAATTACCATATTTCTCTGTGTCTGGTGTTCTTTTTTTTATGTCTGGTGTTCTTTACTCTGTTTTTATAGATTCACATTTCCGTTTGGTACCATTTTTATTTCAATATTTCGTGTATTCTAAACCTGCCCATGATGAATTATTTCAGTTTTTATATGTCCAAAAGTCTTTGTTCCCTTCGTTTGTGAAAGATAATTTTCCTGGATATAAAATCTATTTTGCTTTGTTGATTTCTTCATGTTCTGTTAGTATTTTAAAGACATTGCTTCACTGTTTTCTTTCTTTCTTTTTTTTTTTTTTGATGGAAACTGTGCTGACATTCTTAACTTTGTTTCTATGTACCTAACATGTCTTTCTTCCTCTTAGTGCTTTTAAGTTTTTCTCTTTATTCCTATTTCTGAGCAGTTTGATATTGTTATGCCTTGGTACAGTCGTCTTTATGTTTCTTGTATTTGACGTTTAAGAGCTTCTTAGATCTACAGATTTGTTCTTTTCATCAAATATGAAAAAATAAGGGAGCTATTATGTCTTCCTATGGTTCTTGTGCTCTTTGTTCTTCTAAGGACTTTGATCACTGCACAGTTCTTTAGACTCTTTCAAATTTTAATTGTTTACCCTTTCTGTTTCATTTTGGACAGATTTCTTTGCTTTTTCTTCAAGTTCACTAATGTTTTGCAATATCTATTCTACCAATATCTAATTCCACCCAGCTCTCTTTTCATGTAATACATTGTAGTTTTCATTTCTAGATCAACTTGTCCTTTTTGATATATTTATTGTCTCTACCTTACTTTTTGAATGTATGAAGGGCAGATATAACAATTTTAATATTACAATAAGCTGATTCCAATACATATGTCAGTTTTGCTTTAGTTTTAGCTAATTTTTCTCATCATTTTGGGTAATATTTCTTCCATTTTTGAATACCTGGCAAACTTTGATTTAGTGCCATATATGTATTTTACCTTGTTGAGTACAATATTTTATTTGGTAAATTTTCTGTTTTGTTTTGAGTCCCAGTTTAGCTACTTGGAAATAGTTTCATCCTTTGTGTCTTCCTTTTAAGATGTGTTAGACAAGACCAGAGTCATATTTATTATAAGGCTAATTCTTCTCCACTGTTGAGGCAGGACAATTCTGGATACTTTTACCCAATGTTCCATGAATTATGAGATTTTCTTCCCATCTGGCTGATAGACTAGGCATTATTCCTTGCCCTCTATTAGTGTCAGGCACTGTTACTTTAATCTTTTCCAATGTATCGTTCTCTCTTCTCCGGTGGTTTCCATTTCTGCATTGTTGCCAAGTACTCAGAGGCATACGGGACTGGATATTCTTCAGATCTTTATGACCTTTATCCATGCAGCTCTCTCTCTGACATTCTATCTCGTCAACCCTATTGGCCTTAATCTCCTGGAGCCCCAGCAATGTCTTCTCAACTCAGGGAGTTGCCACTGCCTGGAAAGTCTGATAGGCATAGAGCCTAGCTTGTTTCCTCTCTCTTAGGGATGACTGTGTAGTTACCCAATGTGCAAAGACTTAAAAACCTTAATTTCAAATATTTTTATTTCTTACTTTTTTTTTCTTTTCTTTTCCTTTGTTATTTTAAGTGGGAGGAGAAATCTAGTTCCTATTACTCTGTCTTTGCTGGAAGTGAAATAATGATTTCTTTGATTTGTTTGTTTGTTGGTCTGTTTGTTTGTTTCAGAGAGAGAGGGAACCAGCCTGAGCACGAGCAGGGTGGAGGGTCAGAGGGAGAGGAAGAAGCACACTCCCCACAAAATAGGGTGCCCAATGGAGGGCTCCATTGCAGGACCCCGGGGTCATGACCTGAGCCAAATGCAGACACTTAACTGACTTAAGCACCCAAGTGCCCCTTAAATAACTACTTCTGATGCCAGGTCATATACCTATTGAAGATGCTATTTTAATTTTACTTGTGGGATAAAATACTCTGTCACTGTACCTAGAATTAGCACATGGACCTTTACTATGCACCAACACTGTAGGTGACGATCAACAATTTCTAACAGCTAAAATAGAAAACCACATCGTTAGTAATTTTAGGTACCTTTGAGAATTGCTCTTCAAAAACCTATATGCTTAATCAGATCATATTTGGTTAATTTAATTCCTATATGGAAAAAGTGATACTAAGGACAGTAACAATTCCAAATTAATTAATAAATGTCATTGCATTTAATAGATTTGTATAACATTATTAAGTTTATAAAAGAAATAGTGAATTTTAATACAAAATCCTTATAAGAACATAAAAATGCTAAACTGAAATTTATTACTAAAAAAACAAATGTATGTGCTACATATATTTAGGTTTTTTCCACTGATAGGAAAATTTTATCTTACTGAAAATTGTAGGTAAGATCTTTTTTATATCTTTTATTCAGAGCACTTCAACTTCTTTTTCTTCCTTGAGATGAAGAAATCCTGATACCATTATTGGCATCTCTAAACCACCTTTCATCTCTCTGATCATCTCTTTTCTTCCTCTGATGTTGTAATGTTTTCATATTTCAATGTTAAGAGTAAAAATGATTTTATATATTTATTTCCTGCTCCTCATGACATCAAATGCATATATTATATCTTGTAAGGGATAATATTTATGACAGAACAAAGCAAATAAAATTTAAAAAAAAGATCTGGGATTAAAAGCAAAGCACTGGAGCCCTGGTAAATGAAAAATAACAACTGTATATTTAAAGATTTGAGGAAAATTGAGATTTTAATTTTGCTTACAAATTTAGTGAAATAATTATTATAAACGTGGGTGATCTATCTAGTGAACAATCTTGCTTTTAAACACTATGGTCAGCAAAGTGCCTGGAGGCTCCTAATTTGTTCTGAACCAGGTGGTATTGAATTATTCAAACAGAAACAAAAGTTTTATGAATCCCTCAGTGTCCATGTTTATGTTTCTATTTTCAAACCCAGAGAGCAAAGTAACATATTGCAGAACCCAAGAATTCCCAAGTCTATAGCACCCTCTGCTGAATGCAACACGATACCAAGCTTTTACTAGTTCCTAGATTTCTGCAACCTAGATCCTAACTGAAATTTCTTATGATTTCCGGGGTTCTTAATTTTTCTTGAGGCAATTTGTGACCACATAACTCATTTGTCTTAGTTAAGTTAAATCTGCATATTGGAATAGATAAATCCTGATATTTCAGTGGTGTAATGCACTGGTTTCTTGCTCATTCCCATAAAGTTTCATGAGTAGCAAGGAAAGAACTCTGTCTGTGCAGTTGTTCAGATGCCCATGTTGACAGGGGCCCTGCCTGTGTCAACACATGACGTCCAATGACGGAAGACCGAGATAACAGAACATGTTTATATGAGTGATGGTTATAGGGCTAGCCTAAAAGTTCTAATACCGATTTCAGCCACATTTCATTAGGCAGACTCAATTATAGGATTTCGTGAAATGTAGACTAGCCTGTACTCAGGAGAGAGAACAGTTTGATGAGAAGCTAGCAGTATTGGTAAATACATTTACATGAAATGTGGACTCATAATACCCAAGGCCCGGTACTTAAACATCCCCAGTGGACAAAATACCATCTAGTTACTTTGATGGAGAGATAGTGAGAAAGCATCTGAAATTTGAAATCGGAGGCACGCAGAATTAAATATCAGTTCTTCAATTCACTTACTAAGTGATTTTGAGAACGATATTGACTCTGTTACTTAACTTTCTTGTTTGTAAAATGGAAATTATACCACCTATTCTGGGCTGAATTGTGTCGTCTCAAAATGCGTGTGCTCAAGTATTACCCCTCAATGCCTCAGAATGTGACTATATTTGCAGGTCATGTTGTGTGGGCCCAAATCCAATATGGCTGGTATCCTTATAAGAAAGGAATTAAGAGACAGACGCACTAGAGGAAGACCATGTGAAGACTCAGACACAAGATGGTTATCTACAAGCCAAGGAGAGAGACTTCAGAAAAAACACCCCAGCCAATACCTTGATCTTGGGCTTCCAGCCTCTACAACTATGAGAAAATAAATTTCTGTCGTTTCATTCAGCCATACTTTGCTATGGCAGCTGGCGAACTAATACAGTACCTGACTCTCAACATGCTTTTGATGATAATATTGAATATTTTTAACTGCTAACTAAATTGCTTATCATTTGGAAATCATTCAATAAGTGACAGTCTTTTTACTCTGAGTCAGACATGAGCGTTTAATTGATGTTTTGTGATTTGCTTTAAAAATTTCTGACTATGGCAGTCATTTAAGGGATTAGAATCTCAGAACGAAAGAACAAAAATTCTAGTGACATTCAATATGAAAGATAATTATTATTTTAATTATATCAATGGCTAAAATTCACTGTCTGATCAATAGATGTCAGGGACCTGGTCTTTCATGTTATATACCAAACTCACAAGGACTCTATAAGGGCTTTGTTATTGTTGAGATAGAGCTAATTATCTTCAGACTAGGTCCAACTACAGCTCAGAATCCCAAAATCAATGAATTTTGTTTCATTAGTCTCTCAAAGAAGAATAAGGAAAGTACTGAGGTTTTATATCAGTTTCTTGTAAATTATGAGCAGATAAACACAAATCCAATATCTAAAGCAATTACAAGAATCCAGGAGTATATAAGTTATCTTGGAGAATAAGAGGGAGGTGAGTTTTTTGAAAGATCTAATAGGGGGGCCACCTGAGTAGCTCAGTTAAGCATCTGACTCTTGACTTCAGCTCAGGTCATGATCCTGGAGACCCAGGATCGAGTCCCTGCGTGGAGCCTGTTTCTCCCTCTGCCTGTGCCTCTGCCTCTCTCTCCCTGTGTCTCTCATAAATAAATAAGTAAAATCTAAAAAAAAAAAAGATTATTTCTCTCCCTCTCCATCTGCCTCTGCCCCACCACTCATGAGTTCTCTCTCTTAAAAAAAAAAATCTAATAGGATCCATTTCTTTCATCACAGGCAGGAAGCTGCTATTGTTAAAATGCCTTGAGAGCCAGGAAATGTAGCTCTGTCAAGAGGACATGCTCTTTTATGGCCTCTGCTCTATTCAGTCATCTGTGAACAGGCAATTTCTTGCATTATTTAATCACTATAAAAGGACATGTATCCTCTAACAAAGACAACTTTCTCTAACCATCATTGTCACACTTATGACACCTATACAGTTATTACCTTCATTTTACAAGTGGGAAAACAGACAGACAGGGTTTTAATGAGTTGGCCAGGGTCACACAGATGTAACCAACACTTGAATTCAAGCATTCAAGCCTGTGTTTCCTTAACTACTCTGACATGCTGATATATACAGTAGGCCACAGTATAGTAATTGCATGAGAGCTAGAGCTCACAAATGTCCAGGAGAGAGAGAGAGAGAGAGAGAAGGAGGAGGAAGAGAAATGGACACACACACACACACACACACACACGTCTTTGAAGGGATTATTTACAGATTATAAGGTCAAAGATTATCACTAGTTGTGAAGCATCTGTTTAGGTTGAAAACTTAGAGGATCAATTTAAAGAACAATCATTGGGAAATTTGCCAAAACGTAATAATTCTTGGCCAAGCATTATACAAATTGCTTAGCTTGAGTGTCACAAAAAATGGGAGTAAAGTGATTTTGGAAATCAGCAGGATGTCCAGAAAAAGGTAATTTGGGGAAAGGCAATTCTTGTTCTCAGATCTACCCTGTGATGTAAATCTATGCCCTGAAGGCTTAGGCCTTCTAAACACACACATTTGGAAAACGTGCTTATTTACATCGAGTGCTAATTTTTGCCCATATCTCTTTTGTGAACCCATGTGCAATATCTAATTTCTTACATTTAGTATGTCTTTTGCTTGTTTAATTTATCAGCTGCTGGTAATCTGGAAACATGATGGAGGTAATGTGTATAGAGTACCCTGAAACACATTGGATCTAAATATTTCTATTCTAGAGCATTTGGAAGTCATGTAGAAAAATATATCTGCCTCTACCACTGAGATACTAATACCCACGTTTCCTAAATTCTTTTTTTTTTTTTTTTCGTTTCCTAAATTCTTAAGGAGATTGGGATTCATACATTCAAGTGGGTTAGAAAGTCTTTTCCAAGTGTTCATCTATAGTTCAGCCCATTTTCTCTGAGTCTTTGGGCTACTAAGCAAAAACATCAACAACCACTTAGCTGCCAGACTGTTCTATAATACTCCATCCAGATAGTTTTCATTTTTGTAAGAAAAATCCCCTTAGGAGAGTGGGCTGCACAAAGAACAAAAAAGAACGTTGAGAGAAACTTTGCTACACAAACGCAAGACCTCTAAGCAGCTTGCTTTAAACACTTCCATTCTGCGCCCTGTGCGTAGAACTGTTTTCCTCTCCGTGAATGCAGAACTGGCTGGTGCGCTCTGTGTGTGCGGCCTGTGTGTGCGGCTGTGCACGTGGTGTGTGTGCCAGGTGCGACGTGCCTGACAGTTTTCTCATGCTTTCTCGCAGGCTAGCATCGCAACGGTTCTCCTTACTCTCAAGGTAATGTGTTAAGTAACCGCAGCCTCTCCCTTCTAGCCTTATGAGCACCTGGGGGTTTCTTTGCGCTGCTCACATGGACAGGAGAGAGGAACCGGATGCCACAGCACACTCTGGATCGTTCAAATAATAGTAAGTGGAAAGGAAGCCTTTAAAGCCAGTGAGAAGCTTTGCCCTAACCGGGGGCTTGCAGATGTGCCCTTGAATACTCTACTCTAAATATCAGCTTTAAAAAAAGTGTTTCCTACAATGTAACATCTCCGTCAAGATCATACGCTGTTGTCCATACAGTTACTTTCTTAGTTTTACTCTCACACTTCCTCTAGTGGCACGTGACCCACAAATCCTCCTGAATATCCTTAGTCATTTTAATTCCATCTTTTTATTTCATTAAGCCTCTACCTTTCATCCTCCATTGGTTTTCCCCACCTTGTTCTTATGTTATTAAGAGCAGATTAAATTTCTGTTAGTGACTTTTATTTCGATTGGAGTCATAGAGTTTAGTGAAATTCAGCTGGGGCTTATCCTAGAACACTTTTTTCTTTACATTATTAATTATTCTAGTGACAAACTGCCATTATTCTGCAAAGATTCTTTGTACTATTTAAACATACATGTTGAGTGAAGCAACTTTTTATCTCTGTTAACCTAATGAGTTTGTTGGCATCGTATGCCTCACATTTTTTATCTTTCCTGTAGACCATTTATTTACTTTCTAGTTGTTTTCCAAAGCAAAAATGTTCATATTTTCTCTCAATGAGCCAAACTTTTCCCATGTGTTCTTAGATTTTGTCACAATAAAGAACAATTTTAAAAAATAAAGAATAATTTAAATTTAAATTTATTTTTGATAAATATTCCCATCTCTTTTCTAGAATTTCTTTTTTTCTTTTCTAGAATCTTTGCAGCTTTGTGTTGTTACCCAAGAAAATGAGGTAAAACTGAAGGAGAACAAAGACCTTTATTTGGGGTCTCAGAATTAAAGTCTGGGAAGCACAGATTCCGGAACACCCAAGAAAGTGTCCTGCGCCTCTGGGGAAAGCAGGGATTCATATGAGAAGGAAGGAAGGAAGGGACAGTTACATGATTTAGTTAGAGAAGAGAACAAAGCAACCAGCCTGGTGCTGACCAGTTGAGCCGATTTGATTACTCTCTTATTATTTTATTAGTGCTATCAAATGAAACTTTCGCTGCCATACATTAATTAACTTTACCATCCTCGTAAGATCCAAATGTCAGTTGCTCTGTTGCGATTTTATGAGCAACTGCTTGTAAAACAATTGCCACTTGTGGCCGAGTTCAAGAGTTTATTAGTTGGAAAGTGAAATGGAGCTTCAAAATGGAGCCTCTTATCCAGAAAATGTATACAGTCCCGCAGTTCATCCTTATGTTTCATCATTTCCAACTTCCTGTTACTTTTACTTAATTCTCTTCCCCATTAAGGCATAAAGGTCACCTTTCCTGTCATATTTTTCATAGTAGCATAGGATTTAGAGACATCTAAAACTGGATTATCTAGAAATAAAATCTGATGAAAAAATGAGACTCCTATTTACGTACATCACCCACCATTTTGCAAACTTAAAAAAAAATGAATATTTTAATGCATTATTTTCTTTTTCATCCACGTAAAGCATGGACTTTAGAATCCTGGCTCAGCTATATATACACCTATGTCACCATGAGCACGTTTCCTCATGAAAACCAATCATTTTATCCTTTGCTTATCATGGTCTCCCTGAGATGTATTTTTCTGACCTCTAATTTTCTAGTCAATAAGAATTTCTTCCAGTGATGTTTCAGAATATTTGGCTTTCCTAGCATGTCAGCATTTATTTTATGTTATTTTGTATTGCTACGAATTTAGTTTACTTAAGTCTAATCATTTTTGATATCTTATTATTACTCAGCACCAAAAGTTACAAAGAGAAGGTAACCAAGCGGGGAGCCTGGGTGGCTCAGTCAGTTAAGCATCTGCCTACTGCTCAGGTCATGATCTCAGGGTCCCGGGGTTGAGTCCCACCTGGGTCTCCCTGCTCTGCTCCTCTCCCTCAGACTGCAGCTCCCCCTGCTTGCACTCTCTCTCATTCTCTGTCAAATAAATAAACAAAATTTTTCAAAAAAAGAAAGTGATCAAAGCTACTGCATGATGTTGGCATATCCCATTAAGACACCATTTCTTATATAATATAAAATCTTCATTCAAAATTGAAGTCTTGTTTTCAACAAAAGGAAGCTAGAATTTTATTCTTTTTAAAAAATAATTTTATTCTTTAAATAATTTTTCATCCCTGAATTTTAGGTTTCTCGAGAAATCAATTTAGATATTGATGAGAGTCTTAAAATAAGGTTCAATATATTTTTTAAAATAAAATGTATCACCTATATTTTTTCTTCAGTTCATATATTTACTCAAATGAGTTTTTCTTTAAGGATTTTATTTATTTGAGAGAGAGAGAGGAAGAGAATGAGAGAGAGGTGAGCCCGGGGGGCAGGGGTGAGGGTGTGCAGCAGAGGGAGTGGGAGAAGCCGACTTGGGATCATGACCTGAGCTGAAGGCAGATGCTTAACCGACTGAGCCACCTAAGCGCTCCCTCGAATGAATGCAAATCTCACTATAATCTAACTAATATCTTCTCTGCTGGATAGGATTCATTCTTTTATAAAATATAAATTTCAATTATGCAATGGAGCTTAACTAATGTTTTAATCGCATATTTTTAGTTGCTAAATTCATTTACATTTACATCCAATGTAATATCTACAGTCATTTTCCCACATAGGCTTCATGATTCTTTACTCTTATATCTTCAACTCTGAAGTATGCAACTTACATGCCATTTCATGGAGTGATTACAGCTGCAGTCTAGCGTAGGCTAGAGTAAAAGAAATAATTCCTAATAATATTTTTTAAGAATCTAGGAAGTGGGAAAATAATAGAAAGTTGAGAAGAATGGGTCTCAGACAAAAAAAAATCAGGCAAGTGGCTTTGTCATTCAAGTAGTAGAACGATATAGACTCTAACCAAGTCTTATACAACCAGTTCTAAGATTTACTATCTCTTGGACCAATATTGCAGAGGAATTTCATGTTTTTATGAAGAATAAGATTTTCTAAGAAAGCAATGTGATATGCTTTAATATTAATACAAATATTCCTAATCTATCTATAGCTAGTTGGGTCACTGGTGAAAAAAACCATTGCTAAAGATGGTCTTAGTTTCACTCCAAATGAATATTTTCTGTACTTCAGAACTAAAAGCATAGATCAGAAATGTTTATTGTTTATATAATATTTTGGGAATATTTCTTGGTCTCTGTAAATGTCTCGCAAAGCTATCAGGACATATTCGTTGTAAAACAGTAGCTTCAAATTAACGAAGCATATTTTTAGTTCTCGAAATTGAAAAGCAACTTATATACTCATACTATATATGAAATATATAAATGATGTCATGTATATTAGAAAATAAATGCAAAACTCATAGCAGAAAGTGTGAGTTTTTAATATCAATGTATTTAATGAAATAATATTTAAATAGTGTCAAAATCATGATAATAAAAGAAAGAGTACTTAGGAGTATAAATAAATACTGCTTCTGCGAAAGCCACTTTTTAAATGAATCACTACTATAGAGCAAGTAAACTATTATGTATGGATAGATATGCTGATGAAGAATAGAATCACTCAGATGGCAAGATTTGGACAACCTAAAATATACAGTTCTAAATAGATTCTTCCCATAATTTCTAGAGGTCTCATAAAAATCATTTCTTGACATTAGTCAAGAAGCAAAGATTTATAAACAGTGACTAAAGTAAATAAGAAAGGAAGTCCAAAATATTAACAAATTATACTGTGAACTAAAATAAACCACTTATACTTTCTAAGACCTGCATATTTTAATATACTGATAAAGCAGGGTTGATTATGTAGCTCCTTATACTTTGTGGATCTTACTGCAAACAGCAATTCACTTGATTCTCTGCTCCAGAGATGGAAAATATAATCTACAAATAATATGACAATTGTGCATTAGCTCTATGATCCTAATTCATGTAATTCTTTATTTGCTTGTTTTTTTGTTTGTTTGTTTTGTTTTGTTTTGTTTCCTTTAATGAAGGCAATAAATGCCTGCTGTTCAAAGGCAAAAAGGCCTGGGACACCTGGGTGGCTCAGCAGTTGAGCATCTGCCTTCGGCTCAGGGCGTGACCCCGGGGTCCTGGGATCGAGTCCCTCATTGGACTCCCTGCATGGAGCCTGCTTCTCCCTCTGCCTGGGTCTCTGCCTCTCTCTCTGTGTCTCTCATGAATAAATAAAAAAAATATATTTTAAAAAAAGGCAAAAAGGCCCATATACTTCAGCTGAGATTCATATTGTTTCATACTGTTAGCCTCAAACTATCTAAAAATGGTTTTTTGTGACAAATTTTTTTTTAACTGAGTAGAAAAATAGAAGCAAAGATTTCAACAAGCTTTCATCAATATGAAAATGGCTATGAATATGGTTAACTAATCAGAGTCGCCTCATCAGTCTGGTTTTATAGTATTTTTTATGATGCACATATCCCAAAATTATGTTCACATTAAAAATAAACATCTGGTATACATCATTTTATGAAATAGGCAAATAAATCTACTTACTGCTATAGTAAAATATATTGATCTATAAACTACAATACTGAACAACAAATCAACCCTAAACTAAAATCCCAAGCATCCCTTCAACACTAAAACTCCCATTTCCAGGCCTCCTCCTGGGCCCTGTGAGCCATCACTGGATCCCTGGGCCCTGAGGTACCATGATGATCACAGATAACTCCTGCACGACAGCACTGGCAACTCCCCAGCTAAGAAAACCCTTTCAGAAAAAAGCCACTAGCTAATATAAGCTATGTTATCCTCTGTGTTGAATATTCTATTTCTTAAGACTTACAGCTGAATATTTTCCAAACTTTGCTTGAGGTCAAAACAAAACAAAGCAAAACACTGATGGGAATCACTAGCCGTCGAACAATTAGAAATCTTAGTATATCATGTAGCCCTTTCCAGATTTTGTATAAACAAGTCACTTAGTTTGATGGATGAACAAAGACATGAGATATTAATTCTACCCCTAGTTTCAATATATTTTGAAAATCTATAACTATAATAAAAAATGTAGGGATCCCTGGGTGGCGCAGCGGTTTGGCACCTGCCTTTGGCCCAGGGCGCGATCCTGGAGACCCCGGATCGAATCCCACATCAGGCTCCCAGTGCATGGAGCCTGCTTCTCCCTCTGCCTATGTCTCTGCCTCTCTCTCTCTGTGACTATCATAAATAAATAAAAAATTAAAAAAAAATGTAAATGCAGATAAATCAATCAAAAGAAGAAAATAAGATCTCCCATAAAAGTACCAGCGATTTTTAAAATCTTATATTGGTGCGTGGTCAGCCACAAAC
Source organism: Canis lupus dingo (assembly GCF_003254725.2). Lineage (NCBI taxonomy): Eukaryota > Metazoa > Chordata > Mammalia > Carnivora > Canidae > Canis > Canis lupus. The sequence goes on from NC_064257.1 coordinate 63,503,324, forward strand.
TATAGATATGTATATAGCCTATACACATATGAAGGCATTATACGATATTATCTCAGCCAGGGGGTCTTCCCTTTCACTTCCCATTATATCATGACTCTCTCAAATTTGGCCCGTAATCAGTCCATTATTGACTCCAAGAGGGGTGTCGTTATTGGGGCAATTAGAACAAAGAGATCAAATGCTTGGCTGCATGATGAGGCCATGCATTTTATTTTATTATTTATTTATTTATTTATTTATTTATTTATTTGTTTGTTTGTTTATTTATTGGCCATGTATTTTAGCTTGTTTGGTTATTTTACCACAGGGGCTGTTCTACTTTTTAGCCATAACTCTTCAGTTACCTTCCCGGATAATATGGGGTTGTGTTTTTTTTTTTATTTATTTTATTTTTATTTTTTAAAGATTTATTTATTCATGAGAGACAGAGAGAGAGAGGAAGAGACCCAGGCAGAGGGAGAAGCAGGATCCATGCAGGGAACCTGACGTGGGACTCAATCCTGGGACCCCAGGATCTCACCCCGGGCCAAAGGCGGCGCTAAACCACTGGGCCACTGGGGCTGCCCAGGGAGGTTTGTGTTTTTAAATAGATGAAATTTACCTGCACACATTTTCATGAAGACAGACAGGTTTGGAATTTATGTTATTTGTATTTTCAACGTGCCATGACTTAACAATATATATATTTTATTAGCACTAATTATCTATTAGTCAGTGTTGAGACCTAGGAAAAAGAGATATTTCCATTTTAGCCTGAAGATAGGAGAAAGTCTATAACCCAGCTCACAGGCAGTCAGGCAGGAGAAATTCCCTTTGATTTGGGGGAACATCAGCCATTTTATTCTACTCAGACCTCTAACTGATTGCTCTCCTTAATGTGGATGGACGCCATCCAATCAGCTTTATTCAGTCCATCAGTTTAGATGTCAAGCTCATCCAAAATGCCCTCACAGAAACATCCAGAATAATATTTGATCAAATATTGGACATTCTGTGTCCTAGTTAAGAAAATTTACCATCACTACTTGGATTAAGATTTCTTTGTTAAAGTCTTTCCTCCCTTTAATGGGCTGAAAATCATTCATCCTATGTCTTTGCTTTTAATTTTAATTTTCTATTTCTAGGACTTTTTTCCTTTCCTTCTTTTTGATTTTTTGTTTCTTTGCTCTTACTAAAAGAGCATGATCTTTTTATTTTTTTATTCCTCTGAATAATCATTCTAGTAATATTACAGAAGTCATTTATTCTAAGAAGCCTATTTTAATATTTCTCCCCTTCACCAAAGGCCAAGTTAACTGTTTCTCCTCTGCTTCCCTTGCCATCTTTAAACAAACACCAAAAACATTTATTTACTATTTATCACAAAAAATAAAATTGCTTGAAGATACATCTGCACCAGACTGGCATTACGTATCTTACAAACTTTATGTCCAATACAACACAGTTTTTGGTAAACCGTGGTCAGATACTTAGTACAAGAAGAAAGTCACAGATAGATGCAACTTATGAAGATCTTCTGGAAATCATGAATAATAGCTATATGATATAGATATGAGTCCAACAGATTACTCTGTGTCTCTTCAGTTCTCTGCATTTGCAACTGTTCTGAAAAAAACTTTATGCTCATCTTTATTATTATTATTGATAGTGATGACAACTGAACTGGATATTTTCATGCAAGTTTTTTTGTTTTTTGCTTTTTGTTTTTAATTCCATGTCTCCTATTTTTCTCCCTTGTGCTGAATATGAGCAAGATCTGATATGAGGTTAATAGCATCAGAAAACAATTATTTCTTAGAGATTTTAGCTCAGCTTTATAAGCCTAAATTACATGCTTTATTTTAATTATAGTAAAATATTTAGTTTCTTCTGTCTACTCAAACACATCACTTTAAAATTTGACTCTGCGCTATAGAATTCACTGAAAATATAAAGTTGGGAGACAATTTATTTCACTTTCCAGGCTACAGTTTCTACAAGTGACATCTCTTATCTCTTCAGTAAGTGAGCATTAAAACTCTTGCTTTCTTAAATTCTTCACACTTTACACAGTTATTGAAAGTAATGATATTTCCCCAGATCCCCATTCTGTGAGATCTGGTGTTCATGTGCTTTAGGGAGAGGCTGCAGTTAAAATTTCATTGTAACCACTTGCATTTTCAAGACAATTGTCTAATAAGTAATATGTTTGTTGTTCTTCTAAACAACTAACCATAAACCACAGTGTTTTCCTGGAAATTCATCCACGAAGCCTCGGCCCTTATGACGAGGGGCAATAAGAATGAGGAGCAATAAGAATCTTTCCTAAATGGATATGTGGAATTGTTGAATCACTAAATTGTACACCTCAAAGTAATATCACACTGTACGTCAACTATACTGGAATTAAAATGAAAAAAAAAGAATATTTTTGCAAATGGGATATAACCACCATTTGCATACATAATACAGTGATAAGTCTCCCTGGTATCCAAATCTATATATCCTCCTAATTCTCTTAAGTTTTACTATGATAATGGGGAAAAGATGTGCATTGTCACTAGACTCAGCATGTCCTAGCTTGAAGTCATAAATACTCATGATTAGAAATAGAAGCAGAGAAAACTGGTTAAGATTGAAACCAGAGAACTGTCCTGGGAAGAACAAAACTATAATTGCAAGAGAAGAGCTACTTGTGAATAGGGAGGAAAATCGGAGTGTAGGTTCAAAGGAAATCATGCACATTCATACTCCACTTTAGGGTAGCACACTTAAAAATTGCAGAAATGCATATGTCACAGACCATTAAGCTGGACTAATTTTAGATAAAGTTATATAAAGGCAAGTCTATCTTTTTCTTCCTTAATCTTTCAAGATCTGCCCACCTCAGATAGGACTCTTCTGTTGCCATCTCTGTCTCTGTTCCAAGATTCTCTATGGTGCCTCTTCCTTTCTTCACAGGGACCCTATTTTAACATCTGTCCTGCTAATTATTTCAATTTATTCTTTGTGAGTCTTAAACTGTCGGAAGCTTCCATCAGTATGCTCTCACACTGAGGAGGTCAGAAACTAATATGAAGTGTACGGTTCTGTACTTGCAAAGGGTAATTTCTATGTAGTATTTAGTAGATCACTACATAGTTGACATTTCTGGCATTTTGAAATAATTGTCATCTACCAAAACAGTTTAATCACTGAACTCCACTGTTTGAAATGAAACTTCACATGCAATACAGTAGTTTTTACAGAATTTATAGATATCTAATAAGAACCATAGAAGTTTAGAATCGTAATTTTTTTTGCAATGTTCTTTTTGAGATAACTAGGAAGGAATCAGATTTATAGAGGTGAAAGCTTCCCCAAGGGAGCTGAGTTGCGGAGGAGAGAGTAACCACTGCCCAAAACCTGCTGGGATTCGCCTTCAGTGCCACTGACCTTGGAATATCCTCCTGGTGGTATCTTGGGAACTCACAGGGCTCACTTCCTTTGTTTCACATCTCAAGGGCCAGTATTCTCTACTGAGTAATGTCCGATACCTTGAAAACCATTGTTTCATATATTTTGGGCAATTTCTTAGTTTTGTTTTTGTTTTTCAGGAAGAAGGTTAAAATCAATCTTTTTTTTTTTTTTTTTTTTACTCCATCTTGCCCAAAAGTAAAAGATTTACTGAAGGATCTTGATTCAAAAATAAATATTTGAAAGCAGAATCCAACACTGCTTCAATACACTTATAAATCATGACCTAATGGAAGTTATTCCAAAAATTAATGTTATTTCAACATTAGGAAACCTTTAATATTATATACCATATTAATAGATCTAATAAAAATATCTGATTGTCTTCCAGATGTGGACAAAGTCTGCCAATATTCACATGAAATCATGGTTAAAAACTGTCAGGAATACTAAAATTGACAGATAATGTAATGAATCATATGATTATATATATATAGAGAGAGACGCATGCATGCATACACAGGCGCTGCATTTGAAAAGCCAGTAACATACTTAATGAGAAAGATAGGAAGCCTTTCATAGATATTCAGAATAAAGCAAAGATGCTCAATATCATCATTAATATTCAATAGTATACTAATGGTAATTGCCAAAGCAATTAGGCAAAAGAATTGTATTTGAAGTATCACAGGCATTAAAAATAATATATATATATACATATATAATTAAAATATTACTTGTAAATATGCTGTTACATCCAAAGAACTCCAGGGAACCAGTACAACTAATTCAAACAATAAAAAATTCAGTAAAATAGCCCACTATAAAATTCACATAAATAGCCTTCATACACACAAAAAATAATAGGGAAATTCTTATTTATAATAATGAAAAAGAAGATTACTTAGGAATAAGTTTAAGGAGACATGCACAAAACCTCTGCAAAGAAAACTATAAAACACTCCTGAAAGACAAAGAAGTAGACTGAAAAAATGGAAAAGACATCCCCTCTTTCTGGGTAGGAAATTCTACAACATAAAATGTAGTCCTCCTTAAGTGAATTTACAAATGTATTGCAGTCTCTATAAAAACCCTGAAAGCTTATTGAGTCAGGAGGGGTGGTTACTACAGTTTCTAATGGATAAGGAAGGATGAGAGAGTGGCAAAGAAAACTTGGAAATAGAAAATCTACAACAAGGAGGGGGAGTTCAAAATTTATCAATACAGAAGTTGCATAGCCCCCCGAAAAGCATAAATTAATATAACTGACAACTGGGAGAGCATATTTACAGTATATATCACAGACAATAGGCTTATATCCCTAATTCATAAAATATTCTTAAAAATCAAGAAATAAAGAAACCAAATATCCAATAGAAAAACAGGAATAAAACCATGGCTAGGCATTTCTGAAAAAAAGAAGAAAAACTATAAAAACGTGTCTTAAAATATATGAATGTTGAAATTAACTTGTCCTAGAGACATGTGAGTTAAGCAACACTGATAAACCTACCCTTATTAGCTTGTTGAAGATTTTAAAAATGGCAATATAGGGGGTGCCTGGGTGGCTCAGTCAGTTAAGCATCTGACTCTTGATTTCAGCTTGGGTTGTGATCTCAGGGTCCTGGGATTGAGCCCCACATCAGGCTCCTCACTCAGTGCGGAGTCTTCTGGAGATTCTCCTTCACCCCTCCTGCAACCTATCCCCAAACCCAACCCCACCAGTTTCCCTCTCCCCCTGCCTCTGCCCCTTCCCCTGGCTCACTTGTGCATTCTCTCTCTCTCTCACACACACAAATAAAAATAAATAAATAAATAAATAAATAAATAAATATCTTTAAACCAAATAAATAAAAATGACAATATATTTAGGATTAGGATTAGGGTTAGCAATCATGACTATATACTTTGTTAACATGGCTGTAGGTAAAGGAAACAGACTTCCAGATATGATAAACTGAGAGAGATACAACATCACCTCTGTGGTATTCTTGCCCCAAATTCATAACCTGAATTGAATTCAGAAGAAACATCAGACAAACTCCAATTGACATTTTATAAAACAACCCTACCAAAGTATCAAGTCCTGAGAGGCAGAGAAAGATTGAGCACCTGCTCCAGATTGGAGGACATTAGGAGACATGACAAGATACGGAACGTGGGCTGGTGGACCGGTAAAGGGACATTGGTGGGATAAATGTTGAAATTTGAATAAGCTTTGCAGTTTAGTAGTTTAGTTAATGGTATTTTGTTCAAGTTAACTTCCCAGCTTTGATAATTGTGCTACGGTTAATTTAAAATGTTAACACTCAGAGAATCCGGGTGGGAACTGTTCACAGCATTTGGGGACTGTTTTTTTACGTCTGAAATTATTTCAAAATAATAAAAAAAAAGGTTATAAAGGTAGGAATAAAACACATAGCCTCCATATTAAGACAAAATCTAATCCGAAAATTGGCACACGTCATTAATTAAATGGCTATTTATCTCTACCTTGGACTGAAACAAAGGACATCAACGACACAGCCAGAAAAGTAACGTATAGATTTGTTTCACTAGTTTTCCACTGCATAAGCAATGCAGAGCCTCAAACAATTCTGGAAGAGACAGTTCAGTTACGCAGAATTCAAAGGCATCACGTAGTGCCCTAGATCCTCCACGGCCTGTCTTTGACGTAAACGTGTACACCGAAGCTATTTCAATCAGGCCACTAAATTTTAACACCATTTGGACTTTTGAGGTCGTCATCAGTGTCAACTACCCAAGATTATGTTTAAGATATGAGTGGCAGGGGGGGTATTACAGAGATATTTCTAGGCGTATTTTCTCCTTTCTTTGCTGGTAGATGATAGTTAATGAAATGACTTAACAGGTAGAACAGCGCCAGGCAGGGCCGGCTATTTTAGTGCCATTGCTGTTATTACTATCATTAGAGTTATTACCCTTTCTGATTTTTAGTAAAAATAACTTAGCCCCATCTTTAATCTATGCAACCCTGAACTACTTAAATTTTCAGGCATTAAGTAATTTAATATGAGTAAGTAGAAACAATGCCACTGAATGATTCAAAAATTAAATTTTATAGCTCTCAAGCATCAAAGTAGAGCAGCTTGAACTGGTACCTCTCCTGCTTGATGACCTTTGAGGAGGCAATGATCTTTAAGTCATCTTGTTCTGCTTCATGTTCTGCTTCGCGTTTTGCACATAAAATCATCTAAAATTATCACCACCCATGAATGTCAGTGAAACTGTGCTATGCTGTTTTATATACTTGGTTTGTACCACGTAAGACAAAAAAAAAAAAAAATGTGCGAAGAGTGTTTGGACATGTCGGTGAAGCGTGAGAGATGTTCATATTAAAAACAGATTACGCTTGTCTTCAGCTTGTCTCCAGGAAGCCAAATACCAGCATCAACTTGGAACAGGCATTGCCAAGTGCTTTGGAGACATTGATGAACAACTTACGTTGCGTGTTCATAATAGAGGATATTTTCCGTAGACGTAATGAAAAACATTCCTGTTTGCAATCCTGAAAATGAATTAACTCAAAACTACTCCTGTGCAAAAATGCTCTGAGGGTTGAAGGTAGGGAGAAGTAGTCAGTTACGAAAGGCCTTTTTATAGATTCCTTTGGATCCTTGTCTCTAGAAGACGGAAATTCTTTAACAAAATGTACAGTAATAAACCTAACAAAATATAGGGTCTCGATGCAATTCATTTTACCGAGTCAGTCTTAGGGTCAAATTTCAAATACCCACATTTATAATCAATAAAATGTTTTGAATCTATCAAAAGAGAGACATCGTGTTGCCTCTCAGCCCATTTTTTAAAATACAGAAAAAATGTAAAGGAAAGACTAAGGTTTGGAAGTATCGTCTTGAAAAAGAGCGTTGGGAGCAAGGAAACATGTATAAAAACTATTTTAATATTCCAATCTGCGTTCTCTCATTTTGAATCATAGAGGAAAGTAATGTTCTCAGTCTGAGGTAAGTAGGGTCTGCAGGGTTGCGTGATCACATGCCTTCGTGTAGGTGAGCGGAAAGACTCGAAACGAAGAATTCTCTGTTGGGCTCACCGACAAGGAGAGGGCAGTGTACTTGACTTCACCTGCTAATCAAGCGAGCATCTATTATTATTCCGCTCTGCAAACGTGCGATGGAAAAGAAGAGAGGACACGGGGTTAATCTGTCTTCGCAAAGTTCACGGCCTGGTTACTTCAGTTGATTAAGATCATGTCACGTCTGCAGGTGCAACCACGGTGCAGCACCAGTGCCGCAAGCTCCGGGGCTTGAAGCAGCACCCGTTGGCGACCTTGCAGTCTGGAGGCCAGACCTCCGGTGTGCGTCCCACTGGACTAAAAGCAAGACTTGTCAGGGCCGCATCCCTTCCGGAGGCTCTAGAGCGGCGTCCACAGAGCCCCGGCCTTTTCCAGCTTCCGGAGGCTGCTTGCTTTCTTCGGCACCGTGACGACTTCCTCCGTCTTCCTCTAGCCCATTGGGCCAAGTCCTTCCCAAGTCACATCTCTCTGGCTCTTCCTTGTCCGCCTTCCTCTTCAACTTGTAAGGACCCTTGTGATTTTGGGGGCCACCTGGCCAATTCAGGACACTCTCCCTACCTCAAAGTCAGTTAATTTTACTTGCAACCTCAATGCCTCTTGGCCGTGTATCTTAACAGACTCTAAGGGCTTGGACGTGAGGGTTTGGACATCTTTTGAGGGAGACATCATTCAGCCAACGACCACATCAATGCAATATTTGTGTTCTCTGCAACATGTTAAACTTTCTTCTAAATTGTGCAGCACATTTTTAGTTTTCTTAGCAACTCTTTTTAAATTGAGTGAAATATTCAGTATTAGTTAATGACATTTTATTTATTTATTTTTTTATGACTCTGTGGCCCATCTCCTGGGCTGGAATAAAATAAAAACATAATGCAGTTGGGCAGCCCCGGTGGCTCAGCAGTTTAGCACCTGCCTTCAGCCCAGGGCCTGATCCTGGAGACCTGGGATTGAGTCCCACGTCGGGCTCCCTGCATGGAGCCTGCTTCTCCCTCTGCCTGTGTCTCTGCCTCTCTCTCTCTCTCTCTCTCTGTCTCTCATGAATAAATAAATAAAATCTTAAAAAAAAAATAATGCAGTTAAGTGGTGTATTATTTTTCCCCTCCCGGGGAACAGGGTCCAGTTCTTTAACGCAGACATTCCATGGGCAGTTTGAAGTGAATATACTTGCTCTTGCTTCCCCATCTTCCCCAATCTTTACCATTAATATCTCTGCTTTTCCTTTCTGAGCTTCTCCCAAACATACTTTTATAACTCTTTTCTCTTATTTTTCACCTCTAGTTTTATTGCCCATACTTCTCTTGTTTATCTGTTTTACTGTGTTATGTCCATCCACTCTTGAGTAGCAAGTAAAGCTGTGTTCCCTTATTTTTTATTATTATTTTTTTTACATTTTAAAACTTGATGATTACTACTTACTTGTATCTCTCTTTTATGTTAAAATCTTCATTTGGAAGTCTCCCTAAAGGCCATAAAACCTCAAATTGACCTATGTAAACTAAGCTTGTTGGTTCAAATGTTTAGAATATGTTTAATTTTTTTTTTAAATTAACACGCAAAAAGTGCAAAAAATGATAAAGAACAAATTTGTACAGTATTTATGAATTCTACATAGAAGACATTTCATGAATATCAGTATTTTTGTCTTTACTAGTAATAATCTTGAGAAGTTGAAGACATAGTCCTATATTTCATTAATCAATGTTTGTAAGGAAATTTTCTTTGAAAAATTCTCTACGCAAGAGATCGATGCTTTGTTTTCGTCAAAATACTATCAGCTTTGTTATTTTATCAGGTTTTTTGGGGAGATGGATCCAGGATTTGGGGGACCTGCCATTTTTATAATTTTTGGGGATCATTTTAAGGAAGAGCATACACACATGAATACCAAATATATATTTGAATGTTTTTAGAATGGGAGATCACACATTACTCATTCTATTTTATTTTCTGAAGATCTTTTTATTATTTTTATTATTTTATTTTATTTTATTTTATTTTATTTTATTTTGTTTTATTTTATTTATTTTATAGAGAACATGAGAGAGAATGAGTGGGAGTGAGGCAGAGGGAGAAGCAGACTCCCTGTAGGGTAGAGTAGGGAGGCCAGTGCTGGACTCGATCCCAGGACCCCAGGATCATGACCTGAGCTGAAGGCAGACACTTAGCTGACTGCGCCACCCCAGGTGCCCACAGTACTCATTTTAAATTGCTGAAAAACATCATAAATGTAACAAAATCCTGAAAAAAAATCAATGAAACAAATGCATTAATTAGCCAACTGACACCTCAATTGTCCTTTCTTTTTTAGTTGCATTAAATATAACAATTCTAAAAAATTTGTAATTCCACCCTTTCAAAATAAATGTACATTCATGAGAAATAAATACTAACCTCACTTAATTGTATTCAATTAGTGAACAGAAGAATAGATCTGACCAGCTTCTGAGTCTGTAGGTTTCCAATCGTGTTTTTTCTCCCCTACTCACGTATTTCTGGTACCATGTACCGCAGGGCAGGTATAAATCACAAAATGACCTCTGGCTTGACATTTTCAAGTCGTGACACAAAACGAATCAGCAAGGGGAATTAGGAGTCCTCCCAAAAGTCATTCTTACACTGGGATGTTTAACGATGAGCCTTGTACAACAGGAGTGCGCTATTTGCTGCCGCTCAGCTCCAAAAGGACCCTTTATTACCTGTTCTATGAAAGCTGATCTGGATGCTTTACATATAATTTTTTTCTACCTGTCACATTATTAAAATCTTTAAGTAGAGGGCACAAGTGAGACATGAAAAGGAGAAGGGGTCTAGCTTCCTGATTTCAGCGACTATGCTTTTGCACTTTCCCTCCCTTCCGTCTTCCCTGCATGACTAATATTCCACAGCACCCCCCGCCCCAACAATAACACCCCCTGCTCCAGGGCTTTGAAACACCCTCGACTCCTGAACACACATCCACAAGCCGACAACTGCCTACACCTTGAATAATTCCTTTCTGCCTGCCTGGTGATGGTGTCCTGGCTCTGGCTTAAGCAACGCAGAGAAATTCTCCACCGTCCAGTGAGCTACAACCACACTTTCTCCAAAAATATCCAAACAAATGCGATTTGAGGAAAGGCCCTCCCCGTCATTCCAAGTTCATCCTCCTGTGGGTACTTTCTCCTTCAACCCAGGGATACTGTTAGATTTCTATTAATGTTTTCATATTTACTCTCCTACTTTGTAGCTTAAAATTTCTTTCTTTTTTAAGATTCTATCCATCCATTTGTGAGAGACATGGAGAGAGAGGCAGAGACACAGGCAGAGGGAGGAGCAGGCTCCACGCGGGGAGCCCAATGCAGGACTCGATCCCAGGACCCCGGGTCACGACCTGAGGCAGGTGCTAAACCGCTGAGCCACCCAGGGATCCCCTTAAAATTTCTTTATGTTAAATTTCCCCCTTTAAACTACAGTGTAAATTCTGTCTTGATTGGACCCAGACTAATACACAGGGGTTACTGGAAACCATATAGTACATACAAACTAAACTAACTAGTAAAATCCAAACTAAATTCTCCTTCGCTTAAACCCAAAAATGTCAATGGCCTATAAAAAACCATCCGACATTATGAAAGGAGTGAAGCTAACTCACAATTAAAAAGCAGGTTTAATCAGCCTGGGCTGGGGTGTCGAAGCCACGGAGACACCAGGCAGGCAGGCTCCTGGCAGACAATCCCCCAAAGTCTAATACCGAAGCCTGGTACCCTGTGAAAACCATCAGGGCAGAGAGAAATGGGCCAAATACGGAACGAGAGCCTTGACTTACTATAGCGTGGTATGAAACAAGAGAAGAAACGTTAATTCCACTTGCATCTAAAAATTCCACTTGTGTGAGTGTGATAAATGGGAGCTCTGGACGTGGGCCATGCAAGTTAGCTTCATGAAAAAGACTTGTTTTCAGCTCTAGGAATTCTGGTCTCTGTCTGAACAGTCATTTCTGAAGAAAAACTCCATCTCAGGATTGGCAAAACACTGAAGCAGGACAAATCCAATTTCCATTCGCCCTTGTAGATAAAGTTTTACCTATTTCTTTAAATATGGCCAATGGCCGATTTCATGCTATCATGGCGTAGTTGGGTAGTTGCAACAGAGATCATATGACTCAAAACCTAAAATATTGGCTACTTAGTTTTTTATAAAGTTTGCTGATGGCTGTTCCGTGGTGTTGAGTGGCACTGAAAATGTTAATGGGCAGCTAGTCATGTATGTTAGATACACACGAAAATACGCGAGCACTTCCACGTCAGCCGTTAGTTTCAGATCTAAGAACCCAAGAACAGCTCTGTGTGTTCTATGTGAAGTCAAGAGCTTGATGGGCATTATTTTCCTTGCCACTCAGAAAGCTTTACATTTTACATCCAATTCCTCTACTCCGCTATGAATTATTGTTAATGTCAGAAATATGAACACGAGACTATATGTGTCCTTTTGAAACTACTTTTAAGAGACCAAGAATTAATATATTTAAAGGAATGTTCTAGTGGGAGCAAAGAGAACATGGGTATGAGAACCACAGCAGATTAAAAATTTTAAAAAGCTATTATCAAAGCACAAAATCCATAATTAGGAAGACATAGCAGAAGCATGTTGGAGAGGAAGAGTAGAAATTTAAGACGAGACTGGAAAAAGGGATTAATCAGACATTTATAAAACTTCAGTCCATAGTTTCTCTTCTTTTAAATGACTAACATATATAAAGGACAACATGAGGAAGGTTTATGTAAGAATTGGAACATAATATAAAGATGGCTTATTTAGTGAGATTTGTCAGAATATGTTTCTTTCAAAGATCGCAAAGTCCAGCTTAGCAATAATATAATTCCAAAAATAAATGAGAATCTTAGTAAGATGGAAATGAATGCATGAACTGGAATCAAATTTGGTTTTACTTTGTTTCAAGAACAATATGAGAGAAATAGATTTGAGATGCCAGCTGCTCTCCTAAATAGACCAAAAACCAAAAAAATGATGTGAAAAAGATAGGCAGATCTTTCTCAAATGATGAAAACTAAAGGATACTAATTATTTGGCATCACCTGTCCTTAAATATGTCTTGGGGAAATATTTAAATGGATATCCAAATATATGCAAATATTTAGAATCGAACCTTTATCTATTAATTTAAATATAATCAGTTTGAAATGAAGTTTCCTTACTGTGAACCCCTAAGCTGAAAGAGATGTAATGAACTCAACAGTGAAATGTTTGTAACTGTGGAGTCTGCCTACAGAAGTAGCTAGTTTTCATGTGACATTATTTTATCCACCTCCTGATGTATACACCAAACTAGTTGCCATAAAACACTATTCACCACATCAAAAAAGAGAAGTTGCCTAAGCTGATATGTATTTGAAATACGATAGGAAAATAAAAAATGCAAAAAAAAATACATATAAAATAAACAATTAAAAAAAAGAAAATAACAAATGCGTGATACTTAGAATAAAAAGAAAATTAAATCACAGCGTAGCGGGTATTGCAACTTCTTTTGAGCTTGTATTTAGATGCACAATATTTGGTGAAAGTTGTTGTTGTTGTTGTTTTTAATGCTTTGGCCATTAAAGCAACACGATCCATGCGGTGCTATTGGTCCCCCACACACAGAGGTTTTGTTCATTCCAGATGTGTTTCACAACTGCTGTATCAGCAACCACACTAACGCTGCTCTCCAGGCCTATCATTGGTCTCACAAGACAGGTTGGAAATCAACGTACCCACATATGCATTTATTACATCCCTTCTTACTACCACCATAGGATGCTAGTCCATTGATTTTCTGAAGAAGGAAACATGGGAGGAGGTTAATGATGCGCTCCAAGACTGACATGATTTGATGTGGTTCTCTAAGTCAGGATTTGACTTGATTCCATAGGTTAAGAAACATTCTTATTGGTTTAGGCTCAGAGAGGTCACTATTGTAAGCATAGGGGAAAAGAAAGAGCTATAGTGAATTACTTATAAAATGAAGCACCATCAGTTTTTGATGCACAAACCCAAGACCTTCTTCTTAGTATCAAGGCACCCCCTCCTCCACCCCAGAAAAAAAAGATTCACAAAATATTACTTAGCATATGAGTTGAACAAAGAAAATGAATATTGCTTCTAGATTCTTTCCCTCCCATAATAAGTTATACTCATTTAGGCACTAGGGTACTTTTATCTCACTATTCCTGCAGGCAGTTCTAAACAATTATTAAGAAATTATTTTTTTTTAAATATTGATTGATTGTTTGACTTTAGAGAGAGAGAGAAAAAAAAAAAGAGAGCATGCAGGGGGAGGAGCAGAGGGACAGGGGAGAGAGAGTCTGAAACAAACTCTGCGGTAAGCATGGCGTCCAAGGTGGGGTTTGATCTCATGACCCTGAGTTCATGACCTGATCCAAAACCAAGAGTCAGATGCTTGACCGACTCTGCCATCCAAGTGCCCCTAAACATTAACTAACTCTAAATAAGACTTTCCTTCTTTTGCCTCCATTCAGACCACTACTTTCCAGCTGAGACACACTATCTTCATACGGCTCCAAGGAAGAGACTACTTTTCAGAATTATTTAGTCCCATTTCAAACCTGTCTTTGTAATTCCAAATCTCTATCAATAGTATATTTAAGCATCATGATTTAGGATAGGTTTTTCTCATAACTGGTTCATCTCATTTTGGAGCTTCAGTTTATCCGGTTTTATCTCTTTACCGGAGAGGGGAGAGGGTAGAGGGTAAACTCCGTATCTGCCCCAGGAGAGGAAGAGGAACCCCAGGAGGAGGAGGAGGAAGATGGAGAAGAAAGCAAAGAGGAGGAAAAAGAAAATCATCTGTGGGCTTAGAAAAGAGTCCTTATACAGAAATTACTCAAAGTGCTTATTTATGGGCACTTAACCAACTGTCTAAAAACTTCATGACAATGAAAAATAAATTGTTCATCAGTCTAAGGAGTCCCAAGTCAAAATATGGAACAACCTGAATTAGAAAAACAGCATTTTCACAATATAGTGGGCATATAGGTTTTCTATTTAAAAAAAAAAAACAAAATACTCATGCTTTTGTTTGTTCATTTACTCAGCAAATTTGCATTGCAGGGTTACTCTGTACAAGGACTATTCTAGGCACTGAGAATACAGGGTTGGACAATGAACGTAAGGTCCCTAATCTTCTGGAATTTGCTTTCTAGTTAGGGAAAATGAGAAAAAGAGAAAACCTATACCCCATTTTTATATAGTGCAAGTTCTTTCCATTGAAATAAAAAAAACGTTGCAGAATGCTAGGATCTCTGGTTGTTTTTATATTATCCTTTACCATTAGTTAGAAGCAAGCGACACTATAGAAAGCGAGTCCCCACTTCCAAGGTAGAGATATTAAGAGTCAGTAAATCAATGGAAACTTCCATTTGATCAGATTTTTTTTTCATGTGATCGCATATTTATGAGAACTTTGTAATTTCCTTAGGCTGTTAAGAATTGACACCACCAACACCACCACCAAAACCTGCCTAAAATTACCCACTTTTGAGACAGGCTACATCTTTTTGCATTCCTCTCGAAACTGTTAACATCCTGTCTTCTAACCAAGCACAGAGTTGAGCAAACAGTCTCTGCAGAGGGTCAGATACTACATAGTCTCAGCTGTGTAGGCCGAGGGAGAAAATTGAGGATATAATGTAAGTAGTCATGTTACTAAAAAGAAAATAATTCACAGAGTTTTATTGATGCAATTAAAATTTAACAATAATAGGGATCCCTGGGTGGCGCAGCTGTTTGGCGCCTGCCTTTGGCCCAGGGCGCGATCCTGGAGACCCGGGATCGAATCCCACGTCGGGCTCCCGGTGCATGGAGCCTGCTTCTCCCTCTGCCTGTGTCTCTGCCTCTCTCTCTCTCTCTCTGTGTGACTATCATAAATAAAAAAAAATAAAAAAAATAAATAAAAAAAATAAAATTTAACAATAATGGAATATAATTTTTTTTGGTAATACAGGTCTACTTTTAAGAAGAATAGAATTTTGGGAGGGAGGATCACATTTCCCTTACTTAGGGTTCGATGGCTATGTATCAAAAGCCATGGGAAATGTTTACCTGCTAATGCTAATGTGTAATGATATTTCACATACAGCTTCTTTGAAAATGTCTTTTCACAGGGGGCTTTGGTGGTTCAGGAGGTTAAGTGTCTGACTCCCGATGTAGGCTCAGGTCATGATCCCAGTAGTGAGATTGGGCCCCCTGTCTGTCCCCTCCCTTATGATCTCCATGGAGTCTGCTTAAAATTCTATCCCTCCCTCTCCCTGTGCCTCTCCTCGCTCTTGCACACACACTCTCTCTCTCTCTAAAATAAATAAATAAATCTTAAAAAAAAAAAAGAAAGAAAATGTCTTTTCTCATAGAACCCGCCAAATAGTCAATAGGCAAATGCTTTTAAGTGAACATATTAATCTCTTGAAGGCGTTTATGGAATTGCACTAGATTCTGTTCTTGATGTTCGCCTTTAAGCAAATCATTACATGGCGGAGTATTACTTTCCAGGGAAAGATAAATAGATTTTAAAATTCGAAAATAAATAAATAAATAAATAAATAAAATAAAATTCGAGAATTTTCTTTGTACTTACACTGAGCTTTGAAACACACTGCTGGAGGTAAGAGTTTGCGTTTGGAAAGTCTGAAACAGATTTGTGATGCAATGAGGATCCTGCTTCTTGCTTAATTTTTGACAGGACATGAAGTGTATAAAGCAGCTGACATGGCTCAATGTTAGTTGTCAGCCGCGTGGCTCTACCGAGCGGAAGTTTCACGTGGAAGTACTATTCGCCTCGGAGTTTTAGGCTGAACTCATTATGAAACATGATCAAGTCTGTAGCAGAAGCTAATCCAATGCTGTTTAGTGTCCGATAACAGTCGGAGGAGGAGGAAGTCCTTCCCTTCCAGAAACACTTGAGTATCAGCCGTGCAACCCTAATGAAATACCCTGATGAAACTTGACCACCGCAGAGTCACCGAGCTGCTGTGTGTTGGGGTTAAGTCAGGACAACCAGCTTCTAATTCAGACAAAAATTCACAGAACTGAGGATGACTGAGTTTATGAGAGGCACTGAAGTTCACTGTTGACACTACTGACGCAATAACACATGGTGGATTGAGCTATTTCCCTCAAAGTACCTGCTGATGAATAATAAAATGGAAAAGTCATAGGCTTTAAGCATCTCGTTATTTCATGAAGTTTATTTATTTATTTTTTTAAAATATTTTATGTATTTATTCATGAGAGGCAGAGACACAGCAGAGGGAGAAGCAGGCTCCCTGCAGGGACCCTGATGTGGGACTCGACCCCGGGACTCCAGGATCACGCCCTGGGCCGAAGGCAGGCGCCAAACCTCTGAGCCACCCGGGGATCCCTATTTCATGAAGTCTATACATTGGCCCAAATAATTCTTTTATGGCCCCTTATCTATTTTTATCACTATCACTTGTACCCGGTGGATTCCGCTGCAGGCCGTCCTAGACGAGCCCCTCCTCAGCTTCCCGAAGAGCATCCTCACGTCCCCCTGCTCCGTGCACACCATTCTTAGAGGGCAATTCTTTAGTGACTTAACGTTTGGTGTGGACTTAAGAGAGAAACCACTACTGAGGAGCGGCCGTCCTGTCTGGAAACTCAAGAGCAAAGAGAAACAGTTGGGAGTCATTTGCTTTGTTAAGACGAAGGCCAACCGGCCCTCAATGCCTCAGCTCTTCACGCAGCTGTTCCTGCCGAGGGTCAATCACCTTTAAACAGTTTTTCTCTAAACACTTTCTTCAGCTGCTGCAATCAAAGGGATGTACCTAGTGCACGTCGGCGAGCGCCTCTTCTGAGCTCTGAATGGAACTCCTGGAAACTTGGTCGTGGCCTTGGCTGCTCTGGGCAGGCCCTCGCCTAGGGAGCCCCTGTCTGAAGGGCCCTGATGTCTCTCAACGTTGCTCCTGAGAGTCGGGAGCGTCACGGTGACTGCTGGACCCGTGTTGTTTAAGCAGGGATAGTCATCGGGGCCAACGACGACATTTCCCTCTAATTCGGGGCCCGGTAACGCGGCTTCCCTGTCCTGCGGGAGGCCGCACTGGAAGGCCACCTCTCCTCCACCTCTCCTCCAGCTCTCCTCCACCCCTCCTCCACCCCTCCTCCAGCTCTCCTCCACCCCTCCTCCAGCTCTCCTCCAGCTCTCCTCCACCCCTCCTCCAGCTCTCCTCCACCCCTCCTCCACCCCTCCTCCAGCTCTCCTCCACCTCTCCTCCACCCCTCCTCCAGCTCTCCTCCACCCCTCCTCCACCCCTCCTCCACCCCTCCTCCACCTCTCCTCCAGCTCTCCTCCACCCCTCCTCCACCCCTCCTCCAGCTCTCCTCCAGCTCTCCTCCACCTCTCCTCCACCCCTCCTCCACCCCTCCTCCAGCTCTCCTCCACCTCTCCTCCAGCTCTCCTCCACCTCTCCTCCACCTCTCCTCCACCCCTCCTCCACCCCTCCTCCAGCTCTCCTCCACCCCTCCTCCACCCCTCCTCCAGCTCTCCTCCACTCTCCTCCAGCCCCTCCTCCAGCTCTCCTCCACCCCTCCTCCACCCTCCTCCAGCTCTCCTCCACCTCTCCTCCACCCTCCTCCACCCTCCTCCAGCTCTCTCCCACCTCTCCTCCACCCCTCCTCCACCTCTCCTCCACCCCTCCTCCACCCCTCCCCCACCCCTCCTCCAGCTCCTCCTCCACTCTCCTCCACCTCTCCTCCACCTCTCCTCCAGCTCTCCTCCACCCCTCCTCCACCCCTCCTCCAGCTCTCCTCCAGCTCTCCTCCACCCTCCTCCACCATCCTCCAGCTCCTCTCCACCCCTCCTCCAGCTCTCCTCCAGCCTCTCCTCCAGCTCTCCTCCACTCTCTCCAACCTCTCCTCCAGCTCTCCTCCACCCCTCCTCCACTCTCCTCCAGCCCTCCTCCACCCCTCCTCCAGCTCTCCTCCAGCTCCTCCTCCACCCCTCCTCCAGCTCTCCTCCACCCCTCCTCCACCCCTCCTCCAGCTCTCCTCCACCTCTCCTCCAGCTCTCCTCCACCTCTCCTCCACCTCTCCTCCACCTCTCCTCCAGCTCTCCTCCAGCTCTCCTCCACCCCTCCTCCACCCCTCCTCCAGCTCTCCTCCACCTCTCCTCCACCTCTCCTCCACCTCTCCTCCAGCTCTCCTCCACCTCTCCTCCAGCTCTCCTCCACCCCTCCTCCACCCCTCCTCCAGCTCTCCTCCACCCCTCCTCCAGCTCTCCTCCAGCTCTCCTCCACCCCTCCTCCAGCTCTCCTCCACCCCTCCTCCACCCCTCCTCCAGCTCTCCTCCACCCCTCCTCCACCCCTCCTCCAGCTCTCCTCCAGCTCTCCTCCACCTCTCCTCCACCTCTCCTCCACCTCTCCTCCAGCTCTCCTCCACCTCTCCTCCACCTCTCCTCCACCCTCCTCCACCCCTCCTCCAGCTCTCCTCCACCCCTCCTCCACCCCTCCTCCAGCTCTCCTCCAGCTCTCCTCCACCCCTCCTCCAGCTCTCCTCCACCCCTCCTCCACCCCTCCTCCAGCTCTCCTCCACCTCTCCTCCACCCCTCCTCCACCCCTCCTCCAGCTCTCCTCCACCTCTCCTCCACCCCTCCTCCACCTCTCCTCCACCCCTCCTCCACCCCTCCTCCACCCCTCCTCCAGCTCTCCTCCACCTCTCCTCCACCTCTCCTCCACCTCTCCTCCACCCCTCCTCCACCCCTCCTCCACCCTCCTCCAGCTCTCCTCCAGCTCTCCTCCACCCCTCCTCCAGCTCTCCTCCAGCTCTCCTCCACCCCTCCTCCAGCTCTCCTCCAGCTCTCCTCCACCTCTCCTCCAGCTCTCCTCCACCCCTCCTCCAGCTCTCCTCCACCCCTCCTCCAACCCTCCTCCAGCTCTCCTCCAGCTCTCCTCCACCCCTCCTCCAGCTCTCCTCCACCCCTCCCTCCACCCCTCCTCCAGCTCTCCTCCACCTCTCCTCCAGCTCTCCTCCACCTCTCCTCACCTCTCCTCCACCTCTCCTCCACCTCTCCTCCAGCTCTCCTCCAGCTCTCCTCCACCCCTCCTCCACCCCTCCTCCAGCTCTCCTCCACCTCTCCTCCACCTCTCCTCCACCTCTCCTCCAGCTCTCCTCCACCTCTCCTCCCAGCTCTCCTCCACCCCTCCTCCACCCCTCCTCCAGCTCTCCTCCACCCCTCCTCCACCCCTCCTCCAGCTCTCCTCCAGCTCTTCTCCACCCCTCCTCCAGCTCTCCTCCACCCCTCCTCCACCCCTCCTCCAGCTCTCCTCCACCTCTCCTCCACCCCTCCTCCACCTCTCCTCCACCTCTCCTCCAGCTCTCCTCCACCCCTCCTCCAGCTCTCCTCCACCCCTCCTCCACCCCTCCTCCAGCTCTCCTCCAGCTCTCCTCCACCTCTCATCCAGCTCTCCTCCACCCCTCCTCCAGCTCTCCTCCACCCCTCCTCCACCCCTCCTCCAGCTCTCCTCCAGCTCTCCTCCACCCCTCCTCCAGCGCTCCTCCCCCTCCTCCACCCCTCCTCCAGCTCTCCTCCCCTCTCCTCCAGCTCTCCTCCAGCTCTCCTCCACCTCTCCTCCACCTCTCCTCCACCTCTCCTCCAGCTCTCCTCCAGCTCTCCTCCTCCACCCCTCCTCCACCTCCTCCTCCAGCTCTCCTCCACCTCTCCTCCAGCTCTCCTCCACCCCTCCTCCACCCCTCCTCCAGCTCTCCTCCAGCTCTCCTCCACCCTCCTCCAGCTCTCCTCCACCCCTCCTCCACCCCTCCTCCAGCTCTCCTCCACCTCTCCTCCAGCTCTCCTCCACCTCTCCTCCAGCTCTCCTCCACCCCTCCTCCACCCTCCTCCAGCTCTCCTCCACCCCTCCTCCACCCCTCCTCCAGCTCTCCTCCAGCTCTCCTCCACCCCTCCTCCAGCTCTCCTCCACCCCTCCTCCACCCCTCCTCCACCCCTCCTCCACCCCTCCTCCAGCTCTCCTCCACCCCTCCTCCACCTCTCCTCCAGCTCTCCTCCACCCCTCCTCCAGCTCTCCTCCACCCCTCCTCCACCTCTCCTCCACCTCTCCTCCACCTCTCCTCCACCCCTCCTCCACCTCTCCTCCAGCTCTCCTCCACCCCTCCTCCACCTCTCCTCCACCCCTCCTCCAGCTCTCCTCCACCCCTCCTCCAGCTCTCCTCCACCCCTCCTCCACCTCTCCTCCACCTCTCCTCCACCTCTCCTCCAGCTCTCCTCCACCTCTCCTCCACCCCTCCTCCACCCCTCCTCCACCTCTCCTCCAGCTTCTCCTCCACCCCTCCTCCACCTCTCCTCCACCCCTCCTCCAGCTCTCCTCCACCCCTCCTCCAGCTCTCCTCCAGCTCTCCTCCACCTCTCCTCCACCTCTCCTCCACCTCTCCTCCAGCTCTCCTCCACCTCTCCTCCACCTCTCCTCCACCCCTCCTCCACCCCTCCTCCAGCTCTCCTCCACCCCTCCTCCACCTCTCCTCCAGCTCTCCTCCACCCCTCCTCCAGCTCTCCTCCACCCCTCCTCCACGCTCTCCTCCAGCTCTCCTCCACCCCTCCTCCAGCTCTCCTCCACCCCTCCTCCACCCCTCCTCCAGCTCTCCTCCACCCCTCCTCCACCCCTCCTCCAGCTCTCCTCCAGCTCTCCTCCACCTCTCCTCCACCTCTCCTCCACCTCTCCTCCAGCTCTCCTCCACCTCTCCTCCACCTGCTCCTCCACCCCTCCTCCACCCCTCCGCCAGCTCTCCTCCACCCCTCCTCCACCCCTCCTCCAGCTCTCCTCCAGCTCTCCTCCACCCCTCCTCCAGCTCTCCTCCACCCCTCCTCCACCCCTCCTCCAGCTCTCCTCCACCTCTCCTCACCCCTCCTCCACCCCTCCTCCAGCTCTCCTCCACCTCTCCTCCACCCCTCCTCCACCTCTCCTCACCCCTCCTCACCTCCGCCACCCCTCCTCCACCCCTCCTCCAGCTCTCCTCCACCCTCTCCTCCACCTCTCCTCCACCTCTCCTCCACCCCTCCTCCACCCCTCCTCCACCCCTCCTCCAGCTCTCCTCCACCTCTCCTCCACCCCTCCTCCACCTCTCCTCCACCTCTCCTCCACCCCTCCTCCACCTCTCCTCCATCCCTCCTCCACCCCTCCTCCAGCTCTCCTCCACCTCTCCTCCACCTCTCCTCCAGCTCTCCTTCACCTCTCCTCCACCCCTCCTCCACCCCTCCTCCACCCCTCCTCCAGCTCTCCTCCAGCTCTCCTCCACCCTCCTCCAGCTCTCCTCCACCCTCCTCCACCCCTCCTCCACCCCTCCTCCACCTCTCCTCCACCCCTCCTCCACCTCTCCTCCACCTCTCCTCCAGCTCTCCTCCACCCCTCCTCCAGCTCTCCGCTCTCCTCCACCCCTCCTCCACCTCTCCTCCACCTCTCCTCCACCTCTCCTCCACCCCTCCTCCACCTCTCCTCCAGCTCTCCTCCACCCCCTCCTCCACCTCTCCTCCACCCCTCCTCCAGCTCTCCTCCACCCCTCCTCCAGCTCTCCTCCACCCCCTCCTCCACCTCTCCTCCACCCCTCCTCCAGCTCTCCTCCACCCCTCCTCCAGCTCTCCTCCAGCTCTCCTCCACCTCTCCTCCACCTCTCCTCCACCCTCTCCTCCAGCTCTCCTCCACCTCTCCTCCACCTCTCCTCCACCCCTCCTCCACCCCTCCTCCAGCTCTCCTCCACCCCTCCTCCACCTCTCCTCCACCTCTCCTCCACCTCTCCTCCAGCTCTCCTCCACCTCTCCTCCACCTCTCCTCCACCCCTCCTCCACCCCTCCTCCACCTCTCCTCCACCTCTCCTCCACCTCTCCTCTCTGCCCCAGCTTCATCGGCGAACGCACTGGTGCAAAAATCAGCAAAACTGTTGTGGTGACACGTGGCTGTGGGAAGGCTGCCGAGCTCTGACTCCGCTGCCCCGGCGGTGAGTGCCAGGCAGCAGGACAGGGCAGCGGGAAGGGAAGGCCGCAGCCGCCCCGGTGGGGGGCTGGCTGTCCTGCCGGGCCACAAGGGAAGCAGCGCTGTGCTGTAACTCCAGCTGGGATCCCCCCACCTGCACCTATGAAAGAAGTTATCCCTTGGGGCCCCTGGGGGGCTCAGGGGTCGAGCCTCTGCCCTTGGCTCAGGTCATGACCCCAGGGGCCTGGGATCGGGTCCCTCATCGGGCTCCCTCTGCCTGTACGTCTCTCTCTCTCTCCCTCTCTCTGTCTCCCATGAACAAATTAACAACATATTTTTGAAAAGAAAGTCCTCTTCCTCCTGTTATTGTGTTGAGGATGATAGCGACTGTGGATCTCCTCTGTTTTAGGAAAGGCTTGTTAGGTCCCGGAATTTAGTTCATCCTGATTTCCTTCTGACCCAGATTTCTGATCCATCTCTCTTTTTTTTTTTTTTTTTTAATTCAGAATAATTTTTATTAGGAGACAACTTTTATTTTCCTTTCGAGGGAACAGCAGCCTTATAAGCATTTGTCAAGAATGAATTATCTTTGAAGTTATATTATGTATTTGAACCAGAGGTGGCTCAGACTGATGGTCCCTTGTGATAAGCTTCTTCCTTCTGCATAATCTTCAATTCAAGCTAACATGACTAATTACCAAAAAACCAATCTAATGTACTGTTTTCATAATACTACAGCAAGGGAAATATTCTGGAATATATGCAGTGTTGCTTGTGCACCATGTAATAACATTTAGACATATTAGACAAATTCCAGGGGACTGCTCCACACGTATACAAGGAAACACTGGTCAGATTTATTTTAAATAGTCACAAACAATTCCAAGTATTTATTAAAACACATCAATTCAATAGAAAGTCCAAATTCATTTTTATTATCCTGAATATCACCTCCTCCACTCCTCCGCCCCTAAGAAAGGCAAATTGCAACAAAATGGAAAAAATTTTTAGGCTGATAAGGCAGCAAACAACCTAAATTATTTTCTCTCCAATAGAATTTTAGGACTCTCTATTATACATGAGACAACACTGGGTGGAAAAAAACACAGGACACTTTTGTACGCACTGAACATTTTTTTTAAAAAAGAAAGCATAATCGCTTGCTTATCCAGCTTGTTCTCGTTGTTAGGATAAAAGCAATTATGTCTTGCAACTTTGACAAACTAGAAATGAAATGAACTGGATTTTTTTTATCATCCAAATATTATTTGAAGTGAATATTTCAAAAAGATTTTTCCCCATAGTTCCTAACTTTAGTAGGTTCACATATTCCTTAATCATTCACATATCTAAATGTATTTCATAGGATATCATA
Organism: Canis lupus dingo; assembly: GCF_003254725.2. Lineage (NCBI taxonomy): Eukaryota > Metazoa > Chordata > Mammalia > Carnivora > Canidae > Canis > Canis lupus. Next base: position 63,527,179 of record NC_064257.1, read on the forward strand.
GCATGTAAGTATATTTATTGATTACTTTTGTCTCAGACATTGATAATATATGCAAATGACCCCTTGTTCTCATCACAACAACTCCAGGAGCAAAGTAATATTATTATCTTCACTATGAAGATGAGGAAATTGAGGCACAGGAACGCTAAGTCATACGAACAAGGTTATTTTGCTAATCGTTGGTGGAGTTAGTATGCGATATGGATTCAATGATTTATCAACTTTATGATCTTAAAAGTCACTTTTAAGAAACACGCCCATTGGATATGTGCTTAATCATTACTTCTTAGAACAAACTCCTAGTACTTTGGTTTTGTTTATCAAAATGGTTTTTGTTAGGTAACGGAAGAAGTAAAGAGAACAAAATCCTTATTCATAGAATAAAACATTCCAGTATTTTTGATAACAGCTTGAGCTCCTTTGTAGTTGGAACTCTCTGTAGTCTATAAAGTTTATTACAATTTCTGTTTGAATTTCTTGGTTCAACGGTAACAATTTCAAGACACCCAGATGGGGTATGTGACTCTTAGCCCCGTTCCCCTTCCTGTTTTTTATCTGTAACCCATTACTAGGTCTGGCACCTTAATCTTCTTTCCTTATAATTCAATTTCTAGTAACTGGGAACCTCCTCCATTGACCGTGCCCGAGGCTTTCTCTGAACACTGGCCATCCTCCAAAGCGCTCGAACTGCTGTGAACCTCAGCTCCCGTGACGGAGAGCTAAAAACTCGCTGTCAGACCCCTTTGATGCCCTTCCAGATCTCTTATTTTCTTGACTCGTGTGTACTTTTCCCAGCCAAGAAAACCACTTGCCTTGCTGCCTTGAATTTTCTTCATGCCCCACCCCTTCCTCTATCTCTCAAATATCTTTCCTCCTTTGCCATTCTAGTCCATTAGAGCTCTCCATCTCGGCCTCATGAAGAGAGCTTCCTAAGAAGCAGAAAAGCCCTTACAGCCACTGCTTCAAAAGCTTTCAAGATGCATCAATACCCTCTGCGTGGGCAAGTCTACCGATCAAAATGCTATGCCGTACATTTTCAACCTCTTTCCAACAGCATTTCTTAGCAAATCTTAATCTTCTTCTACACTGGAGAATTCATTATTTCCCAAACATACCCTGGTTTTCCTGCCTGGCCACCTTGCAATGCTATGCATCCCCATCCCTTTCAATGGCTTAATAAGACCCCTCTTATCCTTGAAGTCCTACCTCATTTATTATTCTCCATGAAATTATTCTAGTCCCCTTGAAATGGAGATTATCACTCTTTACCCTGAATTTACCTAAGATTTTGTCTGAAATTTTGTGATAGCACATTTATTCTACACAGTGTTAAAATTACCCATCCTCCATTAATTAGATACTTCTTTTTTTCTTTTAAAGATTTTATTTACTTATTCAAGAGAGACAGAGAGAGAGAAGCAGAGACACAGGCGGAGGGAGAAGCAGGCTCCCTGCGGGGAGCGCGATGTGGGACTCGATCCCAGGACCCCGGGGTCATGACCTGAGCCAAGGGCAGACGCTCAACCACTGAGCCATCCAGGCATCTTTTTTTTTTTTTTTTTAATAGATTTATTTCAACTGCTTCTTGAAAGCAAGGAGTATATCACCCCACATCTGACTCATCTCCAAAGATCTGAATAATGTAGGTGACATATGCTCTTATTTTTTTTTACATTTATTACTCTAAATAACTGAGTGTAATAAACATTTTTTAAGGGACACCTGGGTGGCTCAGGGGTTGAGTTTCTGCCTTTGGCTCAGGTCATGATCCCGGAATCCCGGGGTTGAGTCCCACATCGGGCTCCCCGTATCGGGCCTGCTTCTCCCTCGGGCTCTTTCTCTCTCTCTGTCTCTCTGTCTCTCATGAATAAATAAATAAATCTTTAAAAACTTAAAAAAATATATATTAAGTGCCTATTCATTATACACGAACTATTGGTTTAAGCATCAGATGTGAAGCCATAAATGATAAACACACCTTAAAGAATTTACACTCTGATGGGAAAGATAAACAAGTAAGCACAACTATGTGCTATATACTATACTATGCAGGGTGCACAGTATACCTGTGTGCATAAGAGCAGAGAAACCGACTGATAAAGGAAAAGTGGCTAATATGTAAAGATTCCAAGAGAAAATAGTTTCTGAGCCAAATTTTGAATGAGTCTTATGCTAAGAAACAAAATGGGAAGAGAAGAAGTTATTCTAAGAATAGTGAGTATGTAAAGTGATCAATATGTGAGAAATGAATCTGGTATTACGGGAACAGAATAAGAGTCTTGGCAAGAAAAGAATCTGAGGGCAGGGGACCCCTGGGTGGCTCAGCGGTTTGGGGCCTGCCTTTGGCTCAGGGCGTGATCCTGGAGACCCGCGATCGAGTCCCACATCAAGCTCCCTGCATGGAGCCTGCTTCTCCCTCTGCCTCTCTGTCTCTCATGAATAAATAAAAGCTTAAAAAAAAAAAAAAAAGAATCTGAGGGCAGCCCGGTGGCTTAGTGGCTTAGCACTGCATTTAGTCCAGGGCATGATCCTGGGGTCCCGGGATCGAGTCCCACATCGGGCTCCCTGCATGGAGCCTGCTTCTCCCTCGGCCTGTGTCTCTGCCTCTCTCTCTGTGTTTCTTTGAATAAATAAATAAAATATTTTAAAAAAAGGAAGAAAAGAAAATAATCTGAAAGAGCATTATTTTCAGCAACACGGATTTGGATTTCAGATTTAAGGGTTTTAAGGAGGGTGATAGCATGCCCAGATTTACCTCCTAGAAATGAATTGACAGAGAAACCACCGCAGGCAAGAAAAGCAATTTTAATGACGCTCCACATTAATATAAGTCACAATCGATAAGAATGTGAACTAACACGAAGCAGCTGCATATTGAACAAGTGTTAAAGGTGGAGAAGGGATAGTAAAACATTCCCGAGACTGGGAAGGCACTTTGAGACCAAAAACAAAGCAAGCCACGCCTTACCGTTTATACAGAGCTTTATTGAGGACAACTGAGAGGGGGTATTAGGTAGACAGGTGATGCACACGCTACGCAACCCTTCTACCCCCTGACCCAGACCGAATCCGCAGGTTTCACAGAGCAAGGAGCGCTGTAGTTGAGTCCCAAGAGTAGTTACCTAAGCGGTGCCACCTGTGTGCCACCATCCCTACTAGTCACCTAACGTGACACCTCCCACGTGAGCCTCGGAGCAGCCAGTCCTGCACTTGGGTCACTCACCTCCAAGGGACCTGGAACATTAGCCTCGGGGGAGATCATTGCAGGGACACGAACAAGGTGGAGTAGTTTTGTTTGCGCTCCTTCAGTTAGAAAGTTGATATTCCAGACTCAGAAATTCATGATTTTTCTTTCATCAATCAGTTGGAAGGCAGGAACAAAGGACGGGGAATGATACAGTAATGGCCCTCAGATTACCGTATTGGGTGACTATCATAGGAAATTTAAAAAGAAAAATTTGGGGGGGAAGATGCTGAGTTCTCCTTTAACATACTGAATTGGAAGAGAGAAACTCTTTCAAAATTACCTGTGGGTAATTGAATTTATTACACTGGATCTTGCGCCAGGCAGCCAAAGTGGATAGATAGTTATTTGCTCAGAAATGACTCCAGGTTGCCATCTTCTCTGGCAAATGAAGCAGAAAAATAGGACAAAGGATTAGGGGGTATTGGCCAAATGGTAGTTGAATGTATAAAATAGACAGTCGGGGTCAATGTCTCTCAAACTTGTAACGCATCTCCCTGACTATGGGAAGGTGTCCATTGTCTTCGGACTGCATCTATTTTCTCATATTACAGTGGAAAAATCACTTTAGTGATAAAGAATTGGAGCAATAGGGATCCCTGGGTGGCGCAGCGGTTTGGCGCCTGCCTTTGGCCCAGGGCGCGATCCTGGAGACCCGGGATCGAATCCCACGTCGGGCTCCCGGTGCATGGAGCCTGCTTCTCCCTCTGCCTGTGTCTCTGCCTCTCTCCCTCTCTCTTGGTAACTATCATAAATAAATAAAAATTAAAAAAAAAAAAAGAATTGGAGCAATATTAATCATTTTATAAGAGAAGATTAACATGGCCATGTATCTAATTATAAATCTATAAAAATACCCCAAAAGGTACTCAATTCTTTTATCAAACCAAAATTTATCATATGCTGCAAATATTTCAAATATCACAAAATCCTCAGGCAGCGTAATGCTTATAAAATGTCATGTTGATGCAAACTTTGGAGGAACCTTAAGACACGAGTATACACGTCTTAAGTTGAATTCTCATAGAAATATGACATCCACATATCCTTACCCCACAATTGACATGGTCAGAAACAATTCAGAACCAAACGAATTGACCTTTAGGAGCCAAACTGAAGACTGTTTTTTCATCAAAAGTAGGTATAGCTTACAAAAAAAATGTATATAGATCGTTTCAGGTTATTTTTAATACATAATCCAGGAGACTGAGAAATTCTAGATGTTGAAGTCATTACAGGGTATTAGGAAGCATTAAATTCCAAAATTTAAGTCTAACCTGTATCTACGCTCCGCTCTTCTGTGTTCCTGTGGCACAATCTTCACTGTTACTTCCAAACTTCCTCTAAAATTCCACGAACATGCAACTGACTCCCATGGGTCATTGCTTTATAACATGAAATACAGAAGTTCTGTGTCCTAATTTACTTTAGTACAGGGCAGAGGGAGGAAATTAATCACAAGTACAGAAAAACAATGATATAAAAAAAAAAACAATCCAAGGAAAGGGAAATATCGGAGTAAGAAATAATCAGTAAAAATACAAACTCCTTGAGGGTATTTACATGTGGGCTGAGGGGAAATGACTCTACAGAGCTAGAAGTTGGGAGGGACCTGCAGACAGATAACTGCCCGGTTACGTTAATATAAGGTATCATATTTACGTATGTGATCGTTCCATGGCTGTTTTCTCCTTCATTCTCTAGTCTTACGTTATTAGTAAATTCCAGAAAACTGTTTCAGGCAGAGTTATAATTTAGTGTGATCTACTTTCTTTCTGTGGGCCCTACTGTGCCTTATTAATCCTATTTAAAATCCATTTGTATTTTTGGAATAACCCTAAACGGTTCAGTAAACTGAGCACATTTGTGCATTTGGAATAAATGGAGTAAGCAGGAATTAGTTTGATGTTTCCCATATAGTCTTCTACCATATCTTTTTGTCATTATGTACTGCAAATGAATTGCTGGTATTTATGCCCTAATAGCAGTAGTTACTCAAAGAATGCACAAATGGATCAGAAAGCTTAATCATAGACGTCTCATTGTGCTCTTTGGTTTGCGGAGCGCTTATCTATCTGTCAGCGGCAGGGCTCTGTGGACAGACTATAATTCCAACGAGACGGTTCTGAAAGTCAGTAAAATCTAGTAATCGCTGCACTTTCAACGGCGATGCACAGAGAAATAGATTCGCTTGGTGATTGTTTGCAGATGTGGCGGCTGGTATGAAACTGCAGACTCTCTTTTCCTTAAAAGGGTAATAAACCTGAATATTATCTCCATTGAACGGATGTGACTTTCTATTACGTCCATTATACAACACAGGACAACTTAAGCACTGCAAAACCTACTTTAAAAAAGAAAAAAGGTTCCAACGTATCACTTTCATGCAGGCTCTCTGTCCAGTGAAATTCTGGTTTACTCTGATTTTCAAGAGGGATGGAATAATGTTAAAATGCCTGCCATGCTAGTTCAGATGTGCCCATTTGAATTCCCAGCGTGTGATAGCTGAGTATTTGATTGCCGGTGTAGTGTAGGGAATTGGTTTGTGAAAGTCACACCGGATTTTCAAGCTAAGACCAAATGAGGACATTACCATTTGGATTATTTCAAAAGGACTGGATGTATACCTTGCCTTTGCTTTCCTGGAGTTTCTTTAGCCATTTTCTCTTTTGCTCCCCTCATGCTACTCTCCCCCGCCCCACTCCCACCCCCGGCCACATACATGCGGAGAGAGGACAACGACGAAGAATTGAGATGAAAGGCGTTAAATTTGGGGGCAGGCAAGTATCCGTTTATGCCCTGTCCAAATGCTGCTCTTTACCCTCCATCTACTGGCTTCCTTAAGTACAAAATAGGACAGTAAAGCACTTTATTATTTATTTATTTATTTATTTATTTATTTATTTATTTATTTATGTATTTCATGTTTCTCGGCTGAATAATATGTTCCAGCCACTAGCAATACCTAGAGAAATAAATAGAAAGAAGATCATAGAATGCGTACAACCAGAGACTAAATGCTTGGACTATGTATGGGACTGGGAACTAATGATCCGCTCATCAGATTGGTCTTTTTGACTCTCTTCAGACAAATACGAGGGTGGGGAGTAGTAAACCCACCTTTCTTACGGGTTGTTAAGCGATGGTATATGTGAAAGTGATTTGCAGACTCGAAAGCACAAACACAAGAGAAAGCTGTACATAAATTATCAGAATCTTTCTGTCTTTGATAATATTTACCAAAGAAAGGAGACTAAGGCCATGAGTTTTCATCCAGAAATAATCTACCAACTGGCCTTCCAAATACCTTCAAGTCCCTATTTTTATGTCAGTAAATAACATCAATTTTTTTTCCCTTTAACAAGTATACTTGTCCTTGAATCCAAATGAAATATAGTTGATTCTATTTTATTTATTTATTTATTTATTTATTTATTTATTTATGTTTCAATAGCCCTTTCCTTATTTTTTTATATATTTATTTTTTATTGGTGTTCACTTTGCCAATATATAGAATAACACCCAGTGCTCATCCCATCAAGTGCCCCCCTCAGTGCCCGTCACCCAGTCACCCCCACCCCCCACTCACCTCCCTTTCTACCACCCCTAGTTCATTTCCCAGAGTCAGGAGTCCCTCATGTTCTGTCTCCCTCCCTGATATTTCCCACTTATTTTTTTCTCCTTTCCCCTTTGTTCTCTTTCACTATTGTTTATATTCCCTAAATGAATGAGACCATATAATGTTTGTCCTTCTCCGATTGACTTATTTCACTCAGCATCATACCCTCCAGGTCCCATCCACGTTGAAGCAATGGAGTATTACTCAGCCATTAGAAATGATTCTATTTTATTTTTAAAATTACACTGTGTACTAGAGGAGAAAAGCCCTGGTCTTCCTGTTTCTGCCTCCTGTAGTTCTTCTCTCCCGCATCTCTTCACTAGGCCCACAGAACCCTTCCCTTCTGATGCTCCTGGTCAATAAAAGGATAGTTTTTCCCTCACACCAAGCAATTCTCCATGATGCAGGATATTTTACAATTTGACTCGATTCTAACGCTAAGTACCTAGAGAGAGGGTTGGATCCCATGAGTTGGAGCTCTGTCCGGCGAGACCACTCCCACCCTACTTCAGATGCCTCAGTTACCCACAAGCTCTGTGCCATTCGGCTACAATTTGGAAGTTCCCATGATCCCCTCCTCAGGTTTGATTAACTTGCTAGAGTGGCTCACAGAACTCAGGGAAACACATTTAACAGCCTGTTAAAGGATATGATATAAAGGACACGGACAAACTCCCAGGGGAAGAGATGCACAGAGTAAGGTTTGGGAAGGTCCTGAACACAGCGCCTTCAGCCCTGTGGAGTTGGGGTAAGTCGCCTTTCCTTTGTGGTGTGTTCACCAGCCTGGAAGCTCTCTGAATCCTGCACTTTGGGGATTGTTGTGAGCATGATCAATGATCAACTCCAATTGTAAAAAAAAAAAAAAAAAAAAACTCCAATTGTAGCCCTTCTTTCTTTTCTGGAGGATGGGGCATGGGGCTGAAAGTTTCAAACTTCCAATTGCAACTTGGTCTTTGTGGTGACCAGTCCCCATCCAGGAGGCCTCTGAGAGCTCATCCAGTGTCACATAAATAGGACAAAAGATGCTCCTAGGGCTTGTATCATTTAGGAATTTACAAGGGTCCTAGAAGCTCTGTGCCATGAAATGGGGACAGAAACCAATATATATTTTCTATTATCTCACATATGGGCTCAGGGAAATTAATATTTTTCAGGATATTAAACTCAATGAAGGTAATTTTATTTTATATTTTCCTTTTTATAAATATTTTCTATGAATATGTAGTGACAGTTCTGCTTATTTCTTCTGATCATAAATTAATGCATTTTGATTCTTGAAATATTGGGTAATATGAAAATTATAAAGAAGAAAATGAAGATCTTGAAATCACTCTATAGAACAATAAACATTGGCCATATTGCTGTTCAAGGTTTTTGCATTTTAAACATTTATCACAAAAAAAAATAAAAAAATAAAAATTTATCACAGAGTTTAGCTTAATTACTATGTAATTCGTCATTAATCATTATAATGAAATGATTTCAAAAACCAATTTATAACTTCTAAAACCAATTCCCTAATAGCTATATATCATAATTTCTTTAATGCTTCCCTTAAAGCATTTTATTTTTGCCTATTTATTTTTGCAATGAACTTCTACCTAAAAAATGTATAAGGCAATAATAATTAGAAAAAGAAGAGAAACGATTATTAGAAAGTAAATTTGCCCACAGATTTTTAAAAAAGAATCTTAAACATTTTATTTATTTATTCACGACAGACACACAGAAAGGCAGAGACACAGGCAGAAGGAGAAGCGGGCTCCATGGAGGGAGCCCGACGTGGGATTTGATCCAGGATCCAGGTGTCAAGCCCTGACCCAAAGGCAGATGCTCCACTGCTGAGCCCCCCAGGTGTCCCTGCCCACAGATTTTTAAACTGCAATAATGTTTTATTTAATTCTGCAAAGAATGTTGAACACTTTGGTTCACTTTTCCATTTTGAAAGCATTAACTGCCTATTAGATGTCAGATATTATTCCAAGAAACAGAAAAGTTCCTATCCTCATTTAGATTATCTTCTGGTAGGGAATTTAGCCCATAAACAAGTAATACGCTATCTGCGGCTTATTCAATAAGATCTATGCAAAAAAGAAAGCAGAGTACAGGGTAAGAGAGTGACCTGGAATTATTTTAATTAGGGTAGTCATGAAGGCCTTTCTGAGCAGTTGGGTTTTGAACAGAAATATGTATGTGAAGATACCAGATGGAAAGAATCTGTGGTATGATTGTTCCAATTCAAGAGCAGAGTAAATAAATGTCCTTAAGACTCTATTTTTTAATATATAAGTCAAGTATTCTAGGAGCACCCAGCCAGTCTATATGGCTAGTGTGGTGCAGTGTGCTATAACGAGTGGTAGCAGATACGGGGCGCCTGGGGGCTCAGCGGTTGAGCGTCTACCTTAGGCTCAGTTCGTGATCCTGGAGTCCCAGGATCAAGTCTCACATTGGGCTCCCTGCATGGAGCCTGCTTCTCCCTCTGCCTGTGTCTCCACCTCTTTCTGTGTCTCTAATGAATAAATAAATAAAATCTTTAAAAAAAAAAAAAAAAGCAGTAGCAGATATGAATGGGAGATAGGCAGGTTTCAGCCTGGTTAGGGCGTGATGAGCCAGGAAAAATGTTTAGGTATCAAGGCAAGCAAGATGGTAAACTCACTGGAGGGCTTTGAGCCAATAAGGGAAATAGTGTAGTAGATCTTTTAATCAGGTTTATTTTTAGCTTCTATGTAGAAACTGGACTAGAAGGGCAAGAATGTACCTAGAAGGCATTTTTTTCGATTGCTCACGTAAAAGATAGTGGTGGCCTGAAATGTGCTGTTAGTAATAGAAATGATGAAAGAAAGGCTTAGGACAATACATATAATTTTAAATAAACCCAAATTTAATGATACAAAAAATGAAATTGAGAAAAAGAAGAGCTTTCCCCTAAGGGCTGACAAGTTTTAGGTCAGTGCAATGTTGGCAGTAATGGGATCATTTTATGACATAAGCAAGACCAAGAGAGACACAGGTAAAGGGTGAAATTAAAATATTTCCTCTAATTTGAAGAAGCTATTGAAACGTCAAAGTTGATACGTTCAGCAGGCAGTTGACTTTGTGAACCTAGAGAATCGAGTCCAGGGATAAGGTCTGAAGATGTAAATTTGCAGTCATCAGTCTGTAGTATTTAAAGGCGAGAAAAAAAGAAAAGAAGAAGAAGAAGAAGAAGAAGAAGAAGAAGAAGAAGAAGAAGAAGAAGAAGAAAGAGAGAGAGAGAGAAGGCTACTAAGTGAGAGACCACAGATCATGAATAAAAGAAACCAGAAGGCCAAGTTTTGGGGCACTCAAACACTGAAAAGTTGGTAAGTGAATTCCTCAAAAGGTACTAAGAAAGAACAGGCAGTTAACTAGAGGTTAAGATATGAAAAAGCCAAATGAATATGTATTTTAGCAAGAAGGAAATAATTTTGCTAAATGCTGCTGAGATGTGATTTAAGATAAATGCTGAAAATTGATCATTGAATATATAAAGATGGAAATAATTTATGAATTTAACAAGACTCAGGAAAATAAAGGTCATAAAAAGTGAGTATAGAACTATGTTTTTGTACAGACATACTTAGTAGATTAAATGGAGGAAAAGACTCAGAAAATACATCAATCTTTTTGTCAGTTAGGGTTAAATTTGATGGTAAGTAACCAAAAACTAGATCACAGTGGCTTGAACGTTTATGATTTAATTTTCCTCATACAGCAAGTCTATTGGTAGGAAGTTTGGGAAGTTGGTTCAGCAGCTTAAATAACATTAAGAGCTGCCATTCTCTTGACATTTCCTTCATGCTCTCAACATAAGAGCAGCTGCAGCAACGTTCAAATCGGTAAGAAGGGGCGGGGGGAATGGGCAATAAATAATGCATTCTTAGAATGATTTTTTTTTTAATTAGTTAGGAAAAAATTTTCTCCTACTAACTTTTCTGAATTCTCTGTCTTTGATGGAATTGGGTCATACGCCTCACACCTCAGTTGAATTGTGAAAAGTTCTCCATCTTCTATAATGCTCTCAATTGCACACTTTGCCTTCCATACTGACCTCTTACCTGGTCAACTTGATATAATTCAGATTACAAACTTCCATTCAACTGATCTGTTCAAAGATGGTTTTTCTTGGGGCAGGCCCGGTGGCTCAGCGGTTTAGCACCGCCTGCAGCCCAGAGTGTGATCCTGGAGACCCTGGATCCAGTCCCACATTGGGCTCTTTGCATGGAGCCTGCATCTCCCTCTGCCTGTGTCTCTGCCTCTCTGTCTCTCTGTGTCTCTATGAATAAATAAATAAACTCTTTAAAAAAAAAAGATGGTTTTTCTTAAAGATGGATGGATGGATGGATGGATTTAAGCTTAGAGAGAGAGAGGGAGGAGGTTAGAGGGAGAGAATTGGAGAATCCTAAGCAGGAGCTCAATGCCAGTCTGGGTCTCATGACCCTGAGATCATGACCTGAGTCGAAATCATGAGTAGGTCACTCAATTGACTGAGTCACCCAGGTGCCCCTGACCATAGATGCTTTTTCTCCCTTGAATATTTAATGAGAGACAACTAGGTACCAGAAACTGCTCTAAGTTTCAGGGACATTACACTAAAATATATAAATAAATAAATAAATAAATAAATAAATAAATAAATAAATAAATAAAAAATAATAAATAAATAAATATCCTGTGGTCATATTAAGAGTGGAGAAGACAGACAATAAAATAAATAAGGGAATATTGAGATATGAGAAGCTCTATGTTAGTGAGAATGGTCAGGCTTCTCTAAACCGTTGATATTCCTACAGAGATGTGATTAGAGTAAAAATATCTGTGAAGTCACTAAATTAGAGCATGTTTCATATGTTTAAAAGATAGCAAGGAAAGGATAGCTAAAATAAATGACCAAAGGAGGTACGGTAGGAAATAAGAAGAGATACTGTTCTTGTACGGGGCTAAATCCTACAGACCTTCCTAAGACGTGGCAACGCTCCAGAGTCTGCATCTGTCGTTTCACTGGCATTCTCCACGTGCGTCTGTGCCGATTCTCTTCTTAGAAGAACCCCCCATATTCGGATTTGGCTCACCCGACTCCAATATGACTTCGTCTTAGCTAATTACATCTGAAACGACCCTATTTACAAATAAGGTCACATTCTGAGATACAGGAGGTTAGGACTTCAACATATATTTTGGGAGGACGCAATGCAACCAAAAAAAAATTACGTTGTAAATGAATTAACCCAGAGTTCATGCTTTACTTGTTCTAACAATCACTTAGCTACTATTAGAACTTAATTTTTGTGTGTGAAATAAGTAAAAAAGTGCGTTCATAATATTTAGTATCATTTTCCAGAGAAATTTTCATTCCAAATCTTGTATGTAGTTTGATTTTTTTTTATGTTTAGTTGGGATTATGTTCCATTTGCATTTGATTTATTTTAATGACTTTTATAGTGTACCAGTTACTCTCAGATATCGAGGGCAAATTACATCTGACTCGATCTATTTTATCTCACTCTTGAAGTGAATATCAAGTTTATAACTAAAGTAGATGAAATAAAATAAAAATAAACTACTTTCGTTCTCAAGCTGTTAACTATTCGGGTTAAAAATAACATTAGATTTTCTGAAATAGAGGTTGAGATTGAAGTTTCTTTACCAAAACTAGAAAATAGAAGGCCTGAAGAGATTAACAGAAGTATCAGTTCCCCCACCCCTGTAGGTTTATCAGTCTGAAAAGAAGATTTCTAATTACACCTTGAAAGTAATTTGAGTTGTAGCATCAGGTGCATCTTGCTCCTGCAATCAATAACACGCGTACGTTGCCTTCAAATGAGAATAAGTATTTCATCTGGACTAAGGAAATATTAAGGTTAGAGTATAATGAGCTTATTTACCTGTTCTGGCATTAAACACAAAGTATAGGCAGCACTGCTCCTTTTTCCCTTTGGTCGCAAATGTGTGCTCTTCGTTTCACCACCCCACACCACTAGAAAAACAAAATGTGACATTAATACGAGTTAAAAATAACAAGATCAATCACTAAAACTCACTTACGGATGAGGAAGACCGTAGTTCAATGTGTTAACATTTTAATGAAATCTTAAGATGAAAACAACCGAAAGCCAGATTGGAAAAGTCACCCAGAAAAAGTGGCAGGAGCGCGACGAGCCCCTTGAGCCCTGGACTGGGGGACCGGTGGGTGCCCCCCGGCAGCCCTCATCTAGAATGTGTCACCTCAGCACAACCGGCCTAGGTCAGAGGACTTTGCCCCTTTTGTCCAGAGCAGCTCAGTGACCCCTCAGCGGGGAAACATCATCTTGTGCGTCGCCACTCGGGGAATCCCGTGCTTGTGTGACACCTGTCACCTCGGTCGATCCTAAGTCGCTGCAAAAGTGCCGGCCTCGAGCACATCCCGCCTTGGCTGGACTGGCTCTTACTTGGATTTACCGCTGCCGCTTGATGCACTAAACCACCGCAGACCCCTGTGGGGCTCCAGGCTTAATTCCTAAAGCTCCATTCTGGAAACACAGGGACAGGGACGCGCTTTCGGGTGAGGCGAAGACCATGGCCGGATGTGACAGTTGAAGCCAACTGCAGTAATTAAGCAATCTCTGCATTTAAGGAGAAGACGCCCATTAGCTGGACGTGCAAAATGTGCCAACGGGGAGCCGCACGGGGAGCCACATCCCAGCACACGCCCCAAGGATGCCACACGTGGTTGTCTTAAAATCGGTCGGTTTGCGTGGTGTTTCCTGGGGATGGACACGGGCCAGGATAACAAGCATCACAAGATCTCGCTTAAGGTACATTCTCTGTTTTATGGAAAGCTCCTGCGGGCTTCCAGCGTCTTGTGATGTTTACAGGAAATGCGGTGTCTGAGAAACCTCAGGGCGCAGAGGCTGTGGGGCCGCCTGCACGACTCACCAGACGCCTGGGCCTGGGCCGAGGCCTCCTCTGTCTGTCCCGCGCCCCTGCCTGCGGGGCTGCGGCCTCGGGTCGGGCCTCAGGGCACACAGGCTTGGGGGCAGCCGCCGAGCCCCAACCAGCAGCCGGGCAGCGCCTCACAGAGTGGCAGCTGCAGCGTTCAGTTCCTCTTTTCTTTCTTTTTCCTTCTTCTCAAAAGCAGAAGTAGGTGCTTGAGCAGTCCGAAGGGGCCAACAGGCCAAGGTCTTTGTTTCCCTCATCTCCAAGCCCAAATCCGAGCAGAGTGGGCCTCAGAAGGGGCTCCCGAGCTGTGCTCCGAGAACCCGGAGACATAAAATAGGAATAGGAATAGGAGTAGCAATGAATTTCCCTTCTGCTAGACCCTCGTAGGATAATGTGGGGGGAAGTCATCAAGAAGTTTGACCCTTGAGCTAAATATGGGCAGCTGGGGGCCCCCACCCCTTTTCCTGATAAATGTGCATTCTGCTTGCCTCCCTGCACCCAGAAGCTGCCCCAAAGATACAGCCTTGAGATCGAAATGTGCCGCGGAGACTGTTTGGACGGTCGACACGTCTGAACACAGTTTAGGCTTCAATACAAACCGCGGATGCTCTGCGCACAGGTACGGCTCCCCGGCCGTCTGGTGGCCCCCGCACAGCCTGGCATGGAAGTTCTCTTGCTTATTAAAACTGCCCCCTGCCAGCCCTGAGCCGCCTGCCTCTTCCCTTGCCCTCCCCGTGCAGGACCCGTTTCAGATTATCCTAGGGAGCTCCCAAGCATGTCGTGACCCAACAGATGAGCAAAACGAAGACTCTCTTTACTTGTCCTCCTTATTTCCTTTATGGGCGTGAAGAGCGTTTGTTTTAATTTACAGTCACACGTTTATAGACGAGCTTCATTTACTCTTCGCTGTGGAGAATGAGCCATTTCAGTTGTGGCGATTCTCTAGATCGGTGGGATCTGCTTCTGTAAACAGCAAATGTAAACATTAAAAACGTATTTTAACGAACATGCTTCTAAAACATTACATTCATTCGTCTGCCTTTGAAAATAGTATGCAATTTAAGGAGGTCTCGGATTTTTTGGAGCGGTAACAGCCTACCTCCTTGAAAATTCCTCTGTTTCTTGCTTAAATTATTGCCGTGTAAAGTAAGGCTAGGTGAGGCCCCTGGGTGGCCCAGTTGGTTAAGCATCTGACTCTTGGATTGAGCTCAGGTCATCATCTCAGGGTTGTGGGATCAAGCCCAGAATCAGGTTCCAAGCTCCGCGGCGAGTCTACTAGAATTTCTCTCTCCTTTGTCTGCCCTTCCCACTCATTCTCCCACCCCCCCCCCCTTCTCAAATAAATAAATACATCTTAAAAAAATTAAAACAACATAGAGTATTGCTGTGGCTTGTCTACCACACTTTTCTCTGCCTAATCAGAACCCTGCTGGGGATGAGAGCTCTCACTGGTTGCGTGGGCTTGTTACGCATGCTGGAATTGGGGGTGCGGAGAGATGGAAGCCTGACATGAATAGAGAAGCCACATGCACTTCTACTTGAGCAAAGGAGAAAGAGAACTGCCGTCCCCCAAATGAGAATCTGAAGAAAGAAGAGCATGAATAGGGATTTTCAGATTCAGAGGCCTAAATGAGCATTCTGTGAGTGATCCTGAGCCATTTCCTGCCTTAAACCCCAAGGGAAATTAACTCATCCCTGTGAAAGTATATCCCCAGCCCCAAACCAATAAAGAAGACCCAGACGTGGCCAACAAGCGCATGAGAACATGCTCCGCATCACTGGCCATCAGGGAAATACAGACCCAAACCACCGTGAGATCCCACCTCACCCCAGTGAGAATGGGGAAAATTAACAAGGCAGGAAACCACAAATGCTGGAGAGGATGCGGAGAAAAGGGAACCCTCCTGCACTGTTGGTGGGAATGTGACCTGGTGCAGCCACTCTGGAGAACTGTGTGGAGGTTCCTCAAAGAGATAAAAATAGACCTGCCCTACGATCCAGCAATTGCGCTACTGGGGATTTACCCCAAAGATACAGATGCAATGAAACGCCGGGACACCTGCACCCCGATGTTTCTAGCAGCAATGGCCACAATAGCCACACTGTGGAAGGAGCCTCGGTGTCCATCAAAAGATGATGGATAGAGAAGCTGTGGTCTATGTATACAATGGAATATTCCTCAGCCATTAGGAATGACAAATACCCACCATTTGCTTCGACGTGGATGGACCTGGAGGGTATGATGCTGAGTGAAGTAAGTCAACCGGAGAAGGACATACATTATATGATCTCACTCATATGGGGAATATAAGAAATAGTGAAAGGGATTAACAGGGAAAGGAGAGAAAATGAGTGGGGGAAAAATAGAAAGGGAGACAGACCATGAGAGACTCCTAACTCTGGGAAACTACCTAGGTGGGGTGGAAGAGGAGGAGGGCGGGGGGGATGGGGTGACTGGGTGACAGGCACTGAGGGGGGCACTTGGCGGGATGAGCACTGGGTGTTATACTGTATGTTGGCAAATCGAACTCCAATAAATAAAATAAAACAAATTTTTTAAAAAGTATATCCCCCCAAACCAATGACCTCATCAGTGGCGTACGCACTAATACAAAGAAGGACTGCTGGAATAGAAGCAAGCATGGCATTTACAAAACCCTCATATTACTGTCAATGGCAGAGTAACGACAATGTATCGACACATTACTGATGTGGCCCATTCGAAACCACATGGAAGGGACGCCCGGGTGGCTCAGTGGTTAAGCTTTGCCTTCAGCCCAGGGCGTGATCCTGGGGTTCAGGGATCGAGTCCCCCATGGGCTCCCCGCAGGGCGTGTGTTTCTCCCTCTGCCTGTGTCTCTGTCTCTCTCTCTGTGTCCCTCAAGAATAAGTAAATAAAATTTAAACACACACACACACACACACACACACACACACACACGGAAGATGTAATGGATACAAAGTTATAATATTTTTGTTTTTAATCGTAGAATCATTCAGATCCGTTTTTTCATTATTTTAGGATGCGGCACAAATCTGAATACTGTGGTTTCAGTTTAGTGGAAACTGTAAATCAACTGTGTTCATGCCCCTGGTCACATTTGCATCTATTTGAATCTCTGTGTAAAACAAGCTAAAAATGTGCCTTCTCCTTCCTGACATAACATGTCTCTCTAGAAAACTCGTATCATTCAGAGAGAAGATTATTTATTAAGAAGAGATATGAGTGACTGGTGCTGTTCAAAAGATTGACAGAAATTTTATAAAACCATTATAAAGGTTTCAGATACCAAAAAAAAAAAAAAAGGGTTGTTGTCAACTAACCTCTGACTTTTCATTTAGGGATTCTAATTTTAGAGACGAATCCTATTTCCAGGCTCTGGATCGCTTTATAAATATTGATCTTTTTTTTTTTTTCCTGCCAACAGATTTGGTTCTTTTACTTCAACTTATTTGTCTTGAGCCTTTCATGTTGTTTTACAAACCTCAGTAGTCACAAACATCCACCCTCCCACGGACAACATCTGGTTGAGAATCCATTTGGGCAGCTGAGTCCTTCTGTTCTAGAGATGATGCCTGTAAACCTACGTAACCAAGAGCTTTGCAGTCACACACATACACACAGCAGCGTCGTCTCGTGAGGTGAAGCTGAGATCTTTTACGCATCGTCACGCCACGACCGGTCCATGGAAAACTAGTCCTGGTGGGCAGCTGCCAGAACTACCATGTTTCGTTGGCCGGCGAATGGCCCGTGAGACCACACTCCTCGGACTACCTCCCCTGCGACTACGTGCATTTCAAAACATGAAACGATCAACTTCTTGTGTCATTTCTAAGGGATGATATTCATTGAAAATTTCAATGGGAAAAAAAAAATAAATAAAAAATAAATAAAAAAAGGAAAATTTCAATGGAAACTACAACTAAAACCCATGAGAATGTCAGTAGGTTTCAGGTCATCTCTCCCCCCGTGCACTCCCCTCCTTCCTAAGATGTTCCACAGACTCTCTTCTAGACCCCAATAAATTGTTTTCCTGGAAAACATGTTGAAAATATCACATAGCTGCTCAAAAACTAGCAGTGGCTCATCATTCCTCAGGACATATTTGTTTCCTTCCTCACAAGAGTCAGCGTAACTCTCGAAGATGACAATCCTCTGATACAGAATGTTCTCTCCCACTTTTTCTTCCAAATCGAACCCTGTATGTTTTACATTGTGCGCGTCCTGCAGAGACTGATCCTCTCAAACTTAACCTGATGGTTGTAATTCTTCTCATTTACATTCTCTAAGTATTTGTTTATACTAGATGAGTCTCACTACCCCACAATCTTAGATTTCGGAATAACATTCTATCAACTTTTGTTTTCTCTCCCAATCTAAATTGGAAATTTCTTCAAATCAGAATCACGACATTCCTTTCTCTTTTAGTTTGGCATTTTTTTAGTAATACAAGATGTTAGCATTGTATATATTTACCCATCCATTTACTTTTAGTCTTTGTCTTTATATTAAAATGGGTTTCTGGTAGACAACGTATAGTTGGGTTGTGTTTTCTGATCCACTCTGACAATCTGTTTTTTTTTTTTTTCCAGTTGGTACTTTTAGATCATTAGCATTCAAAGTGATCATTGATATAGTTGCATTAAAGCTACGATATGTGTTACTCTTTTATATTTGTTGCCTTTGTCCTTTTCCCCATTTTTTTCTTCCACTTTTTTTCTGACTTTTGTAGTTTTAATTAAGAATTATATGTGATGTCATTTTCTCTCCTTTCTTAACATGTGGATTACACTTTTTAAATACTTTTTAAGTTTGTAATATACATTTACAGCTAATCCAAATTCACTTTCTTTTTCTTTAGATTGATTTTATTTATTTATTTATTTATTTATTTATTTATTTATTTTTATTTATTTATTTTTTATTTTTTCGAGAGAGGGAAAACGTGCATGAGCCAAGGGGAGGGGCAGGGCAGAGGGAGAAGCAGACTCCGCATTAAGCACTCAGGAAGTCTGATGTAGGGCTCAATCCCAAGCAGGTGCTTAACTAACTGAGCCACCCAGGTGGCCCCAAGTACACTTTCAAATAACACTTCACAGGTGGTATAATTTATAATAACAAAATAATCCTAATGTCTTCATCTCCTCCCTTGTATCATTGCTGCCATTCATTTCACTATATGTAAAGATCTATAAATCCACACACACATACCACACATAAGCACAAATAACCAAATACACTGTTGATATTATTTTGAGCCAACCGCATATGTTAGATCAATTAAGAAACAAAAGTTTTTATCAACACTTAGTCTTTCTTGAATGTTCTCCCCTTCTTATGAAGATTGGAGCTTCATGATTGAGTTTCTCATATATATTATTTCAGTTCTCTGAAGGATTTCTTTTAACAACTTTCACAAGGCAGCTCTGCTGGCAACACACTTGCCCTTCTTTTTCCTTCCCTTAGAAAGTAGTTCTCCTTCACATTTGAAGGATTATTTCACAGGATATAAAATTCTGGGTAGCTTATGTTTTGTTTCTCTCAACACTTGTAGTGTTTCACCCGACTCTCTTCTTGTTTGTATGGTTTCTGAGAAGTCAGATGTGATTCTTATTTTTTTTCTCCTATAAGTAAGGTATCTCCCCCTTCCCCCCTGGCTCTTTTCAGGCTTCACCTTCCCACCCTTTATTTTTGATTTTCTGTAGCTTGAAACTATATGCCTATGGACATGTAGTTTTTTGAGGATATATTCTGGTTGGTGTCCTCTAAGCTTCTGGGATCTGTGGTTTGGTATCTGACACTAACTGGGGAAGCTTCTCAGTCATTTCTGTTTCAAATATTTCTTCTCGTCCTTCCTCTCTTGCTTCTCCTTCTGGTATTCCCATTTTGCATGTTCTACACCTGTTCTGGTTGCCCCACAGATCTTGGATATCATATCTGATTCTTTTTCAATCTTCTTTATCTTTCGTTTTTAGTTTTCAAAGTCTTTTGATAGATCTTCTAGCTCAGGGATTTTTTTCAGCCATGTCCCATCTACTAATAATTAGTCCATCAAAGGCATTCATTATTTCAGTTACAGTGTACTTTGTATCTTTTTTTTTCTTTTTAGTGTTTTATCAGGAATTCTATCTCTCTGCTCACATTGCTCATCTGCTCATGCATACTAATTCATTCATCAGTGCTTTTAGTATATCAGTTGTTTTATTTTTTTTATTATTTTTTATATCTTTTTTTGTTTATCAGTTGTTTTAAATTCCCAGTCTGGTTATTCCAATATCCCTGAGCTGTCTGGTTCAGATGCTTGTTCTATCTCTTCAAATTGTTTTTTGTCTTTTGGTATGCCTCGTAATTTTTTTCTGGTATCTGGACACGATGTACTGTGTAAAAGGAAATGATGTAAATAGGAATTTAGTAACATTATAATGAGGTGTAGGAAGAGGAGAAAGTGTTCTATAGTCCTTTGTGTAGGTCTGTATTTTGGTGAGCGCATACCTCTGGACTATGAACTTTACAACTATTTCTCAGTTTTTTGTTTTTTTTTTTAATTCCCACATTAGATGTGACAGACTAGGCTGGACTTGAATATTTGCCTTCTCCAGGTCAGTTAGCCTTTGCTAATACCTCATCAAGTTAGGCTCTGGTAAACTAGTTTCCCCTGAAGCCAGGCCATGTCGATCAGATCAGAGTGCTCAGACATATTTTTAATGGTTCTTTACCCCTCCATCGGAAGCTGGAGATTTTTCTCTGATATTTTACTGTAGGAACCTGGTTGAACTCCTGGAGGTAAATCTCACAATATTTGGAGTGCCTCTGTGACCGAGGTCTCCTGGAGTTTTTGACACTCAGAGTTGTCCACACTGAGCCTCCAGTAATTCAATTACCATTCATGTTTTCCCACCTGGCTACTGGTTCATGTTGCTGCATTTCTGGTGAGTCTCTGTTCTGCTGAGCATTGACCCAGTATTCACTTTTCATCCTCTCCAATCCCGTGTCTTCTCTATTTTTATGGATCTAAGGAGACTTGCTGACTTTTTAATCTGCTCACTTTTTTATTTTCTGTTAGGAGGGAGTGGGTACTTCCAAGTTCCTTGCATGGAGAACCAGGAACTGGAAAGCCCCAAAGGGAATGACAATAGCAAAGAACATAAAGCAAGTATCCAAACAGAAAGAGAGCTAAAACCATGTCTTAGGTGAACTATTCTGGGTGTGTTGGATAACGTCAGATCAGTGGGATATCTGAACTGCCTTCACCAGTTGGTGTTTTTCAGGAACAGATAAATCTAGCCAAAAATTTGGGATTCTGATCCAAGGTAAGAGCTAAGTCTAGGACTAGAGTTAAGTCTGTGTGTTAAATTACAGTCCACATTTAACCAATGCTAAGACATCAATGTGTTTCTAATAACACTCTTTTAATTTTTTGTTTTAATTTCTAATGAGTCAAGAGATTAAATCATAATTCAGTGACACTGGGATATATATATTGTATAACAATATATTATTAATAGTATAGTAAGTTGTCACATCTAGAACTCCATAGTCTTCATTGAATTGCAGGTCAATGACATTATAACCTTAGTCGTTACACAAAGAGAAGGACTTTTTCTATGTGACAGATGAACATTGTTAGGAGGCAGAAGAGGAGGAAAGACAAGGGCAACATACTTAAGGAAGAAAATAAATTGAATATAAAATACTTCAGGGCCCAGAGACAAATTGAATACTTCTAAATTCTTAACTCAGCCTGTTTTTCTCTCATAATCTACTTCAGGTTCAGCTCTTGGGATCAAGCCCCCTTTCCCATACTGTCTCTCATTCCATTTGCCTTTTTTTTTTTTTGACATGTAACATTATATAAGTTCCAGATTTACAACATAACAATTCAATGTATGTATATATTATAAAATGATCACCACAGTAGTCTACTTAGCATCCATCACCACATAAAGTTATAATTCTTTTCTCATAAGAAGTTTTAAGTTTTATTCTCTTGGAAACTTTCAAATATGCTATACAAAATTATTACCTATAGTCATGCTGTACATCACATCCCATTCGTCTTTAGTTTCTATATAGAAAAATGAGCTTTAATACATAATAGCCTAACGTGCTTGCCCACAGCAAAAGAGGATTTTAATTTAAAGAAAATTCTAAGGCAACCAGTAGTAAGAGAATGCTTTCAATCATGTTGTCTTCAAAACAAATACACAGCATGACAAAATGAGTTGTCTTTAAATCACACTTCCGCTACTGGGGGAAAAAAATTGCCATTGGATGACTATCATTTAAAGGCCATATTCTTTGCTCAAATGAAAGAAAATGAAATAATTTGGAGTTTGAAAGAACAAGAGATAATTTGACAATAAAATTTAGAATTGAGTTTGTTCTGAAATGTCCTTATCACACTTGAGAATAATCCTCTCCATCCACTTGAGGTAAAAGCTTCCTTCCACACAAAGAAAAGAAATGGATTTTAAATAAGAGGATTTTCAGACTCTGCTATATCCCATTCTTAGAGAGAACTAAGCAACTACATCAGCACTACAGATTTGGTTAGTTCAAACCAAAGTACATAAAAAGAGAGCAGATAATCAAACAACTTAAATAGGCTTCTTAAATAGAAGCAGCCCATTTGTATAGCTAATTTATTTCCAAAAAACAAACATACAACAAAAACAACAGGTAAATGACACACTGCTCCTTCAAAACCACACTCATAACAATAAAATGAAAGAAAAAGCCCAATAGACTCACCTGAATCCAGATTTCTTTAATCCAGTGGCCTTTGACTTTATAAAACTTTATTTTAGAGCAACTTTCTCCTTCCAGATCTATAGACTTCAAGTCACAAAGCCATGGGTTTAGACTATACAGGCCCTCAAACATCGCATGTTTAATGCAAATAGAGGAAAGGCCATTTATCAGTGTTTTAGACATTATTATTGTGCTAATCACGTGCAGCCAATAAACAATAAGCTTCTTCCATGTGCAAAACACTGTTGTAGGTGCAGAAATTGTCTTGGTTCAAATTAGTTTTATTTTGCGCTCCAAAAGTTGCATGCATAACTAAATATAATTCAAAACAAACAATTGTCATAAAACCACCCATTACTTTGGAAGGACAAAGGAGGGGGAGTCACTTAAGATATAGTTTTTTTTTTTAAGATATAGTTTTTAAACTAAATTGCGCATTTTTCTATGTCTCAGTCCAACTTCTTTTGCAGTTACATAAATTCTAAGTGTGAACCATTTCATGGATACCTCCCAACACCTACTAGTAGTAGGAATAGCCAATTTATCTTTAGAACAACACTAGGGACCTACAGCATCACTCAACTGAGCCTTCTTAGTGCAATTTCTTCTACTAGATCTTACTATTTATTAATCTCTTACCTCAATGTTTGAAAGCTTAGCTGGGAATATATCATGATTAATCCTAGTAGACAAACCTCAGAAAAGATATCATTTCATTCCATAGGCCTAATATGCAAATACTTCTAGTAGTGAGAATATCATTAAATAAATTCCTTTTTTTGAGAATAATATGCTAACTTCAACATACAACTATAGTCAAATATAATTACTTTAAATGTAAAGAAATGATCCTTACAAGACCAAAATAACCCACAAACCATGTGGTTGTTTTTTTTATTTTTCCTTTCTTTGTTTAAACAAATGTGCACCACGACGGCTCAACAAGCAAGGCAAATGCCATGAACACGAAAGCTGCCGTCTGCAATAGCCTGCAATATCCCACATCTAGAACCCAGAGGAGGTGAGCTACATGGAAGTGGTTGTCATTCTACTTAAAACAACCAGGTAACATCCTGACAAGTTGGTCTGCGGGCACAAAAGCATCCATTTAAGTTTCCTTTTTCTTAATGGTCAGCAGTCCCACGTTGTTTCCTGTCTCTTCGTTGTGTTTTGGGTGAGATCCATCACAGAACGGGAACTTTTTGGACGTCCAACAACGGCAGCGCACAGCTTTGTCCCCCAAATCTTCCATATCGAAAGCATGCACTACTTGGGGTTGTCTTTCCGGACTGAAGGGTTACCATAGATTTGTTGCGATGATCTTTGACATAAAATCTCCCGTAAGCTAGATGACCAATGGCAGCTGTCCCAGCTGTCCCCAACGTTATCTGTTTCAATCCTTTCATGCACTCCACGTCAGACTCATGGTGCCATCACCTGCAAGACATGTGCACAGGACTCTCTCGAAGGGCCAGAGTCAAGGTGAGAGAGAGAGAGATGTCCAAATGCACCCACTCCAAGCTCCTCCATTACACAAATTCTTACTCGCGTGTCCGAGGCTATGTCAGACAGAGGGTAACAGGGCTAGGGAAAAAGAAACTTTGAGGCTGAAGGGAGGGCAGGGAGGTGACTGTGAGTCTCAACTATGTCAATTACAGTCTTCGTGAGTCTGGTCTAATGTCCTTGTGGATTGTGATCATTTATAAGTTAATTCTCATTGCAGGCCTTTGCTTGAGACTGGTGACATGGGACGGGATTGACCAGGAGGAGGTCTGTTGAAGACAAAAAACAGCAAGGACGCCCGGGTGGCTCAGTGGTTGAGGCTCTGCCTTCGGCCCAGGGTGTGATCCTGGGGTCCCGGGATCGAGTCCCACGTCGGGCTCCCTGCATGGAGCCTGCTTCTCCCTCTGCTGGGTCTCTGCCTCTCTCTCTATGTCTCTCATGAATAAATAAATAAAATCTTAAAAAAAAAAAAGACAACAAACAGCAAACGGAAATGTCCTGTAATGGAAACTGAGGACTCAAACACACCTTGTGTCCAACGTTCACTAGCATTCAAGACAATGGCGCCATTGTCATGGAGAGGCTACTGAGCTCACCCGGTGTGAACTCACACTGGGACAGCACCCATGAGGTCCTTGGGGATGATACGCATTTAGATTCCACCCTCACGTTCACACTGAATGTATAAGAAACACATACCTTTATAAGCCGGAGATCTAATTGAATCAGGGGGAGATTGTTTTCTTACACACTGAACACCTGTCTACGCGGCGCCATCAGCGCAGCTCTACGATTAGAAGTTAGGAAGAGAAACACGGCCATCCCCTGCGCCTTCTTTACTTGGAAGAGGCCATAAATCCCTTAATCGGGGGTTATTGATCCTGGAGACCCAGGATCGAGTCCCGCATCGGGCTCCCTGCATGGAGCCTGCTTCTCCCTCTGCCTGCGTCTCTGCCTCTCTCTCTCTCTCTGTGTCTCTCATGGATAAATAAATAAAATCTTTAAAAAAAAAATCGGGGGTTATATTATCAAATGAGCATTTGTTTCATTTCTCTTCTTTACCACGTGGAGCGGTATTTGAGAGCGTATCCATTCATTCAAGAAGGCTTCCCAGACACTCGTACACCCTGTTAGCCACAGAAATGGATTGATTTCAGTTGCAAAATCCACATACACCACATACAGTTCACATGATCTTTATGGTTTTTTATTCTCTGTTCTCATTTCAGTCATCCCTTTTGATGACTGAATACTCATACTCCGGTTTCTCTCCAGATCGTGTAAATCTTTCGCCTTATTTTACCTTCCGATTAATGTAGCTGCAGCACCTTTCCTGAGTAACAGACAGCGGAAGGAGGCGGGACATCAATGTTTTCACTTTAGCTTTAGAAAGGTAGAAATCTGTAAGGAAATTTCTTTCCAAATACGAATAACGTATTTCCCAGATGTTCTTTGTTCTGTGGCTAAACACCTGTACGGCGCAGCGTATAACCGTTCTCCACGTGTTCTATAATTTCTAACCGACAGCCGTGTTTAGGACCGAGGTCGATCTGTACCCGATCCAGAAGGATCTCAGGAACTCCAAGTACGCTCTGCGGCCCCGCGTGCCTTGGTGTATTGTGAATTGGCTAAGGTGAGGGTACAGAGATGGAGCACCCGGTGCTGATAGCTCAGCCTCCCGTCTGCTTCCCAGATGGGCAACTGACCCTAAATGACAGGACTCGTCTCTCCTGGAAGCAAAGTGAGCTTCCGGAGTTTGTTTCAGGCTATCGCTCAGAAAGTAAAAAGCTAATACGTGGGAATAATATTTTGTGCAACGCACAACCCTAGGTGCTTCCTAGGTACGCGCCTCACATTTTGCGCAAGATAATAATGTAAGTTAGAAATCAAACTCACGAGCATGTTGTTACGTACACAAGAACTCCGAAGTTCATGGAATTTAACCAATACAAGACCACGTATGGTGAATGATGCTGAACAGAAGTTAGAGTCTAACCCGGACCTGTGGGAAGCCAAGGCCTATGATTTTCCCCATCACCTCACTGTTTCCCGTTATCTTCCAGTTAAACTCGAAGATACATTTTAAAAGGAAGAAATACTTTTATGAATGATCTCATTGCTATCGGTAGCAATCTAATCAGTAGGAATCTAATAATGACAATATAATTAAGACCTAAATATCTGGCTCTTTTCTCCCACTACTGTGAGCTTCCGTCCTGGTCTTGCACCCTCTGACGCCTTGACGAACCTTAGGGACTAGGGTTCATTTAAATTGGAAGTGGAACTTAGGGCTCAGTCATTATTTCTACCAGCGAGCCATCGTGTCTTCCAGTTTTAAGTCTATAAGGTAAGTTCACAGAACATAGAGGATTAGTGGGGGAATTGAGCTTCAGGATTCTGTCTGTGGTGAGGAAATGGAACTTCTATAAAAAACGCAATCACGATCATTAACACAGGCCATAGGCTCAAAATTAGTTCAGGTGTATAAATGTTGAAAGACACGTTAGTTTGAGCAAAACATCAGGAGATACTGATGGTGTAAGGTCCTCTATTTCAGTGACATGGAAACTGGAATCATTGCAAAGGCCGGAACACCCAGCTGCGCTGTCCGGGGTCCGTGAGACATTCAGTCTAATTACCTATGCAGCTGGACCTGGGTGAAGCCTCACCTGAACCCGAAAATGAGCCGGGACCAAAGGGAACCCTTACGCTACTGCAGAAGAGCAATCAGCAGAACAGAATTCATCTTTCAAAACCAAGGTTCAGTTGTTGGGTGTACTCGGGGTCACCGGGGTCAAGGGGCAAGGGGGCCGCAGCACGGTCTCCCCGAGGGCCCCTCAGGCACCCAGGCCTCCCAAGGGAACCCCACCCTCCCAAGGCCCCCCACCCCCCAGGCTCCCAGGCCCCCCACCCCCAAGGCCCCCCATCCCCCAGGGCCTCCCTTGACCCCAGGGATCCCCTGGCTTCCCCCGACCACCTCCCCCGCAGGGTACCTGCTGGATACCTTGCAGCCCGTAGGACGCTCCTGCACCCAGACAGCTCCCACCTGGACAGTGCACCCCTGGGAGGACGGGGGGGTCCGGGGGGGCAGCACTGTTCCAGAGACGGGCTCGCACTTGCACCGCAGCTGCACCACACCCATCGCCGCCCGCAGCCACGTGCAGCGTGTGGTGACACGGACCAGGGGCCCAGGTGCAGGGACGCAGGGGAGCCCCAGGTGCGCGGCGATGCTCATGGGAGGCCCAGGTGCAGGGATGCAGGGAAGCCCCAGGTGCGCAGTGATGCTCACGGGAGGCCCAGGTTCAGGGATGCAGGGAAGCCCCAGGTGCAAGGTGATGCTCACGGGAGGTCCAGGTTCAGGGATGCAGGGAAGCCCCAGGTGTGCGGTGATGCTCACAGGAGGTCCAGGTGCAGAGATGCAGGGGAGCCCCAGGTGCGCGGTGATGCTCATGGGAGGCCCAGGTGCAGGGATGCAGGGAAGCCCCAGGTGCGCGGTGATGCTCATGGGAGGCCCAGGTTCAGGGATGCAGGGAATCCCCAGGTGCGCGGCGATGCTCACAGGAGGCCCAGGTGCAGGGATGCAGGGGAGCCCCAGGTGCACGGTGATGCTCATGGGAGGCCCAGGTGCAGGGATGCAGGGAAGCCCCAGGTGTGCGGCGATGCTCACGGGAGGTCCAGGTGCAGGGATGCAGGGGAGCCCCAGGTGTGCAGCGATGCTCACGGGAGGCCCAGGTGCAGGGATGCAAGGGAGCCCCAGGTGTGCGGCGATGCTCACGGGAGGCCCAGGTGTGCGGTGATGCTCACGGGAGGCCCAGGTGCGCGGTGATGCTCATGGGAGGCCTAGGTGCGGGGGACATGGGGCACGGGGCACTGGCACAGGGCACGGGGCACGGGGCATGGGGACCCAACCCAGGTGCCTCCCTCTTCCTCCTCTCTCCCCCCTCCTCTCTCCCTCCTCCCTCCGCCCTCCCTCCTCCCTCCGGGCTGCAGCATCACCAAGGCCACATGGCCGCAGCGGGGACCCGACCCTGAGCTGACCTCCCTCGGAGCCCGGCCACCGCTTGCAGACCCGCCAAGGGCTGAAACGAGCCCCGTCCCTCCTGGCGGTGTGTCCCCCTGACGGCCTTGGGAGGGGTGCGGGCTCCGTGCACTGAGCACAAGGTCACAAGCGGCATCTGGAGGAAGGGGCTGCGGGCAGGAAGGCTCCCCTGCGGGCACCTTGCTCCAGCCTCAGGAACGGGCCGAGGAGAGCGAGAGGCACACAGAGAGGGGCAGAGACCCAGGCAGAGGGGGAAGCAGGCTCCACGCAGGGAGCCGACGCGGGACTCGATCCCGGGACCCGGGGTCACAGGCCGGGCCCAAGGCGGGTGCCAACCTGCTGAGCCCCCCGGCATCCCCACGGGGCCACACTTTGACGTCAGCAATGTCCTCCGAGGAGGAACAAAACTGCTGTTTCTTCTAGTGGAGGTTCACGATGTCTACGGCGACCCGCCGGCACGTGTGGCCCAGCCCTGTCCCCGCCCTGTCCTCCTGACACGGCCCCACCGGGTCGGGCCCGCCACCAGCCTGTTGACTCGGAGCCGCAGCCGCTTACACTCGTGCTGGCCTCGCTCCAATGCGACCTCACTCGATGTCCTGAGCGACTTAGAGGAGGGGACGACGCCTACTGTGAAACCGCGGCTGTGGGATCCGAAAGTCACGGCCGTGACCTCGGAACAGTCACACGTTCACCGGTAGAGCCAGACAGACCCGGCCTTGGGACTCCAAGCTGCACGACGTCCCCCAGCCATCCCTGTAGGGGACGGTCCTGCCCCTTCCCGACCAGGGCTGCCGAGCACCACCGATCTCCCGCCAATACCCAGGGCCAGGCGGCGGATGCTGACCATGGGGTCTGACGTAGGTCTTACCGCATTTTGCACATTCTCTCCGCCTCGATGATTGATAATTTCCAGGCCCGACGACCCGGCGCAGGACACCCAGCAACGTGGGCTGCGGGGCCAGAGCCTTTAAAGGCCGGGGGGCAGCCTCAGGTGCTCGAGCAGGGGCCGCAGAATGCTCCAGCGCCCTCGTCAGCCAGGAGGCCGCAGGTGGGGAGGGGAGATGCTCGTGAGCAGGGGCTCCTGCACCCTCGTCAGCCAGGAGGTTCAGGTGGGCAGATGCTCCTGAGCAGGGGCTCCTGCACCCTCGTCAGCCAGGAGGCCGCAGGTGGGGAGATGCTCGTGAGCAGGGGCTCCTGCACCCTTGTCAGCCAGGAGGTGCAGGTGGGCAGATGCTCCTGAGCAGGTGCTCCTGCGCCCTCATCAGCCAGGAGGTGCAGGTGGGCAGATGCTCGTGAGCAGGCTCCTTTCTGCCGTGGAAACAACCCTCTGTGAGATGCGTCAGGCAGCGGCCGTTTGCCCCCGGTCCCCGAGTTCCATTGTCGAGGTAGAAGCCGACTCCTCTGTCTTGCGGCCCGACTCCCGCACCCTGCTCTCAGGGAGTCGGGCAGGCCTGCTGGCCGCCGCAGGTGGAGCGCAGGGGTGAGGCCTGCTCAGGCTGCCCTGGGTGCCCCGTCCCCGGCCCGGCCCCAGCTGTCCACCGAGGCCCTGCTGCGCGGTGCTGCGCGGGGACCCGCCTCGGCCTCACAGGGACTCAGCGGTTTGCTTTGCACCAAACCTCAGCTGGAGACGTTATCCTTTCCTGCCAAACGTCCTCATGTTATTAAAGAGAGCGGGTGTTGTCCTTATTCAGCTAGATTAGGACTTGAAACCAGTGACTGGCGAATTGCATTAGATTCCTAGTTCTCTGTCGCAGTTTGGGCTGCGGTGCTCACCCCCGAGGCGGCCGCCCTCCCCTGACTCGCTGCGCCATCCCGCCCACCTGTCCCACGAGGACACAAACGGTGGAGCAGAGCGGGACCCGCACCCTGAGCCCAAACTGGACCATCCGAGCCCCAGACCCCCCTCAGGCCTGCGATAAAGCCCACTGCGGTTTAAGGCCACCGAGTCCGGGGTTGGTTCTCCAGGAAACATTCTGTGTGGCGCTGGCCTCCTGGCACAGTCAGGGTGGGAGCAGGCACCTCCCTCGCTAAGAGAGACGTTGAATGCACGTTGAGTTTTACACTAGGTTAAAATACTATACCCTGTACTCACGATAGTGCTGAGGTGATTATCTTGATTTTACTAATAAGGAAACTAGGACTCGGAAGGACGCCACTCTGCACAAAACCAGAACGTTGGTAAGATGGCACTATAACCTCAGAATGAAACCTTTTAAAATGCGTTGCCTCCGGTTTGAAGGTGATTTGCCAACATTTAGGATCCTTGCCAGTGAAAGAGTCCATCATAAGTAACACCTCAAAATGCGTTAAGTATGATAAATGCATTAGAATTTTGGCCACACTCTCACACTTCATGATCCTAGACTGAATCACACCTGCACGTACGATGTAATACGCTTTGCAGATGGGCGGGTTGCTGTCGTGTCGTCCGCGTCTACCTCCACCAACCATTATAAACAGAAAAGTGACTCGGCAGTAGGGAGTCAGGGCGGCCGGAAAAATCACCGCTATTGATATCATGAACTGAAAATCCAGCTATTTGTAACTAAACGTTAATTCCACATCTCTAATTCATATTTCTCATCAGCAGAAATTTCTAATTGTCCAAGTATCATAGTCCCAAAATTTTCATATACCTACATATACACATACGTGAGAGAGACCGAGAGAGTGTTATATGTACTTTACTGCATCAATAACAAATTCAGATTTAAAAAGCTTCAAGAAAAAAAAATTAAAAATAAAAAAAATGAAAAAGCTTCAAGAAAAAATTAAAATATATATATATGATAAAAGAAAGATATGCTTGATTTGAATTTTGGTATTTTTCATTACTGAAAGCATTTCAAATATAAAGAGTAAGAATAAATTTCTATCATACCTTGGAAGATTTCTGAAATATAGTTTATCGTCCATCGTGAACGGTTTAAAAGTTCTAATGTATCCCTAGATTACATAATCTTGAATTTTTAACAGTTTCAGCAATGTTAGAGCAATTTTTGGAGCAACTGCTGGAGTTTAAGCAATTCCATGAGCTTCTTCCTAGAAATGTCCATGGCAAAAATAAATAAATAAATAAATAAATAAATAAATAAATAAATAAATAAATAAATAAATAAAAAAGAAATGTCCATGGCTCTTTGTTAAATGCTGGTAGAAAATTTTTAGAGATAAATGTCTGTATCTATTATCAACCTATCTATTTATCTATCTATCTATATATATATATATTAAAAAAAATTATTGGCCTAGGCACTTGGTTCATGGTTTTCCTTTTTGAAATAATAAGGGCAACGTCTCAATGGTGCATTCCTGAAACACATGAACTATTTACACTGATTTAAGTCCCGAAACCTGATAAAGCTGTAAGCATAGGAGACTTTGACTTTGTTTTAAAGATTTATTTAGCTATTTTGAGACCGAGAGAGAGCATGAGGGAGACGAGAGAGAATCTCAAGCAGACTCAACTCAACGCTGAGTGAGGAGCCGGACATGGGGCTCGATCTCAAGACCTGAGAGCACAACCTGAGCTGAAACCAAGAGTTGGACACGTAACCAACTGCACCACCCAGGTGCCCCAGGAGGCTGTGACTTTCAAGGAGTTCATCAGATTTAGATTTCCAGTGGTTAGATTTATACGGCTCCACACTGATGATGGAAACCGGGCCTTGGAAAAGTCTCCTCGGTGTCCAGTCAACACTCTCAGAATACAGTTCCCTTGACTTCCCGTTCCCTGTGCTGTTCTTTCTCCTCCTTTTATTCCTAAAAGTATCTTCCGGTGAAACATTCAAGAGAAATGGGTTCTTGCGATACTCCCAGCAAGGTCCTGTGCCAGGCCCTGTAATGGGGAGCAGCCTCCTTATTCCCTAGACCAGGGCCTCTTAATTCAATGGCTCCAGGGGCCCAGGGATATTCCTCAGATGGGGATCTCAGGGCTATGAACCCCTTAAACCGGTCTGTGGCATTAGAAGTGTGCACACACATACGTACACCCGGAGTGGAGTATTAGTCACCCATAAAAAGGATGAAATCTTGCCATTTACAATGACATGGAAGGAGCTAGAGAGCTTTATGCTAAGTGAAATACGTCCTTCTGAGAAAGACAAATACCATTTGATTTCACTCATAATGGGAATTTAAGAAACAAAAAACGAACAAAGGGGAAGAAAAGAGAGAGGTAAACCAAGAAATAGACTCTATAGTTAAATAGTTCTCTATAGTTAAGAACAAACTGATGGTCACCAGAGGGGAGGTGATGGGGATGAAGGAGGGCACTTGTGACGAGCATCAAGTGTTGTACGGAAGTTGAATCACTACATACACCACTGAAGCTAATATTATATGTTAACTAGAATTCAAATAAAGAACATAAAAAAATAGTGGAATAAATTATGAAAGTCATGTTACGTATTTAGATAGCGCACACAAGGAAATATTACGTACTTCGCCCCATGCAAAATATACAAAAACCCCAAAAAACAATTTCCCAGGTAACATAAAGATGTAAAAATCTCTCTTGTGTTTTCAAGGCATCTGTACTTGCACGCAAAGTTTGATTTCTAACTCCTGTGGATTTAAGAAAGTCAAAAATCTTTCAAATACTAGGGCGGGCTTTGAACTAAATCTATCCTGTGGCTCAAAGCATCAAACTGAAGTACCTCCAAAGGAGGTCCGCAATGGAATCTACAATTAACCTACTTACAAGATCATTAATCTCATGCTGTAATGAAATATTTGAGCATATTACAGCTATTTGTAAAGATATTTATTTATTTATTTATTCGTTTGTTCGTTCATTCATTCATTCATTCTTTCATGAAAGACAGAGAGAGGCAGAGACCCAGGCAGAGGGGGAAGCAGGCTCCATGCAGGGAGCCCGACGTGGGACTCGATCCCGGGACCCCAGGGTCACGCCCTGGGTCGAAGGTCGATGCTCCACCACTGAGCCCCCCAGGCATCCCTGCTCTCATCTCACACTTTGGACACGAGTCTGCACTGACGTGGACTGTCACGTTCCACTAAGTAACGTGAAACACTAAGTGAAACACTTTTCCATCTGATTCGCAGCATGTTTCCTTCACCAAGTTTTTCTCTTTCAAACAGAATCTGATGAAAGACTGTTTCCAAGATACATAAGAAAACCCTACAAATCAATCTTTAGAAGTCAAACAACGTGCAGGTGCCTGGGTGGCCCAGTTGGTTAAGCGTCCAACTCTTGATTTCAGCTCAGAGCTTGATCTCAGGGTCATGAGTTCAAGCCCCATTTTGGGCTCCCCGTAGGGCATGGAGCCTACTTTAAAAAAGGAAAATTAAAAAGCCAAGCAACCCAACTTAAGAAAGGTGAACAAAATATTTGAAAAGTCACTTCGCTAAAGAGTTTATCTAAATGTGCAGTAAGAAAATGAAATTGGGGCACCTGGGTGGCTCGGTCTGTTAAGCATGTGCCTTGGGCTCAGGTCATGATCCCAGAGTCTTGGGATCCAGCCCCTCACTGGGATCCCTGCTCAGCGGGGACTCTGCTTCTCCCTCTCCCTCTGTACTCTCACTCTTTCAAATAGAGCAATTAATTTAAAAAAAGGAAATGAAATTATCATTGGGAATATAAATTAAAACCAGAAGTACATTCTACTACACTCCCATCCAAATGACAGTCAATCAATCAATCAATCAGGAAAGGATGAGGACCAAGTAAATTTCTCATGCAACGTGCGTTAATAAAACCATTTTTGAAGATCTCTTTAACGGTTTCTGGTAAAGTTGAATATAATGTGTACCCTATTACCAAGTGATTGCGTTGTTAAATACGTGCCCAACATTATATATTTGAACTAAAAGGCATGGGTAAGAACGCTTTAGCGATGCTATTTACAGCAGCTAAAAACTGGAAACAACCAATATGTCCACCCACAAAATACAATATTATACGGTGATAAAGAAGTTGTTGAATTGTGCCATTACACGGATGGATCCCACGCACATGGTGCTGCCACACCATATTCCCAGACCCCAAATGTTACATATACTTGCTTTCTTCCGCTTGAGGTTTAATTGACAGATAAAATCGTAATGTATTCAAAGCATACAGTGTGATGATCTGACATAGATTGTGTCAGATCCCACAATAGAGTTAACACCTCCATCACCTCAAATATTTACCTTTTTGAAAAAGATTTTATTCATATATTCATGAGAAACCCAGAGAGAGAGGCAGAGACCCAGGCAGAGGGAGAAGCAGGCCCCATGCAGGGAGCCCGACGCGGGACCCGATCCCGGGACCCCGGGGTCACGCCCTGGGCCGAAGGCAGACACTCAACCGCTGAGCCACCCGGGCGTCCCACATATTTACCTTTTTCATGAGGACACTTAAGTTCTACTTTTAGCAAATTTCAAGTGCACAACACAGTTTTGATCGTAGTCACCATGTTATGCATTAGATCCTCGGACTTTAGCTTATACGTAAAAGTTTTCACCCTTTTACCAAACTCTTCCTATTTCTCCCATACCCTAGCCTCTAAAATCCACCATTATACTCTACGTGTTTCCGTCAGTTTGACTTTTTTTTAAATTCCACGTATAAGCGACGCTGTGCCATAGTCGCCTTTCCTGCGAGCGTCACCTCACTTGGTTTAACTCCCTCGAGGTCCTCCACGCTGTTGTAAATTGCAGAGTCTTCTTCTTTTGAAAAGCTGATGATCCGCTACTGTTCAGGGTACCCTCCGTGTCTGTGTATGTACCGCACGCTATATAGATGCCCGTGGCTTTACCCAGTCACCTGTGGCTGACCCACGTCATTCCACACCGCGGCTGCTGTGAGCGGTGCGACGCCCCTAGGAGCACGTGCACATCCCTGGATTCTGGTTTACCCCCGGGGGTGCGGCCAGAGGTCGCATGGCTGGCCTACCTGGCAGCACTGTGGGTGGGTCTGCAGGAACTTCCTCCACGTTTTCCAAGGGGCCTGCAGCAGCTGGCAGCCCTGCCCACGTGTACGAGGCTTCTTCTCTCTGCACGCTCACGCTCACGCTCACGTGTTATCTCTGTTCTCTCTTTGATAACAGGGAGAGCTATGAAGTGGTATCTCACTGCGAGTTCCATTTGCATTTCCCTGACGACCAGTGATGCTCAGCATCTTCGCGCCTACCTGTTGGCTATTTGTAGGCCTTCTTTGGAAAATGTCTTTTTTGGAATCATGTCCATTCAGGTCCTTTGCATTCATTCATTCATTCATTCATTCATTCATTTGATGGAGAGAGAAACAGAGAGAGAGAGAGACTCTCAAGTAGGCTTCACGCCCGGCATGGAGACCAACAAGGGGCTCAATCTCACGACCCTCAGATCACAACCTGAGCTAAAATGAAGACTCAGTCGTTTTCCAGACTGAGCCACCCAGGCGCCCCTTTTGCCCATTTTTAATTGGATTATCTGAGGTTTTGCTGCTATGTTCTATGAGTTTCTTATGCACTTTGTCTATCAACTCCTTATCAGGGATGTGGCTTGTGACTGTTTTCTTCTATCACACAGAATGCCTTTCCATCCTGTTGATGGTTTCCTTTGCTGCATGGAAGAAGCTTTTTAGGTTGATGCAGTCCCACTGGTTTATTTTTGCTTTGGTTGCCTTTGCTTTTGATGTCAAATCCAAAAATACCATTGCTAAAAACCAGTGTAAAAAGGCTTATACTTATGTTTTCTTTCTAGAAGCTCTGTGATTTCAGGTCTTTCATTCAAGTCTTTAATCCATTTTGAGTTGATTTTTGTGCATGTAGAGGATAGGGGCTGGAGCACCTGGATGAACCCGTGAGGTAGGCTCGGGTCATGACCTCAGGGCTCTGAGACGGAGCTCCAGGTCTGGCTCTGCACTGCTTATGATTCTCTCTCTCTCTCTCCCTCTCCCTCTGCTCCATCCGCTTCTCTTTCTCTTCCTCTCTAAAAAAACAAAAACAAAAACAAAAAAAAACGATAGAGGTCTAGTTTTATTCCCTTCATGTGACTGTTCAGTTTTCCCATCGCCATTTAGAGCCCATCCTTTTCCCCTTACATATTCCTGGCGCCTCTGTCAGAAATTGACAATGTACGTGTGAACTTATTTCTGAGTTTCTTTTCTATTCCATTGATCCATGCGTCTGTTTTCATGCCGGTTCCATACTTTTGGATCACCACAGCTTTTTAATATAGGTTTAATTCAGGAAATATAATGTCTCCGACTTTGTTGTTCTTTCTCAAGATGACTTTGGCCATTCAGGGTCTTCTGTGGTTCCATACAGATTTTAATATTGTTAATTCTATTTTGGTGAAATATTTCATTGGTATCTTTACTGGGATTGTAGCGGATCTGTGGATTGCTTTAGGTGGGATAACATTTTAACAGTGTTAATCCTTCCAATCCATAAACACAGATGATCTGTCCTTTTATTTGCATCTTCTTCAATTTCTTTCATGATTAATAGTTTTCAGGGTAGAGATCGGTCACCTCCTCGGTTAAATTTATCACACGGTGTTTTATTCATTTTGATGCAATTGTGAATGGGAATAAGTTGGATTGTTTCCTTCATTTCCCTCGCTGCTACCTTGTTGTTAGTGTACAGAAATACAAGTGATTTGTATATGTTTTGTATCCTGCAACTTCACTGAATTTACTTATAGTTCTAACAGTTCTTTGGTGGAGTCTTCAGATTATATATATATTATCCATCATATATATGTGTATTTATATATATATGATATATATGTGTATATATATGTATCGTATGTATATATGTGTATCATATATATATATAGTAATTTTCAAACTATTTGCAAATAGTTCTTCATCTCTGATTTGGATGTATTTTATTCCTTTACTTTGCCTAATAGCTCTGGTTAGGGCTTTAAGTACTATGCTGGATAAATGTGGTGAAAGTGGATCATCCTTGTCTTGTTCCTGATCTTAGAGGAAAACCTTTAGCTTTTCACCATGGGCTCTTCCTATATGGCCTTTATTATATGGAAGCACATTCCTTCCATACCTCATTTGTTTAGATTTTTTTTTTTTTTTTGGTCACAAAAGTATATTGAATTTTGTCAAATGAATTTGCTGCATCTGTTGAGATGATCGTTTGACTTTTCTTCTTCGTTTTCTCTATGTGCCATATATGTTGAAATATCCTTGCATCCCAATGAATCCTACTGTATCACGAAGTGCAATCCTTCTTGTGCATCGTTGAGTCTGGTTTGCAAATATTTTATTGAGGAAGTTGGCATCTACGTTCATCAAGGTTATTAGCCTAGAATCTTCTTTTCCTGTAGTGCTTTTGTTTGGCTTCTGGTATTAGGGTCATGCTTGCCCTGAAAAATGAGTTTGAATAACCCCTCTCTTGTCATCCTCTTCAGTCTTGCGAGGAGTTTGAGAATTGGTATTGGGTCTCCTCTAAGTGTCTGTAGAATTCACCAGTGAAGCCACCTGGCCCTGGCCTGCGTTGTCGGAAGGTTTCCGATGAGCTGATTCAGTCTCCAGGGGCCGCAGGGAAGTGCCCCCAGCTCTGTGAGGCTCCTGGAGGGCCCCAGTCAGCGCCCACGAGGGGGCTGATGAGAAGCTGGACCCTTAAGCAGCAGCCAAGAAAGGACACGGGCCACTGTCTTCCAGGGAGAAGCTGGAGGTGGGCCTGTTGCCTGCGTCGAGCCCAGGTGAGCAGCGGACAGCCGAGGGGACTCAGGTGCCCATCTAACGCCTGCTTCCTTGTTCCCTGAAGTTCCGTGGGACCCCAGAAGGTGGGCCGGTGGGCTGCCAGCGGGCGGTGATGAGGGGACCACCCCTGGTGGCAGCTGTACAAGCTGGGGTGCCCGGCTAGGGAAGGGCTCCTTGTGTGACCCTGGGGGTCTGATGGTCCCGCTGCAGGGAGTGACAGGGGGCAGGTGGACAAGTGTCCACCAACTCTCTGGAGTGCTGGGGGTTCCCAGTCAGCACCTGGATGGGGCCTAGTGGGAGGCCTGCCCTCCAGACACAGGCGGTGACGTCTCCGGTCAGATACCTTCCAGGAAGGGCGCAGGTGCGGGCAGGTGTGGCAGCAGCATCTGGGCTGAGCTCAGTGAAGCAGCCCCCAGAACCCATGGCCCATGAAATGACCATACTTGCTGTGGTCCCGTCGGGCTCCTGAACGTCCCTGTAGGCTCCTAAACATCCCGTAGGGCTCCTGAATGTCCCCATAGGGCTCCTGAACATCCCGTAGGGCTCCTGATGGTCCCTGTAGGGCTCCTGAACGTCCCGTAGGGCTCCTGATGGTCCCCATAGGGCTCCTGAACATCCCGTAGGGCTCCTGATGGTCCCTGTAGGGCTCCTGAACGTCCCGTAGGGCTCCTGAATGTCCCCATAGGGCTCCTGAACATCCCATAGGGCTCCTGAACGTTCCCATAAGGCTCCTGAACATCCCGCAGGGCTCCTGATGGTCCCCATAGGGCTCCTGAATGTCCCGTAGGGCTCATGAACGTCCTGTGGACTCCAGCGCTCCAGGGCCAGGCATCTCGGGGGCAGCCCTTCAAGGTCGGCTGCTCCCCGTGGTGCCCCAGGGAGGGGCTGCGAGGTGGGAGTTCCCGCAGGGTGCTCAGGCGAGGTTCACGGCCAGAGTGCATCTTGGCCTCCCCTGCCCCTGTTGGCGTATCCCTTGGATGCCCAGCGCAGGAGTCGGTCCAATAGTGTGTGGGTAGCTGTCA
Source organism: Canis lupus dingo (assembly GCF_003254725.2). Lineage (NCBI taxonomy): Eukaryota > Metazoa > Chordata > Mammalia > Carnivora > Canidae > Canis > Canis lupus. The sequence continues at coordinate 63,565,952 of NC_064257.1, forward strand.
GCAGGAGCCCACGGACGTGTGCTCTCTCCTCAGGGCATCTTCGGGGCTGAGAGGTCAGAAGCCTCCTACTTGGCCATCCTGGTGACATCCCCAAATACCGTATGCTTTAGAATTGCATTCAAAAGCTTTCAAGGACGTGCAAAACCGATGTTTTTGGTGAGAGATTGGAAGAGTGGTTACCCCTGAGCCATTCACTGCCAGGGGCCCCGGGGAAGTTTCTTGATGCTGAACATGTTCTACATCCTGGTGGTAACAGGGTACTTAGTATGTGAAGCATAAAATCATGTATGTAGGGGGTCCCCAGGTGGCTCAGCAGTTTAGCGCCTGCCTTTGGCCCAGGGCATGGTCCTGGAGTCCCGGGATCGAGTCCCACGTCGGGCTCCCTGCATGGAGCCTGCTTCTCCCTCTGCCTGGGTTTCTGCCTCTCTCTCTCTCTCTCTCTCTCTCTCTGTCTCATGAATAAATAAATAAAATCTTTAAAAAAATTAAAATAAATAAATAAAATTATTTATGTAAAATGTATATGTAAAACTCATCAATTTGAGCATTCAAACTTTAAATCTATGTACATATATGGGAAAGCATGCACAGTATGCATAAATGTATATATACGTTACGCTTCAATCAAATATTATATACGAGCATTTCAAGCAAATATTCGGGTGCTTTATATAGTACTTAGTAATGCATCAAAGAATTTTAGGTGACCAGTCATCATCTTCGTCTCTTCCAATATATGACACCGTGAGTATTCTGAAATAACTAATTATGATAAGAACCTGAATATATTAAAATTTTAAATAGCCATACTTTTGAATGCTTTACTATCGCGACACAAAGTAAGGAAAATACAGTCTAAAAGCAATTACAAAAAGCAAACAAGGAACTGTGACATATAAACAACCAGCGATCAAGACTGCAGAGGGGAGACTGGCCCTGTTTGCCTGGGCTCCGTGCGCCAGTCCTTGGGGGTCTACGTGAAATTCCTGCCCTAAGCCAGGATCATTCAAAAGCCTACTACGGAATAAATTAAAAAAAAAAAAAAAAAGGGATCCCTGGGTGGCGCAGCAGTTTGGCGCCTGCCTTTGGCCCAGGGCATGATCCTGGAGACCCGGGATCGAATCCCACATCGGGCTCCCGGTGCATGGAGCCTGCTTCTCCCTCTGCCTGTGTCTCTGCCTCTCTCTCTCTCTGTGTCTGACTATCATAAATAAATAAAAATTAAAAAAAAAAAAGCCTACTACGGGCCCGGCTGGCGTCGCTCCAGCTCACACAGCAGCACGTACACATCATCTTAGGGAGCAACACCCCAGATTCAGGCCCTCAGACCTGCCGCAAGCTGAATTCACCCAGATATGAGCTCACGATTAAAAACTATCAAATAGGGAAAAGAACAGCAGACGCAGAACAAAGACCAGTAGATCCGCCTCGAAAACTTGTGATAGGAAAGTTACGCGGCGACTCGGAGAAGTTTAGGGAAAGAAAGAAAATCAAGAAGAGGAGAGATCAAGAAGCAAACACAGTAGCGACTCGGCGAACTTGATAAAGAACTAGATTGTGCTCCAGAAATGAAAAGTAGAACCACTGATTTTTTTTTTTTTTTTTTGAATTCAGTAGATTTGCTCAAAAACAAGTTAAACACAGCAAAAAGGGACTTGGTGATCTACAGATAGAGCTCAAGAAATTACTTTACCTGAAGCACAGAGAGATTTAACACAATACGAAAGACTAGTTAAGAGACAGAGGAAAAGAGAAGAACAGTTTCCAAGCGTTTCCAAGCGTGGCCGCCTGGCTGCTCGGCCCTAGAGCCCCGACTGGCTGTGGCGGGGGTTCGAGCCCCACCTTGTGGGTCGAGGCGACTTCATAAATACGAGCTTTGTTTTAAAAAGAGTCTGTGCACGCGTGGCCTTAGAGGGAGAGCTGGTCTCCCGGCAGCGGCCCAGTGCTCCCGGGGCCCCCGGCCTGCACCCCTCCTGACCTGGTCTGCGGTGCCCCCACCCCTGGGACACTGAGGCTCACCCCCTCGCCCGTCCTCCCTCCCTTCCCAGCTGGTCAGGAGCATCACTCCCTCTCCGGAGCGTCCCAGCTGCTCTCTCTCCATCCCAGGTGGGATTCCCAGGGGTCAGCGGGTGTAGAACGTTCTCTAGGCCGGTGGGTCGGTGGGGCCAGGGCCGCGGAGGCTCCCTCCCAGCCATCCTGCCTCCTCCCTGCAAACCTCAAAGCTGCAAACGGTGGAGACACATGGCACCTCCCGCACTTTGTGCTCATTTTCTATTGAGGCGGAAAAAACTCACCCCAAGCTCAACAGCGGAACACGAGCAGGTGGTTGGGTCACCTGCGGGGTCAGGAATCCAGGCCGTGGCTGGGCCCTGCTTGGAAGCACCAGGCTGGAGCAGGCCTGCCCTGGACCGGGGGCACCTGGCATCTCATTTCCTTCTCGTGCCCTCCACAGGGCCCCCCATCAGCCTCTCCCCATAGCCCTCCCCCCTCCGACTTTCCCCCGCAGCCAGAGAAGGATCCCGGCTTTGTAGGGCTCACAGGATTGGGTTGGATTGGGTTAGGTTAAGTTAGGCTGGGCCCATCTGGAGAACCCAGCCTGCTTCCAGCCTAGTTTAAGGTTAGATGATTTGTCAAATCAATTAAATCTGCTCAGCCCCGTTCAGCAGGTGACATAAGGTAGTTGGAGTAACATCACCAGGCCCAAGAGCCACCTGCCACACAGTTTCCAAAATAGAGAACAAAAATATCAGATAGGAGGAGCCTGTGGCTTCAAAAGTTTGTCAGACGTAAGACTCTAGATGTTGTAGAGTTTTGCAGGGAATGTTAAGCTAGTAATTAACTTTAAACTTTATTAAGTTTAATATTAAATATATAGATTATCACATCAAATGTACATGGTAAAAACAGTAAAAAAAATAAAAAGCAAAAAAAAAATAAATAAAATAAAAAGCATAAGAAAACACAAAAAAATCGATTCTAACCTTCAAAACAGTAAAATAGGAACAAAGACACGCAGGCGTTTATACAGTACAAAATAAGATTTTAGAGAGAAGTCACGATCACAGATGTACCAGTTAAAGTAAATGGGATTGATAAGAAGAATGGAGCTATATATTGTTTTTGAGAAATAAACCAAAACGCTAAGGATACAGAAAGTTTGAAAGTAAAAGATAGAAAAAGAATTTCAGGCTAAACTAATAACCTCTTTGAGGATAAAAAAGCCCTTATCTACCAGGACTACACAACGATTGTGAATGTGTATATACTAACAACCCGTGTGCACAACTCCCCGATGGCCTGAGTGTACAACACCCCAATGGCCCGAGTGTGCACACCTGGACGGCCCATGTGTGCACGACACCCCACTGACCCATGTGCACACAACACCCCAACATCCCAAGTGCATGACACCCCAACTGGCCCATGTGTGCACAAGCTCCTCGACGGCCCATGTGTGCATGACACCCCAACGGCCCGAGTGCATGACACCCTGATGGCCCATGTGTGCACGACTCTTCGACGGCCCAAGTGCACGACACTCCAACGGCCCAAGTGCACGACACCCCGACAGCCAGAGTGCATGACACCCCAACGGCCCAAGTGCATGACACCCTGATGGCCCACGTGTGCACAACACCCTGACAGCCCGAGTGCACCACACCCTGATGGCCCGAGTGCATGACACCCTGACAGCCCGCACCTGCACCACACCCGTAGCACCTGCCGCCTGCACCCCCCCTGTCGCCTCCACGCTAAGCTCTCCGTCCAGTGCTTTGCTTTTACCCACTTTCTGGAGTGATGCAGAAGCATGGTTACCTTTCCACTGGTGGTGTTGACCACAGGTCTGGAGGCTTCCAAGCTTTCCGGGCCTCGCCCTGCACATGGGGCCTGTTCTCAGCAGGTGACAGCTGGGCCCACCCGCGTGACCCTGCAGTGAGGACAGTCAGGCAAACACGGCAGCCTCCGTAGGGTCAGAGCCCCAGGGGCACTTAGACCCCACCCCCACTCCGGCCCCACCCCCGCCACCCCACTCGTCTGCCTGCCCCAGCCAGAGACACTTTGTGACACACCACCTATTATTACAGAGTCACATCATGAAGACACTGGGAAAAAAAAAAAAGATCGCCTATTCTTTGTCACCTACATACAAATCAGAAAATTACTATTATATTCAAAGCCCAATAGTATGAGACAGGTATGCTGCCTTAGGTTCCTTTTATCTTCTTCCGAGGAATGTGACCCTGATTTTTGTTATTTTCTTTGCCCCTCACCCCCAAAAAACAGATTGATTATAGCAAATGCTTGTTTATGTATTCCATTAAAATATGATCTTTATACAATCATATCATTAAAGGTATAAATCAAATTTCCACTACCCCATTTTATAAAATGTAAAAATAAAGTGTTTCCAATACATAAAGTGTAATAAACAGAACAGGGAGGCACATCTGCCTTCTATTTTCCCCACGTCCTGAAGGTTTTCCTACTGTGAGTGTTGTCCTACGTTAGGTGTGAAGGATAACCTCAAGGATTCGCTCAGAGGCAAATTTGCCACACATACGAAGGATGAATGTCGCTTTTTATTTTTAAAGATTTTATTTATTTATTCATTAGAGACCCAGAGAGAGAGGCAGAGACACAGGCAGAGGGAGAAGCAGACTCCTGCAGGGAGCCCGACATGGGACTTGATCCCAGGACCCCGTGGTCACACCCTGGGCCGAAGCAGGTGCCAAACCACTGAGCCACCCAAGTGCCCGAATGTCACTTTTCAATCTTTCTCCTCCTTCTTAGGATTCCCAGGCCTGCATACGGTTGTCTCCCCACCACGACCCTACTGCAGAAACAGGCCAGCAGCTAACATGCTGGGGGGTCTGACGTCCCCATGTCGAGTCCCCCCACAGGAGAGGGCAGGCAGCAGTGGTGTCATTGTGCATGGGCCCAGCTCCTGCCCCAGGTCACTGCGTGCTGACGAGGCCACACCTGGTGAGTCGGGGACAAACCGAGGCTGTCATGTCGGGTGGTGCTCACAGGTGCCCGTATCCACGAAGGCAGCAGTCACCGCTTCTGCATTGACTCTACTGGCTCTGGGGCCGAACAGTTTTTTGCAGGAGCTTTTCCAAGAACCACAGCAGCTCTTTTCAGCAGTGAGATCCGTGGCCCCCTCGTGAGATTGCTTCTTGTTTCCCCAGCACTGTCCCTGTGCTGGTCAGATCCTGGGAAGGCAGCGGACGGTGACATCGGAGGTACACAGGCTGGCGGGTAACTTTTTTCCTGGTTGTTGCTAGTTTTGAATGTAGAAAGGGCAAACGGCAGGAAGGGCTCCTTCGTGGGGCGACCGTGAGGGTCAAGAGGTCCTCCTGGGGGAGTGGCGGGCCCAGCGCTCAGGAGTGGCTACGTCGTTGTGGATTATGAATTTGAGGGCTCAAGTATTTTCAATGTCACAAAGATTGCAATTAGAGACTCAAATAGAGGAAAAGTGAAATGAAAACAGGAAGGATAGGGCAGTAGGTTTCCATAAGAGCAACTCTAAAGGGACTAAGTTCTGTTCATCATCTCTAGGTTTCATTAGTTCACTCACGGTGGGGGGGTGAGAGGTGAAGACGGATCCCTAGAGCCCTTTGAGGACGAGAACAAGTCCCAGGAGCTAACCCCAAATCCCTGGAACAGGGTCCTGGTCCCTGGCTCAGCAGTCGGGAGGGAGCACCCCTCAGGGCCTCGAGCTTCCTCGGGGGACCCGCACCTGCCACAGGCCCGTGGGCGCCAGCGTCCTGATGGCTGCTCCACGCCACGTGCGAAATGACTCGTGGTAAGACTCGTGGCAGGGCCCCCCGGCCCTGAAGCGAGCAAGGGTCAAGGTCAAGACACAAGCAGCAAAGGGATGTGTAGGGAGGTGCCACAGGCCCACCCCGTTGAGACACAGCCCAGCGGGTGGGGAGCGGAGACCAACGCAAGCCAAGTCCTGTGCCAGTGTCACCGGCCTCGGGGGTGACAGTGTCCAAGCTGGCTCGCCAGCCACAACCATTTTAACTACAATTGGTATCGAAAAAAATGTAAAAGATCCAATTAGTAAAAAGCAGGAAAATTTTACAAACTCCCTCTACGTCACAAAGTCGTGTGGCCTGATCCCAAAATCATTAACTTATTCTTCTTATTCTTCTTATTCTTATTCCATACAAGTTGCTCTAATCTTTTCAGCAAACTAACCAGGAGGTCTACAGCTCTCAACTTATGTGCATTTTGGGAGGGGGGAGAGTGCAAAGAGAGCATCCAATAGAGGAAAGTGAACTATTTGCTTGATTTAAGTTATATAGTTCAGTAACGATGATTACTTTTTAACACCTAGTTAAAAATCATAATAAACATTTACATTTCAATTGAAAAGCTTAGTGGGACTTTGGATGAATACGGTATTGGATGAACGGACATTGGATGAATATAATATTCCCAGCTTCCTAAGACTGCTTTTATAATTTTAGCAGGCAAAGAATTGTATGTTATTTTAAAATTAAGCTAATCACCGTTAGTTTTTCCTATATTATCAGTTTTTTTGTTGCTATTCTCGTTGTTCACTCATACCCATTTACGTAGTTTAGTCTTCCAATGGTACGATTCAATGACCATTTAACACATGGGCTATGAGAGCTTTTTCTTGCTCTCCTAATTGTATTATATTGTTTTGGTAGAAGTTAAAACTTCAGAAAGCAATTTGAAGTGTATGTACATAAATCATATATATCACATATATAATATACTTATTTTTTAAATATCCCGTAGGGAAACCTTACAAAATATAGTTCATTTTTGAGTTTCTCACATTGTTCCTTATTTAAGGCGCTCATTCATGGAGAAAAGTGGCCATTTTTCAAAATTAGATTTTAAAAGACTTAAAGGGCACATAATGCTGAAGATGAGGTACTTAAAACAGAAGGTAGACATCCTCCTTGTGGTGGATACTGTAACACGCATGTTTTATGAGAGGTTCCGAGATTTTCCCTGAGAAAAGCCAGAACAGAAGCAATCACATTTTAAACGCTAACAAGGGCCATAATGAGAATAGCTTGACGGGGAGAAGAGCAGCGACCTTTTAAGTGAACCTTCTGGAATGCCAGGACTCCGGAGCACCAGCATCCTGGGCGGCGAAGCCAGCAGCAGTTGGCACGTTCTCTCTCAGCCCAACAGAAACCTTGTTTGAGAGGAGGATCCTGGCCACAATAAGCAACGGTACTGGGTGTTGTTTCTCTATTTGGTCACAATCAAAAAAGCATAGCATGATTCGGGAGAAACAACGGGGAGGGTTGAGTTTTATTTCCAGGTCTTCTAAGGAAGGTCTCTGCTGTGAAGCAAGTCATGGAGCGTTTTTGAGTCTTGGGCATTTGGCTCCAGAGTTAGAATGATAAAAGCTGGACATTATTAATAAGACAGTGTATGAAAGGTCTGACAGCCACAAAACCTTGAGCAGTTATAATGAAGCCTTCTAGAATTTCATTTCTGTAACAAGCAAGGAATTTTATAAAACCAACCTGAAAAAAAAAACAAAAAAAACAACCAACCTGGAGGATTCACCGCAGAGAAAAATCCAAGTGTATTTGTCGATATCGATAAGCAGTAATATTCTACCCCTTTTCTTTCTTATGATCATATTGTACCTACTTTCACTAGCAAACACACAAATTCAGGGCAATTGCCTCTTTGTTTAGAAAAATGGTCAAAAAATACTTGTGTGAATACTTTGGTCAAAAAAGCACCAAAATTCATTCGTTTTCTGCGGTGTTTATGAGTCCACCGTTCTCGTGTTAGGCATCTTCTGTACCACTCCTGCCTCCTCGGTGCCTTATCTGTTGCAATTCCACCTGACATTCTCAAGGCTGAAAAACTCATTGATGTAACAGCTCTGGTGCCATCTGCCTTACATGGCAAATGTGAACTAAACGGTTTAATTGAGGTCTCATCTCTCCCTGAACGTACCATACATTATTTTCATCCAGGTGACCTTCAAAATACCTTAGGTGGAGTATAAACATTTCTACTAGCTCATCAAGTCATATAAATGAACTGAATCTCAGGCTAAAACATGTCATACACTAGAAACAGATGAGACATCGAATGAAAACACACACATGACTTATTATTTACAAAGATGAACCGATACGCCATCTAATGATTGTCCGCTCCTTTGCGTGTATCTTAGTGTGACTGTGGCGGGTGAGTAGGTCTAAGTAGGTGCATGTGTCATCTGGCAGGTAGGGGACTATTGATATCATGGATGGGAAAAGTTGAGGTGTTTGAGCTTTGCCCTTTTATTCTTGCAACTACAGCAAAAGTCCTTTACTGCCATCACCTGGAATACACAAAATCAAAAAGAGGGAAAAAATGAGAGTATTGGATTTAAATTCCAAGTTTGTTCATCTAGTGAACACTTAGTCAAGCAACTATGAGCAGTGCGCCATCGTAGCCCGTGGAAAAGAGACCGATGTAGAAAGAGAGAGAGAGAGAGAGAGAGAATCTCTGGGTATAAGAACTTATGATCTTAAATACAAAATACACAAGCTGCCATCTAGAAATAAAAACATCTCATAATCCTGGTGAAACATTAACTGTAGAAGGGAATGGCTTCCTTCTCTGGGCCAATGTAATAAGGTTATTTTTCAATAATTCTGACCACACATGGAAATGGGGCTGGAAACAGCAAGAGGCAAATACAGAAGGAAACCTGTATTATGAGAGAATTATTTTCTAGCTCTGATATGAGGTCCACAATGCACTATTTTTCCAATTGTATAAAAATCATAATTGTGAAAGACTCATGTAAATTGACATACAAATGGAATAAAGTTATAGTTTGTTGGGAGAAAAGGAGCACCACTGCAAAGGTAATATATGAAATATTTTCAGTGTTGGCCAATCTCCTTTTGTACAAGTAACAGACTGAAACATTTCTACCTCGTTTTTGAACCCCAAAATACTGATTTTTGGAAACTGGATGTAAATAGCTATGGATATCTGTTGCGAATTTTAGTGATATCACAAACTAGATGATTTCTTAAGTAGCCACAGAAATACATTACAGAGGACTATGTTAATTGTATTTTTCATAATTCTGCAATAGCAATATTGAAAATAGTCCCCTAGGTGAATGCTATATTTGGTATATGAATCACAATGAAGCATATAATTAATTTCTCCACATTTAATATTTCTTTTTTTATTTCTCCACATTTAATATTTCTAATTAAAGATCCACTTCTCTTTTCCTGTTCCCATAAAAATACTGTAATGATGAAATGCCTCCCTGGGGTTTCAAAATGTTATTTGAAATAAACAAAAAATAATAGTTAATTTGAAGCTGTTAGAGTTTAAATGACATTTCAAGGTAAATATTTCTCCAAAGGATTAAAATTTTAGTGAGCAGGAATTATGATGCTAAAAAATACGATAGGAGACTTCCTGATTTTTATAAATATTTGGAAAATACATACTTTTGAATAAATGCTCATTTTGTTAGACAAATATGAAAAAAATACTTAAAATGTAAGTGTTTATGTGTTAAAGCCAAAATACAACTTTCGGGTTATACTTTCAATAAAACAAACTTGGCCACATTATGTGAATCACTGGAAGAGGAAAAGTTATGGGTGGAATATTAACATGTTCTAGGAAGTAGGGACCCAGTTATAGGAGATAGGGAATACTAGGGCTACAGGAATAATAGGATCCGTGTTTGGTGGGATGTGGGCATGGATCCAGACGAGGCAGCGGAGACAAAGTCGAGGTTTCTAATAATTAGGGAACTAGTGGAAAGTAGAGGTGTTGATGTTTAAAAAAAAAGTAGGGGGCAGAGATCTAAAGGGAAAATTCATTTATAGTACAGATAATAAAAATGATGTTTCACATGAAACACTACTAATAAATTCCTCATGTTAATGGCCAGCAGGCCTCGGAAGTGCGGTACTGACGATCAGGACTGACGTGACAGGTGAGGAAGGAGGTATCCACAGACGGCGCTGGCTCAAGTCCTGTGACAGCAGGAGAGTCTCCCAGAGACCGGGAAGACGGAGTGGGGGTAACGGGGCGGGGAGGAAGGTGGAAAACTGAAAGCAGAGACAGATTGAGGGAACATATGAGGCAAGGATCAAATATGGGCCTTTTCAAACGACAAGAGGGAAGAAAAATTGGTGACAAAGAGGGACTCGGAGCTGAATGAAGACAGATTTAAAAATATATATATTAAGACCAACAAAAGAATCTAAAGACTGGGAAACCATTCATGACTTTAAAAAATACAGTTTGGAGAGAGGGGAAGAGATATAAAAGGCAGGCAGGCACAATGTTTGGGTTAAATAACAGGAAAGTGATACAAACCATGGGGCACCCTCCGGTGAAATTTCCTAAGAAAGGCTAGGAAGTAGAACAGTGTCTAGAAAACCCAGTAGGATCATGAAAAACTTCACTTTTGTAAGAAGTTTATGTATTTTTACAAATGCAAATAAAAAACTGAAGTTGGAAAAAACTAACAGTAATTGACGGAGCACGATCCAGGAGATCCCCGATTACCTTCCCCTTGGAAGACCAAAAGGTGAGGGTCTAGGACGGCTCACGTCCGCTGCCTCCCTCTGCCTCCTGACATGCTGCCTGATCCCTGATGGAGAACGTAAGTCGGGTGTACACAGTGAGGACTGCGTTTGGCAGCTTTGCTTCTCGCATTAAAATTGAGAATTGATACCACACAAGGAGGCCGCGGCTCCAGATTATAACGCGTATTATCTATGAAACATTTTTTTTAATTTTTTAACAAGGAAAAAATAAATTATATCAGAATGTCTCCTCAATTTTCATAGGAGCCTTATGGAAAATTCAAAGCTGAAAAATACATGTTTTCTCTTTGTTAAAAAAAAAAAAAAACATCTTTTTGTTTTTTAAAACTGCTTTCCGAAGCAGCAAAGAGATGGTTGAGAAAAAGGACGGTCGTACCTACTACCAACAGTCACCCCCATATCCTGAAATAAATGTTGTGACCTCACACTGAAATCCCCAGGTTGACATGTTTCCTGGATTTGTAAGAATCGATGTTTGTCCGAGGTTAATGGTCTGGGCTATTCCTACAGGCCAGAAGCGTAGTCAGCAAGTCGTTAATGACAACAAATAGTCCTGGGAATCAATCGGTTGATCAATCAATCAATCAATTATCGTCTGGACAGTCAGAGTTAGTTTCCGGGTTGATTAGCTCTGGTCGCTTTGAAGGCCTGGGAAGGAGAAGCAGAGAAGGCTGCGGAGTGTCCTTGCAGCGGGGCCAGGCCTGACCCGCCGCCTTCCCCAGGCGCGCAGTCCCCTACCAGAGCCCTCACGGGCTCCAGGTCGTCGAAGTTGGCAGAAGAGAGCTGGGCGACAGCAAGCGGGGAGACCACTGGCCTTCGAAGGTCTGATCTCATGGGAAGTAAGCAGAGTTGGAGGAGAAAATGCGGCAGAGAACAAGAGAGACCTTATTCTTTGGTTCTGATCTCATTCTGGATGCAGAATCTACTAACTCATTTATTTTTTTTTTTCGATTCCGTTACAGCTCTTATACTTGAATTCCTCACCAATAAAGTACATGCGGAAATGACATATTCCATCCTTGAGCACCCTTGGTGGCAGAAAATATAAAACTCCCCTTTCTAGATAGTCAAAAGAGCAAGATAGAGGAGATTTTGTATTACCCAGTGTGTAGCAAGGCCCGTAAAGGATTCTCAACAGAACTTTGTTTCCCATAAGGGAAGTCTCGTGCCTTGGGGTTTCAACAAATCATCACGGAGCTGGTGGGAAGTATTTTTGAGATTTTTATTGCCATTTGAGTGATTAGCTGTTGCTTTTTAAGGTAATAACGACATGACGCCTTACAATATGTTCCGTTGAGGGTTTCCAATGCAAATTCACATAAGTTATCTCTCTGATTCTTGCAAATTATGTCTACTATCATATGATCCAAATCAACTAAATTATGAGATATGATATTTATGGAGGCTGAGCTCACGTAACTGAAGGGAAGAAACTGATTAGGAGTCCCTGCTTACATGCAGTGTGTTAAAGAATCAACTAGAAAGTTAAGAACCGATATCCATTTTAGTGCTTGAATTATTGAATGTAATAAATGGCTTGGTGGTAAAAAAAAAAAAAAAAAAAAAAAAACTCTCTCCAGTGTAGTTGGACATTTCAGGTTGATTTCAGTTTTTGCAAAGTATGAGGCGTATAAGTAAACTGCTACGCTTTGCCCACGAAGCACTAATATTTGCGCTGGAGAGATGTGCCTACGCCCATCCATCGTGGAAGGCAGTAAACATTATGGCCAAGAGGGAACTCCGAAATCGTACCGCCTGGATCCGGTGCTGGCCTAGAGCAGGCTCCACCAGACACTCCCTGAATCAATGAATTACATTGTCGGAGCTAAAAGAAAGGAAGGCAACACTGACTGGCCGATACCTAAACAGTGTGTGTGTGTGTGTGTGTGTATTTTTTTGACATAAAATTTGATTGACTATTTCTTCTGAAAAGTCTGCAGTCGGCCTCCCTTAACCAATAGTTCCTTTTTTTCCCAACATCTCAAATAAGACCAGAGTTCATTTCCTCTTATTTGCTTCTTCTCACTTATCTCTCTTTTACACGTTTGACCTTGGAGAGATGACGAAAGATAGCGGAAGTGAGACCGATAACCTCGTATTTTAGTATACCACGGAGAATGGCATGGAAAAGAGAAGGGAGAGAAGTGAGTTTAACCTTAAGGAAGTGGAACTCATCCTGGAACCTAGAGAGGACACGTTAATAGAGACCCTATCATCAAACCCTGGAAATGATGAAAGTCTGCAGGCTGTAGGGTCAGAGGGAGACTGGGAAGATTTGAGTGAATAAATTATTACTTATAAACAACATAAGTATCAATATATTTGCCGAAGAGATTTCTATTTCTGTCTGCACACTACATTTTAGAAGTATGGAAGCTCGTTCTATCCTAAGTTAGCAACTCCTTTCTTTCGATCAACACTTTTATTTTTTTGACAATTTTTTTAGTTGCTGCTACTTGATGTCCTGCCAAAATAGATACAGAAATTGCTAGAATGTGGCCTTCTAGGTTTACACTGACAGATGCAAAGGTCTTATTTATTTATTTTTACCCAAGGATTTACCCTGGACCTTGGACACAACCAAAAAATATATATTTTATCTCATCTGGACAGGAGTCATTTACCAGTTTGAAATGTCAAAAAAAAAAAATTAATGTATTATGTTCCGGAAAGGGAAGGAAAGTGAGCTCCTCAGTATCACTAATCAGATCATACACAGGCCTGGCACCCCCCGGAAAGCTTCAGGTAAACACCCTCCAAGGGAGAGAGGAGAGGAGATAAACTACCCTCCTTGAGCAGAGACCTCGTGTCTTTTATTCCACGGAATCAATTGCACACGTTACCCACTTTAAAGAGGGCAACAGCCCTGTGAGGGGACTTGTATCAGGGGACCCCTTCTACTCTGAGCAACCGGAAGTGCTGACAAGGTGATGGGTTTGCTCAAAGTATCACAGTCTGCAAGGAACAAAGGCTAATAATGTATTTTTATTATTTTTATTATTTTTTATTTTTTATTATTTTTTTAGTAATGGCATTTAAAATTAAAGCAGTGATAATGACCATGATGCTAGTATTTGCAGGAATGTCTACAATTTATAGAGTTCTTACCATGAGCCAAGAATGTGCCAACACCTCACATGCACTATTTAAGCCTTATAACCTCCAAGACAGGAGTGGGAAACGGTGGTTTAAATAAACAAGACATTAGATACATAAACAGGGATTTACTCAAATCACTGGAGCTAATTACTGGTGACAAAGGCTCCTGGTATGCCGGCCAATCATATTGTTCCTCCCCTTAAAAATGGTTCTTTTGTGAATATTGGAAAAACTCGTTGAAATCATCCTAGCAGGGGAATCCCTGGGTGGCTCAGCGGCTTCGCGCCTGCCTTTGGCCCAGGCTGTGATCCTGGGGTCCTGGGATCGAGTCCCACGTCCCAAACACATGGTCTTCGAAACCATCCAGAGTAAGCTTAATTCCCAAATACACCAATTGTCAATTTTTAAATTCTGGACGAATACGTTAAACGTAGTCAGAACCTGTTTTACATTTTTGCAGAATATACATGACATCTCATAACTCTCAGGGTCACTCTACAGATTGACTGAACACGTCACCTGTAGCAGGGTGATGAATGTGGCCGCGCAGCCTGAGGGAGCAAAGGCATCCGCTCCTCTAGTGTCTAGGTGCAGGTGGGGGGTAGCGCAGACGAGTGAGCACAGAACACTAAATATACTTCATTACTTCATTTTAAAGTGGACTTGCTGCTGATCGAAGCCAAATGCATACGAGTGTAGACCGTGCAGAGTAAAACACCGATGAATAAATGCAAAGTACTATATGCTTAGATTAGACTTAGTTACTTAAACATTTATAGAGCAAGACCATGAACAAGCTACAGATTTGCAGAAAATATTTGTAAAATAGATCTCTGATAGAGGACTTGTACCCAAGATATTAAAAAAAAATTAAATCTTAACAAACAACAATAAATGAAAAACAAACAGAAACAATCTTAAAAAATGGGCAAAGCATCTCAAGAGCGCTTCGCCAGAGATTAAACAGACGGAAACACGTATATCCAAAGATGTTCCAGGTCATGTGTTATTAGGCGATTGCAAATCAAAGCAACGAGGTACCAGCACACGCCTATCAGAATGTCTAAAATCCCCAAACGTTAACCCAGCAAATGCGGGTCAGGACACGGGGCCAGGAGGAAACACAAAATAGTAGAGCCGCCGGGAAGACAGGTTGAGTGTCTTACAGAGTTAAACACGGCCTCACCAGACCATGTAGCTGCTGCTCTCCCGGGCATTTACCCAGAGGAGGTGGAAACCTGGGGAGCGGGGGCGCACGGAGGAGTGGGCTACGCAGGAAGCCTCTATGCTTTCCACTCCATTATTTGGTCAAAGTGAAGGACTCTAAAAATAATCTACTCATTTTGAAAGATTCACAGGAGTTAACCATCAACGACGAAGACGGCCTTTCAAGTTGAGGGGAAAGATTCAGGAGGTCTGTGTATTACAGGCGTGCCTAGTTTTCTTGTGATTCATAGACATTGCTTTTTTATTTATGTATTTACTTACTTACTATTTATTTATTTATTTATTTATTTATTTATTTATTTATTTATTGACAAATAGGTCGTTTGTGGCGATCCTTCTTAGACCAAGTGTATCGGTGCCATTTTTTCCAATAGCATTCGCTTAGTTCACATTTTGATGATTTTTCACACCATTTCGGACTTTTTGAATTTTTGTTAGGGTGATGCCAGACCTGTAATTATGACTCACAGAACGCTCAGGTGATAGCAGTAGTTTGTTTATTTATTTTTAATGGTGGTTTTTTTTTTAAGGTTTTTTTTTTTTATTTATTTACTCATGAGAGACACAGAGAGATAGAGAGAGGCAGAGACCCAGGCAGAGAGAGAAGCAGGTTCCATGCAGGGAGCCCAAGGCGGGACTCGATCCCGGGACTCCAGGATCAAGCCCTGGGCCGAAGGCAGGTGCTAAACAGCTGGGCCACCCGGGGATCCCCTTATTTATTTTTATTATTTTTTTTGATAGCATTAGCTTAGCAACGAATTATTTTTAACTAAGTTATGTACATTATATTGTTAGACATAATGTCATTGCACACTTAACGGACTGTGGTATAGTGTAAACGTGACTTCTGTGCGCACTGGGAGACCCAAAGACTCACTCGCCTTCCTTTACCGCAGTGGCCTCCTTCTTGCGGTGGGCTGGGCCTGCAGGACGCCTGCGGTGGACCCTAGGTATCCCTCTTAGAGATCAAAATTGCACTTGTATGTTAAAAATTGAGATGACCTGAAGAAAAGAGACATGTTATTTTTAGTCCCATGTTTCCTGCCTGTTTTGATTACTGAACCTCATTTTGTACCAAAAAAAAAAAAAAAATATATATATATATATATATATATATAAGCTGTCTGGCACACTTGAGGAAAAAAGGGTGGACTGGACATTTTAAGAACTTTGTATTTTCCCTGAGGACGCTTTACTGCCAGTCTACCCGTAGTCACATCCTGGTTTTGTCATGCTCCGGCTGTGCATCCTGTAACACATGACTAGTAAGTTCTCACCAATATTAGCAGGTCTCACTAGTTGTTTTTTTTTGTTTGTTTGTTTTCCACAAAGGTCGAAGTTATTCTGATGGTATGGCCTTCCTATCAGGGGACAGAGCTGAATGCTGGGACACAGCCGTAGCTGCCAGACACGCTGCAAAAGGCGAAAACAGCTTGTTAAAGGCGGAAACCCTGTGAGAAGGGCCTTTTGCTGCCTCACTTGTAGCCTCTCCATCGCCCTGGCCCTCCCCCTGCTGCCCGGTCAGCATCGCACACGCAAGGACGCCACGGCCCTGTGCAGGTGCAGCACCAGGATCCTGAAAGCGCTGAGGGCCGGAGCACCCTGGTTCCTCCCGACGCGACTTCACTCAGATTCGGGGAAACGAGCTAGAGACGCTGAGCTGAATTCTGGAAATGATGTTCGCTCTTCAGCAGGACCCTCTCACATGTTTCACTGTTTGCCCAAACACTCATGCTTCACTGAACTGGAGATTTTCCACTCCTGAAACCTGAAAACACCATAAAGAGGTTTTTAACGATGAAAATTAGATCTCTATGATACAGATCTACGATAATAAAAAATTTGCGTTAAACACTAAAAAAATTGGTCATTGATTATGGTCTGTTTTACCCAACCGGTTCTAATTCTAAGGAAATAAATCCAGTACAAGAGTCTGTCCTATGTTCTTTAATATTTTTTGTAATTAGGGATCCCTGGGTGGCGCAGCGGTTTAGCGCCTGCCTTCAGCCCAGGGTGTGACCCTGGAGTCCTGGGATCGAGTCCCACGTCGGGCTCCCTGCATGGGGCCTGCTTCTCCCTCTGCTGTGTCTCTGCCTCTCTCTCTCTCTCTCTCTGTGACTATCATAAATAAATAAAAATTAAAAAAATATTTTTTGTAATTACTTAATGATAATTAATGCACCCTTAAAACGTGTGACTGATATCAATTTGAGATAAATTGTCAGAAATTATTAATTAATCTAGCACGCGTTACACTCGCGTTAATCCTGTTACTGTGGTCGGGAAATGTCCTTTCGGAGACAGTCATTGGTAAATCTGAATTAATTAAAATACTTTAACATCTCCATTCTATAAAGGCACATAATTAATAGTTTCTCTTCTCTTGGAATATACGTGCACATCAATGAACGGGCATGAATGTTTTATGCCATTGAATCCCCTCAAGTATCCTTACCGAAGGACGAATGTCGTCAGCCTTCACTAACTCGCAGGTGATTCTTTATAATGTCCTGCCGAGAAGGAACTTGCCTTCACACATTTTAGATGGTTTGTTCTTTTTCCTCTGGAAGTTATGACTGCGCCCCAAATTTGCCGTAGGCATTTCATTGTGATTGCGAACAAGCTCGAAGGCATCCCTACAACGTGCGGCATGTCACTTAAATATCCTTCGACTTATGCATTTTTGCCCATTATTTATTTATGTATTATTATGTAATTTTATAGTTCATGATGTTTTTGATCATTTTAATTGGAGGTGATTTTTTGTCGTCCACAAATCAGGAGGCCACACCACTACATGGTTTCAACTGTACAGGTTTATAAGTTTTCATCTCACGAATACTTTACATCAGAAATTCAGTATAACTTTTTAAGGATTTTATTTATTTATTTGAGATAGAGCAAGAGAGAGAGAGAGAGAGCATGAGACCAGGGGCAGGGGAGAGAGACGGGCAGAGGAAGAGGAAGAAGCAGGCTCCCCACTGAGCAGGCAGCCCGGAGTAGGACTTGATTCCAGGACCCTAAGATCATGACCTGAGCCCAAGGCAGATGCTTAAGCGACTGCTTAAGCCACCCAAGCGCCTCTCAGCAAGTTATTCATAAAACATAAATTAAAAAAATAACTACTATATATTTTATAATAATACATGAACTCAGAGAATTATTGGGATTGAAGAATAGGGGTTGAAATGGGAAAAAAGGGAGCGCACAAGATCCGACAATGATGCATGCCATGAAATGCCGTGTGGAGACACCATCCTAATCCCCAGGATTCATTAATATCTTATATTTACACAACTTCTTCATTTAATAATTTAAACTTTCATACCAGAAGCTAAAATCCTGAGTGCTGGGTACGTTCAACTCGGGGAGACACGGGCCCATGTTGGATTTCGTGTTGTTGGATCCGGCAGTGTTTGCCGACGACAAACCACTTCCACGTGCCAGCAAGTGAGGAAATCAGGCAACTCAATTAATTTTATAACATCCTCAAAGTGAGAGTCACTCACGAGCAATTCCCAAAGTGAAAATTTGCACAGTATTGGACTTTTCAGGGATGTATGTCCATGAAGACACTCAAAAAAACCATAAATTCACCAAACGAGGGCCTGTGTAGTGCTGAGAGCCTTGGTGGCTGTTGCTGGCCTGCGTGTGCAAGGGACGGGGGCCCACCTGCTCCACCAGCACCCAGGATGGGGTCACTCAGGGGCCACCTGCCCCATCAGCGCCCAGGACGGGGTCACCTAGGGGCCAGCAGATCCATCAGCGCCAAGGAAGGGATCGCTCAGGGCCCACCTGCTCCACCAGCGCCCAGGACGGGGTCACCTAGGGGCCACCTGCTCCACCAGCGCCCAGGACGGGGTCACTCAGGGGCCAACCTGCTCCATCAGCGCCCAGGATGGGGTCACTCAGGGGCTACCTGCTCCATCAGCGCCCAGGACGGGGTCACTCAGGGGCCACCTGCTCCACCAGCGCCCAGGACGGGGTCACTCAGGGGCCACCTGCTCCATTGGCGCCCAGGACGGGGTCATTCAGGGGCCACCTGCTCCACCAGCGCCCAGGACGGGGTCACCTAGGGGCCCACCTGCTCCATCAGCGCCCAGGATGGGGTCACTCAGGGGCCACCTGCTCCAGCAGCGCCCAGGACGGGGTCACTCAGGGGCCACCTGCTCCACCAGCGCCCAGGACGGGGTCACTCAGGGGCCACCTGCTCCATTGGCGCCCAGGACGGGGTCATTCAGGGGCCACCTGCTCCACCAGCGCCCAGGACGGGGTCACCTAGGGGCCCACCTGCTCCATCAGCGCCCAGGATGGGGTCACTCAGGGGCCACCTGCTCCAGCAGCGCCCAGGACGGGGTCACTCAGGGGCCACCTGCTCCATCAGCGCCCAGGACGGGGTCACTCAGGGCCCACCTGCTCCATCAGCGCCCAGGACGGGGTCACTCCCCACTTTCCCCGCCAAGCAACTGGTCCCTATTCAGCGGAAGCCGTAGTGAGGCCAGCACTCCAGGCCGGGTGGCCCCCCGCGGTGTCCCTGCCTGCCTGGGTCACCTGGGGCGGCCGTACCCCTGCGGAAGGGGCAATCAGGCTCGGGGCTCAAGCCTCTGCTTTCCTGTGGCTTAAGGACATCGCTTGTGTTTGCTTGACTCGCATCATTTGTGAGAAGAGTGGGGGGAAGGTAAGGGTGGTGTGGGGCTCAGAGCGGCGCAGAGGGGCGCAGAAGGGTGCAGAGGGGCATAGAAAGGTGCAGAAGGGTGCAGAAGGGCGCAGAGGGGTGCACTGGGGTGCAGAAGGACACAGAGGGGCGCAGAGGGGCGCAGAAGGGCACAGAGGGGCGTAGAAAGGTGCAGAAGGGCACAGAGGGGTGCAGAAGGGTGCAGACAGGTGCAGAGGGGCTCAGAAGGGTGCAGAGGGGTGTAGAAAGGCGCAGAAGGGCACAGAGGGGCGCACCCCGCCCACCCCGCGACCCTCCCACCCAGCGACCGCACCTGCTCCCCTCTGTGGCCCGGGGACACGGGGCCGGCCATGCACAGGCCTCCCGCGTGGGGACATCCTGCCCACTCTCAGGGCCCAAACCCAGAGCTGCACACGAGGCCGCGCCCCACAGGCCCTGGGACTGACCTCGGGGACTGACCTCGGAGACTGACCTCGGGGACTGACTCTGGGGACTGACCTGGGGACTGACCTCGGGAACTGACCCTGGGAACTGACCTGGGGACTGACCTCAGAGACTGACCTCGGGGACTGACCTCGGAGACTGACCTCGGGGACTGACTCTGGGGACTGACCTGGGGACTGACCTCGGGAACTGACCCTGGGAACTGACCTGGGGACTGACCTCAGAGACTGACCTCGGGGACTGACCTCGGAGACTGACCTTGGGGACTGACCCTGGGGACTGACCTCGGGGCCTGACCTCGGGGACTGTCCTCGGGGACCTACACTGGGGACTGACCTCGTGGATTGACCTCGGGGACTGACCTTGGGGACTGACCTCGGGGATTGCCTTGGGGACGGACCTCGGGGACTGACCCTGGGGACTGACCCTGGGGACTGACCTGGGGGACTGATCTCGGGGACTGACCCTGGGGACTGACCTCGGGGCCTGACCTCAGGGACTGTCCTCGGGGACCTACACTGGGGACTGACCTCGTGGATTGACCTCGGGGACTGATCCTGGGGACTGACCTCGGGGATTGCCTTGGGGACGGACCTCGGGGACTGACCCTGGGGACTGACCCTGGGGACTGACCTGGGGGACTGATCTCGGGGACTGACCCTGGGGACTGGCCTCGGGGATTGCCTTGGGGACGGACCTCCAGGACTGACCTTGGGAACTGACCGTGGGGACTGACCCTGGGGACTGACCTCGGGGATTGCCTCGAGGACAGACCTCGGGGACTGACCTCGGGGACGCCCCCCCCCGTAGACCCTAGGCACAGGGACGGAACCGCCTCCCCTGTGCAGACCGAGGGTCGTGGGATCAGGACCCCGCGCTGCGGAGCCCGTTCCCTCTCTCTGAAGCCTTGGCCCTCACTCGTGCGGATCCAAGGGGCAGTGAGAAGCCCTCGGGCCACCCCTGCCCCCGCCCATGCCCTCAGGTCACCTGTACCAGCCCCCCAGCTCCCACTACCCTGTGGCCCTGGCGGGGTGCAGGGATGGAGCAAGGCAGACCGACCTCACACGGGAGCAACACATCAGCCTCCCTCTTCATCGTTTTGCCAAAACTTTGCAAAATTTGGCTTAATGGTATCAGGGACCCTGAGTCCTGTGCTGTACTAATTTCTATACCACCTTGGTCCAGTCTTCACTGCCTTTTCCAGGTATTCTCAGTGTCCCTTCTATCTCATCTCAGCATCATCGTTATTAGTGAGACCTTAAGCAGAACTTTGGTGCCTAATCTTTAAAAACGTCCTTTAAAATATTCATTGAAGACTTATCATCGAATACAATTTAGAAGTTGCCACTGACTTTCCCCCTTGAGCCCTCCTATTAAGTATATACCCGTATCCATCCCTGGAGATGGTCTTTATTTCATTACAATGCATGAAATAATTTACTCAATATAATTACAAAACCAGGTAGTATAGACATTTGGATATAATATGACTCATATAAGCTGAATTTGCTTCTGTCTTCATCAAAATATCTATTGAGATTTAATGTCTAGTGAGTATAGAAACTGCTCATTTGATGTTAAATGAATTTTAATAGATCTTTTAATATTTAAAAAAGAAAAAGAAGGAAGTAGGTCTAGTAGATAACGGTGTTAGGAAGTTCACCACTGTAAAAAAAAAAAAAAAAAAAAAAAAAAAAACCTAAAGAAAGAAAAATCAGCCTTCCTTGTTTCTCCCATACAGAAAGGAAAAGCAGCAGCAGAATTTCAGCAAGGGACTCTTTTCCTGGAGAGTGAGGAGTATGTGAAAATTGTAGGGTGAGACTTCAGTCCTCTCACCACCTCACCCTTCCAGCACAGCTGCTATTACGTGATTATGGAATGAAAATCTCCCACGCATCTGTAGATGGATGGATGAGGAAGATGTGAGAGACATAGGTAGGCATGTAGATAACAGAGCAAAGAGCACTACGCAGCCATAAAATACGCTGAGCTGGCGCCCTTTGCCACGACATGGAATTTTGCTAAGTGAAATAAGTCAGACTGAGAAGCAAGGATGCCATATTCACGTGTGGAATCTCAAAGCAAATAAATAAGCAAACAAAAAATTGTATCATGCTTACAATTACAGAGAACAAACTGGGTTTTTTTTGGGGGGGGGGTTGGGAAAAATGGGTGCAGGGGAGTGGGAGGTATGGGCTTGCCGTTAAGGAATGGAATAAGTTCTGGGCACAAAAGGCCCAGGACAAAGAATATAGTCAATGGCCTTGCATTCGTATCACACGGTGACGACAGCTGCGCGCTTGCTGAGCACAGCACCTCCCGGGAACTTGTCAAATCTCTACATCGTACACCTAAAAATAACGTTATGTCATGTATCAACTACACTGAAATGAATCTCTTAGACATTTGGAATATGTCACCACTGACATTAAGGCGTTTGCCACCCAGGCTAGGATCTGCGGCAGGAGGCAGAGTGGGAGGCCCTGAGCCAAGGCCGGCCGAGTTCACGACTACAGCCCCCACCCCAGCCAGTAGCCCCGAGAGTGGTCTGAAGACTTGGCCGAAGGGACTCCACAGCCAAGCCTGGAGAAGAGGCTGCATGGAAAGGGGCAAGGCCGGGAAGGGGCGGAAGCCCGGCCGCAGGAGGAAGGCGCCGTGTGCGTGGAGAAGGCGCCGAAGCAGGCCCGCTCGCCGCGGACCCCACGCGGGAAGGCGAATGCCCATTACGGTTGGTTTGTAAAGTCCAAGGAGGCCCAATTCTATGCTGGTAAAACGGGTGGGACGTGGACCCGGGAGCCTCGGAGGTCGCCTGGGCCGGCGCTCGGTGGGCCCTGAGGGTGGCCGCAGCCGCCCGGGGAGGGAAGCTGAGCCAGGGCTCGAGGCACGTGGGGCACATCCGCTGCTACTGATTTCAGAGCCCGGTGGGGACTCCTCCAAAAGTGAGGGAGCAGCCGTCCCCCGCCCCAGCCCAAACCCAAGGCCAACCGTGGGGGCAGGAGTCCAGGCCTTGGGGCCTCCTGCCGGGCCTCAGGGAGGCTGTCACCAAAGCTGTGTCCTTTCTGCCCCCGGTCACTGGGAGGCCTGGAACAGGAGAGCAAACCCCGAATGGACCCGTGACTGTGGGGCGACTCCCCCCGACGAAGCAAGAAGGAGCGCGGTGGGGAGAAGACAGTCCCTCCGGCGACGGCGCTGGGAAGGGAGGGCAGCTGCCCGGGGACAGCCGCCGACCAGCTTCCGACGCCGCAGCCAGAGACGAGTCTGAACGGGCGGGAGGCCTGCACGTGAGGCCTGAACCGCACGACCCCAGGCGAGGGCACGGCGGTGGCACCTTGGACACAGCGACGTCTCGGTCGGTCCGTGTCCCGGGCGGGGGAAGCAAGAGCAGTCGGGGCAGCCGGGACGGCGCCGAGCAAAGGCCGTGCCCGTGGAGGAGACAATGTGCAAACCCCAAGGCGACCTGCAGCTTGGAAGGGGCGTTTGCAGATGACAGGTGACGAGGCTGACGAGGCCTTAACATCCGAGATACATAAGGTCCCACGGAACCCAGTGCCCCGACCCGAGTAATCCATGGGAGGATAGACACGGACATGGACAGACGTCGTCCAAGGAGGACAGCGGTGGCTGCGGCCAGCGACACATGACCGGGTCCTCCTCACTCTGCGCCGGGACCCGCCCGTCCAGACCACAAGGGGACGTCGCCTCACCCCGGCTGAATGGCCACAGCCAACAGCACACGAGGAAGCGGGCGTGGGGAGGTCGTGGAGCCGGGAGCAGGCCTGCGCGGCTGGTGGGAGCACAGGCCGCCGGGCAGCAGGATGGGCCCTCAGGACGCGAACTGAGCCCCCCCCCCCGGCACTGCGGGGCCAGGCCTTTCCCCGAGGGCCACCACAGCCCTCCTTCCCGGGGGACGCGCCCCGATGGGCCCAGGGCAGCGTTCCCTACAGCAGGCAGGACACGGGGGCAGCAGGGAGCCCGGGGCCCGGGGCTCAAGGAGCAGGATGCGCCCCCGTGGAGCATCGCCGAGCCGTGAAGAGGAGCGACCCTGGCCATCTGCGATGACTTGCACGGGGCTCAGAGCGCAAGGCCGAGGGACCGGGTCCATCCCAGACACACCCCCTCTGGTTTCACCCACGTGTGGCAGTTAAGACCCAAAACAAATGAGCAAAGGGCAAAAAGGTCAGAGACACAAACCAAGAAGCAGACTCAACTATAGACAACAAGTTGCTGGTTACCAGGGAGGAGAGGTGGGGTGTGGGGTCCACAGGTGGGGACCGCGAGCCCCGGCCCCGAAGAGCAGGGAGCGTGCACGGTTGTTGAATCGCTGTGTTGCACACCTGGACGTGGGGTGACGCTGTATCTTCATTGGAATTAAAATAAAAAAATACGTCTAACCTCTAGAAACTCCACCTAAAAAGGGGAAGAGATAATTCATATTTCAGAGGCCGTATTTTTACTGAACCAACATGAAACCCAGATCAACGACCACTGACTCCAGCAGCTGAGAAAGCGTCCGGGCGGCCCGCGAAGGAGAAGCTTCTCGATCTTCACAGAGCACTGGGCTCCCGGAAACAGGGCTGCAGGTACACGGTCCCTCGTCCGCAGTGCGTCGTGTCCCTGGGGAAAAACCGCAGGTATGTCCTCCACGGAGGTCACAGAGCCCACGGCATTTCCGGGGCCCACACGACGGAAAGGCCTCCCGGAGGCCAGGAGCAAGTGTCCCCGAGGTCGGCAGGTGTGCGACGGGGAGCGGATTCGGAGGGCAGTGGCAGTGGGCGCAGGGCCGGAGGCTGGGCTGGGCCACCAGGGACCCACCTGCCATCGGGCCACCGCCGCCATCAGCACCACCACCACCTCCATCACCACCACCACCACTACCAGCACCACCACCACCGCCTCTACCTCCCCCACCACCACCACCATCACTGCCACCACCTCCATCACCACCACCAGCACCACCAGGACCACCTCCACCATCACCACCACCACCTCCATCACTGCCACCAGCACCAGCACCACCACCAGCACCACCAGCACCACCTCCGCCATCACCACCACCACCTCCATCACCATCACCAGCACAACCGCCACCATCTCCACCATCACTACCACCACCACCACCACCACTGCCTCTACCTCTTCCACCATCTCCACCATCACCGCCACCACCTCCATCACTGCCACCAGCACCAGCACCTCCACCAGCACCACCAGCATCACCTCCATCATCACCACCTCCATCACCACCACCACCAACCACTATCACCACCTCCACCACCACTACCACCATTACCATCACCGCCACCACCTCCATCACCACCACCACCAACCACTATCACCACCACCACCACCACCACTGCCATCTGTGCCCGGGGGAGTTCCAGAGCGGACAAACTACAATAGAAATAAAGAAATGCTTGCGTGTAGGTCCAATTTAGAGGAAAAATGGGCTTGCTCAAAAGAGGAGAGTATTTTCTCTGACCGAGAAGCAGGTTCTGAAGATGCGGAGGCAGTAGCGCAGGCTGATGGCAGGGATAGGAACCCGAAAGCACAGCTCTTGGTAGCAGATGCAGACGGTCCCTAACTGAACGCTGCGCCCCCGGGCCAGGTGCTCAGTCATAAGGGGCGAGCGGGTCCTACTGTGGTGCTATCCCCGCAACCCGGGAACCCACCACGTGCCAAGTATTCAGAGTTCTTAAAGTGACTGGTTACTTACTTCTCATTTGTAAATTAGAACTAAATAGTTTTTTTTTAAATATATTTTATAAAACGTCAACACTTTTGAAATTAAGGTCTGGTTTGCTCTTTTGTTCTCTTTTGTTTTTTCAGCTTCTGTTTTACAGGAATTTGATTTCGAGGATAGTGTTGAAAGTTAAGATGCACCCAATTTGTTCCTTCTCTTGTCTTTGCTGCAAATCTCCAAAATCCATTTGTATTTCTGCCATCAAGAGGACAGACTCCAAAACCAAACTCCTTGAATTTAAAACCTTCTTGTTAGTTGTTTTACCTCGGACACGCTGTAGGGTGTTTCTCAGAGTGAATTTCCTCATCTGTAAAATCACAGCCTTTCTGTTCACGTCCCCCCGCGCTCCCGAGAAGACAAAATGAATGAACGCAGCTGAAGCCCTCAAATATTACTTGAAGAAGAATAAGTATGTAATAGAGGGTGGATATCGCTCTTATCATTTGGTTTTCGTAAGGACATCTGATTTTTTGACTTTTGTCCTAAAGATGGGAGGGAACGACGTTATGCGGGAAGTCGAAGAGAGATGATAGAAGAAAAACCACCTGAGGCACGACACCTTCAAGTCATTTTCTTGGATACCACTTACACGAAATAAAATTCACTGATTTTTAAATAAACAGTTTGATAAGTTCTAGCAGATATCAAAATGTACAGTCACAAGCAAGATCAAGATAAAGAACAATGTCATCTGCCAGAAAGTTCCGGAAAGTCCCTCAACGATCATCCCCAGCACCCAGAGCCCCAGGCATCCCAGACGTGCCTCCTTTCGCTACGGATTACTTATGCCTTTTCCGGAATCTCATTAAAATGGAATCATACATTATTTATTCTCTTGCTCACTTTTTTTTTTTTGCTCCGAATAATCTTCGTATTAATTCGTGTGGTTTCTTTTACGAGTAGCTCGTTCCTTCCAGATGCTAAGTAGTTAGTATTCGAGTGTGTGACTGTACAGCCGTGTACTCCTTCCCTTGTTGAGAGACCGTTGGTTCTGTCCAGCTTAGGGCCGTTAGGAATAAAGATGCTACGGACATTTGCGCACATATGTGCGTCGATGCCTTCCTAACTCTTGGAACATGGAATTGCAGTCATAGGTAAGGGCTGCATTTAACTCTGTCAGAAGCTAAAAGTCTAGAAAACTGTTGTTTTGAAATAGTCGTACTATTTTACATTTCACCCAGCAGTGAAGGAGAATTCCAATAATCTACATTCTCACCGGCACGTGCTACTTCCAGGTACTTTTAGTTTAATCCTACCTCACGGTGTGTAACATGTCTCATTGGTTTATTTTATATTTCCCTGATGAAGGAGGTTGTTCAACATCTTTTGACATGCATGTTGGCCTTTTGTAGGTCTTCAGATGTGAAATGTTGATACAAATATTTTTCCTATTTGTAATTGAGCGGTTTGTATTACCATGTCCTATCCATCAGTTTTTATGCATTGAAATATAATTTTTCTCCAAATATATGTGTGGCCAATATTTCCTCCCGCTATATGGACTTTCTTTTTTTTTCTTTTTTTTAATTTTCTTTTCATTTTTTTTAACAATGCCTTTTGAGACTCAGAAAGTTTTCATCTTGATAAATAAAATTCTGTGTGTATGTACACGTGTATGTATACGATTCGTATGTACACGCGCCATGCACGCACACACGCCCACATACATAGACGTCTTCACGATTTATGCATTTGATGCCTCATCTAAGAAATATGTGCCCAACTTAAAATCACAAAGCTACTGTCGTCTCTTTTCTCATTGGAAGTGGTATATGGTTTTAGTTTTCACAATTTAGCTTCCTGATCTATTGCAAGTCATTTATCTGTGTGTATACTGTGAGGAAATGGTTGAGGGATTTTTTGTTTGTTTGCTTTAATGGATATCAGCTTTTCCAGCATCATTTTTGAGATTAAAAAACCATCCTTTCTGCATTAAGTTACCATGGTGTCTTTGTTGAAAAGCAACTAACCACATGTATGGGCCCATTTTTCTTTCTTTCTTTCTTTCTTTCTTTCTTTCTTTCTTTCTTTCTTTCTTTCTTTCTTCTTTCTTTCTTTTCTTTCTTTTCTTCTTCTTTCTTCTTTCTTTCTTCTTCTTTCTTTCTTTCTTTCTTTCTTCTTCTTTCTTCTTCTTTCTTTCTTCTTTTCTTTCTTTTTCTTTCTTTCTTTCTTTCTTTCTCCTTTCTTTTTTCTTTCTTTCTTTTCTTCTTTCTTTCTTTCTTTCTTTCTTTCTTTCTTCTTTCTTTCTTTCTTTCTTTCTTTCTTTCTTCTTTCTTTTTCTTTCTTCTTTCTTTTTCTTTCTTTCTTTTCTTCTTTCTTTTTCTTTCTTTCTTCTTTCTTTCTTTCTTTTTTTCTTTCTTTCTTCTTTCTTTCTTTCTTTCTTTCTTCTTTCTTTTTCTTTCTTTCTTTCTTTCTTTCTTTCTTTCTTTCTTTCTTCTTTCTTTCTTTCTTTCTTTCTCCTTTCTTCTTTCTTTCTTTTCTTCTTTCTTCTTTCTTTCTTTCTTTCTTTCTTTCTTCTTTCTTTCTTTCTTTCTTTCTTTCTTTCTTTCTTCTTTCTTTTTCTTTCTTCTTTCTTTTTCTTTCTTTCTTTTCTTCTTTCTTTTTTCTTTCTTTCTTCTTTCTTTCTTTCTTTCTTTCTTTCTTTCTTTCTTTTTCTTTCTTTCTTCTTTCTTTCTTTCTTTCTTCTTTTTCTTTCTTTCTTCTTTCTTTCTTTCTTTCTTTCTTTCTTTCTTTCTTCTTTCTTTTTCTTTCTTTCTTTCTTTTCTTCTTTCTTTCTTTCTTTCTTTCTTTCTTTTTTTCTTTCTTTCTTCTTTCTTTTTCTTTCTTTCTTTCTTTCTTTCTTTCTTTCTTTCTTTCTTTCTTTCTTTTTCTTTTTCTTTCTTCTTTCTTTTTCTTTCTTTCTTTTCTTCTTTCTTTTTCTTTCTTTCTTCTTTCTTTCTTTCTTTCTTTTTCTTTCTTTCTTCTTTCTTTCTTTCTTTCTTTCTTCTTTCTTTTTTCTTTCTTTCTTTCTTTCTTTCTTTCTTTCTTTCTTTCTTCTTTCTTTCTTTCTTTCTTTCTTTCTTTCTTTCTCCTTTCTTCTTTCTTTCTTTTCTTCTTTCTTTTTCTTTCTTTCCTTTCTGTATTATTTCATTTCTTTATTTCTTTCTTTCTGCTTTATTTTCCTTCTGCTTCTTTGTTCTTTCTTTCTTCTTTTTTATTTTTTTTTCTTTCTTAGTCTTTATTTCTTTCTTCTTTCTTTATTCTTTCTTCTTTCTTTTTTCTTTCTTTCTCTATCTTTATTTCTTTTTCTTCTTTCTTTCTTCCTCTCCTCATGTCCTTCCTTCCTTCCTTCACTTCCTTTATTCTTTTCGTTTCTTTTTTCTTTCTTTCTTCTTTCTTTTTTCTTTCTTCTTTCTTTCTTTTCTTTCTTTTCTTTCTTTCTTTTCTCTCTTTCTTTCTTTTCTTTCTTTCTTTTTCTTCTTTCTTTCTTTCTTCTTCTTTCTTTCTTTCTTCTTTCTTTCTTCTTTCTTTTCTTCTTCTTTTTTCTTTCTTTCTTCTTCTTTCTTTTTTTCTTTTCTTCTTTCTTTCTTCCTTTCTTCTTTCTTTCTTTCTTCTTTCTTTCTTTCTTTCTTCTTTCTTTCTTTCTTTCTTCTTTCTTTCTTCCTTCTCTCTCTCTCTCTCTCTCTCTTTTAAGATCTCTGGTCTGAAAGGCGCATGGTATTATTTCATTCTTTTTGCATTTGTTGAGGCCTATTTTGTGACCTAATATGTGAGCTATTCTGGGGAATGTTCCATGTTCATTTGAAAAGAATGTGTATTCTCTTGTTTTAGGATGGAATGTTCTGAATACATCTGGTAAGTCCATCTGGCCCAGCGTGTCATTCAAAGCTATTGTTTCCTTGTTGATTTTCTGTTCAGATGATCTGTCCATCGATGTAGTGAGGCACTAAAATCCCCCTACTATTATTGTATTAGTATCAAATAGTTCCTTCTGTTTGTTATTGCTTTATATATTTGGGTGCTCCCATGTTGGGTGCAAAACTATTTACAATTGTTATAACTTTCTGTTGGACTGTCGCCTTGATTATGGTATATGCCCCTTTTTGTCTCTTGTTACACTTTGTTTTAAAGTCTGTTTTGTCCAACATAAGAATTGCTACTTTGGTTTTCTTCTGACAATTATTTGAGTGATAACTGTTTCTCCAACCCCTCACTTTCTTTTTATTTTATTTTATATTATTTTTTCGACCCCTCACTTTCAATCTGCAGGTAACTTTAGGTCTGAAATCAATCTCTTTTAGGCTGCTTATGTTTGGGTCTTGTTTTTTCATCCATTCTGTCACCCTGTGTCTTTTGATTGAAGCACTTACTCCATTTTACATTCAAAGCAACCATTGATAGATATTTATTGCCATTTTATTACCCGTTTTGTGGTTTTCCTAGAGATTTTCTCTGGTCCATTTTTGTCTTTGTCACTTTTGGCCTTTTCTTTCCACTCAAAGAATCTCCTTTACTATTTCTTTAGGGCCGGTGTAGTGGTCACGAACTCCTTTAGTTTTTGTTCATCCAGGAAACGCTATACGTTTCCATCTATTCTGAATGATACTCTTGCTGGATAGAGTATTCTTGGCTGTAGATTTTTCACATTCAGCACTTTGAATATATCGTGCAACTCTCTTCCAGCTTGGCACGTTTCTGTTGAAAAATTTCCAGCTAGCTTTATGGGTTTTCCCTTGTAAGTTAAGACTTCTTTTGTCTCGCTGCTTTTAAGATTTTTTTCTTTATCACTACATTTAGCAAATTTAATTACAACATGTCTTGTATGAGTCTGCTTTTGTAGATTTTGATGGAAATTTTCTATCACTCCTGAATGTGGATATCTATTTCCTTCCCCATATTAGAAAACTTTTCAGCTAATATTTCTTCAAATAAATATTTTGCCCCTTTTCTCTCTGTTCTTCTTGAACTCCTGTAATATGAATATCACTACATTTAATGGGGTCACTGAGTTCCCTAAGTCTAGTCTTATGTTACACACCTCTTCCTTCTCTGTTTTGGTCAGCTTCATTATTTTTCCATTATTTTCTTTAGCATGCCAATAATTCATTCCTCTGCTTCTTCCAGGCTGCTTTTCATTGCATTGATCCTATTTCCGATCTTGTTTATTACGTTCTTCATCCCTTCTTATTTTTTAACCCTTCTATCACTGCAGTAAGGGTCTCACTGATGTCTTCTATTCTTTTCTTAAGCCCAGTGAATATCATTATTATTGTTGCTTTCCATTCTCCATCACTCATGTTATTTACATCTGGTTTGTTTCAATCTCTGGACTTGCCCTTATCTTGTTCTTTCATTTGGGATGAATTACTCCAACTTGGCATTTTGTCTAAAGCTTTGCCTTCTTCTCTGTGTTAGAAAAGCCAGTTATGTCTCCCGCTCCCCAAAGTAGTGACTGATGAAGAAGCGGTCACGGAGTGCCCAGAGCCTGGTGCTTCAGGGAATGTCTCCAGTGTGTGCTGTTGCGAACTTTGCTGCTGTGTTTCGGCCACTCTCTGCTTCAGGCAAGTTGTCTGAAGCGGCTCTCCTTGCTTGCTGTGGGCAGTGTTTGGTCCCTGGCCTGAATATGGTGAGTTTGAACTAGGTGTGCTCTGGTCTTGTGAAATGAGAACTGACAGGTACTCCATCAGAACTGAGGCCCTGCAGAACTCTGGTTGGGAGATGTGGTGCGGACAGGGGTTTGTGCTGGTCTTCTGGGGGCGGGGGAGGTGGAGGGGAGCTTGCCATGCTGGGACTGAGGCAAGCCTGACTGATTCACACAGTCATTTTTCTTTAAGATTTTTATTTATTTATTAATGAGAGACACAGAGAGAGAGAGAGGCAGAGACACAGGCCGAGGGAGCCCACCGTGGGACTCCATCCCTGGTCTCCAGGATCAGGCCCTGGGCTGAAGGTGGTGCTAAACCACTGAGCCACCTGGGCTGCCCCCCTACACAGTCACTTTTAAATGATATTTATACTGTGTAGAAATTTGTAGTTTGGTACATTATTTTTTTTCTTTCAGCACTTTGAAGTTGTTCTTCCACTATTCTTTTCTTTGTTACTTAATTTTTATTTCATGATCATGACCTTAACTCAGCAATCTAGCTAGAGTTGGAGGGAATGAGGAAAATATGGAAGCCATTGAACTGAAGTGAGAACACAAAGATTATAGGCTATTTCAAGCAGATGAAGGTGAAGAGTTGTCCTCCTCGGCTATAGAAAGAATGGCTTGATGTTTTGAAAAAATACAAGTCAGGGAACCTGGGTGGCTCAGTGGTTTAGCATCTGCTTTCAGCTCAGGGCGTGACCCCGGGGTCCTGAGATTGAGTCCCACATCAGGCTCCCGGCAGGGAGCTTGCTTCTCCCTCGGCCTGTGTCTCTGCCTCTGTCTATGTGTCTCTCATGAATTAATAAATAAAATCTAAAGCAACAACAAAACACACAAGTCCAATTTATTAGATTTGTCCACAATCAGCCATGGTGATCTTCTTGATCTTGTCATTCCTGGATTCAAAGTGCTCCACGGCTTCCACAATATCCATGCCCTCTTTCACTTTGCTAAAGACCACATGCTTGCCATCCAACCACTCAGTCTTGGCAGTGCAGATGAAAACCCAGGAACCGACTGTGTTGGGTTCAGCATTTGCCATGGACAAGATGCCAGGACATGCATGCTTCAGGATGAAATTCTCATCACTAAGTTTCTCTCCACAGATGGACTTGTTGCCCTGGGAAGTACACGTGAAGTCACCACCCTTGCACTTAAATCTCAGAATAATCCTGTGAAAGCAGTAACCTTTATAAACAAATCCTTACTTCCCAGTGCTCAAGCAAGAAGGTTTTCTGATGTCTTGGGAACTTTGTTTGGAAACAGCCCAAAGGATATCAGCCCAAAGGCTTACCATGCAAGGTTATGTCAGAGAACACCATGGGGTTGACCATGGCTGGGAACAGGAGGAGCTCTGAGGTAGCAGCATCTACAAGGCCACTGTGCCACTATTATTTGGGTCACACTATTTTTGATGAGATGGCTGTGTATATCAACTTTGTTTTCCTGTTTGTATTGTGTTTCTTTTCTCTCTGGCTGCTTTATAACAAAATTTAAATTTCTTATTATCCCTGGATTTCAGAAAATTTATTAAAATATTTCTTGCTATGGTCATATCTGTGATTAATCTACACGAGATTCACTGAGCTTTGCTTTTCCTTTTTTTCTTTATTTTCTTTATGTGTGTGGATTAATGGCATCTATCAAATTTGGAAATATTATTCCTTGGAATTGTTTTCTTCTCCTCTCCTCTTTTTCTAGAACTGCAATTGCACATATGCTAGCCTATACGATACTGCTACACAGATAACTAATACTGTTCATTTTCTTTCAGTCTTTTTTTATCTTTGTGTTTTGACCTAAACTGTCCTTTAAGTTCTCCATGCCTCCATTTTTTTCCCTCTAGTGTTTTACATTATTTTATGCAAAATTCATCCAGTGAATTTTGTATCTTAGCTATTACATTTTTAATTTGGAAAAATTCTTTCTGTTCTGTTCTATGAAAGCTATTTCTCTCCTAATTATCTTCTTTTCTCCTCTACATCCTTGAGCATTTTTATTATACTTATAATAAATATTTAAAAGTCTTGCTTTCAAATCCCATGATGTCTATTATTTCTAGGTCTTTTTCTTTTAACTGATTTTCTTCCTTGGTTATGGGTCACATTTGAAAATTTCCATATGTCTAGTAATTTTGTATTGGATGCTTGACTTTGCATGCTTAATTCAGAATCCTACTTGGCTGATAGAAATGCAAATAATTCCCAGCTCTGTGTGAGCACTGGGAATTACTTAATTTATAGTTCCCTGAGAGTCATCTTGCTTGGATTCCTGGAGTCATGCATTGTGTAGGTACAGGTCGGTAAATAGTCAAAGACTCAATAGGATTCTCTTTTCACTTTGTAGTTATCTCACTCTGTTTTTTTCTGTCCTGCAAATTTCAGTTTTCTCAGACTCTACTAACTCCTCTCTTCATCTCCTCATCTTGATGAATTGCCCGGTTTTGCCTGTATTCTCGCTTCTCGTACTGTGGTCTAAAAACACATCTAGTTAAGAAGCCGAGTGAAATTTTACTTCTCATCTCATCTATACCTTCTCTCAAGGTTTGCAGTCAGTGTTTCCTGTTGTACCAATGCCCAGGCGCAAAGGTTTCATCTGTCTTATTTAGCTCGTTTAGCAGCCAGTAAGGTCAGCACCAGAAATGTTCATGGACAGAAGCAGGGATTCAACACGGCGTGGTATTTTAATTACAGACTGTATCTGTCCACCACTCCGTGAGAAGTAGCTACTCATAGAGTAACTGCCCTTTCCCATCTGACACCGCCAGTCGGTATTCTAATAACACAGATAGTGGTGTTTGTAGCAACAGACTGGTTTCCAAGCTTCCTAATGCTGGTATGTAAGCGTCTAGCAGACTATTCTCATTGCTTCAATCATGGCCTTCCTAACTCAAGCCCTACTAACAGTTACAGTTCATTACTGAATCCACAATTATGCAAAATTTGTTCCTAAGATTTTTTTTTGAAATGAACAGAATATGCCAAATCTCACACATTTATGAAAACAACAACAACAACAACAACAACGAAAATATGCCAAGTTTAACCAAGCTTTTAGGTACAATACAAGGACTCATTAGGGACAACAACAGTGAAAAGATAGTACTCTGGGATCTTTAAAAAAAATAGACCAAGGTTTCTATCAAATTATGTCATAAGAAATAATAAATTCCCTATAATACAATATAATAAATCATTTGGATCCCAGCTATTGCCACAATATATCTTAATATCAAAGAGAAATAGCAAATACTATACCACGGAGATATGAAAATGCATTTTAAAACATTTTAACAATGATTTTCAAAATAATTTATGGGAGCCACAAAAATGTTCTTTATTAAAGAAAAATCAGAGTCATGATAATTACTAAAGGATACCCTTGGAAGGAAAATCTTCATATTGAGTATTATTATACCGATAGGATATAGTTGTGACAATTTTAATTTTATCACTAATAGCTTTTATTTGTCTTGGGGAAAAAATTAAGCATGATGTTTTAGCGTTCAAGCAAATTTGTGACAAACAGGAAGACTGCAGCACACCTCAGTTGGAACATTTTTCCAAAAATGACAATATAGGTAACTTTTATGCATATTTTATTTAACAAAAAAGATTGCTAGAATAAGGACACTACTGTGTTTTTCTTTAGCTGAATATGTATTTTAAAAATGAAAGGCAATTGAAGCTATTCACATTTTAAAGGCCATCTTCATTAGCAAACATTCATGACAAGTGTTGAAATATTTTGTCTTCACTTGTGCATTTCTCCATAAGGATTCACAATCTGGCAATAGTTTCATTAAACATCTAAGATTACTTTGTCAGTTTGCATTTAAAAGCAAAAAGTTATTTAAAAAAATAACAGCTAAAATATGTGCTCAAGAACACAATCTGTGCTAATGTTAAGAAAAGAAACTCAAATATGAATTATAGCATTCAAAGCACAGAGAGAGAAAAAGAAAAAAGTCAATATCCAAAGATAAAATTTTTCTAGCACAAACATTTTTGAGTACATCGTATCTCCAGATTAGTAATGAACCACTTACGTAGGCAGGGTTGGGGAAGTGGTTAGCTTTGAGTGAATTAAAATCTGAGTCATAAAAATAAGCTTTCTAATAGAAGAGAAACAAGAGGGTGTATTAATGTGCAAGCCATCTTTAAACT
This sequence comes from Canis lupus dingo, assembly GCF_003254725.2. NCBI lineage: Eukaryota > Metazoa > Chordata > Mammalia > Carnivora > Canidae > Canis > Canis lupus. The sequence goes on from NC_064257.1 coordinate 63,601,521, forward strand.
TGACGTTGATGGGCTTTCGTCAATTTTAAAAATTAATGATTGAATTCAGTTTAAAGTTGACTTTAAATAATTAGAATTCAATATTGCTAACGTCTGTTAGTGATTGGGCTTTCAACTAGGAAATGATAAAAGATTGGGTGTCATGCTGGTGCATGAACAATAATCCAGAGAGACAGGCTTAAGCAAAGGCAAAGATTGGTAGGGTTAACTCTATCCATGGGATACCACGTGTAGTTCAGACTATATCACTTGGCAGAGTCAGAGAAGAGTAGTAAAGAGAAAATAAACTGCTCCTTAATTCTAGATTTGACAGCATTGGAGGAATAATTTTGCAGACTCTTCCAAGTCATAAATTCACAGTTTTCTCACCTATGAAACAAAGAAGTATTCATCTAGTCTGGGTAAGTTTTAGGATCCTTTCTAATTCTAAAAATTCCATTACATTTTAAATTAACAGAAAAAAAGGTCATAATCAATGGAAAAGCCAGAAGTTTGTTCTAAACAGAAATAAAAATGATTTCAAATTCTTTCAGTAGAAAATTTAAAATTTTGTCCAGTTACATCAAATATTACATATACTTGTTTAAAGTGTTATATTTGTTATTGCTTTGTTTCAAATAAATTTCAGGTGCTAGGGCTAGAATTTAAGATAATAGTTGAGATCATAAATAACTTACAACCTTAACATTCCCATTCATCTATGTAACTAACCTATGTTTGTTATCAGGTGAAATTATGAATGACGAAAACCATAAACAAAATGAAAAGGCAACCTAAAATATTTGCAAATCATAAGTCAGTAAGGGGTTAATATCTAAAATATATAAAAATTCACACAACTCAATAGGAAAAAAACAACCCAATTAATAAATGGACAGAGGATTGGAGTAAATATTTTTCCAAAGAAGATACTCAAATGGCCAACATGTATAGGAAAAGGTGCTCAGCATCACTAATCCACAGGGAAATGCAAATCAAAACCACTGTGAGATGCCACCTCATACGTGTTACAATGGTTATCATCACAAAGACAAGAAATAACAAGTGCTGAAGTGAGATGTGGGGAATAGGGATCCCTGTACACTGTTGGTGGGATGGAAATTGTTGCAGCCATTGGAGGAAACAGTATGGAGTTTCCACAAAAATATTAAAAATAGAGGTGCCATACGATCTAGTAATACTACTTCTGGATCCAGAAAGTTTCCTTTAAATTTTTTTTAAATTTATTTTTCATGAGAGACAGAGAGAGAGAGAGAGAGACAGGCAGAAGGAGAAGCAGGCCCCATGCGGGGAGCCCGACATGGGACTCGATCCCGGGACCCCGGGGTCACACCCTGGGCCGAAGGCAGGGCTCAACTTCTGGGCCACCCATGTGTCCCAAGCTTTCCAGTCTTTAAGGCTTTTGGGAGTTTATGACACCTTCCAGGAAAAAAAAAAAAAAAGTCATCACTACACATTTCTTTGAAGGTGTTATGTGTGTACAGCAATATATCAGAGAATAAGTTTGTGAAATACCTACAGGATCCTATTTAGAAAAGCTCTTCTTTCTGGTTTACCTCTTAACTCAGACAAATGAAATCTGAAACCACCGCTCAGGTGATACTGACTGCCCCCCGCCCGCCCCGCCCCGGCCCTGCAGACCCCTGCCAGCTCAGACCACCTAGTAGTTTTGAGCTAAATTCCTGTGCAGATGTACTGTGTAGTACTACCTAGAGGTAGTTCACCTCTGGAATGACCTCCAATCACCTTTACTTCATTATAATACTAAAATCTCCACCCAAGGAGGAGCCTCAGCCTCATTTACATAACATCCAAAGTATATATTGGCATGTTTCCTTGAGGTGCGTGCTGGAACTTATGCCCACCTCTACATATGATGCCAAGGCTTCCCTATCTAAATACTCATCCTAACCTAAGCAGAAGGAACCCATTCACCCTCTCTGGGGGAGTCAGGGCTTTGGAAACCATTCCCCATGATTTATTTGATGAAAATAAAAGTTTTCTTTGTGTGACAACTCAAGGAAACAAAGGGTGCGTGTGTATGTCTGTGTACGTGTATGTGTGGAGAGAGAGATTATAAGGACTTTTCACACCCACTAGTGAAAGTTACCTACGGCTTTAGACTCAACACTAGACACATAGTAACCTTGCACAGACTCATCACCAGCTCCCACAATTGCTATCATGGGTTCTTTATTCCATACTATTCATAACAGCTCCCCTACTCTGATCAATCTTGAAAGACAGCACTTTGATATCAGGATGCCAGGAAGTACCACAAAAAGACTGACGTGGGTGCTCAGGCTTTGGCACAGAGTGGTGAGGCGGGGAGAAGGGTGAGCCGGCAAGGCATCAGGGAGACTGTTGATGAAAGCCAAAAGGACGCCTTGGAGAGTATTAGCAAAGCCCTTAAACACCTTTATAAAGACACCAGTAAGGGCTTATGGGAAAGTGATGAAAATGGTATTGGAACCCTAGAAGAAAGAGTACGCTTCTTACATGGCGACACGACGTCTAGAAAAACTATTTCCCTTAATCATGTAGAAAATATCAACTACACTAGTGCACTTGATGATAGGGTTAAGATTTCCAGGCAAAATGCTGGTTTGTTTCTGTTTTTGTTTTTGTTTTCCAAACTATAATGAAATGGGAAAGGGAAGACAAACGAAACAATAACTCTTTTTTTTTTTTAGTGGAATTATGAGAAAATATAAAGGATCTAACAGTCTTTTCAACCAGCAAAATGTTCTTGAGTTAAGAAATGGAGGTGGGCGGGGGGTGGGGGGTCACTGGGTGACGGGCACTGAGGGGGGCACTTGATAGGATGAGCACTGGGTGTTATGCTATATGATGGCAAAATGAACACCAATAAAAAATGAATTTATTAAAAAAAAATAAATAAAAAAGAAATGGCTTTGAGCAAAAATCAAATGTGGAGTGGGGCTATAAAATTCTTACAAAGAACTCACAAAGATCTAAGGTAGCACCTTGCAGTCCATTTCAAACCAACAAAGGTTTGTTTAAGATCTCAAAGGAATGTCAGATCTACTCCATTAAACAGCTGAGCTTTAAAAAAAAAACAAAAAAAAACTAGGGCATGACGTCATAGTATACTCACAGGAAATACAATGACGGGGACTTATCTCAAAAGGATTGTCAATATACTTTTTGTCTAAATCCATGGATGATAAACTGATACCCATATTTTTATTATATCCATAATTTTAATCCCATAATGTTTTATAGGATTTGTATCAGATTACAGTGAAAGAGAGAGAAACAGTATAAAATTAAAAAAAAATACTCTTGGATCTGTGTTTGTTTGGAGTTTTTTTCCAGCAGGTAGTAGGCTGAGAAACTCCATTAGAAACCCAAGTCATTAAAAAAAAAAAAGAAAGAAACCCAAGTCATTCATTACGAAGAAAGGACGACTAAGAGAGTAGAGTCAATGTTCCGATAGGCACGAACGGGAGCTACAGAAAAGCATGTTCTGTAAGGAGATTGAGCTCTAACTAAGGAACTGAGAACTTGCCCAGGACTTGATCCCACAATTGCTGTGGCTCCATACCTGTTTTGTGCCTCTTATTTCTCTAAGTTCTGAAAAGTATATGGTGTGTATCCTATGTCTACGTCTTGTCGTCTGTCAGGTGTGGGCACACATCATGCCTCTTTAGTCTGAGTCTTTAGATTTAAAACAAGAAGAGTATTCAAAGAGCCACACCTGAGGCATCTATATTTGTGGAGACTTCTACAAGCCTAGATGGGATTTAAATAATATTTTGGAACTCAAGCCCAAGCCTCGTGCAATGAAAGATAAAATTCTTGTGTGTTGCTGAAGGAAGAAAGTGCATTTTACGTGTGGTAGGAATGCGATGGCCAGCAGGCAGACCACAGATTTATTTTCCAAGGATGGGGGCCACGGTATTGTCCATCTAATGTACTCTTCTAGAAACTTGTCATTCTGTCATCCAAGGAGGCGTATGATTTCCTTCTTGAATCTAGGCAGGATTGACTCCCTTGTAAGCGATGGATTGTGGCAGACATAATGTGGGACTTCTGAGGCTAGGTCAGTGGAAAGCCTGACCACCCTGGGAGACACGAGGAGGCCACAGTCAGGTCAACAGCCCCAGTTAAGGTCCTAGTCAACACCACGTCATCCACAGAACATCTGTGTGAAGGAGCCTGCAAAGTATTTCAGAACCAGTCATAACGTCGCCTCAATATATTTAAGGTTTTCCAACGAGGGATCTAGAAATCATGGAACATTTCCACTGTGCCCTGTCTGAATTTTTGACCCATAGAGTCTAAAAACTTAATGAAATGGAAATTTTATGCCACTGTTGTTTGAATATTGTTTTTAAAGTCAGTAACACTAGCTAGAACGGTGTGTCAACTAACTTTCCATTAGAAATAAGGGTTATTAGGGACGTCTGGGTGGCTCAGGGGTTGAGCATCTGCCTTTAGGCTCAGGTCATGACCCCGGGTCCTGGGATCGAGTTCTGCATTGGGCTCCCTGTGGGAAGCCTGCTTGTCCCTCTGCCTGTATCTCTGCCTCTGTGTGTGTGTGTGTCTCTAGGGAATAAATAAATAAAATCTTTAAAAAAAGATAAGGGTAATTACCATAAAATAGAATACTAAACAGAAACAAATGAACCAAATAATATTTCAAATAAATACACAATTACTATACTAAAAGACGTAAAAAGAACTAACTCAAGTAACATACCTGCCCAAAGTCAAAAAGGAACCAAAAAGAAGTATTGACGTCTAAATAGTAGGTATCTTTTTCACAGTGTGGATTAACATTTCCGAACTACTTTGTATTTCTATAAGATTAATTAAATGATTAATATATTGGATGACAGAGGCAATTTCTCAGTTTTAAAGAAAGAAATTACAAATATGATAGGTGGAAGCTAGTATCAGTCATGAGGTGTTACATTGGAATTGGAAGTATCAGAGTGAACTCATTTTTCAATATGTGAATGACAGATGGATGATAGATGGATTAAAATTTCATATGTACAATATTGGTTTGTAGATGTACATGTGTGAGTTTTGTAAAGAGAGAACAAAAGAAAAAGGAAGAGGAGGAGAAGAGGAAGGAGGAGGAGAAGAAGGAGGAGAAAAGAAAGAAAAAGAAAAGAAAGAAAGAAAGAAAGAAAGAAAGAAAGAAAGAAAGAAGGAAAGAAAGAAAGAGAGAGGAAAGAAAGAAAGAGAGAGGAAAGAAGAAGAAAGAAAGAAGAAAGAAAGAAAGAAAGAAAGAAAGAAAGAAAGAAGAAGAAAGAAAGAAAGAAAGAAAGAAAGAAAGAAAGAAAGAAAGAAAGAGAGAAAGAAAGAAAAGAAGAAAGAGAGAGGAAGAAAGAAAGAAAGAAAGAAGAAAAAAGAAGAAAGAAAGAAAGAAAAAGAAAGAGAAGAAAGAAGAAAAGAAAAAGAAAGAAAGAAAGAAAGAAAGAAAGAAAAAGAAAGAAAGAAAGAAAGAAAAGAAGAAAAAGAAAAGAAAGAAAGAAAGAAAGAAAGAGAAAGAAAGAAAGAAAGAAAGAAAGAAAGAAAGAAAGAAAGAAAGAAAGAAAGAAAGAAAGAAAGAAGAAAGAAAGGAAGGAAGGAAGGAAGGAAGGAAGGAAGGAAGGAAGGAAGGAAGGAAGGAAGGAAGGAAGGAAGGAGAGGAAGGTGATTTCCTAACCTGTCTGCCCTAAAAGCAGTGGAACCCTAGTAGTCATAGGTATAGATCTTGGCTCCTAAAAACCATTTTCCACTCAAAAAAACCAAGTGTCTTTGGAGAAATGACCGATTATAGGTCTGAGCAGAGCCAGTGCAAGATGATTCTCACTTTGTGAGTTAAAGTACAGGCGCTCTCAGAAAATGACGGCACGTTGTCCAAAGGGTACAGAAACCAGCTCCGAGGGGCTCCCACGGCCACATTGAAGTAAACGAAGTGTGGGTAAAATGACCCGTGAGGCCTTACTGATATAAATAAATGACAAAATGTATTTAAAAAGAAGGGCGGAGGAGCTCTTCCTTACTGTGTGAAATTCCAACTAATAAATGTAGAACAAATTATGGAGTTAGAAAATGAGTTTGGCTACATTAATACTTATTTCAGGAAAGAATCATCGATGAAGGCTGAGCCTAAAGGATAAATGTCGGTGTGAGGAATAGGCTATTCACGCGGTTTTAGACTCATGTCTCCACAAATTACTTATTGATTACAATGGAAACAATAATAATTTGGCAGTGAAGAAATCTGGCAAAAACTACCAAGTAACCTAATTCAACATCACAAGTAATGGGACAGATGGAAACCGCGCACCTCCTGACAGGCAGTGTGGAGGAAACAGTATCAAGGGATCCTATATTCCTGATAAAAGTGTTTAACTTTGGTATAATAATGAAAAACCCTCAGAAAAACACATACCAACAAGTACTTGGGAAATAGATCAGCCTGTATCTTCAAAGTGTCCGGATCAAAAAACCCAAAGAAAAGCTTGAGAGATTTTTCAGGTTAAAGGAGACCAAAAAGACATTACAATTGAAAGCAATGTACATTGGATGAGATCCTGAGTCAAAAACAAAAACAACCATAAAAGGCCTTAATGGGACAATTGGCAAAATCTTAATATAAGCTGCAGATTAAATAACAGCATTGTACAGCACTACATCCCCTGGCTTAGATACCTGTATTATGGTTCTGAAAGAAAAATTTTCTTTGTCCTTAGGTAATACTGGGTAAAATATCTACTTAATGCCTGCAACTTGTCTTCAGAGGACTCCATTTTTTTACAGCCAATTTATTTACTCTTTATTTATTCATATAATACAAGTTTGCACGTGCTTATGTGTGTGGAGGTGTACAAAATAGAGAAATCGAGAGAATGTGAGAGAGAAAACGAAAAAAGAATGAGAGTGAGCACAAGAGAGCAGACTATAAAGCAAATGGGAGAAAATATTAATGAATCGTTTAGCTGAGCAGGGGTGATTGGGATTTATTTGTACTATTCTTATCCCTTTTCTGTAGGTTTGAAATTATAAAATAAAATCACCCCCAATTAGAACAAACAAAAAGATGCCAGTGACAACCTGGAATTTTCTGGTCAGTCAGACCAAACGCATTGCAAACTCAAAAGAACAGATTCTTTTATAGGCTTAATTATTATAGGACAATTGCCTTTACCTTCCCCTAAACTGTGATAATCATAAGCTTAATATGTTCCCCAAAATTCTGTTTTACTATGGAATTCTGTAGTCACTTTATGAACAAGTAATCAAGTTTAAAACTAAGGAATACAATAAAAGCTATGCCTGTTTTAAAAAATATTCTGCACGGGTCCTTAAATTACTAAACAAAACTTGTCCACATTATAAATGTATTCATATTAACAAGACATTATTTATGCTCGCTGATATACTACAAGAGCGTAAATTCTAATTCACAAAGCACATGTCATTATACAGTTTTTCATTTTCTCTAAAAATTTAACTGCCAGCAGTTATTTTTATGTATTCAATTATCTAAGTCCCTTTGAAATACAATATTGACAGTGAAATGTTGAAAATTGCTAATTAAACATTGCATCATTCAGAAATAAAAGATTTTGAGAATTATAGAATATAAATTTTACAACATTCTTCTAAGTAAGACAAACTAATTTGTATAGTCTTATTAAAGATGAATATTGGGATAATTTACTACAGATACAAAGAACATCTGCAGAAACACAAACTATAATGAGAAATTAATACTATCACATGAAATTTGTATTAGCCAGAGAGCATACTTAATGTTTTATTTAATGAAGAGGACTTACACTAGAATTCTAAAATAGTTATAATCGTTTTATGGATATTATACAAAATAACTTTTGAAACTTAAAATACTTTCAACAATAATAAAATTTATATTTCTTATTTCTCGATAGGTCAAATCTCCTATTTATTTTCAAATTTTTTCTTGTTGATCCTCAATCTACCCCGCAGGAAAAACCTATTGACATATAGCCAAGTCCTGAGAATGAGCAGGTGCCTATAAACTGAAAAGAGAAAAATGTCCCCCCAGGGCTATAGATCTGGCGTATTTAGGGAATGAATGGCTCATTGTGGACAAGACATAAAGTGGGAGAAAGGAGGGAAAATTGGATCGTGACTGGGGACAAAGCTGGAGTGATGGGTTAGTGTCAGATTCTAAGTGACCTCATTACATCGAGAGAGAAAAAATTCAGATTTCTTCTTACAGGCGAGAAAAACATTCACCACTTTAAAAACTGATTTTTTTTTTTTTTTGGTTAGAAAAATATCTTTAGAAAGAAAAACCTGGCAGTCATATGAAAATGGAAGGTATGTATTAGTCATAAAAAGGAATTTAGTAATAAGATCAATTAGGAGATTTTTTTTTTTTATTGAAGTATAGATGACACACAACGCTACCTTAGTTTCACGTGTACGAAAGAGATTTGACAACTATTTACGTCATGCGACGCTCTCCACAAGAGTAGCTACCATGCGGTCTGCTGCCCTAGAGGAGGCTGTTTTAATAGGTCAAGTAAGTGATGTCAAGGTCATAAACTACATGACAACACTAAAGGAGGCAGAATCTTTAGTTTGGGGTGATTTATTTTCTTTTTTTCTTTCTTTTTTCTTTTTTTTTTTTTTTTGGATGTTTTGTGCATCACACTGATTTCTGGCTTTGGAGACCAGGTAAATAGCAGGACTAACCACGTGTCCGAAATGAGTAGTTTGCTCTGTGCGCGGGTGACACTGGTTCCTCAGCACAGTAGACAGTCAGGAACACACCGTCTTCATGCCTCCTCCGGCCGAAACCAAAGCAAGAAAATCGAACTAGCTCAGCCAACCATCTAATTTATATGGACAAAGCCAAAAAGACAAGGTGCTTCGTCTCTGACCTAGTTTTGGGAGCTCTGCACACGCGTGGCCATGCAAAGTGCTAGAGGCAATGCTCTGTGGCCGGTGGGCTACGACGGCCCAGGCTACACACAAGCTGCTCCCAGAACAAAGGGGCTGAGCTACTTTCTGAAAATAGCACCAGTCAGTGTGCCTCGATGCGTTCATTCTGGTAACAGACGGATACTGAGCCTCTACCACACAACACAGAATATTCCAAAAAGCGTGTCAAGCCATAAAGAAAACAGAGGGGGGGAAACCCGACTGCACGGAGTCGACGGCCTAATGGATGACCTTATCCATGTATGGGATCAACTTACTCTGAGCAACGATTTGTGTATATGTTGGTGATGGGAACTTGAGAAAGATACAAATCTAGGTTATAAGTAAGGAACATACATGCAAAAAAGGCTTAATTTGGTTAAAACAAAATAACGTCAATTTGATCGTAATGAAACCTGTCTGGATGGTGTGAGTATATTTTTAGTAAATGTGTGTGTTTCTTGTGTTTAAGGGAAGCTGGAGACTGGGGATTTGTAGCTGTGCAGTGCAAAAAAGTGTGCAAAGGACGGGGTTCTATGATCTAAAGCATCCACAGTCACTGTGTAGGAAGAAATATCTTAAATTTCACTTTGTCAAATTTAATAAAATATTCTTTTTTTAAAGATTTTATTTATTTATTCATGAGAGACACAGAGAGACAGAGAGAGAGAGAGAGAGAGAGGCAGAGACACAGGCAGAGGGAGAAGCAGGCTCCCTGCAGGAGCCTGGCGGGACTCGATCCCGGGCCCCTGGGTCATGCCTTGAGCTGAAGGGAGATGCTCACCCCCTGAGCCCCCCAGGTGCCCAATAAAATATCCTTCAAAGCCATCTAACTCACCTCATTCTACTTATTGCTCCAAAGCATGTTTTTAACATGATTGTCTGACCAGAAAGTCTCAGGAGGAGGCTGTGCGCCGTGCAATGACCGCTGGTGGATTCTGCGTGTATCAGTCCTTGGCGTTCTGACTCCTGAGTCTATCTTCAGCCAATCTAACTGATCAGGTTGTGTTAACTTTGCCAGAGTGGCTAAATCTGTAAGTCAGTTTTATGGATCTTTGGAAAAGTCTAGGTCCAAGCAAGATATCGCGCCATAACCAGCTAAGTTTTACAAGAAAAAGCATCCGTGTTGTTAAAGCTCCTACTGGGTGCCCACCGTAGCGTAGCGCTCGAGGTTCACCATCAGTTATGTCTGGACAGACATGCGCAGCCAACCTCCTGACACCTGTCTACTTCCACACCTTATGATTGGGGCATCATCTGTAAGACATTAATCTAGACTATTTCCCTAGGCAGTCCCTACACCCCACGGCCTCTTACTCAACCCAGGGGGCAAAGACATTCAATACTTCAGGAGACGGGAAGCAGAAAAATGCAGAAATCAAATCTGATTCTTAACTTTCCCATAAGACACATAAAACCAAATATTTAGAAAAATCCACCATGTACACCATCATGTGGGATCTTAGGACCTTGATGAGACTGAGATTTCCTGAGCATTAGGAAGGCGAATATAAGAGCCAGACTAGAGAGTCTAGCAGACCCCTGGCAAGTTGAGTTTTACCCTCGTATCAAGACTGGGAATGTGGCTAAAAATGAGGATAAGAGCGTCGCCAAGCAGCGCAGGGAATCCAAGAGTAGAGGGCATTTGTCCTATGATAAAGCTTGTTGAGCCAGTAAGATCCAAGTCTTTCCCTCAACAACCATGGTATAAAGGGAAAAATAAAAAATAATAAATAAATAAATAAATAAATAAATAAATAATAAATAAATCGTTTGTGTCCATACTGTGTCAACAATGTCTTGGAGAATTCCCAACACTAAGCGACTGAGACCAGCACAGCAAAGGCCCAGCTCGTGGTTAGAAATAATGAGTTCTGGTGCCTCACCCGTTTGGGTCAACCTAAGGCAAGGACGAACCACGTACAACCAAGTCCAAAGATGAACCAGCAGAAGAAGCGGGTGTCAATGGTTAACTCCAAGGACATGCTCCATCTCAACATCTTTGCTTTTAGAAAGCCTTCTTGACCTCCAAAATTTAGGCACAGTCTCTGGATACGAGGAGATAAACTTTTCGTACATGGACACACTGTTTCATTGTTTTTAGTTTTAATTCCAGCATAGTTAACAGGCAGCGTCATATCAGTTTCAGGCGTACGACATAGTGATTCAATAGATCTATACCTCATTAGTCAGTGCTCATCTCAGTTAGTGTACTTTAACCCTCCTCCCCTATTTCACCCATTTCCCCACTCACCTCCCCTCTGGTATGCTTTCTTTTAAACAAGTATCTTTAGTTAAAATTATTTTTTTTAACAAGAGCACTTTTTTTTTTTTTTTACTTCAAGTACACTTCAGAACACATGGTTCTAAAAGACACATATAAGATATTCCATCCAATAAAAACAGAATACATTTTTTTTCCAAGTGCCCACAAAAGGCACATAAAAGGACACATAATACTGATACTAATTTTTTATATTTATGGGAACATGGAAAAGGAAACGACATCTAATTATCAGAAGACAATAATAATGTTCTTGAACAATTTGGTGCCTGTTAGATTATCCTATATGCACTGGATGTTATCATCTATGAATTCTAAGTAGAACGATCTTAATTTAGATAATCAGATATGAGAAATAAAGGTTCACTTTTCAAATCCATTTACACACTGATCAAAAATCTGTTTTCAGGAAAAATAAGTATTTTATTAATGAATTATCTTATAAACTCTAAATGATCATTTCTATAACACACCATGCCACGCTCTAAGCTAACATCAGAGTTAGAAGCCATCATGTAGTCAAAGACTATGCCTAGTTAACACAGGAAGACAGCTGGATAATAAGAGATAATGCTTATAAGTGAGTGACATAATGTTCTATAGGATTTAGTCTTAATTTGAAATTTTTTTAAGTATGAAATAATAAAGAAAAAATAACTTGCGGCATAGCATAGCGAGGGGTATACAGAATTTAATGACAAACAAGAAAAGGAAACTCTCATTAAAGACACAGGAGCTGGGACACCCAGTGGCTCAATGGTTGAGCATCTGCCTTTGGCTCAGGTCGTGATCCTGGGGCCCTGGGATCGAGTCCCACAGCCTGCATCCCCCTCCACCTGTGTCTCTGCGTCTCTCTGTGTGTTTCTCATGAATAAATAAATAAAATTGAAAAAAAAAAAAAAGACACAGGAGCTAAATTTTGTGGGCTGAGGCTTTACAAAAGGAGATGGTCCAGGGTTGTTAAACACCGTCATGGCCTCGGAGACTACTCAGGCCAGAAGCATCAGTTGAGCTTCACCACTGGTTGAGTTCAGAAAGCAGAAATCATGGATTAAGGTCAAAAACTCTCTACCAGGCTGTTCCGATGCCCGTTTTAAGTTGCTACCCTAGATGTGGTTGGTCTGTTTCCCTTTCCTGAGCCTTGACTATTGGCTCTTTGCAGGCTCTGAAACCTCACAAATTATGCCACAGAGTCAGCAGTTCCAAACACAAAGGAGTCTGCCTTGTGTGTGCTCAGGGATCAGGGGGAAATTCCTTGATTAAAGCAACTTCAGAGAATCAATTGAGACTTTATTTCATTTCAGGGCTGCAATGTGGATTGGTGCAATCATGATATTTTCATGCCAAAGAATCCTTTCATGAAATCCTGTTCTATCGATCTGGGTTATATTGGCTTTTTTTTTTTTTTTTTTTTTTTTTTTTTTGGCCACAACTAGTCAGCCATATCCAACCACCAACTTATTAGAACAAATAAAAATAGTGAAAGCAGTTTGGCTTTAGTAATCTGACTGAAAGTTATCCTCTTAGTTAGGGGGAGATAAAGTCTATAGATTTAGTTGGGAGTGAGATTGATCACGATATTTAAAAAAATAACTTGCCCTACATTGTTTTCCATTCCACATAATTTTGGAGCTCTTGAACAAAGAATACTTTAAATGCAATTTAAACACACAATTAACATATAAGAAAGTATTTTTGTACTGTTCTTAAGAGATTAAAATTTAAATTTTACAGTGTAATTTTGGCTAAAATACACAAAAGTTCTATTTATTTGATACAGCTTGACCAAAAAAGAAAAAGCCTAAAAATTATATCCCAGTTATTTTTATGATATAATTACCAAAAATTCCTCTACAATCTTTTCTTTTTTTTTTTTTTTTTGCTTTAGATCATGTATTTTACTAGAATAGACAATAAAAGGAAACTAAATTTTTTTCATGTTAAATTGACACTTGAATGTCATATTAAATTGACCACCTTATATCACAACCACAAAATGGAGATTCCAATGATTAATACAATCTTTCTGTGGATCTTTTCCCTTAGAAAAATCCATAAGCTAGGAGAAGTGTGTGCGTATGTATATGTGTAATTTAGCTTCTAAAACCTCATCGTAAAATAAATAAATAAATAAATATTAAAAAAATTAAAAAATTAAAACCTCATCGTGTGATCTTAGATCAATCAGCAGGTATATTCTGTAGGAATTCTCTTTTATTGACCTAAATATTATTTCAGAAGTCATCATTCAACTTATCCTTAAGCAAACCAGGAGTCATTTTAAATTAGTTTCTAAGAGTATAACTAAACACTTTGAAAAATCACGTGTTTCCCTTAAGGAACAGGTACATGTTTCACATGTTGGTCAGTCAAATGCATGGCAAAGAAATAAATGCTCATTTCATTATTGGTGTATATGAAATAAAATAAATTTAGTCTAAGTGTTTTTGCTAGAAGATAAGGACCTTCTGGACACTACTATTACAATATCCCTTGTAAGTCTGTGGAATCAAAATAAAAATTCTTCACAGACTATTCAAGGCTCTAAAGGCAGAGTCATTAGTCAGCATCAGCATCTCTCCCCTTTAAACGACAATCACTAGGACATGGACCGCAACGGCCCCCTCTGGCGGCACAGTGGGATGCCTCAGGGATCCATACACACACCTGTGCCCCTGAGGGTGGGTGGGTTAGACCTAGTGGAGGTGGTGGAACCAGGGCGGCACCAGTGCTAGGACCCATGACTGGCAGCTCCTAAAGGACAGCATCTGAGTCCCAGCGACACCCACGACTCAGAAACCCCGGCAGCACTGAGGACTCTGGCAACCCCAGCAACAAGAGCGCCGGTGCCAGTCTCTCCGGCAGAGGGAGTGGAGGCCATACAGTGTGTACTTCCAAATTTAGCTGCAAGGCAGTGCAGGTAAGAGAAACAAAAACTTATGCTCTATCACCACCTGCTGGAAAGCAAAATAATGGCTCTGACTGCCAACCTGTTAAAATCAAAGTAAACAAAGCTTTACATAAATAGGAAAGGTGGTCAGTATTTCAAACATGCTGGCAGAAGCATACTTCATTGAACACCATTAAAAAATCATGTTAAGACAGGATAACAAAGAGAGAATTAAAATTCTCCAGCAACCAAATCAAAGTCACACAAGTTTGGGATCTGATGAAGAATTCAAGGGGCACCTGATTGGCTCAGTTGGTTAAGCAACTACTCCTGATTTCAGCTCAGGTCATGACCTCAGGGTCAGAGGATTCAGCCCCATGTGGAGCTCCATGTCCACCCAGACTCTGCTTGTCCCTTTCCCTCTGATCCTCCCCACACTATGCTCACTCTCTCTTTTTCTAAAAATAAAATATTTTTTAAAAAGAATTCTAAATAGCAGTTATGAAGAAATTCAATGAGCTAAAATAAAATTCAGAAAGATGATTAATTGCAACCAGGAATAAAATTAATGAACATGAAGAGTACTTTACCAAAGAGACTGAAATTCTAAAAAAAGAATCAAACAGAAATTCTGGACCTGAAGAACTCAATAAATGAGGTGGAGAATGCATTTCTAAAGCACTGGTAATAGAACAGATTGGATAGAAATTTAGTAATTATTTGGGTAGAAGTGGAGAGGAAACCAAGCTTCTTAAAAAGTTAACACCCTATAATATCTATCAGATTTCATTAGAAGAGCCAGCGTAAGAATAATGGATATACCAAGAAGTGGAGAAAAGGAGAAGGGGGCAGAGAATTTACTTAAAGAAATAATAACTGAGAACTCCCTGAACCTGGGAAAAAAGTAGGCATACAACTCCACAAAGCTAACAGATCACCTTACTATCTCAATGCAAAAAGACTCTCCAAGACACCATAATAAAGCTGTCAAAATTCAATGATAAAGAAATAATCCTAATGGCAGCCAGGTTAAAAAAAAAAAAAGAAAGAAAGAAAGAAAGAAAGAAAGAAAGAAAGAAAGAAAGAAAGAAAGAAAATAACTCACACACACACACACACACACACACACACACACACAAACTCCATTAGAAAATAAGCATATTTCTCAGCAGAAACTCTGTACGCCAAGAGATAAAGGGACATATTCAAAATACTAAAAGATAAAAAATTGCTAGCCAAGAATACTTTATCATCAAAGTCATCCTATGGATATAAAGAAAATATAAAGGCTTTCCCAGACAAACAAAAGTCAAGGAACTTCACTACCACTAGACCTTTCTTACAAGAATTATTGAAAGTTCTTCCACTTGATACAAACAAACAAACAAACAAAAACAATAAAACAGAAGCATACAAAACTGAGTAAGGTGCTAGACAGACAGAATAAAAAATTGCAACTCTACTTTAGAATGGAGTGTTAAACATTTAAATTATAGCATATATGTTAAAGGGAAAAGGCATTAAAAAACAATCACTACAATTTGGCAACAAACAGCACAAAAAGGGACAATTTATGACAACAAAAGTATAATAGTGGAGGAGAAAATGATGAAAATTGTATAAACAAAGGAAGGTAAGTTGCTATCAGCAAATCCTGTTTTTATGGTTGAGACATTTTATACAAACCTCATGGTAACCACAAAACAAAAGTCCAGAGCAAAGACTCAAAATTTTAAAAAGCAGAAATTAGGAAATCATAATAGAAACAACCAACTTGAAAAGGTAGACAGAAACAGACACACACGCACAAAAACAAAAATATAGAAATACCACAAAATAATAGATAAAATGTCAGTAGTAAGTCCTTTTGCAATCATTCTAAATGTAAATATATTGAACTCACCAATCAATAGGCACAGAGTGTCTGGATAAATTAAAAAAGAAGACTCAACTATATGCTGCCTTTGGGAGACTCATTTTTTAAGCTCCAAATGCAAACATATGCTCAAAGTGAATCGTTAGATTATACTCCATGCAAATAATTTTTACAAAGTGGGTGCATTCCTGCTTACATCAGGCAAAACAAACTTGAAGCCAACAATTGTAACAAGAGACAAAGGTCATTATAGAATGATAAGGGGTCAATATGTCAAGAAACATAACACTCATAATTGTATATGCTTCCAACATCTCAGCACTAAAATATATTAAGCAAACTAACAGATCTTAAAAGAGAATTAAACAATATAATAGTAGGGGACTCTAATATCTACCAGCAATAGCTAAATGGTCCAGACAGAAAATAAAGAATCATTAAAATTGAACTATATGTTAGGACAAATGGACCTAACGACATATACAGAACATTTCATCCAACAGCAGCAGATACACACTCTACTTAAGTACACATGGGACATTCTCCAGGATAGATCATATGATAGACTAAAAACCTAATCTTAGCAACTTAAGAAGCTTTAATTTATACCAACTATATTCTCTGATCATAATGGAATGAAAAGAGGAAAGTAAGTAAAGCTTCAAAAATGGGGAATTAAACAACACACTTCTAAACCAAGAAGTCAAAGAAGAAATTAAAAGAAAAATAAAAATTATCCTTAAACAAATGAAAATGAAAATACAAAATATCTAACTTTGTGAGATGCAGCAAAAGCAGTTCTGAGAGGAAGGTTTATAGCAATAAATATATATTAAGAAATTAGAAAGACTTAAAATCAATGAATCAATGAAACCAATTTCATACCTCAGAGAACTAGAAAAAAACATGAACAAATTAAACTCAATGTTAAAAGAAGGAAATAATAAAAATCAGAGCAAAATAAACAAAATAGAGACCAGGAAAACAGTGGAAAGGAGCAATGAAACTACAGACTGGTTCTTTGGAAAGATAAGCAAAATTGATAAATTTTTAGCATGACTAAGAAAAAGAAAGAAAGAAATCAATAAAAGTAGAAATGAAATAAGAGACATTACAACTGACCTGACCGAAACAAAGAGAATTATGATGCTACTATGAACAATTATATGCCAAAAAATTACATAACTTAGAAGAAATGTATATATTTCTAAAAACACACAAGCTACCAAGACTGAATCAGGAAGAAATAGAAAATCTGAAGAACAGTCATGAGTCACGGTCAATGGAGTCCGTTATTTAAAAACTCCCAACACAGAAAATGCCATGGCCAGATGGCTTCACTGGTGAATTAAACCAAACATTTAAAGAATTAACAATCCTCCTCAAACTCTTCCAAAATATCAAGAAAGAAGAAACAGTTCTCAGCTCATTCTATGAAGTCAGCATTACCTTGATACCAAAACCAGATAAGGATATTCACAAGAAAAGAAAATTAAAGGCCAAATTCCTGATGAATATAGATGAAAGTCTTCTCAATAAAACATTAGGAAACCACATTCAAGAACACATTAAAAGGATTATACACCGTGACCAAGTAAGATTTATTCCTGTGATGCCAGAATGGTTCAACATACGCAAATCGATAAATGTAATTCATCACATTACTAAAAAAGAAAGATAAAAATCACATAGTTGTCTCAATAGATGCAGAAAAAGCATTTGACAAAATACAACATCCTTTCATGACAAAAACTCTTAACAGATTGGGTACAGAAGGAACATATCTCAACATAATAAAGGGCACATATGATACACCCATTGCTAATCAATGGTGAAAAATTGAAAGGGTTTTCTCTGCAATCGGATATAAGACAAGGTTGCCCACTTTCACCACTCCTATTCAACTTAATGCTGGAATTCCTAGCTAGAGCAATTAGGCAAGACAAAAAAAATAAATAAATAAGGTCTCCAAATTGGGAAGGAAGAAGTAAAATCGTCACTATTTTCTGATGGTATGACCTTATATGTAGACAATCCCAAAGAGTCAATCAAAAAAGCTGTTGGAATTAATAATTTCAGCAAAGTGACAGGTTAAAAAATCAACTTAGAGAAATCAGTGGCATCCTATCACAGTAATGATAAAGCATTGGAAATAGAAATAAATCATCGCATTCACAGTATTATCAAAAACAGTAAAGTATTTAGGAATAAATTTAGACAAGGAAGCAAAAGATGTGTACAATGAAAACTTTAAGACTTTGCTGAAATAAATCAAAGAAGACACAAATAGAAAGACATCCTGTACTCCTAGATTGGAAAAATAAATATTGTGAAAATGGTCATACCACCATAGCCATCTATAGATTCACACAATCCCCCCACACACAAAAATACCAATGCCATTGTTCACAGAACTAGAAGAAACAATCCTAAAATTCATGTGGAACCACAAAAGATTTCAAATGGCCAAAGCAATCTTAAAACAAAAGAGCAAAGGTATCACCCTTCCTGATTTTAAACTATATTATAAAGCTACAGTAATAAAAATAGTATGGTACTGGGACGCCTGGGTGGCTCAGTGGTCGAGCATTTGCCTTTGGCTCAGGCCCTGATCCTGGGGTCCTGAGATCGAGTCCTGCATCAGGCTCCCTACCTGATGTGTCTCTCTGTGTCTCTCATGAATAAATAAATAAAATCTTAAAAAAAAAAAAAACAGTATGGTACTGGCACAAAAACAGACACACATTCAGACCAACAGAACAGAATAGAGAGACCAGAATTAAATCCCAGCATTTACGGTCAAATAATGTTTGACGAGGGATCCAAGAACATCCAACGGTGGACGGTTAGTCTTTTGAACAAGTGTTGGCTAGGAAAACTGGAGAAAGACATGAAGAACAAAAATGGAGGCCTCCTATGTCACACCATTCACAAAAATAATTCGTAAGAGATCAAAGATTTAAACCTAAGACCCAATATCATAAAACTCATAGAAGGAAACATAGGAAAGAATCTCATCGGTATTGGTCTTAGCAATGATTTTTGGACAAGGCACCAAAAGCACAAAGAACAAAAGCAAAATTAACAAAAGGGACTATCTCAAACTCGAAAGCTTATGCAGAACAAAAGAAACAGTCAACAAAATGAAATGGCAGCCTAGAGAATGGAAGGTCATTTTTGCAAACCGTATATATCAGATAAGTAGTTAATACTCAAAATGTAAAGAATTAACACAACCTAATAACAAGACACCCAATAGGAAATGGGGCAAAGAACTAAATAGACATTTTTCCAGAAAGGATTATCAAAACCGCCAACAGGTACATTGAGTCCAACCGCTACGGAAAACAATAGGCAGTTTCCTGGAAACATTAAGAATAGATCAACCCTACAGTGTGGTAATTCCATTTCTGGGTTTATACCCAAAGGAGATGAAAACAAGACTGCAATGAGATATGTAGAGCCATCTCATCACACGTTACTCACAGCAACCAGAGAGGGAGGACCCAAATACCCATCAACACACAAAGGGATTTAAAAAAACGTCTCACATATGAACGTGGAATATTACTCAACTACAAGGAAGGGAGTTATTCAACCATTTGTGGCCGAATGGATGGACCTTGAGCACAGTGAGCTCCGTGAGATAAGTCAGAGGATCTGTGGAGAAAAAAAGCCAGGAGTTACATGGAGGTTATCGGAGGATTCCGAGGAGGGGGCACGATTGATGGTGATGAAGGGTGAAACCTGTGATGGGCAGTAAATAGGTCACAGAGGTTTAGTGGAGAGTAAGATAAATATGATCAATAATACTGTATTCTAGGGGTGCCTGGGGGGCTCAGGGCGTGGCCCCGGGTCCTGGATCCAGTCCTGCATTGGGCTCCCTGCATGGAGCCTGCTTCCCCCTCTGCCTGGGTCTCTGCCTCTCTCTCTGTATCTCTCATGAATAAATAAATAAAATCTTAAAAAAAAATCCTGTATTATAATGATAGAATGTTAGAATGGATAAGTAGTGCTTGGACAGCAATCATGTCACAGTACATAAATGGATAAATCAACACTCGACATCTTAAAACTGTGACTCATAACATCAAATTTATCAAATAAATAAAGTCAACAATGCAAAAAGATTATTTCCTCTGTACACACTTTGACTTTTATTAAAAATAATTTAATGGGATCCCTGGGGGGCTCAGCGGTTAAGTGTCTGCCTTCGGCCTAGGGCGTGACACCAGGGTCCCAGGATCGAGTCCCGCATCGGGTTCCCTATATGGAGCCTGCTTCTCCCTCTGCCTGTATCTCTGCCTCTCTCTCTGTGTCGCTCATGAATAAATAAATAAATATATAAATAAATAAATAAATAAACAAACAAACAAACTTTTAAAAAATAAAAATAATTCAAAAATAATATCCAAGTTGTGTAAGATGAGTAAGGTCTAGAATCCAATGTATAATATGATGCCTACGGTTAACAATGAGGTGTTGTACACTTAAATATTTGTTAAGTGGGTAGATCTCATGTTAAAATGCTCTTTTCACAATAATATATGTATTATATATCCAGGCATACTATGGCAAAATTAAAAAAATAAATTCATATGGATTACCTAAACAATAAAACACTTATGTAGAATAGTATAAAATTAATATCCACATTAGAGAGATAAAAAAATAAAGAATCATAACTATCATGTGTGAAACAAATAGTTTGTAACATTGAATGAATACAGAAACTTGAGAGAATAAAATCTCAAAGATAAAGTTAATATTTTATGCTTTCAACTAAAAGCACAGTATAGGCGGGATAATAAGTATCAAGACAATAGAATTAAGCCTACATTGCTATATATGGAATGGATTATATTACCTTTAATTTCACAGTTAAATACTGTTTTTAGCAACCAACTAAAGCAATGACAGTTTTGGAATCTGTTCAGGCAAAAGTACCCTCTGTATTTAAAAGTACTTTAATTATAAACCATATGTTCTGATAAACCTTATCTTCTGAATGTTATTACTGGAAAACAGATGTAATTAACTCCATTGTTTTAAAAAAAGAGATAAAAATCACTGCATACAGAATTGCACCAGAACTTCACAAAAAGTAAACGTATTCTTTAAAAAAAAAAAAAATGTATTTATTCATGAGAGACACAGAGAGCGAGGCAGAGACCCAGGCAGAGGGAGAAGCAGGCTCCATGCAGGGAGCCCGATGTGGGACTTGATCCCGGGACCCGGGGTCACAACCTGAGCCGAAGGCAGACGCTCAACCACTGAGCCTCCCGGTGCCCAAACATATTCTATAATAAAAAAGGTATTTGCAATATTATACCATAGGCTACATCATAATTAAAGTATGTATATATTTTCAGCCTTTGCTCCTTGCGTGACTAACAACTCAGTGTTATAATGTTAGAAGTGAAAATCAGTACACCACCAAACTTTAAAGAAAAAATAATATTTGAAGTCAAATAAAATGAGCTTTTTATGAAACCAAAAAAAATATAGCAATAAAGCCTCTTAGTATTCAATTAGTTATTTGCTGATCTGGAAACTACATACAATTTTATTACTATTGATGAAGAATTTCTGCTAAAAGAAAATAAAATGAACAAAATGAGCACCTAAACTTCTGCCTCAGTAATAGTCAAGGAGAAACATGATTGAAACACGCTGAAATGAAGCATTTTTCAAGGTTTTTACATAATGAGTCTCTCTGCAGATTTCCTTAGATTTTTTCCTCTGATGAGCTCATGTTTCTCACACAAGCAACAATTGAGAAAAATAGCAAAAGAAAGTGCACTCAAGACAATATTTCATACAAATCTTCTAGGGAAAAATGTCTATTGGACGTTTTTCCTCCAATTATGCTCTCACGCCCTCTGTCTACCCACATCCTCTGTACCTGCCACACACACATGCACACACACACGCGTACAGCAACCAGGCTCTTCTAGTTGGAGGGTTCAGATGGAAAAACTAAAATATTTGTTCCTATAAATCAAAACTTCAAATGAATTTAAAATCATTACCCTTAATTCGTTTATTTATGCAATTAAATGGAAGTGGTTTTCTTTAAATCTTTATTGATGTTGGTCACATCCAGTCTTGCTATCCAGATAAAGAAAGTGATTGCTTAAATATATTAATTTATCGACTATTCACATATGATGGTCAAGAGGCCCACAAAATGGTTTTCAGTTCAGTGAATTTCTATACAGATAAAATATGCATTATCTTCATTTAAAGTTCTATTGTAGACAATAGATGACTCATCTGGATTTTTTTAAGACTTAGTTTCGGGGGCTTTCTTTAAAATCAAACACAGAAAAAATAAATAAATAAAAATGAAAAAAATCAAATACAGTGACACATATTAAATATATTTTTATATCAATGAGTTTAATTGATCTTACACATGCAGTGATGAGAAACCCCTCAACCCGTTTTCACATCCTAAATACATTCTTCCTATTAAATATGTGTCTACGTGGTACACGCACCTACAGCTGTGTTTGAGTGAAGCAAACACCTTTCCCTTTATAATTTTTAAGTAACTTCTACAGCCTTAATGCTCACAGAATTCTGTTTTGATCGCTGTTTCCCTCTGGAAGGTAATAAAGGCACAGAGAAGCGTCTCTTCCTTCTCTTGACTTCACTGTCTCTGGTGTGCAGGTGCATCCCAGACAGTAAGAGACGCACACGATGGGACGCTCTTTGGTAAACTCAGCTGCGTGACTACAAACAGAATTCAGCTTTAAAACATCTCCATCCATCCCACGAGATCCCACGTGTCCCTCTTCACTTCTCCTCCTTTGCCCCATCCTTCCCACCCCTAACATAGTCCCCGTTAATTCCCAATCTTCTGTCTCCGTCTATGTAAAATCAGACAATACATACTTTTAAATTACATTTTTCACTTAACATAATATTTTGAGGAATATCCAAGTTGTAGCATGTATCAATAGTCTATTCCTTTATTGCTGAATGATATTCCATTAAATGAACATAACACATTTTTTTTCTATTTCTATTGTTTTCTACTTACCATTTGACAGACATTTTTATTATTTTCACTTTTTTGGTTATTGTGAATAATACTACTCTGAACATTTAATTACAAGTCTTTATATATATATATTAATATACATATAATTACAAGTCTCTATATATAGATATATATTTATATATCTATAGATATATTTATCTATATATTTATTATCTACATATTTAGATATAGTTTAGATTTAGATATATTATTATATAATATATTTATCTATTATCTATATATTTATATATTTAGATAGATATATCTATCTATAGATATCTATAAATATATTTATATATCTATATCTATATAGAGAGAGACTTGTAATTATATGTATATTTATATATATAAAGACTTGTAATTAAATGTTCAGAGCAGCATTATATAGATATAGATATAGATATAATATAATAATCTACATATCTATATCTATCTATATCCATATCTATATCTATATCTATATCTATATCATCTATATCTATATCTATCTATATCTATGTTTCCATCACTTTGGAGGAGATACCTAGGTATGGAATTGCTCACTTCTAAGGCAAACTTATATTTTACATTTTAAGAAACTGCTAAACTATTTCCAAAGTGGCTGCTCCATCCCACATTCCCACCAGCAAAGTAAGAGTTCTAATTTCCCCACATCCTTCCCAATATTTGCTATTTTCCTTTTTTTTTTTAATTATGGTAGGTGTGAAGTGATATCTCATTGTCTTTTTAATTTGCACTTTCCTAATAAGTAAAGATCATGAACATCTTTTCATGCGTTTATTGGCTATATATG
Source organism: Canis lupus dingo (assembly GCF_003254725.2). Taxonomy (NCBI): domain Eukaryota; kingdom Metazoa; phylum Chordata; class Mammalia; order Carnivora; family Canidae; genus Canis; species Canis lupus. The sequence continues at coordinate 63,625,349 of NC_064257.1, forward strand.
CTGAGCATCGCATAAGCTCTGTGGTGAAATGGCATTTAAATCTTTTGTCCATTTGTAAAATGGATTGTTTGTCTTTTTATTACTGAGTTCTCAGACTCCTTTGGATGTTCTGTATAGAATACTTTATAGGGAATTTAACTTTCAACTTTTTCCTCTGCAAGTCAGTGCCCTTTCTTTTCATTTTCTTTGTAGCATATTTTGAAGGTTAAATGTTTTTAATTTTGATGAAGTTAAATTTTTGACTTTTTTTGACTGTGCTTCTAGTGCCCTGTCTTAGAACAGTCTGTCTAACGCAGGTTTTAAAGATTTTCTCCTAAAAAAATAATAATAATAATAAAATAAAACAAATAAAGATTTTCTCCTAAGTTTTTCTTAGAATTTTATGATTTTGTCTCTTTCAAGTCAACAATCCACTGTGAGTTATTTTTAGGTGAATGTGTATTTTATGAAGTTGGGTCTAAATTCATCTTTATGGGATGCCTGGGTGGCTCAGCGGTTAAGCACCTGCCTCTTGCTCAGGCCGTGATCCTGGGGTCTCGGGATCGAGTCCCACATCGGGCTCCCTGCATGGAGCCTGCTTCTCCCTCTGTCAGTGTCTCTGCTTCTCTCTCTCTCTCTCTGTGTCTCTCATGAATAAATAAATAAAAGCTTAAAAAAATAAATTCATCTTTGTGTATGTGGATATTTAGTTGCCCTAGAACTATTTATTGAAAAGACCATCTTCTTTTCATTTAATTCTCTTGGTTTCTTCATCAAAAATCAACTGACTATAAATGCAAAATTTTTATATAGACAATTATTGTCTACAGATTTAAATGCTTATGTTGATGGTAATACCACACTACTTGGATCACTGTAGCTTTACAAATAAATTTAGGATCCAGTCCTTTTTGTTCATTCTTCTCTTTAAAAACTATCGTGGCTATACTGGATCCTTTTCCTTTCCACATAAGTTTTAGGATTAACATGTCAGTTTCTGAAAAGTGCCTGCTGTTGGGGTTTTTATGGAGGTAGCCATTCTCATCAATATTAAATTTTCCAAACCATGAACATGTCTCAATTTATTTAAATCCTTAATATCTCTTGCAGCACCTGGATGACTTAGTCGGTTAAACATTTGACTCTTGATTTTGGCTCAGGTCATGATCTCAGGGTCATGAGATCAAGCCCCATGTCAGGCAGGCTCTGCTTGAGAGCCTGGAATAGAGTCTGCTTAAGATCCTCCTTCTCCCTCGCCCTCTGTCCTGCCCTCAGTCAATCAATCAATCTTTAATGTCTCTCAATATAATGTAGTTTTCAGTGTACAAATTTCGCACCTTTTTGTTAAATGCATTTTTATGAATTTTACTCTTGATGCCAACGTGTATCGAATTCTGAATGTCGTTTTAGTATTGTTCTTTGCTAGTGTGTAGAAGTAGAATTGATTTATGTACATTGTTCTTATAGCCTATGAACTTTCCAAACTTATTTATTAGCTCTAGAAGTGATTCTTTGGATTCCTTAGAACTTTCTACTTATATGGTCATGCCGTCTATAAAGACCTCGATTTATTTTTCCCTTTCCAGTGCAGATGCCTTTAGTTTCTTTCTATTCCCTTGTTGCACAGGTAGAAACCCGTTCAACATTGAATAGGAGCAATAAGGATAAATATCTTTCCTCTGTTCCCCAACAGTAAGTTTAAATGTTGGCTACAGTTTTTCATAGATGCCCACTATCAGATTGGAAGGTTTCTCTTTTATTCCTGGTTAATTGACATTTTTTTTTTATCAAAAACAGATGTCAAGTATTGTCATTTTTATAGATCTTTGCTGAGATGCTCATGTAATTTTGTCCTTTATTCTACTAAAATGATGTATTCCATTAATTAATGTTCTGATGATAAATCAGTCTTGAATTACTGGGTCATAGTATACAACCGTCTTTATATGTTGCTGGACTTGGTTTGCTGATATTTTGTCAAGAATTTGCATCTATATGCATGAGGAGTGTTGGCTCCTAGTTTTGTTATGATATCTTTGTCTGGCTTTGGTATTACTGATTTCATAAAATAAGTTAAGAAGTGGTTTCTTCATTTTCTGGAAGATTTTATGAGGTACTCGTATTATAGCTTCCTTAAGTTTTTGACAGAATGAAACCATTCTATCTCTTTTAATTCTTCTCAAATGTTGATGTTCCCCAGGGATCTGCTCCAATTCTGTCCCAGTATTGTTTTATATGTCCTCCTTCAATTATCTAATCCACACCCATATCATCAGCTTGCTACTTGTAGGCCAAGGACTTCCCAATGTTTCTTCAAATAAAACTTCCCTCTCGAATTCTACATTTCTTTTTCAACTGCCTATTGACTACTTGTACCTGAATGTTCACTGGCAATTCAAATACTCAAATTGTCCTATCTGTATTAATGGAGTAAAAGTCACCTATTTGCAGTCAGAGCCTACTTTTCACCCCTATAATATTTAATGAGCACATCTTAGGACACCACTTCTAAAATACCTCTTGAACTTTTCTTCTATTATTCTTCTCGGATACAGTCGTTATTTCTCTTGGATTAAACTAGTCACTGAACCACTTTCTTTGTTCTTATTTTTGGGCCATTTTTGATTGTATGTTTCAACCAGAAAGCATCATTTGAATATTAGAGGTGAAAGTGAGAATGCCCCTCAACTTCTAAGTGAAATTTTCAATCAATAGAAAGACACCAAAGCATCCTGGTTCTTACAGCCCCAGCATCATAGTCCTAAGGAAGGGTCGCATGTAGCCTATTGATATTCACTCTTTCTCATCCCTTGATAATGTAAAAGCTCTGCCTGAGGTTAATACTGTCCTTTTCTCCATTAAGAACGCATCCTCTCCTTAATTATTTCCCAAAAATAAAGCCTTAGATCCACATGGAAAATTATGAGGTGAATATTAACATCAGAAACATAAACTGTTAATAACCTTATTGTATCATAATTTTCTTTAACGTGTTCTTTTGCATGTCTGCTCATACCGTTCCCTAAAAACTATAATCTACAAAAGTAGTTTTTAAAAAAAATGAAAAGGCAAGCACAAGTATATACATGTGAAAGAAAGAGAGATAGATGACAGATAGATAATAAAACTTCTAGAGGGAGACAAACATGACAAATTTAAAAAAAGAAATTACTTTCATACCTTAACCCTTAGGAAGTTAAATGCAACGTATTTGCTTGATAAATGGATATTGTAGTTAAAATCATAAAAAGCAATCACAGTGACATTTTCAGCCATCTGCATGTACAATGCCAATTATGTTAAGATGTCCAGAATTATATATTTAAACTAACTGCCATTAATAAAAGTGCCTATTTAAAAAATCAGTTCACTTTACAAAGGAAGCAACAGTTAATACCAATTATCAGTTGTCAAGGTAACAGCTCAATACTAAAAGGACCGTATTTTGCTCCTTTAGCTTGTGCAATCTGCCTCCTAGATGGGTGCATAGGGTATACGAGTCAAATATCTAGAGATTACAATGCTTAGGTCAGAAATTCTTCCTTTGACATTTAAGCGCTACCATTAGAGTCATATTGAAACACTATTAATTATGCTTGATTGTACCCTTGTCTAGGTTTCAAACCAAATAATTACAGAGTATTTATATCTCAAAACATTTCTATATTACTAGTTAGAAAAATAAGCTTTAGAATATTGTGATATTTCTCCTCCTTTCAAAATAAATCACTTTATGTGAAATTAAAAATGTTTGTATATCCATTTCACTTTCATATAAACCATATACAAAAAAAGTTACACAAGACCTTACATAACTTGATCATATTTTTTCCTGATTTACATTTTCTAAACCTTAAAAATATATTTACAAGAGAATTTTTGTGCAACCTACTTTTCATTTTCTGGTGTTATTCCTTCTGTACAGTCTTAATTTTTAATTGTGTAAAGACTGCATAATTTGTAGCACTTGTAGATAGAAAAATAATTTTTAACTCAAATTTCCTCATATGAACTGCAAGTTCAACACATTATATAAATTAACTTTTAAAATTTTGATGTTTGGGGCCCCTGGGTGGCTCCGTCTGTTATGTGTCTGCCTTCGGCCCAGGTCATGATCCCAAGGTCCAGGGACCTGTCCGGCTCCTTGCTTGCAGGAAGTCTACTTCTCCCTCCCTCTGCCTCTCCCCTTGCTCCTTATCTCAGTCTCACTATCTCTCTCTCTCTCAAATAAACAAAATCTTTAAAAATTTTTTTGATGGGGACACCTCGATGGCTCAGTGGTTGAGTGTCTGCCTTTGGCCCAGGCCGTGACCCCAGGGTCCTGGGGTCGAGTCCTGCATTGGGCTCCCTGCATGGAGCCTGCTTCTCCCTCTGCCTATCTCTGCCTCTCTCTCTGTGTGTCTCTCATGAATAAATAAATAAAATCTTAAAAAAAAATTTTTGGCATTTAAAATGATATATCTGACAAGGAATTAATATCTAAAATATGTAATGACTTATACAACTCAACATTGCAATAATAATAATAATTCAAAATAATAATAATAATAATAATTCAATTAAAAATGGGCAGAGGACCTGAATAAGCATTTTTTGAAAGAAGACTTACAGGTGGCTGACAGACATATGAAAAGATGCTCAGCATCACTCATCATCAGAGAAATGCAAACTAAAACCACAATGAGAGATACTTTACACATGTCAGAATGGTTAAAACCAAAAACACAAGAAATAAAGATTGTTGGTGAGGATGTGGAGAAAAAGGAAGCACTATGCACTGTTGGTGGGAATGCAAGTTGGTGCAGCTGCTGTGGAAAACAGTATGGAAGTTCCTCAAAAAATTAAAAATAGAGCTACCCTATGATCCAATAATCCACTACGAGGTATTTGCCTAAAGAACATAAAAGCACTAGTTCAAAAGATCATGCACCCCTATGTTTATCGCAGCGTTATTACAACAGCCAAATATGGAAGCAGCCCAAGTGTCCACTAATGCATAAGTGAATAAAGAAGGTGTGGCACGTGTGCGTGGGTGTGTGTGTACATAGACGTGTGTAAGTACGTACACGTAATTTATATACACACGTATACACGCACATATATATAAATACGTAATGGATATTGCTCAGACATTAGAAAGAAAGATATCTTGTCATTTACAACAAAGTGGAGAGATCTAGAGGGTATAATAGTAAGTGAAATGAGTAAGTCAGAGAAGGACAAATACCATATGATTCCCCTCGTACATGAAATTTAAGAAACAAAACAAATGAGCAAACAAAAAAGAGACACACAGACAAAAAAAACTCAGACTTGTAAACACAGAGAAAACGTGGTGGTTGGCGGCGGAGAGATGGGCGGGCACATGGGTGAGATAGCTAAAGGGAAGAACAGAACACTCACCTTGATGACCCGGAGAACGTGTGGAGTCGTGGAGCCATTATATTGTACGTGTGAAACTGACGTTAATTACACGTCAGTAAAATTCTGATGCTTGAAGATCTTTGGTAGGTGGAAGACGGAGGTTTAGTCATGACCATCGCTGCCATGTCTCTGATTTGCTTAAGATCAGTTATAAAAGAACCAGCACAACCGTAGAAGTTAGCGTACTGGGGATATTACAAGTCATCAAGACCTGTGGCTTTTGAAGTGTGGTCCCTGGATAAGTAACATCAGCATCAGCAGAGAACATATCGGAAATGCAAATTATCAGGCCTCCACCCAGCACCATGGAATCAAAAATTTTTAAATTTTTAGATGGCCCCAACTTGTCCTGCTGACTGTGCTGAAGCGTGAACAAGTTTGAGAACCACTGGACTAGACTAGTGCTTCCCAAACACTTGTCCATAAATGCATGTTGATTAATGACAAAATCATACCACTTGGCATCCGGGAGAAAATAACAGGCAGCAGCAATTTCTTAGAAAAAAATGTTAAGTTTTACTCTAAGATAACATCTTAGAGTATTTGCTGGTATTAAGCTGTATTTGCCTTAATAAAATAGTGATGATGGTCTTTTAAAAGGTGTTTTTTAAAAGTAAAGTTAGGGATCCCTGGGTGGCGCAGCGGTTTGGCACCTGCCTTTGACCCAGGGCGCGATCCTGGAGACCCGGGATCGAATCCCACGTCGGGCTCCCGGTGCATGGAGCCTGCTTCTCCCTCTGCCTGTGTCTCTGCCCCTCTCTCTCTCTCTCTCTGTGACTATCATAAATAAATAAAAATAAATAAATAAATAAAAGTAAAATTAAAGAGTGGAAACTTTATATTCATTCTTAATATTTTTTCTTTTCTGTTGTGGGGTAGGGGTGGCTATTGGGTTTGTGGTGAGTAAATTACTGATCAGTGTCCACTCCCTTTATCATTGATGTGAAAGTGACCCAGCGACATTAAACCCTCTTTAAGTCAACCAACTATATGTAGAGCTGGACAAAATTCCGAATCTGTATCAATAAACATCATTCCTATGTTGTTAATCATGGCCTTTTTGAAATACTCCCATTAAAAATTCGATTTGTCCTACATTTTAACCTATCAGTATAGTAAGACTGTTCTTAATAGGTTACCTGTTCTCTTCCAGCATCACTCGGATCAGCACAAGAACACAATGATTCTGAACGTAGAAGAGGTGAAGGTCACTGAAGAAATACTGTTTGCTGCAATATGGTTCGGGGCTTGTCATCTAAACATCTTCCTTGAGTATTATGGGATTTGCTATCAACATCAAGCCTTATGGGTTATAAATCCACTAAAATCAGGCTCCGCTTTTTCAACTTACAGGAAGCGCTTTCATTGAAGTCATTCATTACCTCCATCAAAACCCAATAATAAGACCCTGATCCTCTTTGTAGACCTTAATAGCACTTAAGCTTAATAGCATTTAAGTAAGAAAAAAATAACCGGATTATTTATCACAAACATTTCTTCACTGGATTTCCTCATTTTACTCCTACATACTAACTACTTTTTCCCTTTTCCAGCCCTCTTAAGCCTATTTGTATCAAGTCTTAATCTTTAAATAACTGCTCCATACTAGTACCCTTGGTGAATGCATCAAGTCTTACAGCTGTAAATAACAACTACATGCTGAGGATTCCCAAATCCATACCTCCAGTCTTGATCTCACGTCAGAAACCAGCCGAGTCAATACAACACATACACGTCCACTCTACATCAAGGTCTAGCAGGATCTGACTTAATATATCAAAACAAAAACGAACACAAACAAAACAACAAAAAAGCAAAGCAGACTCATTCTTTCCCCAAAACCCACTCTCTCCATTTTTCCCATATCAATCATTAGAAGTTAAATCCATTCAACTACTCAAGACAAAAAAATTGCAGCCATTTTTTACTCATTTTTTTTTTGTATCTTTAATTTATCAGGAAATCAAGTTGTCTCTATCTTCAAATTCTAAGTATCTCTTGCCACATTCATGCTATTTCCCTGCCTTATTATAATTATTCTTACATTTTAGCCTCCTGAATATTCCACTTGCTTGCTCCCTTACCCACTTTGGTCTATCTTCAACCCAATAATCAGAGTGATTCAGTTAAAACCTAAGTCAGAGCATGTCACCTCTCAGGCCAAGTCCTCCACCGTCTTCTAACCCCTCCTAAAATAGCCAAAGGTCCTATTCTTGCCAATGAGTCCCTAGATGGGTTTTACAATCATTTCCCCTTTCTTCCTTATCACCTGCTACCTTTCCCTGTTACCTCAACTGCACGCCAGGGACATTTTTAGTTTGGAGATTTTATTTTATTTTAAGTTTGAAGACTTCGACCTTATTCTTTCCTAAGCCTGAAACACATTCTGCTTAAATATCTTCATGATATGATTCCTCACCTCCTAGAAGCCTGTGCCTAAAAGCCATTTTCTCTCCGTTTACCTGTTAGTCTACCCTATTAGAATGGAAACTTCCACCACTCGTGAACACTCCCAATTTCCCTTCCCTAGTGTTTTTTCTCTATGGTACTTGCAGCATCTAACATTCTTTACATTTTAAAACTTGTTTTATTGTTACTCTTGCTCTTCCAGCGTTTAACCTCTTGATAGTAATGAGGCAGTGATTTCTGTTTTTTTTTTTTTTTAATTTCTGTCTATTTTGTTCACAGCTGTGACCTTAGCACTCGCAGCAAAGTCTGGCACAGTGGAAATAGTCAATAAACACTTTTGAATTAATTATTGAGTGAATCATCAGGATGCGTTTATAAAAGAAGGGCCTTCAGGCAGTTTGTTTTAGAAAGAACAAGGAAGGAGTCTCTTCCCCACTAGACTCAAAGGCTTAGAGTCAGGTCACATGTCCATGGTTTTCCTCTCTGCTATCGCTATTTCTTACTGTTTCAGCAATAGAAATATTGTGAAAGACACTGCCCATAATGGCTTACCCTCCGCAAAAGCCATTTAAAATCCTTTCGATGTAGTTAATCCATCATACCTGGAATATCATTTCCATTTCTTTCCAATAATAACTAGTCAATGATATTATGTCCGCTGCTTGCTTACACTCAACACTTTTTATTCCTCTCTCTCTCTCTCTCTCTCTCTCTCTCTCTTTCCTCCATTCCTTCTTTTCTCTTTCTCTCACCTTATTGCATTTTTCTTTCCTCAGGGGCTCCTGCAACTTTGCAGCAAGCTCAGACACACATACAGACTAATTCATCTTTTCAATGATCCTTCTATCATGCAAGTGCCTCACTTGTCCTGAAATGCTTTCAATCAAGATTACATTGGGTGATTCCTGCTGTATTTTAACTCACAGCCGCTAAGATCTGTGACGGATTCTATCTCCGGGCATAATTACTGCAGCAGCCCCAGCCGGCATCAGACTCTCAGATGTCTGGGAGCGGGAATTCCTGAAGTCTCACTCTCATTTACTACTACTGCTATGATTGTAAGTGTAAACAATTCAAGATGACTCATTTCTAGCAGGTGGCGGGATTTAGAGCTTTCGGCTGTATTTAATTTTCAGTTGATTCTTCATGGACTGGTTCTGGAACTAAAATGAACAGCTTTTTGTGGAGTTTGCAGAAGGATTTCTGTACTGGTCTGCTAGGACGGTCCTAACAAAATATCTCAGACTGAGTAACTTAAACAGCAGAAATTTATTTTCTCACAGGTCTGGAAACTAGAAGTCCAAGATCAAGGTATCTTGGTCTTATATCACGTTTTGTATCTTTTTTTTTTTTTTTTCGTTTTGTATCTTTTGAGGTCTCTCTCCTTGGCTTGCAGATGGCCTCTGCTTGAGTCCTTGCATGATCTTTCTCCTGTGCACGCATCTGTGGTGTCTCTGTGTGTGTCCCCGTCTCCTCACCTTATAAAGACACCAGGCATATTGGATTTAATCCCTAACTCTAAAGGCCCTATCTCCAAATACATTCATATTCTGAGGTACTGGGGATTAGGACATCAACACATGAGGTTCGTAGAGACTGAATTCGGTCCACAACAATCCTCCAGAAGTCAGTGTCCTTGGTGCGAACTAATCTTTTATCTCCATTCCCTCTACTCTGTCTCATACTTTCTCCCATATACAGAGTAGGAAATAATCTTTGCTTCAATTTAGGATTATGCTAATTCATTAACATAACACAGAATTCACTACTTAGATTTTGATGTATTACTCTTGCTCTTTTACCTTAAAATAGTACCACATATGCTGAGAAAATAAGGAATCACATACCAACAACTAGATTAACATATATCACATTCACATATTTATTCACTTGAAAATATGTATCCATTAATATGAGAATGTATGGAATATTATTGCTCTAAAGATTATGAAAAATATATGCTAAAGATTAGAAAACATATGAAAGTCTAGTGAGAAAAAATTATGATAAAAAATTAAACTTAGGGGCACCTGGGTGGTCCAGTCAGCTAAGTGTCTGCCTTCAGCTCAGGTCATGATCCCAGAGTCATGGGATCAAGCCCTGCATCGGACTCCTTTCTCAGCACGGAATCTGCCCATGCCTCTGCTCATTCTCTCTCTCTCTCTCTCTCTCTCTCTCTCTCTCTCTCTCAAATAAATAAATAAAAATCTTAAAATAAAAAAATAAGGGATGCTAAGGTGGTTCAGTGACTAAGTGTCTGCCTTTGGCTCAGGGCATGATCCCAGGTCCTAGGATCGAGTCCCCACATCAGGCTCCTTGTAGGGAGCCTGCTTCTCCTTCTACCTATGACTCTGACTCTCTCTCTATGTGTCTCATGAATAAATAAATAAAATCTTTTCAAAAATAATAAATAAATAAATAAATAAATAAATAAATAACTTGTCCAAAGAGAAATCTGAATTTGCTTCAGATACTGGGAGGTGGTCTTTATGCCTTTGGAATGTCCTGCTGGATGGGAGAACCTGGGGCGTTGGCCACTGAGAAACCTAACAATGGATTTATGAGAGGAGCTGTGTGCCTGCCACACAGTATATGCTTTACCTCTAGAAAGGCTGGGGTCTCAATATCAGCTACATAATACCTGTTCTGCCTCTGGAGGGGCTGGAGATTGAAGGTCAATTTTGCAGACTGTCCACAATAGAGCACCAATAAAATTTCTAGACAGCAAGGCTCAGGTGAGCTTTTCTGGTTGTCAATATTCCATGTGTATCATTATCCATCAATACCAGAAAAGTAAGATCAATACCTGCCATGACTCCATAGGGAGAGGACAGCAGGAAGCTCCACATTTAGATCTTTCCTATACTCTGCTCCATGCATCTTTCCCCTTGGCTGGTTTCAATATGTATCCTTTAGCTCTAATGAACCACACCTGTGATTGTAACGGCTTTTGGTGAACTCTATGAGTCCTCCCAGCAAATCATCAAATCTGAAACTAATCTTGTGGACTCTGTTCTCTCTAACACAATGGTGTCTATAAGTAATTAAAGGAATATAAATGGTATTTACAAAAGATATATAATATAACAGGAAACATAGGGTGAGGCTGTGTTACTGACCTAAAGGAATCAAAAGGAGAGTCTCCAAGAAGAGATGGAAGCTAATTAGAAATTTGATGAACAATGAAAAGGTTATTTCAGTATATGGAAAAGCATGCTAATAGACAATGGAAAGAAGAAATACTATGTTTTGAAGAATGGACAGTAGTGTGATGCACATGCTAAGAATATGCTCATTTTTAGATAAATATAAGTGGTCACATGTCTTCAGTCTAGTGATGTTAATTTTAGACTTCCAGCCTCCAGAACTATGAGGGGGTAAAATTCTGTTGTTTTGAGCCATCAAGTCCATGGTGATTGTTACAGTCATTGGAAACTGAAGAGGTTTTTTTTTTAATATTTTTTTTTATTTATTTGACAGCACACAAGCAGAGAGAGCAGCAAAGGGAGAGGGAGAAACAGGCTCTCCACTCAGCAGGAAGCCCAACATGGGGCTTGATCCCAGGACCCTGATCATGACCTGAGCTGAAGACAGATGCTTAACCAACTGAACCACCCAGGTGCCCCGATACGGAGCATTGTTATGGTGCTTATTTTCTGCCAGATTCTATTTGAAGTGGTTGCCATATATTGTTACATTGCTTCTTAACAACCCTATGATGAAGGCACTGTATGTATAACCTCATTCTACAACTGAGGAAACAGAGAAGGTAGGCAATTGCCCAAGGACACACAGTTGGGAAGTTCTTAAGTTGGAATCTTTTTTTTTTAATTCTTTTTTATTTATTTATGATAGTCACAGAGAGAGAGAGAGAGAGAGAGAGGCAGAGACACAGGCAGAGGGAGAAGCAGGCTCCATGCACCGGGAGCCCGATGTGGGATTCGATCCCGGGTCTCCAGGATCGTGCCCTGGGCCAAAGTCAGGCACCAAACCACTGCTGCCACCCAGGGATCCCCTTAAGTTGGAATCTTAAACATCTTTCAAGGTGCCTGGGTGGCTCAGTCAGTTAAGTGGCTGACTTTTTTTTTTTTGGACATCAATAAAAAATAAATTTATTATTAAAAATAAAAAATAAAAAAAGGAAACTAAAGAGTTTAAAAAATGTATACAAGATTCCTCTTTCTTGTCTAACAACTAAACTGCACCAAAGAGAATGAAAATCCACAAGGTCAAGCAAAAGAAAGCTGCATTTTCCTAGATGTCAGATGGATAGGAAATGATCAATTCTCAACCTACCAAACTAGAGAGGTATAGGTGAGTATCCAAATCATTTGTAGACTCCTAATAGACTTACTCCTAGGATTGACAAATTTGGCAAATAATAATACAGGATACCTAGTTAATTTGAATTTCAGATAAACAACATTTTTAACATAAATATGTCTCAAATATTGCAATTGAAGGTTCAGTTTAATGTCCTAATTTTTATTTATAGTATTACATGGGATAATCAATAGATGAATGGATTAAGATGTGGTGTGTATATACAATGGAATACTACTCAGCCATCAAAAAATGAAATCTTACCACTTGCAACAACATGGACAGAACTAGAGGGTATTATGATAAGCAAAATAAGTCAATCTGAGAAAGACAATTATATGATTTCACTCATAGGTGGAATTTAAGAAACAAAACAGAGGATCATAGAGGAAGGGAGGGAAAAATAAAACAAGATGAAATCAGAGAGGGAGACAAACCGTAAGAGACATTTTTTTTTTTTTTGAGACTCTTAATCATAGGAAACAATCTGAGGGCTGCTGGATGGCGGGAGAGGGAGGTGAGAGATGGGTTGACTAGGTGATGGACATTAAAGGAGGGCATGGGATGTAATGAGCACTGGGTGTTATATATGACTGATGAATCACTGACCTATACCTCTGAAATTAATAATACACTATATGTTAATTGAGTTTAAATTTAAAAATAAGAAGAAGAATAAATAAAAATAATAGTTTAAACCCTCTTTTTTTAAATAAAATCATGGTACATACTATCCTGAAAAAAAAATGATCTGTTGACTTTCTGAATTTCAAATTGACTGGGTTTTCTATATCTTAATCTGGCAAATCTTTAGACCCATGCTAATAGGATTAAGAAAAAGTCAGAAACAAACAGTTAAAATGTCTGCCAAATCAAGCCCCAAAATTCTACAGAGAAAGATAAGAAAATATTAATATTAAACAATATTATAAATACAATGCCAGTAACTAATGAAAAATTGTCATGTAATCCTTCCTGCTCCCCCCCTACAAAAAAAATATACAAAATGTGATCTATAAACTAGATAAAAATCAGTTAATAAAAACAGAAAAAAGGGAGCCTGGGTGGCTCACTGGTTGAGTGTCTGCCTTTGGCTCAAGGTGTGATCCCAGGGTCCTGGGATCGAGTCCCACATCAGGGCTCCCTGCAGGGAGCCTGCTTCTCCCTCTGCCCATGTCTCTCTGCTTCTCTCTCTCTGTTTCTCATGAATAAATAAATAAAATCTTTTAAAAAAATAAAATTAAAATTAAACATGATAAAAATATTAAAATTAGCAGTTAAGTTCTTTAAAAGTTATTGCAAAAATATCCAAGAAATTGAAACTAATAATAAAAATAAAAAGGCAAAAGGTAAGGAAAAATATAAAACATATAGATATAAACATAAAGAAAAACAAACTTGAAAATTATGAATAAAAAATTCACTGGTTGAGATGGAAATCAAATTAAACACTGGGAAAGATCAGTGACCTTGAGGAAATAGTAATATCTGCTATAGAAATTGAAGCACACAAAGAAAAAATGGCAGTTAACAAAGGAAGTCTCAGTAGATCATGGATATCAGTCTAACAGATATATAATTGAAGTTCCATAAAAGGGGAGTAAATAAGAATCAGAAAAAAATATTTGAATAAAGTGGCCAAAACTTTTCCAAATAATATAAAATCTATAAACCTACAGATCAAAAAAAAAAAAAAAAATCAATAAATCCTGAGCAAAATAAATACAATGAAAACATCAAGCCATCATTCAAAGTATTGTGTAGGTAATAGCATGTTACATAATACATTGAAAATACAATATTTAATATATATTTGAATATCTCAGAGATATGACAGTTTTAAAAAATGAAATAAATCTAAAAGTCTATCTATAAGAAAAATTAAATAAAAATTATGTATGAAGAAAATTTCTCTTCCTGTGAAAGCATACCATGAATCAAGTGCTATTCTTCATTATTTGTTCTTTTCTCTTTGTTTTAGAATAGATAGTAATCAATAAACGACAAGAATGTCTTTTTCAGTTCACAAAGTCAGTCTATAGCAATTGCAAATCATCAGTTTATAATATCACAATATCACAAATATCAGTGTGGGAAATAGTCAACATTCAGAATAATTTAGGAGCAACATAAGAGATTTTCATGCAGAGTGTGTGTAGAGACATATACTGCATTTTTATCAAAATTGTTTTCTTGTTTTATTGATGTACCCATTTAATTTCAACTAAATTAGTAAACGGTGAAAGCTTGATATGTTTGCTATATTTTTTCCAAGGATCTGAATTTAATGTGATTAAAAGGACCACTCTCACATTTTAAGTCTATATTTTAATAAATGAAGACGATTTAATAAATGATGAGGAAAAGACTAAATAAAAGACTAAATAACAGGAATTCATGTCCCTCAGGATTTCTAAGAAAGACGGGTAAACCAAGGTGCAAATTAAGAAGCAAAAAGTCAAGTTAGGTTTGGTACAGTCCAAAGTGGTAGCCACATTATTTTCATCCAGAGAAAGATTGCTATTTTATTTCTCCCCTCAAAGCAAACAAAATAGAATCTAAATTGCATAAAAGTCCTCTTTCACTTCCTAAAACATGGCTTCCTTTTATTGAATCGTGATAATAACTTTAAAACCCATGAGCTTATCTTCAACACAACCACACAGAGTAACCATAGCAAAGCAGCTGCCGCCTTAGAGTTGGCCCTGGTTTGTATCCGTGCACTTTGCATACAGATGCCTCTCAGTTTGACATCCTTGTGCTCCGGGGCCCATTGAAGAAAAACGCATAGGAAGACGCTTTGCATGTAATGAGGTGCTATATGAAAACACATGTGGTAATAAAAAATATTATATTAAAATCTAGGAGCTTTATATTCTAAATTGGCTCTGTGATTTATGACAGACTAAATAAAACTATGGGATTATTTAAATAAACTAAAGAGCCCACAATAAATCCACTAGATTGGAGTTCAATAAAAAGTTAGAAAACTAAATGGAGAGATAGTGTATTTCTTGAATGGCAATGTGCCACTAGAAAGTGACTGGAATCACGTAGGCCTCAGTGACAGGGTTTTGATGAATAATAATCTTGCTGTTGGTAACATCAAAGCCCTTCATGAAATGGCTAGGCTGTCTGTGCGACACTGCAAATCATAGGAGTAATGCCAACCTCCTGTGATCCATTTACCCCCTTTTCCCAGGTCTTGGCCTGAGAGCCGAGGCAACTCTGTGAAAGCATAGCCCATTTCAAGACTTCACTTTTTTTTTTTTCCTTTTCAGTTTTATTATGGCATGAGTGACGTGAAATTATAAGATATTTAAAGTGTATGTTGTGAAGATTTGATATTTTCATACAGTATGAAAGGATCTTCCCCCGTTTCATTAACGCATCCATCGCCTCACATATTCATCTTTGTGTGCGTTGTGAATATTCAAAAAATTCTACTCTCTTACCAAATGTCAGTGATACAATAGTGTCATAAACTAAAGTCACCATTTTATATATTAGATTTTCAGACCTTATTCAACTTACAGCCTAAAGTCTGTATCTTTTGCAAACCTCTCCCTATTTTCCCTTACTTCCAGTCCCTGGTAACTACTTTTCTATTTCTGTGAGTTCGACTTATTATTTACTAATCTTTTTTTTTTTTATCTTTTTCCACATATAAGTGATACCATGCAGTATTTGTCCTTCCCTGTCCAATTTATTTCACTTAGCATAATGCCCTCAAGGTCCATCCATGTTGTCTCAAATGGAAGGATTTTCTTCCTTCTCGTGGCTGGATAATATTCCATTATTTATAAGCAACACACCTTTATTCACTTATTCATTGGCAGACAGACTGTTTCCATATCTTGGCTATCTTCAATAATGCTGCAATGAACAGATGAGGGCAGATATCTCTCGGAGATCTTGTTTTCAGAATTTTCTTTGGATATATACACAGAAGTGAAATTGCTGAATCATATAGAATTTCTACTTTTAATTTTTTCGGGAAACTTTATACTGTTTTCCATAGTGACTGAACCTGTGTACATTCCCCCAAGCAGTGCACCAGGATTCTCTTTTCTCCACACCTTCACCACACTCGTTATTCCTCACTCTTAGCCTATCATACTATATCTACCCCTCTTCACTCATCCCAAAACAAATTTTGTCGTTGGCCCAACCCAACCTCTAGTTCTCAAAGCCACAATTTTGGTACCATCATATTATGGCCAAGTTAAAGACGAGAAGGAGGAAAGAGGAAAGATTTAACATTTGGAAAATAGTAGAACCTAGAAACAAAGAGCAGATTCCTTTGAAATATAAACCCTACACCTTGACAATTTATGGGAAGAACCATCGTCCTTTAAAGCTGCGGTTCTCAAAGGAGTATTTATCAGAATCATTTGCTTACAACAAAGATAACAGGTTTCTTCCCCAGAACTTCTGATTCAGTAGGTCTGGAGTCGGACTAAAAAGTATGCATTTCTTACAATTTTCTAAGTGAAATATAACCTTGCTGGTCTAACAACCACTTTGGGGAACCATTGGTTTAAGGTAATATTTACCTGTTAGTAATTTGTGTGCCTATGATGCATTTTTTAACAGAATTTAAGTGTGCACTGGGCTAGAAATAACTGCATTATTGTTACTTTTGCATGGCTGCTGTACATTTCATATATTTTTCTTATGAGGTTAGCTGCCAATAGTTAGGAATTACTGAGGAAATAGACTTGCCCCATACATTCATATTAATAAAGCTATTAATAATAAAAAATAAAACTAATAATATTATCTCTGCTGATCTACTTTAAGCTAGCTTAATATCTTGACATC
Organism: Canis lupus dingo; assembly: GCF_003254725.2. Taxonomy (NCBI): domain Eukaryota; kingdom Metazoa; phylum Chordata; class Mammalia; order Carnivora; family Canidae; genus Canis; species Canis lupus. The sequence goes on from NC_064257.1 coordinate 63,642,308, forward strand.
ATTGACCTTGTTTTAAAAACATAAAGAACAATAGGGTGCTTAGGTGGCTCAGCTGATTAAGCATCTGAATCTTGGTTTTGGCTCAGGTCATGATCTCAGGGTCCTGAGATTGCGCCTCACACTCAGGGGGGAATCTCCTTGAGATTCTCTTTCTCTCTGCCCCTCCACCCCCTTCCCCTTGCTCTCAGTACCTCACGCTCTCTCTCTCTCCCTTTCTCTAAAAAAAAGAGAGAAAGAAAGAATATTCCATTAAGATAAACTTGCATAATAATGGATAGAGCCTCAATAAGTTTATCAAATTATAGCAATTAACAACCATACATTTATATATCATCATATTAAAATAAACACATGAGAAAGTAATAATTTTATTGAGGAATAGAAGGCAAAAATATATATATTTTTTTATTTTAACGATTTACATAAATTTCAAGTTAGTTACAGGACGATGTCAATCCTCAAGTGAAAGTAGAAAATCAAGTAGTTAATAGGAAAGCTTTACACATAATTAAAAAAAAAAGTGCCTAAAATTGAAAAATAATTGAGGCCAGGCTTATCGGGAGACTTCACTTTTCTCATGAATCCCTTTGAAGCACAGCTACTTGCTGCTTCTGATGTCGTGCACCCTGCCAGCAGCGGCAGGTAATAGTCCTAAGTGATCTACTTCAAGTAGCAGGTAGCTTCACTGTGTCTTGTGCTGGGATTAACCCATAAATCTGGTGAAATGTAAATAACAGTGCAGATCAGTGGAGCTCTGCAAGACGCCACATCTCCCTGACCCTCCTCTCCTGTGAGCTCACTGAAGGTTGAAATCCCCATTCAGGGTTTTCGAGTCTGTGTACAGTATTAAACCTCAAAATGCACTTGTAATAATTTGATAATCATATAGGGCAATTCAGTTGTTTACTAATAGCTTTTGGTTTTAGTGGCCTTTGTCCTCTGAGACTCTAAATGACTCTACAGTAATTACAAAATGTTACAGAAATGCCTCCAAGGACGTAGGGCTCAGTGTAGGCCTGCAGAGCCAGGATGTCTGAGTTCAAATTCTTGTTCTGTCCCCTATTCACTGAGTAAACTTTGGCCAGGTGTCCTGTGCCTTAATAGGCCTGGGTAAAAGAATTATTTTACAGCTGAAACAGGAACCTCTATGCTTGTCTCTGGGGTCAACTGGAAGTCTGGAACTGACTCTTGATCAAAATAAGGGAAGCAAGAGATATAAGTAATAACTTATAATGAACTATTTAAAGTTCAAAAGTTATCTCCCTGGTGGCACCAAACTGGTGAAGTTATTCATGGCTTACACCTGGTATTTCCAGTTAGACACCTTTGATTGGGTAAGTGACTAGGGGCATTGAAAACTCCACTGGAATCTTTCAGGGATATCTCTCAAAACTAAGATTTATCATACATACCATGATCGTTCAACCTGATTGTGAAGTGTGTTCTGTGCAAATGAGAAAGACTTTGGGAAGCTGCCCCTGGAAATCTCTCTTGGAGCTTGACACTTCTCCATACTCTTTCTACTATTCTAGTGCCTTTATTAATACCTTTCAGGTGTACGTTCTATAGAATCTTTAAATTATGTGACCCATTGCAATTTGTGCAGATGGAATAGTTTATAATTTGAGTAAAGGTAAAAGCTCTGTTTGGGAGAATACAAATGTAAAGAAGGGAGGCACCAGGAACCATTGGTGCTAAATGACTTTCTGCCCACTCCTGGCATGAAGTTGCACAAATGTTGCAATGATTTTTATGAGGAATGCCTACCGATGGATGTTGGAGGGATAGATCCTTCGCTAGGAGGATAAATAAATGCATAAATAAATATACAGAAGAAATTCAAAAAGAAGGCAAGTCAATGAAGCATATTGTACCTTGGCTGCTTTTGTCCTTTCTGCAGAAAAATATAGTAACAGAAACATTTGGTGGCTTCTAGGGCCACAGAATTGCTGCATATGATTCAGCCAATAATGTCTAATGAGAGTTTGGAAGGTGACTATTTTTTGTCAAAATAAAGTCCCTATATTAACAAAAATCCCTGAAAGCTAATATGGGATAAAATCAAAAGACTGCAGAAACACAGACATATTCAGTTCAATCATCGAGCTAATTCATAGATTATCCAAACTCATTTCTGAACCTCTACTGACATCAACCAACTTGGGAAATCAAAGAACTATTTCCTTTGTATCCGATCCTGTTAAATAGACAAGCATGTTAGTTCTTACTCGGGGCCCTCACGTACTGAAGCTTTTGCAGAAATATAGATGGAGGAGCAAACCCCTCATTTGTTAAGCTCTATGAAGGCAAAGTAAATTACATACGCCTAAAAATCATTGTCCAAATCTTCCTTAAATACTAAAGCACACTTCTGAGGCTGAGATATAGAGAACAAGTAACTTTGATTAGTTGTAATAATTCTAAAATTTCTCCTAACTGCACTTTTGGTGAAGATGTGGTTGATTCTTTGATAGAAGAGGCTCTAGGTGCTTGAACTCCTAATATGACTAAACTGTTGTAGAGACAAGATGAAATGAGGGGGACTGTGGTGGAACTTCTTGCCCACTTACTGCAAATGGGAACTAATGATGAAAAAAATAATTATGATTATTCCAAAGAAGGACAATAAGAATAAAAGGAGTTAAAAACTCAAAAAGACTAAGCTGAATGTTAAGTATTCAGAAGATTGATTTAAAATAGCACTAAAAAGGAGACCGTAGATGGTGTAACTCTAAAATTTTAATGCATCGCCCTATAAAGAGTAGGTGATCTGACTGCTGCACCAACTCTTCAAACTATGGCAAGACTGTGACAGATTTGCTCAATTTGTCCTAGCCTTAATAATTTATGAAAACTCTGATTACTATAAAAAAGAGGAATTTATAATCCTTGAGTCTATGGCAATTATAATTGAATGGAACAAAAGTGAAGAATATGACTCTGGATGACAGGAGGACCAAAGTCACTTAGCTCAATCCTCTAGCAAGGACTGCAAACCTGTTAATATTAATAAGGGTGAAATGTTCTGAGGGTGGTGAAGAAGCTTTAGATTGCTGGACACTGGTGCCCGATATGATGTGATACTAAAGCCTCATAAGGAAAAATTAGCCGGCAATATAATTCATGTGGGGAGATGCAGTGAGCAACTGTAGAGGATACAGGTAACAGTACGGCTTAAAATATGGGAATTTATTAACGAATTTTTGTGTGGTTGCCTTACCCTACCAGAATGTACTATGGGAACAGATGTAATGTTCAAATGGAAGACTCTTACCCAAATTATTAGGGAAAAACATTGTCTTGACGATCTATTTTTCATTCTCTTTTAATGGCACATGGTAGATGGGAACTTTTAAAATTATCTGAGCTCAGTCAAGTGGCTAATTTAAAACAATTAGGATGGACTAGAGTTGGATACCTGAGGTGCATAAAGAAATTCTAATTTTAATTAAAGTTCTTTTAGATGCAAGTTTCTCAATACCCACAAATTCCTTATTTAATGACCTGTGAGAAAAGCCAATGAATCCTGGAGAGATTCACTATAGACTATAGAAATCTTAATAAATAACACCCCCTTGCCACAAGTAGTACACAATATGATATTACATATTCAAACTGTGCAACAAGCTAAGGGAAACTAATTTTGTGATCAATTTGGCTAATGCTTTCTTTTCTGTTTCTACTCACATAGAAATTCAAGGCCAACTTGTATTCATGTAATATGGATGGGAAAATATGTTTTTACTGTGTTTTCAGATATTTAAATTATTCTGCTATTGCTATATCTAATGAGATAAAGACTCTTATTATTATTTTTTTTGCTGTACAATAAATCCCCCAAACTTTCATATTGGAAATGTACGATATCCTTTGGCCAATATCTTCCCACTCAACCCCCCTCCACCTTATCTCAGCCCTGGCAATCACTATTCTACTCTCTGTTTCTGTGACTTCAGCTTTTTTTTCTATTTCACATGTAGGTGAGATCATACGGGACAGTGTATTTGTTCTCCTCTGACTTATTTCACTTAGCATAACGCCCTCAGGGGCCATCCATATTGTTGTAAATGGCACGATTTCCTTCTTTCTTATGGGCTGTAAAATATTCCATTGTATGTATAAACCACATCTTCTGTATCCATTCATACACTGACAGACATTTAAACTGTTTCCACACTTTGGGAGTTGTAGATAATGCTACAGTGAACACGGAAGTGCTACTATATCTCTTCAATATCTTGTTTTCATTTCCTTTGGATACATACCTGGAAGTGGAATTGCTAGGTAATATGGTAGTTCCATTTTTTAATTTTTTGAGGAAACCCCATATCATTTTCCATATTGACTGCACCAATTTACATTCCTACCAACAGGACCCTCTTCCTCCACACCCTTGTCCAAACTTGTTATCCCGTCTTTAGCTTTTTTAGGTGAGGTGATACTTCATGGTTTTGATTTGCATTTGCCTGATGACCCGTGATACTGAGCACCTATTCTCGTACCTCTTGGCTATTTGTATAAAGAGTTTTCTTTGGGAAAATGTCTATTCAGTTCCAATCCCCATCTTTATTTGAATTGTTTTATTTGCTATTGAGTTGTGTGTTTTTTATATGTTGTGGGTATTAGAGATAGACTTGATTCAATTGGAAAGTATAGTTAATTATTATATTAATGATATATTATTTTTATATCAATCTGAACCCTAAACTAAAACTTAATTATAAATACTTGTTAGTTGCATGTCTCCAGAGGATGACTGATTAACTCAACTAAAGTACAGGGATCAACAAAAATAGTAAAATGCCTAGACATCTGTTGGACAGGGGTGACTAGGGCATTCTTCAGAAAACCAAAAAATCATTTATTATTTCTGTCAACTTCAAAATCAAAGCAAAAAGTACTAAAATTTGTTAAGTTGTTCAGTTTCTATTAGAGATCATACGTAACATCTGAGAAATTTAAGAAGTCCAGTATTGCCACCCAGAGGTAACTGCTGGTATTTTGAACTACAAAGTAATCTGGTGCAACTTCAAAGTACAGCATTTGAAAACGACTCGGCTTATTATTGTTATGGGGGCTTTAATTGAAACTGTTTCTGGTATGGAAGATATAAATTTATTTAAAGATAGATATTTTTGTGGATTATGTCATATCATGGAGGAAAATGGAGAGAAAATGTCCTCTTTAAACTAAAAATAGTATACTCAGGAATCCATAGTGGTAAGGACTGCGCGGGGCACTCATTACATATAAGTACAGGAAGAAGCTGCCATCCCTTCGGGTCCTACATCTCCCTGTGGAGTTATATAAGGACGTATGTAACAGAGTGGTCCCCTCCCTATGACACATTATCAAAGAGTGACAAAAACCAGGATGGTTTGTAGGTGGTCATCAAAGGCAAAAGGCCAACCCAAACTGCATGCAATCTAGAAAGCAGCTATACTGTTGAAGTGTTGATGGTATCACAGTAATTAAAGAGGTAAGAAATCTGCTCAATGGGCAGAATTGAATGTTCCTTGAGACATGAGAGGAACTAGGCCACAGGAAAAATGCCCTTCCCAATTCCTGGGTGATAACCAATGGGGTTGCAATATGGCCCAGATAATGAGCCCAAGAAAACTGGAAAGTGAAGGAACCCCAGTGTTCTGTAGGACAGAATTTGTCATGGAATCAGAGGTGAGGGTCAAAATGCACCATTTCTAACATAATCCCCATATAAATCCAACAATAACCTCAATAACTGTTATTACCGGTCAGTCAGCCTGGCTTAGCTACATGTGCAAAGAGGCATTAAAGATCCCACCAGAAACTTTTAGCAAGCTCTTCCAAAGCAAGATACATTGCACAAATGGTGGCTCAATCTGGGGATGAATCATAATTTGGCAAATAGGAAGGACCTTGAGAAGCAGCTGAACTCCCTTCTCCCTGCCCTACTATGCCCGTATCTTTATTAAAAACCTAAACAAAAAAATAAAAAATAACAATATAAACAAAGATGCAAGTGGCATTATTTGAGTCTAATTTTCAATTTATTCAACCCTATCTATGTTATGAAGAAATAATGCCTATTTCATAGAATCATTTTGAGTAATAAATGAAATCAGTTAAAGTGTCTACAACAAAGCTGTAACAGGTGTTTAAAATACTCTTTAATCAGTGGAAAAATGGCATCATTTAGCATAGTTAAGGTATAATTTCCCAAGGTGAAGGGCCATACATACTTAAATACATGAATTCTAATGTTTATTTTTTAATTACCTCATAGCTACACATTATAACAGAATCTGTTTTTTTTTTTTTACCAGAAACATATTTACTTCAATGGAAAAGATTAGCATATATATATATGAAAAATAATATTTTCATATTTTGATATGAGTTCTATTTTTTATTTCAAGAAAAGTTAAATCAAGTTCAAGGCTCTATGGCCACATTTGCTCTATAAGAACACATGTTTCTCTCTATTACCAGGTTAAACATGTCAAAAATGAATAAGATTCATCCTATGTTTCATTTCAAAACAAAGGAAAAAGGATTTATAAACCAAGCTATATATGATCCAGAAGTATGTAATACTGCTTTTTAATATACTTTGCTTTTAATATTAATTTCAGATGATACCAATTTGGCAGCACAAATATTTCTTCTTCATGAATGATAATGATTCTCTGACTTCTAATCTCTATGAAATATATAAAAATTATTATTCCAGGAATATGAACTTTGTTTCAAATTAATATACATGACTAATGTGCTAGAATCTAATTTTCAGAGTGATGAAAATAATTTTATAGTATGTTACTTTTTTCTTTGACTTTTAATTAAATTTCTACTATAAGGATTTGGAGATCTGATTTGAAAAATAATTAAAAATGGGTTATTTTTATTCATGAATTCTATTGCTACAAAATGGAAAGGGTCAGTGCAAATTTCCAATTAGAGTGAAACTTTAATGGACTTTAGAATATAAGAATATGTCCAAAGTCCAGAGATAATTTTTTTAAAGATTTCACTTATTCCTTTCAGAGAGAGTGAGAGCCAGAGAATTCACACAGGGTGAGGGAGAGGGAGAAGCAGATGCCCCACTGAGCGCGGAGCATGACCTGAGGCTCAATCCTAGGACCCCAAGATCACCACATGAGCCAAAGGTAGACACCTAACTGACTGAGCTACCCAGGTGCCCCTAAAGATAATTTTTAAAATCACATTTTGTTCATTTATCCATGACATGGATATATGTTACCAATTATGAGTGAATTTGCTTGAAAAACTGCTTTAGGTACCCCAAGTTACATTCCTGTAACAAAACTGCTATTCCTACCAAAGTACTTATTAAACTCACTTCTCAGAGTTTACGCCTATTAAAAAAGTACAACTAGAATGTGTGCTATACTCTCTCTCATTCCAGCTATCCGTAACTGTCATGCCTGGATACATGTGCTCATTGAGAAAGTAATTTATCTATTTCACTATATTACAATGTATTTTAAAGACATTTGTATTTTTGGCAAAATGCACGCTATTACTCCAAGGACATCTATCAGGAAGAAACAATTTTCACACTTAAATGCTTATGTTCACAGGAGTTTTTAAAAAAGATTTATTTATTTATTTATTTATTTATTTATTTATTTATTTAGACCGAGCAAGCACATCAGCAGGGGAAGAGGCAGATGGAGAGGGATAGGATCCCAAGCAGGCTCTCTCATCGAGTGCAGAGCCCAGTTCAGGGCTCAATCTCACCACCCTGAGATCATGATTTGAGTTTGAATCAAGAGTTGGCCACTTAAGTGACTGAGCCACCCAGGTGCCCCATATGTTCAATATTTTGAACATTTTTAAAATGTTCAGATTAATTTTTTTTTACAAATTATTTTTCAATGTATAAAGTGAGAACTTCCAGTATTGGTGTCCAACTAAAGTAGTTGTGTAGCCTCAACCACCTTAGAGAGATGATAATTATAACAGATGACAGTTATAACAACTGGATAAAATAAAAAGTCAAGCTATGGGGGCACCTGGGTGGCTCCGTGCTGGTGTGTGCCTTCAGCTCAGGTCATGATCCCGGGGTCCTGGGATGCAGTCCCCCATTAGGTCCCTGCAGGGAGCCTGCTTCTCCCTCTGCCTGTGTCTCTTCCTCTCTCTCTCTCTCTCTGTCTCTCATGAATAAATAAATAAAATATTTTTTAAAAAGCTACTAGAAGTTGTCCAAAATCATACAGAAACCATAGGAAATTTCACTCTCATAAATCAGCTCTAAAACAGTAAGAAATGTGAGTTTGAGAATTTAGAACCTGAGTCTGTTACTTTTTTTGTTTTTTGTTTGTTTGTTTGTTTTAATAATAAATTTATTTTTTATTGGTGTTCAATTTGCCAACATACAGAATAAGAGTTTGTTACTTTTGAATTACTAGTTCTCTCAACCCCCTCAGCTATGATAATGCAAATAGGCAGGAAAAAAACATAGTCTCATATGGTCTAAGTGCCTAAAGTGAGTTTAGGATCAGAAGAGGCACTGGCAATTTAAAACAAAAATACTAGACATTCAAAGAAATAGTAAAGTGTGACACATATCCAGTAGACTGTCCTAGAAACTAATTCTAAATTAGCCCATACAGTAAGTTAGGAGAAGACCTCGAAGCCCCTCTTATAAGCATTTGGACATAATAAGACATGGAAATTGGGGAGGGAAGGAGGCAAGATAGCAGAAGAGTGGCGGGCCTCGGTTCACCTGCTCCCCTGAATTTAGCTAGATGATTGTCAAATCACTTGGAACACCTATAAATCCAATCTGAGATGTAAGAGAAGAATTGCTGGAATTCTACAAATAGAAAAACACTTTTTTTTTTTTTTTTTTGCAAGGGAAGAGTGTGGAGAAGTGAAACTGATGAGAAGTGAAACCATCAGAAGATAGGCCCAGCCAGGGGAGGGGAGGGGGAGCCCCCGCAAGCCTTCTACTGGAGAGTGATGTAGCACCACAGCACACAACCAGAACCTCCAGAAATCTGCTCCAGGGAGGGACATCCCTGCCTAAGAGATGCTCAGTAGTGCCGTGGGAGCAGAATCCTAGGTGGGACAATGTGGTCCAGGATCCCCGGATCACAGAGAGAACAAGGTGCCTGAGCCCGAACAGTTCCCAAGCGTTGGACCTGGGCACCTGTTATGGTCTGTGAGAGAGAAGACAGCTCTCAGCTCGGTTCACCGTAAACCCCAAACCACTCAGGATCCAGTGACAGCTCTCGGTCAGGGGGCTTGGAGGTTTGCAAAGGACAAGAAAGTGGGGTCCCACTGCCTCCCCTCAAGAGGGGTGTGTGTAGTGTGCACGGTTAGGCAATTGCTCTCTTTGAGGGTCCCACAAAGAACAGCAAACAGGACCCTCCACCTTCCCCTAGGGAGGATCAGTGTGGGCACCAACCCCAGGAATCTGCAGAGTGTGACACCTACAAGAGTGAAGACCGCGTATCCCTGCAGGTTTATTAAGAAAGGGGACCCAGGTCTTTCCAGCTCTGGCTCAGCCATTTTTATTCTCTCGTCCTCTAAAGAGGGTGGAAAGCCTTCAGGGAATAAAAGCCACAAAAACAAACAAACAGAATCAGCTCACACTGAGCTCAGGCCTTTGGCAAGGGTGGCGTAACTGTTGGGGCAATGACACCTGAGAGTCAGCCCTGCAGGCATCTCCCCCGGACCAGCTGGAAGAACAGGGAACACCAAGTTTATGGAGCACTCAGCACTGTAACACCCCACCTCTAGAGGAGAGCACATATAGAATTTGAGAGTTTTTCTCATGATTCATTTAAATTTGTTTAAAATTTTCTTTTTTTTTTTTCCTTTTTAACTAGTTTCTTATTTTATCAATTCTTTGTTTTTAAGGGTTTTTTAACTTTAATTTTTTAAATATTTTATAGGTATATTCATTTTTGGCATCTTTCACTGTATTCAATTTTATTTTTGTATAATATATGAGTTTTACTTTCTATAAAATTTGGAGATTTAGCGTCTTCTAACACACAGACCAAAATACACTCAGGACCAAGTGGGTCACCCTGTTTTGTTCACCTGGGAGATTATATACTCTCTTCCTTTTTTTTTTTTTTCTTTCGTAATCTTTTCAATTTTGGGATTTTGGTTTCTGGCCTCTTTGAAATTGTCTACTGTGTATTTCACTTGAGGCAGAGTTTTAATTTGTTCATATTTTATCCATTCTTCTCTGGGAAAAATGACTAGAAGGAGGAATTCACAACAAAAGAAAGAATGAGAGGTAATACTCCCTATCCCAGTTCTAAACGATACGGCTATAAGGAAGATGTCACAGCTGGGATTCAGGATATTTATAAAGTTACAAGCTGGGCTTGAAAAAAAGCACAAAAGACACTAAATAATCTCTTTGTGCAAAAATGATATCTAATCAGGCCAAAATTAAAAATGTTTTAAATGAGATACAGACTAAATTAGATGTTCTAATAGTTAGGGTAAATGAGGCGGAAGACAGAGTTGGTGACATAGAAGACAAGTTGATGGTAAGGAATTAAGCTGAGGAAAAGAAAAACAATGGACCATGAGGGGTGGCTTCAAGAAATCAGTGATGGCATGAAAATAAACAATATTAGAATTACTGGGGTTCCTGAGGGAAAAGAAAGAAGGGAGGATAGAAGATATATGGAAGCAAATCATAGCTGAAAACTTCCCTAATCTGGGGAAGGAAACAGCTACTCAAGTCCGAGAGGTAGAGAAGACCCCTCCCAAATCAACAAAAATAGATCAACACCTTAACATAATAGTGAAGCCTGCAAATTTCAGAGACAAAGAGAAAATTGTGAAAGGAGCTTGAGACAAGAACTCCTTAACCTACAGGGGCAGGAACATTAGATAGGCAGCAGACCTCTCCGCAGAGATCTGGCAGGCGAGAAAGGGCTGGCATGACATATTCAGGGTCCTGATGAGAAGAACATGCAGCCAAGAATACTTCATCCAGCGAGGCTGTCATTCAGAATGGAAGGAGAGATAAATAGCTTCCAGGACAGACAGAAACTAAAAGAATATGTGGTCACTAAACCAGCCCTGCAAGAAATAATAAGGGGGATCTTGTAAGAGAAGAGAGAGTCCAAAAGTAACATACACCAGAAAGAAACAGAGACAACCCACAGAAACAGGGACTTTACAGGTAAAACAATGGCACTAATTGCATATTTTTTAAATGTCACTCTGAATGTAAATCGGCTATGCCTCAATCAAAAGATGCAGGATATCATATTGGATAAAAAAGCAAGACCTGTCCATATGCTGTCTACAAATGATTCATTTTATTTTTTTTAAGATTTTATTTATTCATGAGAGATAGAGAGAGAGAGAGGCAGAGACACAGGCAGAGGGAGAAACAGGCTCCATATGGGGAGCCCGATGTGGGACTGGATTCCAGGACCCCAGGGTCATGAACTGAGCCAAAGGCAGATGCTCAATGACTAAGCCACCCAGGCATCCCAACAAAAGATTCACTTTAGGCCTAAAATGTGAGGATGTGGAGAACAATTTATCATGCTAATGGACCTCAAAGAAAGCTGGAGTAGCAATCTTCACATCAGACAAATTAAATTTTAAAACAAAGACTGTAGTAATGAATGAACAGAGACACTACATCATATTTAAAGGGTCTATCCAATAAGATCCAACAATTATATAGATTTATGGTCCTAACTTGGGAGCAGCCAATTATATAAACCAATTAATAATCAAATGAAACAAACATTGATAATAATACACTAGTAGTAGGAGACTTCAATGCCCCACTCACAGAAGTGGACAGATCATGTAAGCAGAAGATCAACAAGGAAACAAGGGCTTTGAATGACACACTGGACCATATGGACTTCCAAATATAGAGAGAGCATTCCACTCTACAGCAAAAAAATACACATTCTTTTCAGGTACACATGGAACTTTCTCCAAAAGAGTCACATACTGGGTCACAAATCAGGTCTCAACCAATATGAAAAGATTTCTATCATTCCCTGCATATTTTCAGACCACAATGCTTTGAAACTGGAGCCCAATCACTAAAGGAAATTTGGAAGAAAACCAAACACTTAGAGGTTAAAGAGCATCCTACTAAAGAATGAATTGGTCAATCAGGAAATTTAATAATTTTAAAAATTCATGCAAACAAATGAAAACAAAACACAACTGTTCAAAACCTTTGGAATGCAGGAAAGGCGATCCCAAGAGGGAAGTACATAGCAATACAAGTCTCTTTTTAAAAATTAGAAATGTCTCAAATACACATGCTAACCTTACACTTACAGGAGCTAGAGGAAGAATAGGAAACCAAGCATAAATCAGGCAGGAGAATATAAATAATAAATATGAGCAGGTATCAATGAAATAGAAACTAGAAGAACAATAGCATAGATCAATGAAACTAAAAGCTGGCTCTTTGAAAGAATTAAGAAGATTGATAAACCCCTGGTCAGACTTATCAAAAAGAAAATAAATTAATAAAATCGTCAATGAAAGATGAGAGATCACAACCAACACCAGGGAAATACAGACAATTTTAAGAACATATTATGAACAACTATATGCCAACAAATTAGGCAATCTGGAAGAAATGGATGCTTTCCTGGAAACTTACGAGCTACCAACATTGAAACAGGAAGAAATAGAAAATCTGAACAGACCCATAACCAGGAAGGAAATTTAAACAGTAATCAAAAGTCTCCCAACAGGAGTCTAGGGCCAGATAGCTTCCCAGGGGAATTCTACAAAACATTTAAAAAAGAACTAATACCGACTCTTCTGAAGATGTTTCAATAAATAGAAATGGAAAGAAAACTTCCAAACTCGTTCTATGAGGCCAGCATTACCTTGACCCCAAAACCAAAGACCCCATGAGAAAAGGAGAATTACAGACCAATATTCCCGACGAACGTGATGTTGAAATTCTCACCAAAATACTAGACAATTGGATCCAACAGTACATTCAAAGGATTATTCACCACAACCAAGTGGGAACCTGGGCAGCAAAGTTGGTTCAACATTCACAAATCAATCAACCTGAACCACCACATTAATAAAAGAAAAGAACCATATGATCCTCTCAATTGATGCAGAAAAAGCTTTTGACAAAATACAGCACCCCTTCTTGATTAAAACTTTCCATAGTACAGGGATAGAGGGAGCATATCTCAACATTACTAAAGCCATCTATGAAAAGACAACAGCAAATATTCTCAAAGGGGAAAAACTAAGAGCTTTTCCCCTAAGATCAGGAACATGACAGGGGTGTCCATTGTCCCTACTATTGTTCAACATAGTACTAGAAGTCCAAGCCTCAGCAATGAGGCAACAAAAAGAAATAAAAAGCATTCAAATTGGCAATGAAGAAGTCAAACTCTCATTCTTTACAGATGGCATGGTACTTTATGTGGAAAATCCCAAAGACTCCGCCCCCAAATTGCTAGAATTCATACAGCAATTCAGCAACATGGCAGGATACAAAATCAATGCACAGAAATGAGTTGAACTTCTATTCACTGAGGCTGAAGAAAGATAAATTAAGGAATCAATCCCACTTACAACTGCACTCAAAAGAATAAGATACCTAGGACTAAACCTAACCAAAGAGGTATAGGATCTGTACAAACTACAGAACACTTCTGAAAGAAATTGAGGAAGACACAAAGAGATGGAAAAATTTTCCATGCTCATGGATTGGAAGAATTAATATTGTGAAAAATGTCTATGCTACCCAGGGCAATTTACATGTTCAATGCAATCCCTTAATCCTAAAATTTGTATGGAACTAGAATGACCCTGAATAGACTTAGGAATGTTAAAAAGGGAAAACCAAAGCTGGCAGCATCACGATGCCTGACTTCAAGCTATACTACAAAGCTGTGATCATCAAGACCGTGTGGTGCTGGCACAAAAACAGGCACAGAGATCAATGGAACAGAATAGAGAATCCAGAAATGGGCCCTCAACTCTGTGGTCAACTAATATTCGACAAAGCTGGAAAGACTATCCACTGGAAAAAGGACAGTTTCTTCAATAAATGGTGCTGGGAAAATTGGACATCCACATGCAGAAGAATGAAACTGGACCATTCTCTTACACCAGACACAAAGATACACTCAAAGTGGATGAGAGATCTAAATGTGAGACAAGATTCCATCAAAATCCTAGAGGAGAACCCAGGCAACACCCTTTTTGAACTCGGCCACAGCAACTTCTTGCAAGATACATCCACGAAGGCAAGAGAAACAAAAGCAAAAATGAACTATCGGGACTTCATCAAGATAAGAAGCTTCTGCACAGCAAAAGAAACAGTCCACAAAACTCAAAGACAACCTACAGAATGGGAGAGGATATTTGCAAATGACAGATCATATAAAGGGCTAGAATCCAAGATCTATAAAGAACTCAACAGCCAAAAAATAAATAATCCAGTGAAGAAATGGGCAGAAGACATGAACAGATAATTTCTGCAGAGAAGACCTACACATGGCCAACAAGCACATGAAAAAATACTCCACATAACTTGTCATCAGGAAAATATAAATCAAAACTACAATGAGATACCAGTTTACACCAGTCAGAACAGCTAAATATAAGGCAGGAAACAACAAATGTTGGCAGGGATGTGGAGAAAGGGGAACCCTCTTGCACTGTGGGTGGGAATGTGAACTGGAGCAGCCGTTCTGGAAAACAATGTAGAGGTTCCTCAAGAAGTTACAAATAGAGCTGCCCTATGACGCAGGAATTGTACTACTATGCATTTATCCCAAAGATATCAATGTAGTGATCCAAAGGGGCACCTGCACCCCAAAATTCATGATAGCAATGTCCACAGTAGCCAAACTGTGGAAGGACCTGAGATGTCCATCAACAGATGAATGGATAGAGAAGATGTGGTCTATGTATACAATGGGATATTATTCAGCCGTCAGAAAGGATACTTACATTTACACTGATGTGGATGGAACTGGAGGATATTATGCTGAGTGAAATAAGTCAATGAGAGAATAATTATCACATGATTTTACTCATGTAGGAAATATAAGAAACACTACAGAAGATCATAGGAGAAGGGAAGGAAAACTGAATGGGAAGAAATCAGAGAGGGAGACAAACCATGAGAGACTCAACTCTGGGAAACAAACTAAAGGTTGCAGGAGGGGAGGTGGGTGGGGGGATGGGGTAACTGGGTGATGGACATCAAGGAGGGCACGTGGTGTGATGAACACTGAGTGTTACACGCAACTGATAAATTCTTGAACACTACATCTGAAACTAATGATGCACTATATTTTGGCTAATTGAATTTAAATTAAAAAATACATTAATTTATGTTAATGATAAAAATAAGAAAAGATTGAAATTTGAGTAGCTTAACATTAAATCCATAATAGGAATAAACTTTACCAAGAATAAATCCAGACTAGTATGGCTTCACTAGTGAAATCAATCAACTACTACCGAAAGAAATAATATTAATATTACACAGATTCTTTCAAAATTAGATGAAAAAGAAACACTTCATAACTAATTTTATAAGGTCATTATTCCTCTGATAACAAAGCTAGACAAATCTATTATGAAAAAGAAAATACCAGGGCACCTGGGTGGCTCAGCAGTTGGGCATCTGCCTTCAGTCCAGGGCATGACTCCGGGGTCCTGGGATTGAGTCCCATGTCAGGCTCCTTGCTTGTAGCCTGCTTCTCCCTCTGCCTGTGTCTCTGTCCCTCTCTGTGTGTCTCTCATGAATAAATAAATAAAATATTAAAAAAAAGAAAAAGAAAATACCAATATTTTATCCTTTATGAATATTAGATATAATTTTTAAAGAAAATATTAGAATACTAAATTCAACAATATATTAAAAACACAATACATAGTGGCCAAGCAGAATTTTTTGCAGGAATAAAGGTTAACTTAACATTCAAAATAAATTACTATACTCAATATATTGATACAATAAAGGAAATAGTTCATTTAATTATCTTAATAGTTTCAAAAAAAGAAATTTTAAAAATCCACCAAACATTCATGATGAAAAAAAAAACCTCTCGGTACACTATGAATAGGAGACTGAAAATATATCTTTTAAGGTATATTTAAATATACATTAGGTAATATACTTAATGATGAAAAACTGAATACTCCCTCCTAGGATTCATAAAAGTTTAGGATGCCTACTCTACTATTTATTCAAAATTCTTAGCCAAGAAAATAGAGAAAAATAAATTTTAAAAATACAGATTGGAAAGGAAGGAGAAAAAATTATATTTTTTTCTTCAAACTGACCTGTTTATGTAGAATATCCTAAAGATTTATGAAAGAGCTGAAAAAACTAACAAATTAACTTAGCAAGGTCATAGAACACAATGTAAATATATACAAATCAATGCTATACCCATTTATTAGTACTAAATAACTGTAAAATAAAATACCAAATATAATATTATTTTCAATGGAATCAGAAAATGTGAGGTCTTTTAATAAAATTAAAATAAAATTAATGAACTAAAACCAACACAATATCCATGAAAAAAGTACATTTCAATAAATGAGAAATATACTGTGTTCATGAATTTGGAGATTAAATATTGTATAGGGATCATTTCTTCTCAAAATGACCCATAAATTCAGTACAATCCGAATTAAAAGAAATTGGCAGGCTGTTTTAAAACTCATAAAATAATGGAAGTAATGCACAGGAGCCACACAATTAAAAAAGGAGGCAGCGGAGAAAGAAGAACGGGAGTAGGAGAAAGAGAAGTATATCAAGTGTGAAAAATCACATTATTTGATATTAATTAAGACAGTGTAATATTGGTGAAAGGAAAGTGTAACGCAGAGCCTATTAATACATATATGGTAAAATAATTTTTGACTCAAGTGTCAGGATATATTAACGGAGAAAAGAAAATCTTATAAACAAATGGAGCTGTAAATCTGAGCTTCCCTATGGGGGGAAAGAAAAAATAAAGCATGACTCGTACTTTACATCATACAAAATATGAGTATTGATCATATCTCCTGTAGGAAATGTAACCATAAACTTCTAAAAGAAACACTGTGACACTGGAGTAGGCAAAAACCTTTTAAGACACAAACAGCATGAATCTAAAAATTATTAAGTGGACTTTGTCCAATTACTAATTAGAAATAAAGAAAAATTTCCCATTCGTAGGACATCATTTCAAAAATGGAAAGACAAGGCACGCACTTAAAGCATGCATTTGTGAATTGAAGATGATAAAGAAAAAAGATCTCTTATAACTCGGCACTGAAACCATCAACTCAGTTGGAAAATGGATAAAAGATTTGAACAACTTGCATAAGAAGATGTAAAAATGCCCATTTGGTATATGAAAAGACACTCCGTCTCCTTGGTCATAAGGGGATTGCAAGCGCGAAGCACAGTGTGGTACAGCCACACTGATAAAACTAAAATTTTAAGAGGTGATAATGTCAAGCGTTGGCATAAAAGCATCCTTACTTATGTGACCGCCAGGTGATCAACAGGTAAATGGGTGAATAATATGTAGCAGATCCACACAATGGAATATTACTCTGCAATAATCAGGAATGAACACTTGATATATACATGAAATCAATCCCAGAAATATTCTACTGGAAAAATCCAGACAAAAAAGAATACGTAGCCTACAATCCCACTTCTATGAAATTCTCAACAAATCACACTAATCCAGAGTTGCGAAAACCAGATCAGTAGTTGCCTAGGGCAAGAGGTAGATGGAGGAAGAAACGACACAAAGATCGGGAACGCCTTTGTGAGGGATGAAAATGTCTTGAATCTTGACTTTGGTTTCAGTTCCACAGATGTATATACCTTCAAAACTTATCAAATAACACACTTTAGATGGATGTGGTTAATTGTAGATCATATAAAGCTGTTTATAAAAATAACAAAGATTAGGGGAAAGGAACGAGTAGCTTACAGATTTAAATGAAAATGGAAACCTACACAGGCAAGCTCAGAGGAAAAAAAATGTACACACGTAATTTAATAAGATGACTTTTCCAAAACATACATTACACTTCAGGACAGACATCTGAAAGGGAAATGGATGGAAATAGGAGGTCAGAGAGGCCGAGGAAGGATGCACAACAGCAACTGTTAAGGGCTTATTATATGTTTTTTTAATGACAGAGGGGATGGAATTGCTACTGTATTGGGATATCAGCGGAGGCTTTTCAAAGAGTAGAAAGATACATTGCAGCTATCTAATCTTGAATAAAAATATTTATACAACACCTTTTAGAAGGATAAAGATGTACATAATTCTCCAAAACTCATTAGGGAAGGGGCGCTGGGGGCGCTCAGTCAGTTAAGTGTCTGCCTTTGGCTCAGGGTCCTGGGATCAAGCCCTCTCCTCCTCACTCAAGATCCCTGCTCAGCACTCTTTTTGTCTTAAATAAATAAATAAAAGTCTTTTAAAAAAAATCATTAGGGAATATTGAGACAAAACAGTTTAAAAACCACTGTTGAACTGGAAAAGAAATTTGTTCTATTTACAGCCATCTTCTCACAATTGTTATTTTTAGGTATTTTTGTAGTGCTCAAGGAGGCAATATTATTATACGAGTATAGACAAATTTATATCAAACAACCTACATTAATAAGCCTTTTTTGGAATCATGTATAAAATTGAAATCCCAAATTATTAATTGATATATATAAGCAGCACAAGGAAGGAAACTTTGTCTTGTTCAGTGAAGTACCCCAAGCACCTAGTGCCTTTCTAGGCACGTATCTGTTGCTTAATAAGTATTTGCTAATAAATGGAGTGAAGGATATATAAAATTGGCTCCTAGGAGGATTACATGATTGTTTGGTATGACATACTACACAGGGATTCAAATTTTATCTAGATGATCGCCTAGTGAATAATTTTCCAAAAAAAAAAAAAAAAAAGATTCATAAGGTCAAGGTTGAATTGCCTCCAGCCAGAATGCAGTGGTGAACGTTGCCCAGGTGAGGATTGCCTTCGATGCCTACTGCAAATCGAGAGGCCGAGGCGCCCCTGAGGCCTGCTGCCCCTGGGTTCTCACCTGCGTGTCTGCCCTTCTGGAGAGAAGGTGCCGGAGAGCACAAGCCGCAGACCAGACCAGCAGAAGACCTCCAGGTATCCAAAAGCCTGCGCACCTAACTCTGGGAAACGAAAAAGGGGTGATGGAAGGGGAGGTGGGCAGGGGGTTGGGGTGACTGGGTGACGGGCACTGAGGGGGGCACTTGACAGGATGAGCCCTGGGGGTTATGCTTTTTGTTGGCAAATTGAACACCAATTAAAAAAAAAACTAAAAAAAAGGATCTAATCCCACGGATCTAATGGATACGGATGTGGGAACATTGATGCAAAGATGTAAAAAAAAAAAAATTTAATTTGCAACCTAAATAAATAAATAAATAAATAAATAAATAAATAAATAATAAAAGCCTGTGCTCAGCCATACCATGCTACCCCCAAGTCACAATCCATCAGGTGGAGCTGGTCACATGGCTCAGCCCCAAATCAAAGGAACAGCGGAGTATATACGTGTACCAGAAATGAAGAAATCAAATGATCAGTACAGTAAAAACAATAACCTACACCACACCTAGTGTCAGGCCACCGCACCTCTAACTTAAGCAATTATTAGTGGGGTACAACCAATATTTGCCCCATTTGTCTAACTAACCCACCTGCCTTTGGATTTATCGCTTTTCTTTTTTTTTTTTTTTTTTTTTAATTATTGACTTTGACAGGTTACAAGCATGTCTTTTTGGCCTCGAAGTCATTCTGTCTTTTTATACAGTTTTAGCTTATCTCCTCTCTGATCCAGCATGTGCTGATTTGTGACCAGGGACAACGTTAATTCCAATATATTGAACGCTGCTAGTATTCCTCCTTTGTACCTATAAGGTTGAATTTTAACTCAAATAAATGTAACAGGAAAAATTTGGTATAGGCCATATGTCACTCTTCAAAGTCAAATTTAGAATTAATACAATTACGGTACACACTTCAGACCTTCCACCTCCCTCCTCTACCCCCAAGTGTTTGTTTCTCCGTTTCTGTGCGGGAAGACCCTTTCCCTCCTTCTAATTTGTATTTCAAATGCTACTTTTTGCTTTTCTCACAGCCGAAAGTAATTTGCTTTTTATGAAATTGTCCATAGTTTCCATAACCTGCTTATGGCATTTATCATTTCTCACCTTGTATACTATGAATTTTACCCATCTACTAAAATATAAATACCTTTGAATCAAGAATATGCTTTTAAATTTTGTTCAATGTAATTCCTGTCTTATTTATTTATCTTTTGGGTTTTTTTTTTCTTATTTATTTAACAGAATATCTTTATACCATAGACATTGAGGTTATAGTTTCTGATGTTGGACTACCTAAGCTCAAATTTCCACTGAAGCACTTCTTAGGGTATGATTTTGGGCAAATTTTCTGACTACATCGTACCTCAATATTCTCCTCATGAAAATACAGGTAATAGCGCCTAACCTATACAGTTGTTGTAAGAATTAAATTCACTTATATGGGTAAATTTGCTTGAAACAGTGCCTAATATAGAGTAAAAGCTTTATAACTTTTACTATTAGTAACTACTGTTAGCATTTCTTGTTTTCCATATGTTAAATATTTTAATCATATTTAAATAAGTTAAACTTCAAAAAATTATCATGAAAATTTTCAAATATAAACAAAAATTGAATTATCTAATGCACTGCCATCTCTTGAACAACTTTCAAGATTTTGTGATACTGAATTAACATTCCCCACGCCTTTTTCACATGAAATGTTTTAAGCAAATCCCAGACCTCATCGTTGTAACTAAGTTTATTTTTTAAAAAGTGGTGGTAGAAGGGGAGAAGGGCGGGGGGTGGGAGTGAATGGGTGACGGGCACTGGGGGTTATTCTGTATGTTAGTAAATTGAACACCAATAAAAAATAAATTAAAAAAAAAAAGCTAAGTCGCAAAGTAATGATGAATAAAAATAAAATAATCATCATCTAGAAGGAAAGTAGGAAATATCACCAAATCTCTTTTCTCTCAATTATCTGATAATATTAGAGAAAATATGTTTGTCTCAAATATTTTGAAAATTTTCATTTCACGCTGACACAGTCTATAATTATAGCCACAAATCACACAACTTTTAAAAATAACCATAACAGAGAAAATGGTGGAACCTGCGTGGATCATTTGGTTAGGTGGCTGACTCTGTGACTCTGGATTTCAGCTCGGGTCATGAACCCAGGGAGTCCTGGGATCAAGCCCGGTCTCAGGGTCCACGCTCCCTGCCATCTGCTTAAGGATTCTCTCCCTCTGACCCTCCCCCCAAGTGCTCCTCTCTCTCTTTCTCTCTCTAAAATAAATAATTTTTTTTTAAAGAAAGAAAGAAAATGATATTTTTAGTTGAAAAATAAATTTTCCTTTGTTTTTAACCTTGAACTGTATACATGCAAGTATAAAGCTATTAGTAATTACTATATGCTCTTTACATACACACAGAAAAAACACAAGACAAATTCAGACATAAATACAGACACACGTACAAACACGTGTACACACATATACACAGAATGATTCATTTTTTGTAACTTTTTCATGAGCAGGCATAACATGGTACCAAGTATATTATTAAATTAATCAGAATCTTATGAACTGAATGCCCCAGATATATTTTTCTGCTCATAGTAAACATTGCAT
Organism: Canis lupus dingo; assembly: GCF_003254725.2. NCBI lineage: Eukaryota > Metazoa > Chordata > Mammalia > Carnivora > Canidae > Canis > Canis lupus. Next base: position 63,664,037 of record NC_064257.1, read on the forward strand.
TATCTTGCTTAATGATTTTCATCCATATTTTAACAGTAGACTGATTTTGAGCAAAGTAGTTATGGAAGCTGCTCCACTGATACTTACTGTAATTTTATGTTCTTTTTTTTTTAATTTTATGTTCTTTCAATGAAAAATTATTTACCTGTAATTCACTTTCAAAATTTTTTAAAAATTTTATAGACTAAATGAATTCTGTGCTGTTCAATAAATGGCAGTAGAATGATATAATACATGTTTATTTGATATCTGGAATAATGTTTGAAACTTAGGAGATAGACATTTCCTAACAATTCATTAGAATTTGAAGGTATTTTTATTTTTTAAAATTTTTTTTAATTTTTTAATTTTTTATTTATTTATTTATGATAGTCACAGAGAGAGAGGCAGAGACATAGGCAGAGGGAGAAGCAGGCTCCATGCACCGGGAGCCCGACGTGGGATTCGATCCCGGGTCCCCAGGATCGCGCCCTGGGCCAAAGACAGGCGCCAAACCACTGCGCCACCCAGGGATCCCTGAAGGTATTTTTAAAACTATTTCCTTAAAATGTAATAAAATTAAATAGTAAAATGAAAATATATATGAAGTCCGAAAATGATAATGAATTTATAGTTTCTCCAAAGACTTATTGCTGTGTATTCAATTCTGACCTAAATATATTATTTTTTTTAATTTATGACCAGATACACGGTAGTTAAGAATACTTAATAATATAGATGCACATAGAACTTAGCAATTTGAAACATGAAGCTAGGGGCCTGAGTACCTGGAAGATTATCTAAAAATGGTAAAGCAGAAAATAAATCATTAACTTTGTGACTAATCAACTTGCCTTTCCATAAGTCATCTGCTTTTTCTAAAGATTACACTTCTTTCATTGGTTGGCTAATGTATGTTCCTTAAATCAACACAGGACCAGAGGTTTTATTTATTTTGTGCAATATTCCTACCTGGTCACCTATGACTGATAACTCAGGGTAAATACTGTATCTTGAGACATGAATTGACCCTATATTTTCTTTCCCGAGAGACTGAGGTGAACAGTAGACATATAAATTTGAACCGTGATCCTCGATTCTTTGTCTCCATAGGAAGACAAGCCTATGCAACTGATCACTTACTAAAACTCTTTTGTTTTACTCTGAAGTTAACCTCAATCATCAAAATGTTCTGCGGAGACTATGTAAGTATAACGGCTGCTTCTATAAAACGTTTCCAGTCTTTTGAGATTTGAACCTTATTTATAACATTTCAGTGTAGAACTTGACATTTTCACCAGAAAATATTGACATTTTAATTTATTTTCATTAAATTTTTAATTAGTAGGTGTTCAACATAGCTATTAAATAAAGTTAATATTATTAAATCTCAAACCTATGCTATTTTTGAATTTATTATTCCATAAAGGGAATTTAGATGCCGTTACTTTCATAAGTGACCTCTCTTTGATTTCTCACAGAAGTTATATTTCCCCATATGTATTTCTATAAGAAACTAAAAATAAATGTGATTGTTAATTTTTATTTTAAATCTATGTTCTCTACAGAAAATAGTTTATTTTTTAATGATTAGCTGTTGAATTTAAGCAAGGCATAACTCAGTTTAGTATTTTTTTCTCGTCTGAATCATTTTGATCCAACTGTTCTAAAGGCCACGAACTTTTGAAGAGCTGACATAGACACTCAGTTGTCTAAATGTACATTTTTAAAAGATACCCATTATGCATGGTCTTAGAAATTATATGTAACTGTGTTCTGTGTTGATGACAATTTTTTAAATCTATATAATAAAAAAATGTTCTCAGGAAGCTTATTAGTTTTACTGCAAAAAGTTTTATGCAAAAAAAAATCACAGCATAATTATTTGGTTAAACTTTGGCAAAAAAAAATAATTTTATTTACTTATTTAAAAAGTATTAATTTTTGAGAAATTTCATTTATTTTGCTTTTCAAATTAAATATTGAATAAGGATCTAAAATGAGTCCACTTTTCATCACTGTTGCCTTACGCTTAATCTCGTCTTGAGATTCTAGGATCTCACAGGCAGTTAAAACTTAACATTACAGTTTTATTAATTGTGCAGCAGTTACATTTCACTACAGAGAAATAAAAGTGATGAGGTAATTTAGACCAGCATGGTAAATGATTTTACAAATGATTTAATTTGTAAAAAGCTACTGTTTTCTCACTTTATAGTCATTCAAATATAATTATTTGGAAATAATATTATATTCTATATGCCATGTATGCCAATTTATCAAAGGAAGGATATATAAGCTATATTTCAGGGAATATTAAAAGTTATGAAGATGATAAGATTTTAAAGAAATGCAACAATGGCCTAGGGTTCTAGAGCAGATAAAGGATATCCGAGACTAAAGAGTTTGATTTGAGCATGCTTAAATATTCATTTTAAGTATTTTTGATCATTTAAGAGATAAATGTTAGGTTTTATGTATTATCTCAGCACGTTTTGATAATAAAATGGTTTTACATAATCAACTTCATTATATTTTAAGGTGATTTTTTATTATCTTGAGATATGTGACCCACGTGATTAGAATTTGGTAATAGTTGAGGTTAAATTCATCTGTTTAATCGCTGTTTGAGTCTGGTGTTCTCAGGCAAAAGACAAGCTTTTCCAGGCAATAAAGCAGAAAAACTCATATTATAATGTGGATGATTGTTGATTGGTTGCTCTTAGGTCCTCTACTGAGCCGTTTCTACTCAATATTTGACATCTGAACTTAAATGCTTGATATGAATATGTGATCATTTTTGAGAGGCACTGAGGTAACTCATTAGTATCAACTTAAAAATATAGAAAATTTAAATATAAGTCAAGCAAGAGACAAGATTCATAGAAAAGTAGTTGCACATCTGAAAGAAATAATCATATGTAATCCTTTATAATTACTTTATAAAATTATGGATGTAGATAACCCTTAATGATTAAGGCTAGTTTAAGTGGGTTTATCACATTAAGAAAGTAAATTTACCTTTAATGCAATGAGTGTATTTTACCTATGTGCTTGATGAAAAGGTTGTCTACTGAAAGCAAGATTTAATTAAATGATTATGGAAAGTCTGAAATTGTTTTATTAATTAGTCAGATACAAATCACCTTTTAGGAAGATATTATTATAATATCCCTCCTACATTGAGGGAAACCGCACTGAAGAGTGCTAATATATGTATATATCTGCCAAAACCCAGGATCCAAACCCAGTACCCCCATGTCATTTGAGCTTTTAGTCACCATAATATAGTGCCTTGTCCAAATATATTGGTCTGATTCTTCTAGGAATATATCTGAAATTGTTGGCTGTTTTTGTTCTGTTTTGTCATTAGTTGATCCCCATTTTTATATAGTAGAATTTTATTTACTTTGGATTTGATTATATTCTTCCTTTTTGACTCAAAGTAAACTTTACTCCTATTCTTTTTCCAATCCTTTTGACAACTTTCCTATTTCAACCATATTTATTGATTGATAGAAAAATATTAATTGTAGAAGTATTACAAGCAATATTACATATTGATATCATCGTCCAATCTGAATTAACATTATGTATAATGCCTGAAGTAGAGAAACAGTTGTTAAAATTATCTGAATCTCTACTATACACCAGGAGCTTTGCACACCTTGTCTACTTTAACAGTCACAGAAAATCTTTCCACAAGAATACTCTTTGACATGCAAAAGTTTTAAAATTCTTTTTGGAAACACCAGATATTCTGTTCAGTGGTGCTACAGTACATTATTTTCAGTCTTCACAACCTTCAAGGAGAGTGTTCCTATTTTCCACCCAAATATACTGAGGCTTATACTTTCCTCCAAGTGAAACACCAGGAAGAGGTGATGCAGGATACTAATTCCAAAACTATTTCTAACACACACACAAGAAAAAGGTAAAAAATACCGAAGTGTGATTATCCTACATAATTACAGACTTCGTGTTTCAAAGCAAAAAGTAGGTCCTTTGGGAACCCAGTTAAGAGGTAGAAAATTAGCAGCAGTAAATTTACAAAGATGGCAAAGGATGGCTCTTTCTCATAAATCTGTCTCTAGAATGGCTCCCCAAAGAGCGTCAAAGCCAAACGACAGCAATTTAGGCCATTTCTAGTGTGCGTAACATGATAGTCTGCCTTTTACCCAAACGAATGTGGACTGGTACTTAGCAGTGAAGTACATGTGAAGCAGGAAGAGCCCTCATAAATCCAACACAGATTCAGGGCATCCCATCCACAGTAACTGTGAGCTGAGAAGACCTCCCAGAGGAGCAGAAGCTGTTGATTAGGCAAGATTATTTTAAAGCAGGATTTTCCTATCGAAAGGTGTTCCTGAGAGAAAAACTTCCATCCAAGAAATCTGACTTTGATTATTTATCTACAGTATGACTTACTGAACAAATATTAATAAAAGGTTATTCATACGTTAGATTGCTTTCTACTATCACAAGACTACATTGTCTGAACTTTACACACTTCGATTCAACAAAAGTTATGAATCATGCTGGTTATGCTTCAACTCTTGCTGAAGCCTCTTGAATTAATGTATATTGGACTGGAAAAATTAAATGTGGTGACTTTTTCCTTGAAGCAACATAGAAGTATGTTGTTAAATTTTTAAGGCCCCATATACTAGCTATAGAATACTTTTAAACGTAAAGGCCAAGCAAATACAACTGTAGAATAATAATGAAACATAAAGTCAGAGCCAGCCTTGCCCCCGTGGGACCCATATGACTGAGAAAAATTTACCTTTCTGCCTCTCAGTTTTCTACCTGTGAAGTGGATGTGATGATACCACCGGTGTTGAAAGAATTTCTTGAGAATTAAGTGGCAGATAAAACGCTAAGAAGACTTGAAGCATAAACAGTACCCCAAAAAGGCACACGAGTATTGGTGTTTATTTAGTGGCAGTTCCAGCACTTTTATCCCACTCTAACTCAAAAGCCCTGGCATTTAGCAACCCAGTGAGCTCCTTCTAGAGATGAAGCTGTTTTTACCAAGTTTAAGTCTACATAAACACACATATATGTGTGCCATCACTCACATATATATGTACACGCAAACATACACATACACAGGTATGTATGCCATTATTCATCAAATCTATTAATAAAATTGAATAACATCAAAAATTTCATGAATGGAAATACATAGTCTCTTAAACTCAGCATAATCACTATTTGTGAATAGCTCCTACCATACTAAAATTTTCATAATCCCACTTTTTTCCCTCACTGGTTACTTCCAGACTCTTTTTTTTTTTTTTATGGCAAAATTCCTTGAAAGTGCAATGCATTCATCATATTCAATTCCTCTCCTCTGATTCTCTCCAAACCCACTTTAACTGGGTTTTCACCCAAACCCACTTCGCCTTAGTTGTCCTTTTGAACATCAATGGTGATCTCCATGTGCCTGAACCCCACATCCAGTTCTCATTCCTCATTTTATTAGATATGTGAGTGTGGTTTGACATGGTCTCCTTTGCCAGGAATGTTCTAGCTTTCAACTGAAACTTTTCTTTTTCCTACTTATGGTCACTCCTTTTGTCATTATCCCAATATGATGGTTTGACTGTAATGTATAGACAAAGTTTCCTGATTTACATCTCAATTTAGCATCTCTGCTTCAATCCCAGTCATATGACCAGATGTCTACTCACTCAGTGGAAACTATCATCTTAACAGTTCAGGCCAAAAAAAAAAAAAAAAATTATCTCTGACTCCTCTCTTTCTCTTGTGCCTTAAAAACAATCTATTATCAAAATCTTTTCTATCTACATTCACAATATATTCATTATCTGACTACCTCTCAGCACTTCCATTACAACTATCCTGGTCCAAGCTACAGCATCATCATCACTTGTCAACTTTACGAAATAGCTTCCTACCTGGTCTCCCAGTCCAATGTCTGCTCTCAATTCTAGGTACTAGGGAAACAACAGTGAATATGATTGTCAAAAGCTCTGACTTATTGAAATCTGTATCCCACTGATGTATAAGAACCATCGTTATTCCAGAATTAAACAAAGACATGAAGTAGGAGGTAAAAACATTAAAGAGGAGACTGTGAAAAAGAATTTGGTTCTGGCTTTCAAATTCTTAGAGCATTCACCATAATAACAAGACAAGCAATAAAACTTAAATTTGTAGGGGACGCCTAGGTAGCTCAGCAGTTGAGCATCTGCCTTTGGCCCAGGGCGTGATCCTGGAGACCGGGAATCGAGTCCCACGTTGGGCTCCTGCATGGAGCCTGCTTCTCCCTCTGCCTGTGTCTGCCTCTCTCTGTGTGTCTCATGAATAAATAAAGAAAATCTTAAAAAAAAAAAAAACTTAAATTTGTAGAATCTGTTCCACTCTCAAAAGTGCTTACAGTAAACAGATCATAGGGCCTGTGGAAGATGTGATTCCACTTATTGCTCACCAGATCTGTTGTTATGTTATTTTATCTCTTAAATGCCAGGGCCCAGATTATTTTAAAGTCATTCCGAAAGTTATTTTTCCATTATATTTCTATTAGTAACATTAATGCAATTCACTCACTTAAATAAACATTAGGTTAAAACCAAATCCTCTTCAAGTTTAAACAACATTGAAAGTTGGAAAAGCGACAACAGAAAAAAAAACACATGGCTAATTATATTTTTTTTTTCTACTTAATCAACCTATATAACAGACAGCACAGGAAAAAAGTCATCGGATTATCACAACTCACTTTTAAAAACCTGTATTTCTCTTATTACACCACAAGATTAAAGTCTTAAGAAATGATGTTTGCGTAACAAGACCCAGTTATCTTAATGAGTCATACATTTCTGGGACTAGGTGGACTTGAGAAAGCAAATAGACAGCACGGGCATTCCCGGGTGATTGGCCCCTTGTAGCCCCACCTCCCGGACCCACACCCAGTCTTCCATCCACCATAGATTTCTTCTATCAGCAGAAACTCCTTGTAATCAGGGATAGTCCAGCTTGATTCACCAAAAAAGAATGGATTGCATTTCTTTTTAAGTATTTCAGAGTTCACACTATCAGTCCCTGACTCAGCTGCTTTTGAATTGTCTCCAAAGATTCTGAAAGTCTGCCTATAACTCGTGGACGTGCTTTTCTCACACAGGCATTTAAAGAAACTGCCTCTTGAGACCCATTTCCTTTGCCAAGATCCCACCTTACACCACATATAATTATGAATATATTCTTTCTCAATTACCCTTCTATTGCTGTTCTTCAGACATTCTGATAATCATGCTAAAAGGAACCAGAAAAACTGTTAACAGTATTATAAGTATCCTGTATAAAACATACAAATAATTATAGGCTCTTTGTACATAAGATGTGTTTCAGGTACCGCTGTGGATAAAATGGGAATCACTTTACTCATATGGGCTTTTCCTCTTTATTTTGTGGCAATTAATAATAAAGCAACAAGATGTCTTAATGTATTTTATCATCCTATTTCTTAATTGTAACGTTTGTGCTATTTTATTTTTAAATAGCCAGAGTTGGAAGCACTGTAGAAATATTTTTTCAAGTTAAAAAAAGCTTCAACCCCAGTAGACACATTGTTCTAAGTAATGTGTATTAGCAATCCTTTAAAAAATATAGAAACCATTGTATTTTATGGTCCTTATGTTGTTGCCATCACCACAATAGTCATCTTCTTGAATTACCATTCAGTTCTTTAGAATTGTTGAATATATGTACACATTCTTCTAGATTGTCATTTAGCTGCCAGGCTCAAAATGTCGGAGAACAGACAAAGATGCTGTAAGATAAGCCTTGGTACCTGGAGGTACACACACCCTCTGTGTACTTTTCATCACCGGTTATACTGACTACTGTGGGTTTAATCAAGCACGTAGCTCATATATATATAAAAGTAAATATTCACAGTGAGTGCAGTAGTCCCTGCAAGGCAAGAAAGGGTCAGATTTGTGAACCCTCAATATAGGCGAATCATTGGTTTTGAAATGAGGAATTTTCTGTGCAACAAGGTCGCAACTGAACCTATCACAACTTAAGGTTCACTAGAAGCTCGTCAAGATCTCACTCCTCTCCAGGTCTTATTTTATCTCAGATATTGTGAATTGTAGGATCTTCTTTCAAGATACTAAATGTCTTCTAATTTTACAGTTTAGTGGACTTGGTCTTTTTCTTATGTAGAATACTGATTTGGACTAAGTTGAATGCTTCAGAGTTTGAAATATGGTTTTAGAAAATATTATTTAACTCAGTTAGAAGAAGGAAGTATTAAATAAGAGCCTTTCTCAGAATCACTGGGTTATATATATAACTTGTCTGCCAATAACAACCAAGAAACAGGTGAGTCACCTCCCTCTCAGATACTATGCTTTATCTCCTCTCTTTAAAAAAAAAAAAAAAAAAAAGATATAGAAATGCAGCTTTATATTCTAGGTTTGTTTCCTTCTTAAGTCTCTTTGTATATTCAAAAGCAAATTCATGTAATCTAAGATTCAATGTAGGAACTGTTAGGATAGGTATACTGCACTCTAGTGTGCTAAGAGGTCTATTGTACTTTTTCCGGCCCCAGTCCTGGCATTAACCACTTCTCTGAGGATCCCTGATTCCCTTAATCGAATAATAATATTTTAAAAACTGAGATCTGAATGCTGGGTGGGCTCATTTCTACAGGGGAACCATTGCTTATAAACTCTTTTAGATGACAGAGCCATGAAATACGTGAAAATGCTAACCCATATATCTGCACGTATCTATATGCACGTATGTACATTTAGATCTTCCCACCTATTCACCTATCTATCCATCTACTACCCACCTTTCTGTGTGTGTGTGTGTGTGTCTGTCTCTCTCTCTCTGGCTATTATCTATCTTCATATCGATAACGTCAATCTAATCCAGCACCAAAATTTTATATTCCTCTATTATTTATAACCTCACACAGTAAAAATCTGCCAATACCTAAAACGTGTTTATTTGTTCAACACTAGCATAAGTACAGTTTAAAATGTGGTAAACCACAGCCCTGTGAGGACCAATTTTGCCAACAAAATTTTTATCTTTAGCTTTATGATATCTGGTTAAACACTATTTGCCAAAGTTAGGACATGTCCCTTCTCCCAAACCACTTCACTGTGGGTACAACACTCATTTATAAATTAGATTTGCTTGTTACGATCTGCGTTCCTTGTTGGATTCCCTCTACATTCTAGTCGATCTTATTAATTTAAATTTATGTGAGACAGAAGATGGTGTTTGAGCTATACAGTTGTATGAGTTATGAGTCATCATCCAATACTACATTTCCTTATAGAAGACTTTCATCACCCCAAATCCCTCCACGGTTCCCATTCATAGTCAACCATGTCCCCAAGCCCTCAAATCCTGGCAATTATTCATCTGTTTTCCATTCCTCTAGTTCTGCTTTTTCCAGATTGTCATATAAATAGAATCAAAGACCATGAAATCTTACGAATATAGCTTCTTTCATTTATTAGGATGCATTATCTCATTGTAGTTTTACTTTGCATTTCTTTGTGTATAATGATATTAGTACTTTTTCATATGCTTATTTACCATAACTTCACTGAGAATAGGTCTGCTTATAATGCTTACCTATTTTTTAATTCAGTATTTTTTTTCTGTTTATTTCTCATTGTTCTTTATTGTGAAAAAAAGGTTTTCATGAGATATGTGATTTACAAATAGTCTCTGATTCCAGGACTTGTCTTTTCATTCCTTCAACAGTTTTTTTCACAGATCAAAAATTTACAAGTTTGACAAAGCCTAATTTTTTCCTCACAGATTATATTTTTATTGTCATTTCTAAAAATGTTTTACTAACACAAAGTCATGCAGATTTTCTCTCTTATTTTCTTCCAGATATTTTAGACAATTACATTTCTATTTAGGGCTAAGGTCAATTTGAGGTTAATTTTTGTGTAACATGTGAGCTATAGATCAAGTTTTTTTTTTTTTTTTAATGGACATCCTCATAGTGCTTTAAAAGCACTATGGACAGTGCTTTTAAAACACTGTTTCTTGGAAAAAGTCTTCTTTCTTCATTGAATTGCTTTACAACTTTGTCAAAAGCTATTTTTCCATATGCATGCAGCTCTATTGCAAGATATCCTGTTCTATTCCATTTATCTATTTTTCCAGAACATTAATCAATACCACAATATCATTATTACTGTGATTTCATAACAATTCTTAAAATCAACATTATTCTTCCACATTTTTCTCAAATCTGTTTCAGTTGTTCTAGGTCCTTTCATCTGTATGGGTATTTTAGAATCAAATTGTTCAAATCTACATAAAATGCTGATGGGATTGGGATTGGGATTGTGTTAAATTGACAAACCAACTTGAGGAGAATTGATATTTTAGCAATATTAAGTTTTTCTGCCATGAAAATGATGTACAAAATCTCCGTTAAGTTATGTCTTCTTTAATTATTGCCAAGAGTGTTTTTTTTCTTCTCTTTCAATATATATGCCTTTTTAAAAATATCTTGATTCCATGGGATGCCTGGGGGGCTCAGTCATTTAAGCATCTGACTCTTGATTTCAGCTCATGTCATGATCTCAAGGTCCTGAAATCGAGCCCCATGATGTGCTCCCTGCCCAGTGGGAAGTCTGCTTCCCCCGTCTCTCTCCTCTGTCCCTCCTCCTGCTCATGCATTCTCTCTCTCAAATAAATCTTAAAAAACATTTTGATTCCAGTACAATTGACATAAAGTATTATATTAGTTTCAGGTATACAATATGATGACTTAACAGTTCCATATATTACTCAGTGTTCATCAAGATAAGTGTACTCTTAATCCCTTTACATATTTCAGTCCCTTCACCTACTTCCCCCTTGATAGTCATCTGTTTGTTCTGTATAGTTAAGAGTCTGCTTTTGGGACACTTGGACGGCTCAGTCAGTTAAGCATCTGCTTTTAGCACAGATCATGATCCAAGGTCCTGGGATGGAGCCCTGCATCAGGCTCCCTGTTCAGTGGGAAGCCTGCTTCTCTCTCTGCTCCTCCCTCCTGCTCTGCTCTTTCTTGCCATCTCTCGTTCTCAAATCAATAAGTAAAATCTTTCAAAAGAAGTCTGTTCTTTGGTTTGTTTCTCTTTTTTTCTGCATTCATTTATTCTGTTTCTTATATTCCACATGTGAATGAAACCATATGGTATTTGTCTTTCTCTGACTGGCTTATTTTGCTTAACATTATATTCTCTACTTCCATCCATGTTGTTGCAAATGGCAAAATTTCATTCTTTTTATGGCTGAATAATATTCCATTGTTTACATACCACATCTTCTCTATCCATTCATCTATTGATGGACATTTGTTCTGTTTCCATAATTTGGCTATTATAAATAATGCTGCACTAAGTATAGGGGGTGCATATGTCCTTTTCAATTAGTGTTTTTGTATTCTTTGGGTAAATACCCAGTAGTCTCATTGCTGGATCAAAGGGTAATTCTACTTTTTTATATTTTTTAAGGAACCTTCATACTGTCTTCCACAATGGCTGCACCAGTTTTCATCCCCACCAATGCTGCATGAGGCTTCTTTTTTGTTCACATCCTGATAAACACTTGTTGTTGCTTGTGTTGCTGATTTTAACAATTATGACAGGGGTGAGATGATATCTCATTATGGTTTTAGTTTGTATTTTCCTAATTATGAGTGATGTTGAGCATTTTTTCATGTGTCTGTTGGCCATCTGAACATGCTCTTTAGAGAAATGTCTGTTCATGTCTTTTGCCCATTTTTAATTGGATTATTGTTTTTTTTTGAATGTTGACTTACATATATGTTCTTTATATATCTTAGATACTAATCCTTTATTGGATATGTCATTTGCAAATATCTTCTTCCATTCAGTAGGTTATCTTTTAGTTTTGTTGGTTGTTTCCTTTGCTGTGCAGAAGCTTTTTATTTTGATGTAATTCCAACATTTTTTGTTTTTGTTTCCCTTGTCTCAGGAGATATCAAGAAAATGTTACAGTTGATGTCAGAGAAATTACTGCCAATGTCCTCTTCTAGGAATTTTATGGTTTCAGGTCTCACATTTAGGTGTTTAAACCATTTTGAGTTTATTTTTATGTATGGTGTCAGAAAGTGGTTCAGTTTTGTTCTTTTACGTGTAGCTGTCCAATTTTCCCAATACCATTTGTTAAACAGACTTTTTCTCTTTGCATATTCTTGCTTCTTTTGTCAAATATTAATTTGCTATAAAATTATGGGCTTATTTCTTGAACTTCTGTTCTGATCCCTTGATCTATGTGTCTATTTTTGTGCCCGTACACCAGTACCATACTGTTCTGATTACTATAGCTGTGTAATATAACCTAAAATCTGGAATTGTGATATCTCCAGCTTTGCTTTTCTTATGATTTCTTTAGCTATTTGGGGTCTTTTGTGGTTCCATATAAATATTAAGATTATTCTATTTCTGTGAAAAATGATATTGGTATTTTGATACAGATTGCATCAAATCTGTACATTGATTTGGGTAGTATGGACATTTTAATAATATTCATTCCTCTAATATATAAGCATGAAAGATCTTTCCATTTGTTTGTGTTGTCTTCAATTTCTTTCATCAGTGTTTTATAGTTTTCACACCTAACATCATATTCAGTGATGAAAAACTGAGAGCTTTTCCCTTAAGGTCAGGAAAAGACCAGTATATTCACTCTCACCACTTTTATTCAACATAGTAATGGAAGTCCTAGCCACAGCAATCAGACAAGAAAAAGTTAAGAAGGCACCCAAATTGGTAAAGAAGAAGAAAAACTTTTATTATTTGCAGATAACATGATACTATATATAGAAAACTCTAAAGACTCTACCAAAAAACTACTAGAACTAATAAATGAATTCAGTAAGGTTGCAGAATGCAAAATCAATGTACAGAAATCCAATGAATTTCTATATGCTAATAATGAAGCAGCAGAAAGAGAAATTAAAATAATAATTAAAATAATAATAACATCTAAGAATAAACTCAAAGAGGTGAAAGACCTGTATAATATACATGTTTTATTTTTTAATCTTATTATACTGATTTTCAGTAAGATGTTGAATAAATGATAAGAAAAGACATCCTTGCTTTGTTCCCAGTATGAAGGCAGTGATGGAGCAAGTGGTGGAGTACATTCATATTTCACCATTGAGTATAATGTTAGCTGAAAAGTTTTTGTAGATGTCTTTAATTAGATTAAAAAAAAGAAAGAAACTGAGGCCCAGAGAAAAAAAGAGGCCCACGATGAACCGGCTGGTCAACAGAGGATGAATGTAGAATATGTTCCACAGAGAATATGAAACTGATTGATTACACACTGAAAAAAAAAGGGACCAGGAAAAATAGCAGGAGTTTGTGAACAACGCAAGTCAGGAGAAAGGGCAGAGCTGGCAAGAGAAACAGTGCTTTTTCTCAAACAGGGCTTGTGCAATACACACCTACTATTTCTTAAGATGCGATTTGATTATCCTCTTTAGAATCCCTTCTGGGGAGGGATGATGTTTTTGCAGCCATTTGATGGATGCAATTCCAGGAAACAAAGTCATCTATGTGCTCAAATGATGCACCCCAATTCAGCATGTGGTGCTGGCAGTTCCACTGCAGCTGGTTCCCACCCCAAAGCTTAACTGCACCAGTCAGTGGACTGGTCCCCTAGTTCCCTAGGGCTGTCAATACCACCTTGTAATTCTCTTATCACCGAGGGTGTGCTTGCTGTGGGCCAATAAAGAGAAAATAATAATAATAATAATAATAATAACAATAATAAATAATTTCTTAAAAATAATAATAATAAATAATAATAAAATAAAAATAAATTTTAAATGTTGCCTTCTCTTTCAAGTTTGCTAAGATTTTTAAACATGAATGAATGCTATACTTGAGTTTTTCACATCATATTTTGATGATCATATGAGTTTTCTTCTTAGTTAATTAAAATGATGAAATAAATTGATTAATTTTTTAATGTAACCTCAGCTTTACACACTTGGAATAAAACTCACTTTGTCATGGTACATTATTATTTTTATATATTCCTGCATTGCATTTTCTTATATCAGGTTGTGTGTTTTTGCATCTTTGTCCATAAGGATTACTATCCTATAAGATTTATTTCTTGTAATGTTGGTTTTATATTGGTATTAGTGTAAATATGTCTCTATAAAATGAGTTAGAAAGTGTTATCTTCTATTTTCTTTTTTTTAAGATTTTATTTATTTATTCATGAGAGACAAAGAGAGAGGCAGAGACACAGGCAGAGGGAGAAGCAGCCTCCATTCAGGGAGCCGGACATGGGACTAGATCCCAGGTCTCCAGGATCACTCCCTGGGCTGAAGGCGGGCACTAAACTGCTGAGCCACCCAGTCTGCCCCTATCTTCTATTTTTCTATAAGAGATCTGGTAACACTGGTTATTATTCATTCCTTGAATGGTTGGCAGAAATCTCCAGTGAAATTATGTCCCTGAGGTTCTCTTTGTTGTCTATAGATTTAATTTCTACAAAAGATATTAGACATTTCATGTCATTTGTTTTTCTTGAGTGAGTTTTGATAGTCTTTGTCTGCTAAGGAATTAAAATTATATTTACGGGCACAATTGTTCATAGCATTCCTTCTGGTAGTGATGTCTTCAGTTATTTTCATATTTACTATTTTGTATTTTCTCTATTTTCTTTGTTAGACTTGCTAGAATTTTATCAATTTTACTGTCCAAAGAATAAGCTTATGATTTCATTTATTTTCTTTTGTTTTTCTTTTTAAGTTTTATTTTTACTCTTGTCTTTTTTACTTCCTACTCTCTGCTTGCTTTAAGTATAATTTTCAATTTTTTTCTAATTTCTTATGATAAAGCTTAATTTTTAAATTTGTTTTAACATAGGCATTTAAAGCTATAAATTGTCCTTTAAGTACTGAAACTGAGTACTGTGGGTGCCAAACTTGCATGGTTAATGTAAATGGTTGACTTTGTTTCTCCTGTCTTTTTTTGATTAGAAAATTTCCATATAGTCTTGAAAGCTGCTAGGATCTGTGACCAACTTCTCAATATTATACAATATTATACAGTATATTTAGATCAATAATAGTTGAAAGCATTTATGAATTTACAAATTTCTAAGTATATAAGAAATGGGAAAATATTATAGGTATATGTGTGGGTATCTAAAAGACTGCAAGTTTAAAAAAATAAAAAATAAAATAAAAGACTGCAAGTTTTAATTTTACAACTGAATTAAGTTATTATTTCTAATTTTGCATCTAAATGATTTTTTTGAAAATGATATTGCCTCTTAGAATTCTCATAAGAACAATTAAAATCTAAGCAGGAGTATAGGTTGAAGCTAATGATGATAATGAGGAATAGGAAGAGGAGAAATAAGATTAATAAAAACTACTACTAACTGGAATATATATATCCCATTAATCTCCGTGACAACTCAAGCAAACAATGTATCTATGACTGTAATTCCACAAAAGGTGAATCAGGAGAGTTTAGGGAACTTGCTACATTGTCCAACAAGGGATAGTGATTATCTGAAGCCAAGCCAGCCTTACTTAGATATATGTGTTCATCAATAAGGGGAGTGGAAAGAATGTCCTAATTTTTACTGATTACACTTTATATTTTTTTATAATATCCAGAGAAGGCAATTATCAGATGTTTCCTAGCTAATGCTACATGATACTTGCTTTACCTTTTCACTTACTTGATGGATGAATGTCTTTTTTTAATGCCCCACCTCCTCTACTCTGGCATATGATGAACTATAGAAAATAAAGATGCATTAGATATAGACGTGGAGGCATCCTAAGCAGTGACATGAGGCACTGACCACTTCACGCAGTTCCTAGTATAGTTCACACTCCACGTTAGGTGGGGGAACTCATGACTTGTCTCTGGAGAGCCATCAAAACATCAAAATAGACCATGAAATCATTGCTATATCAGTATTATTTTCACACAGACCCCACTGGCAAAGGTATAAGCAGACCAACCAAAAAGAGAGTATGGATCTAATGGTTACAAATCAAAGATTGAATAATTCAATTTAAAATAAAAACAGGAAAGACAAAGCCTTGGGGTTTGTTTTGTTTTGTTTTAAGATTTTATTTATTTGACAGAGAGAGAGAGAGAGCACAAGCAGGGGGAGCAGCAGGCAGAGGGAGAGGAGAAGCAGGGAGCCCAGTGCTGGGTTCAGACCCCAGGACGCTGGGATCATGACCTGAGCCAAAGGCAGCCCTCAACCGATTGAGCCACCCAGGTACTCAATCAATTACAAAGCTTTGTAATTTGTAGTTAAAATGTCTATTACTTGGTTTCACTTCTCACTGTTAAATATTTCTTTGGGAATGAAAGAAATATAGACTGAGAAAGTCCATTAAGGCAGGCAATGGGGTGAAATAGAACAAAGAATTTCAATGAAAGATACAAAGCAATTTAAGTTTTAGTTTTTTTAAAATAAGTGTCTCTGACACATTGTTAACTTTCTGATTATGTAAATTAATGCACTATTATATTATTTATCCTTTATTTTTGGAAAATAGCAAAATGACCTTCTAGGCAGTTAAGCTTGGGCTATTAATTAGAAACAAAAATATACGTGACTTTTTTTATTCTCACACCGTCCATTTCAGCACCATGGGGCTAGTTTCCTACAGGTCCTGTCTTAGCTCAGGCTGCTATAAGAAAATGTAATAAATTGGGTAGCTTAACCAACACAGGGTTTTTGCTCACAGTTGTAAAGACTAGGAAGTTCAAGATGAAGGTTGACAGCAGATTCAGTTTCTGAAAGAGCCTGTCCCCGGGTTTGCGGAACGCTTTCTTCTCACTGGGTCTTCACATGGCAGAGAGAGACTGCTCTGATCTCTTCTTACAAGGATATTAATTCTGTTGCGGGGAGGGGGAGACCCACACTTACACCTTATATAAATCCAATTACCTTTCAAAGTCTCCACCTCCAAATATTAATACATTGGGAATTAGGGCTCTATCATATGAATGTGGGAGACACAAACATTCAGTTCATAGGAGATATCATGAGTCTATTACTCTACCTAATTGCATATTAATAAGTCACTTCCACTAACAAAAATTTATAGATATTAAAAAATGTCTGTTTGTGGAGGTAAAAATTTTGAACATCTATTTTTTTGTTAAGATTTTATTTATTTATTTGAGAGAGAGACACAGAGATAACAACAGAGATAGTGAGAGAGGGCAGGAGCGGAGAAGAGAGGGAGAAGCAGGCTCCGTGCTGAGCATGGAGCCCAACTCAAGGCTCGATCCCAAGACCCTGGGATCACGGCCTGATCCAAAGGCACATGCTTCACCCACTGAGCCACCCAGGCCCTCCTGAACATTTTATTCAAAGTTTCTCTCTCACCGGCTCCTGCAGGCCAAACTCCTACATCAGTAAAGAAGGCAAGACTGACTTTTTTATCCTTGTTTGGGTCTGTCCCTCATACCTGAGAGCAGTCTGACAGGCCTTCAATGCCTCCAGAATTAGGGAAGGGTGAGTATATGGGAAAAATGTTCCAGAAAATCTTCGGTCTAATTTAACAGGTATTTTAGTCACGTAGCACTAAAGTTCTCTGGCCACAGGAGATGTTTCTTTGGAACACAGGAGGTTTGGGGGATACCTCTCATGGCCAGGAATCCTCTGGAGTTTATCAGTCTGCTTCTAAAGTTCCTATCAATCCTCTGAAAGAAGATTTGGACCCAAATCCTTCAAAATGACTTATGACTAAATCTTCCTACTTTGTGGCTCTCAATTGGCCCATGGTAAACACTCAAGACGTCCTATGTCCCAACAAACTCTGGGAGTGTGACCACCTCTGGATGTACATAAATTCTTAGAGTTCGGGCACTCCTGGTGAAGTCACCCCTCTTCACCTAAAGCCGCTAGTTACCCATGTAGCCTCACCGTTAGCCTTTCCCAGTGAGAGTCCACGGTGTCCCCCAAACTCCAGGAACACGGATCCAGTGCTCTCTGTGGTCTCCGTGAAGATGGTATTAGCATCCTTCAGCTTCCACCTCACTTACCCTGGCATGGCAGAAAGGTCTTAGAGAACGCTATCATTTCTCCCAAAATAATCCCATCTATAATTCTAAATTAGACCCTCTTCAACTTCTCAAGGTTGCTAAGTGAGAGAAAACTGGTTCCTAGAATTTTCTTTGCAAGCCCCACCCAGGCGGCTTATCCTTCCATTTGGGATGTGGATGCACTTGGCAGCTGCTGTTTTGCCAGCAGGTTAGAGCCTTGATGAAAACTGAATTCTAAAGGGAGCAAAGTTAAAATCCTGTTCTAGTATTGTATAATCATATGATTTTTTGGCCCTTTTTTTTCCCCCTAGTATTTGTCTATCAAATGAATATTTCTATCAACTATCACTTTCCAAAAAGGAGATTAATGTATGTCCTGTGTGGAGCAATCCATACTCATTCCTATTTAACACACCATATTTATTTGGCAGAGATTTTCCCTTGAATATAAGATATCATATAAGTTTTGATGAATTTTAACATATGTTCTCAATTTTTGTACATTATCTAAGTACTAGTATTGATTTAGCTCTTACATTCAACTGTTACACGTTTTAAGTGAAGAAAAGCGATGTAAAAAATGTTCCAAATGCAATTTAGAACAGAAAATGGAATTGTACTTGAGTACATATTACAAAAATTTTAGATGGGTTATCAATGCTTTGAAGTATAAAAATAACCAAGTATTATTTTTAAAAATAACAAGACTAGATTTCCCCTTTATGTGGATGACTATCATTTCCTGAATCAGTCGTGGTATCATAGTGTAGTTTGGCAAACGGTTGACAGATTATTTCAAAAATTAAAAAAAAAAAGTTGGGGGGCATCTTACCATATAGTTTAGTGACCATCAATATTTTCTGAATCATCTTTCACTTCCTAAAAATTTGATGACTTCTAAGATACATACTTCTCAATGAGATCACTTATTAATTGTTATTTATCAGAATATTGATGAACATTTGCAAGGAAAAGCATAATAAAACTTAAGTCCAATGACCTTATAAAACCAGGCACTCTTAAGAAATTACATTCTAATACTTTAAACATTTTTCAAGCCTTTTAGCTATTAATAAAATTAAGACATCTCACTTGTCTTAGATTCCTTACTCTAATGCCATCAGTGCATTTTATTAAGGAAGTAGAAAGCCAGGAGCCAATCGATAAAACCAATCAAGGTATAATGTGCTCCTTTTGTCTCTTCATCTCCAGAGCAAACTACGGCTAGATGAACAACGAATGTCTATAAAGAAATTTTCTAGTAATTAATGCTTTCCACCTTTATTATGATACCACATTTTTCTTTCTTTCTCTTCTTTTGATATTTGTACATCTTCACTCACCAAACATAATAAAATGCCATACAGGACATTTATTTAAAATAATATTACCCTAAACAAACATTACTTTAATTTTAGAATATATATTAGTTATATGTGTATCAAAATTAACTCCAAAATTCTAAAACTTTTCTTTGGGTTAAATTTCCCTTAATACAGAAATATACAGTTTCCTTATTATATATGTAACCAACTTATTTATGGATTACCCAACCAAGATTTTATTTAGCTGCAAACTGGCTTTTCTTTGAGATCATATTCTCTTGCTTTAGTTAATATTAATTCAGAGAAAGGGAAAAATGTAAAACTAGCTAAAACCAAGAATTATTATAAAAGTAAAATTAGGTAGAAATAGAGCATCCTATTTTCCACAGTTGTCCTTCAGTGTCCTAAAAGGAAATAAAATGGTATGCAAAAGAGGCCATTTTTTTCTCATTATCATTTCAAAAACATGCAGTTCACTAGAAAATATTATCTTTGATTTCTGTATTAAAAGCTAAAGAAATTTTAATTACTAGGAGGCTGATTCTCTTTGTCAAATAGATTACTGAGCTTTGAGAGTACAGGTTACTAACCTCTCAAAAATATCAGATTAGAGGAAAAGTTGCTGAAATTTTAGAATCACTATTCATCTAAGGGTCGCAACATCATTTTGTAGAAATTGTTTCAATAATCCATGAAATCCAATTCTTCACACATTAAATAGCAGCGTAATCTCCATAGGTAGGAAATCCAAGACTGCATGTGTTACATGAGTATGAGAAATCATTTAGATCCTATACTGAATGTGCTTCTCATTTAACCTTCCAAATATGTGAAGTTATTATGTTTTATGCCCTCTAGATTACATTATCTGCATTAGAAATGTTTAACCACTTTGTGAGACATACACAAATATGAAAGCAGCATTAATGTTTTGAAATAGAGAAAAAAATCAACAAAGGAAAAAATGAATAGAGTTGAAAGATAAGATATACTGGAAAAGCACTAGGTTTAAAGTCAGAACTCTTACTATGCTGAGCTGGTAATTATGAAACCAACAGGTTTGTATAAAAACTGAGTTATTTTTTTTGTGATATAGAAATAAGAACACTCCCCTTGCCAGATATAGCCTTGCTGATAACTTCAAGATAAGAAAAGAATATAAAAATACTGCTTAAATCACAAAGCAGCTATACAAATAGTAAAAAGCAAAATCTCTCCTTCACCTCTAGAATACTATGGTTTGCAAAACACATTCACACATTATTTTATTTGGGGGTGTGGGTATGTTCATTTAGACCTAAGTGTTATTTTATCTCTTTTTAAATAATATATTATTAATGAAATTCAATAAGTGTTATAAGAACTTAATTAGACCATTCATAAGAAAGGTTACAAAGTATTTTTAGGTATGTCCATGATATTTTTACCTTCAAAGATAAGAAAATAGCAGAATAGACTTTAATACCCATGGAGTGGTACAATATGAAAAGAAAAAACAGATTACCACATGATACGTAATATATGATTCCACTTGGAAAAACATAACTATATGTAAAGATATGAAAAGCATAAGAAGAGCAGTTGGCAGATGTTTCCTTTTATTTACAATCATTAAAATATTTAACAAGAATTTGTAGATAATACCATAAATTATTTTTTTGACTTTTTTCTCAAAGATTTCCTTATTTGCCAAATCAGTTATATTGATAGTATGCTAATTATTTAATGATAAAAATTTCCCATCTATGTTTCTTCTATATATGGAGTCTAGTCTAGCAATTAAGAACACAGGCTTAAAAAAAAAAAAAAAAAAAAAAAAACACAGGCTTTAAAATCAGACAGATCTGGGCCTCTGGGAACCATTATTTACCAACCAGGTAACCTAGAAACAGAAGTTAACCTCTCAAAATCTCAGTTTATCTGTGGCAATAGTACCAATCTCACTTGTTTGCATATTTGATTGTTAGTTTAATTCCTGGGAGTTAAATAATACTATGTAAATTATTTTACAATTCTTGGTATATATTGAAAATTCAACGAGAGTTGACAATTTTTTACTTGTAGTATTAAGAGTATGAACCTACTTCTTTTGTTCACTTACTATGTTACCCTGATTCAGATTTCTCTGGGTTGGAATCATTCTTAAGTATTAGGTTTTGGAAAGGATATGTGTATGCTATTTTTCCTTTTTGCCCTTTCTCTTAAATTATAGTTTGGTCTAAAACTTCTAAATCCTAGATCTTTTCCTCTGAATTCCTCTGAAGACCCATCAAATGTCTTCTAACATTTAATTTTGTGGACGAAAATTATAATCCCAGTTTGATCATTCCTTATAAGCAAACTGAATATGTCTAAATGTTGTGTCTTAAATGTTAATCTTGACTTCTTCATTAATATTTGCCAATATGGGACTATCGCTTTTCACAAAGATGTGATTTGTTCATTACCTGATTTTGTTCTATCTTTTCTCTTGTATTACTTTTCTTCCATTGTTCTGCTCACTTCAGATGCATGTACATTAAATGTAATGTCCTCAATTATGCTTCCATGCTCTATTTTTTATTTTATAATTTACAGTCTCATCACTATATCTTTTTCTGATTAAATATTCTGGACTATGAACAGAATTTTCTACTAGAAATAATCTTTTATAATCCTCGTTAATTGACCTTAGTCACATGAAATTCTTCTATGATCTTTCACAGTAGTATACCTATCCTAGTAACTTCAGTGATAATCTTTATTTACTTATTGAACTTTATTAGCATTACCTTTTACTTATCCAGACAGAATATTACTTCAAATGTCATCATATCTTATTAAATGCTAGCTCCCCAAAAAAATGCTACCAAAACACTCTGATGATGAAGCAAATCTAAGGGGAAACTCTACCTTGATGGTCTTAATAGCATTCGAGTGGAGGGAGAAATGGATTCTGGCCTTTTCTAGCTTCTAGAAGCTCCCCACATTGCCTTAAGCCATGTCCCTTTCTTTCACCTTCAAAGCCAACAATATAGCATCTGGTTTTGATCATGATGTTCCGTTCTTCTATAGCCCACCCCCTGTATAAGGACATTTAGGATATTTATGGCCTAGCCACATATTTCAGGATAATCTCTCCATCTCAAATTCCTGAAATAAATTACACCCTCGAAATCCCTTTTGCCAAATAAGGTAATGTTCACAAGCACCAAGAATTACGAATTGGCTATCCTGAGCCTTAAAAAGTGGCCATTCAATGCTATCAATTTTACTCTAATTAGGTTAACTTTAGTAGTCTTCTGTCACATATTATTAAGATAAAGTTAATACTATCTGTACGAAGATAAGTTATTTTCAATCATATCTTCCTAGGAAATTGTTTCCTAAAAATGTTAAGTCATGTTAATGAAGAAACTTTCAGATCTTAGTTATAAGAAGCCGTGTGGGTGAATTCAATTCTCTCTTTCTTAAACTCCTCGACGTCTATTCACTAAGTTGTAAAGACTTTACAATGACTAATTTAGTAATTGGTTCATATTTATAAATACTTCTGCATCAATTTGAGAAATAATGTAACTAGGACTATCTTAATATCATTATCTGTGTTAGTCATCTGATCATTAAGGTCTATTTTGATTATATAATATATACAAATTTTCTTTGAAAGCATAGCCTAGATGTAGATCAAAGTCATAACTGTTCTTTAAGATTCAAACTAAGTCACAAAAATATTATCTCTGTGGCTGTTTCTCTAAAGATGGTTGCCTGAGGCTGGAGGAACACAGGAAATAAAGATGAACAGGTCTCTCCCTTCAGGCTGTGTTTCCATTTCTGTTCAGTCTATCTCTTCTCCATGGTGGTAACCCTATCATGGACAAAACCCTAATTATTCATTCTTTCAAAACACCATCAACAAAAAGCCATCCCAAGCAACCTTTTTGGGGGGTTCATGATAAAAGAGAGGTTATTATTGGAGTTCTGAAAATACCTTGAAGTTAAATATTACGTTCCATTCTTCAATGCATTTTGGTGACCCAGTCACTGGGAGTCTATTTTTGGCTTTTTCACATTCTCTCAATCCCTCCTTCTAACACACACACACACACACACACACACACACACACACACACACACACCTCTTTTTCTCTTTGAACTGACTTGAGTAAGAGCTTATGCTTTTAGGGTTTTGTTTTTACCAGCAAGATTCTTTGCAACTAGATTTTTTTTCTTGCAAAGATGAGAAAAAGGCCTCAATAATACATGCTATTTTTATTTTACATCAATTATAGCTATAATGGAAAGGGCACTAGCCATGAAGTTAAATTTGGATTTGAGTATTGGCTTCATGACACATTACCTGTATGTATGGCTTTAAACAACTTTCTCAGCCTCATAATCTCATCATCTGTGAAATAAGATTAGTTTTATCAGTCTCACAAGACTGCTGAGGTGATTGCCAAGGAAGTGAAAGTGAAAGTATATAGAGCATAGCCTACTTATATGAGTAATGAATTTTTTAAAAACTACCGGATAAACTAAAATTGTTACTATAGTACATGTATTTTTATATTCTGTAAACATTCCAAGAGCCTATATTATTACATCTAAGGCACTAGCCTAAATTTTTGCAAAGCAAGAAAACAAATGTACCTGTCCTCCAGAAGTTTAAAATTTAGAGGACAAGACAAATGCAAAAACTGCAAGGCCATGTAAAATAGAGATGTAAAGTAAATGATAAATAATACTTGATACAATTTGAAAAGACTTCACACATAATATGCAGAACTTGAGGTGACTCTAGCATTTGGGTCAGATACGATCCATATAGATGGAGCATATGGAGATTTTTGTTTTTAAATTTATGTCTAAGAAGTACGTGGTCAATGAGTACTAAAGAGTCTACTGACAAGTATGAATGAAACCTAAAGACTAAGATTAGAGATTGACCCGCTTGGAGATTTTGCGCATCACTTATTCCAGCTTTCTTTCCCTGCATCTATCTCTCTGAGTACAAATTATACTTTCAGTATCCTTCCAGGCCAATTACGGTAAAAGATCAGTGGCCATTTACTTTCACAAAAAGTAAAGGTATGATGTTTACCACTGCCTTCTCTATCACCAGAATAATAGAGAGAAAAAAAAAAAAAGAATTAGTATCTTCAGATACCCCAAAATAAAAGAAATAAAATAAAAGGAATACCTTTCTGTGACTAAGCTAGTAGATCAGATATGTCTGAGAGTGACTGTAAATTAACAAAAGAAACTATTTTTATATTTCAATGCTTATTATACAGAGAAAATGTTGATTTGAAATAAAATATTCTAATAACTAAGAAAAGACTCTATAATGGTACAATGGTAGTGTTAAAAAATCTGTGTCATTCCTCCTGCGGGATGTCTACTAACCAAGGCTCCAAGTAAGGCAAATATTTTTCCATAAATTGGGATAGGTTTAAGACAAATCCAACCACAGTTTTTAATCCATTCTTTTTGTGGCCTCTCAGCTAAATGAAGTTTTGTTTATTGAAGCATTGGGTAATGAAACACTATCAATTTATTATCAAAATTTTATTTTTTAATTTAATTTTAGTAATTGCTTCCAGGTTCACTTATTTCAGTGTATTTTTCATCAAAAGAAAAAAGGGGAATTATCCAGCTATATTGCTTTACATATCCTTAGTCCTGCCCTTCAGCTAATTAGAAACATCAAATCCATCATTAATTGAAAAATATTC
This sequence comes from Canis lupus dingo, assembly GCF_003254725.2. Lineage (NCBI taxonomy): Eukaryota > Metazoa > Chordata > Mammalia > Carnivora > Canidae > Canis > Canis lupus. The sequence goes on from NC_064257.1 coordinate 63,689,135, forward strand.
AAATAGCTCTAAAAGCAATACTGAAATAGTTGTCCCCCTAAGGATGTTTGAACAACTGGAATAATAGTGTGTTCTCCAAAATAAATTCTTTTAAAAATGCATCAGACTATCACATAATAAATATATATTGTATTCTTTCAGTTTTTAGCAGGAATAAATCATGTCACTCCAGATTTCTTATAATCTTTGTCATACTAGCTAAGTGCTAAGCTTCTGATGAACAAGGGACTCACCTACGTGTAGCTCGGCCATTCTAATAAGGGTTGGGCAGTGTTGTAAAGCTACAAAAGAAAAGGAGAAAATGTACATTTAGCCTTATTAGCATGGAACTTTAAACAATAGAGCTTTCAAAAAAGATCACATAAAAACACACGTTCCTCTCTTTCAGCTGAACTAGTCACGCAGAGTGCCATCTGATGATCAGTCTCACAGTGGTTCCAGCCACGTGTTTCTATTTTGGGGAGGAAGCCTTGTAACCCTGCAGGTTCTTCCTCTTCACTTTGATTTATGCTGTGTTCTCCGGTCCTGAAAAATCCTTCAGACCAATCTGAGGGCCAAGGGATTCTAATGTGATTGCTGTCTCAGAGCAGGAGGGCTTGGTGGTGGTACCAGCATGCTGTCTTTTCCAATAAGTCAAACTAATGAACGGGGAGCTGTTGCCTAAATTATTCAGAATCCATCTGTTGTTTCATTCAAAGAAAGATATTAAGCCTTATAGGTTATATTCTGTTCTCTAGAGAATTTCTCCTTCAAAACCATTTCATGACGTGGAAGGAGATTTTCAGAGATTTGCTGGAAAGAAAGTGAAAAATATGTATATATTTTAGGTGACAAGAAAATAACTCTGAAGATACTGTTTAAATGCATAATGATACCTTTATGGCATATTCTATTATTTATTTGGAAAAAGAGAAAATATCAAGAAATAAAAATAAAATTAAAATATCAAAAATGTGATTATTTATATTTTTTGTAATTCTCTAAATGTTCACACCATTTATTCTAAACTATCTGGTCGATATAGAATATTTGTGCAGACAAAGATAATAAAAACTCTACTCGTTGGATAGATTTGAATCTTTAATGCTTGTTTTTATTTAATTATGAATGGCTTTATTTTTATCTGATATTTTTCTTAGAAACATCATATATAATAATATAAATATATGGTATGATAAACATTCTTTCCATAAGAATGGAAGATTATCTCATAGGTCTTTTGTTCTCTTAGTTTCAAGTATTTAATACTGTTTATACTGTAATACTGTCACAATAACGATGAGAAAATTTGGCTAGAAATAATATGAAATAGCAAAAAAGGAATAATGTCAGCCCATAAAACAATTTAAGGGAATGAGAGATAGAACCTCATGAAAACACATGAGACTTCCAAACAACACATTTCCACTTGTTGAAATCTAATCAAACATGAGGTTTTTGCCTCAAAACTTCTTCAAGAAAACTTCCCTTAAACTCTTTCCTATTTTCACTAGATTATCTCTTTCTCAAAATCTGTGATATTTTATTAGATTTTTATGATACAAGTTATCATCTGCCTTGAATCCGTTGTGTAGAAGCATTTCATGTACAGTAATAAAACTAATGATAAGATGCAGCACAATCTATTACACACATTGTGGTTTTTTAACTTTCTTCAAAAAATAACTAAATAAACTGACAGCGGATATGATATTTTATTTCCTGGGTAATCTTAATTTTCCCCTTGAATATGTTTTTTAAGCAAATTCATTCTTTTTTAGTAGCTCAACTTTTTTATCCTCCATTTTCACCCCCTACTAATAAGACCCATTCTCTAAAGTCCATGTCAATTGCATTCTCTTTGGATCAGCGACATCTTGACCTTGTTTCCAAGCCTCCTAATCTCATAAGAAAAACAAGGGTTATAAAAGGAAAGAGAAGGTGCTTCTGACTGAGATAAGGTGATTAGGGGGTAATTACCATTTTATTGGATTGCCTAGTAATATTTTTTTCAAGATCTATTTATTTATTTGAGAGAGAGAGAGAACAAGTCGGAATGGGAGGGCAGAGGGATCGGGAGGGAGAGAATCCCAAGCAGACTCCCTGCTGAGTATGGAGCCCAGTGCAGGGCTCAATCTCACACCCCTGAGATCATGACCTGAGCCAAAATCAAGAATCAGATGCTTAATCGCCAGAGCCACTTAGGCACTCCTGCCTACTAAGTAATTTAACTGGGAATTTGCACATAAACTTGAAGCTCAGTCCACCACATTACATGCTGTAGAACTATGTTCCAGTTGTGAACTTTAACTTCTAAGAGGCAACGCTCAGAACCGATGTGAATTATATTATATTTAGCCGAATTTTAAGTCAATTTGGTGAAATCAAAATTCTCACACTCTATTGAAAACTTAGAGTCTATTGAAAAGGCTGAAACAGCAATGATGTCAAATCATATATAGCACCTCCAATAAAATAACACCATATAATCTATGTCTTTTAGGACAAGATGACACATAAGCCAGAGTCTGCACAGAGGATGTAGACATAAAACTGCCTTAAATACCCTGATTATGTGATGTAAAGTCTAAAGCCTTGTCTGGACTTCAAATTCTCAGCATTTTATGTTGTCAAGATATTTTTTTCCACATGAGACTGTACAGCAACACATTATTTTATTTACCCAAACTGAATCAAATAATTCATCCTTTTCCATAGTCTGAAAAAAAAATCCATATACAGTACCTTTTAACAAATATTAATGAGAAATTGTGAATAGCAGAGAGAAATCAAAGAAAGTAATTCAACCTCACTCTCCATTCCTGTTACTTATCACATACCTTCCCAAATTGCTTCCTAGAAATCCAAATATTCTTCCTTTGTTCATGAGAACAGTTCGATCTCCAAATTTGCACAATCATTCACATTAGGGTTCATTCTCAACAAAATGAAGGAAGCCCAGTTAATAGAACTCATTATTCCTAGAAACCTGGTAAAATTAGAGATTAGTATTTTCTGCTGATATTCCTACTGGTGTTCTAACAGGATATAGTACAGCCCTGGCATAGGATACATTGTGGGCACCAGAGAAGGAGCAGACGATTCTACTAGACGCGTCGGGAAGGGCTTCCTGGGAAAGCTGATACTGGAGTCAAAGCTTGGAAGTTAAATCTTGAGTAGATGTTTACAAGAGTCAAGAGATGGAGTGTGTGTATTGTGGGAGGAAGGGGGAATATTCCACACATACGGAACAGAACGAACAGCGATACAGATGGCCCCCTACGCTGGAGTGTGCAGCTGTGTGTGTATGGTGTGGGAGTTGAGAGGTTTAGGAGAGAGAAAATACACATGAACTCAGATAATGAAGGACCAGCCATGAAGAGCATTGTTTATTCTGTTAAAATATTTGAACTGAATCCCACAAGTCATCTATTCTCAGTCATAGGAAGGAGCAGCAATATGCCCCGAAGATAGATATTGCCGTTCATACTAATAAGCCAAAGAACGGATGTATCCTTCTATTCCTTACAACTCATGTTTTGCCCTATATTATGAGATTCTCATTCAGCATTACGATCTACTCTGCTGAGCAGGCGAAAATAAAATGTGATTAAGGCTAGCATACTGGTATGTGCTCATAACCCTAAATGTTCTCAGGGCTGTTTCTTTCATGTGAAAATCATCTATTCTGTGCACCACAGTAGAAAACTAATATGAGAAGCATTGCTTTGCGTACTAACAATTTTAAGCATGGGAAGACAAAAGATGTGTTTGATCTTTCAGAAGGATCATTCTGGAAAATTGAGCCTACTTAGCAGCCTATTGAAATAAACCCAAAAGAAAAGTGGTAAAGGCTAACGTACTAATAACAGAAACTTTAAAAAGGGGAATCACCTGAAAGCTATTGTGAGGACAGAGCTGACGGGACTGGACTGAAGGGCGGATTAGTCGTGGAAGGATAAGAGAGGAACAATGTGTCTGTAACGCATCTTTCCGTGTTGTGTTCAAAGCCACTGAAATCCCATCAGAACGACTCTTGTCAGATATAAGTCAGAGATCAGGTGGCCGAAGACCTTCTGGAGAGTTTAGGGCATTTGGGACTGAGGCAGAGGAGCCCCAAAAACCAATGCCCTAAAGGTGAATACCTGCCTGGCTTTCCCTATGGAAAGGAAATCCCAAGATTTCTGTAGTTTTTCCTTTCATGGCTCTAAAATTCCTAGATTAACTGGAGATCTAGTCCCCTCAACTAAACCAAAACCAAGGTATTTCGATGATGTTCAACCATTCATGGAAACCCGGACTCTATCAAGCATCCAGTCACTAAATTGTCAAACTGCATGGCTAGTATTCCAGAGTCCAAAAGTCCAAAAGTCAAGACTTTCAGATTTTGAATGTAACTCAAAAGCCACACGAGAAGAAGGATTAAAATGTGGAGAGCCTATGAATGTTGACTTTAGAAAGATACGGCCTTATGGATGCCGGCCCTGGATTAGCTGTGAATAAATGAAATATGATGTACTTACTGATGTGCCTATTGATATGAGATGTTGCAAATAATTTTATCAACTTCCTGAGCAGAATAGATGTGAATTTTTTGTTTTCAGTTCGTATTCATTTCCAGATAATAATTTAAATTTTTTTGTGTCAGTTAAAGAAATCTGTTCATTATCTACTCAGGCTAGATTCTAGAACCAACTTTAAGTCTACAAATCACTCATGCTCTTCTGCTTAATGAGTTTATGGGGCAATTTATTCTGTCTTTTAAAAAGGGAGTATTTTGTATTCCTCTGTCAAAACCCGAGTTCACAAATGACTAGAAGCAAAGATTATATTTTGATTACCTTGTGGTAAGAATTTAAATCGAAATGACAGGCACTAGAATTTATTTTACCTTTGACAAGTGATACTATTTCTAAATCTGCCAGTTTTCAGAGCAATAAAAATAAAATAATTTTACCATATGCTCATTATTTTCATGTCATACAGGAAAGCATCCAATTTTTCAAAATTTCCAATTAGCTCTAAGATGTGAAAAATTAGGAACATGTGTATTAAAAATAGCATTGCTTTAAAAGGCATATATGCTCAAAAACACCTGAAACAACAGGCTCTGACTCTTTCAGAAGATTTAACTACTGTTACTGTGTTGTTAAAATATATCTTAAAAATTACTGAGTTGAGTTACATCCAGTTGACTAAGCAATCTATCTTTATTAAGTGTATGCTATTTGTCTCAGTTCAGGGGTGCATTAAATTCCAACTGGGTTTCCAAATTAGCTATCTCTGCCACTTGCATCACTTCTGGTTATATCCTTCACATTGGAATACAGGGTTATTTGTGGGGTCAAATCAGACTATTTTACTCTCCTGCCTAAGAATCTCTAGATGTCCCTTGGTCATAATGTCTTTGCCGCTCCTCACCTCTGCTCTTTGCTCCTCACAGAAGTCAACTATCGAGACTCGCCATGTTCCCATTTCCCAGATCACTTCCTTGCTCATGCATATGGTTGGAAAAAATTCTGCCCTGGGAAACTAGGAACCTCTCCCTCCCCTGCACCCTCTCCTCCAGGGTGATTCTTGTTTGTCTCTCTCATTTATTCCTCTGTTCAGTTTTTCTAATACAAAGCAACAAATACGATAAACACAATGAATAAAAGAATCTTCTTAATTCATGTATGTTCTGCATTTGTAAAAAAAAATAAAAGTTGTATCATATTTATTGTGTATAAAGCTAGGTCATTCAGCCAAAAATCTCATTTTTTTAAATAAATTATTTAACGAAAGTGACATCGTCAGTGGATGAGAATATTTTTAAAAAGAATTCTCACTACATAGATTTGATATATCACAGTCAACCGGCATAAAACGTAACTAGAAGGATAATTAATGGACCCAAAGACTAGCTACTTAGCACAGCAATGTGTTATAAGCAACAAGTACTATATATGACTCAGTGAAATTCCCAATTTTAAGAATAGGTAGCTAATAAGAAAACATAAGGTTCTGATTTTAAATTAAAATGCAGTAAATTCTAGGGAGTTAGTAGAAGAAGTGGTGAGAATAGATTCATCTCATTGGAGAGCCTGGTGTTGGGTATTTAGGAATGCACAGACTATGGTTGAGCACAAATTTGGGGAAAAATATCCAAAGGAAAGATCAAATTACCTTAAAGTACATGAATATATTCCTATAGGTACATCATATCCTTTGAAAAAATGTTATGGCTCGAGACACCTGGGGGGCTCAGGGTTGAGCATCTGCCTTAGGCTCAAGTCATCATATCAGGTTCCAGGATTGAGTCCCGTATCGGGCTCCTCACATGGAGCCTGCTTCCTCCTCTGCCTGTGTCTGTGCCTCTTTGTGTCTCTCATCAATCAATCAATCAATAGATAAATAAAATCTTAAAAAAAAAAAAAAAGTTTTATGGCCCAAACCATTAATCAATCTTTTTTTTACATAATTGTTTCATTCCAGGGACAAAATTAGAAATTAGTAATTGACTGTTTAAATAGACTTAACTGGTCAGTTTAGTCAAACCGATCATTAAAAGACTGGGGATTTCCAGGGGCTGGCAGGGGAGGGTGGGGCAGACTGGGAGAGGTTTGCCACAGTACAGACTTCGAGTTATAAGGAAAAGAAGTTTGGGGATCTAATGTATAGCACGGCGATTTTAGTTAGCAATACTGTATGATATACTTGAGAGTTCCTAAGAGTGACTCTTAAATGTTCTTATCAGAAAAATAAAAAGGCAACCGTGAGGCCATAGACGTGTCAGTCAACTTACTGTGATCATCTTGGACACGCTACACACGTACATGCCGTACAGCTTAAATCATGTTAAAACAACTTAAACTTACACAATGTTATATATCAATCGCCTCTTAGTAAAGCTGGAAAAATATTACCATTAAAGGATAAAATCAGTATCCCAATGACAAAATTAGTAAAAGGAACAGTATGTACCTTATATGGAATCATGTTGCTGACTTGAGCTTAAATGAAATAAATAATTAGCATAAAAATAAATATAATGCTTTCCTATTATATTTAAATAGGGAATATATTTAAATGGTTTACTCTTATATTAAAAATAAAAATAATGGTTTACTATATAAACGGCCATAAATGACAAACGCTTACTAGAAAAATTGCGTCCAGTGAATTACTAAGCATTTACAATTTTTTCTTTACTTTGTCTCAAATATTTTTTCCAAGACATTTTTAGTGTATTATTTTAATCCCAGCTGACAAGGAAATAGGGGCTTTAAATGGCAAAGAAGGTGAGAACTGTAACAAAAAAAAAAAGAATGATTTTTATATTATATCATAAAAATATGTTGCACTAGTACAACCAACAAGGATCACCAACAACCAAAAACTCTAAAGGAAAAAACTGGACTTTTTCCTTTCACCTACAGATTGTGTCTGATAAATCACAATAAACATTTACAACTTCCTTTATCTATAGCTTTTTATCTATAACATTTAAAGCTGTTTTTTCTTCTGTTTAATAAAGGTAAATGCTTTTCTTTTATAGCACTTTCTCCAGTAGAAATTCTGGAAAATTCTAGTCTAGCCAGCAATGAAATGCTCTGCTGTAAACATTTGCATACTCCGTGCTTTAAAACTGCCTGGATGACTTACGCCTATTTAGCAGAATGTCTTAAATTGTTTTCAAAACTATTTTCTCTTGTATAGTTTAAAACAGCCCTCTGGCTGATAGCAGTCAGCAAAATTAAGGTAAAAAATGGTTATTGTCCACATAAGACTTGTCCAAACAAATCATCCGAGTCCTAAAACAGGGGAAATAAAGTATCTCTGTTTCCAAATATATCTTGATTGTCCCAACGGGCGGAAAAAACTGAGAAAGAACTATGTAGACAAAAAGGCAGTGACAAATAGCAGAAAACAATTTCTCGCATTCGATAGATGGCTGTTATTTCGAAAGTTTAAAGCTTTCATTCTTCTTGGATAACAAGATTTAAAGGAAGATGCTTCAGGTGAGGAGAACTCGGCCTAGGAATTTACATTAGAATTTGCTGCCGAGGCTTAATCTACTAAATGAAAGAAGAACCAAAGTCTGACTTCTTAGTAGAGTCCCAGGGGGACGTGTAGGGGATAAAGGAGGTGACAGTCATATGGCTCTTAGTACACGGCCCACGGAACTGAGGCCTGGCTCTGGAGAACTTGTCTCTAGATCACGTCCGATGGACGTGAGCATGGGAGCCAACCGCGTGCCCTCGGCGTGTAAGATGCAGACCACACTCTCACTGGAGTTACAAGCATCTGTGCACGTCGGCATTTAAAAAAAGGTTTTGCACTTATGAAAATACGACTGTATCCCAATGATTATAGGGTTTCCAGTCTACTTCAGACAGACAGCTTCATGACCACTGACCCTAATCAAAGGAAATCCGAACTGAATGTATTTTTTTTTCATTTTTAACTCAAGTGAACGAGTTTCTTAGTCCCCCTAAAACCGTTTCATAAATATTTTGCTCTCAGTATATGTCTTGGACTAGAAATTATGGTGCAATCTTCTCGTTAATTAATTAATTTTCTACAGTTAGAAAACTGCATCCTCAGCTGGGATACTATGCGCATAGAAGGGCTTGGTGAAGGCCTGAGTTCTCGGGGTCTCGTGGACGCACCTGTCGTGGGAAGGCGTTTCCCCAGGGTTTGTGGCCACACCGGCCACCGACGGGGACAGCTCCCAGCTCCCAGGCTTAATGGATTTTGATTGATCGTTGTCTTGTGCTGAGTTTGATGATGGGGGGCGGGGGGGTGGGGGCTAGTCCTGGCTGGCTCTGTCTGAGATAATGGACCGTGTGGGTTCAAAGCCTGACATATTTCGAAGAGAATCTGCCATGTTATTAGCAAATTATTTTATTTTATTAAAATAGCAAGTTCTGCTATTTTATTACTAGCAAGAAAGAAAATTTAAATGGAACTTCAGCCAGGTTTTTGCGTTTTCCTCCGCAGGGTAGGCCTCAGCTAAACAAATCTCTGCCTCATCTACACCACCTAGATTTTTATGAAGCTGGCAATCCAAATTCAAATATTTTGGCTTTCTCTAATATGATTGTAGGGCCCCTGATGGCTAAAAAAGCTGTGGTGGCAAGAGCCGCTTCTAATCCATGTGAATGTCGTGAATTCCCCCACAGAACTATCTTTTCAGTTTCTCTAAATAGCCACCAGTTCCTGAGAAAATGTTTACTGTTGTTACAAAGATTTATACTTATTTGATTCTCACATTTTCTCCTATTGGCCCTGGAATCTCAAATTCGTAGATAAATAATAGAACCAATATAATAGAGGCCGATGGATTAAAAAAAAAAAAAAAACACTCAACCAAATTTGCTCCCTACAATTAACGCGCGATTAACACACTCGTTTAATAGACGTGAATGCATGTCCTGGGGTAATTGAAACATACAGAATGTATTTTTGTTCTCATCTATCTGCCCCAAAAAAAAAAAAAAATGTTGGAATCTTTCTTGTAAAACACTGCAATCTCTTTCTTGTTGGCTCTTCCACCAGGTGCAAGGAACCATCTTCCCAGCTCCCAATTTCAACCCCGTAGCGGATGCCCAAATGCTGGCGGGGGCGCTCCAAGGATTCGGTAAGCCCCGTTACCCCTTTCAGCTCTGCCTGTAATCTCTTTCACTTTACCTTGTTTGGGATCTGCAGAGAGCTGCTGCCTAACAGAAGGCAAACAGATTAAAACAAAAAGCTGGGCAAATAATGAGGAGAAAAATAATAGAAAAGGACAATAATGGTGAAGTGACTTGTTCTCTCAATCGCAAATCTGATCTTGATGTGTTTCTGCCTTAAATCCTTAAATGTCACCTCATAAGTACATTAACTGGAATCCCAAACCAAAAAAAAAAAAAAAATCAATCAATTAATCAATCCATCCATCCTAGGGAAAAAAAAATCGTTCTTTGTCCTTGTTTGTTTACTAGCCTATTTCTTTTCTGCTTCATTTCCAGCCAAATTGAATTTTCTGCTACTCCCCAAATTGGATCTGCTTCTCCACGTGTCTGTGAACTAGCCCACAGTCCCCTGCATGGAACGCTTTCCTCTCCTCCTGTTAGTTTGAATCCCAATTCCTTCCAAGATTCCCTCCAAGTAATTCCTCCCCTTTGGACCCTGAATGTGGGCACTGCAGACTCCCGGGGCCCTGCCGGCCGGGCCCCCTCTCTGCTCCCCGGTGTCCCTCTGTGTCACCGCACACCCCAGAGCCCCCCGAGTGTGGAGCCTGGCATGCGGGGCCTCCGTGGACGGGTGCCCAGTGAATGGCACGAGAGTCCGGAAAAGGACTGTAGAGACAAGGGAGGCGAACCGTTGAATTCTTTCAACAAGTTTTAATCTTTAAGAAATGAAGTGGAGCTGGCGAGCACCCATGAGGTCTTCCTTACCTAAAACCTGCTTTCAGACCTCTGGTGAGCCTGAAGGTAAACCCTGAAATGTTTGCATAAAATTTGCACAGCCTTCCCGGGGGCAGCAAGCTCTTAACCTGAAAGACAGGGTGGCCTTGGGGCGCCTGGGGGGCTCAGCGGGTGCCCACCTGCCTTGGCCCAGGGCGTGACCCGGGTCCTGGGAGGAGTCCCCATGGAGGGGGGGGTCCCCACAGGGAGCCTGCTCCTCCCTCTCCCTGGGTCTCTGCCTCTGTATGTGTGTGTGTGTGTGTGTGTGTGTGTGTGTGACAGAGACAGACAGACAGACAGAGAGTCTCACATTTTCTTTATCCATTCATCTGTTAATGGGACTTAAGCGGTTTTCATCTCTTGGCTACTGTGAATCCTACCACATTGCATACGGAGGTGAAGATTTCTTTATGAGACAGTGACTTCATCTCCTTTAGACAAACACCCGGAAGCAGGACTGCTGGATCATATGGAAGTTCTGCTTTTAATTTTTTGAGGAACATCCATACCGCTTACCATTGTGGCCTTACCGATTTACATTCCTACCAAGAGGAATTCCCTTTTGTCCACATATATTGTCTTTCTGATGATGGACATTCTAACAGGTATGAAGCGACATTTCATAGGAATTTTGATTTGCATTTCCCTGATGATTAGTGATATTGAGCAGCGTTTCATGGACTTACGGGGCATTTGTATGTCTTTTTTAGGAAAATGTCTATTCAGGTTCTTTGCCCATTTTTAATGAGATCATTTGATTTTTTGCAATTAAGTTGGATAAGATTCTTATGTGTATAGATATTAATCTCTTATTAGGTATATAGTTTGCAAGTATTTTCTCCCTTTCTGTAGATTGCTTCTTCATTCTGTTGTTTCTTTTCCTCTTCAGAAGCTTTCTAGTTGGATGATGTGGTTCCATCATCGTTGTTGATTTTTAACTTGGCTATTATGGTTTACTTAGAAAAAAATCAGAAAGCAAAAAAAAAAAAAAAACTCTAAAACAATGAAAATGAGAGTTTTAACAAAAATTGTCCTAAGTTGTATAAAAATTCACCAATCACACTAAAAAGGAACAACTCTCAGTTAACATTCCTTAGTAGTGCAGCCCAACATCTAATCCCTTACCATTAGAAGCTACTTTCCCTATCTATACAATCTAAGAATAACTGTATTTATTTTGTCTCAATTAATTAAATTTATATATACAACATATACATTTAACATGTATAATTTCCAAATCATCCTTGTGAGATGCTGGACAGCTGGAACTATTTTTATCCTAATTGCCTAATTCTTGACAAAGCTGGATACAATTCAAAATTAATCTTTTTTGAAACAGTGAGTTCTATTTTGAGTGGACATCTTTGCTTTGTTCCTTATCTTTGTCCCAATTAAGTTTAATGTTCCCAATAGATTTTGCTGAGAGTCTTTATCTTGAACAGGCACAGGATTTTGTCAAATGGTTTTTTTCTTCATCTGTTGATACAGTCAACAGTTTCTATTATTTATTCTATTGATGTGATAAATTATGTTAATTGATTTTCAAATGTTGAGATAAGACTTGCTTATGTGAAATAAACACCACTTGGTCATAATCCATAATTCTTTTTATACTGTGTTGAATTCAATTTGCCAATTTTTTTGGAAGAACTTTTATATCTGTGTTCATGACAGATATGGGTGTATAGCTTTCCTTTCTCGTAATGCTTTCTCTGTTCTTGGTATTAGGGTTATGCTGACATTATGAAATGATTTAGGAAGTATTCTCTATGCTTCTATCTTCTGGAAGACACCGTAAAAGAAATCATATAATTTAATCTTTAAAACTTTGATAGAGCTCACCAGTGAACCCATCAGGGCCAAGTGCTTTCTGTTTTCACAAGTATTTAAATGTGTTTAATTCCTTTAATAGATATAGGCCTGGTTCATACTGTCTACTTCTCTTTGTGTAAGTTTGGGAAGACTGTGTCTTTGAAGAAATTTATCCATTTCATCTAGATTATCAAATTTGTGCCCACACAGTTGTTCTTAGTATTTCTTTCTTACCCTTTTCTTACCCATAGTATCTGTAGTAATGTAGCCTTTTTCATTTCTGATGTTGGTAATTGTGTCTTCTCTTTTTTTCTTAGTTAACTTGGGAAGAGGTTTATCAATTTTATTGATTTTTTTCCAAAGAATAAGCTTTCAGGTTAACTGACTTTCTCTATTTCTTGTTTTCTATTTAATGGATTTCTACTCTAATTTTTTGTTGTTTCTTTGCTTCTGCTTGCTTTAACTTTTTTTTTTTTTTTTTCTAATTTCTTAAGGTGGAAGTTTACATTAGTGATTTTAGGTCTTTCTTTATTTCCCACATATTTGTTCAAGGCCATAAGTTTTCCTCTAAGCATTTCATTTGCTGCATCCCACAAATTTCAATAGCTTATATTTTCATTTTCATTTAGTTTGAATTCTTTAAATGTCTTGAGCCTTCTTTGACACATATGTAATTTACAAGTGTGTCGTTTAATCTAAAATATTTTTTTTAGATTTTATTTATCTATTTATGGGAGACAAAGAGAAAGAGGCAGAGACATAAGCAGAGGGAGAAGCAGGCTCCATGCGGGGAATCCGATGTGGGACTCAATCTCAGGACCCCAGAATCAAGACCTGAGCTGAAGGCAGATGCTCAATCACTGGGCTATCCAGGTGCCATAATCTCCAAGCATTTTAGGGTTTTCCAATTATCTTTCTGTTATTCATTTCTGGTTTAGTGCCACTGTGGTCTGAGAGCATATTTTGTATTGTTTCTATTTTTTTAAGCTGATAAAGGTATATTTTATGTAGTCTATTTTAGCATTACATCTGTGTGTGAGAATAGTAAGTAATCAGTTGTTTTTGGATAAAGTATTTTATAGTTATCAGTTAAATCAAGTTGATTGATGTTGTTGATTTCAAGCATGTTCTGACAAGTTTTCCACCTGCTGGATCTATTTATGATAAAGAGGTATTAAACTCCTGATAAAATAGTGGATTCATCTGTTTCTCCTAGCAGCTCTATTAGTCTTTGCCTCATGTATTCTGATGCTCTTTCAATGGGCTTATACATATGAAGATTTATAATATCATCTTGGAGAATTGGTCCCTTTATCATTATGTAATGGTTCTTTTATCCCTCACAATTTTCCTTCTTCTGAAGTTTTTTGTCTTAAAATCAATAGAGCTACTCCAGCTTTTTTTTCTCAATATGTTAGCATAGTATGTCTTACTCTGTCCCATTACTTATAATCTATCTGTGTAGACCACTCACTGCTATTTAGATATAATTTGAAATTTCAGTAATAATTATGTTCTTGCTTAGTAGGCCACCTTTACTTGTTTGACCGTAAGTCAATGTTTATTATTCACAGATTCCACATTTGCCAGTTTGACTACTAGCTAAAATTCATCCATAACACCAAAATCAATACTTGCTGTGCTTTCATGGTCATTAACAGTCATACGCAGAGAGGTGTAAACTTTGAGTCCCCAGACTGCATATTTCCAGTTGACGTTAGACAAGATGATGCTCTCCCTCCCTGTCCCAGCTCTTATCCTGTTAACAAGTGTCCTTTTTGGGGTCTATTTAATGCTACATTATGCTTTTGGTTGGTGATTGTGTCCTCTAAAATACTCCCCCCAAATGTTGTGGGGAAGTACTGTCAAATGTTCTCAAGCACAAGAAGAAATATTATGGAAAAAATTTGTGTATCAGATAAGCTTCATTCAGACATGAGTTCTAATACTGTTAGCTATGCAATTAATGTTTATAAATCACTAATATAGTACATTTAGAAAAAAAGATAAAATTCACTGACCTACACATAAAGCTGTCCAGAAAAATGTGAAGTATTATCTGTTCTATAAAGCTATGGAAAAGCAGCTAAATTTGTGAGTTCATGACATGAAAACTGATAATAATATAAAAAGTGTAGTGATCACCTTTCTTTTGAAAGTAGTGATAGATGGCTTACATATTTCAAAAGGTCATACAGCATAAAAACTGTTAAACTTTCAGTTGAACAAGTTCTATAGATCAGTAGGTTATAGAAGAATGCCTCAAGAGTTTCTTTAAAAACACCTCCTAAATTTAATACAGGAAAAGCAAATGAGGAAAGGAAGGATTTCAATGCTGAAAAGACAGGCTTGTTTTATAAGGACATTCACAAACAGATATGTTATAAATGGCATTTCTGTTGAAAAAATGTTGTGACCAGTGGTTGTAGAAACCTAAATGTATATTTTCTCCCTAGCGATACTTCAGCATCTATTAATTCAGTGTTAATCCAACTTTATAGAAAACTATCACAAATAACAAGAATCAACTGTACATCATAAAAGCCTATAAAATTGCTATACTTTGTTATGCCAAGCTTTTCTACTAAACCAGAATATAAGAATTATCTATAAATTCTTGTCAGAATGCAATAGGTTAAGAAAGAAAAACCTATAATGATTGTAAAGAAGAAGTCAGAATTCTTATTATGTGCAGAGTATATTATTTATAACTCAAAATCTAAGCTAATCAACTAAAAAGTTACTAAACATTGTGAGAGTTCAATAATTTTCCTAAATACCAGATAATTTTATGGTCATAAAATTTAAAGTCATTTATTTAAGCAATTATGTGTTAAGAAACAAAATAAAAATAATATAGCTTTAAATGTCAACTTAAATGCAAATATTAATGTTGTTTAGCAAACTAAAGTTTCTTGCCATTTACAAAAACTCCACATATCTTTACTAAGTCTTTTTTTTAACTTCATTTTTTTTTAATTTATTGGAGTTCATTTTGCCAACATATAGCATAACACCCAGTGCCATTCTACAAGTGCCCCCCTCAGTGCCCATCACCCAGTCACCCCAACCCCCCGCTCACCTCCCCTTCCACCACCCCTTGTTCATTTCCCAGAGTTAGGTGTCTCTCATGTTTTGTCTCCCTCATTGATATTTTCACTCATTTTATCTCCTTTCGCTTTATTCCCTTTCACTAATTTTTATATTCCCCAAATGAATGAGACCATATAGTGCTTGTCCTTCTCCGATTGACTTACTTCACTCACATAATACCCTCCAGGTCCATCCATGTGGAAGCAAATGGTGGGGATTCATCGTTTCTAATGGCTGAGGAATATTCCATTGTATACAGAGACCACAGCTTCTCTATCCATCATCTTTTGATGGACACCGAGGCTCCTTCCACAGTTTGGCTATCGTGGCCGTTGCTGCTGTGAACATCGGGGTGCAGGTGTCCCGGCATTTCACTGCATCTGTATCTTTGGGGTAAATCCCCAACAGTGCAATTGCTGGGTCATAGGGCAGGTCTATTTTTAACTCTTTAAGGAACCTCCACACAGTTTCCCAGAGTGGCTGCACCAGGTCACATTCCCACCAACAGTGCAAGAGGGTTCCCCTTTCTCCACATCCTCTCCAACATTTGTGGTTTCCTGCCTTGTTAATTTTCCCCATTCTCACTGGTGTGAGGTGGTATCTCACTGTGGTTTTGATTTGTATTTCCCTGATGGCAAGTGATGCGGAGCATTTTCTCATGTGTGTGTTGGCCATGTCTAGGTCTTCCTCTGTGAGATTTCTGTTCATGTCTCTTGCCCATTTCATGATTGGATTGTTTCTTTGCTGTTGAGTTTAGTAAGTTCTTTATAGATCTTGGATACTAGCCCTTTATATGACAGGTCATTTGCAAATATCTTCTCCCATTCTGTAGGTTGTCTTTGAGTTTTGTTGACTGTTTCTTCTGCTGTGCAGAAGCTTTTTATCTTTATGAAGTCCCAGTAGTTAATTTTTGCTTTTGTTTCTCTTGCCTTCATGGATGTACCTTGCAAGAAGTTGCTGTGGACAAGTTCAAAAAAAGGTGTTGCCTTTGTTCTCCTCTAGGATCTTGATGGTTTCTTGTCTCACATTTAGATCTTTCATCCATTTGAGTTTATCTTTGTGTCTGGTGTAAGAGAGTGGTCTAGGCTCATTCTTCTGCACTTAGCTGTCCAGTTTTCTCAGCACCATTTATTGAAGAGACTGTCTTTCTTCCAGTGGATAGTCTTTCCTCTTTGTCGAATATTAGTTGACCATAGAGTTGAGGGTCCACTTCTGGGTTCTCTATTCTGTTCCATTGATCTGTGTGTCTGTTTTTGTGCCAGTACCACACTGTCTTGATGACCACAGCTTTGTAGTACAACCTGAAATCTGGCATTGTGATGTCCCCAGATATGGTTTTCTTTTTTAATATATTCCCCTGGCTGTTCGGGGTCTTTTCTGATTCCACACAAATCTTAAAATAATTTGTTCTAACTCTCTGAAGAAAGTCCATGGTATTTTGATAGGGATTGCATTGAACGTGTACATTGCCCTGGGTAACATTGACATTTTCACAATATTAATTCTTCCAATCCATAAGCATGGAAAAATTTTCCATCTCTTTGTGTCTTCCTCTATTTCTTTCCAAAGTGTTCTGTAGTTTTTAGGGTATAGACCCTTTACCTCTTTGGTTAGGTTTATGCCTAGGTATCTTATGCTTTTGGGTGCAATTGTAAATGTGACTGACTCTTTAATTTCTTTTTCTTCAGTCTCATTGTTAGTGTCTAGAAATGCCACTGACTTCTGGACATTGATTTTTGTATCCTGCCACACTGCTGAATTGCTGTATGAGTTCTAGCAATCTTGGGGTGGAGTCTTTTGGGTTTTCTATCTACAGTATCATGTCATCTGTGAAAAGGGAGAGTTTGGCTTCTTCTTTGCCAATTGAATGTCTTTTATTTCTTTTTGTTGTCTGATTGCTGAGGCTAGGACTTCCAGTACTATGTTGAATAGCAGTGGTGAGAGTGGACATCCCTGTCTTGTTCCTGATCTTAGAGGAAAGGCTCCCAGTATTTCCCCATTGAGATCGATATTTCCTGTGGGCTTTTCGTAGATGGCTTTTAAGATGTCAAGGAACGTTCCCTCTATCCCTATGCTCTGAAGAGTTTTGATCAGGAATGGATGCTGTATTTTGTCAAATGCTTTCTCTGAATCTATTGAGAGGATCATATGGCTCTTGTTTTTTCTCTTGCTGATATGATCAATCACATTGATTGCTTTATGAGTGTTGAACCAGCCTTGCATCTCGGGGATAAATCAAGTCACGGTAAATAATCTTCTTACTGTACTGTTGGATCCTATTGGCTAGTATCTTGTTGAGAATTTTTGCATCCATGTTCATCAGGGATATAGGTCTGTAATTCTCCTTTTTGGTGGGGTCTTTGTCCGGTTTTGGAATTAAGGTGATGCTGGCCTCATAGAACGAATTTGGAAGTACTCCATCTCTTTCTATCTTTCCAAACAGCTTTAGTAGAATAGGTATGATTTCTTCTTTAAACGTTTGATAGAATTCCCCAGGGAAGCCATCTGGCCCTGGACTCTTGTGTTTTGGGAGGTTTTTGATGACTGCTTCAATTTCCTCCCTGGTTATCTCCCTGTTCAGGTTTTCTGTTTCTTCCTGTTCCAGTTTTGGTAGTTTGCAGTTTTCCAGAAATGTGTCCATTTCTTCTAGATTGCCTAATTTATTGGCATATAGCTGCTCATCATAGTTTTTTTAAATCATTTATATTTTTGTGGTATTGGTGGTGATCTTTCTGATTCATGATTTTATTAATTTGAGTCTTTTCTCTCTTCTTTTTAATAAGGCTGGCTAATGGTTTATCTATCTTATTAATTCTTTCAAAGAACAAACTCCTGGTTTTGTTTATCTGTTCCACAGTTCTTCTGGTCTCTATTTCATTGAGTTCTGCTCGAATCTTTATTAACTCTCTTCTTCTGCTGGGTGTAGGATCTATTTACTGTTTTTTCTCCAGCTCCTTGAGGTGCAAGGTTAGCTTTTGTATTTGAGTTCTTTCCAGTTTTTGGATGGCTGCTTGTATTGTGATGTATTCCCCCCTCAGGACTGCTTTTGCTTTATCCCAAAGATTTTGAATGGTTGTATCTTCATTCTCATTAGTTTCCATGAATCTTTTTAATTCTCCCCTAATTTCCTGGTTGACCCTTTCATCTTTTAGCAGGATGGGCCTTAACCTCCACGTGTTTGAGGTCCTTCCAAACTTCTTCTTTATGATTTAGTTCTAGTTTCAAAGCATTATGGTTTGGAAATATGCAGGGGACGATTCCAATCTTTTGGTATCAGTTAAGACCTGATTTGTGACCCAGTATGTGGTCTATTCTGGAGAAAGTTCCATGTGCACTTGAGAAGAATGTGTACTCAGTTGCATTTGGATGTAGAGTTCTGTAGATATCTGTGAAATCCATCTGGTCCAGTGTATCATTTGAAGTTCTTGTTTCTTTGGAGATGTTGTGCTTAGATCTGTTGATTGTAGAAAGCACTGTGTTCAAGTCACCAAGTATAAGTGTATTATTATCTAAGTATGTCTTAACTTTGATTATTAATTGATTGATATACTTGGCAGCCTCCACATTCCGGGCATAAATATTCATGATTGTTAGGTCCTCTTGTTGGATAGACCCTTTAAGTATGATATAGTGTCCCTCTTCATCTCTCACTACAGTCTTCGGGGTAAATTTTAGTTTATCTGATATAAGGATGGCTACCCCTGCTTTCTTTTGAGGAGCATTTGGATGGTAAATGGTTCTCCAACCTTTTATTTTCAGGCTGTAGGTGTCCTTCTGACTAAAATGAGTCTCTTGTAGACAGCAAATAGATGGGTCCTGCTTTTTTATCCCGTCTGAAACCCTGCGCCTTTTGATGGGGTCATTAAGCCCCTTCACGTTCAGAGTTACTATTGAAAGATATGAATTTAGTGTCATCATGATACCTATTCAGTCCCTGTTTTTGTGGATTGCTTCCTTGGACTTCCTCTTTCTACTACAGAGTCCCCCTTAATATTTGTTGCAGAGGCGGCTTGGTGGTCACATATTCTTTCAGTTTCTGCCTATCTTGGAAGCTCTTTATCTCTCCTTCTATTCTGAATGAGAGCCTTGCTGGATAAAGTAATCTTGGCTGCATGTTCTTCTCATTTAGGACCTGGAATATATCCTGCCAGCCCTTTCTGGCCTGCCAGGTCTCTGTGGAGAGGGCTGCTGTTATCCTAATACTTCTCCCCATAAAGGTTATGGATTTCTTGTCTCTTGCTGCTTTAAGGATTTTCTCTTTATCTTTGGAATTTGCAAGCTTCACTATTAAATGTCGAGGTGTTGGACGGTTTTTATTGATTTTAGTGGGGGATCTCTCTATTTCCTGGATCTGAGTGCCTGTTTCCCTTCCCAGATTAGGAAAGTTTTCAGCTATGATTTGTTCAAATACATATTCTGGCCCTCTGTCCCTTTCGGCGCCCTCGGGAACCCCAATTAAACGTAGGTTTTTCTTCCTCAGGCTGTCGTTTATTTCCCTTAATCTATCCTCATGGTCTTTTCATTGTTTGTCTCTTTTTTCCTCAGTTTCCCTCTTTGCCATCAACTTGTCTTCTATGTCACTCACTCGTTCTTCCACCTCGTTAACCCTCGTCGTTAGGACTTCTAGTTTGGATTGCATCTCATTCAACTGATTTTTAATTTCAGCCTAATTAGATAGAAATTCTGCAGTCATGAAGTCTCTTGAATCCTTTATGCTTTTTACTAGAGTCACCAGTAGCTTTATAATTGTGCTTCTGAATCGGCTTTCTGACATTGAACTGTAATCCAAATTTGTAACTCTGTGGGAGAGAGGACTGTTTCCAATTCTTTCTTTTGTGGTGAGTTTTTCCTTCTGGTTATTTTGCTCAGTGCAGAGTGGCCAAAAACAAGTTGTACTTGATAGAAGCGCAAACTCTTCTCACTGTAGCATTCCAGCTGTTCTCTCTTTAAATCTCAGACTGAATTTGTAGGTTTTCAGGATGATTTGAAAGTTATCTAGGTAAGTTGGTGGGGACAGGTGACTTGGGGACTCTACTCTTCTGCCGTCTTGCCCCACCTCTACTAAGTCTTTTAGAAAAGAAAAACACTGAAATAATTGAGCAGATATAGTGACAAAAAAAAGATAACTTTTCAAAATTGATTCCTAAATTTACATTTATCTGAATTAAAATTTTTAATGAACTTTTGAGATTCATATAAAATTAACCTGAAATATCCTAGAGGAATAAATAAACAAGAATTACTAGGAACACTTTGAAAAATGAAGATTGTCAGAGAGGTAGGTTGTAGATAATCTCAAGAGAAAAACACAAAAAACCTGAAGACTATTGCAATCATATAAATGTGATGATAGTAAAAACAAAAATGGATGTAACTGAAAAATCTATTTATTATTAAAAATGTATTCCTTTTGGAATTCCCATCATGCAGTTAACAGACTCCTACAGAACTGCTCTGCGTCCTTTGAGTCCAGGGTATTAACCAGCTAGCCCCAGGGCAATATGTTACTCTATGCCTCTCACAAACCATAAATTTCAGTATTTAGAGGTGATTCTAGCCTCCCTCCCCCCATTTTACACCTTCCGGTCATTCCTCTCACCTGCATAAAACATCCTGCTCTTCCTTTTGTTTCACATGGTATAATTATCTAGGTAAATCATAGTCACCTGCCTTCATTTACTGGCTATTTCAGCACCTGACTCTGCTTTCCTAAAAACCTAAGGGCATCCAAAAAGATGATTTGCTTAACATCCTAGCCTGTCAATTCCTTTTTTTCCTCTTCTCCAATAAATGTCTCCTTTTGTCAAAGAAAAATTATATTATACAGAATTGAACAGGCAAGGAAGACTTTATTTGAGACTATTGCAACAGAAATCAAGACATAAGCAATAGAGGAGAGAGACTGAACTTAATTCCTCTGAAACTAATGACAAGAGAGTTTTCGAGCGTTGGAGAGCAGTGGGGAGGGGACGACTAGCTGAAAAGTACTGGAGAACACTGGGAGTTGGGGGTGTTTGTCAATGTGATTAGGTCATCTGTGTCTGCTAATTATTATTTTTTTAAGATTTTATTTATTTATTTATTCATGAGAGAGAGAGAGAGAGGCAGAGACACAGGCAGAGGGAGAAGCAGGCTCCATGCAGGGAGCCCGATGTGGGACTCAGTCCCGGGACGCCAAGATCACACCCTGGGCCAAAGGCAGGTGCCAAACCACTGGGCCACCCAGGGATCCCTGCTAATTATTTCTTAAGAAAAGTAAGGTCCCTGTTCCCCCACAGAGACTGGGAGATAGGGATTCTCTCTTTCTTCATGATTATATTTCCAAGAGATGGCTTCCAAGCTTTTGGGAAAGACATTTCTGGGTTGTAAAACTGGGAAGTGATTGGCAGATTTATTTCTCAAAGGAGTAAAGAAGACTCTACAGTTGCAAATTTTCCAAAGCAAATGCTCCCAGAAAAGGGGGAACAAGAGTCTATAGTCAGAAAGAACCTGCCTAAATTTTAGTCAAGCTGAGGGAAATGTTAAGGCCTTCTTGCTCACTCTACTATGACTACAACTAGGGCTAAATTTGTCTAACCTAGCTGTGCATTCAGGTGTTATATCGGTACGGGGAGTTGGCATATAAGGAAGTGGAGGCCTCAGACAGCCCAGAAACAGCCTCGGCTACAGGAGGCGAAGGCCGTGTTACCTGGCGGCCACGAGATCCACACAGTCCCCCAGGAGGTCACGCGGCCCTCGCACTTCCACACTTTCCTTCTCCATTGCTCTTCCTTCTGGAGGTTTTGAACCGTAGCTGTTATTTCTGTCTTAGTGCATGTTCCTTACAAACTATGTCTCTTAACTGTAAGATGAGAACGATGCTGCACCCATTTGAGCACCGATCAGCTCGAAGGTCAAGGAAGCCTTTTTTGGTGGAGTGGAAGAGGCGGCTGATGAGAGACATGCATTTTATCCCTCTCCCTCTGTATTTCTTAAATTGGATCTTTTTAAGGGGAAATCAGTAGGAACAGCACTAAAATGAGAGGGAAGAAGAACGCAGCCCTCATCAAGTGTTGCTCTACGATTCCAATTTTAGTTAAAATCGCTCACTGCTCTAAAGCACCATCGGGGACGATGCCGGGGCCATGGCTTTTGATCCTTAGATGATGGCTCCTTCCAAAGTACAGAGCGGCACCTTGACTAATCTCCGAATATTCCTCTTCTCCAGGCTGCGACAAAGACACGCTGGTCGCCGTCCTAACTCAGCGCTCTACCGCTCAAAGGCTGACGATCGCAGAGGCCTACCAGAGCGTGCTCGGCCGGGTAGGGTCTCTTCCGCTTGACCTATTTTAGGGCAAACTCCTGGGAAATCCTAACCGTTTCAGAAAACAGGTACTGCTCTTCTCCTCGGTCTCACAATGACAAAGATCTCAGAGTCACCGCGTGTCGGAAACGGTTCCTATGGGTCTAACATGTTCCCAGGACTGTAAGAAAGACGTGTCCGTGTGTGAGGCACGTTCACACTCCTAGTGACTCTACCAACCAGCCCCTTCTCAAAGACCCTTCGGCTTCACAAAATAGACGTTCCGATAGCCCCACGCTGCTGCTCGGCCCAGTGAGACCAGAAACGTTGTGCTGGAAACGCCCCTGTGTCGAGCTTTAGGGAAAGCAGAGAAAGGGCTAATGATCACTGGGTCAGAAAAATAAGATCTTTCCTGCAATTCTCCACGGGTCTTCACCTAACCCTCAACCAAAGTGAATTCTGTACTAGCTTTTCTTCTCACAGCTTGCAGTGGCAGAGACCATTAAAAAAGAACGGCAGCAGTTAAAAATAGTTCAAGGCAATAAAACTATCCATCGTGCTTTAAAGTAATCACCTTCTAATTCCAAAGCAAGTGCCATTAAAGATTCCTTTCTTCTGTTATGCATTTAAACCACAGATTCAGAACAAAAGCTCTTCAGGCCAAAAGGGCCTGAAATACCAATTACTTTGTCAACTGAGCATTATGGATGAAGCAATCATAAAGCTTTCCCTATAGAGTTAGCTCTTCTAAATTCACTCCATCTCTAAACCTCAGTCTTTAACCAGCTCTAACACATGAAATAAAGGATAGCCCTCTGTTGCAGTATAAATTAATAATCAAAGAAGCTACCCCTTCTTTGGGGTAAATTAGTTGAGTTAAACCATAGAAGAAAACCAAGCATTCTTATTTCTTTTTTCCAGGTAAAACTGCTATGTAAGCTTATGTTCCTATGATCCCAGGGCTAGTTTCCTTTTGAAAGAGAATGTAGAAACCATCAAAGTTGTGGGTAGCACCACTAATCAAATGTAATTTTAATATGCATACTGTTATAAGAGTGGTCATTTTTCAGTATTTTTTAACCCCAAAGTGTACGTACATCTTTGCATTTTATACGTCAGGTCAATTTAGGTTGGAGGCATTACTTTACTACGTCCCACAAAATTACACTAAAACAGATTAAAACATTAAGAAAGGACGTACTTACACTCAAGGAACGTAAAATCCGTTAAACAACTCACACTCTCAGGGGTCTCAGGGTTGGTGGCCCCCTCCCTTCTGCTGAGCGGCGCACACTGCAAGGGAAAGCTGGGCTAACACCACAGCAGCGCCAACGGATGACAGTGGATCCTGCTGGCCCCTTTCCTCCAAAACACCCTTGTCATGCGATCTGTTATCCAGCCTTGAGAATTATTCTTCCTCTCACATTTCTTTCTCTTTCTCCCACTTGCACAGTCTTGATTCATCTGGTACCCAGACTAGTGGGAAACTCCTACCAGGTTCCTGCTACCCTCATGCCTTCCCGCTCTGGTCTATCCCCCACACGGAAGCCAGAACAATTCCAAATCCAGATTTCTGCTTTCTCGACTCGGGCCCTGAGTGTTTATCTCACTTCTGCCTCACAAATACCCACAAGTCCATAGAATACGCCAGTAGCTTCCCAGGACACACAAAGCCTTGCTTACTTTGTTTCTGTTCTCCGTCGTACTCCTTCCCTCCCGTCTTCACACACCAGTGACTGCAGACCATTGAGCTATCCATACTTCTGCAGACCATTGAGGCCCGTGCCCCCCCCTTTAATCAGGTTGCTTCATCTACTTCAGGGGCCTGATGTCCTCCCGCCACAAGCTGCACCCCGCTCTTCCTCCCGACATGCACAGTTCCTCACACCACTAACCCCAAACAGAGTGGAACGGACTCGTGCTGCTACTGTATTCACAAAACTTCCCCCTCAGGACCTAGGGGCACATCAGTGAGCTTGTTTATATGTGTTTCCCTTTACCGGAACCTGAATCTTTGAGAGTTGGAATGCATTCATCCGTCCCTACCGTCTAGCCCAAATGTCTACATAATGTGCTGAGATTGCTTAGTCATGTTTGTGCAATGACACTGTGAAGGCAGTTTCGGTTGCTTGTGTGGCCTTCCCCACCTTCCCCACCTGTCACACTCACCCTCTGCCCTGAGCTAGCTTCTTGGGGGGTGGGGGGGGTCACAGAACTCCCCATATATACTGTTACCATGGCCTTGCCACACTGGGTTGTGTCGGTTCACTTTTTTCTCTTGATGACTAGACTGAAATCCCCTAGAAAAGCAGGGACCAGGTTATTTGCTGCAATCCCTCCAGAGCTCGGCCCAGGGCCTAACCTAGAAGATGCATTCCATTTACAGAACAAGGGAATCTAAGGAATTCTATTTTGCCTACTTACATTTATGTTTAAAAAAGGGGAGGGGACATTCCTGTATCATCCACTTTAAACTTTTGCTATCTTTGCCTTTCCATAGTGAGAGTTTAGAGATTTCCTGTATGTTAGTCTTTGATATTATTTTTTATTAATATGGATAATCAAGATTTGCCAGAATTATTTTTTTAGCTGCCGCACAAAGCGCTAGTGTAGGCACGCTCCATAAATACGTACTACTTGACATTTTACACTAGTGAAGGATGGCTGACTTTCATCAACTCTTCCTCACCCAGAGCACACTAATCCCTACACCCAAATGAAAAGCCTTTTTGGAACGCCTCTGACTGACATATTAATTAACCGACACAATGATGAGGTCTCCCCTGACCTTCCACACCAAAGTAAACACTATGCTATCGCCAGTGCAGCAAAACCAGGGGAACAAGGAAACACCTCTGGGGCTAGGCAGAGAACTATACATGCCTGATAAGTTCAGCACTTGGACAATGATTCCTGGATGTAATCAACCTAATTTATGCTCTCAGTTTTCATCTGCAACAGGGATAATCAGCTCTGAAGTACCCGGGCATGTAGAATTCATTAAAATGGTGGGGTTGGTCATGCAATTTAGTGCCGAGGCTAACTTGCCCTGAGCAATACAAAGTTAGAACTTAAGCCAAGGTTATCCGACTCTAAATCATGTCTTTCAAAGTTCTCCATGCCTGTTGTTCTCAACCGAATGAGCACCAGATTTAACAAGAGCAGATACCTATCCTGCTACCCCCCTCATATTCTTCAAGGCTTTGGGCAATGTCTGCTACTCCAGAAGGCCCAGTCTGATTGGTCTGTTTAAAACTGTCATCCACCCAAAGCCTGTGCCAGGACCCACATCTCTTTCACCTATTTTTGGGTTTTTTTTTTTTTCTTTAACACTCACTGCTTTCTAACACACTACCTGATTTATTTATATGTACGTATTATTTATTGTTTGCCATCTCTCCCTAACACAAGCCCCACAAGGAGAGGAGTCTTTGTTTTGTTCATTACTGTGTCCAAAGCACTTATGACAGTGGCAGGCACAAAGCTGGTGTTACAGCCTCAACTGTAACATTTAAATGTTGAAACCCTAACCTCCCAAAGTAACTGTATTTGAAGATAGGGCATTTAAGGAGATGACTAAGGTTACATGAGGTCATAAGGGTGGGGCCCTAATCCTATAGGACTGGTGTTCTTTCTTCTAAGAAGAAAAAAAGATACCAGCAGTGCATGTATAAAGAAAAGACCATGTGGGACCATACAGCAAGAAGGCAGCCATCTGCAAGCCAGAAGATATCTCCCTAGAAACCAGCCCTGCCAGTATCTTGATCTAGGACTTCCAGGCTTCAGACTGTAAGAAAATAAATTGCTTTGTTTAAACCATCCAGTCTACGGTAAACTGGCAAGGCAACCTGAGCAGACTAACGTAGCTGATACTCAGTGCAGAAATGTGGAGGGCAATGCCTGGGTGGCTCAGGGGTTGAGCATCTGCCCTCAGCTTAGAGCATGATCCCAGGGAACTGGGATGGAGTCCCACCTTGGGGTCCCCACAGGGAGCCAGCCTGCTTCTCCCTCTGCCTGTGTCTCTGCCTCTCTCTGTGTGTCTTTCATGAATAAATGAATAAAGTCTTAAAAAAAAAAAAAAGGAAAAGAAATGCAGAGAGACGTTAAGAAAGCCAAAGAGAGGGGGGTGCTGTAGGCTGCCAGAGGTAGAAATCAGCCACCCTGTGGACAGCAGGAGCTGTGGAGAGTTGATGAGAGTTGATCTGGGGGAGAAAAGAATCAGAAGTGCTACAAAGGGGAGGGAGCCCTGGTCACAGAGAGAGAAGTGAGACAAAAAGAGAGAGAGAGAAAGAATGAAAGCACGCACAAGGAATCGCATGAGAAAAACTCTTCCCCAAAACCGCTGACTGGAGAAAGGAGAAGGCCTGTGTACCACAGGTGTTCATAAACAGTGGAGCACAAAGTTCGAAGTTTTGGTGGTCCACACCATCCCCAAGGTCATGCCTGTTGAGCTTGGCAGTGCTCTGGTGGGAAAAGAACGTAGAAACCTGGAGCAGGCAACAAGACCAGAGGATGCCCCGGGGCGCACAGGGAGGATACATTTCCCCACTTGAGTGCATTTGGGAGTGGTGGCACAGCCTCTCTGGGGACAAAAGAACTGAGGGTGCCAATGTGCTGCCATGTTCACTAGCACAGGAACAAAGACATCAGCTGGGGTCAGCAAACCTTGGTGCTGGCTTTTTGGTTGTGCTTTATCATAAACTTAGAACAGTTGAGGGGCACCTAGTGGCTCAGTCAGTTAAGCATCTGCCTTTGGCTCACATCAGATTGCAGGATCCTGGGATTGACCCCCACACCTCAAGCTCTCTGATCAACGGGGAGTCTGTTTCTCCGTCTCCCTCTGCCCCTCCGCACACAAGGCCTACCTCAAGAAGTAAGAAAATTCTCAAATATACCACCTAACCTTACCCCTTAAAGGGATAGAAAAGGAATAGCAAATAAAGCCTAACGCCATCAGGAGAAGAGAAATAGTAAAGATTAGAGCAGAGGTAAACATATAGAAACAAACAAATAAAAAAATCAGTAGAATTGATCAATGAAACTAAGACCTGGTTCTTTGAAAAAATTAATAAAACGGATAAACCCCTAGCTGTACTTATCAAAAAGAAGAGAGAAAGGACCCAAATGAATAAAATCATGAATGAAAGAGAAGAGATCACAACTGACACCACAGAAATACAAACAATAATAAGAGAATATTATGAAAAATTATACACCAACAAATTAGGCAATTTGAAAGAAATAGACGAGTTCCTAGAAACATACAAAATACCAAACCTGAAACAGGAAGAAATAGAAAACCTGAACTAACCCATAACCAGCAAAGAAATTGAATCAACAATCAAAAATCTACCAAAAAACAAACAAAAAAAAAAGATTCAAGGCCAGATGCCTTTCCAAGGGAATCCTACCAAACATTTAAAGAAGAGTTAATACCTATTCTTCTCAAACTGTTTGAAAAAACTAAAATGGAAGCAAAACTTCCAAACTCATTCCACGAGGCCACCATTATCGTGATTCTAAAACCAAAGACTGCACTAAAAAGGAGAATCACAGGCCAATATATCTGATGAACATGGATGCAAAAATTCTAAATAAAATACGAACAAATCGAATCCAACAGTTTATTAAAAGTATTATTTACCACGACCAAGTGGGATTTATTCCTGGGTGGTAGGTGTGGTTCAATATTCACAAATCAGTCAATGTGTTATACTGCATTAATCAGAGAAAGGATAAGAACCATGTGATACTTCAATAGCTGAAGAAAAAGCATGTGACAAAATACAGTATCCTTTCTTTAAAAAAAAAAAAGATTATTTATTTATTCATGAAAGACACAAAAAGAGAGAGAGAGAGAGAGAGAGGCAGAGACACAGGCAGAGGGAGAAGCAGGCTCCATGCAGGGAGCCCGATGTGGGACTCGATCTCAGGGCTGAAGGCGGCACTAAACTGCTGAGCCACTGGGGCTGCCCCAGTATCCTTTCTTGATAAAAACCCTCAACAAAGTAGGGAGAGATGGAACACGCCTCAACATCATGAGCCATATACAGAAGACACACAGCTAATACCTTCTCGAATGGGAAAAACCTGAGAGCTTTTCCTCTATGGTCAAGAACAAGGCAGGCATGTCCACTCCCACCATTACTATTTAACATATTATTTAAATAGTCTGTCAGCAGTCAGGCAACACAAAGAAACACAAGGCACCCAAATCAGCAAGGAAGAAGTCAATCTTTCACTATTTACAGATGACATGATACTCTAGATAGAAAACCCAAAGACGCCACCAAAAAACTGCTGGGACTAATACATGAATTCAGCAGATTCACAGGATATAAAACCAATGTACAGAAATCTGTTGCATTTCTATACACCAATAATGAAGCAGCAGAAAAAGAAATCAAGGAATCAATTCCATTTGTATATGCACCAAAAACAATAGAATACCTAGGAATAAACCTATCCAAAGAGGTAAAGGATCTGTACTCTGAAATCTATAAAAGAGAAAAGAAAGAAATTGAAGAGGATACAAAGAAATGGAAAACCATCCCATGCTCATGGATTAGAAGAACAAACATTGTAAAATGTCCATAGCACCCAAAGCAATCTACATAATTAGTGCAATCCCTATCAAAATACTAACAGCATTTTTCACAGAGCTGGAACAAACAATCCTAAAATTTGAGTGGAGCTACAAAAGACCCCAAATAGTCAAAGCAGCCTTGAAAAAGAAAAGCAAAGATGGAGGCATCAGAATTCCAGACTTCAAGGTATATTACAAAGCTGTAGTCATCAAGACAGGTATGATATTGGCACAAAATCAGACACATACATCAATGGAACGGAAAAGAAAACCCAGAAGTGGACTCACAACTATATGGCCAACTGATTTTTGACAAAGCAGGAAAGAATATCCATTGGAAAAAGGATGGTCTCTTCAACAAGTGATGCTGGGAAAACTAGATAGCCACGTGCAGAAGAATGAAACTGGACCACTTTCTTACACCAGACACAAAAATAAATTCAAAATGGATGAAAGACCAAACGTGAGATAGGAAGCCATCAAAATCCTAGAGGAGAACACAGGCAGCAACCTCTTTGACCTTGGTATGGTAGACATGTCGCCAGAGGCAAGGAAAACAAAAACAAAAATGAATTACTGGGACTCGATGAAGATGAAAAGCCTCTGCACAGTGAAGGAAACAGTCAACGAAACTAAAAGGTCGCCTACGGAAGGGAGAAGGTGTCTGCAAATCACATATAATAAAGGGTTAGTGTTTAAAATCTATAAAGAATTTATGAAACTCAACACCCAGAATACAAATAGTCTAATTAAGAAGTGGACAGGAGACATGAGTGAACATTTTTCCATCGAAGACGTACAGATGTCTAACAGACACATGAAAAGATGCTCAACATCACTCATCATCAGGGAAACTTAAATCAAAACCACGATGAGATACCACCTCACACCAGTCAGAGAGGATAAAATTAACAACACAACCAATACTGCGTGAAGTGTTAACTAACTAGAATTTAAATATAAATTTTTTGGGGGAAAAAAGGCAGACATGTGAATGTGTGAAGAGTCTGGTTCACTCTTCAGACCCATCTTGTTCTTACAACGCTATTTTTTTGCTATTATATCTCAGCTTTTGATTAAAAACACTGATATTGAACTATCAACATACCTAGGAAGTAGCTGTTTAGAAAATCACCCTCGCTACTCCCCAGGTAGGACTGTCTTGTCACGAGCACCAGCGATAGGCGCGGCACCTGTTCGTCTATCCTCACTTCTACCTTAGAACTGAGGGCTGATGTAGTTTTAGCCTCAAAAGCTTAAATTCATCACACAATTTATCACACATCGATTTCTTAAACGTGAATTAAGTAATTTAAAATGGTGCAACTGGGATCTCTGGGTGGCGCAGCGGTTTAGCACCTGCCTTTGGCCCAGGGCGCGATCCTGGAGACCCGGGATCGAATCCCACGTCGGGCTCCCGGTGCATGGAGCCTGCTTCTCCCTCTGCCTGTGTCTCTGCCTCTCTCTCTCTCTCTCTCTATCATAAATTAAAAAGAAAATAAAAATAAAATAAATAAAATGGTGCAACTAAAAAAAGAAAAAAGAAAATGGTGCAACTATCTCATCTTCCAAGTATATAATGGATTCGATATACTCCTTTCGGTAAAACTTAACTACCAGGAACGTAATTTATAATTTCAGGAAGATTTTCTGTAGAATCAATCAAAATTTTATAAGTTCAGAAAACCTCTGTGTATGCTCATTACAGCCTGAACTATTATTTGTCTTTAAAATAACATCTGATCTCTGCCAGGGAGGGATGGAGGGAAGAAGAAAGACGGAAAGTAGGAGAAAGTGAGATGCTGCGGAAGCCGGCTCTGACTGGGCTTCGAACTATCTGAAACATTCTGTAAATCTGCACTCCACCTGCTGCAAATATATAATGATTCCCATTTCCCTTAAATCTTCATAAAACTTCTGAAGTTGTGACCCATTTTATGGATATAAATGGGATCTCATTATGGTTTTAACTTGCATTTTTCCCTGGTAAAATGTAACGTTGACCATCTTTTCATGTTTTTTTTGTTTTTTAATAGACATCCTGGCTTCTTCCCCTTTTAAATCTAGATTCTCTGTGTATTTTTCTTTCAGTAGTCTGCCATTTACTGACTGTAATTATTTATAGAATTTGGACGTCAGTTATTTCTTGTGTATGTAGACTATAAATATTTTCTCCAAACATATGTTTTAATTTCAAGTTGTGTTGTACAATGCGCCAAAAGCTGTGAAAGGTAATGAGACTTGGACGTCCGAGACAGTGGGAAGCTAAGCAGCCGAGAGAACGTAGATCCTGGTAGAAGACAAGAGGCCCCTGCGGCGAAGGCTAAGTACGGGTTCTCACTCACAGTCACAGCTGCCACAACGTCAGAATGTTTGCACCAGTTCCCTGAGCCTCGATCCCAAAGGTCAAGGCAAAAATGAGTAGGTGACATTTGCACACACGGTGGGTTGCCCTGCAGAGAAGAAGCCATGTGATGAGAGACTTGACCCATTGACAATGGGCAGAGCGAAGGGCTGCCCCCTGCACTTAAGGTGAGCCCGTCTACCTGAGGGTGCCATTCACCACATGAACACACTTGGAAAGCTGGTCTAGAACACGCGACTGTCGGTGCCTCACTCTGCGCCACACTCAGAAACACGAGACCTACGGAAAACTGTCTTCCAGCAACATCGCCTGTCATCTCATTTCACTACATGCCCCTTCACCATTGGCTTTTCTCCTAGGAGCCCAGCATGCTCGAAGCCACTCCTATGATTCCAACGAAGGCTGAGACTAAAGCCATGAATTTGTCTCATATAGCATGTAACTATCAAAGATCCCAGCGGCAGGGGGAGGTCAACTGGCGGTATCGCTACCAGTCACTCCAGGGGCCTGGACCCAATGAACTCAACAAATCCCGTAAGTCATCAGGGCCTATTTAAAAAAGCTAAGCGGCTTGTTCCTAAGGTTTAGACATGACCTTTCCTCTTGAAGTCTTCATTTAGATACAATAAGATGTATTAGCGATGGCAGAGACCTTACCTTTGCCCACAAGGAGGAAGTCTAGAACCAGCCCATCGTCCACAATAACAACCTTGACCAGTGAGTTGCGGTCGTCCTACCTTCCAGAGCCGAGGTGATGTGATTAGGTATTTCCTCTGCAGCTGCCAAGGTTGTTGCTCTTGCTCCACCATTAGGAAACTGTCACTTGTCTAGTCGTTGAGACTTCATTTTTTGTATTATTTCCAACTCAGACTCAGAACTTTCTTTCAGAAGGGTCAGGTGCAGGAGGGACAAAGACGTTTTTATAAAACTTCAAAAAAAGCCATTATGTTACACAAGCAGTGTACCCAACGAAAGAGCTTTATCCTTATGATCCAGGACTGTGGAACTACAGAGGTAATTTGGTGGCTGAACTAGAATTGGTTCAAATCCTCAGCCCACTTCTGCTTAGACGGCCACCCACCGAGCAGAGTAACCAATACACTCCGAGGCTGACAATGCTGGAAGAAAGAAAAGAATCTTCATACCCAAAATTGGTCAGGATAGAATGCAAAATTTTCAAAATAAGTCTACATGATTAAAGGAAAACTCCCGTTTCTCTCTACACAGTTCAACACTTCACTTCTGATACCAAATGTGTGAATTACTTTCCTCAAACTGAAGATAATTCTCAAACTAACCACAGATCCTAGGTTACAGGCGATATCACAAAAGTGTCTCCCACTTCAACGTCCTAGATTGTCACCTATACCTCTGGTTAACTGAAATTCGGAGGCTCCCACAACATCCTCCTTAGCTCAGTAATTTGCTAGAATAGCTCACAGAACTCAGGGAAGTGCCGTGCTTACGATTACTAATTTATTATAAAGGATACAGCTCAGAAACAGCAAAGTGGCAGAGGTGTATAGGGCAAGGCGTGTGGGCCAGGGTGCAGGACTCCCCGCACCTTGAGGCGTTCAGCAGCCTGAAAGCACTTCACACCTCTTTACAGTTTCTGTAGAGGTTTCACTATATAAGCACGAGTGATTGAATCATTGGTCACTGATGAATGAGATAGTCCCCGCCCCCCTGTCTTCCTAGAGATTAGTAGGGCTGCGGGTTCCAACCCAATCCTCTGGTAATCAGCCCCCTCCCTCTAAGATCACCTTCTGACCATAAACTTAGATCTGATTGAAAGGGGGTTTTTATGAGTAACAAAAGATGATCCTCTCACTCCTATCAGAAAAGTATAAGGTTTCAGGAGCTCTATGCCAGGCACGGGGATAAAAGCCAAATATATATATTTATTTATTTATATTTATTACATATATTAAATATATATTTTATATATAAATACATATAAATTATAATAAATTTATATATAAATAATATAATATAATATAATATAAAATATATAATATATAATAATATATGATTTATGATAATAAATATTATTTATTGGTAAATAATTATTAATAATTATTAGCAAATAATAAATATATGATTACATGATTTATATAAATAATATAAATAATAAATATATAATGTTATAAATGTAACATATAAATTAAATATATATTTATATATGAGTATTTATATTTATATTTAAATATATTTATACATTTATAAATATATAAATATGTATATATTTATGTATGTTATTAAATATTATATATATAATCACAATATCACAGTAACCCTCTCCCCCACTTCACTATGATTATAATCCAGGAGGGAAAATTCCATTTGGTGACCAATGGCCCTACTAAGCTGTGTACAGCAGGAGGAGGTAAAGCAGACAGAGTCAGAAATTTTATTGAGTCAATCAATTATCACCAATACCAGAAACCAATGGATGGCAGGAACTATGGGAGCTCCATCAAATAGCTTCACTATCAGTCTATCAGTTGAGTGACTTTGATAATAAACATGGCACCATGTACCAGACTGCAAGTAGTCTGGAAAGGCAAACACATGACACAGATTAGTTTCAAGGACAATAATTGTGTCCAGAGTCAGCTGACTCAACAGGAACAGCTGTGCTTCTACTTGACAAAGTATTAACGATTTCCAGGACTTCTAGTAACCTCAAGAGGAAGTCAACTCTGGCGCGTCCCATCAGCCGCGGCTGTGCAGGAGCAGTGCCCTGTGAATGATGACTTGGCTCACACTGAGTAAGGCAAGTCAAGGCAAGTCAGCTCACAAAGCTGGCAAGAAATGCTCACCTTGGTTTCAAGCACATAAAACACTACACGCCCAGCGTGTGACAGTGCATGTGTTCTGATGTCCAGGAGGATGACGGATCCGGGAGCAACACTATAATACGGGCAGTGCAGGCTTGAGTCGGTCTTAGCAGGGAATGAGTCCTCACCATGGACGTCTGTGAGAGGGACACCCAAGTTCCCATCAGCAGCCACCGTTTGTCTTGATAGATCACAGCCCTCCAAAAAGTCCTTTTTCATATGGAATCTGTACATTTCCAAGGGTCAAACCAAAGTGATAGGTCTAACAACCCAGAGTGGGTTGAAAGACTAAAAAGTTTTTCAAGAGGGGCACTGGCCAGAACTAGGAAAACAGCCTTGATTTCTGCCCATTAAAAAAAATAAAAAGTCCCTTTTTGGTTCTTCACTGCTATTGCTGAGTTGAACAACCACGGCCACCCAATGGACGTCTTTTGGGTTTAGCATATTTGAACCATCAATAAACCAGTCAAGGCATTTAGGGCAATTGACTAAAGACTCCATTGACTCAGTAGCTTGTTTCAAGAAGCAGAGTGGGGTTAAAGTTTTCCCCAAAGGAATAGCTGCCATTTTTTTAATGTAAAACCATGATTCTCCTGGGCCCAGGCCAGCTGTTACCCTCAGTGTACCGTCTCCATTAGGTGAGATTGGTTGATTTCTTCCCACCTTTCCAATCATTGATCACAGTTGACTCCCCAAAATGAGATCACCAGGAACAAGTCATCCCCAGAGATCAGCATTCGGTTAAGTGCTGTGCATAGTTGTATGACGAAGGCAACAATTTTAAGACACCAAGAGGCACCTGTCGGATGCTGGCTCTTCTTGACCGAGACTCTCATCAACAAGCCATCCGTCACAGAGACGTACGGCAGATCGTGGTCATCGGGGTCATTGAACCGTCCCCATTGTGCTGTAGGCAGAAGCCCTTCCCTACGTGCGGCTTGTTTCCCACCAAAAGCATCTCCCTTGGCACGTGAAGGCACTCCCAGGGGAGACCAATGAACATCCATTCCAACCGTAGCCATCATGGAAGCTGTTCTCGCAGAAGAGTGAAAGCCGCCCAAAGGGCCTCGAGCACAAGCTCCCGTAGTTTTCCTTTTTCCACTGCAAACCTTGCCCACGCCCATCATTTGAATTGGAGGCAGCCCCAATTTCAACCGACAGGACCACACAGAACGGCGACCTGGCAGCTGTATCCAACAGATTCCTAAGAAATTGGGTCCTTCTGTTCCCAAGAGTCCGCCCAGCACGCTCCAACAGCAGGAATGTTTTCGTCCACCGTGGGACAAGACCTTGGTGCGACTCCTGATCATTCCTCTTTGGAAAGCAGCAGAGGCTGGGGTAGCGGGGAGAGGAAGGCAGGCACGGGAGGACAGCAAGAGGCTCTGCATCAGTCAGCAGGACATTTCCTCCCCGTGTGTCACCCGTGCGCCTCTCAGTCACACGGACTTCCATGGCTGGGGCCCACCGAAAGTTCTGCAGCAAGAAGTGGCAGCTTCATCCCTGCGGACCCCGTGTTTCGACCTTGTGCACTCCTGACTCGGTGGCCAGAGCCACGTTTTGTTCTGGCCACAGGCGCTGGCTTGGTCCTTTGGGCTGGTCTAGAGGAGGCTGACATTTGGAAAGGTTGGTACTGCGTCCACCCTGGGCATGGCTCCCGGGGCAGTGCCGCTGTGTCTTGGCGGTGGCCTCGCGGGCTGGGCCGCAGGTAACCAAGAGCTGGGGGCTTTTCCAGGCAGTATACTGTTATTGTTGAATATTTTTATCCTACCTTATTTTATACTCCCCCAACTTAATGATTATTGAGCTTTTGATGGGTTAATGTCTCTTCAGTTTTATTCATAATTTTCAATTTCTTTGTTTGTTTTTCTTCAAATACGCAACTCCGTGTTTCTGGTCTCAATGTCGTTTTTCAAAAAAAAGAAAAAAAAAATGATTTCCTAGCATTTTTTTCTCCCAGAAATGACAAATGATTGGTGTATGATTTCAGTCCCCTCCTCAAGAATACCTTTATCATTTTATTGTTGAGTATTAGTTTAGATGGCTATAGCATTCCTGGCTGAATTCCAGTTACTTTTCCTTAGGTCTTTGCAGATATAATTTTTATTTTTTTCCTAGCCTTCATGGACAACTTTTGAGAAATCCCTTCTTTCATTAACAGTCTTCCTTTGTAGATTACCTCTTACTCTGTTTGTTTTAAAGTTTTTTTTTTAATCTTTGATATTCTGTAGTTTCACAGTATTAGTTAATAGGCTTGTGTATTTTTCTCTAAATAACTGAGGATTCAGAGAGTATATGATATTTGAAATAGTATTGCCCTGGTATTGCCCACATTCTCTCCCGCGGTAGCAGTTGGTTCTTGCCATTCAGTCTTCCAAGTCCCTTAACCTTTTATTTGTATCGTCTATTCTCTGTTTCTGCGGAATCTTTTACAATTTTTTCTGGTAGTTTTCCCATTTACTAATTCCAACTCAGTTGTTTATTAGCTACTCCTTAAAATATATATTACGTCTTTAAATTCTAGAACTTTTTCATTTCTAGAATTTTATTTACTTTCTTTTTGAGGTGTCATTTTTTCATAGTGTTTTTTCCTGTTGTTACCAATTGTCTCAAATTGATGAAGTTTTAATTCTGCGACATGTAGAGTCCACTGTCTATCCTCCAGGAAAATTGATTTTAAGTGCATACTATATTTTTGTTATGAGAACTTTTAAAGTGATGCTCTTTTTTTTAGTGAGATTTTTTAAAATTTTTTAAATTTTTATTTATTGTTATTTTATTTTATTTTATTTTATTTATTTTATTTTATTTTATTTTTCTGGAGAGTCAGAGAATCTCTGACTTGTTTGGCATTTGCTTCTTCCTGGTGTCCCAGGAGAATCACCAGCCCTGGATCAACTTTGATGATGGTTTCTCTTCATGGAGGTCTCAGTTCTTGTGCATACAGTAGAATAAATTTAAGAATCCTGCCCAAGGGAGACACAGCTCTATTATTGTGAAGGTCTCCGGGAAAATATCCTTCTACTTAAAACCCAGACAATGCAAGGTAAGCTTTCTGCTCACCTTCCAATGCTGGGTGATATATTTTTTTTTCCTACTTCATACTTTTACTGTGGGTATAATCCATTGAGGTTCCCAGCCTCATAGTTCCTTGCATTACAGTGACCCCATAAATGCTCTCTTGTCCTCATATAACATCCCATCCTGGGCACTGAAACCTAAAGCAAATCATTCTCAAAACCAACCCCTACTCTCCCCAGTCATCTGCAAGATCATCTCCAAGGTCAGCTCATTTGCTTATCCTCTGGTTTTCATTTATCCCCTGGTGTTGGCCCCCAGGGATTTCTCTTTATTCCGAGATCAAGCGTACTTTTAAAAGAATGTTACTCCTAACGTGACGTTTGGAGGAGAGGACTTTAAACTTAATATACTACGTTTCTCCAGAAGACCGAAGTATTATCATCATCACTAGACAAAAATTAGTTCAGACTCCCGCTGAAAATTGAATCATTAAGTAAAGTGTGAAAACGGCCGTTAAGTGGAGCTGTTCAAAAGAATATTCATTTACCACAGTGAGCTGACAATGCGGCTTGCACAAATGTTTTTATGATACGATATAAAATTATGCGAGTATTTATACAATGAGTATCGGGGTAGGTGGAGCTAAGAGAAATTCTAAGGCGCGCTTTAGAGGGGCCTACATCACTGAGGGTTTAAAGAGCGAGTATTGGTTCTTTATGATAATAGGAAAAGGCCTATAAGTTAAAAGCATACACAAATGTCGCCCTGAGCATGCTCAGACAAGCAAAATGTGGGTCATATGTCTACTTCCTGCCCCTGGTTACACATAATTATATATAAAGGTAAGAAGAACGAGGAAGAAGAAACTACCACTTCGCTTTCCGTTCAAAGGGAGCAGCGGGAAGAGCGGCCCCGCGGGTGATCTGCAGCTTCAGCGTCACCCAGAGCAGCTCCACTTGAAGAGCAGGCACCGTTCGCTTCGGCCGGGCCACACTGCGGTGCCCAGAGTCCCTTTAGGGCAGATCTTCGGCAAACAAGAAAGCAGAGGGGGCCGGGCTGGGGTGAGTGACGCTGCAAAGGTTGCATCCGCGAGGCTATTTCTATAAAGCCAAGTGCAAACGTAAGGCCTTGACTGGAGCACCTACTTGAAGGCTCCTCCTTGAACGTGCAGGTTTTAGCTCTTGAAGCATATTATTCAATATTTATCTTCCCCTCGGAAAGCAAGATCTCCTCTCAGATGTCCTGATAATATCACACCCCCTCCCCCAGGAGGGCGCTCAGCACACTTCGCATTGCGAGGCCGTTATCACTCCTGCCTTTCTTGATTCCCTCCGCTCGGAAAACCTGTCTGACGATAGGGCCCTTCCCTGTGCATCTTGGGAGAGCCAAGGATGACCCCACGCAGGTACGTGTTGAGTCCCAAGTGGGCTCCACTTATTTATTTTAGACCCACTCTGAGCGGGCTCACCCCGTGGCAGGCACAGTCCTGCAGGCTGGTGTGATCGCGGCGAGGAAACCAGGGCAAAGGCCCTGCCGCCAGGCAGCTTCCATCCCATCTTGGTGAGACAGATAGAAGAAATGGTAAACTGAGTCATGTTAGAACGTGACAGCGTCACGGAGAAAAGGATGAGGCCTGGTGAGGGACGCAGTAAGTACTAGGGAACCGGGTAGGATTTAAGATCGTGTGACAAAGGCCGGGCCACGAGGGCAGGAGGGCTCAGGAGGGCAGCGAGGGGCGACCCCCAGGACATCTAGAGGAAGAGGGTTGGAGGAAGAGGGAAGGGCAGACAGAGGCCCCGCGTGGACAGAGGCCCGCTCTTCCGGGCTCAGCGAGCGGGAGGCCAGGAGGGGGGTTGCAGGAGATGAAGGCCCAGAGGTGGCCGAGGACACCTGCGAGCCCCTGCAGCCACGTGCGCTTCCCGGACAACCACACGGCGGCCTCCCTGGTGGCCGGCCCTGGGCGAGGAGGGGACGGGCCTCTGAGCGACTGATGGGACTTGTGTGCGCTCGGGGTGGCTCTGCCCGGTGTGCCGAGGGTCGCTCCGGGCAGACGCAGGAGGGACGGTCCTTCGGAGGCTTTGACCTTCCCAGAGGGGGCTGATGACTGTGGCCGGGCCGAGCCCTGTAGCCGGGAAAGAAGGCGGAAGAGCCCCTGCTTCTGGGTGTCTTGCTAAGTTGAGACAATAGAAGCTACTGACGCTTGGATGACACAAACGTTGAGGGAAATAACACAGTAGGTGCGATCCTGACGTGGAGAAAGAGCCAGGGAGAGAGGACTCGGGGGGAGCCGGTCCAGACCCGGCCATTCCCTATCAGCAGCGAGTTACGGAATCCACTTTGAGGACAGGAAAGACACTTGAGTACGTCTGATATGGCCCAGAAACATCGTACGCTTTCCATCTGAGCTGCGTGTCCCTGGACTTAGATCAGGGCCGCTGGGTGCGCGTCACAGAGGGGAGCCGGCGCCGAGGGGCTGAGCACCCCGCCGGCAGGCCAGGATGCAACCCAGAGGCTCCCCTCCCGAACCCCAGACCCCAAGGCCATTAGAGGGCCTTGGCACGGTCTCCTTCACGGAAATCCTGGAAGCCCACTGCCGTGTGCCCCAGGCCCCGCCAGCCCGCGCCGCACCCGCCGGGCCACGGCCTGCCCACCCCAGCCGCGGCCTCGGGACCGCGAGGCCCAAGCCGTTGTCCCCTTGAGCGCTGACCCGATGCTCTACCTGCAATCAGTAAAAGGGGGTTTGCCCAAAAAAGGGGGGTTTGTCTGGGTGGACATCGGTCATTCATGCTTGCACTAGTTCACATACTCACTCGTGAGCGAGGCGCACGCCCTGTGCTCGGCCCCGTCCCGGGCTCAACCGTGCACCTAGGAGGCCCGAGGGAGAGGCCGGGTCCTGCGGACTGGGGGTACCACACCGCTGTCGCCCGGCTGTGGGGGTCTGGAGCGATGGATGCGAGGACAGGGCAGGGTGGCAAGCAAACAACGGCCCCACTTAGAGGAGGGCCCTGAGGAGGGGTCACCCCAGTGTGCGCCTCTCCGTCGGCTGCCAGCCGCCCCGTCTTCTCCCAGTAGAAGGGGGTCGCCCAGTCCACGTGCACCCGAGCCTTCGGGGGGCTGCACCGGATTTGAGTGAAACAGCACTTTCGGCCCTGTGTGCTGTGCGCACCGCCTGGCTGACCTGCCCCTGCAGCTCCCACGGCGCGTGTCCAGGGGAGACACGGGGAGCCGGACTCCTGGCTCCAGCACTTGCTCTTTGGCCACGTGGAACTTGCTCCTCGAGCTGAGCTCTGCGTGCCACGGCTTTGCCCCCTGTACAGTGGGATCTTCTGGTTCTCGTGGTAATGAACCATTAGGGTCGTTCCAACGTGCAGAGACCACCTGACAGGTGGGAACGGGGACACTTGGTGGGCCACGTGGTCATCACGCTCCTCTGCTTAAATCTCCACGAGGAGGACCTTTGCTTTCCGGACTGGAAGGGACATTGCAATGACCGGCGGCCAAAGTCGCTCAGAGAACCTGCAGATTCCCAGGCCACTTGGAGCCAGGGGCAACTGCGGGTCCTGCTCCCCTCCATCCCAGCGACGCTCAGCCGGGGGCGGGGGGGGAGAGCAAGCACCCCTGCTCCAAACAGGTGCTATACTACCGCTCTGGAGGGCCTCCCACCCAGGAGCCCCGCTCGCCCCCCGCTGCCCCCCAGGTAAGGATGCATTGCTGTGCGGCCCCAGTGTTACAAGGGGTGTTTGATTCTAGGGTGGGAAAAAAATGCGGAAAATTACTAAATTAAATGATCATTTGAACCTGAGTGTTAACTAGCATAGCCCATAGATGCAGGAAAGGATCTATTTGAAAGAGCTACGTCAATCCAAGCTTTAGGAAACATCGGCTTCGCAGATGCCAAAGTAACACGCTAAAATAAAACTCAAAATCCACAATATTGAGGATATAAACTGCACGTTTATAAGAAACACTCATTTCAATACAACCTGATGAGTTTTCACAGGCACGATAGCCCTAAATGGTCCACATCCTTCCTGTCACCCTCTTTTGGCCGTCTCTGTGATTTTAGACGCCCCAAACAACGTGCAGTGGTAGCGCATCGTGGCTTTAACTCCCTTTACTCTGATGACCAATGTGAGCATCGTTTTCCGCTCTTAGCGCTCATTTGCTTATTTCCTAGGTTAGCTAACAGCGCAGATCCCAGGTCCGTGTTTTGATCAGGTCGTCTTTGCATTATTGGGTTTTAAGAAGTTTCTATGCCTTCTGGGCACAAGTGTTTTGTCGGACGTGTGAAACCAAACACGCGTGGTTTCCTTGGAAGAACGCAAGTCTTTATTTTGATGAAGTGAAATGCATCATTTTTTTTCTTTCCACGTGTGGATTGCTACGTTTACGTACTCTATCCAGGAATTCCTTGCTACACCAAGACCCAGGATTTGTTCCTACGCTTTCTTCTGCAAGATTCACAGTTTTAGCTTTTCTTTTTGGGTGTGTACGTCGTGCGTGACACGAATACAAGTGGCTTAGGAGCAAGTATCTCTGCCTTGTTCTCAGTCCTGGGGCAGGAGTATTCACTGTTCACGATCGCGTCATCTCAACTCTAAAGTTTCAGAAATTCCTTCTATCAACATGAAGAAATTCCTTCTATCCATTCTTCCCTAAGAGTTTTTCCTATGCTTATATGTTAAACGTTTTCAAAAGCTTTTGCTACATTTATTGATATCTTGCAGCTTTTCTACTTACAAGGAATTGAGTTTATTGATTTTTTCAAGTGTAAATTGACCTTGCCTTCCTGGGATAAATCCTATCTCGTCGTTACATGTCACTCTTTTGACATATTTTACATATTGGATTTTATAGCTGATTCCACTGGGGTCTAGAGACTGGCAAGGTGGAGTTAATTATTGATTCAATCTCCTTGATTACTGTAAGGAAATTCAGATTGAGTGTAAAATTCTGCTTGAGTTTTCTCTGATAATTTGTATCTTTCAAGAAATGGGCCTTTTTCAATTAAATTTTACAATTTAGTGGCATTAACGTGTCCATAAAATTTCTTTTTCCTTTAATGTCTGTAGTATTTGTACATGACACTCTAAAATACCAAATACTGATATTTTGTATTTTCTCTCTTTTTTTTGATAAGTCTAATTAGAACTTCATTAACATTACTGATTTTTTTTTTTAGAGAATCAGACGTTTTATTGGTACTTTCTAATATTTATCAATTATCTATGTTATTGGTCTCTGATCCTGTTATTTTTTCTTCCTTCTTATTCTCAATTTAATTTACTCTTTCTAGTTTTTTTTTTTCTAGTTTTTTTTTTAATGTGGAATCTTAGGTCATTTATTTCATATGTTTTTCTTATAACAAATATTTTAATATATTTATATTTATAAGTTCACATAAATTTATATAAAGTTTATATATTTATATAAATATATATTTATATATCTTATAACATAAATATTTTCTTATAACATAAATATTTATATTTTCTTATAACATAAATATTTATATTTTCTTATAACATAAATATTTTAACATAAATATTTATATTTTCTTATAACATAAATATTTTAATATTTAAATAAATATTTAAAGCTAAAAAATTATCTTCAAACACTGTCTCACCTGCATCCTACAAATTTTAACATGTATTTTTCACCTTCATTAAATTCAACATATTCTTTGACTTCCTTGTGATTTATTATTTGATCCTTGAATCATCCAGAAATATTTTTTTTGACTTTCAAATATCTGGGATTCCCCATATATATTTTAAAGTTTATTGCATTGTACGGAGAGAACAAATTCACGTGGAAGCACATTACCAGACATATTGAAGGGAATATCTCCATTATGTGTCAGTACAAGTAGGCAAGGACCTCACTGTTGGGAAAGAGCTACAGGTGGGCATGGGGGGAGGGAATGGGCGGAAGGTTGAGGAAGCCAAGAGAGCCCCGTCAGGATGGCAGTGTTGGGGGTTAGGTCCTTGGGTTGCGTGTCTAGGACAGAAGGCACGATCCCAACAGCTAAGTTGAAGTTTGAGCGTAGGGTATCAAGACCCAAGTACCACACCTGCTTGACTTCACCCTTAAAACACCTATGCAAGGTAGGATTGACTTAAAAATGACAGAGTGATTAAAATTATCTTGTAATTCATTAACAAAAAGTAGTTATTAGATCTATCGCAGACTCCTAGATCTCCTGCATGAATATCTGATTTAAAAAAGCATTTTCATAATATTTTATCTGGGAGAGACCATTGTGCATCCTAGATATTTAGAACAACATAATAATGGGAAATTATTTGTGGAAATAATTTTAAGGGCACAAGGTTTTTTTTTCATATAAAAAGTTATTACATTTTAATCTCTTAAGGGGTAGAACTCAAAGTTAGAATA
Source organism: Canis lupus dingo (assembly GCF_003254725.2). Taxonomy (NCBI): domain Eukaryota; kingdom Metazoa; phylum Chordata; class Mammalia; order Carnivora; family Canidae; genus Canis; species Canis lupus. The sequence goes on from NC_064257.1 coordinate 63,732,942, forward strand.
TTAATCAAAATTCATTCCTCTTGATGATGCATATTGAGAAAAAAATATCATTTTTAAGAAGCTGTAATTATTTTGTGCCTTAATAGAACACAGGCTTAGAGTTCCTTGGCCACCAAAAGCTGCCCTGGGTCCCGAGTTCCTGCAGGAGCAAGGTCCCCTTGTCACATAATTCTGTGCTGCAAGTCTAATCTGACGCTCCTCTTCTCCTCCAGTGGGTCTTGCAGTCCTTCAGATGGACTTATCACCCGCGTGTGCAGACACACCTAAGCAGACACAAGGATTGCCCCCGCGGTGCACTCCTCCCTCACCGACCGACCTTCCGAAGGGATTAGTCAGGGCTGTCCAGACACGCAGGACCCACACGATATGCACACGTACGCCCGTGTGCTTGGCAGGCGGCCTGCACCTGGCCCCTTACAGACAAGCCTGGGAGAGGGTCCCTAGCATCGGGGTACTGGGGGGTTCTCATCACAGCAGTCCTCTGAGGGCCCTGGCCGCCCGTGGAAGCCCGAGGCCCCACGGGATGGGGCTCCCCTGGGGAGAGTGTTCACCAGAGAGCGCGCAGGCCTGGTTCACCTGAGCCACCCAGACGCTCAGCACGTCCAGCCCACCCCGGTCCTTCTGCACCATCCAGACCCACATCTACTCTTCCCACAGGTCTAATAAAAGGGGGAAAAAATCTCTCTCCCCCTTGAAGTCTCTCTGTCCCTCACTCTTTCCCTGTCCAGATCACGTAGGACCTTATAGCAAGGATAGGATAAGGTGCTCAAACGTCCTCATTAGAGCAATGGCAAGCTGTTTAAGGAGGTGGCATGAGCTAGCTCTGTCCGTCCAGCTAAAGAGAGAGAGAGAGATTTTAAGGAATTAGCTTATGGGATTGCAGTGACTGGCAAACTCAAAACCCATAGCAGGAGACTCAGGGAAGAGCCGCAGTCCAATTCCAAGGCTGGTCTGTTTGTAGGATTCTCTCCTCTTCAGGGGAGGTTAGGCTTTTTCTATTAAAGCTATTTCTATTAAAGACTGGATGAGGGCCACTAATATTGTGGAGAATATTGCTTTACTCAAAGCCTGCTGATTCAAATGCTGATCTCATCTACAAAATACCGTCACAGAAACATCTAGAATAATGTGTGACCTAACGTGTGGGTACTGTGACCTGACCAAGTCGACATATAAAATGTCACCTCTGGGTTTCTAGAGTGTGAATCTCCTTGAAAACAGAGACTCTGTTGCGTTTCTCCCAAACCTACTATGTCTTGGAAACAGTATTAAATCAAATGTGTTGAGTAACCGCAATCTTTCATTCAAACACAATTTTTGAGCTCCTGAGTGTATGAGAATGTGAGTTTCATAAGCTCATATGTTTATATATGTTTTATTCATTGATGTAGTCCCACCACCTAGAAGAGTGTCTGGCTCGTGTCACCTTAACAAGTATTTGGTAGAGAAATCGGAAATGGTCAACGGTGCATAAGGGGGGAATTAAATAGAATATAAGTTCTACAGAAGAAGGGATCTTATGCTTCTTGTATATACTGCAAGCACCGGAGTCACTGACCCTAGCAGAAATTCGATTCAGACTCTCTGTATTACCAGTTACCAACTTACAGATAAGTGCTTTTATTTACTAAAAGTGAAAACCCACAATGTAGGAATGGTGCTGTCAGATTATCTTAAATAAAATTAAAATTATGACTATCTTTTATTCTAATAAAGCTTATTATTCCTCATCATCTTTCACTTGAATCCTGTTGAGTTACCTCAGAACTAAAATATTGCATATTTTTTAAATAAAATTGAATGTACTCTATATATCTTGGTGATAAATGTTAAGTTTTAAATATCTTTCAAATATCTTTGTAACATTGCAAAAAATGTTTATATAACATATATTTTTTAATATTTAATTTTTAAATATTTATTTATTTATTTTATTTTATTTATTTATTTATTTTTTTGAGAGAGAGAGAGAGAGCAAGAAAGCATGAGCAGGGACTGGGGGGAGGACGAGGGCAGAGGGATGGGGAAGCAGCAGATCCCCCCAGCAGGGGCTCCATGCAGAGCTCAATCCCAGTACCCCAGGATCACGACCTGACCCAAAGGCAGACGCTTAACCAACTGAGCCACCCAGGTGCCCCTAACATGTATGATTTTAAAATGCCCATTCTACACTGGCAAAACAAAAGTCAAAATTAAAATGATCAATATCATGCTTTCATAATATGTATTCCAAGGACAAACATTCAACACGCTTGTTTTTCCTCCTTAAGGGTTTAACTTTCAATATTTTTTCAAAAATGTATTAATGCAGCTATTTGATGAAAGTTCTTGGATTACTCAGTTCATCTACACAAGTTGATTGAATCGTTGAACTGCAATGATAAAATAAGATGCATGCTCGATTTAAGGTCTAGTGCTTCATTAATTCCACGCAAGAAAACTAAACTCTCAACCACGATGTTTTTCAGCTTCAAATTTTTACTTATTTTCATAATGAGATCAACAGGTTGGTGTTGGGATTAGGGAAAGAAGATCATTTCATATTTACGTGACCGCAGTGTCCCTGTGGATGACCTCTCATGCAGAGATGCGACTACATCAGGCGTTCTCAGACCCTCAAGTCCATCAGTTCCTACAACTCATATTGGCATAGAAAAGGAAATCGTAGTCAGAAGACTTTCTGTAATTATCCCATTTCTCTTGTAAAATTGGTAACTAATATAATAAAAGTCTTTGCTCCTCCATCCATAGGACTTAATTGGGGACCTGCGGGAGAAGCTCTCAGATCACTTCAAAGACGTCATGGTTGGCCTCATGTACCCGCCGCCATCTTACGATGCCCATGAACTCTGGCATGCCATGAAGGTAATGGTTTGACAGGAAAACACGCCTGGAGGAAGCGCGAGTCAATATTTCAATAGAGCGGGAACTGCCTGGGATGTTGCTCTACGTGATCAGGTTTAGAGGAGGGGATATCTGAGCAAAATTAGAGCGATGCCCATGCTGTGCTCAGGACAAGTGACCCTGTTAGGAAGAGGGACCCCGAGGCCCCAGTGGCTGGGACCAGTCTGTTCGTTTGCTGTGCACACGCGGACCCACTGACCCAACTCCGTGCTGAACCACAAGGAAGAACGAAGTAAGCTTCCGGGGCTGTTCATCTCTGTCCCTCCCTAGTGTGTATTCATATATTAAGCAAAAATGTTCTACGTTGTGTGAACCTCTTTAGATTTTTGTTGAGTATCGGACTCACTACGTGGAGGTAGGATACTGAGTCAGAGATAAAATATAGACATCTTTATTTATTTCTGTGACCTTAAGTTACTCTTTTACAAAAACTGTTGCTCCAATGTATAAAAATCTTACTTCTGAAGAACCAAAATAATTCTTCCTTACAGTGAAGTCACGCCCACGAAATAAATTGACTACAGATTTGTTAGAGACTTTCTGGGCCAGGGATGGGGTGTGAAAGGCTTTTTATGTCTTTCCAAACACAGATATTAAACACCTGCAGAATTGTTGCAATCGTTCCAATATGATGCCTGCCAGTGATCAAGTTACTCGATCTGGGAGTGATGTGGGGCAGGAAAGAGGGAGCGGGAGGGGACACTAAGGGAACTTGGATTTTGGCCATCATTTTTGCAGATGAGAATAACCATTGTATAAAATTCATATGTACTTAAACCAATCGCTTTTTTTTTTTAATGTGGCAATTCCTACCTCTTGCAAAATGATGTGCCTACAAACTAGAAGAAGGAAGTCTCAGGTTACTGTTTAGATAAAGGGTTATCGTTTATTAGGGTCACGTTGAATGGTAAGGATTTCTGAGACTTTCCAGAAGATGTGCGGTCTTTGCAATCACTGTAATAGAAAAACGTACGTGTACAGCTGTTAGAGACCCGAGAAAGTACCCAGTCCAAACCTTAGACAATTGGTACAAAACTCCACATTTAGGGAGAGGCAGAGACCGGGCCTTGAATCGTCTTTAGGAAACTCAGAGACCGAAATTCTAATTTCAGCTTTGCAAAGAACTGATATTCTAGTAGGAAAAAAAACAAAATCAGTGTCATGAGCTCAAACATCTTTTTTCCACATTATATAGAAATGTCCGTGTTGTTTTGTTCTAAATGAAGGAACAGGGATTCAGAAAATAGTATCTTCTCAGGGGCAAGTGACTAGTACACAGCAGAGCCAGAACTGAACCGAGCCCATCCTCGTCCCAAACACGCTTTCTTTCTCCTCCGCCCTCTCAGAATACCAGGAATGTTGTAAATCTTTATTATCTTTATCTTTATTATAGGAGATGCACTATTATTCCCAATACAAATGCCTTTCTATTTCTCCCTTTCTCTGTCTTTCAGGGAGCAGGCACTGAAGAAAACTGCCTCATTGATATTTTAGCTTCAAGAACAAATGGAGAAATTTTCCAGATGCGAGAAGCCTACTATCTGCGTAAGGAAATGCACATACGTGCCTATGCTTTACACACATATAAACTTTAGATTCTTCAAATGCACAGAATATTCCAGTTTAAACTTTTTTTTTTGTTTCTTTCTTCTAAGATACCCTTATATTTGAAATATTTATTCTCACTCAAGACCAATTAAACCCACTTAAGTAAACTTGATGATTAGGCGCCAAAAATGAAACGATTCTCTAGACAGTCAAGTTAAGAAAAGTTTCCAAGAAAATACGTACAACAGGGATCCCTGGGTGGCGCCGCGGTTTAGCGCCTGCCTTTGGCCCAGGGCGCAATCCTGGAGACCCAGGATCGAATCCCACGTCGGGCTCCCGGTGCATGGAGCCTGCTTCTCCCTCTGCCTGTGTCTCTGCCTCTCTCTCTGTGTGCGTGTGACTATCATAAATAAATAAAAATTTTAAAAAAATTTAGAGAAAAAGAAAAAAAAAGAAAATACGTACAACTTACTACAAGCTAAGTGCTTACGTTAATACAGGCAGGTGCACAGCGCTGTGGCTCAGGAGCATTTATCTCTCACCCAGGAGAGACCGGGTAGAGACTAAAGCAAAGGGCGATCAATGACCTCTTCGCAAATTCGACAAATGTGGGTAACTACTGCACCGTACATACATCTCATAATCCCTGGGATCTATCTCAAAATCATATTTTTACGCATCGTAAAAGTAATAAAGTTGACTAGTTTTACTTTCCAAAAAAAGCCTAATACCTCAAGCTGCATTGCATCAGGTATTACCTCTCACTGAATGTCAAGATACTAATCTAGACAGTCAGCTCGTGGCATCGAACGAGAACAAGAGGAAATTCCCAAAGGGAAGGAAGTAAGAACCTTCACCTAAAATATGAAAAGGAGACAAAGCACTTGGGACAAGTTACGGGCTGGGTCTATGGAAAGAGGATGCAGAATTACAGACTTTGAGAATTAGAGAATGTTAAACGACTCTCGACGTTGTTTTTCAATTTTGGAATAAAAATAATAGGTTCTTTTTTTTTTTTTTTTTTTTTAAGAAAACAGACTTGTGCCTATGTTAGTTAGGTGTCACATTTCTTTGGTGGATTCTTTAGAAGATTGGCTTTATCCGAGGAGGAGGCAGTAAACGACAAAGAAGTGTCAATAGATTGATTGTATTTCCTGTACTTTCCACTCACAACTGGGACAATGACATTAACTGATTCAAAGTATGTTGAAAAAATTAAAAAAAAATGAAAAAAATGAAAAAAAATAAATAAAATAAATAAAAATAAAAAATAAATTTAAAAAAAGTATGTTGACATGTGGTTCTATAATAAATCATACCTTTAACATGGACGGTTATTTCTTCCTAGAATACGGCAGCAATCTTCAAGAAGACATTTACTCAGAGACCTCAGGACACTTCAGAGATACTCTCATGAACCTGGTCCAGGTACGAAATTCAAAATTTCACACCTTTTTGCACTAGTAAAAAATATACGTTTCATTTTCAAAAAATAGGACAGAAAACTCTAGTTTAACAGTAAATCCAGTATAATGACTTTTACTGGATACCATCCAAACTCAGAGCGCTATAATAGAAGCTTGGATTGGATATAGAAACAAACAAATATAAATAATACGCCATTTCTATTCTTAAAAAAAAATCTACTATATATACGATGATTATAATTATAGACATATACACGAGTAATGACATATTATGAGGGTGTTAAAAGGTTAAATTATTTTTAAAAGATTAGAAATTAGAATTCTAATTCTATTTTTTTAAGACTACTAAACAGGTTTGGTGCGTACTAGCTTCTGAGGTCCGAGTATGGCCTAGTGCCCTGGGAGGGGAGAAGTGCGTTTCTCACTTTAAAACTACAAAGTACTGTAATATAAATATTCTTGTAAGCATTTTTGGAATTAAAAAGACAAGAATCGGGGCACTTGAGTGGTTCAGATGGTTAAGCATCTGCCTTCGGCTCAGGTCATAATCCCGGGGTCCTGGGATCGAGCCCCACATCAGGCTCCCTGCTCAGCAGAGGGTGTGCTCCTCCCTCTCCTTCTACCCTTCCCTCTGCTATTGCTCTTTCTCTCTCTCTAATAAATAAAAAAAAAAATCTTAAAAAAAAAAAACAGAATCAAAAACTATTAGGCGTTTGCTCTCTGTCTAAAGAGGTAATAAGCAGAAATGCAGAATCTGAATTGAATCCTATAGACTCCCAAGGGCCAGCATACGATCTTCAGCGTTACCTTTGAAAATTCTGTGGTACTACACGTTCCCACAAAAGAACCCTACGGCTTCAAATTAAAATAATTAAAATTCGACCCTTATTTTATCTTTCTGTACTGACTACACGGGACGTAATTATTGTATTTCAACTAGTATTTCTTGAAAACATCCCAAACATTAGCATTGCATGATAATGTGTTTTAGATATAATCAGCCTTTGTCGGACGCATATTCTTGGATATTCCTGTCATCCAGTTCAGCAAACGCAGTCAGGGATGTAGAGGGAATCCGTGTTCAGCTCTTCACTCTCAAAAGAAAACGTGGAAGTCCATAGCTGGCAAAAATGTCTTAAGGACCAGTGTTTTGGTTTGGTTTCACGTTGTAGGAGTGTGCGTGCGTGTGTGTGTTTGATGAAACAAGCATTTCTGAATCCCCAAAACTTTTCTCTTTATGTCAAGAACATAGCCGAGCCGTTGGTAGTTGGCGTAACATCTCCCTAAGAACCCTGGGTGGATGGACTGTGGGGGTGGGAACGCGGAGCTCAGAGGAGACTTCACCGCCTTTAAAGAAAAAAGAATGGATGGGAGCCTCCTGGGGAGTACGGGGGGACGGGCCACACCTGGGAAGGTAGAGGAAGACCGAGAAGGAGGAGACCGGGTGAGGCCGCCCCTGGGCCGCCGGGGCCCAGGGCCCCACATGCTCAGGTGGGGAGTCATCACTGGACGGAACCGGGCCGCCCGCCAAGGTCCTTTGTCCCTCTGTGCTGAGCCCTCCGGTACCAAGGGCCTCCATCAGTCGCTGCCTATGTCTTTGTTAACCTGAACACGTGTGGGCCCAGCTGCCGGCTCCGAGGTGCCCTCCCTTGGCCCGTGGAGCTACGCCCGGGGCCTGCACCCCCCGCAGCCAACCTGGCGACCCGAGCGGCCCGAGGAGCCCCTTGTGTCCAGTGTGGCCTCCAAGACATTCAGAAGGACCCTAAAGCCACTGCTCCCAGGGAACGCTGCCTAGACCTCGCCGCGGCCCAGCATCTCTCCTGGGGTGCCCTCTGCACCCTCCCGCCCCCGACCACACCTGTCTTCTCCACAACCGAGGGCCAGTCCCTTGAACGTCCTCACATAATGAATGAACTTGGCCGGCCGCCCGCTGCAGGGCTGTCTGGGGGCGCCGGCCTCTCGGCCCTTCCTCAGCCCCAGCTCACAGTGCTGGGGTCCCCAGTGGCCCCTTCGCCGCCACACTCCCAGACCTCTCTACTCTCCCCTCTTCCTGCTTGCAGGGCAGCACCTATTCACCTGGCCAGCCCCTTGCTCGCAGCTCCCCAGCAGCGCGAAGTAGCTGCCGCTCAGTAGGCTCCCAGGTGGCCCGAACAGGTGTCGCGGCCCGGCTGCGGCCCCCCTGCTAGTGCTGCAGAGACCGGCCCTTTCCACCTGCTGGCCCGTCGGTCCCCCCCCCCCCCCCGCCCGCTCCTCCTAAGCCCTGCAGGCGCACAGGTGCTGAGGCCGCCCGGGAACTTGGGGTGGCCTCGCTGGGATGCCTGCCACTTCCCCTCACGCTCCGCCGGCCAGACCTCCACGAGGTGACTCCCCTGCTCCCGGGGGGGTAGCCCAGAAGCCAGCTGGTTGTCCTCAAAGAAGATGAAACAGGTCCGGAGTCCAGCTGTCAATATACAGACGAGACTTGAAAGCCACAACCGAAGCAGGCCGGGGAGCAACAGAGGAGGGAAGATGAAGACACCTGGGACAGTAAGGAGGGAATCCAGGAGGATGACTACTGGGGCCAAAGCAGAGAATTTCCCGGAGGAGAGCAATATATACACAGACCAGCAAATAAAATGTCCTGCGTGATTTCTTAAAGGCACTTTATTTAAAAAAATACTTTAAAGGGTAAATTTCTTTCCATTTTTACCTATGCTTTGATTTTTGGCACATCCTTATCGCGTCACTGTTTAAAATGATCTTTAAAAGATCGCGGTGTGAACGATTCTCGGCCTTACTTCTAATCTTACCTGCAGAATGATGGTGTTCACCATACTATATGCTATGATGTGTATAATACACAATTTTAATCTGGATATATGTAAATTTTTATGTGATGAATCCTATCATGAATAATTCTTATGAGATGAACAAAAACCAACCCCAGTTTAATCTTTTATTTCTTCTGCTTTGTCTTTGGCCTCGATGAACTACGCATGTGCAAAAAAATGCATCAGCCCAACATTCACCTGTACTTGGTTGATTGATAGCTGAGTTGTTCCAACAAGCACATTTCAAAAATGCTAGTATGAGCGGCACCTGCAGGGGCTCAGCGATTGTCTACTTTTGGCTCAGGGCCTGACCCCGGGGTCCCGGGTTCGAGTCCCACGTCGGGCTCCCTACACGGAGCCTGCTTCTCCCTCTGCCTGTGTCTCTGCCTCTCTCTCTGGGTCTCTCATGAATAAATAAATAAAATCATTTTTTAAAAAAATGCTAGTGTGAGAGCTAGTACGGGAGTTAGGAGTTCTCATCGGGCCTCTGATTGAACCCCCTCTTCAAAGCCCCATGCTACTCCTAGGAGCTGCTCTCTTCTGAGCCAGCCTTGGGTATTTCTATTCTATTTTATCCATATAATGTGGGATGTGTTTACACAGCCACCTCTCCCAGTAGCTCAGCTTCCCGGTCATGAGAATGATGTCCCCCTATTCAACGGTAGAGTCTTAGAACAAGGTTGCGTGCAGGGTATGTGGAAAGCAAGTCGGACTTTTCGGAAATAAATGCTGCAAAGAACAAATTCATTAAAAACTCTGGGAGGATAATGTTCAGTGCTTGCTGAAATCACAGGCTTCCTACAAAATGGGTCTGTGCCAGGGTTCTGGAAACTGAGTGCCGCCTGCACCCCCGGAGAGGACGAGTGAAGGCGGTGCAGGGTGGATGGAAAGGTCCTGCGTGGGCATGCTGGCTGGCTCGCAGGACGCCCGCCCGCCCGCCGAATGGGGCAGATTTGTCGGATGGAATTTCTGGCTGAGATGCGGGTTGACAAGTTGTCCGTAAGCAGTAGAGAGTCACAGGGGCATTCTTTGGCAGCATGCAAGACGATAAAATCGGGAGATTTTATCCATTATCATATCTGTGTAAGCAGCAAAAAATTAAGTTGCACGTGTCATGATCATTTACCACAAACAAATAGAAACATCCACTGAAAGCCCCGTTTGTGACTTACGAGAGTCTTACTTATGAAGAATAAAAGCTAATTTCCCCTTATTATCATCTTTAATTTCTTAATTCCATTCTCTTTGACTTCAAATTGATCAGATCAATCAGATGTAAGGTGAAGTGAGACAAGAAACAGTGAGAAGATGCAGCAGGAGGCAAGGGACGTGTATTTAGGCAAGAAAAAATTATTAACAAATTCCCTCTTTTATTACTCAGATTGTCTCACCGGCCATCTTCCAGCAGGGAGAGCAATCAGAATTCTTAGTTCCAACTAGATTAAAGAATAAAAGGAAGCAAGGAAGCATCCAGTTGAGGAAAAAATACAGCAAATTCCCCAGCTACTCGGGAAAATAGACCCACAGCCCTATGCTGATTTTTTTTTCCCTAAAATCACAAATTCAAATATTTACCTTACAGAGATGTCTACATTTTTTTTTAATTCCGCAAAACTTTGCTTTTTAAACAACAAAGTTTGTAAGACTTTTCCGATGTTAAAATATTCTCTTACTACACACAAGAAATATGAAATTAAGAATGGTTTCTACCTTGTCTAGAAACATAAAGTGAGAACGTGAATATTTCCTCTAGGATAGCAAAGGCAATGCGCGAATTTACATGACTACTTTATTTTCCTTCTTTTCTTATAATGTTATTTTCCTGCCTTCTTCATCCCGGGTGTATTAACATGTCCAAACAGGTGGCATGGGTTCTCTTAATATGTGTTTCTTGTGATTAAAAATTTCATGTTGTACTTCACACATTATTTTGTATGATTGAATTAAAGAATAATTATATTAGATTGCAACACTAACTCTCCATTCATTGCCAGACAACACAGATTTTAATTCTCTTTTATCCTCTTTGTGTGGTAGGGGTGCGTGTGCCCAAGTTATTGCCAGTTTTGAATTAGGAATAAACATTCCTAAGGAAATCATTGCTGAGGAAACCAAGTATTAACTGCACTAGGTTTACGAGAGATTGGTAATTTGGACTTATTGGATTTTTTTCAAATTGTTCACTTTAAAAAGGTGGTATAGTACTAAGCAAATCCACTGGCTTTTCAAATAAATTAAAAAGTTTGTTAAATTAGATTAGATTAGATTAAATATTAAATTAAATTAATTGAAAAGCAGGGTGGCTAAGTATAGCAAGTGTCTGCCGTCCACTTGGGTCATGGCCCAGAGTCTTTTTGATGGGTACCCAATGTCTCACGGAAGTGTCGGATCATTGTGTTACGTATCTAAACCCAATATTAGACTCTATGTTAACTAACTGGAAATTAAACGAAAATTAAAAAAAAAAAAAAAACACCACACATTCTCTCAATTTAAAAAGGTCAAATAAATAAATAAATAAATAAATAAATAAATAAATAAATATAAAAAAATAAAAATAAAAAAATAAAAAGGTCATAATATTTTTTTTTAAAAATTGTAACTAATGATGCTACAAAATATAACTTAAGACAACTATTTCCCTTGGGGCACCCGGGTCTCAGTCATTGAAGTGTCTGCCTTTGGCTCAGGTCATGACCCAGGGTCTGGCGATGGAGCCCTACATCCTGCTCAGCGAGGCGTCTGCTTCTCCCTCTCCCTCTGCCCCTCCACCTCCCCGATTGTGCTCTCTCTCTCTCCTGCCCTCTCTCTCGCTTGCTCATGCTCTCTCTTTCTCAAATAAATAAATAAAATATTTTGAAATAAATAGATTATAATAATAAAACCACAGTTTTCCAGTCAGAAATTCATATTAGCCTAGGCGTTGCCTCTAATAAAGGAAACCAGCAGTCCCACTGTAAATCCATGAGTTGCAGCCTAATATCAAACAAGTTTTTATTTTCTTAATATCCAAATAGAAATGTATTTCAATTTATTGGTGAAAAATATACGTTCTCTTCTAGGAAATGAAATGTATTTTATTAGATAATCTTGCATTCTCTTAGACTTCTATCAGAGATTTTGTTCCCAAATCCTGCTTTCCTCCTTTCTCTTCCCTAAGTGTTTCTCCCAAGCACACTCCATAATAAACAAGTCGAGTGCTCATCTGCGTCTCAGAATCAGCTTTCCCTGGAACCCAGCGGCCATATCCCCTCCTTGCAGAGACAAGGAAACCAAGGCTCGGAAGGATTCCCATTACACATCTACAATATGAAAACAGACCTAAGTACACTATCACCCCATTGTTTAAATCTAATTTCTCCTTCCTCCAACCCCATTTGACTCCATTCCAGTTCTACTTCTGTTTGGTAAAACGTCAATGACCAATATGCAAATAACCTCTCAAAATCTCTGTACTTCTTAAATGGTTGAGCTAAACACCACTTAAAAGTACTGACATCTAAGAATCAGGATTGCAGTGGATCTTTCAAAGCAAAGATTCTTCTAGTGCAGGGGAAAAAAAAAGCCAACAACACACAGGTTTGAAAATTAAGCATGACAGAAAATGGCAGGAAACACCAGTGACCCATGTTTTCTCAATGTAATCAGGCAATCGATCTTATTTGTTTGTTTTTTTTAAGTTATTTATTTTTAAAAATTTATTTATTTATTTATTTATTTATTTATTTATTTATTTATGATAGACATAGAGGGAGAGAGAGGCAGAGACACAGGCAGAGGGAGAAGCAGGCTCCACGCAGGGAGCCTGACGCAGGACTCGATTCTGGGACTTGAGGATCACGCCCTGGGCCAAAGGCAGGCGCCAAACCTCTGAGCCACCTGGGCATCCCAATCAATCTTATTTGTAATTGCAGTTCCTTTTCCCTGAAATTAAACAATAATACTTTATTATTGATAAAGTGTATATGTGTGTGTATTTGTATATATAGTGATATTATCTATAGAGACGTACGTATTTTAAAACAGCACAAGTAATTTATGTCATCATGGGGTTTTTCCTAATTTGGATCATGACTTTACAGTATAAAGTGTTACTTCTTACTTTTAATTTCTAGAGTTGGAACATTAAATTGCGTGTGTGTGTTTAACTTTGAAATAGCTTTTCAGTGTAGTTTACTTCAGCGAGTAAATGTTTCCTTCCAATAGAGAATATTAAGAAATGAGGGTGAAGAGACCTAGATTTTATAAGATGCCAAGGAAAATTAATAAAGTTTACCTAAAGGGGTGCTGGGGTGGCTTAGTCAGTTAAGCAAAGGCCTCTGGCTCAGGCCACGATCCCAGGTCCTGGGACGGAGCCCGCGTCAGGCTCCCTGCCCAGTGGGGACTCGTGCTCTCTCCCACCATCTCTGTCACTATCTTTGTCTTTCCCTCAAATAAGTAAATAAAATCTTTAAAAAATGAATAAACAAAAATAGTTTACTTAAAGACTAAATACTTATAAGGTTTCACAGTATATTTCTTTTAAAATCTAAAAAACACAAGTATAAAATAATACACAGTTTAAATTCCTTAAAATTACAATATTACAAAAATTCCTTAAATTACAATAGAAATTAAAGTAAGAGGAGGTATCTTAGGATAATCTCCTTTAATAATAGTCTTTTTGAAGATCAGGAGTCTCATGATAATTCATACTGTTTATGTATAAATGATCATATATATAATTAAATGTATAATTTCTCTTAGAGGTTTTAATGTTTTGAAGAGTTCCCACTGACTCCCGACTTCTACATCAGTGGCTCTTCAGTTTGGAGCTTCTGACCTAGCATTTCAATTAGTAAATTTGGTTCGGAAAAAATAAACAGTGAATTAGGGAACCGAAAAACCTTATCCCTTCTCCTGACCACTACCTGTGGTGTACACCACTTCAGAGAGAATCGATCTAGACATTTTACAAAAAGGAAATGGAATTTATTCCCAAAGGTTGTGCAATTTAGACTGATAACTTCCAACCAGATAACTGAGGGCTACTTCAGCGTGAACAAATCTCTTCCACCCTATAGTTGGGATCATTTCTCTCTCTGTCCAGCTCCTTCTGACTCTCGTGTGCGTGTGCGTGTCTCTCTCTCTGTTGGTCTGTCTTTCGCTTTCTCAATCTCCTTTTCTCTTTGTATATATATAAATGGTAGATGATAGGTACATAGATAGATAATAGATAGACTTTGTGTAAAACAAGGTATATATCTATATATCTTTTCCTCTTAGCTGTATTTAAGTCAGTTGTATGTCCTTATATTTATTATTTTACCTTCTTGAGATTCAGATTAGAGGGATTTGCTTTATAAATTAAGGAATGTGAACTCATTCCTCTCTCAATTCCCTCCCAATACAAATATTCTAAAATTATTCAATTATTGTAATTACATCTACTACTTGCCTCTGCATTTTATTTGATTTTCAGAATCAAAGTACCAACAATCTGTGGCTTTCATCTTTTTAACATCATGGAAATCAGGCTCACCTCTTTTGTGGAATTAATAGAGATTGAGAGGATTGGAGCATAGGAGCCTTAAGATCTTCATGAAATGGAAAATGTTGGAAATTATTGTCATATTTCCTGGGAGAGAAGATTTTTTACTTGACCTTTAAAGTATTTTCAAAAAAGGATATTTTGAATAAGGAAACAACTCAGCCAGAACACCTTCTTCTTGAAAACTGCATGCCAGTCATTAAATGGGCTTACCACACTTCATGCATGCTTTTATTAAACTAGATATAAAAAAAAAAAACTAGATATACAGGAGATCTAATTATCTGTCAAATAATACAAAATTATTCATTTGGAGATTAATCAATGAGTATGTGCAAATCACACTGGAGATGATAAGTGTTTCCATTTCATCTCAGCTCTTAGGATTTTCCTTACAATCGTTTCTCAAACTTGTACAATGAGACCTCTGGGGATGCCATTGCCATCAGATTTCAGTGATCATCTCTAGTCCACTTACCTGTTTCAAATATTTTCAGCCAGGTTTTCATTCCCTTAGTTTCTCCTTTCCACAATTTTATTTTGCCCCTACCTCAAATTCTGTACTCATTTATGTCATTTCTCTGGCATTTACATCAGCTACACACACCATGCTGCTGTTGTAGGATTTTTACATGACAAAACCAGCTTGACTTTGCCTTGGTGGAAAAAGCTAAATCACAAACTTACTTATTCACGTATATATTTGTTTTTAATCTACCAGTCTGCTTAGAAGTGCCTTTGGTAATTAACTGCAAAAGGAAGTAAATGGATAAGCACCATGTCAAGTTTAATGTCAAAAATCTAACGTTCCAAAAAATATTTCAGATAATCAGAACTGCAGAAAATTCTTAAATATTTCTCACAAACTTTGAAAGAGTAGGCATTTACTTAGCTATGCAGTGTGATTGGAAATCACCAAGAAAATTTCAATTCAATGATCTGTAAAATCTTCTTACATCTACTAGTTGATCTTTTCATTATTTATTTTAATTCCAGTGTAGTTAACATACGGTGTTATATTAGTTTCTGCTGTGCAATATGGTGATTCAACAATTTCATATGTTGATTCAGTGCTCGCCAAGATAAGTGTACTCTTAATCCCCTTCACCTACCCACCCATCCCTCACCCCCACATCCCCTCTGGTAACCATTCATTTGTTCATTTTAGTTAAGAATCTGCTTTTTGGTTGGTTTGTCTCTTTCTTTTCCCCCTTTGTTCATTTTTTTTTGTTTCTTAAATTCCACATGTGAGTGAAATCATACGATACTTGTCTTTCTCTGACTGACTTATTTCACTTAGGGTGATACGCTGTAGCTCTAACCACCTTGTTGCAAATGGGAAGGTCTCATTCCTTTTTATGGCTGAGCTAGGTTCCATTGTGTAAATAGACCGTATCTTCTTTATCCATTCATCTATTGATGGGCTGCTTCCGTAGTTTGGCTCTTGTAAATAATGCTTCAATAAACATAGGGGTGCATATATCCCGTCATATTAGTGTTTTTGTATTCTTTAGGTAAATACACATTACTGCAATTAGTGGATTGTAGGGTAGTTGTATTTTTAATTTCTTGAGGAACCACTATGCTCTCTTTCTTTCACAGTGCCTGCTCCAGTTTGCATGCCCACCAACAGTACACAAGGGTTCCTTTTTCTCCACACTCTCACCAACACTTGTTTCTAGAGTTTTTGGTTTTAGCCATTTTGACAGGTGTGCAGTGATATCTAACTGTGGTTTTGATTTGCATTTCCCTCATGATGAGTGATGTTGAGCGTCTTTTCATGTATCTGTTGGTCATGTGAATGTCTTCTTTGGAAAACTGTCTGTTCAGGTCTTCTGCCCATTTTTTAATTGGATTATTTAGGGGTTTTGATGTTGGTTGTATAAGTTCTTTACATGTGTTAGATACTAACCCTTTATTGGATATGTCATTTTGAAATATCTTCTCCCATTCAGTAGGTTGTCTTTTAGTTTTCTTGGTTGTTTCCTTTACTGTAAAGAAGTATTTTAGTTTAATGTAGTCCCAATAATTTATTTTTGCTTTTGTTCCCTTGCCTCAGGAGACACATCTAAAAGGAGGTCATTATGGCCGATGTCAGATAAATTACTGCTGTGCTCTCTTCTGGAATTTTTATGGTTTCAGGTCTCACATTTAGGTCCTTAATGCATTTAGAATTTATTTTTTTATGGTGCAAGAAAGTGGTTCAGCTTCATTCTTTCGCATGTAGCTGTCCAGTTTTCCCAATACCATTTGTTGAAGAGACTGTCTTTTTCCTATTGGATATTTTTTCCCGCTCTGTCAAAGTTTAACTGACCATATAATTGTGGGTTTATTTCTGGGCTTTCTATTCTGTTTTATTGGTCTGCAGAAATCTGTTGTATTTCTATACACTAATAATGAAGCAAGAGAAAGAAAAATCAAGAAAACAATGACATTTATAAATGCACCAAAAATTAGATACTTAGGAATAAACTTAGCCATGGAAGTGAAAGACTTGTACTCTGGAAAATGTCAAACATTGTTGGAAAAAAATTGAACACAACACGAAAAAATGGAAAGACATTCCATGTTTATGGATTGGAAGAATATTGCTATAGTATCTATACTACCTAAAGCAATCTACATAATCAATGCAATCCCTACCAAAATACCAACAGCATTTTCATAAAACTAGAACAAATAATCCTAAAATTTTTATGTAACCACAAAATATCCCAAATAGTGAAAGCACTCCTTGAAAAAGAAAAACAAAAGTGGAAATATCGTAATTCCAGATTTCAAGTTATACTACAAAGCTATCAAAATATAGCTGATCTTTGAATTCTGTTATTTGAAAGTTATTCCTTTAGCTTTCCTATATTCTTTTAGTACTGACTCAATTAGCATTTGTCACGTGCCTACAACGTGCCAAGCATGATTCTATGCAATAGGAAATTATCAGTGAACAAAAGAGACAAAGACATCATCAATCTTTAAGAAGCTTACATTCTAAGGGGGAAGGAAAAGTTCAAGAAAAAATTTAATAAACAGGTTCATTATACAGAATGTTAGAAGGCAGTTAAAAGTATGGAGAGCAAGATCATGGGGATAGAAATTGTTGGGCTGGGCATGGCGGGTGGGTTGCAATATTACAGAAGTCAGGGTAAATCTCATTGAAAAGAGGAGATGTGAACAAACATCTAGAAAGAATGTGTCAGCAAATGAATGATTAATGATAGGGCATTCCAGGCAAAGAGAAAAATTAAGGAAAAGTCCCAAGGCAAGGGAATGGCTGACGGTTGTGAAGAACAGCAAAGAGGCCAGCTGGTGCCACCTGAGCAAGCCACGGAAACGTGTTGTAGGAGTGGTGAGTAATGTCAGGAAAGTAGCAGGTGAGGGAATTAGGTCAAATCTGCAGCCTTGTAAGGACTTTCATTTCTGTTGTGAACAAAATGGGGAGAGGAGACTCGTTCCTGGATTTTGAGAAGAGAAATGATTATATGATTTTATGCTTTAAAATATTCACACTAGATGCAATGTCAGGGAAGAAAGTAGGGAGACAGGTTAGAAACAAGCCTGGATGAAAAAAACATGGATGCGAGAGCAGCAACAAAGTCCAGATACGATGTTAGTCTGGACCCGAAGGAGAGCTCTGGCAGTGATGAGGTGCCCAGATTCTGCATGTACTTTGAGGGTAGTAGTCCATATTATTTCCTGAGGAGTTGGATAGAGGATGTAAAGTAAAAAAGAAGGGGAAAATATTAGCTTTTTTAGTCTGAGCAATAGGAATGATGGAGTTGATATAAACTGAGATCTGGAGGGTTATGGATATAGGAGGTTTTTGAGTTGAAGGGAGACCTGGAGATAGATTTTGAACGTGTTGCATGTGAAGACGTTGGGCTGCCAATTGGAATATATGTACCAGAAATTCCGATGTTAGATCTGAGCTAGGGATGTAAAATCAGGTATCATTACGACATAGAATGTAAAGCCACGTGGGCAGCTAAGATTAATAAGGGAAGGATTGTAGATGCAGACAAGAACAGGACTAAAAACTGAGCACGATAACTTTCCAGTATTAAGAGATTGAAAAGTAAAGGGGGGACCAATACACAAGATTAGGAAGGAGTAACCCAGGGGGTAGAAAAAAGGAGAATGAGAGTGTAGGATCCTGGAACCCCAGTGATGGAGGCATAGCCAGGAGGAAAGAGTGAGCATCACATCAAATCCTACTGATGAATGAATGGATAAAGAAGATGTGGTTTATGTATACAATGGAATATTACTCAGCTATTAGAAATGACAAATACCTACCATTTGCTTCAACGTGGATGGAACTGGAGGGTATTATGCTGAGTGAAGTAAGTCAGTCGGAGAAGGACAAACATTATATGTTCTCATTCATGTGGGGAATATAAATAATAGTGGAAGGGAATATAAGGGAAGGGAGAAGAAATGTGTGGGAAATATCAGAAAGGGAGACAGAACGTAAAGACTCCTAACTCTGGGAAACGAACTGGGGGTGGTAGAAGGGGAGGAGGGCGGGGGGTGGGAGTGAATGGGTGACGGGCACTGGGGGTTATTCTGTATGTTAGTAAATTGAACACCAATAAAAAATAAATTAAAAAAAATAAAATAAATAAATCTTTAAAAAAAACCAAAAACAAAAAACAAATCCTACTGATAAGTCAAATCAGATAAAGACTATGAAGTACCATAATAACTTGGTTATTAAAGAAAGGGCATATATTCATAGAAGACATAGCATATTTATTGCTTTCTGTCATTTGTTACTTGAGTAAATTAAAACCATAAGACACTGACCAGAGGATATTCTCTGAAAATGAGTTCTTTAGGCTAAGGAAGAGTATAGTAACCAAATCTCAGGCCAGATATGGCACTGAAATTTTTTTTTAAAAATCATCTTTTTCAAAACAATCAGACCTTGAGAAATTCACTTAGTATCTGTAAACTCATTTATTTTTTATCTTCGAGATAAGGGGCCAAACCATACAACCCCTAAGCTCCCTCCACCTCAAGACTTGTGCAATTTGAAAATAACTCCCAAAATTCTACCACTTAATGAAATGACATTCACATTTAAGTGTTGTCTTCTAGTGTTGCCCATCTATGTAGAAAGCACACTTGTATACAAAAATACACAGATTTTAAAAATAAGAATTTGATGTGTGCATTCTTAGTCACCTGATATTCCGTAGTGGGTCTGGACTGTGAGCAGATACACAGCGAGCAGCTACCCAACAAGGATTTTATCAAGTTTCCACAGGACCATGGTTCAGATTTGTTTCTTGTGGAACAGAAGTTATTAGGAAACATTAAAAATGTGACCAAGACAGCTAACAAGACCCATCTGGTTACAGCCTATGACCATCTTTTTGAAAATAAGCATTTCAAAAGGTAATGAAAGGATGAGTATAAAGTGGCTATAAGCAGTGAAAAATGAGAAGCTTAATGAAGATAAATCCAAGGAAACCACGTCTGAAGAGACTCTGGATGAGGCTCCACCAAAACATATAAGATCTGTTCTTAGATATAAAACCAACTTCCCAAAAAGGGCAAAGTTGTTCACTGCTGGTTTAGAGGAACACTATAGGATGGGACTGGCTTTGATGCTAATATTCAAGAGTTCAGAGGAGAAGAAAAATGCCACACCTCAAAGTTTGCAGGTTGGAAAAGGCAAAGTCATCAGAGGATGGGATGAAGCATTTACTGGGAGAAAAGGCTCACCTGGAGATAGAAGGGGACAGGGCCTATGCAAAGGACAGCCTGATGCCAAAATTCCACCAAAGACAAAACTCATTTTTGAAGTGGAATTAGTGGATACTGATTGAATAGCAACGCTCCGGATATTAAGACATGGCCTTGAAGAAACGTATGTAGCTAATTAGAGCTGGTTACTATTGTGAGGGAAGAGTCAACTGGAAAATTCAAGAAGTTGGATATTCTTTACTCAATCCCCAACTTTTAGGATTTGTAATCCATTACAATTCCCTAAAATCTGAAACATTTTACTACATCTGTGTAAAATATTGGGTAGGGAGAACTGGCTTTCCCCTTTTACCTCATGTTGTAAACTAAAAGGCTCCATAAAAACCTATCCGGTGTCTTTCAAAAAAAGTTTGTACCAACTCCTCCTTAGGTGGACGAGTCTAGGTGATACACAACTTCTAAGTTATTGTTAAATAATAATAAATAATAATAATAATAATAAATAACAAGAGAGAGGTGGAGAGCCATGCGCGTGTGGTTTAGGAGATCTCTTTATGTGAGAGAGAGTCTCTCGATCATGAAGATATTTTCTGCATCTTGCTCAGCTTGGCTGTGGGGTGGTAGGTAGTTCTGGACAACTCTGGACACGTAGCTGACGAGAGAGAGACGTCCAGGGCATAAGCACTTCTCACCAGCAGCTGCCAAACCACGCGGCTGCTTAATTTATGCTCCTTTTTCTGTCTCATTTTGATCAGGGCCAAGTAACCGTCTATGATGGTTTAGCCTCATCCTCACTCTCACTGGAGGGGATTCTTCAGCTCTTTCGGACTCAGCCATTTCCAGAGTCCAAAAAGATGATAGCAGAAGCCACTGCATTCTCCGTGTTCTCTCTGCGTCGTTAAAAAGGAAAAAAGGAAAAGGAAAAGCTTTCCCTCCAGATCTCGACCCAAGGGAAGGGTTAAGTGAACTCTGTGATCACATGCCTCTCCCAACTTCTTCTCCCGCTTGTCATAGTCCTTGGAGACCAGAGTCTCCTGCTCTGGCTAGCCCTCCTGCCTCCGGGTTGCAATGGACATCTCTCCATGGGCGTGGGCCTGAAACATTTGTAAAGCATTCTTACTCCACAAAAGCTGGATTTCGTTATTATCTTATCGTTGCACATATCCTACTTGACAAGTCAGAGACTGAATATTATTAGCTCATGCATTCTCTCTGAGTTTTCACTCTGACCATGTTAAATCTATCTGTACTACCCACGGCCAGGCCTTGGGTGCTCAGTTCCACGGGAAGAAGATACTGTACAGAGAATCAGAAGAGAAAAATATTTCAGCATCTCTGAAAGATTACCGCTGGTGCAAAGAAAAGATAAAACCCACATTTTCAAAAAGGACCTGTATTTCATATTGTACTCAACAAATGTAGATGAACTCCAAATAATGACAGAATTTTCTCAGACTTTACCAAGGCACTTGGTGGTTCAAAGATTTGTGTCCCAATAATCCTATGTGGGTGGTTAATTGAGAAAACTCACAGAGGAAAACCTGTGCTTATTTTACAGGGAACCAGAGAGGAAGGATATACAGACCCTGCGATGGCTGCTCAGGATGCGATGGTGACTAGAACCAGATCTCAAAATGACTATGAAAAAAATGTGTTAAAATGGTCTGGGGTGTTTGGGTGCTACTTGCCAGCTCTGTGATGTTTCAGGTCCTGTGGGAAGCCTGCCAGCAGAAGACAGGGGAACACAAAACCATGCTGCAGATGATCCTATGCAACAAAAGCTATCAGCAACTCTGGCTGGGTAATCATTAATTAACTTTCTCTTCAGCCACTTAACTGATTGTATAATAAAAAGCAAGTCGTTAACTGGAAGGCAAGAAAGGGAAATGTCACAGACAAAGGAACTTACTTTGAATTATGTGTATACAGACATGCCTCAGCTAATGACACTACTAAGGAATACAATTTTCTTCTGACTTTATTTTTTCCAATAACTGAATTATATAACCTTTAAATGTTGGATCTTTTAAATCATCTGTTTCTGGTGGAGAACTTACTCAAATAAATTAGCTATTTTCTCCTGGGTATGTTAAATGTTTTCGTGAAGAAAATAGAGTGAACATGGCTTAGCTAGTCCATTATAAATCAAGGAGATTATCATTAATGACATGATTTACATGAAGCTGCCATATTGGTCTTAGAGATACATTCTTATCAGTTTGTATGTTGTTTGACTTTTATACCTTTCTATTGCTTTTAGCTAAAAAAAACTGTTTTTTTCTGCATATATGAAATAGTATAAAAAATCTGTAAAAGCCTACTCCAACTCACCCTGCACCCCTCTAGTTTATTTGCCTTCACTACTTCTAGCAATATAATCAATATTTATATTTTAAATTTATATTTAATATCTTTATACTAATATGTTTATAATATGTACAAAATCTCCTTTGAATTACATCAATCTGTTGAAGTTTTCCAGGAATTTCAGAATATTTCTGGGCAAGACATAGTAGATGCCATCAATGAATGCTATGATGGATACTTCCAAGAGTTGCTAGTTGCAATTGGTAAGTAATAATTTATTTGGTGTACAGAAGGCCTTTTATTCCACAATAAATGCTGATGAGCTCTGACCGAATTAGAGATGCATGAGTATGTTCTTCATTGAGTCACTTTCCCATTAATTTACTTAGTGAGGATGTTAACTCTGTAGAGGAGAAGTACATTAGCTACTGACACAATGCACTAAGCTGGCAAATTGTAACTTTAATAAACTAATACCCTCCCCTAAGAGCTGGTTCAACTTTCCTACTGGGAGACATTGAATTCTCAGATACTCCCTCCGATAACTGGGATCTCACATCTTTAAATTCATGTTCTACGTACTGGCTTCCAACCCCTTGTTAAAGAGCAGATTAATGCTAGCAACACGGCTTCCTTTTCTCCAAGAAGAGTTTTTTGCCATCATCTTTAGCACTTTGCCTTTAGGGGTAAGTTCTACCATAAACACAGATTTACCAAGCCGTTTCTCAGTAGTGATTTCTGCAGGCTTGTGAGAGAGACAGACATGCCTCCGTCTCTTTCCTAAGAAAAGATATCTTTCCACAGAGAGGAAAACAGTGGAGGTCACCCATAACAACTTCTCTCAAATTACCTATGCTGTACCTGTGCTGTGCTAGGACTTGACAGCCTACATCGTAGGAACTACAAGTGAAAGGTCTTTGTGAAATATCCCCGTAGAGTAATCACTTATATTTCTTCAATAAATGAATATTATGATTTTCCATTCCTAGAATGGCACAAACATACATGGGCATTGGAGAGGGTAGGTAACAGGGTTTTTATAACTTAGCTTGTAAAGGTGTTTTAAGCTAGGTTCCCATAAAAAGGTTTGGTGGGTTCTATGAAATCCTTAAAATAGTATACGATATATGAGTATTTATGTGTTTTCCTGGGAATTAAGTACATTTGTTTTGGCTAATTCTCAACATAGTTTAATAACCACGTATCATATCACAACTCATTTAGCAAACAAGGTCCAAGGAGGTTAACTGACTACTTCAGAGTCTATCAACTAATGAGCAACGAAGTTATGACTAGAACTCGTGTCATCTGAATTTCAAGATAACTTTTTCCACTGTAGACTGTACCACAAACAAAGCCGTGAGTGAGAGGAGATAGCGGACATGAGAAATACCAGAAAACAATTTAACTGATTCATTCACTTATTCAATAAACAGGTATTGAGTTACGTACTATTCCGGCCATTGAATTAGACATTGCAGATGAAACAGTAAAACAACAAAACCAGCAACAAAAGCTACTTCTCCTCGAGGTGCCGACATTCTAGCAGAGACTCAAGAGTACTATGAAGCTCACAGTTATTAAAAAAAAAAAAAAAGTAAAAGATGAAGGCGTAGTCTCACAGCCTAAAATTATCATTTGAACTACAGAGAAAACTCCACTGTGATGATTTTTATTTTGGCCAGAAGTTATAACCTCACATATGTTATTCGTTTACTTATTAATTTGTTTACTTATTCAAATAAACACTATTGAATGGCAATAATCATCAACTGACCTCCAACAAGAACAACAGTTCACCGGGCTCTGAGGGGTTCTAATGCCACAATGGTTTTGAGTAGAAGACAGGATCCTAACACTGGTCCAGGCTCCTTATGGCCCATCCAGGTTTTCTTTAAGAGACCTCAGATTTGGGGCACCTGAGTAACTCAACTGGTTGAGGATCCGACTCTTGGTTTCAGCTGTGGTCATGACCCATGTCAGGCTCCACATTCAGTGGGCAGTCGGCTTGAGGTTCTCCTCCAAGCCTTGCCCTGCACTCTCCCTTCCCCCAATTTTCTCTCCCTCCCCCTCTCACTCTCTCTCTCTCTTAGGTAAGTAAATAAACCTTTAAAGAAAGAGAGAGAGAGGGAGAGAGAGAGAGACCTCAAATCTACTCATAAGTCTACGAGGGATTAAAAATAATGTTTGGGAAAATGAATCATTTGCATATTGTCACACAATAATAAAAATCTATAATAGTGGTGATAACCTGGGTCTCTTTGAAGTTTTATTTAATTTTCAGATAAAGAGGACGCATTTTTCTGTAGTAGGCTACGTGAAGGAACTAACAGATCACCACGGGGTAGAGATAGACTCAATGAAAACCTGAATGAGTCATTATAATATTGTTGCTTTACATTTTTCTATGGGTTATGGTTTTACCGCTATTCTAAATGGTGAAATTTTACTGTAGTGTGCAGTGAGGGGTCCCACACAGAACTCAAAAAGTATCACTCTTCCAAGATTTTAACAGAAAAAAAAAAAAGAAGTGTTCTCATTGTTTCCCAAATTCTGAAGGAAATATATATTGTCACTCTCACTGTCTTTGATTTCTCTGATTTTTCCTAGTTCTCTGTGTTCGAGACAAACCGGCCTATTTTGCTTATAGACTATATAGTGCAATCCATGTAAGTATGACCAACATATTTTTAAAACTTCTCCAGAAAATCATGTCTATTTTCTCAAAGCACTAGGTTTACTTTTATTATTTAAATATTTTTATTTAAATATAATTTAAATTAATTTAAATTTAAATATTATTTAAATATTTTTTGTTTGTTTCATTTCAAACAAAATATGCTCAAGTGAAAAAAAATGTATCATACACTAAATGAGACCCACCAAACGAATGATGCTCTGCTCTCTCTCTGCATTGGAATGAGTTACCTGAGAAGCATGGCTCCTTCGGGACTGTATCCCCCAGGAGCTTTTCGCTCTTCTCAGCCTATGAAGAAACTGGCAAATCCAAATACTTTTATATTTTGCCAAAGACCCCACTTCAAGCTTAATGCAAGTAAAAAACATATAGTATCAAGCAGAAAATGTCAAAACATTATAAGCCCTTAGTAACAAATTGCTACATTTCTGAAGTTTAAAGACATGAAATAATGGCACTGGTTATTTTTAAACCTAAAGTGTTATTTAAAAAAAAAAAAAAACCTTAAAAAGAAATGGCTAGACAAGAATAAATTCTAAATCTATTTTAATAATTAAATGAGAATCTTATTCATAGTTTAGTGTGATTGCCAATCACACCTCCTTTGGTGCATTTATTTTTTAAAAACCAAGAGGTTTAAATTCATGAGATAATGCACAATTCACCCATGATGTGCATGACACATTTTTAGAAAAAAGAAAGATCCTGATACAAATCATTATACACATATTATAGCCTCAAAAGCTCAGTGAAAATTATTTTTTTTAAAAAATTAGTAATACGGTAGTTTTAGTAATCAGCATCCTGTCCTCAAAGTAATTTTTAGAGACCAACTTATTAAAAGTATCTAGCACGCTGGGATAATACGATAATAGTCGAGACTATTTCTATCATGTATCTTGTAAAGAGTATTTTTTATTTATGTACAAGAACCAACCTATGTATCCTCAGAACACATATGCTCACAGCCTTCTGCTTCTATTTTATTCTATATGTTTCCAAGCAGAAAAAATTGACCTGATTTTAAAAAATTTTTAAGTAATGTATTGGTCAGTGCTATGGAATGATTTAAACAGTGTCCTTCTCCACAAACAGAAGTTTCACTTGCAAGAAAAAAAATAAAAAAAAAAAAGTTTCACTTGCGAATGATCCTGGGGAAGTAAGTGTAGTTAGTTACTCTGATGCCAAATTTGCCCAAGCTAAGGGGTACTTATTCCAATAATAAATAAAAATTCTATTCCTTCTGTGTGTGTTTCAATACAAAATTGAAGATACATGTACTCACAACTGGTTTGGAGGTAAAGAGGAAGATTGTACATTCAGGTAATTGAATTTTTGATATATGATGACCTCAAATGTAAAATATTGGTAAAGCTGTTTACACTACCCCTAACCAAAGAAAGTCTACAGAGATTTTTCTCTCGTGCCCTCTAAGTAAATGATATATAACTTAAATAAGGGAACTCGGGTGAGTCACTTAATTTAATCACCTCAAATTGTGAAAATATGGCTTAGAGGTCTATACACAGAACGTTTAGACATCAAAAATCTAATGCTCAAAAAAAATTTATATTATGCTCATTGGCCACTGGATGTCCCCATTACTCCATTTGGAAAGACAAATAGAACTTCGTTTGTAAAGTAATATTCTTTCCAGAGCTAGGATATAGAAATTGATTTTTGTATTTTTCAGTCCTTGAGTTTAAATCCAAAAATATTTCGAATGCTCAGAATTTTTATTTTTACAGTTTTTAATAATAGACCACAGAATAAAAACGTAACTGTTGTCTCACTCAGACATACCAACGTCCGTCTAACATAATTCTAAGCTCACCTCCTTCCCTGGGCTAGAATTTTTATCTAGAAAGAGCACATGATCGGACTTTTCTGCTATATCACGACGTGAAGGCGACAGTGTGAAGGTCGCTAGGCTACAAGTAGAAGGACCTATTTCAGGGTGAAAAGATGAGGCCCAGCATCAAGGCCGTGAGCCCGGAAATAGCATCCCTGAGGGGCCCGTGCCCAGACGCACCGTCCTGGCCAGTGAGGAAGCAGAAGTTTAAAGAGCATCTGGACTATAGGTAGAGGAAATCCATTCATTGACCTTAAAACGTCCACCAATGGGCAACAGACAGTCGAGGTCTGTCTAGGGTCAGAAAACCGGTCAGAGCGCCCGTCCTCAGCTCCCCGTCCGCCTTGAGAGCAGAGACAGGCCCAGGGCCCAGGGCCGCCACCCACCCCCGCTCCGGAGTCCCTCCGAGGGCCACTCCCCGGCGGCCAGCGGGCACACGAGCAGATGTCCAACGTCACTGGTCATCAGGGAAAAGCACATCACCAGTGCAGGGAGCCATCCCCTCACGCCCTCACGCCCTCACGCCCTCACGCCTGCCAGCCTGGCCGTCACTGCAAAGACAGAAGAACAAGCCTTGGTTGGCCGAGCTGTGCGGCAGAGAGAGGCCTCATCGGCTACTGGTGCGAATGAACCCTGGGGCAGCCAATGTGGAAACAAAGCATGGAGTTCCCTGAAAAAACCCAAAACTACAACCGCCATACAATCCAGCAATTCCACTTCCGACTGTTCATTCAGAGAAAACAAAAACACCGATTTGCAGAGGCGTGTGCATCCGTGCGCTCGGCGCAGTGGCCGGCAAACAGTCTAAGTGTCTGTCAGTAAGCAACGTGTCACACGCAGGCAGGCACATGCACAGGAATATGACTTAGTCATAAAATAATAATAGGATATTGCCATTGGCAAAACATGGGACATGGGTGGGCCTAGAGGGTATGAGGCTAAATTAAATAATTCAGACAGAAAAAGACCAATACTCTGCTATTTCATTTACGTGTAGATTAAAGAAGACACAAACACACCCATGGCCACAGGACACAAGCTGCTGGTCACAGAGGGAGAGGGTGGGGGACGGCGGAGCCACTGAGGGGGATCAGGAGGCCCAAACTTCCAGTTACAAGGAAATAAATGGAGCCGATGTAACACGGCCTCGGGGACTCGGCAGCAATGTTGTCAGGATGACGCGGTGCAAAGCTGCCTGGTGAACACCCGGTCTGGGGGCCCCTTGGTAACGCATAGACCTTGAACCACTAGGACGTACGAATAGGTAAGAGCGTGTCAATTGCACCTCCACGAGACGAATCCCTAGAGGGAAGGAGGCAGGGCACACACCCAGCACAGGGCACCAAGGGCGCGGGCGCAGGCGCAGGCCAGGTGCGGGGCAAGGCCCGGGCCCGGGCCTCGGGGCCCTGCAGGGTCTGAGCAGGAGGGCGCCAGCTCTGCCTTAGGTAGACTGACCTCAAGGCCCTGCTTTCTGATGTTTTTTCCTCTCCTTTTCTGTCTCTTTTAGGACTTCGGTTTCCATAATAAAACTGTAATCAGGATTCTAATCGCCAGAAGTGAGATAGACCTGATGACCATCAGGAAACGATACAAAGAGAGATACGGGAAATCCCTATTCCATGACATCAAAGTAAACCTCCTGCACGTGATTTGTTTGTGACCCACAGTTTAACCTTTTTGAAACTGAAATAAGAGCTTTCGTTTAAATGACTTCGTGCGAGAATCTAAAAAGTTAGCTCTTCTGGCCAGGATGGTCCGTGTCGGCACATGGCACAGCCTTCAAGGCCTCCCCGGGTAAACGAGGCGATGCCTTCACCTCAGCAGCAGTGTGTTTCCCTTTGATGTATTTTAAACAAAAATCGTTGATGGGTTCAGGTAGAATATCCATCGCCTCATGGCATGGTTGTGCCTTCTGGGACTTCAGTTCGAAGCATGAGCTGTGTCAGGAAGAGCACGGTTGGCTGTAAGGCTGCACGTAGTGGGAGGAGGCTTCTTCGGTCCGCTCAGCTGCCCCCTCAGAGGCACAGAGGGCAGGGCCGCCGGGAAACCCCACAACCGGTGACCCGGACAAACCCAACCTGGCCGCTCTGTGCTCTGGAACACTCTCCTCTCCTCTGTCCCTTCGGCCCCTGACAGCCAAGCAGCGGCGATTCAGAAGCACAGTCAGCCTCGCCATCCGATTCGCCCAACCTTTAGTCTGCATTTTGATAAGACCCAATAAAGAATTATTAGAATATAAGGACCGCCTATGTACTTTGGGGCACCCAACCTAAAATTAAAATATTTCACCTCTCATTCAAAAAAATCATAAAGAATTTCAGGATGAAATTCAGCAGAACGCTGAACCAAGGGACCTTTAGACTGTATCTTACCTTATTCTTCGCACGGAGAGCTAAGTGCTGTTACCTGTTCAAAGTGCTTTACACTGACATTTTCAGTGGCATAAAGTAGCTTTTCAGTTGATTAAAAGAGGGATCCAGAAGCAACTTGACAACCTAAGGACCAAAAGATCAGAAACACACACACACACACACACACACACACACACACACCAAAGACCCTGTAGGGCTTTGCACAGCCAAAGTGGTTTCCAAAAGGAGGCATTGTGGCAGTTAAGAGAAATTTTATTTCTTTGTTTTGATAAAACCCTCCTTGCACCTACCTTCAAAACCCTAAGCTTTTAGTGGCAATGAATATTTCTCATTGAGAAATACATGTCCTAACTCATTTTCTAAATGAATAAAATAATTCTAATATAGATACCGCAACTCACCAGTCACCTCAAAGTCTGCATATAATTAATGTAACTTGACCACATTTAAAACAGTGAATTATAATTACATGACTTTGTGTGAGAGAACATTAAATATGATAGTTGATTTTTAACACAGGTTTTATAATTCCGTTTATTTATTTATTACTATTATTGTTTGGAAAAACTTAGAAACTGTAGAAGACCGTAAAAAGAATCATAAAAATTGCCCTTATTCTCCATCACACAAGATCAGTAACAAAATGTTA
This sequence comes from Canis lupus dingo, assembly GCF_003254725.2. NCBI lineage: Eukaryota > Metazoa > Chordata > Mammalia > Carnivora > Canidae > Canis > Canis lupus. Next base: position 63,762,748 of record NC_064257.1, read on the forward strand.
GATGCTATCTTTTTTAAAAATATATAAATATTGATATTTTACTACATAAAGGAATACTTTTATTGAATCATGGTATTCCACTGTTTGTTATAAAATACATAAACTACCCCACATTATTAAATATTGCTTTTTTTACTTTTTCACTATTATACAAAATGTCTATATTTTTTGGTGTAAGTTTTTGTGTTCATCAATAATTGATCATTTTCTTAGGCTGTATTTCTGGAAGTAGAACTACTGCATTACTGAGTACAACATTTTGAAGTCTTTGGAGGCATATTGTCAACTTGCCTTTCAGATTCTGAACTGATTTATAGCAATAATATTAGGGCACCTCTTTCAAAGTTGAGGAGAAGATTTAATTCTACTGTGAGTTATTCTTTTCATAAATACATATTAGAGTTCAATCAACTTTAGACGAACCCTATTGTATTGACTATAACCATGGTATTATTTTTCAATAACTTCCACTCGAAATAGTTCTCAGGACATACTAAATCTTTAGATGAGAAAGGTCAACAATTTTGGAAATGCTAATGGCCCATGGATCTTTCTCATAGCAGTTCAGAAGAATCATGCTTCATTTTTAGAAACACTAAGATATTTTATTTCAAATACATTGTTTTTGTTTGTTTGTTTCAGAATTTTGCTTCAGGGCATTATGAGAAAGCTCTGCTTGCCATCTGCGCTGGGGATGCCGAAGACTACTAAGTCAAAGGACACTGCACTCCTCTTCAGAAACATGTCAAAATACAGAGTTGCGATAAGTTTGCATCATTAGAAACATTATAGCAAAACTATAGAATCATATTTTCTTTTCTCTTTAAAATCATTGTAAGCCAAAGAAAAATCTATGGATAAAAGTACATGAGACTGGATTTGTACTTATCTTCGAAATCAGAAATTTACTGAATTGTGTCTAATGGAATAATAAAAATTTCACTGAAATATATTTTATTTATTTATTTTTAAAGATTTTATTCATTTATTCATGAGAGACACAGAGAGAGAGGCAGAGACATAGGCAGAGGGAGAAGCAGGCTCCCTGCAGGGAGCCCGATGTGGGATTCGATCCCTGATCCCGGGATCACGCCCTGGGCCAAAGGCAGACTCTCAACCGCTGAGCCACCCAGGCGTCCCCAAATATATTTTATTTAAATGTGAATTATAAATTCCCTACAAGAAAATCTACTTAGAGCTGTTCTTAGCACGCATGGGGAAAACACGGTGTGTAGCCAACCCCCTTGGAGAAATTTTCAAGATTTTCTTACAAATGCAATAAAGCTACAGTGAACGTCTAAAGCTGCCTTTATTTAAAAGAAAATGAAGCTATAAAACTGCAAGATGCAGCCAGGTAGACGCTTGTCAGGCGTAGATGTGTAAGAGAACCAGATGTGAAAATGGATGTCTATGTCTGTGTGGGAGTGCATACCTGAGTTGGGGGTTGAGGGTGAGTACATCTGACAACCATTCTGGTAAAGGCAGTTTATTTCTAGCCCATTTTTTAAATACGTGCACCTACCCAACCCAACATTTGCCCATGCAGTGTCATAAAAGTCATTGCTTATTGTTTTTGTCTTTCCTTCTTAACATCCACATCAAAGTCATTTGGAAGTTACTGTGTGCTTTGTACCATCAGGAAAGCCTGGCCCCTTGCATGTCTGAGGATTCAGTAAATTAGGAGCAGCAAGGGAAAAATACTCACAAGGTCAGTTTGGGGAGACCATCTAGATGGATGCCACAAATTAGCCAAGAATAAAAGCAGAAACAGGGACAGGTGAGTCCACAACAGAGGGCTCCCAATATACACAAGGGAAAAGACAAAACCCAAGATCCCAGGAAGCAGCAATTAATGAAGTCAACCAAGGAAAATGAGGACACATGCAATAAATCTAGAGGAACTGGTGAAGTTGATAGGAGTTCTCTATTCTACATGGAATGTTTTTTCAATAGCCTGTAGACCATTCCCTGTAGATCTGTCTCAATCAGTCTCAGAAGTGAAAAATATATTCAGAACCTGTTTCTTTACAGGCAAAAATGATACAGGACATTTAGAACACAGTGAATGGGCACAACATGAAATATTTCAGAATAATTAGACTTCTGAAATCATTTACAATATTTCAACTTGCTGCTGAGGTATATGTCATATTTTAAATTGGCTTTGATTTCTATCTTTTAAAAAAATATTTCAAAAAATAAAAAAATAATAAAAATAAAAAATATTTCATTAGCATTTCAGTCAAAGGTAGTAATTGTTTGAAATATTAAGCATAGTTATCCTACAATTTTTTTCAGCTAAGAGTTTTAAAACAAGCAAAATTGTTAGAATTCCTACTGATAATTTAGATATTTAAATTAAAATTTTCCTGGTTAGGACATTTTTGTGTAGTACTTTAGGACGTTGTGGAATTTATACTTTAGCTAGGTAATGCTTTTTCTTTGGTATGGCACAGTGTTGTCAAATCAAAATCAAATCTGGACTTAGATAGGGAGAGATTTTATTCAAAAAGACTATTGCAATAAATGGAGAGAGGAGCTGCAATAGGGAAAGAAGGGCTACTGCAACAGAAAGGATGCTCTGACCGTGAGGTTTGCAGGGGGCTCAAGAATCAACCAGCAAAGGATGTTTGATTTATGGGAATGAATAAACAAGGCTGGAAAGAATCGAGTGTGGAGGAATGGGATGAACTTGTGGTGTGACTGGACAATCCACGTGGGGATCTCTCTGGTTAACGTTGCCAGTCATTGAACTGAGAATGGACAGTTGATCTGGGGACGCCTCCAGTTAGTTTTCAGCAGGAACCAAAGGGTGGATGAAAGTCCAAGGAAAGGAGAAACCTGAGTAAAGTTTAGTCAAGTTAGCCTACAATTTGTCCAGATTGGTCAGTAGGGGAGAATAGTTCAATTAATCATTTATGAGACAAAGAGTAGGAATTTGAAGGGCGTGTTGAGGATTGTTACGGGTAAACAGGGGTCATGTGCAAGTCTTATCTAAGTCATATGAGAAAGAATAGTTCTATATAGTAGGCCATTTTCTGAAACACAAAAGGGTGGTATTTCTTCACCATTTCTATTTTCCAGGATCACAGCAATAAAGATTAACATTCTCAATGTCTTTTTTTTCCCCAAAGTTTTGTCTTGAATGTTTCACTTAGTTGTTTAAATGCCAACATAACATTATCATCTTCACTATCACATAATTCACTTAGTAAAATCCTGTAAAAAAAAATAAGTGTTTAAGTTATTATCATTGTTATTTGTACTTAATGACGTTTAGCTGTTTATATTAGCCCAAATGTTTACTATACCTGATGGATCGAATAACAAGTGAAAAATCTCTGATTAAATCAAAAGCATCTCCCATATTTAAGCTGTAGGGAAAAAAATGTTTAAAGGAATAAATTTGCTTTTGGTGTGTTATTAACTTCCAGTACAGGAAATACTAAATGACCCCTGAATTCCTGGCCATTCCAGAGACAAAATTAAATCAGATATGGAAAGACTGCAGAGAGGGATTTATGTCCATTGTATTCAGTATTTTACTATGCTCAGTTTAGCCCTAAGGAGGTTAAACTTGTATGTGATGTCACTGAAAATGGCAAAGTAGTTTGCTTTAAGAGCCATCCCTCCACAGAAGCATCCAAAACAATCATGCAAAAACTGTCAGAATTAACTTTGTCAGAACTCTGAAAAATAGTGACTCTGAATCAAGAAAAAAGTTACAGAAAGTAGGAAAAATTTGTGATATTTCTATTTGTTATTTCTCCATCCTCCTCCCAGCTCAGTGACAGTCTTGAAGACAGCAGCCTGCCCCTAATGTGGACTTCGGGTTCCTAGTTCCGGAAGGAGCAGATCTGGCTTATTTTTTTTTTTTTAAGATTTTATTTACGTATTCATTAGAGACACAGAGAGAGAGAGAGAGAGAGGCAGAGACACAGGCAGAGGGGGAAGCAGGCTCCATGCAGGGAGCCCGACGTGGGACTTGATCCCAGGACCCCGGGGTCACACCCTGGGCCGAAGGCAGGTGTTAAACCGCTGAGCCCCCCAGGGATCCACTAGCTTACTAACAAAGAATATGTTTATCTGTCTGTTCTGTCTGGGAGCTTCCTAAAAGACCAGGGTGAGGCACTTGTCTTTGTTTGGTCCAACTCAGAACTCACTCAAGGGGGGAAAAATCATAAGACAAATGAGCCACCTGCAGCTGTCTGGAGCAAAAGATTACAGTTGAAGCAGTACAACTGAGTAATAAAAACCTGTGAAGAAAATTTGGGAAATCTATGCATTCCCCCTATACAGGGGGATGTAGAAGGCCATTCACATACCTAAGGCAGGACACACGGCTAAAAACACTTGAGAAGATCTTATGCTTTCAACTCATGAGCTCTAGGATTAGTCCAAGCAGAAAGTGGAAGGCGAGGCAGTAGACCCAAAGACACAAAGATGTTAAAAGTGAAATGATGGGGAAATATATTGCATACAAATAGCAAATAAAAGACAGCCGAGTGGCTTATACTAATATCAGACAAAATAAACTTTAAGTAAAAAAAAAAAAAAAAAAACTGTTTCAAGAGAGGGGACCTAACTAACTGAAGTGGCTCAGTTGGTTAAATGTCTGACTCTTGATTTGGGGTCAGGTTATGATCTCAGGGTTGTGAAATCAAGCCCCACATTGGGCTCTGCATTCGGTGGGGGGTCTGTTTGGGACTCTCTCTGTCCCTCTCCCTTTGTCCTTCCTCTCTCTCTCTCTCTCTCTCTCTTTCCATTTCTGGAATAAATAAATAAATCTTTAAAAAAAAAACCTGTTACAATGGATAAAAAATACATTATATACTGATTAAAGGTTTAATTCATCTAGAACACATCACAATTAAAAATACGTAAATATCAAACAATAGAGCCCTCAAACATCCGAAGTGAACATTAGTAGAATGAAGGAAAGAAACTGATGGTTCTTGGGATCCCTGGGTGGCTCAGGGGTTGAGGGCCTGCCCTCAGCCCAGGGTGTGACCCCGGGGTACCAGGATCAAGTCCCCTGTCTGGCTTCCTGCATCGAGCCTGCTTCTCCCTCTGCCTGTGTCTCTGCCTCTTTCTCTCTCTCTCTCTCTCTGTGTCTCTCATGAATAAATAAATAAATTAGTTAATTTAAAAAAATATTTTTTAAAAAAGAAACTGACAGTTCTAAAATAATAGTTGAAGACGTCAACACCCTACTTCCAATAATAGACAGAATATCTAGACAGAAGATTAGTAGGGCAATAACTACTTAAACAATATCATAACCAACTGGACCTAAAGGACAACATACCCAATAACAGCAGAATATACATTATTCTCCTGTACAAACATTATCCAGAAGAGACCATATGTTAGTCTACAAAACAAGTTTCAATGTATTTAAAAATACTTAAGTCATACAAAGTATCTTTTCAGGTTATAAAGGAGTGAAGCCAAAACTCATTAACATGAGGGGCATTGGGGAATTGACAACTATATGGAAAAAAGTAAACAATGGGTCAGAGAAAAAAATCTCAGGAAAATTAGAAAACACTCAAAAATAAATGATAGTAAAAGCACAGCATACCAGAATTTATGAGATATTGATAAAGTGGTACTCAGAGGAAATTTATACCAGTTAATGCCTTTTTCATTGAAAAAAATGAAAGATCTGAATTCAACAAACTAATTGTGTACCCTAAAGAACTAGAAAAAGGAGAGTTATCTAAAACTTAAGCAGAAGAAATGAAATAAAAATGATTAGTTGGTCATAAATAAAACAGAATAGAAAAATAATAGCTCAATAAAACAAAAGTTAGATTTCAGAAAAGACCAACAAAATTGACAAACATTTAGTTATATTTACAGAGAAAAAAAAAGATATAAATAAAATTATAAATGAACATGAGGGCATTACTACTGATGCTACAAATATACAAAGGATTATACAGAAGTGCTGTGAACAACTAACTATACATATATATTATATATTATATAATTATATATTATATAATTAATATTATAATTATTATAATCACAATATTGTTGTATTATATAATTAATTATTAATGTATGTATTTAATCTGATATATGTATTTATATATATGTATGTGTATCTGATATATACATGTATCAGATTAAATTCACAAATTCCTAGAAGTACGTAAATTATCAAAACCAACTCGAAAGAAATAGAAAATCTAATAAAACCTATAATAAGCAAAGAAATTAAATCTGTTATCAAAAACCTCACAACAACAACAACAACAACAAGTCCATCCCAGCTGGCTTCACTGGCAAATTCTACTAAACATTTAAAGTAGAGTAAGTGCCAATCTTTTTCAAACTCTTCCAACCAGAAGAGGAAAAAATATGTCTTAACTCACTATCCTTTGAGCCCTGTATTGCCTGACACTAAAATCAGACTAAGAGATCAGAAGAAAAGAAAACTACACACCAATATCCCTATAAATATAGATTCAAAAATCCTCAATAAAATACCAGCAAACTGAGTCCAACAGCATATTTAAAAAATTATACTCTATGACTCAGTGGGATTTATCCAAGAATGCATGAGTGATTCAACATAAGACAATCAATCAATGTAATATACTATATTAATAGAAAGAAGGTGGGTAAAAAAAAGCTATATGATCGCCTCAGTTAATGAAGAATAATCATTTGAAAAAAAGTATTTTCATGATAAAAACACTCAGTACACTAGGAATACAAGAGAACTTTCTCAATATACTAAAGAACATTTATGAAAACAGCTAACATAATAATAAAGGACTGAAAGCTTTTTTCTAAAATCAGCAACACAACAAGGATGTCCACTTCCATCATTGCTATTCAACATTTACTGGTAGTACTAGCCAGAGCAATGATGTAAGAAGAATAAAAAGAAGACATCAAATTGGAAAGGAGAAAGCTAAACTCTCTACACACAGATGGCATGTTCCCATATATAGAAAATCTTGAAGAAGCCACAAAATAAGTATCAGAGCTAAAAAATTTTATAGCTGCAGAGTTCAATATCAACACTCAAAAATCGGTCATCTTTCTACACACAAGCAAGGCACTTCCTGGAAAGGATATTAAGGAAAAATATCCACTTACAATAGCATCTAAAAAATAAAATACCTAAGAATAAATGTACCCAGTCTGAAGACTTGTATGCTGGAAAATACAGCATTGATGAAAGAAATTAAAGAAGAGCTAAAAAATGGGAGTACACCTTTTGTTTATGGATTGGAAGAGTTAATATTGATAAGATGGCAATGCTACCCAAAGTGATCTATAGATTCTTTGCAATCCCTATCAGAATTTCCACATGTCCCTTTTTAGAAGTAGAAAAGACAAACTTGTATTAATATGGAACTGCGAAGGACGTTGAATACCCAACACAATATTGAATGCAAAGAACAAAGTTGGAAGAGACATTTCCCTGGTTTAAAAGCTTGAGCTTTTAATATATATTGGTTTATATATATACTAACTTTTTAAAAATGTATCAATGATATTTCTCAAAACTTATTTAAATGGACTCAACAGCTAAACCTGAACATTCCCAGACGAAAACTCCTGGGGCCTCCGTTGGTTAAGCATCCAACTCTTGATCTCAGCTCAGGTCATGATCTCAGGATTCTGAGATCGAGCCCTGGTTCAGCCTTTGTGCTCAAGATTCTCTCTCTCTCCCTCTGTCCCCACCCCCAACTGTCTCTTGTCTTTCTCTTCCTCTCCGTCTCTCCCAAAATACATAAATAATTCTTTTTAAAAAAGGAAACAAAAGGTAGGGATAAATCTTTATTAACTTGGATTTGCAAATGAATTCTTATATATACACCAAAAGCATGAACAACAACAAAAATAGGCTGGATTACATCAAAATTAAAAACCTTGATGTACCAAAGAACATTATCAAGAAATGGAAAAGATACCTTATAGGAGAAATATTTGCAAATCATATATCTGGTAAGGGTTTATATCTAAGACATACAAAGAATACCTACAAATCAAGAACAAAGAGCGACTCAACTAGAATCGGGTGAAGGACTTAAAAACCCATTGCTTCAAAGAGAATATATACATTGTGTCATAACATGAATAGGTGCTCAACTTCATTATTTTTTAGGGAAATACAAATCAAAACCCCAATGAGATATGTATCACTTCACACCCCCCTAGAATGGCCCCCTAGAATTTTTTTTAAAAAAGGAAAATTACGGATGTGGTGAGATTTCTCCATAAGTTAAATTTACAGTAACTATATGACCCAGTCATTCTATTCCTAGGGATATACCGAGGCAATGAAAGCAGGTACTCAAATAAATATATGTACATGTATGTTCACAGGAGTTCAGGATAACCCAAAATTGAAACAACCTAAATATTCATCAACTAAGTAAACAAACTCTACATAACATACGAAAGAATAGCATCCAGCTATAAAAAGGAGTACAGTTCTGTTAATGCTACAACAGGTATGGGCCTTTCTGATAGTGGAAAAAGTCAGACACAAAATGTCACATATATTGTATGATTCCTTTCCTGTTAAATATCCAGAGTAGGTCAATCCATATAGACAGAGAACAGATTACTAAATGGCCAAAGGTTGCGGGAATGAAGGAATGAGACATTGGGAGTTACAATTTAATGGTACAAACTGTCCCCTTGGGTTAATGAAAATGTTTAGTAACTACATAGAGTTAGTTGTTGCACAACATTACGAATGCACCAAATGTTGTTAAATAGTTCTCTGCAGAATGTTTTTTTTATTTTATTTATGTGTACTTCACCACAATGATAATAGTAAATAGTATTTTTAAAATAGCCCAAAATAATTTGGATCTTATTCACCTCTTAAATTGGGAAGCTAGTGTCGCCAAAAATGCAAACTACATTTCATTAGGAGGAAATAATTGTGAATCTCCTAGAGATCTCCATTCGCTTAAATGTTTTACCTTAATTTTACAATTTTCTACCATTTCTAGAATACAGTGATGTAAAATCAAAGCCATTCCATAAGCATTATTTTTTCTCTTTGCATAAATAAAAGCAATAGGTTATAAAAGGAGTATTACTTTTACATTAAAAGATTTCTAAGAGAAAAGAGTAAGGAATAAAATCAGAGGCAAAGCAAGAACCTCAATATAATATATTTAATATAATTGATATATTTGATATATCAAATATCAATTGATATTTAGCTACCATTGTAACTAAATGTAGCTACCATTTTATATTGTGCTTTGTATTTTAAATCTTTTTATCTGCTTTCTTGATTACTTTCTGATTGCCTTAGATGTTTCTCATGCTATTTATTTTCTTCTGTAGTTTGGACATTATACACTCAAATTCTGTTCTCTCAATAGATACTGACAAATTTATATAATTTATATAAATTTATTTAGTTTATAAAAGTCCAAAACTGAGATGCCTGGAGGCTCAGTCACTTAAGCATCCCAGTCTTGGTTTTGGATCAGGTCATGATCTCATGGGTCATGGCATTGAGCCCAGGCTCTGCGCTCAGCATGGAGGCTGCCTGAGTTTCTCTCTCCCTCTTCCTCTGCTCCTTCCCTTCTCCCTCTCTCTCATAAAACAAATAAATAAGTCTATAAAGGAAAAGAAGCCCAAATTTATCAATGATTTTATCCTCCCCTTGAATATTACCTCAAACAACTCTCATTCCTGAAATTTTTATTATTGTAACATATTTTATCTCTTTATTTAAGATGTTATTTGAATTTTTAAATTTAGATAATAATAATTTACCCCATTTATCATCATATATATATAAGTAAAATAAAAATATATATGTAAAAACATACATATATATTCTTTATTGGAGTTCAATTTGCTAACATATAGTATAACACCCAGTGCTCATCCCATCAAGTGCCCCCCTCAGTGCCCGTCACCCAGTCACCCCATCTGCCCGCCCACCTCCCCTTCCACTACCCCTTGTTTGTTTCTCAGAGTTAGGAGTCTCTCATGGTTTATCTCACTCTAATTTTTCCCACTCTTTTTCTCTCCTTTCCGTGTTAATCCCTTTCACTATTTTTTATATTCCCCGTATGAGTGAAACCATATAATGATTGTTCTTTATCTTCTTTGATTGACTTACTTCACTCAGCATAATACCTTCCAGTTCCATCCACGTCACAATGCCAGATTTCAGGTTGTACTACAAAGCTGTGGTCACCAAGACAGTGTGGTACTGGCACAAAAACAGACACATAGACCAATGGAACAGGATAGAGAATCCAGAAATGGACCCTCAACTCCATGGTCAACTAATACTCAACAAAGCAGGAAAGACTATCCACTGGAAAAAGGACAGTCCCTTCAATAAATGGTGCTGGGAAAATTGGGCAGCCACGTGCAGAAGAATGAAACTAGACCATTCTCTTGCACCAGACACAAAGATACATTCAACATGGATGAAAGATCTAAATGTGAGACAAGAATCCATCAAAATCCTAGAGGAGAACACAGGCAACACCCTTTTTGAACTTGGCCACAGCAACTTCTTGCAAGATGCATCCATGAGGGTAAGAGAAACAAAAGCAAAAATGAACTATTGGGACATAGGATAAAAAGCTTCTGCACAGCAGAAGAAACAGTCAACATAACTAAAAAACAACCTACAGAATGGGAGAAGAGATTTGCAAGTGACCTATCAGATAAAGGGCTAGTATCCAAGATCTATAAAGAACTTATTAAACTCAACAGCCAAGAAACAAACAATCCAATCATGAATGGGGCAAAAGACATGAACAGAAATCTCAGAGGAAGACCTAGACATGGCCAATATGCACATGAAAAAATGCTCTGCATCACTTGCCATCAGGGAAATACAAATCAAAACCACAGTGAGATCCCACCTCACCCCAGTGAGAATGGGGAAAATTAACAAGGCAGGAAGCCACAGATGTTGGAGAGGATGTGGAGAAAAGGGAACCCTCTTACACTGTTGGTGGGAATGTGACCTGGTGCAGCCACTCTGGAAAACTGTGTGGAGGCTCCTCAAAGAGTTAAAAATAGACCTGCCCTACGACCCAGCAATTGCACTGTTGGGGATTTTCCCCAAAGATACAAATGCAGTGAAACGCCGGGACACCTGCACCCCGATGTTTCTAGCAGCAATGGCCACGATAGCCAAACTGTGGAAGGAGCCTCAGTGTCCATGGACAGATGATGGACAGAGAAGCTGTGGTCTGTGTCTACAGTGGGATATTCCTCAGCTATTAGAAACGATGAATCCCCACCATTTGCTTCCACATGGATGGACCTGGAGGGTATTATGCTGAGTGAAGTAAGTCAATCGGAGAAGGACAATCATCACATCGTCTCACTCATATGGGGAATTTAAGAAATAGTGAAAGGAAATAAAGGGGAAAGAAATGAGTGGGGAAAATCAGTGAGGGACACAGAACATGAAGACTCTTAACTCTGGGAAACGAACTAGGGGTAGTGGAAGGGGAGGTGGGTGGGGGGTGGGGGTGACTGGGTGACGGGCACTGAGGGGGGCCCTTGATGGGATGAGCACTGGGTGTTATGTTCTATGTTGGCAAATCGAACTCCAATAAAAACAAATTAAAAAATATAAAGGGCTTCCTTTACCGATTCTTGAAGGATAGTTTTGCTAGTGAAAATTATCTCCATTTCCTTTGAGTGGACAGTTTTTATTTTCTCTTCATTTCTAAAAAAAAAAAAAATATTTTCACTGGATATAGAATTTTTAATTGGTAGATATTTAAAATTTCAGTTCTTGAAAACTGTGCCACTTCTGGCCTTCCTGGTTTCAGATGAGAAACCCAATGTCAATTGAATTTGTATTCTACTATTGGTTATGTGTTGTTTTTCTCTGTCTGCTTCCAAGATTTTTTCTTCATTTTCTGTTTCCAGAAATTTCATTATGATTTTTGCTTTGCATGGAGTCCACTCTATAGGTGTAGTTTTTTTTTTTTTTCCTAAATTTGGGGAGTTTTCAGCCATTATTTATTTGAGCATATTTTCAACCCCACCCAGTTTTCTCTCCTCTGAGACTCCAATTTATGAACATTAGCTTTTTTTTGTATTGTCTCACTAGTCTCTAAAACTTTCTTTGTTCTTTTTCAGTCTACTTTCTGTTACTCAGATTGCCAAATTCTGTTGATCTACTGAAAGTTTACCAAATCCATCATACGTCATCTCCATATTTTTTTGACTTCTATATCTTTGCTGGGATTTTCTATTTTTTATTTGTCTCAAAAGAATGTGCAATTGTAGGGAGACTGGGTGGTGCAGCTGGTTAAGCAACTGACTCTTGATATTGGCTCACATCTTGATCTCAGGGTCGTGAGATCAGCCCCCCTGTCGGGCTCTTCACTTAGTATGGCATCTGCTTGTGATTCTCTCTCTCTCTCCCTCTGCCCCTCCCACTCATGCTCTCTCTGTCTAAAATAAATAAGTTTTTAATAAAAGAGCATGTGCATTTGCTTGTTGCAATACTTTAATGACAGATAATGTAAAATCCTTATAATTTAATCTCAACATTAACTTTATCTTGGTATAAGTATCAGTTTTGTTTTTTGTTTTTTTTTTTTTCTCATTCAGGTTTTGATTTCTCTATTGATATGATGAATGGCTTTTTACTGTATCCTTTGGACCTTTTAGATATTACGCTAGGGGACTCTCAAGCCTATTTAATATGCTTTTTTAGAAAGTGAGGTAAGGTGTAGCATGAGGAATGGGGTGGGTGGCAGTTCAGCTTTCCTCTAGACCTGCTGGCATCACGCTGGCTATAGGAGCCCAAGCTCACATTGCCTCCATGCAGAGAGTGACGTATTGAAGTTCAGCTTCGCTGGCAGGCTCCTGACATCTCCCTGGTGAAAGTGGAATCATGCTTTCACTGCCTTGTTCCTTGCCTCTGAGTGGGGATATGTATGGACCTTCCCTACTAGGCCTTGCCCACAACAGGGAAGGGGGAAACAGGGTTCGCTCACACTGCTCTGTTGTTTTAGGATGAGGATGGGAGCTCAGCGGTCACAGGAATGGATGCGGGACAGCGTTGATTAGTCTCTTGTGAAAGGACTCGTCACCAACTCATTCTTTCTTACTAATGCTGTTTGAGGGAAGAGGTTCAGCATCCTCCCTCCTCAATACACACACACCAGGGAAGGGGGTAAAAGTGGGGTTCTAATTAGCTCCACCTCATACCGCCTTGTTTATTCACATAGATGCTAGGTCAGGGAGTGGCTGGATGGTCCCAATGGCACCTGGAGATGGTGAAGTGAGGTCGTGATCAGCCTCTCCTCAGACTACAAGAGACAGTAAGAAAACTCAGTATCATGTCATTTCTCAAGTCACAAGTTTCCTATTGTTTTTGTGTTATGTCTAGTTGCTTTGGTTGCACAAAGGAAGACCAAGGAGGAATGGGACTGCTCTGTCTTTGACTTTTATTAAAAGAAAGGAAGATACGGACATGTTAGGAGAAGTTTAAGCCTATATATATATATAGGCTTATATATGTATATATATACATTTTTTTTACATGAATCAGTAACTGGGCCAAGGGAAAGCTTCACTTCTTCATAAGGTTATGATTTCATCAGTAACTAGTATGTGGCCTTTTTGTCATATATTATTAACCATATATGTATGGGTTTTTTATTTTTCTTTTTTTAAACATGGAACATTTCACAAATTTCCATGTCATCCTTCTATAGAGGCCATGCTAATCATCTCTGTATCATTCCAATTTTAACCTATGCAGTGCTGAAGCAAGCATAGTATGTTATTTCTTATGCCAGCATTTGCACCTATAATTTGTATTTATCAAAATACAAATTTTTAATAAATGGCTCTTATAGAAGATCCTTTATAGACCTAATGCCAACATGATTTTCTCCTCTCATAAGAAAAAGGAATAAATTATGGTGATAATAATGCTTCTCTAGTAAATCTCACAAGGGTCTCTGCACATGTTTCACAGAAAGAAAAATTTCACATTATTACAACAAATGGAGCATAAAAGAGTTCCTGTATAATCTCTCTTTTCATAAGTTGTTCCAAGTTACTTTTTAAAGTTTTTGCTAAAAGTCAAAAAGGAAACAAAGGAAGCTTCCCATTAGACCCACCCCAAAAAGGTTAGATACAACTCCCTTTTAGCAGAATGACAGATTATAGGAAATAATCCTATTTTACCTCTAAAAATTAGGGAACCAGATTGGCTCAGTCATATGGAAAAAAAATCTTCATGTCTCCATCAGATTTATGAAACCACAATTAAAAGGTAGAAACTAATGTGACGTGACAATCTATTAATATTGTGTATCAGTGTTTTGAGTATAGAGGTCAGTAGAAATCACTTTAATTTCTAAGTATTTTGTGTTCAGCAATTGTTGCAGTGCACATTTTAAAATAATATGAATGGGTTTAGTCTGAAGAAATTGGAGTCTCCTAACATGGCACATGCAGGAATGGGTCAGTTCCAGGTAACAGAGTATTATTCCTTTATCTCCAGACAAAATGAACCACAGATTTATTTCTTTTTTTTAATAAAATAATTTTTATTGGTGTTCAATTTACCAACATACAGAATAACACCCAGTGCTCATCCCGTCAAGTGCCCCCCTCAGTGCCTGTCACCAACTCACCCCCACCCCCGCCCTCCTCCCCTTCTACCACCCCCAGTTCGTTTCCCAGAGTTAGGAGTCTCTCATGTTCTGTCTCCCTTTCTGATATTTCCCACACATTTCTTCTCCCTTCCCCTATATTCCCTTTCACTATTATTTATATTCCCCAAATGAATGAGAACATACAATCTTTGTCCTTCTCCGATTGACTTACTTCACTCAGCCACAGGTATATTTCTAAGCCAATTAATATATGTATAAATAATATCATACAAAAGATTATCTTCAGTAAGACATAGATAGGAGAGAGCAGACCTTTAGCTCTGAGGATAAAATGTTCTGCTCAAGTTTAGAGCCTAAAATAGATTCCAAAACTATAATCTGAGGCTTAGATTATGGAGGGAAAGTTATTAGACATAAATTATTTATTATATATAAAATCCAGATGTGTGCAAATGGATTGAAAGATGTACAGACTTAATACAAAGAGACCAATGATAAATTGATTACACCCATTGTATTTATTTGTGGGTTTTCAGTCATTTATATACAATTAAAATCAAGCCAAATCACCAGCTATATTTTATTTTAAAGCCTCATGGGACTTATGCCAAAACTGTCATTCATATTTTTTTAAAAAGTAAGTCAAGATTACGAGATGGTAAAATATATATCTAAGTCATATAATCACATTTAAGTTAATTAGAGAAAATATATTTCTACTCCAGGATACTGTAATAGCTTTTTCTAGCCTTGATAGACTTTTACAAATTATGACATCGAGGAGGAAAATGCTGAGAATGTCATATTTGTTTACACTTCTCGAAGTAAAATTTTTTCTTCGGTCACACACAAAAATCTTTGGATTTTCTCAATCAGTCCATAAACTAGTTGAAATATAAGCATTATTATTCAACTATCTAAAGAAGCCAAGATTAAAAAATATTAAATGACTTGTCTAAAGGTATTTATAAGAGAACATGACAGGTGTGATCACAATTCTGAATCCAAAGTGTTTGCTCTTTCCACTCCATCATATGTGTATTTCTGACAAAAAGTATGAGGATCATAAAATATGACTTGAAAAATGCCCATAGCAACATTTTAAGTGGTCTGGATAGTCTCTGTTTTTAAACTTCATCAAGTTTTTCAGAAAAGCTTTTACTCAATTGTTCAAATGCTAAGACCACGTTGTCGTCTTCATCTTCACATAGTTCACGCAAGGACACACTGTAAATGGAAACACACACACACAGAGAGCACACATTTTAGTGAGAGTCAGTATTTTAAGAAGGACTTTCTACAGGTAGGAAGAATTAAGTAAATACCACTATATGATGTAATGTCAGCAAAATACGAAGAATACTGATAAATATATTTACCTTTAAAAAAACTTGTATAGAAAATAATAATAATAATAATAATAATAATAATAATAATATAACAAAAAAGTTCCCATGCACTTCCTCTTCATATCGATTAGCAAGAAGATTTTCAGGGCCACCAAATCCCATCTAACCTTCTCCCATCTCCCTTCAATAGCAGCAACACAAAGTCCCTTCCTTTTCTCCACACATTTCTTTGGAGTCTATTTTGTATTTTTTTGGCTACCGTGTCCAGTATATACTGAAATCCACAAGTAACTACTTCTATGAAAATCAAAATATTCCTTCCTTTACCTAGATATGTGAGAAAAAAATTTAAAACAGAATGTAATAAACAGAATAGTGTCTTTTATTTGTGTTCTAGGGACACCTGGGTGGATCAGGGGTTGAGCATCTGCCTTCTGCTCAGGGCATAGTCCCAGGGTCCTGGGATCGAGTCCCACATCAGTGTCCTCATTGTATTTTGAATAAATACAAAATCTTTAGAAAAATTTATTTGTGTTCTAATTCACAGAAATCTAGGACCATGTTAGTTTACATGGTAACAGAGAATTAAGGTGGCAGATGGAATTGAAGTTGCTGATCAGCTGACTTTGTGATAGAAAAATTATCCTGAAAAAAAAAAAGAAAAATTATCCTGGATTATCTGGGTGGGGGCAATATAGTCAAAGATTCTTGTGAGAGGGTTGGCAGGAGAGAGTTCATCAGAGTGATGCAATGTAAGACTTCCCTCACCATTGCTGGCCTTGAAGATGGAAGGGAACCATGATCAAAATAGTGCCAGCAGCCTCTAGAAGCTGTGGAAGACAATAAAGGAGATTCTCCTAAAGTCTCCAGAAAGAAATGAGCTTTGCCAACATCTTTACCGTAACCCAGTTAGACCCATTTCAGATTTCAGGCTTCCAGGACTGCAAGAAAATAAATCTCTGCTGATTTAAACCATGAAGTTTGTGGTAGTTTGTTATGGCAGCAACAAGAAATGAATATGCAGGTGAAAAGAAAGGAGAGGAAATCCAAGAATGAACAGTGCAGCTGAGCTGATAAAGTACTGACCACAATCAGGATCTGACATTTCATCAGCCTTTTGCAATTCCTTATCTACCTTGGTTCCACTAGAGTTCCAAAATTTTTCCTAGTGTCTTCACTGACCTACTGCAGAGAATGACCAGATCTGTATCTATAACACTGAATTTCTTCCTAGTCATAGACCTATAATTATGACACTGACCATTTCCCCTCGAATGAATTCCCACAGGTATTACATGACATGTATAAATTCTAAGTCATTGTTTCTGGTTCTTGGTCCTCCTCAAGCTTCATCCTCACTTCTGTTTCTTACGTATCTGTAACTAAAATAGAAACCTCATTATCATTACCAGCTACATGAACTTTGACAATTTCTCTGAATTCTATCTCATAAATATTTCTCCAACCAACCATTCTTTTCTATCATTACTCTATTTCCTTAATTCAGATCCACACTCATTCTGACCTGCTTGGGTCTCATAGCCTTTGAGTCTCTGCCACGTATATAAACCAACCATATGCCATGGACCCATAGCATATTCATGCCTATGTACTACCTATACATTATTCAGCATATTAAGTCCAAACTCCATGATATGAGAATTAAGACCCTTTCCAATGCCTGTCCAAATTGCCTTTAAAGTTGCTTTAAACAACTCAGTGTCTTTCCCCACCCCTGTGACAAGTCCCACATTCCCCATGCCAGTAGAATGAGATTGAAGCCTACGCCTGACATATCAGACCACCCTTTCTCATTTCTCTACATTGAAAACACTATTTCCTCCGCCCCATCCCTTAAGATCCTTTAAGGCTTAGTGAAAAAATTACTTCATTTGAAAATCCTTCTCTGAATCCAAGGTTGCCCCCATTATCTGTCATCCTACCCCTTATTGCCTTTGAAATAGTTTACAAGTCAGTTTCCGCACACTACACTGTAAGATTATGTTTAAAGCAGGGATAGATTTGTTGATTCTGTACATCTCAAATCCTTAGATGTATGTCTCAGACTAATAGTATTTCAATACATTTTAGATAAATGAATGAATGATATTCCTAGGACCAGATTTTGAGATTAAACCAAAGTCTGTGGAGTTTCTTAGGGTACTCTTGAATAACTATGAGCCACTCAAGAAATACACTACCTAGAGATGCTCAAGATAGTGAGCATTTCCCTCTGCTCTAGCATCCCCATAGTTTCATTCTCTGTATGAAACCTCCAAACAGGTCTGATTAATCTCATATCAAAAAATTAAAAAACAATGACCTGAATACCAAGAGCTTCATGAAGAGATTCATGGTAAATTACATATGTGCATGTATGTGAAGATATATAATTTTAAAGTAAGTGTAGAAAAGGGAAAAACATAAAGTATTAAAGTATGTGTAGACTACAGGCTTTAGAAAGATGTATATTTAACCAGGCAATACTAGAAGGGCCTAATAATGGACCTTCTAAAAAGTCTTAGATGGAAGTATCCATATAAAGTTTAGAGTTGTCTGGGTCCCCACTGAGTCCCACATTCCCCATGCCAGTAGAATGGCAGGATAAAAAACAGGAAGCCAAATGGGAGACCAGACTGATAAAGGCTGGAAAAAACACTGTATAAAGCAAGAGAGTCTGGAATATGTAAGTTGATATAAACCAGAGACCTGGTGGAGCCCTAAGGGGCTTTCTGACGTATCATGTATCTCACCGACACTGGTTGTGAAAACTGAGAATACTGGGATCTAGGAATTCTTGAGGCTTTGGAACATTATCCTGCTGTTTGCAGTGCCTGAGGCTGGGGCTCTGATTTGAATGAAACCTTCTGTCAAATGGGATTTGGAATTAATCCTATTATAAACCAGTGCAACAGGGTGTTGAAGAGAAGCTCTGCAAAATGTTTGGGCAGTTGAAATTTGTCAATCTAACAAGCTCAGTGGCACTTTTAAGTATGAGGTCAATGTTTTTCAAATTACGGTTAAATTTTTGGAAAATCTGAAATCAATATTTAAAATATATAACATACATACCTGATAGATTTAATGGTAAGTGCAAAATCTTTCAACAAGTCATATGCAGCTCCTTCATGTAGCCTAAATAAAATATAATTTTGAAAATCAATAGTATGAAAACATTAAAGAACTTAATTCATACTGAAATGCTGGATTTGTTGATAATAAATTACTTTTGTCCATCAAGACATATTTACTAGAAATATTTTGCCACAAGTCCTAGATGATGATTCAATCAACAGGAATAATGATTATAAATTCAAAAGTCATACGTATCACAACCACACATAATCAATACACACAGGAGACTGATCATCTCAGGAGAAAATCAAAATAGGAAAATTGTAAGCTCAGGAGAGTGAATGGGAGCTGGAGAATCAAATGGAAAAAAAATCAAATGAATTATTTACTAATGTCACAATTTTATTTACAATAATGAGTCATATTTGAAAAATGATCAGAATCCCATCCAAGAGGGAAGATGGTAGTGGAGTAGAAAGACCCTAGGCTTGACTCATCCCATGAACACAACTACATAATGATAAAAACATCATAATATCCCAGAAAGCAACCTGAAGACTGACAGAAAAAACTCCACAAATCAAGGCAGACAAGAAACCACATTGAAGGTATGAAGAGCAGAGACGTTGTTTGGGAGAGAACTGGATAATGGCCACTGCAGTGAGTAAGAGCCATGAAAGTGGAGCAGGCAAGACACAGACTAGCACACAGCGGAGTATACAGGGAAGATGATTTCCCATAGCAACTGGCTTGGAAAATGAGAGGGGTCAAATTTCATGAGTTCTTGCAACCAGTGAAGCTTAAAGCTTGGAATTTTAAAGGTCAGTGAGCTTGGCTCGGATACGGCCCAGGGTCATTAGAGCTACTTTTAGAGAGAAGGCAGGGCCAACAACCCATAGATATATAGCATGGAAACAGCAATTTGAAGAGTGCCTGTGGCACACAGTGGGGAGGTTATTTGCTCTTCTCAGAGCATGTCCCAGAGAGACAGTGCTCACAAGAGACCCCTCTGTGAACAAAGAAACTGGTCAGCACCACTTCCCTCCCCCGCCCCTCAGCATAAGCACAGGGCTACTTGCAGGAACCAGTACCCTGCCAGCACTCAGTACCTAACTTGTTTATGACAAACTCTGCACGTGCCATGCTCTGATGGAACCACCCTTCTGAGTCATACTTGCCTTAGTCCCAGCACTCTGGACCCTTTCTCCAGGAAGACCATCTCAAACCCCTTCCTACACTGCATCTCCCAACACAGGAGTTTTTCTGTATGAAGCTCAAAAACAGGAGAAGTAGCTGACTTTCCTAACACACAGTAGCTGATGCAAACTTATACAAAATGAGAAGACAGAGGAATGTGTCCCAAATGAAAGAACAGGATAAGGCCATGGCCAGAGATCTAAGTGAAACAGAGACTTTAAAGGAATGATCATAAAGATACACGCTGGACTTAAGAGTGGAAGACATGAGTGAGAACCTTAACACAGAGATAAGGAATAACACAGCAGAAATAAAGGGCTTGATAAATGAAATGACAAACATGCTTGATGGAATGAACAGCAGGATGGAGGAAGTAGAGGAATAAAGTAATGACCTAGACAACACAGTAATAAAAAGTAACCAAGCTGAACAAAAGAGAAAAAAAAATTATGCAAAATAAGAACACACTTAGGAACTCAGTGACTCTATCAAATGTAATGACATTCACATTATAGGAGTGCCTGGGTGGCTCAGTCAGTTAAGTGTCTGCCTTTGGCTCAGGTCATGACCTCAGGGTCCTGGAATCAAGCCCCATGTCCAGCTCCCCCACTCAGTGGAGAGTCTGCTTCTCCCTCTCCCTCTCTCCTCCCCATTTATGTCCTTTCTCACTCTTTTTCTCTCTATCTTCAAATAAATAAAATCTTTAAAAATTTTTTCACATTATAAAAGTCCCAAAAGTCCCAGAAGAAGAGAAAGAAAAGGGGACATAAATTTATTTGAAGAAATGATAGCTGAAAACTTCCCTAATCAGGGGGAGGAAAAACATATCCAGATCCAGAAGGCATAGAGAATTCCCAACAAAATCAACAAAAGTATATCCACACTAAGACATAACTAAAACACCAAAATACAGTGATTAAAAAATAAATAAAAGCAGCAAGGCAAAATAAGGCAGTTATATACAGGGGAAACTCCATAAGGCTATCAGGTTTATTTTGTTTTTTTGTTTGTTTGTTTGTTTGTTTGTTTGTTTTTGTTTGTTTTGCAGCAGAAATTCTCCAAGCAAGAAGAAAGTGGCATGATATATTCAAAATGCTGAATGGGGAAAAAAAAACTTGCAGCCAAGAACACCGTATCTAGCAAGTCTATCATTCAGAATAGAAAAAGAGATAAAGTTTCTCAAACAAACAAAAATTAAAGCACTTCATGACCACTACACCAGTCCTTCAAAAAATATCTTTGAGGGGAAATGAAAAACCAAAAGTGACAGTATGAATGTACAAAACACAAAAGCAAAAGAAACGAATCTTTTTGTAAAATACCAGCCAAGGAACTCACAAAATAAAAGTATGTAAAATAAGACACCACATATCTAAAACATGGAGAGGAGGGGAGTAAAGAATAGGCTCACACCTAAAGGACCATCAACTTAATATAGACTGCTATATGCAGAAGATGTAACCTAATGGTAACCAAAAATCAAAAACCACTAATAAATACGCAAAGAATAAAGAGAAAGAAATCCAAATATATCACTAACGAAAATCAGCAAACTATGAAAAAGAGAAAGACAAGAAAGGATCAAAGAAAATCTTCAGAAACAACCACAAAACAAGTAATAAAATAGCAATAAATGCATACCCACCAATAATTACTTCGTATGTAAATGGACTAAACACTTGAATCAAAAAACACAAGGTGACAGAATGAATAAATAAATAAATAAAATAAAAGACTCAACTATATGCTGCCTAGAAGAACATTTTAGCCCTGAAGACACCCACAGATTGAAAGTGAGGGGATGGAGAAACATTTATCATGCAAATGGATGTCAAAATGGAGGTCAGAAAGCCAGACTAGCAGTACTTACATTGGACAAACTAGACTTTAAAGCAAAGACTGTAACAAGAAACAAAGAAGGATGCTATATAACCATAAAGAGGACAATCCAACAAGAAGATATAACAATTGTAAATATTTACACACCCAACATGGGAGCACCTAAATACATAAAGTAGTTAATAACAAACATAAAGGAAACTAATTGATAATAACACAATAATAGTAGGGGACTTTAACATCCCACCTACATCACTGGACAGATGATCTAAACAGAAAACAACAAGGAAACAATGGTTTTAAATTACACACTGGACCAGATGAACTTAACAGATATATTCAGAACATTTCACCTTAAAACAGCAGAATACACATTCTTTTCCAGTTCACATGGAATATTCTTCAGAACAGATCACATAATAGGCCACAAAACAACCCTCAACAAATTCAAAAAGATCCAAATCATACCATACATCTTTTGTGGCCACAACCCTAAGAAACTAAGAATTCAATCATAAGAAAAATCTGGAAGAACCACAAATACATAGAGGTTAAATAACATGCTACAACACAATGAACAGGTCAACCAGGAAATCAAGCAATAAATTTTAAAAAAATTGAAACAAATGTAAATGAAAACATAATGGTCCAAAACCTTTGGGATGCAGCAAAAATGATTCTAAGAGGGAAGTTTATAGCAATACAGGTCCACCTCAATAAGTAAGAAAACAAACTCTCAAATAAAAAAAAACCTAACATTATACCCAAAAGAGAACAAGAACAATAACCAAAATTGTTCTTTAGCAAAAGAACAATAAGCAAAACCTAAAACCAACAGAAAGAAGGAAATAATGAAGATTAGAGCAGAAATAAATGATATAAAAACTAAAAGACAATAGAACAGATCAATGTAACCAGAAGCTGGCTCTTTGAAAAAATATCAATAAAATTGATAAACCTTTAATTACAAATGAGAGGGGAGACATAACTACCAACACAACCAAAATACAATTATAAGAGAATATTATGTAAAACGATATGCCAACAAATTAGACAACCTGAAAAAAATAACTAACTTCTAAATTCCTAAAAGTATAAAATGTACCAAAACTAAAACAGGAAGAAATAGAAAATTTGAATAGACTGCATATCAGTAAAGAAATCAAATTAGTAATAAAGAAAATGCCAACAAACAAAAGTCCAAGACCAGATAGCTTCACAGGCAAACTGTACCAAGCATTTAAAGAGTTAATACCTAGTCTCAAAATATTCCAAAACATAAAAGGGGTTAAGAAAACCTCCAAATTCATTCTCTGAGGCCAGCATTGCCCTGATACCAAAACCAAATAAAGATACCATAAAAAAGAGAATGATAGACCAATATCTCTGATGAACATAGATGCAAATATCTTCAATAAAATACTAACAAACCAAATCCAACAATATACTTAAAAAATGATAATTTACCATGATCAAGTGGGATTTGTTCCTGGGTTACAAGAGCGGTTCGATATCCACAAAGCAACCAACATCACATAAATAAAAGAAAGGATAAGAACCATTTGATCATCTCAATAGATGCAGAAAAAGCATGTGACAAAGTACAACATCCATTCATGATAAAAACCCTCAACAAAGAAGGTTTAGAGGGAACATACCTCAACATAAAAAGGCTGTACATGAGAAACCCACAGCTAAAATCATCCTCAGTGAGGACAAACTGAGAGCTTTCCCTCTAAGGTCAGGAACAAGACCAAGCTGTCCATCCTCACCACCTTCTTCCACATAGTCCTGGAAGTCCTAACCACAGCAATCAGACAGCAAAAACAAGTAAAAGGCATCTAAATTGGTAAGGAAGAGGTAAAAACTTTTACTATTTGCAGATGATATGATACTATATATAGAAAACTGGAAAGACTCCACTAAAAATCTGCTAGAACTAATAAATGAATTCAGTAAAGTCACAGGATACAAAATCAATGCACAGAAACCTGTTGCATTTCTATCCACCGATAATGAAGCAGCAGAAAGAGAAATTAAGGAATCAATACCATTTACAATCGCACCAAAAACGAGATACCTAGGAATAAACCTAACCAGAGAGCTGAAAGACCTGTACTCGGAAAACTATAAAATGCTGATGAAAAATGACACAAAGAAATGGAAAGACATTCCACGCTCATGGATTGGTAGAAAACATATTATTAAAATGTCTATATCACTCAAAGCAATCTACAGATTTAATGCAATCCCTATCAAAATACCACCAGCATGTTTCACAGAGCTGGAACAAACGATCCTAAAATTTGTGTGGAGCCACGTGGGACTCTGAATACAGCAAAGCAACCTTGAAATAGAAAAGCAAAGCTGAAGGGATCCCAATTACAAACTTTAAGTTACATTATAAAGCTGTAATGATGAAGACAGTGTTACTGGCATAAAGTAGACATATAGATCAATAGAAAAGATACAAAACCCAGCAGTAAACCCAAAATTATATGATCAATCGATCTTCTACAAAGCAAGAAAGAATATCCAATGGAAAAAAAGGTAGTCTCTTCAACAAATGGTGTTGGAACAACTGGACACCATATATTCAGAAGAATGGAACTGGAAGGGGCACCTGGGGGGCTCAGTCAGTGAGGTGTTTGCCTTCAGCCCTGGTCATGATCCAGGGATCCCAGGATCGAGCCCTACATGGGCTCCCTGCTCACCGGAGAGTCTTCTTCTCCCTCTCCCTCAGACCCTCGGCCTGTTCCTTCTCTCTCTCTCCCTTTCTCAAATAAATAAAATCTTTAAAAAAAATGAAACTGTAAAATTTCATTATACCATATACAAAAGTAAATTAGAAATGGATTAAAGACCTAAATGTGAAACCTGAAACCATAACAATTCTAGAAGAGAACACAGACAATAACTTCCCTGACCCTGGATGGAACAACTTTTTTCTAGATTAGTCTCCTGAGGTGAGGGAAATGAAAGCAAACATAAACTATTAGGACTACAAAATAAATACCTTGAGGGGCACCTGGCTGGCTCATTTGGTAAAATGTAGGATTCTTAATCTCAGGTTCATGAGTTCAAGCCTCATGTTGGGCATGGAGCCAACTCAAAAAAAGAAATTAAAAAAAAAAAAAGTAGCTTCTGCAATGAAGGAAACAATTAACAAAATGAAAAGACAAGCCCAGGGGATGGTAGAAGATATTTGCAAATGACATATCTGATAAAGGCTCACAACCACAATATATAAAGTATTTATAAAACTCAATACCCAAAAAAACAGTCCATTAAAAAATGGCAGAAGGTCTGAAAGGACATTTCTCCAAGGAGGACGTACGGATGGCCCACAGACACGGGGAGATGCTTATCATTACTTGCCATCAGGGAAATGCAAATTAAAATCATAATGAAAAAAAATAAAATAAAATCATAATGAGATATCACCTCACACCTGGCAGAATGGCTAAAATAAAAAACACAAGAAACAGCAGGTGCTGGTGAGGACGTGGATAATGAGTAAACGTCCTGCCCTGTTGGTGGAGTGAGGCCTGGTACAGCCACTGTGAGAAAAAGGAGTGTGGAGCTTCCTCAACAGGTTAAAATTAGAGCCACCCTGCTCTCCAGCAATCACACTCCTGGGTATTTATCCAAAGAAAACATAACCCTGATTCAAAGGGCTACATGCACCCTCATGTCTGTAGCAGCATCACTTACAACAGGCAAGATGTGGAAGCAGCCGAGTACCCATCGACCGCGAATGGATAAAGAAGAGGTATATGTATATAGATATATAGGTAACACTGTATTATTATATATCATATATATTTAATGAAATATTATCCAGTCATAAAAAATGAAATCTTGCCATTTGCAATGACATGGGTGGAGCTAGACAGCATAAAGCTAAGTGAAATAAGGCAGCCAGAGAAAAACAGATACCAAGGGCTTTCACTGCTCTGTGTAATTTAAGAATAAAACAAACCAGCGAAGAGAAAGAGAGAGAGATCACATCACAGAGAGAGGCAAACCAAGAAATGGAGTCTTAACGATAGAGAACAAGCGGATGTTTACCGGGGGATGGGTGGGGGGTTGGGTAATGCGTGAAATGGGTGATGGGGATTAAGGAGGGCACTCGTCATGACGAACACAGAGTAATTAAAATAAAAACTTAAAAAAAAGAGTAAAATCCAGTGAGTGAGCTGTGAAATACAAAACAAGCAAACCCCAAAATATCAAACATTTCTCTAGTGTCCCGAGTTTTAAATCCTTTAATTCAATAAAGACCGTTCAAGATTTTATGTAAAATGTCTATTGAATTCCTGGTTACTGTGAAGAAGGTCCCTCCCACATCTATATGCTCAGTGTCTGGGCCAATTTCTCTATTCTCGGGTAAATCCAAGAGGGTTCACCCCGCCTTACTGTTTTGGAAAATGATTTCCTTGCCAAAGCGCTAAAACAACTGCCCTATGCTCAGTCCTAAGATGAGTCATAGGCCTTTTTATATGCTTTTCTCAGATAATGGTGAGTATCGCATTGTTTGTTATTCTTTGTCAGTTTTAAAATATCTTATATTGAATAAATAGGATGTTAACAAATAAAAACACATCTGTGAACGTATAGAAACATAATCGTAGGGGACATCTCTGGGTCAAGCGAGGGTGTCTAAGTCCCCAGATTTTGCCGGTAAGCCACAAACAAAAATAACACAAAGTTTGTTTTTCTCTCTCATCATTGATCTGCAGGGAAAAAGTTCCAGTATATTATTTAGCATGATTCAACTCTACTTAAAATCATAAAAAGCTTTGCCTAAAATTCATTAGGTTCATCCACAAGGTATAAGATGTAGAGACGGATACAGCAATGGAACTGGAGGTGGAGGTAGCAAGGAGAGAGGAAGACGGGGCCAGAGACACAAACGCAGACGTGGAGACAGAAGGAGAGCAAGATTCTAAGTGGTGGAGAAGAGAAGGGGGATAAGCCCACCTGTTGTCCTGGACTAGTCCAGTCAAGGAGCCATGTTTGTAGAAATCAAGTGCATAAGCGTTGAGTGGCATTCTTCTTCCTTGGTTGTCAAATGTCTGCGACCACAGCACAGGAGCCCGACTGTGATCGATGCCAATTGTGCGCAGAACGACCTAAAGAAACACAACTCTTCTCGTTATTTGCGTGCAAAGAAAGTCTCCGATCTCTGACACCGAGCTGTGAACTTCCTTTCTGTACTCGGCCTTCTTGAAGCACACTCTTCACCATGAAGGCAGAGGGTGTCTTCCGTACACAGTGGGTTGGTGGCGTCCTGAAGCAGGCCTACAGGGTGACTTGGTACCGCCCGTGAACCTACTGCCTCAGAGCACGCGGACACTTCCAACCACCCAGCCATGAGAATCACAGCAAGGCTCACTAGAAAACAAAGGCTAATTTTATTTTTTTTATTATTATTATTATCCTAATTGGCCTAAGAGATACCTTGTAAACGGAGTATCAGAGAACCAGTGCCTTTTCTGTCTGAAGAGTTCGACTGAACGACTCTACCAATCACAAAAACCCAACCACCACCAGGATAAAAAGGAAGATATAGGGGAAAGAGAAGAAAGATAAGAATAGGAGGTACACAAGTCACTCGCTTTTGATGTCTGCTTATTTTACAACTATACGGGGTCAATGAGAACTACTCCGATACACCGATCGGTACAACTTTCCAAACGGTTTGGTAGTAGCATGAAAGCTCTTTTATTATTAAGAGTTTCTTGGAATATTCTTATTCTCGCACGATCTAGAAAACTGTTGTGACCTCAAAAATCCAGAAGATTTTACATTCAAGGGGAAACTGCCACGCACGTGTACTAGACATTTGTGGCAGCGCATTTGTAACAGTGAAGACTAGAAACAAACAGTTTCTAAGAAGAGAATAGATCAACGGCTCTGAAATACTGTGAAGTAGTAAAAATAAGATAGAGCTTCATGCGACCACGTGGACGGATCTTGGGAGCATGGAGTTGAGTCCAGAAAACAGAAACAAGAAATGCAGGAGACTGCAGTAAGGATTCCTTTGCTTTTCATACAAAAGCAGCAAATATAAAAAGCGACTTTGGAATATGATGTTTTGTAAAGAATTAAAGAACACAAAATTCAGGATAATTGACATCCAGGCAAAAGAGGGGAGACAAGAGAATAAAATGGAGGAGGAGCCCATGGGTGTTGAGTCCGTGAGTCTTCATTTTAGTTTTATGCTTTGCAGCTTATCGATGCGTGATTTAAAGATATCGTGAATGTCTATTTAACATTGAATTAAAAGGTAACGACCAATAAAAGCAAAAGAATCTTGAGAGTACTAGGATACTAGTAAAGTGAAATTGTATGTAGTGAGTGGGGTAAGGCAAAGGGCGTGCTGTCATCGAGGAATACTCTGGAAATCTTCATCAGTGCAGGATGCTTCAAAATAAATGAACTAGAACCACGCTCTTCCCTAGCGCACCATCAGGAACAACGAAAGGCCCGTCTTAGTTCATTCCCTGCACCTTAAAGATCTCTTCTAATTGATGGTGACTGCACAGCAACAGGACATAGACATTTTATCCTATTAAAACTGTATCAAGTCCCTCCAAAACTCGAGGGGGAAATTTGCATATGGAAAGGAGCCAAAAGTTAATGGTAGGTACTGACCATCCGTTAAGTTAATTGTAAAATAGAGAAAAAGGGAAATTATAATACTTAACAAAATGCCTTGTTTTCCATGTGATTAGCTGCAAACGTCTTATATAAGTAATTCATTGTAATTATAGATATAAAATACAAGGGAAAAAACCTTCATAAAGTCATTGATCTTACAAGCGGGGCTCAGTCCGCTCTTATTTCTATGCAAAAATTCCACATTCCGTAAGACACCGTTCGTTCGACGAGGGTAAAGAACTAGCCTGAGAGCTTCCCCTAGGCCCTGAGCAGTGGTCTCAGGTTCATTTTTAAACCATGTACATGATCAGTGAAAAAAAAAAATTCTTTCTCATCTCTCCTTTCATAAATGCTTTTCTCTCATCTTATAAAACAAAAAGCTTCCTCAGACTTACGTGGGGTTTGAAAACGTACAGGGTAGCCACAAAGAGCAATATTGCTTTCCTAATGAGAAAGTGGATGACTTTAAAGGCTACATAAGAAGTGCATTTTTCCCTTTTAAATTAGGTTGCTTCCAATTCCTTGAATTCAACAAAATTAAAGTGGCTCTAATTAAGTTGCTAATTAAAAGAACATTAAAAATATATTTGTGATAATAGACTGCTAGGTGACTTGAGACAAACAACTCAGAAGGAATCAGAAGAATTGTGTATCACTGGCATAACGAAAGTTGTTCAATTCTAAGCTACTTATCTATTTGAATAAGGTTTCTCAACATTCAAATTGAAATTCGGTGATGGAACCCTGTTTCATTCTGAAAATAAGTAAATATTCATTCTTAGTTATATGGACTAATTTATAAATAGTTTCAGCCACTGCATTAATACATATATTTCTAATACAATATTAATTTTATTTTTAGTAATCCTCATAATCCGTATTATATTTAAGTTTCTGTAATTAACAGAAAATAACCATTAAATTGAAATTGCATACTATTTAAGCTTAGAAATGGATAGGGTGGCTTGGTGTTTAAAAATATATTAATTACATTATGTGAGGGAATGTATGATCTAACTCCAAGAGAAAAGAACTGTCCCAAATTTTAAGTCATTAGAAATTTTATTCTTGACTGTTTTTAATTTTATAATTAAGTCATTAGAAATTTTATTCTTGACTGTTTTTAATTTTATAATTATGGGTATCCAAATGCTTCAGTATTCATATTCCATTTTATTCATTAAAAATGATATGATGGCATTATTTTAACATATCAACATTTATCTGAAGCTGGAAATTATATCATTAGAAATTATTTGAATTTGTGATAAAAATGTATGTGTCCATTTACAATGCACAACAGTCAGGACTCCTGGGTAACTCAGTGGTTTAGCGCCTGCCTTCAGCTCAGGTCGTGATCCTGGGGTCCCGGGATTGAGTCCCTCATCGGGGTCCCCACGGGGAGCCTGCTTCTCCCTCTGCCTGTGTCTCTGCCTCTCTCTGTGTGTCTCATGAATAAATACATAAAATCTTTTAAAAAAATAAAATAAAATGCACAAGGGTCAACTTAGTTTCTCAAAATTCTTTTAGGTAGACTATTTTACATAACAGAGGACAGACTGACTTGAGATGAGAATGGAATTGAGACACTAGTGTCTAACCGTATCAAATATCACGAAACTTATTTTTTTCACAAACTGTGTTAAAATATGCATTAAATTCCTACAAGATTCCAGCATTCAGTGGATTATCCAGCATGTTCCCAATGTGCTAGTTCTCTGTACTCCACTTTGGACATCAGTGATCCAGAATATATATATGGGATTTGTGGCCTCTGTAGCAATACTGGGAAAGCCCGAAGATAGTTTTAAGTGCTTTATGCATAGCAAACTTGCATCAACCTATAAAGACAGAAGAAAAGCTGGGAATTCTGTATAATGGAGCAGGGTTCCTCAGGCCAACACGGAAAAAAAAAACAGAAATCCTACAGGGCTCAAGAGTACCATTTCCTGGATATTTCTGTTCATACACCTGGAATTTTTGTTTTTCAATTTGCGAAATATCAAATCCTTCTTAAACAGCCTAGAAGTTTAAATCTAATTCTTTCTTAAAGATCTTTTATTTATAAACCCCATCTCTACTTACATGGTTTGGAGTATTTGGTTGAAGCAAATCACTATCAGAGTTTCCAGAGAGACAAACAAATGGAGAAATTGCTACTCTTCCTTCTTTGCAGCTCATCAAGTGAGACACAAGTTCAGAGTCCTCACATTCCTTTCCTGTGAAATCTGGTCATAATAGATTGGGATAGATCAGTTTTTTTAAAAACCAGCCAAATTGGTAAGCTTCATGCACATACTCTAGGCCATGCTACAGAGGGAGTCATTCCGCGTGGCAGGACCCGTATCAGACTGGATGGGATATATCACGTAAAGTGAGCAGCATGTCTTGGCACAGAATACACTCAGTAACGGTTAGCTATCAATACGTCATCAATATCATAAAATTTTGTATTATATTTGAGTTCCTTGATCAACAGGCAATAAAAGACTACATTTAAATTGCAATGCTAACATAGAATTATTGTTATTACCTTGGTGCTTTTTCCCCCCACAATCCTTCCAGACAGGGTATTCCAAGAGGCCACTATCACTAGGTTTGAAAATGGCATATTAACAAGAAATATTTTTTTCCATTCCTGCTCTTTTTGTTAAAGATTTTATCTATTTATTTGGGGGAGAGTGAGAGAAAGAGAGAGAGCACGAGCAGGAGGAAGGGCAGAGGGAGAAGCAGACTCCCCACTGAGCAGGGACCCTGACTCAGGTTATGATCCCGGACTCCGCACCCCCATGAGGGACTCTGGGATCACCACCTGGGCTGAAGAACAGACGCTTAACTGACTGAGCCACTCAGGTGCCCCCTCTGTTCCTACTCTTAAAAAGTCCCGGATTATGCACCCGAAGTTGGCTCTGATTTGTAATGAAGGCACTGCCATTTGGCCTTCTCTGGGATGCTCACAATGTTCCACTGCTCCCGTCTGCTTTTGTCCACGCTGCTTCCCACTTTAATAAGGTCCAGGAAGTAATAGGCTCCGCTTCCTTTACTTTTTCCAATTGAGGATGTTAGGGTTTAATGAAAGTGGGAAATTACTTCCCATGGCTCAACCCTTTCCTTTTATCCCAGCCAGCTTTTCCTGTTTACTTTCCCCTAGAAGATTTCTATCCAATAGCTTATGAAAAATAAGAGCAAAGATTAATGCATTTACTATGTGCTAGGTACCATTTTAAGATGCTCATATATATTAACTGAATTATTTAAAACTTACCCCAACGAGGTAAGTAACGTTATTTTCTTTTTTTTATATATCTTGAGAAAATTGAAGTATGAATATGGGTTATTGAAATAATATGGAATATTGCCCGAGGTCTCACTGCCAGGAATAGCAGGACCAGAGTTTGGGCCCAGGTAACCTGCCAAGAGTCTATATGTTATTTCCTCTCAAGAAAATGAGCGATAGAATGATATCTCACTTCTGTTCATCTCATAAATATCCTTACTGTTTGTCAGGCTTGCCCCAAAAGCAACCTTTAATCAAGATGGTTTATAAATGACTCTAGTTTCATTCTCTGTTGCCCTTTACACTTCTAATAACCAAGGGTTAAAAAATAATAATTAATAATAATAATAATAATAATAATAATAACCAAGAGTTTGTTTCTTGGGGAAGCAAGAAGAATCTCCTTATTTTAAGGCAGACTGATCTTTCTCAGGCTCTACTAGTTCTCTGGGAAAAAATATTCTTAGGAAGATAATATTTTCTTTAAATTGTTCCACAGTGGAGCTAAGATATACTTACTTATTTTTGACAATGGGAGTTGATATTCCTGTTTCATATCAGCCAACTTGGCAACATTTAGTAGGAAGGAGGCAAATTCCTTTGTAACATTCATGTTATACTCATGTAAAGCATCATTAAAATCCTCCGGGAGATCCTCAAGGAACACCTAAATCATCAGGGAGATCATTAAAAACACTGGAAGGCCAAATATTCTTTTTAAAAGAGAGCTCTATATACCTTCCTTGAAAACTGAAACTTTGGAAGAATGGTAAAGAACACTGCAATACAATTCTGTAGTTACCTCTTTATTTAATAATGTAATTGTTTCATCCCTTCATCCATGAAATTGAGGTAAAATTCATTTTTCGTTTCTATTATACATTTATGAAAACTTGTATTTTCACTCTTAAAAATTTACTTTCACACTAATTAATCAACACCACCTTTTTTAAAAAAAGTTTTTGTTTAAATTCCAGTACAGTTAACATACAGTGTGATATAGGTTTGAAGTGTAGAGTGTAGTGATTCAACACTTCCATACAATACCCAGTTCTCACAGTAAGTGCACTTTTTATATTATTGTAGGAAAATTTTTAAAATAATTGAACACATTTCTTTAATAGATACCAGACACAGGACTTTTTTTTAATCTTCCTTGGTTAGTTTTGGAGGTTGCATTTTGTAGGACTTTGCCCATTTTGTCCAAATAATCAAATGTACTGGCATGAATTATTCATCATATCCTCATTTGTTCTTTTTGATATTCAAAGTAAGATCTGTAGTAATGTCCCATTTTCTTTCCTGATATTTGGAAAATTCATCCTGTTAGATTTTCTATTTGTTTTGTTTTCCTAGCTTCTGAAGCTGAAAAATTAAATCACTGATTTTTTTTCACCCTTTATTCTTTTCTAAGATATGATTATAAGGCTATCAATTTTGCTCTAATCATTGTATGAATTACATCTTGTATGTGTATGTTTCTTTTATTATTTTTTAAATAAAATATTTTATAATTCCATTTCATTTTTGTCCTATATGTATTTTTTCTTATTTTAATTTTTAAATTTTCTTTTTTTTAAGAATTCTACTTATATTTAAAAGGTATTTATCACAGTAAGCATTACAAGTACAATTTTTTAAAAAATCAGTGTTAAAAGGCTTACTCAACTACATGAATCTGTCTAATTTTCAGGAAGTTAAGGTGTTTCTGATTCTTCTGGTATTTACCTGGAATATCTCATTTTCTATCATTTTACTTTCAATCTTTCTGGGACCTTATAGCTAAGATGTGAATTATATAAACAGCATATAATTGTTGGGGTTTTTCTTAATAAAATAAAAAAAAAGTATTTTACCTGAAGTATTTAGCACATATATATTCAATGTACTTATTTATACAGTTGAGATTATATATACTATTTTAGTATTCAGTTTCTGTCTGGACCATATATTACATATTATTTTGTCTAGTTTTTATCTTTTTAGTGATCAAATGTACCGGCATAAATTATTCATAATATCCTCATTTATTCTTTTTGATATTCACAGTAAGATCTGTAGTAATGTCCCATTTTCTTTCCTGATATTTGTAAAATTTACCCTGCTAGATTTTCTATTTGTTTTGTTTTCCTAGCTTCTTAAGCTGAAAAATTAAATCATTGATTTTTTTCACCCTTTTCTTCTATTAACACTTATTTGTACACTATTTTAGAAGATAATTGATGCATTATGATGTCAAAACTATTATAAAATATATTTTTAATTTTTACAATTCTTAATACTGTAAGAACGTTAAAATACTCAAATATATTTACCCTTCCCAACACTTGTATTATGACTGTCATGCATTTTAGTTATGTATGCATATTATAAATTCCATAATACATTATAATTATTTTTAGATACAGTAGATATTTATTTATATCTACCCACACATTATCCTTTCTAGTGTGCTTCATGCCCCGTTACATTTACAAGTTTAGATTTTTTTGTCTGCCTAAAGTATACGATATTTCTTTTAGCACATACAGCAAAACCTGTTAGAACTAATAAGCAATATCAGCAAAGTTGGAGAATACAAAATCAACATTAAAAAATAGTTGTGTTTCCAAAAAAAAAGTTGTTTCTACATACTAAGTAAGTACCTGAAAATAAAAATAGGACAATCTCATCTGTAATATATCAAAAAAAATAAAGTATTTAGGTATCAACTTAACCATGGAAGTGAAAGACCTCTACACTGAAAAGCATAAAACACTGATGAAAGAAATTATAGCAGACACAAATTATGCAAAGATATGTCATATTCATGATTGGAAGAATAATTACTATTAAGATGTCAAAACTATCCAAATTGATCTACAGATTCATTGCAATTCCTATCAAAATCCCATGGCATTTTTAACATAAACATAAAAAACAATCTCAAAAATCATATGGAATCACAAAAGACCTTGAATAGTCAAAATGATCTTGAGGGGAAAAAAACAAAGCCAGAGGCATCACATTTCCTAGTTTCAGAATAGATTACAAAGCTACAGTAATTAAAACAGTATGGTACCAGCATAATGAAAGACATAGATTGATGGAACAACAGAATAAGTCCAGAAATAAATCCACATGTATATGGTCAACAGATCTTTGACAAGGGTGCCAAGAACACACGATAGGAAAGGATAATTTCTTCAACAAATGATTTTGGCAAAATTTGGCATACACGTGTAAAAGAATGAAATTGACCCTTACCATACACTGCACATAAAAACAAACTCAAATTTTAAAGACTTAAATGTAAGACTTGAAACTATAAAATTCATAGAAAAAAAATACGGACATTATATTTTTCAGAATTGAAAAATATACTTAAATGTAAGACTTGAAACTATAAAAGTCATAGAAAAAAATACAGACATTATATTTTTCAATACTGAAGTTTCCATTTAATTATATGGTAAAATTCTAATTATCTGGTGAAATTCTCTATCTTTTCATAAATTTTGTCTATCACTTCTCCTATTTTCTTGAACATATTAATCATACTTATATTCTTTGTTTCTTAATCCCAATATCTGAATTATCTGTGTATCTACTACTATTGCCTGCTCTTCTTCCTGCCAATTGGTCATACAGTCTTGCTTGCTTATTTACTTTTTAGTTCTGGGGCTTTTTTTTTTTTTTTTCACCATAAATTTTTAGGACTTGATAGGATTTAAATGATGTTATCTTCCACCAGAGTGAGTTTTCCCATTTTTGTGTTTGGTTATGTGATTAAAATGTGATCACTCCAATCCAAGTAGAGATTAAAGTGATATTGTTGGTATTGTTTTCCAGTTTTATTAAGTTTCAGTTGATACCTGATTTATATATTTTTAATTTTTTTTTAAAGATTTTATTTATTTACTCATGAGAGACACAGAGAAAGAGGCAGAGACACAGGCAGAGGGAGAAGCAGAGTCCCCACAAGGAACCCAATATAGGACTTGATCCTGGGACTCCAGGATCACGCCCTGGGCCAAAGGCAGATGTTCAACCACTGAGCCACCCGGGCGTCCCAAGTCTATACCTGATTTAACTCTGTTCCTGGGTCATGACCCTCTTGGGACTTTGAGTATGAGGCTGGTGGGTCTCGTTTACTCAGTCCTAAAAGATTCCCAAAGATCCACCTCTTTCCTACAGAGCTTCCTAACCTTTTACATCTTCCGGCTCTAAAAGTCTTCAAAAATGTCTTGAGAGGAATACAAGCCTGTGAATAAATGCAGAACCTTCCTTCTAGTGGGTTTTTACTTAATAAATGCCACAAGACTAGAAACAATTTGGTGTAGTAACCTAACATTTCATGCAGATCTGATGCTCAGTGAACGTTCTCAGTAAACTCATAGAAACCCCGTCTCCTCAATTTCTGTCACTCCAGCCCCATGTGGTCACTAAAAGCTTTAATAACTTTTTTTTTTTTTTTTGATCTCATAGGAGAGGCTCTCTGAATATGCTAAGTACAATTGTCAAACCCTGTCCAGAATCAACAAATCCTTTGGGAGAAAACCATGATTAGAGATTCCCATCACACCATTAGTAAGTTCTTGCCATTTTATAATTTAGCCAGCCGAATCCTCATTGTTTCCACAGCTCTCTGTCTCAATACGAATGATAACCACTCACTACATCCTACTTGGAAGTGCACAAATTTCCAATAACCTTTAAATAAAAGAGAAAGAGACAGACAGCGAGAGAGACAGGAGATGTCCATGCAAAACATTTCTTTATTGTATATTTTTAATATCTTTTTCCTTGTAAGAATTTAGGTACTAACTTTTCTAAGTTAAATATAAATCATTTAAACAAAATGAATAATACCTCAAGAGTATACTTGTGATGAAAAAAATGTGATGATAGATCAGTGACTTAAGTTGTGTTCACTGGTCAAGAGAATATTCCTTGAGGGCTAAGATTTGTAATTTGACATTGTGGAGCTAGACAATATAGATTTGCTCATCTCTCGGTTCCTTGTCACCTTTTACTAATGTTATTTAGTATAACCAGCCTATCCCATTTTCTCAGATCCTACTGGGGTACCTTAGGAACAGTATTTGATGCTGATTTAATAATGGCAAATCCTGATCAAAGAATATGTTGCAAACAAAATTGGAAAAGAGTTTTCTTGCCTTTATTCTATGTGAGTCAAGGGATGATTTCTTCAACGACTGTTCTAATATTTTTCAGTGAGGACATTACAGTTCATAAGATTTCTTACCTGTGCCCCACCTCAAGGTGAAAAGACCCTAAGGGAACTACAGATTCAATGATGGGAACTATTAGTTCATTTACTGTCTAATTATCTACATTTTTATTTTAGCCACTGGATGTCCAGCCACTGGACATCCCCATTTTTAACATTTAAGCTGAATGTTTGGCTGCATTTCATTTCATGGAAACTGGATGCTACAATTTGATACAATCATACAATAAAATGGAAAACATGAGCAAAATTCTTTATCTTATTTTTCCTCAAGGCATTTCTTCTTTTGATAGATTTATGTGCAGAAGCTTATGAATTATAGGTTAACTAGGACAGTAATCACCGATAGAACAAATTATTATTCTATAAAACAAATGAGCCCTATATTGATAAAATTCTACTGCTGCTGAATCACTTACGGTGGGATCTACTTAATCACAGTAATTTTTAATGTCATCAGAAACATGAATTTTACCTTTGATTGATAAAACTTGATAGTAGTTTCCTGAAACTTTGCTGGAAGAATTCTTCTTCCAAACAGATTGGCCAATACTAACACTAGCTTTTCCATAACATCTTGAGAAAAATGTTTTGAACCTATACAAATCAAAGAGCCTTGTTATAAAGGTAAAAAGGTGCGTCAATCTCATCTTTAACATTTCTTTAAAGATTGTATTCATTTATTTGACAGAGAAGCAGGGGGAAGCAGGCTCCCCGCTGAAGAGAACCAGGTGCG
The DNA here is from genome assembly GCF_003254725.2 of Canis lupus dingo. Lineage (NCBI taxonomy): Eukaryota > Metazoa > Chordata > Mammalia > Carnivora > Canidae > Canis > Canis lupus. The sequence goes on from NC_064257.1 coordinate 63,800,741, forward strand.
GGGCTCGACCCCGGGTCGCCGGGATCATAACCTGAGCTGAAGGCAGATGCTTAACTGACTCAGCCACCCAGTCATCCCCATTTTTGACATTTAAGTTGAATGTTTGGCTGCATTTCATTTCATGGAAACGGAAAATCTGTAACAAATACAGCAACCAAGGAACTGACAGTGTGCAACGGTGCCTTCTTCTTCCTGCTTTCTACTCCCACACTAGTTCATACCATACTCATTCTAACCCCAAATTGCCCCATCTCCTCACCTGGATTCCATCCACTCCTCTCACCCTCAACTTCAAGCTATGATAGGTTTTCCTAAAGCATTTTATGATCATTTCTCTCGGCCATTCAAAAAATCTCCAATTACACCTCAGTATCTAATGAGCAAAATCCAATCTCCTTAGCCTAGCATTTAAGGCTTTCCAAAACTCAGCCCACCAAGGACCAAGTCCTATCTCCCTTCCTTACCTTCTCGCCACTCACGTTAAGGCACCACCCTTTTGACTTACTCTCTACCGTTCACAACGCATGAATATTACACCGTAGTGATTAAAAAAGTGCTACCTTTAATGACTTGGGCTCTAGACTCAGACCATTTATACCTGAATCTTGGCTCTGACACTTATTACAATTGTATGGCCATGGCAGTTTATTTAGCTTCTCTGTGTCTGAGTTTCCATATTTACAAAATAGTGATAGCCATGTCACATGCCTCATAAAGTCATCAAATTTTCTACCTCCATGATTATAATAGTATACACCCTCCCACCCCACGCTACCCATGCCCACAGAGCTTTTGGGGGGATAGAATTTCCTGAGTACCCTTGTTTCATGGAACAGTGCATGCTCAGAGCATAGTGACTAGACTTTTTGCACAAAGTGTTGCTATCAATTATGATAGAAGATAAAGAAATGCTATGAAAAGCACTGCATTTGTCAGGAATTGGGAAATATAACAAATTTAAGCACAAAAAGGAGAACACTTCTTTTAGGGACACTGTTTAAAGGTCTACAGTTTAATTTTAAAAATTGAAGGCTTTTAATTAAAAAAAATATATTAGTCATTGGAATATTAGGCAGGCATCAAAGTGCAATTCACAAAAAATTACATGATATTGGCAAAATATATTTCAAGGAAGATTCTAGATTCTAATTAGTTATTTAAATATATAAATTTATATATATTTATACCATATACTTATATATTTACTGTACATTTATACTCTAAGAAAATATGATTGGAAAAAAATTCACAAATACTAATGGTGAATATTATATTTAACATAATGCTTTCCTATATCTCTTTTCTATGCTCTGCACATATTAAATTTAATTATAAAGATATTTATTAAAAAATCATATATTTTTAAAATATGCTCTGAGTCCTAGAATCTAGAAATTACCAAAGTTCATGAGAAACTAACATTTTAAAATAGATGACACAAAAGATGGCTGTCTCTCATATAACCTATATTAGTAGGTATATAAAACTTTATTTTATCTAATTTAATATTTCTAAATTATCTAAATATTAACTTGTGTTATTTTTTGGTGAAAAAATTGTCCTGAAGTGCTAGCTCCACTATAGTTTCTGTTGCTATTTTAAGATTATACACAAGAACAGCAAGCTTACCTTTCCTAGTTGGCTGACAGAGATTATGGAAAAGGCCTTTTCTGAGAAAACTGACAAAAACAAAATTAGAAGGCTCATGATAATGCAAATGTGATACAAGGCCAGCAAACCCCCTTGGTTTACCTTCTTGATCTAAATAGCCCTAAAAAACAAAAATAATTTATTAGTTTGACTCAACTCACCCACGTATAGTAATTAATAACTAACTTATTCAGTGTCAGTTTAAAATAGTATTTAATACCAATACAAGAGGAATTGGTAATTGTTATCTGGCTCATATGTGACAATCATATCAAGTAAAGAAATATTAGTCATTGGATATAACCTTGTAAAGACCACAAATTAATTCAGCATGATAAAAAAAAAAAAATGAAGATAGTGCCATTCCTATTTCACAAAAAGACAAGGGGCAATCATACCTGTTTCACAAGGAATTGGAAAGAAAACAAGAAGTAAAGTTTCAATAGCTCCGTGATTCTGGGTTGTTTGAAGGACAGCAATGAATGCTTTAGCACGGACAGCACCTTTAAAGAAGAGTATCCGCACCATGTTAGTTTTATGAAATATATTTGCAAACAGTAATATAGATATGCTCTAATTTTAAATGGTTTTCTGTATCTTACGATGTTTCGACATCTTAAAAAACCTTTCCGGAAAAACAAATATCCTTTCTGGCTGGAGACAGACTGTCGCTCCCAGGCCTAGCTAACTCCTGAAGGTGACAACAACGTCTCCAAGAGCATGCCTACCATATACAAACCAACCAGTCCCAAGTGTATACCCCCAGCTGCTTCCTCCCTAGTTCTCACACACCTAGCCAATATTTCTTGTCCAACGTCACCCCGGAGCCAGGTCCCAGGCAACAAGAGGCCACCTGCAGAGCCCAAAACCCAGGAGAATTATTCACAGTCGCCAATCCTAGACTGCTTACTCTGACCTGTCTCGCTTTTTCCATAGAAACTATAATAAAGGAGGCACCTAAACCTTCCTGCTCCTCCCGTCGTTTGCCTCCAGACCAGCCTGGTGTCCTTCACATACGGTGCCCCGTAGTGTGCCGTGACTCCTGTCTCTAAGCCTTGTAAATATAATACTTTATTTTCCCGAGCTTTATCTCTGTCTCCTCTTGTGGCTGCACCTGACTATCACATAAAAGAATATAAAGGCTGGATATCAGCCGTATGTGCTATACCACACAGACACGACGAGCAACATAGAAGATTCAGTTAAATTTCACATTATGTGCTTTACCTTCTTCTTACATGGCACATCCTTCCTTTAACAAATAGAACATATAAAACACGACCATCAGAACTGAAGCATATTGCCAAATAACCGGGTAATAAATGTGAACCCAGTTTAAGAGCTTACAGCCCTTAGTTTATTCTGGAAGAAAACAAGGTCTGCTGTCGCATGCCCTGCAGCGTTGCGGCAAAAATAACAGAAGTATGTCGATTAAAACAAAAGTACTGAAAACATCGCTTGGTTTCCCCTGTGAAACAGCACCGGGGGCGTAGTTCAGGTACCGTGGAGCTGCGCACTAACACGTCTATGAAATACCAGTAAGAGGAAAATTTCCCAGCATCATCACGTTTGAGCCTGTCTGCCATCAGGCCTGGGAGTTCATAGAACCTGGGAAGAACCTGTATTCATCGTAAGGCCGGCGGACTATGTGAAATGAAGGTGGGAGGAAACGGATGAGAGAGAGAAGGCAGAAAGGCAGGGGGTATAGTGTACGTCGTCCTTACTTTAGGATGATTCTTTTTGAGGGTCCCCAAAAATGCCCTTTCCTACCACCTCTCTCTCTCTCTCTCTTCTCTAGCTCTACATTTAGTCATAGATGGCAACAGCAAGAAAACAGCAGAGTAGCAAGAGGGTGAGCAACTCATGGTAGTTCACTGTAGTCTTAGAGCTGTAGACACATAACTAAAGCCTTACTAAGATAGTAAGGACCCTGACGGCAATGTGGCAGCAGGACTGGCAAAAGTAGGTCAATAAACTTCCAGTCCAGAAAAGCTACATAAGTGTTAAAATCTACTACACACTAGCATGTGGTTCAAAAGCTACTCATCAAGCCTCACGTTTAATAGGGTATTTGAGCCCCACTTAGGAGGGCAGAGAGAAGCCAGAGTGAAATCATACATCCTGTTCTTTGGTAATCCAACAGATTGACACTAATGTACCTATATCCAAAAGTGAGAAAATAGAAAAACCCACAATAGATCAATTTTTTTATAAGGAAATTGATCGCTTTCCTAAAGTTATTCAGTCATGCTAAAAAATGTTTTTTAAATGTCTATATGAGGAATGAAGACAAAGATCTTTGGCCACAGAGTGCTTACATTCCAGTGGGAAATATAGAGAAAATAAGTAAAAACATGATAGATAGATAGATGATAGGTGATAGATAGATAGGTGATAGGTGGTAGATACCTGATGTACAGAAGGAGGGGCACGCGCCGTATATAAGTGAATCAGGATCACAGCGCAGCACACAGGAGAAACATTCACAACTTAGAAAGGGCAACGTCAGGAGGCTTTACTGAGAGTAACGTTAGAACCAAAACTTGAATGAGGTAAAGGAGTGAGGCTACGCACACGACTGAGAGAAGACGTTAGAAGCAAAAGAAACAGCAAAGCCATGGTCCCCAGGCTGTAACGTGCCTTGAATATCCCTGGGGCAGGCGGTGGGCTCATGTGGGACAGCAGGGAGACGTGAGTTCAGCAAGATCATCGGGAATCCGGTTCTGCAGAACCATCGTAAGAAAAGGGTAGGGGGCTGACCTATAAAAATTGTTTTCTTGAGACGCCCGGGGGCTCAGTGGTTGAGCATCTGCCTTGGGCTCAGGGCGTGACCCCGGGGTCCCGGGATCGAGTCCCACATCGGGCTCCCTGCAGGGAGCCTGCTTCTCCCTCTGCCTGGGTCTCTGCCTCTTTCTCTGTGTCTCTCATGAATAGATAAATAAAATCTTTTTAAAAAATGATTTTCTTAAAAAAATGGTTTTCTTTATGGAGCAAAATTGTTTTTTGAAAAATTATTTGGCATCCTTGATGGGCACCATAAGATACGACCTCTGCAAGACAATGCAAAATAACATAAGGTAAATGGATAATTATGAATTGACATTTAAAAAAAATACTTTATTAATATGTGGAAGAGTGATGTAAGAAATAGTGAAGCATTTCAGGAAAATTAAAATTCCGGTAGCAGACTTAAAATCCACATGTGTATAACTACAGAGCAGAACTGAAACCGGAGAGCGGCAGCAGCGATGTGAAAGATAAATTTCACAGGTTCTCCCATAATGAAGAAACACATAGCAATAGAGTACAGAGAAAGAATTCTTGATTTAAAAATTATAATTTTTCTTGATAAAAAATTGGACAAATGAAAACAGAAGCAAATATCAAAGATCTAACTTAAGAAATCTCTTCTTAGTTCCAAAACCACTTGATCGTAGCAAAATGGAAATGAGTTTAACATTACTGAATCGTACACTTAAAAACGGCTAAGATGGTAATTCTACGTTATTTTTATTTTACCACAATTTTAAAAACTGATTATGAAGATTCAAAGTTCTTAGCATGTAATAACTAAAACATCAATTTTAAAAATGGCCCACAAAACAGATTTTGAAATTTAAGGATTTTTTTAAAGATTCATATAAATACGTAGGCAGAAAAAAATCAAATTAACGACAAGAGAGTAGGAATTATGTGGCTCCTTTAGGGGAGACTAAAAGTGTCTACTCCTCTTTATTTTTTTATTTTATTATTTTTTTTCTACTCCTCTTTAACAGTATGCTCCAGAGGAAATGAAGCCATCTTACTTTCATGTGATGAGTAGAGAAAATTCTGAGAACTTTATGTCCGTACTTGAGCTTTTTATGTGTGAAGATTACAGATAGATTTTCTTGAATATGCCAAGGCAAAGAAAATAAACCACTCCAATAAACTTTCTTAAATTTTTTTTTTAAAAAACTTGCTAAAAGATCTATTCTTCTCTCCTACACAGGAGTAAAAATTAAGAATGCAGAAATGGGGAAGTTTTGGTCTAAAATGATAGGTGCCTGCACTGTTAGACCAGCAGCCCCAGAAGAGCCAACTCATTACGAAAGTCCTAAAAGATTCCTCGCATCAACAAACAGTATCTGAATTAATAGACAATATTAAATATTAGTATTCAATATACAAAAATAATGCATCTTCATAAGAATAAAAATCAAATTGTTTTATTATGAATTTTAAATCTCTCATGGTGAGATTAGACACAAAATATTTATCTCAGCGAAAATTTCAGGAAAAGTTCAAAATCATATCAACGTCTAATCAAATATATCAGTGTTTAAAAACCAAATGTACATGCGTGGCCAAATACCAAAATGATAATAAGACTGGCTTTGGATGATGAAACCTGTATGCGTTTTGTCTTCCTGCAACCTTTTATATTATCTAAATATTCTTTGATGAATTTGGGTTGCTTTGTGTTTTTGCAAAAAATAAACTCATCTGTTATGAAATGATCACAACTAATCATCTTGCTCCTTTTGAAAATGGAATCTAACACAGATCTTTTAAGATCTACCGCCAGGGGCATGCGGGTGGCTCCGCGGGGTGAGCATCTGACTCTCGATTTCTGCTCAGGTCGTGATCTCAGGGTCATGAGATGGAGCCCGGAGTCAGGCTCTGAGCTCAGCAGGGCGTCTGCTTGAGACTCTCTCTCCCCCTCCCGCTGCACCTCCCTCCCCTCATGTTCCGTCTCTCTCTCTCTGAGTAAATAAATAACATCTTTTAAAAAATCAAATCAAATCAAATCAAATCTCTAGCCAGCAGCACCCTTAACTACTCTAGGACAACACCGATCCCACATGAAAGAACAGTAACCCTTAATTCCAAATGCCCATTCAGCACAAATTCTGTGATTGACAGAGGAGACAAAACTAACAATTATCCTCTCTCTCTAGCCCCAACCCTCCACAATGCGAGACATTGCAAAGCGCAAAAAGCCAGTGAAACTGAAAAGTCATCGCTAGAGACCTCGAAAGAAAAGCGAGGCTGACCACAGCCAGGCTGGCAATGGAGACTCTACCCCCGAGGATCAAGCACGATACCTTGGCTTTAGCATCCTCTGGGTCGTCTGCCTTGGAAGCCAGCAGCATGAGTCGCAGGACCAGGGTGATGCCCAGAGGGAACTGTCCTCTCAGTTCAGGAACGTTGGATTTAATGAGTTTTTCTATCTTGGGCAACGGAATACCGAAGAAATATACATCTCCCATCAGGTCTTGACCTCGTCTCCCGGCTCGTCCAGACATCTGGAACCGAAGAGAATCACAAAGTAAAACTCCCCTAAACATTTTGTCCATCGCAGTGTGAGAAACGAGCCTTTCACGTGGGGCTGGAGCAAGTAAGCCGTGCGTACGCCCAACCGTTAGGTAAACTGGAGCTAGAATCCAACTAAGACAGAGCTGAGAGCGAGGCAGTTATCATTACGCCCTTGCTTCGTGTCAAAAATGGTGCTAAATATTCATATCATGATATAAATTCGAAAGAGCACGACGAGAAGACTGGCCCCTAATTTCAAATTCACTTAGAGCTGAACTATTTACCCCAATTCTGTCCTTCCCCACTTCCCCTCCCTTGTTCCTTTCCTACACACGGGTGTGTTGCACTAGCAATCACCATGCAAATTGTGCACAGATTGAAGAAATACATGAGTAAGATAAAATTCAGAAATGCTACTCAGAGAAAGCAAACCCTTTATAGAAGCTGTATTAGTTCTCATCTATTAGGTGCTCAGAATGCGCTAAATCCTTTGAACTGTTCTGATACGGGCCTCGCAACACACACCATGTGAGGTAAATACGACCATTATCCCCATTTTACGATGTGGGAATAGGAACGCGGGGCACGGGAGAAACTTGTCCGTAGTCAAACACCAGGAGGGGGAAGATCCAGGACTCACACCGTGGCACCTTGACCCCAAAGCTCGTCATCGGAAATGTCATAAGGCCCTGGCTCCGGAGCCCAACACGATTGCAAAGGTGACGTGGGAGAGGGAGCTGGTGCAGAACACAGCCCCGGGGGAGAGAGCACAAGGACAGAGGTTGGGGAAGAGGCGGGAAGTAAGAGGGGTGTTCTGTGGGATGGAAATGGGGCCTACGGGGGAATAAGAAGGAAGTGCTTGGAGAGAAGGAGAGGAGGGCATTTTGATGACAGCCTGAGCGTTGGGTGCCAGATGTGGCCTCGCGCCCTTGCCACTCTGCGTCCCACACTCGGAAGCGATGGGCAGGCCCGAGTGGAGGTCCAGGGGCGCCGGCCCGAGAGCTGGCAGGTGCCTTCCCGATCGCAGGCCCCATAGCAGGCCCTGTGTGTCAGCGTCTGAGGGCCGCACATTCACCTGCTGCGTGTTGCAATACCTGTCTGTAATTGAGGGCATCCAGGTAGATGGAGTTCTGAGCAAAAACCACGGATTTACAGGGCATATTGATTCCTAAAGCCAGTGTCCCGGTAGCTGTCACCACCTAGGGAGAGGAGAAAGGAATCCTTCACGAAACGCATTTCAGGAGGAGGCCAACGCTGGGCTTCCCGGCGCCCCCGACGGAGACCCCCTACCCCACACGCTCCCGGGCCCGCTCCTGCCAACGCGTGTCTGGCTGATTCAGTTCTCGGCTCAAAGGTCCAACAGAAAACCCGGGACCAGCGCAGCCACAGCAAGCACCGGCCACCGGCCACCGGCCACGACCCCCCGCCTGCACACGCGTCCTCGTGGGACTGTGATGCTCAGGTGGCAGTCGTGGGTCTGCTGCCTCCACTGGGCCCCGAGCCCTCTTGGCCACTGCATCCCCGGGGACGGGAGTCCCTGGCCGGGGACAGGTCCTCAGTGACTGTTTCTTAATGAGGGACTGAAAAGGGGATTTCTTCCTGGCGGGGCAGCAACACTTAGCAACCCGCCTCTGGGCTATTGCTGCTTCGCCCACGACCACTTACTTGTGAAGGTTATTTCTATGGAAATTACGGATCTTGTAATAATAGGAGCAAAACAGTTTCATTTTTCCCCGGAATTGCCTTGACAAACTGACCAAAAAGGCACCAGGGCAAACTTTAATGATTCTTAAATGATCCAACTTTTGCTCATTTTCTCATATAATGCTGAGTATTTCTTTCTTCTTTCTTTCTTTCTTTCTTTCTTTCTTTCTTTCTTTCTTTCTTCTTTCTTTTTTTTTTTTATGCTGAGTGTTTCCAGTGGCCCTCTCTTTCTCTTTTCATTGATTGTTTATATGCCATGGCTTCATGTCAATGTGGAATAATTTTCTGGAGTTACTCTGTAACTGAGATCTACACATCTGTGAAAATGAAATGCATACTCTATTAGCTTTTTCTAAAGCTCGTTAATGAAAACAAAAACGGGAAAAGTAAGAACGTTAAATTTATATTGTAACTAGAAGAAATACCTCTTTAGAAATGTGTTCTCTATGACAAAGCTATCACTATTTCCATATTGCCTTTTCCGGAGTCATCTAATTACTCATTTAGTAAACTGGTAGTATTTAGGCCTCTACTATTTAACGTATACTGTTTAACTTTTTTTTTTTTATTTTTTTACATATACTATTTTAGACACAAGACATGCCAATCAAAATAGGTGTACCTCTCTTCCTCAATGTATAAGCGTGTAGAAAATTTTGTCTCTAGTTATTGTCCTTTTTCTTAAAGATTTATTTGAGAGAGAGAGAGGGTAGGAGTGGAGGGAGGGGCAGAGGAGAGGGACAAGCAGACTCTCCGCTGAGCGGGGAGCCCGACCCGGGGGCTGCATCCAGGACCCTGGGGTCATGACCTGAGCAGAAGGCAGAAGCTTAACTGACTGAGCCACCCAGGCGCCCCTCTAGTTAATGACTTTTAAAGTAAATAAATATCTTATTAGTTGGGAGAAAAGCCAAGCAAAGTTGTTAACGATATGTCTTAGTTTTAATCCAGATTAAAATATTACCTTTTGATTTTCTTCAACACATTATTCAAAATTAAGAAATACTTACCTACAGTGGTATCCTCTCCCTCTCTCCTCCCTCCCTCCCCCTCCTTTTGCTCTCCCTTTCTCACTTTCTTTCTTTCTTTTTTTTTTTTTAAGATTTTATTTATTTATTCATGAGAGACACAGAGAGAAGCAGAGACCCAGGCAGAGGGAGAAGCAGGCTCCCTGCAGGGAACCCAATGTGGGACTCGATCCCGGGACCCCGGGCAGACGCTCAATCACTGAGCAGCCTAGGCATCCCTCTTTCTCGCTTTCTCACGTACACAAATATAATATACATCATACAAAAGAATTTGATATGGATACTTTTAAAAACTCAGGGGCTATTTTTAAATATTACTCAAGGTCTGAACTGAGATATTATATTAATTGTCCTTGTGGATTTATCCAGACTATCTGCACACACCCTCATGTAACATACTACATAAAACGTAATAAGGGCTGGCTTTCCAGCTACGTAAGGTAATCTTTGTCTTATCTGCCATCAGTGACAGGAGAGAGAGCACGTAGGGGCGACTCAAATAAAAACTGCCAAGATAGGCATGAGCCCCGAGGAAGTGACACATTCTTGCTCTGACTTCAGCTATTACACTGAGAAAAGATTTGACCAAAACCCTATTATAAGTGTCCTCTAAGCTCATGAAAGGATGTCTGTAATGAAGATCACGTGAACAACTGGCACAATTCCCTAGAAATTATTAATGAAAAAGCAAGGGGTTGCTGTTGCAAGATCATAATAGGCATACTTCATTCCAGAAATATCTGGAAAAGTATCTGTTTAGGGAATATTTTAATTCATGAGAAAGAGGTAATAATGAATTTCAAATCCCCTCCCTCAATTAAATAAGATGGAAGACTATGCAGTGATATCCTGAGTTGTAAATAAATAAATAAATATATATATATATATATATGATATAATTAGATAAGAAAGAATTGCTATTTTCCCATTTCATGGACATTCACTTTCATATAGACACAGCTTCAACTTTTAGGATGAAAAAATTTACCTACCCTAATAAATCCTTTCCTAAAAAGAACCTCAACTAACTGTTTGTCTTTGAAGCTTAAAGAGCTGTGATGATATCCAATACCCCTTCTTGCCAAAGCCTTCAGCTCTGCACCTTTTCTTGTGAATTTTACTCGATCAAACACCATCTGCAAAGTCTGAAAGAAGCAAGAGTATTAGGGACTTTGATCACTTATCTAAGTTGAATTTAAATCAGAATAAAATATTTAAATGAAAGTAGCAGTCATACTATGTAATAGTTTTGTTTTGTTTTTAAAGATTTTATTTCTTATTCATGAGAGACCTAGAGAGAGGCAGAGACCCAGGCAGAGGGAGAAGCAGGCTCCATGCAGGGAGCCCGTTGTGGGACTTGATCCCGGGACCTTGGGGTCATGCCCTGAGCTGAAGGCAGAAGCTCAACCGCTGAGCCCCCCGGGCGGCCCTTATGTAATAATTTGACTAAATGAAGCAACTGCTTGAGATTAACTCTACGTGAGAACCAATAACATTTTATGGCAGCAACAGTAACTACAGGAAATATTCCCAAATCCTTGAACATGCTATCTCTGTTTCACCCCACTTTAGAGATGAAAAATACTGACAAAACAGTAAAGAAAACACCTAGCGGAGGCGTGAGTATATGACCTGTCATAGCCTGAGTGAAGTCAGCTCTCTGTGGAGCCTCAAAGTTCTCCCTGGGCAGAAAAAGACTTCTCCAGGAAGGCAGAGCTGGCTCCATACCCTGTATGGTTGGAGAGCACTTACCTCTCACTGTAAATCAGTCATAAATGGCCTTAAACATGGCGATTCCCTAAGGAGGAAATCCACTTGTGTGGAGAGTTATATGTACAAAGATAAACACTGCATATGAGAGAGAGAAAAAGAAAGAAAGAAGAAAAGAAAGAAAGAAAAAGAAAGAAAGAAAGAAAGAAAGAAAGAAAGAAAGAAAGAAAGAAGAGAGAGAAAGAAAGAAAGAAAGAAAGAAAGAAGAAGAAAGAAGAAAGAAAAAAGAGAGAAAGGAAGAAAGAAGAAGAAGAAGAAGAAGAAGAAGAAGAAGAAGAAGAAGAAGAAGAAGAAAAAGGAAGGAAGGAAGGAAGGAAGGAAGGAAGGAAGGAAGGAAGGAAGGGAAAGAAGAAAGAAAGAAAGAAAGAAAGAAAGAAAGAAAGAAAGAAAGAAGAAAGAAAGAGAAAGAAAAAGAAGAGAAATAAAGAAAGAAAGAAAGAAAGAAAGAAAGAAAGAAAGAAAGAAGAAAGACAGAAAGAAAGAAAGAAGAAGAAAGAAGGAAAGAAAGAAGAAAAAGCAGAAAGAAAGAAAGAAAGAAAGAAAGAAAGAAAGAAAGAAGAAAAAGAAGAAGAAAGAAAAAAGAAGGAAAGAAGAAGAAGAAGAAAAAAAGAAAGAAAGAAAGAAAGCAGAAGAAGAAGAAGGAAGGAGGAAGGCAGGAAGAAGAAGAACGAAAGAAAGCATAAGAAAGAAAGAAGAAAGAAAAAAAGAAGAAGAAGAAGAAGAAAGAAAGAAAGAAAGAAAGAAAGAAAGAAAGAAAGAAAGAAAGAAAGAAAGAAAGAAAAGGAAGGAAGAAGGAAGAAGAAAGAAAGAAAGAAAGAAAGAAAGAAAGAAAGAAAGAAAGAAAGAAAGAAAGAAAGAAAGAAAACCCTAAGTATCCAAAAGCAAGAGATACTTCAGTTGTTTAGTCATCCATGCAATGGAATATTGAGGAGATATTCGTATGATGATGTAAATTTATGCTTATTAAAAAGGAAGAGACTGTGTAGTTTACCAAAAAAAAAAAAAAGTATACAGTAGAACTGTGTGTGTACATAGTCCCCATTTAAAAATGTATGAAAGGTTCATCCAAAGGGCAGTGATTCCTTCTGATTGACACCATTGCTTTTATTATTACTAATTTGTATTTTCAACTTCATCGACCTTAAGCATGGATTATTTTCATTCAAAAAATTTTTGAAGAAAAAATGGCATGCCACTTTTAGATATTTCAATGTCTTTTTGGTGGAATGTACTAACTATGATGTAGACAGCTTCTGATTTTGACAAATTCATTATTTAAAGAGTATTGAACCACATGTACCCAAATATTCGAATGAGGCATGTGGGATGGAAGTCTAGAATTCAGGATGTGAAAAAGCCTTTCTATGAAAGAATAAATAATAAAAGGACAGACCCGCTCAGGGATTAATTGTTAACAAGCAAAAAATAATCTATAAAGCCAGATCCTGTCCTTTTTAGATATGCTCTGCAGAGCCCTCGAGTTACACGTAGCTAGGAGGTCACACACAGAGATCTCTGTTCTACTGGAGATCACATTCAGTTATCACATTCAACACTGTCTACAACTGAGAGATAATGGCTGGTGAGTGAAATCATTTCCTGGAGTATTTCATTCCGAGAGCTGACCTCAGCGTCTATCGCTTTTTGATTAGCATATGTGCACTCCTCAGGGATTTCCAGGTTCTTCTCTAGAATCTTGAGTAGATTATTATGTTCAGCTTCATATATTAGCTTTTGATCCATTTTTCTGGGATTTTTCAGGCTTCTCTCATCTCTGTTCATAAAGATAAGTTTTAAGGAATAAATAGTCAGATTCAGCTACCATAGTGAGCCCAGGGCTTCCCAGATCCCCTCATCACCCAGACATTCGCTCCTACATACATCTGTACTATTTTGATTCATACCTCTCCTGCACTTCCTCTAATGCACTCCCCTATAAGCCTCTGGGACTGGTGGTCCTTCGGTAGACGTTTCTCTATGTACCCATATTTTCCTTGAACGTTCCCTTTCGTCTCTGCTGCAAGTTGCCTTCTTACCAAATCTAGTTCTCCTCAGACGACCTCTGTTGCTACACTGGTGATCGTTTTCTCTGTCTCAGCCTTCATGACATCAGGCTTGGAGGTAAGGTAGGTGTCTCCCTTGCTCCACATTGCCAATTTCAGGCCACTGTACCTCTCCCCTTGTGGTAAAGGCTGTGACAGCTCTGAGTTTGGTTGTTAAGCAAGGGCTTTCAGCTACACCGTTCCCTGGAGAAGTGTCCTTAACTGACAAGAGCTTCCTAGAAATGCCTGCGAGGTTACAACCTCTCTTGGGAGAGAGGAGGAGTCTACAGCCAGTAATTGACTAATATGAGGTATAGAAATCAGCCCCCTGGACCCAAGCTGGGACATTTTGTGATGCTCCCAGATCTCCCTATTGGACCAGGACCAGCCAATGTTCCAGCAAAACTCACATCCATGCATGTTTTCTTTGCTTTCTCTCTCCCTCTCTTTTTTTTTTTCTTCCTTCACTCTCCTACAGGTCCTTCATAAGTGTAACCTTTCAATAAATCACTTAAACAGATATCTTCATCTCAGGGTGTACTACTAAGGAATCTTCCCTCAGACATGATTGCATAAACCCTGGCTGTGTCATCAGACCATATTATCCATTACCTGTCAATGTAACAGCCTTTTATACCCAGCTCACTTACTTTTCTTTAATTTTTTTTTTTCATATTGTCTCCTAGCTGTGAATATAAGACTACTTCAAAATGATAAGAAGAGCTCAGTTGTATCCCATAACTAAGAGTTTCCACCTCCAAATAACATTACCCTTAACTCAAGGGAGAATGATGTGACTATGGAAAGGCCTGGCCCTAATGTTTGCAGAGCATGGAGCAAAGTACTAATGGAGGCCCACATATTGTTGTTTAACTACCGGTTTTAAATCAAAGTAACAAACTGTCAAATAAAATATATTCTCTCCTTCTACCTTGACACATATAGCTCCATAATGATATGGAATTTAAAAGGGTGAGAAAAAAAATAAAATAAAATAAAATAATAAAATAAAATAAAATAAAATAAAATAAAAGGGTGAGAATGAGCTCTGGGTGGCTATGCCTCCCAAGATCCACTGACTCCTAATATTATAGGAATAGTTACAGATAGAAGAGGGAGGGCCAGAGGGGAACCCTCCAAAACACAAGGTTCAAGATAAGATCCCCTCTTACCCTCCATATAATGGTGGTACTGAACAAGATATTAAAACATCTTTTATATTTTTATATTTGAATTGTTGGTCACTAATCCAGTTGGAAATGATGGCTCCCAGTGTCCTGAAGAAAGGTCACCTAGAGATCAGCTCCCGAAAAGGCTTATACTACCGATGCTGTCCCTGTCTGGGCTCTTCACCTCCCACTACTTCCAAGAAAACATCACAATAAGCAGAGGGAAGATAAGAAAGGTCAGCAGCAAAGTACAGCTTGCTCTAGAGCTTGAGAAATCTGACTCAGAGAAGTTCTAAAAGCTGTGTCTACTTTGAAAAAAATATCTGAGCTTGATTGCTCGGAATCATTTAAAAATATCTTACCTTCCAAGCAATATGCTGAGCATTGCGGATAAAAAGAGGAAAACATTAATAATGTAGGAAAAAGAAAGACAAGTGAAAAATAACAGTAAAGCATCATAATAATTGATCTACTAAACACTGAAAGCGTAACAAGAACACAGGAAAAAGAAAAGATTACTAAATTTAACTAGGGAATTATAGCAAGATTCAGAGAAGAGAGCAAAATTATGAGTGTAAGCTTTGGGGACAATCAGAAAAGAGTGCACTTAAGGCAGATGGGTCAGATCATGTGAAAACATAGAGGTAGAAGAACAGGTCATGTAAGGAGAACCGCAATGCTGAATATGGGTAGAGGGGAGTGGTAGGGAGTAAAATGGGAAAAGTCATGGCAAAGCCCCAAACCTGTTGGCATACAGCAACAGCCAAAATAAGAAGAAAGAATACTGAACATGGAATAATTTAATCAATTTGAGTATTAGCAAGAGCAACTGTTAGCTACGCTGGAGAGTAGTGAACCCCCAGGCTCTGGAGTCTAAAAAGAAGACCCCTGCAGTCATTCAAGGAAGACTCATAATGAGCATCTACAGAAGGAGGGAATTACAGGGAGACCATGACCTCCGAGGACCAGAGTTGTCAGGATTCTACATGAGAACAGCAGGGAAGAGGAGTCAAAAGCAAAGTTCTCAACCATAAAACTGACACTGCAGTCAGTTCTCAAATCCATTAGATGCTCTCGTATGTGACCGTGATGCTAAATCCCTGTGGTGATCCAAGACACGACGCGTTCTGACTTTGTTCTGAGGACTGACCCAGAGCTGGAGTCACACGCTTCTTCGAGGCGCGGTTATGGCAGGTAATAACCCCCCATGCTCACAGGCCGTGGTCCCGCCTCCCGGGAGTCCTGAAAGACACTCGTCTATGCAGCTCTGGTATATGCATATGAATAGCATCACCACCAGTCTTTACCCCATTCTCCCACCCAAACTTACACAATTTGCAAAGAAGTCCAGGCAGTTACTAGAACTTCCTTGTAGCGCATTCAATGCATGTTTCTGACTGGACTTGTGAAGTACTTTGACCTTTAACCGCTAATTCATTTCATTAAATACTTACATTGTCTTTTGTCTCTCGATGGATTTTCTGATTTTTCGAATTTTGTTAATCAAGTCATGGGCCTCTTTATCAGCTTTGGGAGGCCTTTGTATTGCTTGCTTTTGCAACAGGAAATACCTCAAGCTTGCAGCCCTTCTTTCTACATCTTCTAAGTTGAATCTACGAATAAATGAAAAGACAGCTTACCTTGAAAACAATTTCATCAATAAAATCTAAATCATATTTCCATCTACTGTTCACATCCTGACATATACCTGTTGAGTTCTTAATATCCATCTTTAGGAGTTTTATCCCCAAGAGGCACACAGGGTGCCTGGGTCAGCAGACTCCTTATTAATCACCTTCTAGGAAACAGTAAGCTCCCCTCCTTGCAGCAGACCTTACCCCGAGGCAACAACCAGAGCCCGTGGAAATTTTTCCTGTAAATGTACTCAGATACTCCACAGGTAAAGGAGAGAGAACAATGGATTTTCCCTATTTACATACAGAAAAGAGATCGCTCCTTCTCCAAAACAAGATGAGAAAAAGAAGTTTAAAAACAAAAACAAAAACAAAAATATATATATATATATGCTGTTTTGCTGATTTGTATTATTGTTGTAGTTGCTCTTGTATTAATTCCACTCATCTTGAGGTCAAAGGCCTTAGCATCATATAAAAATATGTAAGTTCAGATTTCACAAATCTTTTGTGAATTTTAGGGATTCCTTTGTGGTTTTTTTTTTTTTTTCATTTTACTGAAATCTAATTGACTTGTAACATTTTATAAGTTTAAGGTATACAATGCAATATATTTGATACATATGTGCACCACAGAGTGATTACCAATATAACATTAGTTAACACATCCATGACCTCCGCGTAGTTGCCTTTTGTGTATTAGTGTGAAAAGATTTAAGATCTACTCTTTTACTTTGAAGCATATAGTACAGTATTCTGGGTCAGCAGATTTCAGTCTACTGCTTTCTACAGAATTGTGTTTCTTTCTAACTAAAATATGTAGCCATGCTCTAAAGTAAAGTAGGTGAGCTGTGTAACTTTTGGTACAAGTTACACAGTTTTGGTACAACTACCAAAAGTTCAGAAATTTTTTCCTTGTGCCAACAAAAAAAGGTAAAAGGTTTGTTATCTCCAAAAGTTCCAAACACAGCCATACATTTAATTATCATCATTATTTTAAATATACATCACAAATAATGACCCCCTACTACATGTCTGTTATATATAAACAAGTTTCATTAAACTTTGCCAGCTGAGCAAAATTATGTAGCTTGATTGATTGATTGATTGATTGATTTATATCTGTAGCCTGTTTAAGCTTCTATGGCTGAAAGTAGTTTGAAATTGTCTAAAGTAAAGAAAGCATTTTATTCTGATCCCAAACTATGTGATCAAAGTTAATCCAGGATATAGTGTTACCTATGTAGTGAATATATTTAGGTATAATTATATACAATATATATAAATATATAATATATATACCTTAATTATAAATATATGTATTGATACATATTTATATATATATATAGGTATATTTAAGTATATAATTTATACCTCACCTAGACTGGATGATTACATTCAATTTTAAGCTATTTTCACGCTATAGCATATATATGTTAGCAAGATTGTGTCTCTAAGTTACAGTTCTCTTAAATTTAAATTAAAAACAATAAAATACACCACCAACAAATACGCTAGCACGTTGTAAGGATACTTTAATTCTACGTGGGATACTTGTGTGTGTTAACATTCAATTTATTTTGCCAAGAATCTCATTATTTACTCGAAATTTACAAGACTTAAATAAAAATATAATAGTTTGTAGTAAGAAGATAACAACAACAACAACAAAATAGAGTGGGAAACTATTTAAAGATGGTAATTTGTAATAGCACCAGTAAAAATATTTTTTTAAGAACTGAACGAGGAAGGTATATTTTTTAAATATGCATTCTGATAAGTGAACACCAGAAATAGTTATGAATACTTTATTATAACAGTGAATTTTTGTAATTTTCCTCAACAGAATAAGCTTGATTCAAATTACAAACAAAAACAAATTAAAATGACTTACAAAAAAAACAATGCTGGTAACTTTTCCATTTTCCTTAGCTTTTCAACGAGAAGTGGAAACATGCTGACTGTGTTTTCTGAACTAAAAACTGAATCAGGACAAAGATTCTTCAGAACTGTTTTGGCCTGTAGCAATGAATAAAAAATCACTAGTTTTGAATTCTGCATAATAAAGAAAGGAACTACCACTTTCAGCTAAAATATTTTCATAGTTGTCTAGTCTGTGTTTCTGTGCTTCTTTAAAATAAAATATAATAACAAAATAATTATGAAAATATAAACTTTTGTAGAGAATGACCAAAGATATATACAAATCAATGCACCAAAGAACAACAAAAAGACTAATCTATATACATGCACACATATATGAAATTTAACATGCAATTATGTAAGGCAACACAAATCAGTCAGAAAGAGGTCGCTCAGTAAATGATGCCGGTACCACTACTGCAAAAGGTGCAGTAAATCAGTTTCTCTCCATGTCGTGTATAAAAACCACTTTCAGATATGTTTTGAATGTCTTTAAATGACAAAAATAAATGGAAGGAAATGTAAATTAATTATGCTTCTGAGTGGAAAGAGATTACCTAAATTAAAATGTAATGGGAAAAAAAACCTCAAATGGGAAAAGTCTGGCACATGTCACTTACCAGAAATGAGAAACCTCAATGTGTGACAACAAAACAAACTTCAAAATATAAAGACCATCATCAACTTACTTAATATAAATATGCAAAACTTATGACTCCAGGTTAAGGTTCTAAGACACAAATAGTTCCTACAAATTGAAATAAAAATCATAAAAAAAAAAAAAAAATCCCTACAGGCGCCTGGGTGGCTCAGTAGGCTAAGCGTCTGCCCTCAGCTCAGGTCATGATCCCGGGGTCTCGGGACCAAGCCCGGCAGGGAGCTCCCTGCTCCGTGGTGAGTCTGCTGCTCTTTCTCTCTCTCCCTCTGCTCCTTCTCCTCCTATCTCTCAGGTAAATAAAATACTTTTTTAGAAAGAAGAAAGAAAGAAGAAAAAAGAAAGAAAGAAGAAAGAAAGAAAGAAAGAAAGAAAGAGAAGAAAGAAAGAAAGAGAAAAAGAAGAAAGAACGAAGAAAGAAAGAAGAAGAAAGAAAGAAAAGAAAGAAAGACATAAAAAGAAACGAAAGAAAGAACGAATAAAGAAATACAGAAAGAAATAAAGAAATAGAAAGAGGATAGAAAGAAAGAAAGAGAAGAAAGAAAGAGAAAAGAAAGAAAGAGAAGAAAAAAGAAAGAAGAAGAAAGAAAGACAGAAAGAGAACATAACGAACAGAAAGAAACTCAAGCAAACAGACAAGGGACACAACAGTCCCCAGCAACGTGCCACATTCTAAAGCATGCTTCGGAGCCACCACTACTGTGATTTCAATCTCTCTGGCGTCAAGGCATCAACAGTGACCGCGGATACGGGCGTCCCTGTTCTGGTCCTCTTATGGAAGGTGGCTCCTGCTGTGCGCTTTAGAAAGCCAGAGGATTAAGCAAAGAGCAATTTCCTTTTCCCCCTTCTATTCTATCTCAAAATCCCTAGACTTCCAGTTCAACAGAAAACCCTAAAATAAACATTGAAGACTAAAACAGTAACAGTAATGATGATGATGATGGCGATGGCAACGAAAGTCAAGAAAACAAAGAACATAGGGTTTTGCCAAAAAAAAAAAAAAAAAAAAAGTGAAAATTACCTCCTCGGCATGGCCATTTTTAACCCAACTGGTTAATTCTGCCTTTAAGCTCTCTTCGTATTTTCTGGCATCCAACTTTCTAATGACTATTTTATCCTTAAAATGAATGAATCTCTCCGGATCCAACTCCTTGAAAAGAAATGCCACAGAATCAAACAAAAAAACATGCAAGAAAATCCAAAGATGTTTCTCAATTATGCATTTAATTAACAGAATCACAAGCTCCTTGAGAGTACAGATTACTGAAGGTCTTCTAACCCCCCCGCCCCTACCCCAAGTTTCCCGGACGGAAACCTAATAGGATGAATGAACTCTTCAAAGGAAGAATGCAGAGCAAAACCACGTAGAAGATGAAAACGGACAGCACGTAGGGCCTGAGGAGGGAAGGGCAGTGCGATGAGAGAATAAAGGAATATGCATCCAAGACGTAAAAGGAAACTAAAATATTCTAACATCCCAGAAATTGAAAAAAAGAAATATTTTCAGGGATTCCGTGGCATTTTACCCCACTAAAGTGAAACACAAAATATTAGCAAGAAGAATGTCTGAGAAGGGGTGATTTTATTTCGGAAACAATCGATCAATAATTTTAGAAGAGGAGAGGCACAGGATCAGAAGGGGTGAGACTTTATCCTTCTGAACAACGACGTCCCCATCCACTATAATAAGACTAATTCTAATTAAATGCGTAATTATTACGTACCTGGGCCCTGGGCCAGCTCTCCCAAAACTGAAGCATGGTATCGTAAAGCTGGACCGTTTCTCGAGGGGAAAGGGTCAGGTCACAAGGGAATCCGTACTTTTCGATCTACATTTAAAATAAAATTTAAGAGTTTCATATCCTTTCATATTATCTCATGTTCTGTGATTTGTCCTGTGAACCAGTGTGATGTCTCGGCCCGGGAGAGCCTCTGTTCAGGGACTAAAACCTTATCTCGTTTTTTGAAACAGGAACCGGGAATATTGAAGTGGGCAAAGACCTAGGATTGAGAACAGGACTGCTGGGTGTGTGCCCTTGGGAAGAACTGCCCCCACCCCTGGGGGCGCCTGCGGGGCGGTGGGTTAAGGTTGCCCTGGGCTGGGGTCGGGCTCCCAGGGCCCCGGAGGGGGGCCTGCTTCTCCCTCCCCTCCCTGCCTCTGCGCTCTCTCCCATCTCTGTTGCTATCTCTTGCCTCTCAAATAAATAAATGAAATCTAAAAAAAAAAAAAAAAAAAAAGAGAGAGAGAGAGAAAGAGACACTGAAAAAGATATTTTCCTAGCCACTGACATAATGCACTCAGAAAACCAATAAATCATCAACTTTAAGCACATCTTCCGATCCTAATCTTTGGAAAACAACTTGTGTAAGTTTCCTGATACTCCAACTGGCTAATAAAGACCCCTGGCGCTTACTTTTCAAGTGTGACACAATCTGCCTTTGGCCCCAATTTGCAATTCCAAGACCCCAAATGAATACCTCTCTTTCAGCTCCTGTTCTTCCTTTTTCCTCAGTCAGCAGCCTCAAAGTCACTACCAGGAGCCCAAAGACACTGAAAACAGCACTAAACTAAAATGTTCAAAGGGTGATAAGTGCTGACTATAAACAAAACACTAAGCAAGAGCTTGACTGATTTTGTAAAAAAAATAAAAAAATTAAAAAAAATTAAAAAAATCCACCAAAAAGCGTTTGCATTATTTCCTAAAACGTTTTAATTGGGTTAATTCTCTATAAACTGCTTCTGCATGTCCAGTCGGAGTGCCGGAAGCTAAAAGATGGGCGGGCTGCTTAGGCAGGAAAGCCCGACCTGTACCCTGTAGCTGAAATGGGTTTAATTATGAATATGGTTCTTTGTTTCGGAGCACCAACCCAGGCTAAAAAGGGGCAAACCTAATTTTCTTAAGTTCTGAGAAAGGAGCTGGGCCGACTTCAAGACTAAGACGTGGGGATCGCCTTTGAGACGCTCAGGAAAGCTTCCTTCCCAGGTCAGTCACTTGGTTCTGCTCTAAGCCTTTCTGATATGCGTGTCATTAATTTTTCCACAAGCATTTTAAGGTATAAATTAAACACTCCCGTTCCCCAAAAATTTGCGTTGTGGGATTTTTTTAGTGGTTTCAACTGCTGTTGCTACAAATCAATCGCCCATCAAGCCCTGATCCCTGAAAGGTTAATAGGTCATCTTTAAAGGAAAGCAGGGGGGGGGGCGGTCTATTCAATGGGCTTCTTAAAGGTTTGTCATCGGAAATGGTAAGTCTTAAAGAAGGGACCATCCTAGACAGATTTCTCCACATCTTTTCACAGCAGGACACCCATTTCAGCAAATAGCTGTGAAGTTAAGTTAAGTTCCAAACTCAGGTTTGGAAATTCTGCACTAACAAAGCCATAGCAAACACGAGGCCCTTGGGGAAGAAAACTGCTTAGTAGGATGGAGACTACAGCAGAGCCTGAATCTGAAAATCCCTTTCTATTTCCTCCTCTAGATGATTCCTCATCTATAATACAGGAATTAAAATATCTGTACTTTCACCTAAACCGGTAAAACCAAATGAGATAAACATGACAGGATGAGTTTTAAATTTCAAAGACTAGTAGGTAAGGAAGTCCTGAAGATCTAATGCCCAGTACAGCGATTACGGACGATGCTGTAATACGAACATCAAATATGCTGAGACTGGATCTAATTATCGCCACCACCAAAACATAAATATGACTTGGAAGTGGTGACTCATTTGGCCTAAGAAACAGGTATGTACGATCAACCCGAAAATTATCACCGTTTTTACGATAGAAGTCTTATTTCTGTCACGAGAATGCTTGTGATTTCTATTTTTTTTTTTTTTTTTTGCTTGTGATTTCTTAAGACTCTTCACCTTTTATCGAAGGCTGAGTTTCTTCGTTTCTAAAATGTACAACTCTGCCTACGCCATAGACTCGTCGTAAGAATCAAGTTAGATTAAAAAAAAAAAAAAGTTAGGTGATGGATGTAATAGGTCTAGGGAGACACCCGGCACCTGGTTGGCGCCTCAACTGTCAGTGACCAACTTACAAGGCTGACTTGTGAAAGCGGTTTAATGACTCCGGCTAAGAGCTGGGATTCAATCCAGTTTTCTCCACTAGAGTCACTAATGACCTGGCAAAGTCCGAGCCAGCCGAGGTGGAAAAGGATGGGAAATAGGTCACAGATCCGTACCATCCTTCATGTGCAGGTACGACAGCATTGTGCTACGATGCTGCTCTGCAGACCACATTGTCCCTAAGGCCACAGGCGAAGGCAAGAATTGATATGCACTGAGCAGAAAGAGGCGATGGTTCTTTCAAGGACCTCCTGGGACTGACATCTCTCCGTGATGAGCACCTGCTCCCCCCGGGCTTGGTATTTGGTTGCAAAGGCCGGGCTCTCCCAGAAAGAAGCCTCATGTGGATAGAAGTTTACCCATCCTGCTCCATCCCTTCCCATCAGAAACTACTTCTAGGATGGAGCTCTAGGGGCGGGGATCAAGGTGGATGTTTCTCTTCTTTACGTTGCCACAATCTATCAAGCTTTTTCTGGCCGATCAGTTCTTTCATATTGATCTGCGGTACGGCACACCACACCAGGAATAATAAGTCTACCCCTTTGGGAAGGTCTGCTCACTCCGTATGGCTGCCGCTAGAGGGGACACACTACATGAACACGTGCCACACAAACAGCTACCACAACACACTTAATAACGCCCAAGCCTTTGAGGTCACCCTCCATTCCTGCTGCAAAAGTCCAGAAGTCCTAAGGAGACTCTTCAACACTATGACCTTCGCAGAAGTCATAGCGGGTCAGAGCATACTGCAGCAGTTCTGCTGCTTCCACTTTGTCCTGAAAGTACAGGAAAGGCACTTGGACCAAAATGCCAGTCGTGCTAGGTGCTCCAAGCTCACTACACTCATTGCTACTTAAAGATAACAGGCCTGAGGCACCTGGGGGGCTCAGGGGTTGAGCGTCTGCCTTCAGCCCAGGGTGTGATCCTGGAGACCTGGGATCGAATCCCACCTCGGGCTCCCTGCATGGAGCCTGCGTCTCCCTCTGCCTGTGTCTCTGCCTCTGTGTCTCATGGATAAATAAATAAAATCTTAAAAAAGAAAAAAAAAAAATAAGATAACCTGCCTGGAACCATCCAATGCAAAATAAATATATATATATATTTTTAAATACTACGCTGCTCTAAAAATGCCAGGTGACGATGGGGAAAGAAAAAAAGAAACAGAAAGAGAAAGAAAGAGACAGAAAAAGAAGTCTATTATTTATGTGTGGGTTATTATCTATATTCTAAGTTTGGGATGTGAGGTCACAGGAGTTTTGTCCATATTTTAGTGTTATTTAGTTTGAATTGGGCCATTGCCACACAAAAGAGAAACTCTTGTAATAAATTCTTAGAAAATCACCATTCACACCAAAAAAGTCATTCAGTTGCTCTTTAGAAGCCATTGCATCAGCCCAAAGGCTATAAAGTGTTTCTCACTCATTCACTCCTTCAGGTATTTGTGCAGCAGATCACCCCGAGTGCGGTGACCACAGGGTGAGCTCTGGAGTCTCCCTTGATTGTATCCTGGCCCCACTACTTACTTGTGGTGCAATAAGGAGTTGGGTGAGTGCTCTAAGCCTCACCTTCCTCGTTTCTAAAACGGGAATATTAACAGGACATCCATTCTAAAACTTTTGTGATGGTTAAAAGGGACAAAATGCATAAAATTCTTAGAACACAAAGTAAATGCTTAATTTAAGTTAGCTACCTTTACTCAACATACATGGATTAATCATCTCTTTTATAAATATATTTTTTTTAATTTTTATTTATTTATGATAGTCACACACACACAGAGAGAGAGGCAGAGACACAGGCAGAGGGAGAAGCAGGCTCCATGCACCGGGAGCCCAACGTGGGACTTGATCCTGGGTCTCCAGGATTCCGCCCTTGGCCAAAGGCAGGCGCCAAACCGCCGCGCCACCCAGGGATCCCAATCATCTCTTTTATAGACACAGTTTTTGGGAACTCATAAGAATTCAAATTTGTCTTCAAGGAGTTATTCTAGTGAGATAAAGGAGATAGCAACTAGCAGGGAGCTGATCATAATTGGTGTCATGCAGGAAATTACAGGCAAGGTACTACGGAGAGAAGGTTGCGCCCAGCTTAGGAAGTCACAGAAGGACTCTGAAGATGTTTCACACTAGAAGAGTCATAAAATATGAACAGGACCTGAACAACCGGCACTTGGCATCCGTGGTGAAATACCCCAGGAGCAAAATGCATCACGAGGGCCTCCAGATCTGGGGGCCAGGTCAGAGAAGACCTAGGAAGCCAAGCCAAGGAGCCGTGCAATTAGTCACGTCCATCGGAAAGCCATTAAAGCATGGCGAGATCGTAATTATGTTTTAGGAGGTTTAGCTGACAACAGAATTTGGAATGTTTCCTGCTTGCTAGGTTTTGAAAGGAAGGCAAACTAATGACTGATTATCACTTTGAGAGGCAATGAGACCTTGAATGGGCCGTTCCTAAGAACAGGATGAGAAAGAAAGATAATTATGCAAGGAAGACTAAGAACTCCTCCACAGGCATCCTGATGCCCCAAATAATATCCTAAGACCTCCGCTTTATTGACTCACACCAAAAAATCATGTAATTGCTGTTAATGAAATGTCTTTTCCTTATCTGACCTGCCTTGCAAGGATCAGATTCTCACATGTACTAGTAGCCGCCCGTACATAGTTGTGCGCTAAGGGTTAGCGTCACCAGGGGGGACAGAGAGATGTGGATGCTGAGAATTAAAAATGGACAAAGATAATGTACAAGAATAAGTAAAATTAACCAAAAAAAAAAAAAAAAACTTCAGGTTAAAAATTTTAGTCATTTTCAAGCTTTGTGGTTCTAGACACCACTGAGGTTTCATTGATGACCACAAAGTCATCTTTGTTACTTTTAAAAAACTGAAGTTAGTAAATATTATTTAACGCTGAGAAAGGAGGATCCCCTGCCATTTGAAACAACACGAATGCATCTTGAACTCGTTACGCTAAGTTATAAAGAGGTAAGTCAGGGAATGAGAAAGAACCGCATCGTATCACTTAGATGTGGAATCTAAAAAAGTCGAACCTGTAAAAAAAGAAAAAAAAAAAAAAACACAATAAAATGATGGTTAGCAGGGGACGTAACAAATCTGCAATGAGGAAACACCACATAGAGGTTTAACGCATAATATGGTAAATATGGACAATGATATTGTAGCATAATTATATAATGTGGCGGAGGTGCTAAATACTGCTATCACACGTACTTTACAAGATATGACCATATCAAATTAGCATGTTGCACACCTTCAATTTATGTTATGTCACACGTCACATATATTCATTGAGATAAAATATAGCAAAATAAGAGATAAAACTACGGTTAAGTATCTGTCATAAAGTATCAGTTCCGTAATTTCCGTAAAATAGGCAGCTGTTCGATTATAATATGTATACAAGTAACTTGCATTACTCGGAGCAAATATGGCCAAAGCACTACTTACGTGATCCGTTGTGAGCGCGGCACACGGGTGAAAATGCTCGAAACAAACGTCGCGATGTTTTATGGAACATATGTGCTTCTCTAAATCGTTGTATCTCTCTCCATAGAGCACTAACGATGAAGAGCGAGAATTTCCGAATCAGTGGACACGTGAGGACTGGAAGGATTTTAAGGTGAAAGAAAAATTCCAAACATACCAAGTCTAACTTTATATGATTCCTCTATTTGGAAGTAATCTTTGGGAGACTTGGTGCAACGGCCAGCGTTTCTTTTATTTTTTTTTTTTTTTTTTTTTTTTTTTTTAAAGATTTTATTTATTTATTCATGATAGTTAGTCACACAGAGAGAGAGAGAGGCAGAGACACAGGCAGAGGGAGAAGCAGGCTCCATGCAGGGAGCCCGACGTGGGATTCGATCCCGGGTCTCCAGGATCGCGCCCTGGGCTAAAGGCAGGCGCTAAACCGCTGCGCCACCCAGGGATCCCCAGCGTTTCTTTTAAAAGCAGTATTTTCTCTCATTGTCTTGTCTTCTTGTTTCCAGTAGCTTTTCACTGATTGCAGCCACCTTAAGAAACGAATTTACATATTATGTAGACAATAATATAGTTCCACTTCCTATGACTTTAAACATCTTGAATAAAGACTTCGTGTGCCTTAAACATCGTACGTAGAGGACTAGGCCCTGGAGGCCGAGCAGCCGAGCCTCCTCACTGCTGCCCGAGGCTCTTGCTTGAATCGCTTACATTCTTCATGTCTCTTTTTCCCCGTCCTACATTCAAATAATCGTAGGAGTAGTAGAAACACTATTTAATAGTAGTGTTGGAAGAAGAACAAAAAAATTTTAAAAATTAAAAAAATAATAGTAGTAATGGAAATAGTAAATCATAAAGATTGTTGGGTATTTAAGATAAACTAATATTTGCAAAGCGCTTAGAATAGCGCCCGGCACATGGGAGCCTTGGCTCTAATTGTCACTATTACTAGGCAGAAATCTAGCCCGATGACAAAACAACATAGGCCTTTCAGTTAGTAAGGCTTTGCTCTCTTTCTAAACATCTACAAAGGGGGACAGTGGCAGAAATCTCCAGGTCTGTGGCAGAGGATGTCATACTATTTCATATTTTATTTCTTGCTAACAGACCAAAAAAAAAAAAAAAAAAAAGAACACAGATTTATCATTTCTGGTGAACTTTATTTGACAAATGGAAAAAAATGTTC
The DNA here is from genome assembly GCF_003254725.2 of Canis lupus dingo. Classification (NCBI taxonomy): domain Eukaryota; kingdom Metazoa; phylum Chordata; class Mammalia; order Carnivora; family Canidae; genus Canis; species Canis lupus. Next base: position 63,828,366 of record NC_064257.1, read on the forward strand.
TACTGGATCCCAGATCTGGCTAGGGCGGCCCTTGATTTTCCTTTATCGCGTGTGGCCTCTCTCAGCACCTGCCACGAGGTGCTACCAATGCTCCGTTGCTTGAGTAGCCAGAGCTAAGTCAATAGACTCGCCAGAAAGTCACAAAACGCTTCGGAACCTATATGCAAGTATAACATTCAAAATACAAGAGCCTTTATCCAAATTATAACGTGATGCCTACTCAGTGAGATGCTCAGGGTTACTTATAGTGGCTGAAAGGGCCAGAAAGGGACATCGGATCATGACAAGGAGATGCTCCCAGACTTCTGCTCCAATTTCTCCGCCAAGACAATGGACCTATTAAAGAAAAAAAAAAACTTCTCCTTTAAAAAGCTAATTTAAAAATGACAGATGAAAATAAGACACAGAAGCTCCAGTCACTATACACGGTCTCATGTTACCTTGAATTGACCGTGCCGAGTTCATATAAATAGCCCCAAATCAGGTAATAGGAAATCTTGACACAAATTTTCTTCAATCCCCATAACCAATCCATCAATAATTCCTCTTTCTCTTACTTTCAAAAAAGTTCTTTCAAATCTATGCATTTCTCTCCGCGTCCACCGCTCCCAAGTCACCGTCACGTCAGCTGCAACCCCGGTACCCTCCTGACTGCTCTCCTAGCTTCACCTGATGCCTCCCACCTTCTTCGAGTCACGGCCAAAAGGACAGATTAGATCAGGCCGTGTCCCTAACTAAATGTCTTCCACAGCCTCCCTGCACGTGGGGCAGAATGTTAGCTCCTCGCAGGCCGTACCTGACACCTGGCGTAACTTGGCCCTGCTTGCCTCTCCAGCTTCCTCGCAGCCCTCCGTCCTACACCACTCCCCCCTTGCGTAGGACACCCTAGACTTTTCTGTGTTCCTTCAACACGCCCTTCCTCCCCCAGAGCTTTCACGTGTATCATTCCCTCTGCTTATCACGTTTTTACCCCCCCTCCCCCCTTGCAACTTCCAGAATCCAGGCTAATGTCACTCCACTAGAAAGGCTCCTCCGACGGCCACCCCAGGGCCACCTTCCTACCAGCCTGCTGCCCTCGTGACCGTCAGGACACCTGCCCTTTCTCCCGACAACCTGTACCCGTGGGGGCCGGCCTCGTCATTTGTACTAATTCCCTTCTTTCAGTCACTCTGCGACCTGAGACCCGGGCAACTCCCAGCACCAACAGCGCCTGGCATGCCGGGGGCACCCCTTAAATATTTGCTGAATAAATGAATGAATGTCTTTTAACCAAGTAAGTCATATTGAACTTGATTCAGAGAAGATTCTCAAACGTGGTCTTCTTTCAACACATTAAATCATGGAACGAGGCAATTAGCTGGAAAGGACCAGAAAGCCAGATGATTCAAAATATATTTTTTTTCAGATGCCTGGGTGGCTCCATCAGTTGAGCATCTGCCTTCTGCTCAGGTCGTGATTACAGGGTCCTGGGATCCAGTCCTCCACGGGGCTCCCTGCTGGGCCAGGACTCTGCTCCTCCCTCAGCCCCGCCCCCAGCTTGTGCATGCACGTGCGCGCGTGTGCACACTCTCTCTCAAAAATAAATTTAAAAAAATATTTTTAGACATTTTTTAAAGACTTGGTTTGGGCCTGGTCGGATGATACACAACTCTGCTGAATGCTTCATAAGAGCAGACAGCACTTTTCTCTGACTCTGACAGAAGAGGCACAGCCTTCAAAACCCTTCAGCTTTGCCCTTATATAAAACTGGGGAGGGATCCCTGGGTGGTGCAGCGGTTTGGCGCCTGCCTTTGGCCCGGGGCGCGATCCTGGAGACCCGGGATCGAATCCCACGTCGGGCTCCCGGTGCATGGAGCCTGCTTCTCCCTCTGCCTGTGTCTCTGCCTCTCTCTCTCTCTTTGTATGACTATCGTAGATTTAAAAAAAAAAAAAAAATGGGGAAATTAAGGTACCCAATGTCACAGCATTTCAGTTTTGAAATCTAGAGTCCAACTACAACTCACGTTCTTGATTGCAAAGAGAGAATTGTTGACTTTTTATTTTGAACGGGAATGTTCAAGGCCTTCAAGATGCAATATATACGGAGTAACCAAAAATAAACACAAAAATCAGTATCAAACAAATAAAAAAATATAGCCTGCTCAGCAGCTCCACGTCGACAAGAATTAAGTTAAATACAAGCTTATCATTCTTTTCCCTTTAGGGTGAAAATCCCTCGGAGTATTTTAAATCTCTTCCAATAACTATCTTTAATGATGCTACTATAAAAGTGTTATAAATGGGGATCCCTGGGTGGTGCAGCGGTTTGGCGCCTGCCTTTGGCCCAGGGAGTGATCCTGGAGACCCGGGATCGAATCCCACATCGGGCTCCCGGTGCATGGAGCCTGCTTCTCCCTCTGCCTGTGTCTCTGCCTCTCTCTCTCTTTGTGTGACTATCATGAATAAATAAAATCTTTTAAAAATAAATAAATAAATAAATAAATAAATAAATAAATAAATAAATAAAAGTGTTATAAATATCCTCCTTCGGCCCCCATGATCTCCATTGTTTTCCTTCCTGCTCTCTTTGGCCCGGGAAACTGACCTATAGAGACAACCTTACAAGGACTCCAATGCTTTCTGGTCCCACCGGACTTAGCCAACGGAGAGCCTTGATGGGATCAGGAGAAGGGAAGAAGGATGGGAATGAGGTCTTTCCTTCACTGGGTCCCTTCCCGAAAGGTCACCTTGAACTGGCCCTGACCCTCAACTGACGCAAGTTCTCCCAACGTGGCTACCTCGGTCAGGATCTCCTTCGTGCCTCAGTAACTGCTTCTTTCCCTTGTCCCTTCAAGCGTAGGGCTAGGCCCCTACCCCTACGGGATGCTCGATTGCTGTGCTAACCTTTATAGTTTTCCCTCGCACACACTTTTGGAAAACTCTTCCCGAATTGCTATGTTTTGACTGTGCCACTTGCTTCTCTTTTGGGTCCACGGCTGATGAAATAACTTACTTAACTGCTATCATTGTTAGAGACCAAAATGCTCTGCTTTAGAGATCAAAGACTGGATTTGGAAGCCTCTCCCCAGGAAAACTTACACCATGGAGGTTAATCCTCCCCTTGCTGTACAGACCTCTGCAGCACATGCTGACATCCCCTATTGAGTCACGACGCGGAAACGGAGCCAAGAGCCTGAGGAAACCATTCGGAAGGAAGCGCCCCCCGCTGACCTGAGCTCTATACCAAGGGACAAGTGTCTTGAAGCACCAGATATCTTCATTACAGCACAGATGCACACTAGGAGATCAACCTAGAGTAGCAATACCGAACCTACCTCATCAAATATAACATATCTGATCCTTTTCACCCATGCTTGGCGATGAGGAGATAATAGCAGAATTTCAAAGCAGGCAGGCACTGTAATAAGTACCTAAAAATAACATTGCATAAACAAAAATTTTGAGTACTTATTATTACGTACAGACTTCATTGTGAGAATATAAACGATAGAATTCCAACTCTTGAATGTACCTGCTAATGACTTAGTATCACTCTGAGAATATTTTATTAAAATTGTGACATAGTAGGTTAAAGCTTATGAAACTATAATTTTTACGAGTCAACGTGGTAAAATATCAGATTTGAAGCTTAAATTCTTATTTATTTATTTATTTGTTTATTTATTTATTTTTAATTCTTGTTTAAAAGCATTCAAAGTAATACAAACGGAGAGTTAACCATCACAGGTTTATTTCTTCCTCTGACTCTAAGATAGTTTTGTTTGAAAAATGTCACAACATTAGGATCAACAACAACGGATGTGGGGAAAAGTAAGACTGGGCCGATGGAGAGGCTGAACTTCAAAACAGGCCTGAGGAAACCTTGGCCAACGCGGCTCAGACCTCGGAGCCCATGCTGCTGTCAGAGCCCTTCCACTGCAGGCTGAGATGTCCCAGTGTTTGCCCCCTGCCCAACTCAGCCCCCGGACGTGGACTGTGGAGCAGAAATGGAAGAATTGGCAGCTGGCATTGGTCCCGACCACCGTCCCCACATCTGGGCAGCGGGTCCATCCTTGAAAGGAAGTCTGGGGGGCACATCTTCATGTCTGCTCTGTAATGTTCTATGATCAACTTTCTACTTTTTTGTTCAGTCTTATTGATTTATGGATTTGTTAGGGAGGAAAACTATCTATGACTTATTTAGCATCAGGTATTCTATCAATAATACAACATATTTTAAATTATGATGAGTATCAGGGCGCCCGGGTGGCTCAGTTGGTTTAGGCATCCGCCTTCGGCTCGGGTCGTGATCGCAGGGTCCTGAGATCAGGTCTCATGTTAGGCTCCCTGCTCAGCCAGGAGTCTATTTCTTCCCCTGCCTCTTGCCCCTCCTGTACATACACGCTCTCTCTCTTTCTCTCTCTCTCAAATAAATACATAATAATTTTTAAAAATCATGATGAGTATCCTACTCATCAAAAAAAAAAAAAAAAGCGACTATATCCTAATCGTCAAAAAAAAGTCATTCTGGTTAGAAATTGGTGTTTGTTACTTTTTATAGCATTGGGTTCTTCAGATCATTTCGAATCCATTTATAAGCCAAGATTATACAATAAACTATAACTGAAATCTGAAATCAAAATATAAGTATCCTTAGAGAAAGATGAGTGCTATTTCTCAACTCTGGAACGTGACGATATTAAATTTTCTGTAAAGCCATTTCATCTTTTGTAAATTCAGAAAACTATTTCCATGAGGCTTTGGGAAGATGCTGAGTTTCTGGTGAAATAGATATATATTAGTACTATTACACATTTGAAAACAAATGCATTAATCAATATATCTCACCTGACAGTTTAAGGCGTCATGACGATAATCCCTTGTAAAAACACCACATAGAGCTTCACCATTTGGCAGACTTTTGGTAAAACGATTATGAACAGTTGCTGCCACTTGATTAACAAGGGCCTGATTGACAAGGAAAGAAATTCAATAATCACATAATAAAGCAGAGATGAAACCTCAAAGAAGGAGAGGGACCGTCTAAAAATGTGTATGATTGTAAGTGTAGAAAGCTTAACAGCCTGTCTTATTCACATCTATTTTAAATACACTAACATGCTCTTGAGATATTTGCTATGCATATATCAAATGAACCTCATTGATAAACCTCAACTTAAAGTAAAATGGGGGAAAAATGGCTTAATTGGAAGAAAAAAACAGGAAATGTCGCTCACACATTGGAAAAAATGGCTGAATCCCTGGATGACCAAGGCTTAGAGAGGAGCTGTTGAGTGAAGGATAGAAGAAAGGTCAAGTGAAGGACGGTCAGATGGATCTCTGGTTCTTATGGAAACAGAGAACAGAATGATGGGGTAGGGGTGGGAGGCAGTGGGTGAAATGGGTGAAGGGGGTAAAAGGTACAAACTTCCAGTTATAAAATAGATAAGTAGTAGACAAGGAATGTACAGCATGGGAACGCTAGTGGACAATACTGCATCGCATATTTGAAAGCTGCTAAGGGCGTGGATCTTAAAAGTTCTCATCAAAAGAAAAAAACGAAAAAAAAAAAAAGAAAAAAAAAAACAAAAGAAAAAAACGTTTGTAGATACATGAGGTGATGGACGTTAACCAAGCTCACCCTGGCAATCAGCTCACAACGTCTGCATCTCTCAGTGTATGTGAGGTGCACCTTAAGTAGTACAAGGTTACGGGCCGATCATACATCAGTAAATACATCAATACAACTAGAAAGTAAGTAAATCATAAAAAGTGAGACAGACTCACCACGGGACTACATGCAGTATTTTAAAAAGAGGTTTAGGAAAGAAAGAAAATTCGAGTCACTGGAGCGCTACCTTTGTTGGTGCGACATACACGACCACCCCTTCGTTGCTCTCCTTCAGCACCTTCTCCATGCAGTAGTAGGAAGCATAGGTCTTGCCCGAGGACGTCGGGGCAACGATCACCGCTGACTCATTATTATCCACAACATCAAGGAGCTCTCGCTGCAGGGTTGGGAGCACGTGAACAGCCCGTTACCAAAACAAATCCATTGGTTCACTTCTAATGTAATTTTCTGAACTTCAAATGGCATGAAGGGGAGTTGAGAACACATGAAAAAACATATGGGAAAACCTGAAGAACTCCTGGCATTCTCTCAGAAGACAGAAATGCTATGTTTTGAGCATCTGAAGGTGGGTTCATATGTGAAAAATGAGCCTGAATAGATATCTTCTCATTGGGAAGATTTCTTTTTTTTTTTTCCCAAGTGTTTGTCATTGATTAAATACAGCCCTTCTCTAAAGGCTTTGAGAAATTAAGTATTTCTAAGAAGCAGCCAATGTGTATTTTTGTAATAGTGAAATGGTAGCTGAAGAGAAAAAAAAAAATCAGTCATTCATCATTTTACCACTTAGCTTGTACTTTTTTATATAGAAGAATGTCAGGTGGCTACTTTGGAGGGCATGCAAAATTTCCATCCTCTCAGTTTATGTTTTTTATTCATCAAAATGATAACTAATCCAAGAATCATACATTTCTATGATGGACAGAAGATGGAAAAACATCCCCCAACCTCAGCCTGCACACTCGTGATCTAGGTCCACTCTGGGCCACACCTCAAAATAAAATGGACAACGTGTGTGGGATTTATAGAGAGCACTTGGCTGTTTTGTGTCCTGCGCTAAAGTAAGGAACTGGTCCTCCCATTCCCGAAAAGGAGGCAGGAATTTTTACAGATATCCTACTATCATCGACTTAAGAAAGAGAAAGTCATATTCTGTACTGGAAATCTGTTAGATTGAACTTATGAAATTGCGCTTTCGTAGCTAAACATGTTCAATTTATCAGCAATTGTATACAGTTCAATTTATGCAGAAGCACACCGTTTTATTTCAAATTTTATATCCATCAATTTTGCATTTATTTATCGAAAGATGGCTACTATGGTGACAGGCAGAGCATGTAAATGTCTAAACAATGGCTATATTGTTTAAGCTACCACAATTGCTCTGCGCACATTTACATATGAAATCCTACGACGCAGTGAAAACGTGGAGATTGCTCCACAATGATACACCTGCATGACACAGACGGAACTTGAAAAATAGATATGTGAATTCTTCAAAGTACCTCCAAGGAGATGGCCTATTTATAAAACATGAATGAAATGAAAATTTTACTCTCTTTAAATAGAAAATAGTTTCCATTTTGTCATTTCCAACGATGAAATAATTTTCGATGACATGACTCAATATTAAGTTCATGCCAAATATAATATGCAGAGTCACCATAATGAGAAGTTTCTGAGATCACATTTAATAATAATAAAATACAAATAAAATAAAATTTTTGTTTCATTCCATTATTACCTGCCATGTGTCAGGAATAAAATTCTGAACTCTGGGATCTGGATCTTTTCTCTCATCTCGTATCAAGTAATGACCCATGTATTGTAGTTGAAACCGAACAGGCCCCATGCCAACTGAGTATTTATCTGTTTTCTTCTTTATGTCATCTTCTGCAACCTATGTTATTTCAAAACTCCATTGAGAAAGTGATTTTAAACTAAAATATTATTTAAATAATTAAAATACTTATTACTGAGCACTTTTTATGAGAAAAGCATGTTACCGTCTTTTCAGTTTTATAATATTTATCGAAGAAGTTCTTTACCACCTAAGTCATTATCTTAACTCTCAGTATATTGATAAGCATCAGGATTTTCAAATGTCCATTATGGTATTTGTAGCTACAACCTAAGACACTTAAAGACAACGGAACAAGGACAATATAGTTCTTAAACTGTTTGCTAGAATTAAACACAGTAGTAGTTTTAAGGGTCTGCAGGAATGAACTGGCATTTAATCTGTTTGTCCAGACAAACATTTGTATTAGTTTTCTAATTCTAGATTATTCTGAGTTCGAGCAGCTGAATTACTAGTAATGGCTTTGAACGTAGGAGTAAATATTGTCAGCTAATTAAAAGAAAAATCTAGAAGAGGTGACTGTATTTGCACAAGACATTTACTGTACACCCAATAATTATTCTGTTAAAATGGAGCTATTCTGAAAATTACCTGGGTTGGATATAAAGAACTTGCCAACTCAGCAAATCCTAAATACTTCAGGCATCTGGCTATGAGTTGCTGATCTGCCTCCTGCAAAAGTTCCGGGTATTTTCCCACCAAGGAATAGATCCTTTTCATCATTTGAACAGCTATGTTTAAGTCTTTTGTGGTTTCACCTTGGCAAAGAATAAACAATATGATCTTTATAAAGACTATCAAAAATAATGTTTGATTATCCAAGACTAGTCACCCAGGCTACCAATCTGACCTAGTTAAACCCACTATTTAACACTAATAAGGGTTTGGGAATACAGGGGACTCGGTAAATACGGCTATACTCATTTCATCATTTCCATGGATAACCGGGAAGTAGCTGTGCAAATAATGGCCACAAAAAGAAGTCGTATAGTTCATGGCAGAAACAAGACTGATAAAGTGCAAGGTTGTGTAAGTGTTCTGGGGAACCCCAGAGCTATTCCCCACCTATTATTTTCATCCCCTCTCTACTATGGTCAAAGAAAAATATTTACATAACTTTAAATATCTGGTTGGAAATTCTGCAGCATTTACCGAGTCCTACTGTCGACCATAGGTAACTATTTGGTGTGATCGTTGGAAGTCGTCAATTCAATCTATGCAACTGCCAGACACAGACGGTGCTAATTCTTCTTCATCTTGGTATAGGTATACACGCCCTTTTTATTCCTCCTCATTGCTAATCTTCGCACACTTACGATGTCAGGGCTGTGTTCACTTTCAAATTTCTTCCAGTAAATCTGCATTTTAGCTGTCTAACAAATACCCCAAACACCCACTGAATGCTATACGAGACTAAAAAAAAAAAAAATTCAATGTAGAATTCTTACCCTCAAGAGGGTGAGCCACTTAATTTTGATCCTTCTCAGTGGCAGTCACCTGCAAATTCACATACAGCAGCTGGTTTGGGGAGACATGTGTAAGCCAAACCTTATCTTTCTCTCTCTGACGGAAACCACAGTGAAAGGTTAACTGTGCTAGAGCAGGTTGAGGTTAATAGGACGAGGGTGGAGGGAGGAGAGCCTGGTGACCATGTGTTAAAGGATCCAGGTGCGGAGGCGCCCAAGTCAGACCCATCGCCTAGGCTCACCAGGAGGCACGTCAGCTTGGAGCTCTGGGCACATGACCACCTGCTCTCGATTTACATCCTCCACCCAGGCTTATTTCCCCTTATCTTCCTCTTCCTGTCTCCTTTTTATTCTACTATACGTGCTACAGAAATTGCAAAGTAGACCACACGGAAGCCATAGCAACGTTTGGAAGAATCCAGCATGGTCAGCAAACATAATCTTCAGTTTTTACCCAGAAAGAAAATGTGTGCACTTCAGATCTCAAGACCGAGTGGCAGGTTGTCCCCAAGCAGCGCCCTGTCTTTGCTGGTTCCCTTGACGATGCCCACGATTTTATAAGCAGCTAGTCTTTAGCCCATCTTTGACTGATTGCACTTGAATTTGCTTAGGAATGTGCTGCATATTGGCCACTCTGAGGTTGCTCATTGATCAAAGAAGTAACACTTAGAGGAATTTGTAAGGATAGGATCACAGAATCCACCTACGGCTTCTAACACAAACTTCCAGTTAATGAATGGCAGCTGTCGTCATTACATCCCTTTATTAATTCTCAAATTCGTCAAAATGAAAAGTATAGAATGACATATCCTTACCTTGGCAATGTTCTTTCCATGCTTTCAAGCAGGCATTCAACGCTACCATTTCAACTTGGTATTTCACGGAGTTACTTTTACATGATTTCAAAAAATCTTCCAGGTTGTTTATTCCAGAGTTTAAGTTCTCTTTCATTTCCTCCTCAATAGAAAATGACAGAGCATTCCATTTTTTCTCCTCTTTTTCTTCTTCCTTAGCAAATAACCTCTTTTTATTCTCTCTAGCAATTATTTCAGCCTTGGTTTCCTGCCCAATAATGGGGGGGGGGGCGGGGAAACATATCATGAAACAAGTTGGAAATAGTCCAAGATTAAATTTCATATATGAGACAATATTCTTAAGTGTATATTGGTTATTTTGATCATCATCCCATTCTTGAATAGGAACAGTTTTAGGCTCAGTATTGGTTTCTTAAAATTAAAGCCTCTGTTAATTAAAAACTTATGACAATTAAATTTAATCACCATAAAGCCCCTCTGCACATAATTCTGTAGATTTCTGAGTGGTATAGATTACAAATCAAAGAGTAAATTAATAAAATCAAAGACATCAGGCCAGTTTTCTCATGTTTCCTGCGTTGGTCCCTGCCGATCTCTCTGGCACGGATTTTCCTCCTCCACTCTTCCATGGCCGCCCCTGTTTCCTACTTGTTCTTCAAGCTATTCCCTCCATGGAGCCTTCCCTAACTCCCAAGCAAATGTGGTCCTAATCCTTTCCTCCTCAGGGAAAAACTGGGACTTCTGAGTTCTCTTCCAATTATATATCTCTGCACCGGGGGAGGGGGGAGTTTATGTCTCAGCCTCTTCTGCCTATTTTATTGTGGGTTTTTCTTTTTTTTCCATTTGTCCAAGGTGTTATTTCTCTAGTTTTGCAGATTGCCTTCAGAGAGAATTTTTCTGTATTTATCTGTAAGTTCACTATGCCTATGGGAGGAGACAAGTTCAGGAACCTCCTGTATTGCCATCTTAGACCAGAACTCAATAAAACTATATTTTTAATTTTACTTCAACATTTCTAAATCCAAGCCTTTAGTACCTTACTTATATTATATTCTTATATTCTCTCTCAAATAAATATATATTTTATTCTGTACAGAAGAGGCTAGACTTTCTTACTAAGTAAATAAAATAACCTAAGTGATCATACATAAAAAGAAAAGTCATAGCATGCAAAGAAACTACCAGAGGAATTGGACAAATATCAACTTAAGATGAAAAAAAAAAAAGTTTTAGAACTTGATAGAACTAATAGAACCTACATGTGTCTTTTTGTTCTTGGGTGCATTGAAATTCTTTTTTGGCTTTACAGCTTGAGTTACAATGAGTTTTGGAGAGACTGATTCTAATGAATTCCCATAAAATTGCTGAAAAGCATTATACTTCTGCACGTTCCTAAGATGACGAGGATCTCTAGATTTTTCTGAAAAAGAAAAGACTTAAAATGTAAGACTCCTATAGTTTTTCAAGGCTTAAAATGTAAAACTCTTAGAGTTTTTCAATAGCATTCTCACTAATTCTTCATGCCATCACACACACACACACACGTATTTTTTATTTTAAAACAGCAATTTAGTCTAATTTACTTTTGTTAAAGAGGGAATCTTAAGTCAGGCTAATTCTTGTTCACGGACTCATTCCTTACCTTATTAAAGGATGGAAGTGATGAAACATTCTTTCACTGTCTACATCCTAAAGCCAATATCAGGATGCTAAAAAGAATGTCAGATTCTGAGTTTTACCTCTATTATCTGCCCTATGAATGGGTTTAAGAAGAAGGTAGAGGCAAAATCAAGAAGATACCCATCTTGGATACTCTGGCTTCTGGCACTGCTGGACAGAAAAATCCTTACTCCAAACCATAGCCACAGACTCAAGAGTCTGGGAGCTGAAAAACACTTTCACTACGGAAAAATCCACTGACATAGGAAACTCCAACAATCAAGGTATGACTTCCTCCCAAACCAAAGGAAAATTACAATTAAGGGATAATTAAGCCAGTTGATTTTTTTCCATGTCTGCATCTACACATATCGAATTAAACCACTTGGAAGGATATTAATGGTCAATCTAAAAGATCCCCTCACATCTTGCAGGATCTTAGTAGCTGTTTATATAAAGAGGCTGATACATATGAGCGAGCTTACTATGAGCACTCCTAGATTCTTCTGGAAGTGAGTTTTGTCAACTTGAAGGACGGTGGAGGTAAGCATAGGGGTAGGCAAAGGTGAGATGAAGACAAGGGATGAACCAAGGAGACAAGATCCCTAATTCAATCTCTCCTGGTCTACTTTTAGTGGTTTCATGAGCCTCCTTTTGCAGTTCCAACCATCCTGAGCATGAAGACACATCAAATACTGGCACTTGTTGCATTTAATCAACTGGGTGGTGTGAAAGTGGCTGAAACTGCCTGAGAGACAATGGCCTCAGCATTATGAAGCAATGCTTCAAGTAATACACAAAGATCTTAAGCTACAAACCATATTTATTTTAAAAAGGCTTGAATTCTTGTGGGGACAAATGCAGTATTGCTGCACTTCCTAGGACATCTGCATTTCTGCGTCCCCGTGACTACCAGTAAACGATGGGACTTTTTCATTACCATCTCTACTGACATGCACCTAAATATCTCTGAGACTATTATTATTCAAGAAATATAACCTGTGGTTCATGATACAATTTTTTATTACAAAATAAAAAAAGAGTGAAATTGATTTTAATTTATTTCACCATAGTCATAGAACTCACCATCGAATTGACACCTTGTCCTGTCATAGTCATCACTAAGGGGTCTGTGAGAATGCCAGTGCACAAGCTCATCAAATTCCTTTTGTTTAACTAGTGACGTTACAATAGGATCATCACTGTGGGACAAAAAAATATGCATGCTTTAAATTTCATGCCTCTAAATAGAACACAGCACAGATATCATTTTTTAATATTTTAAAAAACCATCGCCACGCTTCCTCTTTCTGTAATAGGATGTGGCTGTTAGAATCCAAAAAGCAGTTTACTAGGTGCTTTAGAACCCAGAATCTACTCCACATTTCTAACAGTCCCATCAACATCAACAAATATTCATTAATTAATCCATTAATTAAAAATCAATTCATTAGTTAGAAATTCCAGCTGCAGTAATTTTACTCTAAAATTAAAATCATGTTGATTTTAACCTAGCTACGATCAAAGACATTGATAAATTTGCTATAAACTCATTATGTGTCACAAACACATATTGCATCTAATATACTCCATTTCGTAGAATCTTTAATGAGTAAATCATCCATTCCACCCATTTACTGAGGTATTTTCGGTTTTATACCTCTTCAAGAAAGGGAGATCTTTCAAAAGGTCGCCAACGAACTTATCAACCACTTCAGATGACATTGAAATAAATCCCAAATTAGGAACCTTTTTCTTGAAAGTATCTGTAAATAAGTTAAAAAAAAAAAAAAGAAAATGTCAAATGTGAAACTTTCACACAGGAATATTATACATCATTTTCTAAAACTTTACATTAAAAAACATTTTTCATTGATTTTATTTACATTTATCAATTCAGTTCTAGTTTTCTTTCTTTTTTTTTTTTTAAGAAAACTATTTAATTTTTTTTTTTTTGGTTGATTTCCCATAAAGCTATTGCCCACATTAAAACACTTTGGAACATAGTAGAGTATGAAGAAATAGGCAGCACTTAGGCATGCAGGTAGGTATTTTTAAATGTCTATTTCTTTCATTATCCTCATGACAAGGAATTTGAATACGGAACTCTCACTCATAGATCTATATAAATACGTTTATAGAAATGAAACTTTAAAAAGTAGGGGGAAATATAGAAAATAATGAGGTAATTTGATATCATTACAGTATTTTCTTGCATCCTCTTTGGTATCACATATGTACCAGCACACACACACGTAGACATGCGCATCACATGTATTTCCTATGTATAATAGTTGGCTAATAAATACCTTTTTATTTACATCTGGTCCATGATTCTAGGTAAGCTGCCTTTGCTCTGCCCGTTATCCCCTTGGTGGCCACTGCTCCCGTGTTTCCTGACACCTTCTTACTGCAAGTCTCTGCAACTCTCTGCCTGAGCGCTCTTCTCCTTACTGCCACGCAGGAGGCCACAGGTGCTAAGGATGCAATGCCCCACAGACAGCCCTCGGCCAAAAGCGTGATAGGACTTGTAGGGTAAATGCCCCAGCTATCTTGCCCCTCAGGTAAGACGTCTCCGAGGCAGTTTGCACACCGTTCTGAGATTCCCAGTAAAATCTACTTGTAGCTGCCCCGGTGGAAACCCACTTGTTAACACTTCCCGCGTTGGTCTTGTTCCATTCCGGATCCTACCTAACCATTCCCTTATTTGATCTTCCTGGGATCAATAAATTACTTGTACTTGAGAGTTTTTAGTGGAATTCATCAGTACATAAGAGTGTATATTCTTCCCCCATATTCTGAAAAATATACTTGTATCAACACATCCCAAATTCCCCTTAGCTTCCTTTCTCACATTCCTTAGGGGGACATTTGAATCTTCCTGAAATTCATGGAATGGAAATATCGTCCATGATGCTACGATGATGGATAAAAATCAGTTTTTATATTTCTAAACATGTTTATATTACTTCTTCATTCTTAAATATTTTAGGAATCATATACAATTTCACCATAATCTGGTTTCTCTCATTGTTATAGAAGAAATCTATTGTAGACTAGTTTTTGTTCCTTTGTAGGTAACTTGTTAAGATATTCATTTTTTATATTCTATAATTTTACTATATTGCATCCAGTGTGTGTATTTATCTGTGAGTGTGTGTGTGCATATGCTTAATTTATCCCACTTGGGATTCTTCATCCATCTTAAATGTGCAAATTCTTGTCTCTCATCAATCCAGGCAAATACCTATCCATGATGGATCATTCTTTCTTTCCAAATCTCCGAATTAATAAAAGGCTAAACTTCTTCATTATACCTTAGTTTTTGACATATTTTTATATTGTTTCATCTCTTATTTCTTTGTGTTTTTTTTTCTAGCTTTATTGAGATGTAATTGACATATGACATTGTGTAAGCTTAAGGTGTATAACATGGTCATCTCTATTTTTAGGTGTAATTCTTTTGATCTATCTCTAGTTCACACATTCTCTTTAGCAATATCAAATCAGCTTTTTAACCTGTCCATTGACAATATTTTCATTTCTAACCTTTGGTTACTTTAAAATGTAAATAGTAATTTTTAGAATTATCTGATTTTCTCATGTTTCAAATTTCATATTTTATTTCTCTGAGCATTTTAAATATACATATAGCATATTCTACTTCTGATAATTACAAAATATGACATTCTAGAGGAACCTCTATACCATTTTCCAGCGTGTCTATACCAGCTCGCATTCCCACCAACAGTGCAGGAGGGCTCCCTTTTCTCCACATCCTCTCCAACATTTGCTGTTTCCTGCCTTGTTAATTTTCCCCATTCTCACTGGGGTGAGGTGGGATCTCATGGTGGTTTGGATCTGTATTTCCCTGATGGCCATTGATGCGGAGCATTTTCTCATGTGCTTGTTGGCCATGTCTAGGTCTTCCTCTGTGAAATTTCTGTTCATATTTTCTGCCTATTGTTTGGTTTATTTCTTTTTTGGGTCTTGATTTTGATAAATTCTTTATAGATCTTGGATACAAACCCTTTATTTTATATGTAATTTGCAAATATTTTCTCCCATTCTATAGGTTACCTTTTGGTTTTGTTAACTGTTTGCTTTGTTGGGCAGAAGCTTTTTATCCTGATTAAGTCCCAATAATTCATTTTTGCTTTTGTTTCTCTTGCCTTCATGGATGCATCTTGCAAGAAGTTGCTGTGGCCAAGCTCAAAAAGGGTGTTGCCTGCGTTCTCCTCTAGGATTTTGATGGATTCTTGTCTCACATTTAGATCCTTCATCCATTTTGAATGTATCTTTGTGTCTGGTGTCAGAGAATGGTCCAGTTTCATTCTTCTGCACGTGGTTGCCCAATTTCCCAGCACCATTTATTGAAGAGACCGTCTTTTCCTCCACTGGATAGTCTTTCCTGCTTTGTCAAAGATGAGTCGATCATAGAATTGAGGGTCCATTTCTGGGTTCTCTACTCTGTTCATTGATCCTTGTGTCTGTTTTTGTGCAAGTACCACACTGTCTTGATGATTATAACTTCCTAATAGAGCTTGAAGTCAGGCACTGTGATGCCACCAGCTTTGGTTTTCCTTTTCAACATTCCTCTGGGTATTTGAGGTCTTTTTCTGGTTCTATACAAATTTTAGGATTATGGTTTCCAGCTCTGTAAAAAGTGTCGATGGTATTTGACAGAACTTCCAGAAGTTCTAGTTCTACAGCTTACTGTTTCTCTTGCAGCTGATTTCCTCTGTTGTTTTATAAATTTGTATTTGTACTCATATTTGGCAGAGTATGAGTAAAATCTGTATCCTGTAAAACCAGGGCTTATGATGTTTTTCCTCTACAGAGAATGTATAAGATTCTCCTGATCACTTTAATTTTCTAGTTTAGAAAGTTATCTATCTTCTTGACCCTACTAATAGAATAATTGAAACCTCAGATTCCATATAGGAAAATGAACCTATAATTAGAAATTATCAGGCTAATTCATTTTGTATTACCCAGAGATCAGTCTTTCCCTTTATTTTTGGCTCCTGGAATTGAACTTGTGTTGTTTTGAGCTTAGCTATAATACAAAAAGATGTTTTGTGTGCCTTATCAGCATTTCAATTGTTTCCCCAAAGAGATTTTTCCCCTTATCTATGCTGCCATATTGATAGAAATGAAAGTCACATTTATCTGACTTTTTTTTTTTGATTGGCAACATTAGCCACAAGCAAAACTTTTTTAAAAAAGATTTTATTTATTCATGAGAGACACATTGAGAGAGAGATGGAGAGAGAGACAGAGAGAGAGAGAGGCAGAGACCCAGGCAGAGGGAGAAGCAGGCTCCATGCAGGGAGCCCGACATGGGACTCGAACCCGGGTCTCCAGGATCACGTCCTGGGCGGAAAGCAGACTCTCAACCGCTGAATCACCCACCCAGGGATCCCCCACAAGCAAAACTTATAAGTCTTCAAAATTATAGTCATAGCATATCATCCCAATGATATAGCAAAAGGTAATTTATTATTAAAATGCATAGTACCAGGAAATTATTTAGATCTACGGCATTTAGTTAGTAGTTTTCAAAAAAAAATTTCAGAGATTTAAACTGTTATTTCAAATTAATTTAGAAATTTATACCTTTGATTGGCGATGAATTCTTCTCAAGAAAAGAAAGTTCCGTTGTTCTCAGAGGAAATGGCTTTCCAACAGTGAACTTTCTGACCAACTTTGAAACAGTATTCCAGAGATGTTCATAATCTTTCATAATGACATCTCCTAAATTCAAGTGTAGGCCTATATAATAGTTAAAAGTACTAAATATTAAAAGTCATTCCTGTATATACAGAAGCACATACTTTGACTAAATTCATAGAGTTCTGAAATATTTGTAAAACTGAAATTTTTGGTGAGTTCCACATTGTGCCTAAATATATACATTACAATAATCACAAATAACAATAACAGATTATCAATATGCATTTTGCAGGTAAAAAGAAAAGTTATACCATGCATAACTGTACAACCAATAAAAATGAATATAACTTATTTTTCAGAGACTGAGAAAATTTTTAGAGAGTTGCTAAATTTATATGTAGCTAACTCATTCCAATGTTAGCAATATGTAGGAACCAAATTCTAGACATCAAAGAAGTTTCAAGAATGCGCAATGGCTTATAGCTCTCTTAAAATATGTTTTTTTCTTTGACTATTAAGAAACAGCAGAACATTTATTTAAAAAAAATAATCCAAAGGAAAAACAAACAAAGTAGATATAACATATAAATCAGCTTTGTCTTTGGAAAAAAAATTAAAATTTCCTAAATATCTCATAATAGTAGGATAATTGCCTTACTTACAGTAAATATTTTAAAAATGTTTTCCATATATTTAAATGAAAAATTCAACAGTTAAAATTATCTAGAAATGCCACATACTCATACACATATTTCTTTCAAGAATATTTGAGTATATTAAGCTAAAAATGTTTTAAAATATAACATTCACTCTCATTGCAACTAAATAAAACTTATATGCATGTATAAACAAAGACTGAAAGGAAAATAATTGCTACATTATATGTTGGACATATAGGAAAATGATTTTGAAGTGTTAAATCCTTTATAATGTTTATCTGTAGATGAAAGTAAAATCATAAAAATATACTAAGGTGGTACCTTCAACATTTTCATTTTCATAGTAAAAAGCAATATTCTTCAACAAAAGCTCATCATTTAAGTCTGAAAGGTGAATTAAATTCAGATTCCAAAATTCAAAAATATTCATATTACTTAAGATGAAATGTTCACACCACTTTTTCTGAAAATCAGAAATAAAACCAAGTCATTGATGATTGTTATATTAGCAATAAAATATAATATAACTTCAAATGTATCAATAATCCAGTGAAAAGACAAGTTGGCGGGGCTCTTCCAAGTCCTATTACTGTAAGTCCTTTCAGGCTGGATAATGATGAATGCTTTATATCTTAAAAGGCTGGATCATAAAATAAAACCAAACTGACCAAAAGATTAATTCAGAATAGTTCTTTATTCTGAATCATAGAAATCTGTGTTTGACTCCATACAATTTTTTTTCTCGCACTAATCCACAGATACAGTCTCTGTGCTACAGAAATACTTCCGCTTTCAAATGTGCCTCTGTTCTTTCCTGAGGTTTTACTGTTTCCAATTTTACTTTCAGGTCAAAAGATGATTTAAAAAATAGCACTTGAGGGGATTCCTGGGTGGCTCAGCGGTTTAGCGCCTGCCTTCAGCCCAGGGCGTGACCCTGGAGACCCGGGATCGAGTCCCACTCGGGCTCCCTGCATGGAGCCTGCTTCTCCCTCTGCCTGTGTCTCTGCCTCTCTCTCTCTCTCTCTCTGTCTCTCATGAATAAATAAATAAAATATCTTTAAAAAATAGCATTTGATTGTTCAGGGGTCTAGAAGATGCTTCAAACTCAAAGATTCTCTTTCACCTACACTGGTGTGTACCTGCTGAGTTTATGATAGTGAGGCTATATTCACGCCTAACACGGGAAGGGTGTCTTTACTGGCCACGTCTAGTTTAGCATTGATTAGACGTGAGTAAATTATCTTAGTGAGTGAGAGCCTAGTCATCTTTTCAGTCAATGACAGTGTTTGGGGAATTAGGTTCAGTAGGGGATAACCGAGGCTCCTCTGCTCCACACTCCTTCAATGATAAAACCAAATGCTTCCCAAATATGAACCATTTATTTCTCTATATTGATATGGAAATCAAACTCAGAATTATCCAACAGAAATATAACACAGGCAAGCTGCATATTTTATTCTAAATTTTCTAGAAGTCACATAAAAAAAAAACAAGCAAAATTGTATTTTATTTAACTCAGCTTATCCAAAGTATTATCATTTCAATGTATAATCAATATAAAAATATTAACAGAATACTTTACATGTTTTTCACCTAAGTTTTTTTTTAAATCTAGTGTTTCTTTTCAGTATAGAGCGCAACTCATTTCATACTACCCACGTTCCAAGTGTTCAATATCCACTTGTGGCTTATAGGCTACTGCTTTGGACAACCTAGCTCGGAACAGACGTTAGGGAGATTGCCCAAGGTTCGTGAAAAAGACATAAATATCAGAGTGGGAGCCTCCTACCTACACTGTAGTTTTACCTACAATAAAATACTAAAGAGATCTCCATAGAGCCATAGAGCAGTGGTTCTCCAAGTTCAGCAGAAGCCTCACCTGGAAAGACTGTCAAATAAAACATAGATTCCTAGGCCCCAGCCCAAGATTAATTCAGTAGCTCTGGGATGAAGCCTAAGAATTGACATTTCTAACAAGTTCCCAGGTGATGTCGATATTGTTGTTCAGGGGAGCCATCCTTGGAGAACCACTGCCATGTAAGGTTCATACCATGCAAGCCTTTCCCAAAATACCACTGAGTAAATAACAGTAATATGAGAATACAGTACAGCAAGCAATCCTCATTTTATTCACTTCACGTGAGAAGTGCCACCATGTGGTCTCCACGTGTCAAGATTTCAGTAAACTCGAAACTCTCCCTTCAGTATGCTTGAGGGAGAGAGGTCCAGAGACCTCAGAATATATCTTTTATTGTCAAAATTTCAGAGAGGCTCCCTGAATTCACACCTTCAGCTACTGGGTGCTACCAAAGAGAAGCATGGAAATAGGAGAGACCTAAGGGGTGCTTGATTATGGGATGATCAGCTGTTTCCCGCATCAAGGGAGCGGAGGGTGGTGGGAAGGTTACAGATTTGGAAGCTGGACGGAGATGGAGTTATCTCGCACCTTGATCATTTATTAGTTGTGTTAATGGGCCACTTAGCCTTTCCGAGGCCA
This sequence comes from Canis lupus dingo, assembly GCF_003254725.2. NCBI lineage: Eukaryota > Metazoa > Chordata > Mammalia > Carnivora > Canidae > Canis > Canis lupus. The sequence goes on from NC_064257.1 coordinate 63,848,607, forward strand.
AGGTTTTCTTTTTTTTTTCTTTTTTTTTAGAAATTTATTTTTTATTGGTGTTCAATTTGCCAAGGTTTTCATTTGTAAAAAGAGGGCATAAGAGGAGAATTGTTATGTCTTAATGAGGCACTATATGTAAAGTACACACAAAAAGCTGGTGCAGAATAACTGGCAGCTGTTCCTATCATCGCGTCCATAATCCATGCTCCTAGTTAAAGAATGACGTTTTCTATCAGCTAAAACCACAAAGTATGTCCCGCAGAACCATCTTAGAACATTCCATCATTCAGAAAGACTTTGTAATATCCTTTCTCCTGATGACTACTGTCTATAAAAAACTGTTTATAAAACTCGTTATAAATGAAAACTATACAAATAGAGCATTCATCCAAATCTGTAAATCAATATCACAATTATCGTATTCATAGCACTCGTAACTGAGTATATGTAACACATCCTATAAAAAGTTGACAAAAAATCAAATATTATCTGAGAAATAACAACAGAACTCATAGCACAATAACATTGATGCCCTAATGTATTATTTTAACATCTGACATGTCATATCAATAGTTTTAATGTATTAACCTGACATAACTTTTCGGAAATATCTAAAATAAGTTAGGGGAGCCTGGATGGCTCAGTCAGTTAAGCATCTGCCTTAGGCTTACGTCATGACACCAGGGTCCCGGGATGGAGCCCTGCCCAGGCTTCCCTGCTCAATGAGGAGTCTGTTTCTCCATCTCCGTCTCCATCTGCCCTGCTCCCTGCTCATGCACACTCACACGTGCTCTTACTCTCTCTCAAGTAAATAAATTAAAAAATAAATAAATAATAAAATCTTTTAAATTAAATAAACTAAAAGGACCTGGAAATGCAGTCTTCTTATTCCTTTAATTAACCATAGTCGGCCTCTTCCTAACAGACTATCAAAATGTCTAGAAGAAAGTTCCCCAATGTGTTCTGGGATATAGGAGAATATTTTCTCCCCTGAGCATCAGCAGATAGTATTGTGTACGTCACATCATAAAACCTTTTAACGCTTCTGTTAGAGCAGTTGTAAGTGCTCACAACTATAAACCTAGGTTCCAATCAATGTATTTTTCTGTTTCTGAATTTTGACTGTTGATCCTACATACCTATTATGCTATTTCAGTAAATATAATCTAAACCCTACAAAGTAAAATCAGTCCAATTCAATTACTTCCTAGTCACACTTAGGTCAATTCTCTTCATGAATCTTCTCTGAATCTCCCATGCCAGGCTTTGATAGGGGTGTTTATACAAGTGTCATTTTCATTTTGGTCCAAAAAAAAAAAAAAAAAGATGGTGCCCACCACTCAGCATGGCTGTCTCCAGTCGTACCTCGCTCTGCAGTACGCTACACAGGCAATAGACCCAGGTCCCTTGAGTAGAGATTAAATGGTCAGAGGCCATGGAGTGACTTTCAGTTGGTTCCATGGACCTCACCGTCTACTGAAATACAGTACTCAGATTTAGAGGGGTCTTTTCCATGTCATTTCCCACTTATCCCCTCATCTGACTCTGAGACTTCTGTGAAGACTAGCAGGTTCCCCCTGCCTCTCAATTAATTAGCATGACCCACTTAGAGCCAACAAGAACTTTCAGATGCCCTCCCTCAGGAAGTACAGGGACCATTTCCCACACTGAAGACAACTGAAACTCAATTCCAGTAGGGAATTCTGGGAGCCAGCATACAATACGTTTCAGGGTTATCTCAACCTATATCCAAGGAAGCTGGGGTCTTCACCCACCAATTCCTTATCTGTCCTTGGTGGACGGTTTGAGAACTAATAACCCAGCATTTCAGATCAAGCAAACAAAACCTGCAGGGGGAGAGTTGTAGACATTTAGAGTAAGATGAAAAAGTAAGTGAACGGGAGACATAGACAAGGAAACAATAATAATGTCTGCCACGTTGCCTGATGAAGAGCGTCTTACTCCCACCTGTTGACCCATCCTTCTAACTTTGCATAATGATCATTCACACTTCTTTTGGGATCGTATCGGGACTTCCATTTCTACAGCTCCTCAACTTGCCCCCATCCAATGGAGTCCATTTGATTTATCTCCATGAAACCAAGTCTATCATTTTTACCACCTTCTTCCAAAGATAGTAAAATCTATTTTCCCTTTTTTTTCTCTTTTATAATACTAATAGGTCCACTAATAGCTTTTCTGTGCCAAAATTATATTGTCTCTTTTTTCCATAGCATCCAATCAGTTGTTTTCTTGTGCCTATGGTCATGTTGTTGAGACTGCTAGAAAAAGAAAATCATACAATAACACATATTGATGCCACTATCATTGTTTTCTCAAAAACAAGCCTTCAAAAGTGCTAGGCAGGACATAGTGGTATATCTTTGTTTCTCAATACAATTTACTCCCCTAAAATAAACTAAGTAGCTCTTGTCAGTGTCCTTCACCAGTGTCTCATTCTATTCCTAACCATTTAATATCAAAAGACCTCAGGATTCTATTCAAGGCTCTTTTGTCTTTCCCAAACTAATTTTATCCACTGTCATGGCATTAATTAACTTCCATAGGCTAGTGATTTCCAAATCTTTATCCCGAATTCATTCCACTCTGCTAAGCTCCAAACCAGTATTTCAAATTGCCTACTAGATAGCTCCATTTGGGTATTTCATTGGCAACTCAATATTTCCAGAACTGAATTCATGATCTTCCTCTGCAATTATATTTCATACGATGGCATCATCCCCACAAATACTCCATGCAGGGAGCCTGACATGGGACTCGATCCCAGGTCTCCAGGATCACGCCCTGGGCTGAAGGCAGGTGCTAAACCACTGAGCCACCGGGGCTGCCCAAAATTTTCCAGTTAAATTGATGCACTAATCCCACTTCTGGGCATGAAGTCTAAGTCAATATCCTCAAGTTAAAGGAAAAGCCTTATACTCAGAGAATCTGGAGAATAGCAGCATTTATAATCTATATGAGAAAATGGGCAGGTAACCCATGGTACATTGAACAAAAAATAGTAGCTATTAAGAAATGAGGTTAGCAAAGAGTATGAAAGAAAATTTAAAAATATGTGAAAAGAAAAATATTTTATATATATTTACATATGAATATATATATTCATTCCAATATACAAATATAAATATACATACTCATTCTAATGTCAGAAACAATAACAAATAACAATAGAAAGTTGTATTCATTAAAAATTAAGAAAATAACCTAAAATATTATAGTTGTTGACTTGAATAATGGGTCACTGGGTGTTTCTTTTGTTTTTTCTATTTTCCTAAAGTCTACATTTTTTTTCTAAATAACGTCTATAATGGACAGAAATAACTATTACATTTATATCTTCAATTCCTCTCAAGAGCAGAACACAATGGTCACCAATCTCTTATAATTAATAACATGAAAACCTGAAACTGACTTAGACCATTAAACCTTTAAGATCCCCAAAGGGCTGACATTATTATAAATCCTTTTGTTGTTGTTAAGCTCCAACATGGGGCTTGAACTCACAACCCTGAGATCAAGAACTGAGCTGAAATCAAGACATGCTTAACCAACTGAGCCACCCATGCGCCCCCTTATAAACCTATATTTGAAGGTGACTGTGGTTTCTTTATATCAAATGATTGAAACAAAAAAATAAATAATTAAACTAATAAAGAGCATATTTACCATTCTTAAGGGAGTCTGAACGTTCTTGGTCCAATGGGAAGTGATGAATCTAGCACAGGCTCTTTGAGAAAGAGGTAAGTGAAGTAGAAAGACCACACTGAGACAATGCAGTTTACATAAATCTTCCATCTCTTGCAGGGTTAAGCAATTACTTTCCACCTGAATAAGATAAAGGAGGTAAACTAGAGATCAGCAGGCTATGAAATTTGACACGCATGCGGCACCACAAAGGTCGGCAGACGCATTTTGCTTGACTACAGTCTTCATTCTGTATGTTTTTGAATTCTCATCTTCATACATTAATTTGGCTACATATAAAATACCGAAGTCAGGTAAGGGGATAGGCAACTGCCAGCTAGCCTGCAGTTTACATAAAGCATTTTACAAGTATTTTTAGTTAGGCCCAACTTTACATGAGCTGACCCAGCGGCTAACGAAGTCATGATCGCACGGGTCTTTGCACAGGTGAAACCATGCTTTAAATGCCCTACTCTGTGCAAAGCATATTTTAAAAGTTACACTAAATATTACCAGAGTGAATAAACCAGGACCCATCTGAAAAACTTACCCAAATAGAAAAAGAGTAAAGAAATGGGCATGTTTAACATGATGGGACAAGGATCTCCTAGCCATCTTCAAATGTTTGCAGGGTTGCCAGTAAAACAAAACGAAGACTCATTTTGGAGTGCTTCCATGGGGCCAGATAGGGTCTAATGATCAGAAGTTCCAAAGAGGTACAGTTGGTTTAGTATCATTTTTGTGACAATAACTTAAAAGTCATACCTAATCATGTAAAAAATATTTTACTAAGAACATATTCAAGTAGATACTGGAAAACCAAATATAAAGGATGCTAGGTAAAGGTAGTAGGTCCTGTTCATTTCTGAGGGTTCAAAAAGTTACAAAAATTTCCATATTTCTTTAATAAAAACCTTCAGGCAAGAATCGCCCCCCAGAAAGACAAAGACCTGGCCACTTGGCTTCACCTGGGTTAGCTGCAAGAGGCAACATCCCCTCCACCCCAGCTCCCCACAGGTTGGTGGCCTGGCTCACAATTTAACACTTTCCTGCCCAATCCGGCTTCTTCCCCCTTTTATCCATGGATGTTAATCTTTAATAAACATTTTGCACTCCCACCAAAAAAAAAAAAAAAAAAAAAAAAAGAATCCCCCAGCAGTCAGATTGTATACAAAATAGTATGTGTACTCGTGTTTGTGTGTGTGTGTGTATGTGTGTATTTGTATATATAGGGATGATTATCTAGCTGGAGAGCAAACCCATACTGGATAGCAGATTCTTACTCTATCAACCATAAAGAAGGTTAAAAGCTTAGCATTTTTAGCATCTCATGCCACTGAGACTCTACAGCGTGTTCTTTCTAAAGACACTTGCCATTATGGAAATTGAATAAGACAGACATGGTTTCAATCCTCAATCCACATCGCTATTTAATTAAGGACTGTCTAAACCTCTGGTGTTCCCATATGTGAAATGGGAATAAATACCTTCCTTAAAATGCTGTTGAGAGGATATAAAGGCACAAGGCATATAAAGACCCCAGAACATTATAATGTAAGCTCTCACAAAAAAGCTAATTTCCTTTCTTATTTCCCCTTCTTCTGGATGATTGGGTAAGTTTGACTAAATGTGTACTAAGGGGAAATGTCTTTATAGTAAAACACTAAAACATATAACGGGATCATAGATATTACTGATAAACAAATTCCAGTTTTTTCCTCTTTTGGGAGAAATTTATATAAATAAATTGGGGAAATAAAGTACCAAAAAAAACAAAAAAGGAAGAAAAGGTATATGAAAATCAATAAAATATCAAAAATAGAAAGCAATGGTGTTTCACAGTAAAGTTTTAACAATCGCACCTCTTGGATGTTAGTTTTCTGATCAGAGCTAGTCTTCATTCTGTTTTCTAAAAAGTGATGATACATTCTCAAAGATAATGAGCATGAAGTAACACAAAGAACACGTCGAATGTCAGATCCTTCTGGCCAGAATTGCTTAAGCAGAGAAATAGTTTCACATGCCTGTCACAAAAGAAAACTATAAGTGTCATGATATTTTAAAAATATTTTTATTAACAAGTAATCTTGCTAGAAGAAATCCTACAAAGATGGATATGGCTACATACTATAAATATTTCTGTTAAAAATGATGAACAAAATTTTAAGATGGGAAAATAAATATTTTGGTAAAATCATTAAAATTTAGCTATGTAAAGAGTTCCTATAAATCAATAATAAAACATTCAGCCTTTAATAAGATGTGAGCAAATAATTCACAAAAGAAATATGAATATTAACAAAATAGAAAAATGTTCAACCTCTTTAGTAACAAATGAACAATAAATAGCATATTTTTACTTATAAATTAACAAAGAATATTTAATGATAATAGCTCTGGAAATCATGTGATATGTCATTTCTCTTGTGCTTTGCAAATGAAAGTAGAGATAGGTACATAATTCCTGCAGAGCTATTTAGCAACAAATATGATTATATATTAATTATATTGATGCTTTGTGACCGGCTATCCAGGCTAGGTAAATAACACAAAATGTGTACCAAGATGTTCATGCAGAATTATTTGTAGACGCCAATTCTCAAATAATTTAAGTGTTTTGCATTAGGGAAGTATTTTGCATCCAGTAAAAATAAAATAGTGAAGAATTTTTAATAACTCAAATACATATGGTATGCAAGAAACACAACTTAAAGTGACTCAGAAGGACTAAAAATAAAAGGTGGATAAAAGTATACCAGGAAAATGGCAGGGGAAAGGAGAGAAGAGAGGCTAGCAATTTTTACAGCAGCTCAGAAGAATTCAAGCTGAAAGACATTAAATATGAAAAAGAAAAGCACTCTTATTCTAAAAGCCACAATCCATCATGGAGACATAACCTTTACGAATGATTTATCTCACATGGATAATTATGCAACATATAATGTCACAACCAACTTTACAAAGCAAAAACTACAGGTGATTAAAAGAACTATATTCAAAAACACACTAATAATAGACTACTCCCAGTACATGAGAAACCAAATGGACAAAAAATAACCAAAAAGATAGATGACTTAAACGGTACAATCAATAATGTAGATTCTATGAATTAAACTCTGGTGATAGAGAGCATCTATTCCTCTTAAGTGCCCCCAGCACATCCCTAAAAATTGGTCATGTGTTAAGTCACAAAGAAAGCATCAGAAGCTTCTATAATGTATAAAAACCATAAACAGCACTCTGACCAAAATACAATAAAGGTAGAATTTAGTTTCTTTTAAAAAAGGCACAGAAACCCTTCATTCTGAAGCTTAAAAACATTTTCAATTAAGCTACTGCTAGGTGAAAGGGAAATACAAATTGAAATTAAAGAATTTATAAAAATGATTATAAAAACATTACACATCATAATTTATGGGATAAATTTAAAGCAGTGACCAAAGGAAAATTCATTGCATTAAACATATTTAACACTAAAAATGAAAGAATAAAAAAAATGGATTAAATTCTCAGCTCCAAAAAGAAAATCTAAAAAGGAACAACAAACTGAACTAAAGGAAAACAAAAGGAAGTGGAACATAAAAGTAAAAGTAAGCAAAAATTAAGAAAATTGGTAAATAGATCTAATTAATAAATCGAAATTCCAGGGATTTTTGAAAAACTTTAAAAAATAGAAAAGCCACTAGCTAATTTGATGATTAATAAATGGGAGAAATAAAAATTCTACAGATTAAAAAGGTAAAGGTAAAATAACTATTGAAACAAGAAATCTTTAAAAAGCATATAACCTACTTTGCAAACTTCTATGCAAATAAATTATTTGAAATGTAAATAAATGGATAATTTCCTCATAAGAATTAATTATAAGAATTGACCCCACTGGAGTTAGTAAGCTTAAATAAATTAATTTCCATAGGACAAACAGAGAAAATTAAGAAACTATCCCACAAAAAAGCACCAGTCCCATTTGACTTTATAGGGAAACTCTATTTTAATCTTCAAAACCCAAATAATTCCAATGATCCATAAATTATTTTGGTATGTTGAAAAGATAAATAAATATTTTAATTTTTTATGAAGCCTACATGACACTGATATCTAACCAAATAAATACAGTGCCCAGAAAGAAAATTACAGAAAAGTATCACTCATTTCACTAAGTATCACTATGCAGTATTTTGCATAGTGATGCAAAAATTCTAAACAAAATATTAGCAAACAAAACCCAACATCATATTAAGAAAATAATATCATGATCAAATGGGATTTATCCCAGGAATACAGAGTTGCTTCAATATTTAAAAATACGTTTATAACAAAATATCATATTAATAAAACTAAGATTTAAAAATCATAATTGTATCCAAACTTTCAATATATATTCATGATAAAAATACTCAAAAAATATAAGTTGAGGGATACAGTCTTAACATCAGAAGATATAGATAGATAGATAGATAGATAATAGATGATAGATAGATATGTATATATGTACGTATACGTAATACTAGAAACATTTCCACTAAGATTAGAACAAGGCAAAGGTGCACCCTAACTCCGCTACAATCCACCACTATACCAGGTTTGTTACCTAATGCATCTAGACAGGAAAAGGTGATTTCAGGCATAAGAATGGGTAAAAAGATACAAAACTATCACTGCTCACAGATGATATATTAGTATAAACGGATAACCCCAACGAATAATTAAAATAATACAAAATCACACCTACTACATATGATTATTTATTACAGCATTGATTATAATTACAAAATGTTGAAAATTAAATTCCATAGTAGGAAATTAGTTAAATATAGTATATGAGGAAGTGCTATACAGCTGTATAACGTAATGAGGAAGATATCTATAAATTGCTTTAAAATGGTTTCTAAAACATGCTGCTAAGTGTAAAAAGAAAGGTGCTATATCTATACTATGTGATCCTTTATTTAAGACAGAAGAGGTTGTAAGAAAATAGACCCATGTCTATTTTTGTGCAAAAAATAAAAATGCAAGAAGGATAAACCTGAAACTAGAGACAAATTCCTTACAGAAAGTACTTGGGGGCTCCTGGGGGGCTCAGTGTTTGAGCATCTGCCTTGGGCTCAAGTCCTGACCCCGGGGTCCCAGGATCGAATCCTACGTCGGGCTCCCTGCAGGGAGCCTGCTTCTCCCTCTGCCTGTGTCTCTGCCCCTCTCTCTCTCTCTGTGTCTCTCATTAATAATTAAATAAAATATTTTTTAAAAAGAAAGAAAATATTTAGGAAAGGGGTAACTGTAGAGGTGAATGGGATCAGAGTAGCATGGATAAGAACAAAGTGTCACCTCTTTGAGCATATCTTTTTGTACATCTCTGATTCTTAGAATCAAAAGCATCCTTCCTTTATCTTTCATATACCCCTCAAAGTAAACAGATAATTAAAAACAATCTAGAAGTGGGTGGGAAGGACCCAAAGTGAAATACAAATACTAACCAAGGAACCTAACTGTATTAGTAATGAATAACATAACTAACCTGAATGGGGTGTGCAAGAACTAACCTAAATAACTTGGAAAGAATGCCTAAAGATAAAAAGAACTGCACATAAATCCTGTAATCCACTTAGTAAATATGTTTCTCACAAGATATATTTTGCAAGTCTAATACTACTTTATGTATATACTAGAATTGAAAAAATAGGTAAATGCGTTGTATGTAAGGAGAGCTGAATTTCTCATAATTGGAGAAAGAAATTACAAATAAAGAAAGGGGTGGGGTAAAATGAAGGATGTGAAGTTGGACTGGAGTAGAAGTTATCAGTATGGATGCATGATATTTAAGATAGATGATTAGATAGAAATATATAGATGATAGATAGATGATAGATGATGATAGATAGATGATAGATGATTGATAGATGATAGATGATTGATGATAAATAGACGATAGATAGATAGGTAGATAGATGATAGATAGATAGATAGATAGATAGATAGATAGATAGATAGATAAAAGGTAGACGGGCATATATGCGTGGCTTGGCATGCATACAGATGTCCCCTAACTGTGTCTGCTGAAAAGTCCTCATAGCAATGACCCCTTGGTGGAAATGAACAAACACAGCTCTCAGGTCTTGGCTCCTAAATGCCATTTTCCAACAAAAGCAACCAGAACTCCTTGGAGAAGTGGTTAATTTCAAGGCTGAGGCAGAGAAAACACGAGATGAGAATGGAACATTCTGTGGTGCTCAAAAGGATAGGGCCTGATGAATCGGAAGAAAAATATACACGTACGTAACCATCACCACAGTGGATGTCATCATACCTCAATAAAGTGGTTTTAGAAAAGGCAAAAGATGGGGAGCGGGTGGGGCTTGCAAAAGGACACAGGTGCAAACCTGAAGGAGTTTCTAATGTTCAAACCTAGAACAACTTGAGCCCCAAAACAGTTGCAATATTGGACTTCAATCTATAATATAAAATATCCATTAGTCCATCCTGGTATAAATAAATAAACAAGTAAAGGGCAGAGACACAGGAGCTCTCCCTTACAGTAGGATTCCAAGTGATAAAAGTAAAAGGAAAAAGTGAAATACAAAATAACCATTAGGCAAACAGGTCTAGCGATAACTGTTGCAGACAAGATCCGTCGATGGGCTCTAAAATTAACTGGCAAATTCTGAGAGGAAACAGGATTTGCATAGTTAGGAAATATAGTAACTTTACAGTAGAGAAGGCTGGCACGCATCAGCTTAACCAGTGTTAAATCTATCCATACCATGAACCCTTTGATATATTCACACATTCACCGGCATTCTTGCCAAAAATGCATTACGCCATTCCAATCATAAGAAAACATTAGATACACCTAAATTGAGGAATATTAAAAAAAAAAACTTTTCAAAAACATAAAGGTCACAAAAGACAAGGAAACACTGAGAAACTACTACAGACTAGAGGCTACTAGAGAGAAATGACTATGTAGATGTGGTGTCCCGGACAGAATCCTGGAACAGAAAAAGGACATTCGTGGGAAACGTAAGTGAAACTCAAATAATGTCTGAAGCTTAGTTAACAGTATTATACTGATGTTCATTTCTTGGTTTTGAAAAATGTATCATGGTTACATCAGATGCTAGTATTAAGGGACTCTGGGTGAGAAGTCTATGGGAACTCAGTAATATTTTTGTAACTTTTTAATAATCAACAAAATAGTTCAAATAGAGAGTTTAAAAAAAATCAGCACCTCTTCCATCATATTTTTCCATTTTAAATTTCCAAAAAGAGATTCCAGTGCTAAAATTCGACATTTTTCCAAATGTTTAATCAGGGCTTTATAAGCATTCTCAATCTCCTTTTCATTCTGTAAAAGGAAGTCACAAAAATTGTCATAAATAAAATATCTAATCACTTTCCAACTACAGAAAATCATATATTGAAGATATAATTGTTAAAATATATTTTCGAGTTCAAAAAAATTACACTAATGTAATTACAGATCACCAACAAGGCTTTTAAACCCTGCCAGGCAGCACTATTTTGTTTTTACTGAATTGATTTTTTTCTGGGAATTTAGTACATTTTATTTCTTTAACGACTTTATGAAAAGTATAATTAACATGACAAAATTCACTCGCTTTAAGGGGACAATTCAATGGCTTTTGGTAAGGTCACAGAGTTGTGCAGCCATTACCATAATTTAATTTCAGAACATTTCCAACATCTCAAAAAGAAAGAGTGTGTCCATTTAATACACTGTATTTTATTACGAAAAATTTCAAACACACACATAAATAAGGAATAGCATAATCTCCCCCCAGGTACCCATCATCCAGCAACAACCATTACCAACATATACTGCATTTTTATTTGCATTTCATACAGTCCTCAAAGAGATAAACGAAATAGCCTCGTTAGAATGAGTGTTCAGTAAAGTAGGGAATATATTATTATACTAGAAATAAAATCTAATGCTTAAAAACACCTTCTTAAGCAGAGATTGGGAAGGATGTTTGTAAGGCACTCTTCAAGCTCAGCTTCAGAAATTGCTCTAACAGAATAAAATGGGATCAAGTGGTTATAGTACCTCTTCCCAATATAAAAATCAATCCCAGGGCGTCCTACTCTCAGTACACAACTAGCGTTGGGTATAGTTTAATGACTGGAGTCCTGACTAAAGCAAAATAAATCATCTTCTCCGATTTCATGTCAACCGTCTAGATGTCTCCAAATATCATGAGGGGAAAGACACTATTCTCAGCATAAAAAAAAAAAAAAATGTTAATTAACTCAAAAACTCATTTTGATGAAATACAGCATTATCTTCATATTTAGAATTCACTATAAGTAGTGAAAACTGAACAGAAACTAGATTTATTCATAACATCAGTATGTATTTTTAAGTCCCAGAAGTTCAACATAGTAATTGCCAAATAGGCCTATTCAGCAAAAGAATAACCTCAAGGAAGAATTAAATTCTAAATACTTTGAAAGTTCGGTTAATGATTTAGTATTATGAAATAAACACTTCACTTATTTTCCTTCCTCATCACCGTTCTCCATTGTTTTTTTTTCATTAAAACTACCATATTAATGATCATTTCACTAGAATGTCTCAGCAACAGACGCATTAAGTCTTTGCCTCCACTTTAATGCATTTCTGCCCTTTATTAAGTCGGAGGCAGCATGTGCCCTCGTGGTTCAGCACATCAGGGCTGGAGTCGGGCTGCGGCTTTTCAAATCCGTGCTCCATTATTCATTTAGTGTTGAGGAGGAGCAGATTAGGTATCCAAGCGTCTGTGTCCTCACCCGCAAAACACACATGATGCCAACACCTAACTTAAAGGGCTGCTGCGAAGGTCTAAACAACGACTCAGGAGAGGTACCCATCACGGCTGTTATTACAGTAAGTTCTGAACATACGACTATGTACGTGCATCCCCTTATTATTAATTTTCTAGACTTCTCTATCAAACCTATGATAGTTTCCATAGAAGTGGTGGAAATAAAACTAAGTCAAGGAATACGGATTTTTTTTTGTGAAATTCTAGAAGAAATTTGTCGTGAGGTATTAATTACCTCTTTGAAAAATGTTTGTTTTTTGTACGTGCTTGACATAAGGTATGCATAAAGTCGAAGGACATCAGATGTTTGCCCCGAGGAGAGCACAACGTTGACCTTCATTGCCCAAGACTGAGTAACTAAAAAGCTGAAAAGGAGTGTTTGTAGATGGTTCAGGCCTTCATCCGCAACTATCAGGTAATATGGGTAACTCTCTTCCAAGAAAATTTCCCACTCTCGTGATAGGCATCCAGAAAACGTTCGGACGTCGATGGTCGTATTATGCTGAAGATGGAGGATTAAAGCAGCTCTCAAAGGAAGAAGTTCAGGGAAGTTGAAATATGCACACTCCGCATCCTGTGGCGATGGGATAAAGTGTATTCTTTTAAAATTATTATTCAGTTGGTTTATATATATATGTCATTAAAGTCATTAAAGGAATATGTTCCAACACGGGTTTTGTTCTGCTTTACAGTCAGGGAATAGACGCTGAAAGCTTGGCTCTCATTTCACAAATGTAAGCCATAAAACACAATTTAGATTTAAATACACATGTCCCCTTTAAGCGGGCACATAATAGTCAAGGTTTATCCAAGGTTTATACTTTTCCTTCCTATTCTAATTTTTTTCCTTTCCAATCTCACTCCAAAAAGAAAAAGGATCGAAAAGTAGGCAAAAGCAAGTGATGGATATAAATTATCCAGAAAGGGAAGCCAAGGTAAATCCCTTTGAGAGAACGGTCGCAATTTGGTGTGATCCTCCTGAAGAGGCAGAGGTTTTTCTGAACGGATCAAGATTAGTGCAGTAAACTAGACTGTAAACGTTAGGCTAGAATCCTGGCTCTTTATTCAAAACATTGCTTATATTTAAAAATATTTTAAAATCTAACAATAATGTCGGTTGCAAAATGACTGAACAGACACACACCAAAATCCTTAAGAGTAACACAGTGGTTACCTTTAGGGATAGGACAAGAAAGGGGTGGTAGTGGTTAGACCGATCTGTACTTGAAACTGTTATATTTTACCAATTATATTCATAATTGGGAAAGGAAGACCGAATATATTCCCTCAGAGGCATTTACTATAAAGCAAATAATAAACAAAGCAGTATTAATGAGTTTGACATTTTTTCTGGGCTCAAATAAATTGCTGAGTTCTGAAGACAGAAGCAGTTCTCAGAGTTGGAAAAGTAGGATCCAGAGCTCACGCGAGTTTCTGTTGAGATTTCTCATCCTCCCTCATGATCCTGTGTGTCCTTATGCACTTTAATTATTGAGAATACAATATAATCTTAAATATGGTGATTTCTGAATACTGGGCTTATGAGTCATTTTTTTGTTGTTGTTCTTCCCTTTAAATTTTCTGAATTCTAATAGATATACTGAACTTTGTAATAAGGAAAACATTTACAGAATAGTAAGAAATGTTCGTTTTAGTTCTTAAATCACAGAAAAGGACTACTGTCACGTGTTACCTTGAAGAAAACAACGGCAAATTGTCCTCCTTTACTGACAAGATCCATAAGATAGCATTCAACCAGATAAAAGAAGTGGAGCTCCTGCCCCTGCTTTAATGATTTCTCACATATGCATGTAGTAAGTAATGAATCTCCATCAATCAGAAAAAATTCAGATTCAACAAAATCATTGAACAAACTGGAATATCTAAAATGAAAACAATTAAAACGAAATTACAACATCGACTACATAAGGCCCAAAAAGGGCAGTAGCACTGTTATTATTATCCATTATCACTATCACAACAGGTGAATTCGCTGAGTAATTGTTTTATGTATGCTAAGACTTTTCAAATATATCCATAGGCATGACTATCCTTTATAGGAAGAAGACGGTATTAGTCCCATTTTCTAGATACAGAAATTGAGGCTCAAAGAGATAGAGCAAATTATGTAAGACCACGTGTCAGAATCTGGATTCGAATCAGGAATTTAACACCGCTGTTCTGCATATAGGCCCGTATCAAATGCTTCCTGCTTAATCAATCTTATTTCTTTATAAAACAATAGGTTCATTGACAACTGTGTACAAATAAAGCAAGAGAAAACTATTTCCATTCACCATCAAACTGCTCAAAAAGTTGTGTTAAACAACCATATATGTGTGTGTGCAAATATATATATAGAATTATTTTTTTATATATATAGAATTATATATAATATATACTGAGATAAACATTACCTTTTTTAGATAGACATTACTTTAATGTCAAATAGATACGTAAGATATATGATATCAAATTGTACATCTCTTTATTTCTTATGACAATACTCACTGAGCTTTTGGCACTGCGTTCATAATCAGCTCTGACATTTTCTCTAAAATCATCATGTGCTCTTCTAAACCTGAAAAGAGAAGTATTGACTTATAATTTGAAAAAGAAACAATAAAGTAATTTTATTTCTATTAAATCTGTGTAGCTCTAAAAAGAATCATTATGTTATAATTCATAAAAAAAAATTAATTTGGAAATTACCCATTCTTGATGCTACCTGGGGCCCGAACCTGAACTGCAGAAAATGACAAACCTACAAAGAAAGAAGAAAAATCAGAAATTCATTTATTCCATCAACAAATAGTTTTGAGTGACTACTGCATATTAAGCAAAACGTCAGGCAAGGAGAATACAAAAATGAACCAAAAAGGCAACATGCTGTCAGTTCTCATGGAGCTTAAAATCCATCAGGAAAGACAAATATTAATCAGATAATTATATACACGATGGAAAATCACAAATGTGACAAAGTCAAAGAGAATAGAGGAAGCTTTCCTCAAATAATGCTTGAGCTGATTTCTAAAAGATGAAACAAGAACTAGTTAAACAAGGAACGAATTAAGCAAATTAAACAGGGGAGGAGAGAACAGCAGGCGGAGAGAACAGCAAAATACCACGTACAGAAATCCTGTGGCGCGAAGGGGTATGGGTGGTCCTAGATCCAAAATAGAAGCCAGCCAGACTGGAGTGGAGACAGGGAGGGAAGAGCTGGCCGTGCTAGAAGAGGACGCAGAGCCTTTGAGGGCATGTTCTCATCCTAAAATCCATGGATGGCTTCTAAGCAGGTAGTGTTATGAGCGGCTATCCGTTTTGAAAGAATCCTCTTGCTTCGGTAGAGACGATAGACAGGATGGGAACAAAGTTCCTGTTCCTGGGGCAGAGAGAAAAACCATTGTGCAGGAGGGTAACCATCATAGTTTGGTGTAAGATAGTTTGATGGTAGTTTGGAGCATCCATGGATAGTAAATACTTAGAGGGTAAGTTTGACATAATTTGGTCACGGAT
This sequence comes from Canis lupus dingo, assembly GCF_003254725.2. Lineage (NCBI taxonomy): Eukaryota > Metazoa > Chordata > Mammalia > Carnivora > Canidae > Canis > Canis lupus. The sequence goes on from NC_064257.1 coordinate 63,864,641, forward strand.
CTGATACGGACAGAGAAACAGGGGGAGGGTGAGTGTTGTCAGGATGATTCTTAGGATTGCACCTGATGCATTAGGATGCAGAACGAGGCCACTCCCTGGGCAGGACACTTTGGAACAAACCCACATTTCAGGGAAAGATCATGAGTCCAAATTTGTGTCCAGTCTGAGTTTGACTTGATTTTAGGACCTGCTGTAGAATATGCCTCGTGAGTAATTAAATATGCAGGTCTAGAGGTCAAACACAAGGTCCGATTTAGGCCTGAGTATGTGAGCAATTTTAATATTATTGCACACGAGGCCATTGATATAGATGAGCTTGCGTGGACAGAGACACTGTATCATGCAAGAAGCAAAAAGGAATGAAAATCCAGTTTTGCAGATCACAAATATTTAATAAAGGCCAACAGGGTAGAGGAAGAGTCTGTAAAGGTAACTGAGAAAGGACTGTCAAAGAGGCAGAAGGAAATCCCCTTGAGCACCCTGTCAGGAAAACCAAGGAGACGTCCCTCAAATATACCCTATAGTATAGGGCAGAGAAACTTGATGATGATGACGATGATGATAGATGATAGATAGATAGATAGATAGATAGATAGATAGATAGATAGATGATAGATAGATAATAGATAGATGATAGATAGATAGATAGATATAGATAGATAATAGATAGATGATTGATAGATTAGATAGATGATAGTAGATGATAGATTAGATAGATGATAGATAGATGATAGATGGATGATAGATGATAGCTTAGATAATTGATAGATAGATAATAGATGATAGATTAGACAGATGATAGATGATTGATTAGATAGATAGATGATAGATGATAGTAGATGATAGATTAGATAGATAATTGATAGATGATAGATAATAGATAGATAATAGATAGACGATAGATGATAGATACTCATTCATATTACATGACAAGTATGAAAAGTACACATTTTTAGATTGAGAAGCTTTTCCAAGGACTAGGAAGAAATGACCAAAGAGGAACATAGAACTTTCAAATTGCAGGGATCCCTGCGGGGCTCAGTGGTTGAGCGTCTGCCTCTGGCCCCTGGGTGTGATCTTGGGGTCCCGCATTGGGTTCCCCGCATGGAGCCTGCTTCTCCTTCTGCCTGTGTCTCTGCCTCCCTCTGTGTGTGTCTCATGAATAAATAAATAAAATCTTTAAAATTAAAAAAAAAAAGAACTTTCAAATTGCAGAGCTCTAAGAGCAAAAAAATGGAGATATGTTATAAAGAAATGGTAAGTCAGAGAGGCGTAAGGTGTAAGGTGTCTAAGCATGAGCACTATTGGCCAAGTTCTGAGACGTACTGTAGCCTAGTGATCTCGGGCAAACTATTGACTCTCTCTGTATCTCAGTCCCCTTATTTATAAAATTGGGACAGACAATGATGATACGCTCTTTTCGTTGTGTTTTTTGGTTTTTTTTTTTTTTTTTTGGTTGTGTTTTTAGGCTATTTAAGTGTATGAGCTGATGTATACAAATTGATTAAAATAGTACCTGGCACACAGAACTGCATAAAATGAAAACCATCACTGGATATTTTGATAAAAGAAAACAATGTTTTCAAAGTTCCCAGGGGAAAATATTTTGAACTTCGAATTCTGTACCTAGTCATTCAATCCATTAAGAGGGAGGAAAGACCATATCACCAGACATTTAAGAAGTCAGATTTTCACCAACCACGTATCTTAACTGATAATTTTATTTTAAAGAGATAAAACAGAAAATTAGGGGGGGAGGGGAAGATCAAGCATAGGACAACCAAGAAACAGTGAAACGTCATATGATCCAGAAAAATTAAAGGAAGCTCTAAAGAAAAATGGGAGGATCCATGATACTTTGAATTTACAAAAGCATCAATTTCAAACAGCAGTCTTAATAATAAAGAACCACATTTCAAGCCAAACATAAATTTCTTCTACAATGAATAACAAAGTAAATAATTTTGTGACTTGTTTACTTGGCTTTCCATTTTTTTTATTCAACTAGAAACAAATCACAAGAGTTAAGTCTTAAAATACCGTAAACTATGATAAACCCTGACAATATAAAACCACTATACTTAACCAAATTGGGAGGTTCAGAAAGGGACGAATAGTAGAAAAGTGTATATTAAGTTCCTTGTTTTTCATACCAGGAAGTCCAGAGACAGTATCTAAAGATAATATATCAAAAGTGAAGGATTTCTGGAATCAAGAAGTTCAATTGCCTTCCTCACATAGGTACAGAACCATGGGGGATCCAATAACATAAATGGGGAAACTTCATTTATATTTATATTACAACTTCTGATGAATTAATAGATCTTGTTATTTTTAGGGGGTAGCAACGAAAATACAGGTAAATATCTACCGTCATGTGGAACTGCACCATTGTTGAAATTTTCCAAAGAAAAGAAAAAAATTTTAACTTGTTTAATCAAAACTCTAGCAGCAATAATTCATTGACAAGACATTTATAAGAGACAGGACGTGTTAAATGACACCAGTAAGACTAGAATCTCTACGAGACAAAAAAAAAAAAGAAGCGGGGGGAAGGGAAGGCAAAGGAAAGGAAGGGAAATAACCTCAATTTATTAACAAATTACAAGAAGATGAAAGAGATTGTGACAAATTGAAAGCTATATCATCCCATCGTAGTAGTCCCAGAACCTTACTTGGATTCTGGGTTAAACAATCTTTAAAAGGAAGAACAGAAGGGTAAAAAAGAGAAATCAGAGATTATTATGGCTGGGACCACCCAATTTAGGGAAAAAGGCCGAGGGAGTGGAGGCACCACTGGACAGAAAGGCTCAAATTCCTAAAGTGCATCTGGAGAAGAGCTGAGCAGCAATGGACGGAATTCTTGACACCCCCACCCCCGACCCCCGGCCCCCCGACCCCCAGCACCTAGACCCCAGCGCCCCTGGCCCCAACCTCCAGGCCCCCAGCCCCCAGGCCTCAGGCCCCCGTCCCCCATGCCCCCAGCCCTCCAGCCCCCCAGGTCTCAGGCACCCAGGCCCTCGGGCCCCAGACCCCCAGTCCCCCAGGTCCCCCAGCCCTAGGTCCCCAGCCCCCCAGGTCCCCTGTCCCCCAGGCCTCAGGCCCCCAGGCCCTCGGGCCCCAGACCCCCAGACCCCCAGCCCCCCAGTCCCCAGGCTCCAGCCCCCCAGGCTCCCAGGCCCCCAGCCCCCCAGTCCCCAGGCTCCAGCCCCCCAGGCTCCCAGGCCCCCAGCCCCCAGGCCTCAGGCCCCCAGTCCCCCATGCCCCCAGCCCTCCAGCCCCCCAGGTCTCAGGCGCCCAGGCCCTCGGGCCCCAGACCCCCAGTCCCCCAGGTCCCCCAGCCCTAGGTCCCCAGCCCCCCCAGGCCTCCTGTCCCCCAGGCCTCAGGCCCCCAGGCCCTCGGGCCCCAGACCCCCAGCCCCCCAGTCCCCAGGCTCTAGCACCCCAGGCTCCCAGCCACCCAGCCACCCAGGACTCAGGCTCCCAGGCCCTCGGGCCCCAGTCCCCCAGCCCCCTGGCCCCCCAGTCCCCAGGCATTCGTGTTCTTAAATTTTGAGTTTAAAGATGAACAAGACATAGAAATAAATATTTTATTATTTGGTTATGCACAGCAAGCATAGTGCCTCCCACTTTTCATTTACGTGATATATGTTTGTTGCATTGGTTGAATGTCTGCTACAGGCTGAGGCTTGGGATAAAATACGAGGAAGGTGCAGTATCCCTGCTCTGAAAGGCTTCACGATCCAGTTAGGGCCAGTTATGGAAAAAGTCTAGCACCCACCCTTGTGTGTTTATAGCATGCAGTGAATACTTGCTGAGTGAGTGAATGAATGAATAATATTTGGGAATGGCAAAATCAAATACACCTCGAATGTTACAATAAGATGTTTTAAGAGTGTGATTATGTGTTAATAAAATCAAATATATCACTATAAAAAAAAAAAGGCTCCCAGCCTCCCAGCCCCCCAGTCCCCAGGCCCCCAGGCCCCCAGCATCCCAGTCCCCAGGCCCCATCCCCCCATGCCCCCAGGTTCCCAGGCCCCCAGGCTCCCAGGCCCCCAGTCCCCAGGCCCCAGGCCCCCAGCATCCCAACCCCCTCAGTCCCCAGGCCCCCAGGCCCCCAGCATCCCAGTCCCAGGCCCCAGCACCCCAGGCCCCCAGCACCCCAGGCCCCCAGGTTCCCAGGCCCCCAGGCCCCCAGCCCCCCAACCCCCCAGTCCCCAGGCTCCCAGTCCCCCAGGCTCCAGGCTCCAGCCCCCCCAGCCCCCCAGCATCCCAGTCCCCAGCCCCCCAGGCTCCCAGCCCCCCAGCCCCCCAGTCCCCAGGCCCCAGCCCCCCAGGCTCCCAGCCCCCCAGCCCCCCAGTCCCCAGGCCCCAGCCCCCCAAGCCCCAGGCCCTCATCACCCCAGTCCCCAGGCCCCAGGCTCCCAGCCCCCCAGCCCCCCAGGCCCCCCAGGCCCCCCAGCCCTAGGCCCCCAGACCCCCAGTCCTCCAGCCCCAGGCCCCATTCCCCCAGGCCCCCAGGCCCCCAGTCTCCCAGGCCCCCAGTCCCCAGGCCCCCAGCCCTGAATGTCCCCCCGAGGGTGGGCAGGGTGTGGCCTGAGGTTCCTGGGGTGAGGCCACTTGTTTAAGCTCCAGCCTAAGGAGACAGTGCCTCGACTTCCCACTTACAGAAACTTGTAAACTAATTCATTTTTATTGATTTATGCCACTAAATTTGTGATTGTTTTTTTTTTTAAGATTTTATTCATTTATTCATGAGAGACCCAGAGAGAGAGAGGCAGAGGCCCAGGCCGAGGCAGCAGCAGGCCCCACGCAGGGAGCCCGAGGCGGACTCGATCCGGGGACCTGGGGTCACGGCCTGGGCCGCAGGTGGTGCTCCCCCCCTGAGCCCCCGGGATCCCCTAAGTGTGCGATGGTTACGCAGCAGTGGAAAAGCCACGCATGTCCCTTGAGCACGAGCACAGTCCCGTCCCTGCTGCACCAGGAGCAAACCTACCGCCCGAGCACCCGAATGCACGAGGAGCACCCCCTGACCAGTCACATGCGGATTCGGATTCTGCAGGTTTGCAGCCACGCTCCGGGGCTGGAGGCTGAGAAGCTGCCTCAAGGGGGGACCCCGGGGCGGGGGGTCACATCCAGGTGCCCTCGGGCCCAGGTCCCCAGCACTGCGCCCCCGGCAGGACCCTGACCTGCTGATCCTGGGGCTTCCCTAACACCAAGCAGACGCGTCGCCACAGGCCTGCCTGTCCCCCCTCACCTGGCCTCGCTCCAGGATCGGACCAGGCCCCCGCTGTGACGGGGGCGCCCCCAGCCCAGGGCAGGCGAGCCCAGCACGTCCAGGGGCGCCCGCAGCCTCGAGTGAGTCCCCCTGTCGTCCTGAGCCCCTGCAGGGGACACCTGCACCCTGAGTCTCCCCCGACTCCCCCTGTCGTCCTGGGCCCTGGGGACACCTGCACCCTGAGTCTCCCCCGAGTGCCCCCGTCATCCTGGGGAGCAGCCAGACGGCGCAGGGAGGCACCGGCCTGGGCCCGGAGCCTGGGTCTTACCTGCCGCCCGGAGCTGCTGGGCCCCTGTGGGGTGGCCGGCAGGGAGCGAGGGCGGAGGAGCCGGGGCAGCCCCGCCTTTATGCCCGGGAAGGGAGTTTTGGTTTCCTTTCTCCTGTCGGGCGTCTGAGTTTCGTTTCCGAGTGCTGCTGACAGCTCAGGAGGGGCTGACCCTAAATCACGTGGGGGGGGGGCTCCTTAGAGACGGCCGGGCCGGGCTCGGGGTGTGGTGCACGTGGGAGGGGCCCTGGGGCTGCACAGGTAGCAGGAGAGGCTGGTGGGGAAGGGGCAGGGGGCTGAGGTTGTCCTCCTCTCCTGCAGCACCTTACAGTGCGGAGGACGAGGAGGGTAAGGGGCTGGGGGGGGGAGCAGGGCACGGCTGCCAGGAGCTGGGGGAGAGGCTGTTGCTGCGGGAGGCCGCGGCGAGCTGGCGGGACGGGGACGCTGACATCCTCCTACTTATCCTCCTGCTCATGCTCCCAGCAGCCTCGCGGGCCACCTGCTATTATTTTTGTCATTTTATAGATGAGACGAAGAAGGCCTCGATGCAGCCGGTGAGCCCAGGAGCGGGGCGCCCGGCCGGCCTAGGCGGCCTCCGGTGGGCAGGTCCCCGACAGATTGTTCAGGGTCAGGCCGAAGGCCTGTCGCCAGGAGACGAAGGTCCCGCCTTGGCCTCTGGGTCACGGGCCCGAGCGAGCGCCAACCTCAGGATGGCCTTTACCTCCGTGGACGTCCGTTGTGCCAGCTGAGCACTGAGCGAGCCGCGGCCGGCCAGGCTGACCCTCCACCCCGCCGCCCCGGACGACACTCGGAGCCTCTGGTTTGCCTTCGCCGGCAGCGACCCGCTGCCACAGGCTCCCTTGCACACCCTGGACTCCGCTCCGAACCTTGATGGTCACACGAGCCCCGTGTCTATTTTTCAGGTCCTTCCCTTGGGACCCCTGATTTTCTGTCTTATCAGGACGACCCTGCAAGCAAACCCTTCGACTCCCCATAACTCACATGCGCAGCTGCTTGAACTTCTTGATTTTCGTCCATACCTGGGCTTGCAGCGGAATAATCTGGGACAATTTTTAAAAATGCGTTTGTTTCTGGCTACGGAGGAAAACGGCCAAGCCTACGCCCTACGAAACTGTTCACAAACACAGCCGATACCCCTTATTTCTACCCCCAGGCCTTTCACAATGTTTTACGATGGTGGTTACAACCCTACAGCGCTTTATATTCGCAGGTTCTTTTTTTTTAAATTTTTTAGACATTTTATTGGAATTGTATTTGCCGACACGTAGTATAACACCCAGTGTCCTCAAGTTCTTTCTGATTAAAGGTCGTCTCTTTTTCGATTCTTTCTCAACCTTAGGATAACTGCATACGCCACTGCTACTGAAGAGTCCGAGAGGAATTGTGTACACAAACCACATTTTCTTTATCCATTCATCTTTCGATGGACACCGAAATGACAAATACCCGCCATTTGCTTCAACGCGCATGGACCTGGAGGGTATGATGCTGAGTGAAATAAGTCAGTCGGAGAAGGACAAACATTATATGGTCTCATTCATTTGGGGAATATAAAAAATAGTGAAAGGGAATAGAGAGGAAGGGAGAAGAAATGGGTAGGAAATATCAGAGAGGGAGACAGACCATGAGAGACTCCAACTCTGGGAAACGAACTAGGGGTGGTGGAAGGGGAGGTGGGTGGGGGGTGGGGGTGATGGGGTGACGGGCACTGAGGGGGGCACTTGAGGGGATGAGCACTGGGTGTTATTCTGCATGTTGGCAAATTGAACACCAATAAAAAATAAATTTATTATTTAAAAAAAAAAGAGTCCAAGAAGAAGACATCAGGCCGTCTCCATACCCAACATTACTAACCCTTTGTGATTTGGATGTGGTTCCCTCGACCATCCCACACCATTTGTTCTTCAGACTGACGTACCCACAACTTCACTCAGTCGACTAAATGTACTGCCCACCCTCCTAAGACACCCACGTCTACTTTAAAATACTCCCAACAGTGATCTCCTGCTCTATTTCGTACCTGCTCTCTGTGGCACGGTCCCCTCTGTGGTCTACACCTCAGTGGTCTATACTTCTTCACCCTCTTCCAAGCCCTTAGGCCGCTTTAGTCCAGACGCGCCCCAAGCTGCTCTGTCAAAGATCCCCAATGACGACCCGATCGCTGAGAAACACAAGCAAAAACCATGCTTGTTTAATCAACGATCCATTTACTTCTCTCTCTTTCTTTGAGATACTTGAAAGCGTTTTTTCAGCAATCACTCTCTTGCAAAGAGCCTCTTTTCTCCTAGTTTACAGTATTCTTCAAATCTCTCTCTCTCTCCCTACCTTCTCTATCAGAATGGATGGAATTTTTCACCTAACAGCTGATCGAGTGAGAGGCCCGGCACCCATCGCTGCGTCTTCACCTACTCGAGTCCCAGTGGACTGGAAGTCTGCTGACACGGGATCTACGTCTTCCCTCTCCCATTTTCCAAAGGCTAGAGCAAGCGCCGCCATTTCTCATCTGCAAAACTGGAATAGTCTATTTCCTTCCCAACTGAATTAAATAATTTTACTGGCCGGGGCTCCTGGGTGGCCCAGTTGGTTAAGCATCTGACTCTTGATTTTGGCTCATGACGTCAGGATCTTGAGATCAAGCCCCACATCAGGTTCCGTGCTGAGCACAGAGTCTGCTTGAGACTCTCTCTCCCTTTGCCCACTCTCCATGGTCTCTCTCTCTCTCTCTTAAATAAATAAATATTTTTAAAAAAGAGCAAATAAATAAAATAAAATAATATTTCTGGCTGGCAAGGAAGTGAAGCTATTAGGTAAATGCAGCTGTTCTGACTGATAGAGGAACTAGCCAGGTAGGGAACCCCTCTCACCAGATATGGCCCTGATGCCCCCGCGAGGAGCTCATGGAGTCCTGGGAGTCAAGATAGTGATGGGGTTCAGGACGTGATGCCCAAAGACATGGGGCCTTGACATATCGAATATGTTAGCTGAAAGACTTGAGAGCACCGTAGAAGCAAGAAGATCCCTCTGACTTCCCCCACACCCTTCTTCCCTAAAAGCAAGAGATAAATCCCCCATGTGAAATGAGGCCTTCGGTCACTGTCAGTCCTGTCTGGAACTCCAAATAGGTAATGAATGTCCCTTTGAGGTACTGCATTGTGGGTTTAGTACATGCAGAGATACCCGTTACATTAATGTATATTTTGGGTATCTGTGAAATAAGAGATTTCCCGAATTCTCTATCAATGGGAGAGACTCTTAGGCTACCCTCCAAGGATATGTAAAAATGTATAGATGGAGGGACGTCTGGGGTGGCTCAGCGGTTGAGCCTTTGCCTCCGGGCGTGACCCCGGGGTCCTGGGATCAAGTCCCACATCGGGTTCCCTACATGGAGCCTGCTTCTCTCCCTGCCTGTGTCTCTGCCTCTCTCTCTCTCTCTGTGTGTCTCTCATAAATAAATAAAATCTTTAAAAAGAGAGAGAGAGAGAGAGAGAGAGAGAGAGATGGGAAAGCAGCAACGTTCCACTGGGCACCATTACATACAGTAGGGTATTCCATCTATAAAACCTACAAAAAATAATAATAATAATAAATAAATAAATAAATACCCTACAAATTCCCAATTGCTTTCACTCAGTTTTGTTCTCCAGGAAGCCCAGTTGTCTGGGAGAGGGTCACCTCCTCCAATACAATGGCATCTGGCAAGGGACTAAGAAAAGGAGATAAGGGGGACCTTGTGCAAGTGGGGTAGGCCAGAGAGCCCATGCTTGGCTCCATCCGTGGGCACGAGTGTGTCTGCACGCCCTCTGAGTGAGCAGGGGCCAAAGGGCGAGCGGGAGGCAATCGGAGCTTTGTGAAAACCCCGTCGCCGGGTCTGTCTCTAGAGGACGGCGTCCTCCTTGGGGGCTGAACACTCCGGGCTATGGACAGTGTATTATTGCATCTGAGTGCTTCTTGCCCCCCCATCCCAGGCAGACATTCTGCTCTGGAAATCCTTAACTTTGAACAAGAGAATAACGACTTTCCGGAAAGAAAGGAGACAGGTTTCTCGACTTGTTCACATGCTCCGACGAACATTCAGGCGACATCAATAGGGTAGCTGGCCCAGGCGGCTGAATGCTAACGCATCGCCAATGACAAATACTCGAATCTCATTCCTGAATTTGCAGGGGACGCTGGGCGAACCTCGTTCTCCAGGAAAAGCCCTACTCTCGCACATTTGGTGCGCACAGGTGAACGTCTAGGTACTACCCTTGCTCTGGGGAAGTCGGGACGCTAGGCCGTCAGCTAAGCCCGGATGCGATGCTCTTCCAATATCCAGCCAGGAACGGCTGCTCGTAAGACGTGAAGGGCGGGCAGAGATAATCTGCAGACGACATTCCGCCCCTGCTTCCCGGACCACCCATGGCTTCTAAAGAAAATGCCATTTACAAATCAGTTCTTAGATTTTTTTTTTTTTTTACCTGTTTAATGGCTGTTTACTTAATGTTTTTGGAGTTAGGAAGTGATTTACATCTAGCTAGCAATTAAGACTGTATTTTTATTTTTCTTACCACCTATGCAATAGCTGGATGGAGAGTGGAAAATAGGACACACACTGTTGGTACTTATCCTCCCTGTTGGATTAATGCATTTCATAGAATGGTGGATTTTTTTTTGTTATTATGGAGGTTTAGGTGGCTCCTTCTAGTGATTAAAAGGGGATGACAAAGAATATTTTAATCAAAGAGCTGACATATACCCTGGAATTTGTAACATGAGGTAACAAGCACAAGGACAAAATGCCAACATGCCAAGAATGATGGGGGGAAAATAGAAGAATCGCGCCTGCCTCCTTGATGGTATCCTCGAACTCCTGCACTGGCTTTCCAGACCTCACATTGTTGCGATCAAACGTCTATTGCTTAAACTCTGCTGCTTGAGGTTGTTTCTTGCAGCCAAAAGCATTCTTAGCCTGTCTGAGGCCGCAAACCAAACTTCTTCTTTCCCACCTCTTCGCCCATCCTGTCCCTCTTCTGATAAGCCTTCGGCTAATGGCCTCCACCCAGATGCCCGAGCCAGGATCTCAGGGATCTTTCTCAACCCCTTCCTCTCGTTCACCTGCCTCCGTAAATATATGGACTATTTCTTGCTCATCCTTTTATTGCCGATTCCTAGTACAATGTCTGGTACACAAGAAAAGCTCAAAACATGTTATGTTGAACTAAAAAGTGTGATTAAATAGTCAATGTCATGGATTAGTACACAGACACTGAGCAGAGTCAAAAGGATAATCTTGGGGAATATATATATATATTTTTTTAGATTATGGTGAATTTTGATAAACTAGCTTTGCCCCTTGTCATAGACTATCTTTCTCTTGACTACAATTCTTATGTCTCCCTGGTTATACGTGTCCTTCACAGAGACATTGTTGGATAAGCATGATCGTATTTTCTTTTCCTTGGACTCTTTAAAGTAGTTTTATCTTAAAATTCCTCTTTCCTGATATTTCTGTCCCTTAAATCGGTATTATTAAGCTACAGTCCATGTTGCTCTTCCTGCCTTGCACCTGCCAAACATTCTGCGTCTTTGTAGTGACTTCCGCTAATGTTTGCTCTATTCTTTTATGTTGGTTGGTTGTATTAACCTTATTCTCAGAATTTTGGGTAAGTTCTCTATTTCTCTATGTATAGGATAAGGATATAATGACCAGTCATGGGGTACATAAGCTTGTGGGGAAATAAAAGAAGACCAGATCTGAAATGGGAAAAAAAAAAAAAAAAAAACAACCCTAGGGTTTGTGTCATAGTACCTCCTGTGTGTATGACTTTAATCTAGTTAAGAAACCGAATCAATTTTGGTTTTTGACACTTATAATGAGCGGCAGAGCTACACCTATCCTGTCCCTTTCACAACACTGCTGTGAGAATTGAGAATCCTGCGTGTGCAAGGGGGATATGGGACGTGTCTTTTCTGGGGTGCGGTAACTGGCACTTGAACCACTGAGCAAGGCAGTTACGGGACGGAAGGAGGTGCATCTCCAGGGGGAGAAAGATTAGGCAAACGATAATGTCCCAAAGCGTCAGCTTACGGAGTCCAGGCACGCTGCAAAGTCTTCTGTGCTTGAGAAAAGTTTCCGTTTTTTTCTTTTTTTTCTTTCCTGTTAATGTAGAAGTCGCTGGAAGAAACGATGGGGGGATAAATTATGTTCAGAGATATACGAACTACTGGCAAAGCTCTAAGTCCTCCTATATGGCTCGTCCCAGGATTGCCACACTGAGCCCCTAAGCTCAGAATCCGAGGAGGGCTCTCCCCCCGACCTCGGATGGAGAGATTGGACCCTTGTTCAACCCAAGGGTGACCCTTGTTCAACCCTCTCGTGTTACAGTAAAGAAACGGAAATTCAACGGAGGGAAATTACTTGCTTTAGACGGAGCTAACCAGGGTATGATGAGGACCCGGAGCCCAGGTCTCTTGGCCGCTGTGCTGGGAGACGCAGCCGTGTTAGAATCCGTTGTGATGCGCTTCCAGGTGACTCATCACCAGTAAGAGTTCAGGCGCCAAGATTTTTGAAAGATTTCGTTGTTGTTGTCGTTGTTCTAGAGTAACGAGAGCAAATTCAAGGCTCTCTCTACCGTCATACCCATCTCTTATTTACATTCCCTCATTTCCTGAAGAGGAAATGTTAGGGGTTATATTCAAGCTCGGGTACATCCGTGAGAATATTTGTGCCTATGTGAGTATCAGCGGTGTCCTAACAAAAAAAGTTTAAATAGCGCAATGTGAGATCACATGATGTCTGGGAGAGCCTCTGAGAGTCTGCCCTTCTGTGATTTTTTTTTTTTCCCCTCTGAAAGGAAAAAAATAGGGCCTGATTTTCCCTAGGGACGATGTTGTATGGAGAAGGACACTATGTCCCTTAACACCCACACCTCAAGGGGCACCAACCACTTTTTAATCTCTCTTCTGTTCTTAGAGAGTCTCAGATCTCACTGGATATTTTCACTAAAGATTTCTCGTGCTAAATTCACTAAATTCATTCATACCTTCCTTTAGTTAGCAAATATTCGGAGAGCCTCTATGTGCCAGACGCCAATAGTATAGATGAGCAAACAAAAAGACCATTCACTGAGCTTATACTTCCATACTTTTAGTTCCAAAGTGAATAATAATGATTTTTTTATTTTTTTGTTTTTTATTTTTTTTTATTTTTTTATGATTTTTTTTTAAATACTGGAAGAGTAGTTAAGACTCTGTTGTGCTATTTCATGATTAGCCTCTTTGTCAAGCCGTGCTGTAGGACACATTAGAGCACTTAGTAGAAAAAAGTACATTTCAGTGGGTATTCAAAAAATATTGATAACAATGGTGACGATAATGATGACAGTGATCACCGTGACAAGGACGAAGTAACCAAGGCACCTTGCAGTTTGTGGTAAACAATGGCAACGACACAGCAACATCTGCCGTTGTCTTCCAGACAAGTGCCCGAGCGTGTCCGTTAACTGGAGGGATTGCTGCGAAGCCTCTTGGTAACAGGCAGCCTTTTATCCAGGCAAACGGGGGAAATCAGTATTAGCTGGATGTCTGCAAGAGGCCACTAATTATACGAATAACAGTGTTTCATGGTATTGAAACATGTTGTTAGCCACCCTGAGGCCACGGGTAATGTCACAGGACTGCGAGTCACGGAAGAGCAGCTACTCTAGCAGTGGTGCTCAAGAACCCGCATCTGCTGTAAAATCTGGCACCTCCCTCTTCCCATCTCGCATAAAGACTTGTTGAAGGGATAGATGGATGCTTGCTTCTCAGATTACTAGGATAATATAACCCTCGGCCAGCCTGACGGACTCAGATCGTATACACAGATCTACAAAATCTTTCATAATGCATTCTGACATGGCATTTTTGCCAAGCTCATTTCTTCATATTGTAAATTATTTTGCACAGGGGGCTGCTTTAAATCCTACGTCAAACGAATCAAGGTCACTTGATAAGCATCTGTCTTTCCACTCTCCTCGGATTTGGGCCTCTGGAGTATTTATTTCAAATGAAGACTTGAATGAAGATGTGAATCATTATCAATGTTCTTATTTGCTGTATCTGTCTTCTGTGGGGGTAGCCAGGGCTAGAGAAAACGAGGAGTGGAGATTGGAGAAGAAGCCGGAAATGATCGGTTTTGTTGGGGGGACAGGGAAGATATGAGCTGAAGTTTGTGCCGGCATGGAGTCAATCCCCTGAGCTAAGACCATGTAAAAGGGCCCAGGCTTCTATCAGTAGGAAAGGGAAGAATGGCGGACACGAATTATAACACAAGGGTTAACATGGAAAACATGTGAAGGATTCATACTTTTCAAAAACAAAAAAAATGAAACAAAACAAACAACAACAAAAAATACAAATAAAAATGGGCAAAAGACCTGACCATATGTTTCTCCGGAGAAGATATGTGAAAGGTCAACAGGTACAGACTAAGATACTCAACATTACTCACGGAAATGCAAACTGACTATGACGTATCTCCTCACATCTGTTAGAATGACTCAGAAAACAAGATAAGAGATAACGAATGCCGGTGAGAGTGTGGAGAGAAGAGTACACCTTTGCTCCGTTGGTAGGGATGTAAACTGGCACACCCCTTGTGGAAAATAGAACGGAGGATCCTCAAAAAAATTAAAAATAGAACTATTAAATGATTCAGCAATTCTGCTTCTGGGAATATATCCAAGGTAATGAAAACACGGATGTGAAAAGATATCTGCATCCCCATGTTCAAAGCAATATCATTTATAATAATCAAGACATGGAAACAACTGGTGTCCATCGGTGGATGAATGTATCAAGAAAATGTGGTGTGTGCGTGCGTGCGTGTGTACATATATATGGAATACTATCCACCCACGAACAAGAAATCCTGACGTTTTCAACAACATGAACGGAATGTGAAATAAGTCAGACAGTGAAAGACACTGTATGACCTCACTGACATACGGGATCTCTATAAAGACCCCCCACACACACACACACACACAATAAATAAATAAATAAATAAATAAATAAATAAATAAATAAATAAAAGACCCCACAGAACCAAAATTATAGAAAAAGAGATCAGACTTGTGCACACTGGAGGCAGGGGTTGGAGGGAAGAGGAATTGGAAGTACCAAGGTTCAGTTATAAGATAAAGAAGTACTAGGGAGGTAACCCGCAGCATGGCGCTACATGAAACACCGTGAAGTTGTCAGAGCAAACCCTAAGAGTTCTCATCACTCAAGTGGAATCTTTTCCTTTTATTCATTTCTTTCTTTTTATTGTATCTATATGAGAAGATAGATCTTTGCTGAATCTATTGTAATCATTCCACAATACATGCAAACCAAACCACCTTGCTGTAGACCTACAGTGATGCATGTCAATTATTTCTCGATAAAACTGGAAAAAATTATAACACAATACTTTTTTTCCCAGAACAAAAAAAAGAAAATATTTTATAATTGCACCATGCTTTGCCGCAGCTCAGGTGCACACAACTAACCCAATTACCTGGAGAAGGCGGATAATTTTCAGAAGGCAGGGAGGGAGTTTGTACCCTTTATCAGAGGCAGTGATAGTAGACAAAAGACTTTGCCAGCGCTTTGCATGAATGATGGTCTCATTCAATCCTTAAAACACATCAGTGAGAAAGGGAGCATTCCTGTCTTCATTTTATGCATGAGAAAACTGAGATTTAGGAGATTTAGGGGCCAACTGCCTGAAGTCTTACAGACACCGCAAGCAGTCTTCCCTGATAGCCCGTGTGCAGCGTACTGACCTTCTGTTGATCCCGAGGGGGAAATGGGGCTCAGAGACATTCAGCGAATTGCTCAAGACCACACCATAAACAGCAGAGGATCAAACTTAGGTCAAGTATTTCAGACTTTAATGCAGTGGCGTTCTGTTCTCATCCTCACATACTCGAGGCTCGCAGTCTAAGTGGTACCTACGGTGGCACACTCGGCATTTGAAACATCCCCTAAAGGAGACTGATACGTACCATCTTTTTCAGCCTGTATTCCCTTGTACGCAGAACCTTAGGCAAAACTCCTGTGCTAATAACCCTTTATTGGAGGATATGCAAAGGCGAAGTGGGCATGAGGCTGCCAGGAGGCAGAACGGCTGTGGCTCCATGAGAAGTCAGGTTCCGGTGCTCGCTCATGCGGTCTGCTTCTGGCCACGCCATAAGGGACCACGCACCACAGAGAGAGGAAGAGAGAGAAGACTTTTTCTGAGAGCTCTTTCCTGTGTTTTGCCTCTTGACCCGGGACGTTTGTTTCCGGGGACGTCAACTCCCTTGCAGTTTTGGGTTTGTCTCCTGGGTTCAGGAGTGGGCCGCTGGAGAAGCCACTGGAGCTCCCGGGGCACCGGCCGTCCCAGGCCCAGTACCCGAGCTGCTGTGAGTCTGGCCTTCTCCTGGGGCAGGGCGGGTAGGAGAGCAGGCAAGACCCCTCACACTGCCGGAGTGAAGCAGCGGGCCCGGGCCCAGGAGGCAGACAGAGCCGAGCAGCGCCAGGGATGCCCTGGTCTGACCATCCCCGAGCTCTGGCTGCAGGCGCTGCGAGTGGGCCTTCAGTTTTCTAAGACCCGGGTGCCCTCGTTTCGTTCCTGAGAGTGCAGAAGAAATCAGTTCACCACAGACTCCGCATTACTTCCAATCCGCTAAAAGCCCTTCACGTGGGCCAGTGAACTAAGCTGCAGTCCCGGCTGCGACAGCCAATGCCAAAGCCTGGCTGACACTCACCATCAGCTTCTTTAACCACCCGCTTTAGACTTCCTTTACCCCAGGCAAACACGTTGGCCTGTCTTGCTTGCTAGTCAGGTAGGAGTTCCACACCTTCGTCCCTAAGCGGCCTGACCGCATGGTGGCTTTTGTCTTCGTGGTCTGTAGTGTTCACTGTAACTGCCCACAAACAGTAATAACCGTGCAACATCAGTGTTAAGAGATGGCCTACTGAATCTCCTGGACTCCATAAATAATCTTTTCTGTCTTATTGTAGAGTAGCAACCTAAACTCCTCATGATTATCAGAGTTGATTCCTCAGCAGGAAGGGATTTTTTTTTTGCCTGCTGGTTCATGGGCCTGAGGAGCCCCACACAGCCAGGTGGTAACAAGCACGGCTTTCCAATTCAGTGGGATCCTCACGGGGTCAGTGGGTGGAAGTGTCCTCCACCTTCCCTGACTCCCTGGACACACACACACACACACACACACACACACTAGGAACTCTGACTTGACATAGCTTACATTTTCAGGACAGGAAATATGAATTGTGCTCAGGGAAGTAGGGGTTAGAATCACTACTTCTGCCTCTACACCGTGGCTCTTAGATCCAGGGAGTCTCACTACGGAGACCCAGCATCATATATTGGCCTTTGATTCTGTGTGTTTACCGAATCCTGGAAAAGTATGAGTGTAACCCAAGCAGGCTCTCTAGCTGAGTCTTCATTAGGGTCCACTGTTACCCTCTCAGGTCCTCTTCTCCTGGTAATGGGGTGTGGAGTAGGACTAGTGAGTCCTGTGGTCACGGGCCCATTGTCACACCTCATTTGTCTTAAAATGGACTCCTCTGTTTGAAATGGTGCAGTGTGAAACATCACACTGGTGGGTTAGGCATCCTATAGACCCCCAGATGCTGGAGCTGGCGGAGACCATGCAGCCAGAGAAAGCGACCTGGACTGGATATTAATTCTGATAAAGATGAACTGCTGTCTCTTTGAGGTGGATGGTGTTTAGTCATGAATGGCTACACACTGAGGGCTCATCATTGCCCTGTGCATCTGGTGGGTTAGGCACTCAGCCGTGGTGATAGCTAGATTAGCTTTGGTGGGAGGGGGTCTATGATGCTGGGCCCACGTGGAGCTTCTACTACTGCCACAAGGCCACTCAGTTCATGGCCTATTGAAGTGTTCCCGGGGGCTGGCTGGGGGAACAGAGGTTGGCTGACATCCGTAGGTGGCATCATCTTATCCATTTGGTCTTTGAGCTCTTTCTCTGAGGTGGATGATTTCTGGTGAACATTTATCTAAGACGGAAGCATCTACATTTTGGGTCTACTTCCAGGGGTCCATCCATAGACCTTTCCACAGGCCTCACTGTAACTGGCCCTCAGACCTCTTGCCTTCCAGGCCCTGAACAATTACCCAAACTATTTGCTAATATTCAAGTGACTGTTTATATGCATATCGCAGGCCAACTTCCCAACCAAGTATACTGCTTGGAAATCCACCCACTAGGAGAATTTCCCTTCTCCAGTGTTTCTCAGGGTATCCCCGAGTCGTGCTGTACCGTGCGGTGGTGCAGTTCCAGCTAGCGCCAACGTAAGCAGACCTCACCCGTGGAGCAGACCTCAGTACCTCCTCCTTGCTCCAACGTTTGCTCACAGAGAGCTCCTTATGAAGCTGCACATGCGGGTGAAGGGACAGTACCGACAGGAGTCCAAGTTTCCTGTTCATTTGAGTTGCCCACACCTTCTGGGCCTGCCTGGGCCTGGTTTCCCAAGTGCCCCGGGGTCATGACTCCGGGGGTCGCCCACTGCCTCTAGTCGGTAGAACGCCAAGAGCTGTTTTTCAAGCTGAGAACGATCCTGGGGTGGAGGTCACAACCCTGCCCCGGGACCGTGGTGATCTGCACTGCTGAGCTCTGCTCTCCCCCATCTCTCTCCAATTTCCCTTGATTGTGTTCAGAGCAGGAGCGCTCCTTCGAATGCGCCATCATCGTGGAGAATACTGCTGTACATCACTGGAGAAGTCCAGGGCCTTCCACTGGTGACCATATATAGAGAACCGGTACCTTATTTTAGACTAATTTTGTTAAGGCCATCAAGTGAATTCACATCTACACCTCATTTGGAGGAAACAATGCATTTGCATGTCAGTGTGTAAACAGAAAAGGGGAGAGCGGACTGGGGCGGGGGGGAAGAGCCGTTTTCTAGCTCAACACATGGCAACATCCGGAGAACTTCTCTTCGTCTCCTGAAGAGCTCAGGGAGACCAGCGCCCCTGGTCTGTTGAGCCGTTTTCTAGCTCAACACATGGCAACATCCGGAGAACTGCTTAGTCTCCCTGAAGAGCTCAGGGAGACCAGCGCCCCTCCGGTGTAAGCCTTTGGCCCAGGCTGGGCAGCGGCCATCCATGTGTAGGAGCCCCCTGAGGACACGGAACCCTGAGTGGCCGTCTCCTTTGCTCCCATCCTGGGTGTGGGTGGTGCTCCTCTGCTGGACACCGTGTGGTCCTCCCTCCAGGACTCTTCCACCCAGTCCAGGAGCCTCGGTCTTGTGGGGTCACCCTCTTCCCCTTGATTCACCTTATTTCTCAAAGCTCTTCTCCCATAACCCCAGCTCCAATTCCTTTTTTTTAAATTTATATTTTATTGGTGTTCAATTGGCCAACTTATAGCATAACACCCAGTGCTCATCCCATCAAGTGCCCTCCCCAGTGCCCGTGACCCAGTCACCCCCACCCCCTGCCCACCTCCCCTTCCACCACCCCTAGTTCATTTCCCAGAGTTAGGGGTCTCTCATGGTTTGTCTCCCTTTCGAAGATTTCCCACTCATTTTTTCTCCTTTCCCCTTTATTCCCTTTCACTATTTTTTATATTCCCCAAATGAATGAGACCATATAATGTTTGTCCTTCTCCGGTTGACTTACTTCACTCAGCATAATACCCTCCAGTTCCATCCACGTTGAAGCAAATGGTGGGTATTTGTCATTTCTAATGGCTGAGGAATGTCCCACTGTAGACACAGACCACAGCTTCTCTGTCCATCATCTGTCGATGGACCCCCGAGGCTCCTTCCACAGGTTGGCTATTGTGGACATTGCTGCTGTGAACATCGGGGTGCAGGGGTCCCGGCGTTTCACTGCCCAGCTCCAATTCCTAATCCCCACTTTTTTTTTTCCCTCCGCTCTGGCTATTAGTCACTGAGCTGCATTGGTTTTCCCCAGGACGAAGCTGGAATAAGAAAGGGTGGCTGGACACGCTACTCGTTGGTCCAGCCTCGGGGTCAAGCATCTACACAGCACCATCAGATTTTTTTCATAGTCTCAACATGGTTCCTGGATGTTTTATGGAGAGACAGTGTAAAGTAGTGATTAAATCATTGAGTTCTAGAACTAGATTGCCTGGGTCCACACCCCAGCTCCACCACTTTGCTCTGTAACCTGGGGTAAGTAAGCCTTTAACCTCTGTTCCTTAGTTTTCTCATCTGTAAAATTGAGGGAAGTAATGTACCTATGTCAGGGAATTTTATGAGAATTAATAAATTTACGTGTGTAAACTACACAGAAGAGCACCTGGCACATCCTAAGTGACTTATACGTGTTTGCTATCACATCTTATTAAGGATGCTAATAGCCAATATGCCCTTTCTCTTTTTCCAGTTGCATTTCAAAAGATCGTCTTCTGCTAGCTCCCACGGTACGGAGCCAGGCCCTAGAAAGCAGGTCCAAAATATACTCCGTCCAAAATTGGGGGTAGAGGAGAGAAAACAAATCCTCTTAACAGAAAAAGCACTGGGTGTTATTCTGTATGTTGGTAAACTGAACACCAATAAAAAATAAATTTATTATAAAAAAAAGAAAAGAAAAAAAAAGCACTGGCAAGTCAGGATGTAAAGTAATGGAAGGGACTATAACACTTTTTAGGCCCTGGAATGTGAGGACATATTAATTTGCTTAAGAGAAACTAAGGAATCTAGATAGTCAAGGGTAGGTGTCTAAGTGATTTATTCTAGCAAGCCGGATCATGAATGTGTTGATCACTTAAAATACTTGATGGAAAATAAATAAATAATAAATAAATAAATAAATAAATAAATAAATAAATAAATAAATATAAATACTCGATGATTTACACAATTGGAGAAAGGAAGGTTGGGAGGTCCCAGGAGATTGCTAGATTCTTCTCCAATTTTCATCATTATTTATTGTTTCTGTTTCCAAGTGGAGGAAAAAAGTCAATTTACTCTTCTATTTTTGAAGAGGATGGGGCGGACATGTTGCAATGTTTGGTTTAGTACATTGTGAAGATGTTCATGACAAGGCAAAAAATTAGGAGATCACATTCCCTTTCACTTCGTGCATTTAAAACAAAATAGAATTTTGTGGTTTTATTTAAAGAGGAGTTAAAATTCAAGGATAAGCTCAGCATTTTGCTATAGTTGGAAAAGACTGAGGGTCAACCAGTTAGATTTGATGGCTTGTTGTAACATGCGTGCAGATGCCCTCCCACAGACACACAATTACGAAGAGCAAAAGAACTTATCTTTTCCTTTCTAAAAGGCTTCTGTTCAAATAGCTTTGAATTTCAAAAGGAAAGAGAAAAGCAAAGCCGTGTCACACAGTATTGGCATTTATCAAGTACTTAAATATTTGTTTGATATTTGAATTTGAGATATATTAACTTTTTGTTTTAAAGAATTTATTTATTCAAGAGAGACCCAGAGAGAGGCAGAGACACAGGCAGAGGGAGACGCAGGTTCCATGCAGGGAGCCCGACGTGGGACTCGATCCCGGGACCCCGGGGTCACGCCCTGGGCTGAAGGCAGACGCTCAACCTCTGGGCCACCGGGGGCCCCAAGACATATGCACTTAACGTTATAGATTCTTTCCGTCAGTGGCCGCAGTTGTTCCTTGGGTGCCTGCCCCTCTGCCTCGTGACCCTGCAGGTCCTCCCACCAGGAAGTGAAGTTTATTTCCCCATCATTTGGACACGAGCTGGGCTGTGCCTCATCTGGACGTAAAGTACCGTGGAGGTGGCGCCGGCTGGGCTCAGGCCTAGGCCTCAGGAAGCCTTGCCCCGTCCACAGTCTTGGGGCCCTCTTGGCACCACATTAGAAGCCAGACCGCTCCCTGGGGAGGAGGCTGCCCACCCCGTGGCCCGCTGGCCCTGGTGACAGCCGCCACCCGCTAGACATGTGGATGGGACCATCCTGGACCGTCGGCCTGGAGGAGCCGCACGGCCTGGATTTGATGGGTGGGTAGCTCTTGGGCGCACGGTGCTGCTCCGGCCAATGTCAGCAGCATCACCTGGCCAGCCCGGGGCAGGCGGTTGCCCGCAGCCTGGGAAGTGGCAGCGGGCACCGGGCTGGACCAGCCAGCATCTCCTACGTGTTCAGATGCATCGCGTGGCCTGACAGTTGCTGATTCAACCCCCGTAGCGACGCTGGTGGGGCTGCAGTGAAGGAGGTGACGGCAGACATCACAGCCTGGTGACCCTTGGGAGCCTGACAATAGGGCCACGCTAGGGCAAAGGTCCAGGTGACAGGCCAGGTCACCTCAGGTCCTTCCCAGGGTGGGTTCCTTGGAGCAGAGTCCACTGACACTTCCCATAAAGGGCCGGATCATAAATATTTTAGACCTTTCTGGCCATACATGGAGTACCTGCCAGACGGGATGGATGAGTGGCCTTCAGGAAGCCAGCACGGTCCCTCGCGGCTCTGAAGCACCCTTGGGAGAACCGGGGAAGCTCCCGCTGAGCCTCTCCGGAGGCCGCACTTCCCCTGCAGAATCCCGGATGGGAAAGGCACGGTGGGCGTTAGCCTCGCCCTAAACCCTGTCCTTTCCGTGGCCCTGGGGTAACTGCTCTTGCTGCGGATGGTATTTCCCTGTTTGCTCCTGGGGGGGAAAAGGGACCCGGGCCAAGGAGGAGGAGGAGGCACTTCTCCGGAGGCCGACAAGCGTCTCTGCTATTTCAGCCAGGAGCTCACCGCTCACCACCGAACCCAGCCCCAGCCAGAGACCGGGGCTCAGACCCACTGCCCTGGGCCAGGTCCCGCTCACGGAGCTGCGCTTGGGGCCACAGTCCCGCATCTGCTAACTGAGACTTCTCATTTTGCCTCTCACTTGAATTATAGTCTTTCTTGGTTTGAAAATAATTTTCCCTTAAAACTTGGAGCAAAAATAAATAAAAATAAATAAATAAATAAATAACTTTAAGCATATCGCTCCGCTGTTTTCTTGCCTCTAGTCATGTTGATACGAAGTCAAACGTGTATCTGACTTTCGTTGCTTTGAAGTGCCATCTTTATTTTTTATTTTGTATACTTAAAAAATTTGTCTTTATTCTGAACAAATTCTATCATGATTTGAATGGGAGTGGGCCTTTTTTCATTCTTGCCCAGCGCTCAGGGGATGCTTTCTATATGCAAACTCCTGTCGTTCTTCAGCTCAGGGAACTTTTCTACCGTTGTTTATTTTGTGAACAACATGACTAGTGTTTTTATAACAGGTGGGAATTTGGATGTAGACACACAGACATTGAGATGCCACGTGAGCACGAAGGGAGACATCGGGGCCACATATCTGAAAGCCAGAAGGGGCCGAAGGTGGCCAGTAAACCAACAGAAGCTAGGAGGGGGGCAGAGAAGAGATTTTCCCCCAGAATGAACAGCCTTTGCCAACACTTTGATTTTGGGCTTGTAGCTTCCAGAACGGAGACCATAAATTGGTATTGCCTGAGCCACCCGGTTTGTGGTGCTTTGTCGCTCCAGCTCTAGGAAACTAGTACAACTGCGGTCGTGCTCGCCCTTTTTTTTTTTTTTTTTTTTTTTTTTTTGTCTTTCCAGTAGCATCATCTGTTATTTGGAAGAATCTCTCAACCTGCTCTCATAGCCCATTGCCTTGTTCTAGACCTATGTCCATTCCGTTGGTTTTTATACTATTTATATTTTCATTACAAGGATATATCATTGGTTCATTTTCATTATTTTGTGGACCCCACAAACAGATTTTTCTCTTTTCCTGTACCGGCCTTCTTTCCTTTGAGATGTACTAGATAGGATGTGCTCAATTTCAAGTAACAGAAATAACAACAAACTGTAACTTATGCAGGAATGAGTTGGTTTTTCTCATGAATCCAAAAGTCCAGGAATGAGCATCTAGAGTTGTCATCCAGGGACCAGGCCCCTTCCATCTGTTTTTTTTTGTTTTTTGTTTTTTGTTTTTTTTAAGTTATGTATTTTTTTCTTTTTTTTAGCCTAACATTTTGAGCATGTGGCTTCATCCTTCCAGATGTAAGCTGACCGCCACATCTCCAAGCGCTGGGTATGTACTACAGGCCAGAAAAGGAAAGAATAAAGAGCAAGGATTGGCGTCCATATTAGCGTAACACATGCATTTGGCAAAATCCAAAATCATAAAGAGTTAAATATGAAGCTTACCTAGTCTTATATTGATGAAATCTGGATGCAGTTGGTCCAGAGCTGATATCCCACCACATGATGTCAGGAACCTTGGCTCCTTTTCTTTGTGCTTTCTCATCCAAAATATGTGGCTCCTTTTACGTGATCCAATGTGGTTGCTCAAGATGTGGCCATCATGTCTTTACTCCAGCTGGCAAGGAAATAGAAGAATGAGGACATCAACTTACACCACCTGGCCAGAACTTAGTTCTGTGACCAACTTAGCCGCTAGGGAGATCCCCTGAATTTTCCAGTGGCGTCTCCCCCTCCTTCTTAAGCAGCCAGAGACAGGGCTAAAATCAGGGGTCTTAACAGGAACAAAGAAGAGAAGAATGAATATTAGGAGACAACTGGCCAGCTCCATTATCATTAGGAGAGCAAACCTTACCCAGAGATGCTGGGGGGACTTCTCTCTTACTGGCCACATACATCAGTTTCCTCTGACGTGGTTGAGAGGTAGAGTTTTGTTAAATCATTCAATCAAAATTCTGGTAGGAAGGAAGAAAAAAAATAGATATTGGGTAGGCAACTAGCAAGTCAGTCGCGCTTGTGTATAAGTTTTTCAATTTAAACAGTGATGCTTCTTCCGGGCAGCCCGGGTGGCTCAGGGGTTTAATGCCGTGTTCAGCCCAGGGCCTGATCCTGGGGACCTGGGATCGAGTCCCACATCAGGCTCCCTGCATGGAGCCTGCTTCTCCCTCTGCCTGTGTCTCTGCCTCTTTCTCTCTCTCCTCTCTGCTGTGTTGCTCATAAATAAATAAAATCTTTAAAAAAAAATAAATAAATAAAATAAACAGTGATGCTTCTTTTATGGTATTTGTTTTCCTTAAATTGTTAACTTATTAGTGATTTCTGCATATGTGACCTCCTCCTCTTTCTCCCCCCCTCCCCGGTTTATTATCTTTTTCTTGTTGTTGGTCGTGGTGGTGGTGGTGGCAATTACTCCAAGGATAATTCTAGACTCCTTAACTGAAAGAGGTGTCACAGAATATGAAGAGCAAGGTGACACTGTTTGGAGGGCACACCACAGCCTGCAAAGGCCGCAGGATGCCAGTGGGGCACAGGGATTGGTCCTCACGGTGGCCAGGAGACACGACCAGGGGACAAGTAGGGTGACCAAGTCTTGGGGAATCGTGTTCATCTGCACCGTTTGGGTATTTCAGATGGAACGACTGCAGGTGACACCTGGGGGACCAGAACACCCGAATGACCATCCTCAAGGTGAGGTAAGGTAAGCTTGAGGCAGGTGCAGTGAGCTTACAAGAGGCTCTGGGGGTGAGAGGTGGAGGCCGCAGGGGGCCACCTATGTAGGGGGGAGGGGCCTGGGCTCTTGGGTGACCCCGTTACAGCTGGGGGTGCGCAGGCTGGTGGGTGTGAGCGCTGCGGGCTGGTCGGGGATGCCCGGGTGACCCCCTCACGTCTGGGGGTGCACAGGCTGGTGGTGTGAGCACTGAGGTGCCGTCGGAGGATGCCCAGGCGACCCCCTACAGCTGGGGGTGTGCAAGCGTCTCTTTTCTCTAATGCACAGGCTTAGCTTTGGTTGTGCCTGCGCGTGTGCGTGTGTGCAATGTATTTATTTGACCTCTATTGGCATATATCAACTGGCAGTGGGTGTGAGCCTGGGGCGCCCTGGGCCTGGTGCGGAGCCGGCAACCTGATGGTGACCGGGGCACCGGCTCTGCCTCCACCGAGTCACATGATTCCTATTTCCTTTTTGTGGTGAGAAGATGTTTCCAAGATCCTGTTTTAATCTCGTTCACCCCACGCACCCAGAGGTGGAACTGCTGGTTCACAGGGCAGCTCCTTTTTTGGTTGTTTTGAGGGACCTCATGGTGACCGGCCAGTTTACATCCCATCAGCGGCCACAAGGCTTCCTCTTTCCCCACATCGTCTCCAACACTTGTGGTTGCTTGTTTCTGTGACGACAGCCGTCAGGCAATATCACACTGTGACCTGGATCTGCATTTTCCTGATGATTAGTGAAGTTGAGCAAGGATTTTTAGAAAGATTTATTCATCTATCTGAGAGAAAGAGAGTGAGCAAGGGAGAAGGGCAGAGGGAGACGCAGATTGTCTGCCAAGCTCGGAGCCCAGTGTGGGGCTCGATCCCATGACCTGAGATCATGACCTGAGCCGAAGTCAAAGGTTGGGCCCTTAACTGAGCCGCCAGGTGCCCAATGAGCACCTTTTTATATACTTGTTGGCTATTTGTACGTTTTCTTTGGGAAAATATCTATTCACTTTTCAAATCAGATTTTCCCCAGTATTGAGTTGTATGAACACTTTATGCATTTTCCATATTAACTCCTTATCTGGCACGTAATTTGCAAATGCTTTCTCCCATTTCTTAGATTGCCTTTTCATTTGGTGGATTGTTTCTTCTGCTGCGCACAGACTTTTTAGTTTCATGTAGTTCTACTATTAACGTTTTGCTTTTGTTGCTTGTGCTTTGGCGCCATATCCAAAAAATTGCTGCCAAGACCAATGTCGAGATCCTATGTCTTCTCCCAGAAGTTTTGTGTTTCTTTATTCCATTTTGAGTCACTTTTTGCGAGTAGTATAAAATAAGGGCCCAGTTTCGATCTTCTGCATGTGGTTTTCCTGTTTCACCAACTTCATTTGCTGACGAATGTCCTTTTCTGATTGAGGGTTCCTCACTCCCTTGTCAAAGATCCCTCGACCAATCACGCGAGGGTTTATTTCTGGCCTCTTGAGTCTGTTCCCTTGGTGTGTGTGTGTGTTTCTGACACCGCAATACTGTTTTGATTAGTGTAGCTTTGCAGTGTAGTCTGAATCAGGAAGTGCAATGTCTCTAGCTTTGTTCTTCTTTCTCAAGATTTCTTTGGCTATTTGGGGTCTTTTGGCATTCCCTAGAAATTTTAGGGTTGTTTTTTTCCATTTCTGTGAAAAATGGCATTTTGATAACTATTGCATTGAATCTATAGATGGCTTTGGGTGGTGTGGACATTTTAACAGTATTAATTCTTCTAATTCATGAACACGGGTTATCTTGCCATTTGTGTCCTCCTCAGCTTCTCTCATTAACTGACTTCCCTAAGCACTCTCTTCCCGCACTCCATCTACTCCGCATTCTTCTTCCCGGCTTTATTTTTTATTTTTCCATATGGCATTTATCCCTCCCTGATACCTGTTTGTATACTTATTGTTACTGTTTATTCCTCCCCATTCCTCTAAACTGAAGTGTAAATTCTATGAGGAAAGGAACTTTTATCTGTTTCGTTCATTACTTTATCAGTGCTGACATAACATCTGGCATATGGCAAATACTCAATAAGAATTCGTTGAACGGATACATTGATCCCTTTAGTTTAGACTTTGCCCCTTTATTTTTGGCAATTATTTTATCAAAGATGATTGAGGCTCCAAAGTTTGGCTTTGACCTCACTCTTCAGCTGAAAATGTGTGATTCAAGCTGGGGCTTTGTTCTCAAACGTTAGAAGACTAAGTCACCAAATGCCTCCTCCAGTGTCTGTTCTGGAATCCCTAAGCTGACTTCTGGCTTACTAGCTTGTTGAGAGATCTGGACCTCAGAATAGCCAACAACAGTAAATCCGATTAAAGAAATATTCTTAAAAAGGAAAATCAGCGTAATATCATGTGTTATCATTGCTATTGCAAACACAATAACAACAACAAAGCAGCCCAACATTGTGAAGGGTGTGAATGACTTCAGCTTTAAAAAGTATGATGTTGTGTTCGCACCGTTCACTTGTAGGTTCAGAAAAGAATTATAGCATGGGGGTAGCGTGATAAGATTGCTGGCTGCAAGGCAGTGCGCCCACTTATTATTCTTCCTCAGCTGAAGACAAGCACCAGGTAACCTAATGCATGAGTTTGAGGGCACAAGTATTTCAGGCATGAAACCTCCTAGAAGGATTCATTTCTCCTACTGCTGCAGGAAAGATGGTGAAATTGCTGGGCATCTAATGAAAGCTAAGGTGCAAATAGAAATTCAGAAACTGTTTTGCTATCTTGGAACTCATCTGTGGTGTTCTATTGCCACTTTTCTAGATCTAAGTTTTAAGGGCAAATTAAAGTAGTAAGTTCTTGCACAGTATTTAAAATTCTTAAAAATGTGAGGGCAAAAACTTGCTTTTGCTTCTCGGAGTGTTTTGAAAGCTTCTTCCTCCACCAGCGCACAGAGGTCCTGTTTGTGAGGTTGCTTCAGTGAAATTGCACAATAACTGCTGACTAGATCTCAAGTCCAGAAGGAGCAAGAGTTTACTTTAATCCAGCTGCTACTAGGGTGAAAGGGCAGCATTACTGCCAGCAGTGGCCTATTTTGACATCTGGCAAAAAAAAAAAAAAAAAAATCTTTCCCTTTTGCCAACCCCAGTTGAAAGGAAAGATCTATCTGATTCTGTAACTGCGTGTACATTGGCCATTCATAGGAGCCTCCTGTAAGTCCATGGAGCTGAGCAAGGATTGTTCCAGCACTATAATGCCAACTTTGACGTTTGAGAAATGATATATTAAGTAATCAGAGCAGAGCGGTGATTCGTTTATTTTCTGGAAAAATATTCAGATTTATCCCATCTCAAGAATTTCATTCTGCGATAGGAACCTTCACCTTTGGTTTTCACCTCATCTAAACGTTGCTTTCACACTTGGCCCATCAGTATTGGGCCAACGCGGGTGTTTGTTACATTTCTGTTAACTTCAATGCAGATGCAAATTAACAATCAGAATAAAAGGAACATCAATCACCTACTACTTGATTTAAGAAAAATAACAACACCCTTAGTATTAAGTGCTTTGTGTGCTTTCCTTAAGCCCATCCTCTGCGCCCCCCTCCAGGCATCCAGTCTTCTGAGTTTTGCAGTTATCAATTCCTTGCTTTTATTTCACATGCATATGTTTTTACATCACTGAGCAATATGGTTTTTTTTACAATATGTTTTTAGTATATTTTTAGTTTTTCTCTAACAACATTTTTGACATTTTTAAAATCCATGTGGCAACCTTCATTTTCATGGCACTATCATATTTCATTATGTGAATATTCCACACTTTATTCATTCTACTCTTTATGCACATGTGTTGCTTGAGTTTTTTTTAAATTTTACTGTTTCACAGTGTTCCTATGAATATTCTTATGTCATGTGTCCAAATGCATACACGCAAGAGTTTTTCTAATGGGCGTGTGTGTGTAGAGTGTGAGGTTGGAAGTCGAGTTTCATCTCCCTCATGTGGGTGTCCAGTTGTGTCAACCCTCCTTTCTTCACTCCCGTGAGTATCTCCTCTATGTCAAGGGCCATTTATGACTTAGCCTATGTCTAGTCCCTCTAGTCTGTTCCAGAGGTTTATTTGTGTCTTGGGGCGTCTGTGCAATATTGAGTCTTCTAACCCACGAACAATGGCATCTCTCTCCATTTGCTTAGGTCACCTCTACTGTCTTTCAGTGAAGCTCTCTAAGTCCCGCGTCGAAGGCCCCACACATTTTGTCCCTTCAGCCCCATGAAGATGTCGGAAGCACTGCCCAGCCTCTCAGCTGCCTCTTCCAGATTGGCCAACGTGCTTTTGGCAAAATTCCAGACTCACATCTCGGGCTTTCTATTTTCTTGTAGATCTTGGCCCAGTAGTTCCATACTATCTTTTTAGCTTGATACTTAAAGAACATGATTTTTATATTCTGTCCAGATATTTCAGTTTTCTTCAGCAATAGAGTTGGCCCAAATTACTCAGTCTGCCACCACTGGGAGGAAGTTCTCAGATCTTTATACTTGCATCCTCTAGATCTAATTTATCTCTTCTTTCTTTACTCTCCGTGTCCTCTCATTATCTTATCTCTTCAGCACCAAGCTTCACTTTACTCTTTGCTTCTTTCTTCCTGTTGGCTTTGTTTCTTTCAGCTTCTCTGATGGCCTCACCTCTTACCCCTTTCTTTGTATTTTAATTAAAATTACAGCATGTTTTGTGATCAAGACAAACAGAAATGAGCTTAGTGGAAACTAAAAACATTAGCACATCCCTCAAAACAAAACTACGTAATGGTCTCACCAGGATTCAGTCATTAATCATGCTTACTTATCATATATAGGAGTCAGAAAACTGATAGAGGAAAATCAGGAGGCAGTGCGGTGGTGTCAAGAGAACTTGGCTGTAGCTTAAGATAGGTTTAGACTTTGGTCTCTCTCCACCACTCCATAGCTGTGGAAACAGGGGCAGATTTAGAGACTGTAATTAATGTAAGTCGACCTCTTTTTTTTCTTGTGGTTGGTCAGTAGATCTATATTTTATCTACCCAGGCTGCACAACTGCTCTGATGCTCTTTTTATTCCATAGTGAACTCTCCCACAGAAGACTTCATTTTTCATTAAAAGAAAAGATCACTATAGATACTTTATCTTAAGCCCCGACAGGTAAATAATATGGGCTGTCAGATGTTTCAGGTCCTTTGACTTATTCTGAAATTTAAATTGTCCAGTTCTCTGGATTAGCTGATGGCACTACATTACCTAATTAAATATAAATGTCTGTCGTTTGGTATTTCTTTGGTTGACACTAAGAAAGAGAGTTATGGTTGTGATGTCAGAGACTTCTTGGAGAGGTCACTGAAGATTAATAACGGCATTAAGGCAGAGAGGAGAAGAGGGCTTTTGAGAGATTAACATTTCAGGAATTGGAGATGAATATAGCCCTTGCTAGAGGTGTGTATCTCAATTTACATAAAAGATCAATTTATGAAAATTTGTGTATACGTTAACTGTTAATAAGTGTAATCACATTAGATTTCCCAAAGGGTATTAGTACTTAATGAAACCTGGTTGTGAATCCTTCTGTAAAATGAAAAATGTTCTTTTTTCTTTTTTAAAAATATCAAATAAAAAATATCAAGTTTTATTAAAATAAATGTTACATGGACTTTGAAATGTTAACTACTAAAAATATACTTCAAGTATAAACACATTATTCATTTACCAAGGAGCAGATTTTTCTAAAAGAGATCAGGGTAAAAAGTAGCATATTTTCACCTACTTGAATCGTAACATATGTATTTTTCTAAGGAGTATTTTTAGGTTTAAATTTTAGCAGATTGGGTATTTAGGTTTCTTTCTCTCTCTCTCTTTCTGTTTTTCCTTAATATAGCAGCTAGTTTTCAAAGCTGAGAACTTCTACATTTTGCTTCGTTCACTTGTACAACCTGTACATGTATTACCATGTTCAGATAGCCGTGCAAGAAACACAGATGTCATTATATTCTTGCATAATATCTTCTCTTTTCCCTGATAATCTAGTTATTTCTCTCTTCTACTTCATTGGGGAAGATCACTGAGGAATTTATATAATCTTAAGTAAAATACAAGGACCTAAAGTATAAATTTTGTTATTTTGGGAAGTCTAATTCAAGTTCTAACTTAGACTCCAGTATCTCCTTTGGATGCCGTGGGCCAACCCAGCACACTAGCAGCTTTTGTCCGGAGCTAAATAGGCAAGCGATATGCTCAAAGAAATTATCATCCCTGTTTCATCCAATAGTAGGAACATGAGATTATAAAGTAATGCAAATATGAAAGGGGGAATGGATATGGATAAAGGATGGGGTAGAGGGGATATTTTATATCTTACTGAGATAGAAGGACTGATGCTTCCGTGTCTGAAGGAATGCTTGCCCTTGAAGCTGTCCTTGGAATTCGAAACTCTCTAGAAGGGAATATATAAACTCTGGAACCCCACTGTGATGAAGTTAACAGATAAAGCTTTGGTCCTCCCTGGTGTTTACAAGGAACAGATATTCATGGCTAGTGACAGCTCTATTTTAGGAGGTCACTTCTCAAGTCCTCTGTCTTCTAGAAAATGATATTTATCTTAGAGGAGTTTCATCTCCACAATATCCGCTCTTGCATTGTCAGTCTGTTAAATTAGGAGCTTCCATTACAAAGATCCATGAAGAGAGGAAGGCAAGGGTGATCATGCAGCCAAGAATAATGTTCATTTACTTATTTTCTCCAGATCCCGAAGTGCTAATAAATGGGATAAATTAGAAAAAGAATGTTGATGATTTGCACATTAACAGTACTTGGTGATAGATAACAGTTTTCTCTGGAGCCCCTTCAAGGCCAAACTATGCGGATTTATCGCATCTGGTTGCATTATTTACACCAAATGGTATCATATAATTTTATAGGCATTATAGACTCAGTTTTGGTATGGCCTGATGCAGCCCATTACCTTGAAGACAGCATGAAATGTCAGGGAAGGAGATGTTTCAACTCATAATGAGGACCAGGATATACAGGACAAATAAGTTCCTGCCTTACTAGTGAAGCTAACCTCTAAAGTCCTCACTCTCCCAGAAGTAAGTGCTGCTCTTGGATCTGGTTCATGGCAGGGAGTGCTTGGATCTGGAGGGGTGGTGTGTTGGATTCTCTCAATGACTGGTAAGGGCCAATGGTTCTGCAAGTCCTGCAAAACATGAGACACTCCCACAAATGAGGAATTGTTCTGCCTAAACTGCAAATAATATTCCTCTTCAGAAGAGCTGCAGACAATACAAGGGCCACAGGAACACACTGTTTCAACTACCAGTGCTCTGTGGTAAACTGCCCTGAAAAAAAAAAATAATAAAAAAATAAAAAATAAACTGCCCTGAAACTTAAAGGATTCAGAGCACAGTGACTTGTCATTTCTCATGATTCTGTGGGTTGACTGGACTCAGCGGGGCTGGTTTTCTGCTGCTTGTGGTAAGCTGAGGACATTTGTGCAGCTCTTCAGCTCAACTAGGCTTGGAATATTCCAGGTGGCTTTGCTTTTCCAGGGTCTCTCTGTGTGTGGCTTCTCCTTATTCTGTAGTCTAGACAGAGCTTCTTTATTACAGCACGGTGCCTGGCTTTCAAGTGGGAGTTTTCCAAAAGTGCAAAAGCAGAAGTTACAAGTCTTCTTATCACTTCTACCTCTTTCTGTTGGACAACGCAACGCCCAGGCCAGCCCAGATTCAAAGGGAGGGTAGGTGAAGTGGGCGCATTGCAGCATTGAGGCTCTGGAAAGGGGCCAATGTGAGATCTACCCCTGGAGTTTTCAGGATGTTAGTCAACAAATTCCTTTTTTTTTTTTTTCTTGAACTGGTTTTCTATTGACTACAGTGAAAATAATCCTGAGTGATAGACCATTTATGGTGACCAAAAGGACTCTCAGAAAAACACCTCACATAAATATTCCCATGAAAAGAAATAACAATTCAAGAATTCCATTGGGAGTCAAATAATGGGGATCCTAAGGTAGTATAATAATAGAACTCCAGCTAAGTACAGTTGACCCTTGAACAACGTGGATTCGAACCGCCCAGGTCCATTCGCATCCAGATTATTTTCAATAAATACAGTGAGTACTGTAAATGCATTCTTTTCTTTATGATTTTCTTGACAACATTTCCTTTCCTCTGGCTTTACTTTTGTAAGAATATAGTCTGTATTTTGTATATAAAATACAAAATATGTGTTAATCAACTGTTTATATTATCAGCAAGTTTTCTAGTCAACAGGAGGCTATGAGCATTCGTTTTTGGGGAATCAAAAGTTAAGTGTGGATTTTTGATTGGAGGGAGGACAGCACCTCTAACTCTTGTGTTGTCAACTGTACAAAGGAGTATAATATAGCATCAGGAAATCTATCAATAAAAACAAAATGGCAATAAGTGCTACTAGATTGTGTTCTCAGCTAGCTGACGGTATGGGTTCTACGCGGTTTCTGAACACAAGATTTCTAGTACATTGCCCTATACGGAGCAACTGCTAAAGTAGTAACTGTCATCTGAGCCCTGAAGTCACTGAACAGTCTTTCCTAAAGAGAAAGCAAATGTTTTGTTTTGTTTTTTTTCTTTCATGTACCAACTCTGATCATTGCTAGTGCCTGCTTGGGGCATAGACTGAAGAAGCCTTGTGATCCCGTTGAGGCTGTGGGAGAGGGGGATGGGGTGCTAGTGCCCACTGTGTGTGAGGGGAGGGCGTGTGGAAGCAGCATCTGGTCTTATGTATGGTGTTGACAGATGGAGAGAGGAGAGCTGCCCTTTTATTTTTCTTATTCTTTTTTTTTTTAATTGGGACAATCTGATTTATTCTTTTTTAAAGTTTTTTTTTTTTAATTTATTCATTCAAGAAAGACACAAAGAGAGAGAGAGGCAGAGGGAGAAGCAGGCTCCATGCAGGGAGCCCTACGTGGGACTCGATCCCGGGTCTCCAGGATCACATGCTGGGCCAAAGGCAGGTGATAAAGCCCTGAGCCACCCCGGGATCCCCTATTTTTCTTTTCTTACTGGTCATCTATCCTACCAATTTTGGACATTTCCTTGTTAGATAGTTATAGCTGATTTCTCTGTTAACTTACCTAAGCCGGAAGTCCCAAGGTTATGTTTGGAGGTCACTTAGGTGACTTGGCATCCCATATCAAGAGGTAAAATGTACCAAACAGAAAAATATTTTCTACCATTTTGTTTGGTTGGCTTGAGTTAGGTAGGTATAGACTGAGTCCCAAGTAACCCATGGAGGCCTAGTATAGTTTTGCCAAATCCTTCTCTTTTCCACTGTGATCTTTAGGGGCAGCAGGGAGTCACAGGTCAGCTTACACTGGTGGGATGTACTGATGGCATTTGTTAGAACCTCACTGGAACAGTCAGAGCAATGTCCCACCAACCCTGTAAGACATCCCTGTCCTGATTCCTCGGACCTACCTGTGAGCATGTTACGTTACCTGGCAAAGGGGAGTTAGGGGTACACATGAAATTAAGATTAGTAATAATTAACATAGACTATCCTGGTTGTCTGGGTGGGTCCAGCGTCATCTCAAGGGATCTTAAAAGTGGAATGGGAGCAAATGAAGGGGTTGGAGTAACGTGATATAAGAGGAGCTCAGCCTGCATTGTGATCTTGAAGTCAGAGGAAGGGGGCCGTGAGCCAAGGAGCTGGAAAAAGCAAGGAAATAAATTGCCCCTCGAGCCTACAGGAAGGAAGGCAGTCCCTCTGAGACTTGATTTTAGCCCAGTGAGTCCTGTGTCAGACTTCTCAACTGCAGAGTGGTGAGATGATAAATTTGTATTGTTTTAAGCCACTAAGTTGGTGGCAATTTGTTACAGCAGCAATAGGAAATGAGTACAGATTTGAGAAAACTCTATTACATGCAAGTGGGATTGAAGAATCCCAGTTGAAAGGGATTTGGAGGGCGTTAGCCCCCACTTAATTCCCTGTACATGAATTTCCTCTGCCATATGCTTGGTAAGGGTCTTCCAGGCTCTGGGACTCTGTCCTCAGTGGGAATTGGCAAGATCCAGAAGTGGTTTGTTCCATTTTTGTGTGGTTCAAACTGTCAAAAGTTCTGTCCAGCAAAAACAGAAGTGAGATTTCCTGTAGCATCACTTCTTTATTTGAGTTTTGTTTTCTAGAATTGCACAGAAATTATCCAAGTACCTTGTTCATAAAAAAGATAGGTATTTAGATATTTGAAGATTTAACCAATTCCCTAAAGGGTTCTTTTTTCCCTGACTGCATATCCTCATGCTTTTCTTGGGGATTCCACAGCACACGTCCCCTGGGGAACAAAAAATACCGGTGTGGTTTGATCAGTAGAGTCTGTGGAGGCTTAATCGTCACCTCTGTTGGGGATATCATACCTCTGGGTTGCGTTTACTTTGTCAGGAGCGTCTCTACCATCTACCCAGTGCTGTATAAATGGCTCTTTCTTTCATCATAATGAAATCTCCCCCTTTGCCTTCTCCAAAGCTCTGAGTGCTGTGCTCAGCCTGATAAGATGTTTATGATTTTATTTTATTTAAATAAAATAGGGATCCCCATTGTTTATTCTTGAACATGCCATGGTTTTCTTATCCTTCATCTTCCTGGTCTCAGTCCTAGCATGATCCGCACTTGGGGGTGAGGCAAGGGAGGGATTACTGATTCCCAGTGTACGGGAAGAGCATACAGAGATGCGGGCCCAAGCCGATTTTCTGTTTTCCTGGCTCTGAACTGTGGGTAAGTTACTTAGTCTCTTGTGAACCTCAGTTTCTTCATCTGGGAAAAGGTGCAGAGTAATTCTTACTCACCGACTGTGGTGAGGATTAGGTGAGATTGTCTACGTAACATACACAACAGTCCTTGGCATAATTTGCTCTCTCTTATTTCCTGCTTCTTGTACTACTTCTCACTTTATTCCTTTTACCTTTTACAACTAGAAAACTGTACAAAA
The DNA here is from genome assembly GCF_003254725.2 of Canis lupus dingo. NCBI lineage: Eukaryota > Metazoa > Chordata > Mammalia > Carnivora > Canidae > Canis > Canis lupus. Next base: position 63,900,594 of record NC_064257.1, read on the forward strand.
TTGGGGCCCCTGGGTGGTTCAGTGGTTGTGCACCCTGGCCCAGGGTGTGACCCCGGGGTCCTGGGATCGAGTCCCGCATCCAGCTCCCTGCATGGAGCCTGCTTCTCCCTCTGCCTGTGTCTCTGCCTCTCTCTCTCTGTGTCTCATGAATAAATAAATAAAATTTAAAAAAAAAAGAAAACAGCACAAAAGTGAACTGCTTGGGTCCATCTAAGAAGCTCAGGATGACCACTGGGGCTGGACCAAGAGCAGGCCTCCTGGAGGGAGCAGAGCCCGGGCGGAACCTCGCAGGCCGGATGGCAGCGAGCTGAATGTGGGGATGCCTGGGAGAGTTTGTTCTCTGACTTTGAATGTGAGGTTCATTTTCACGCCTTCCGAGGTTGAAGACAGAGCCGCTGGCACCCCATGTGGGAAGGAATGTTTTGTTGATCACAAAATTAGTCTCGAAACCTCTTTGAAAGAAGGTGGGGCACGGCTTGCCCAGGTGAGGAGACAGAGCGGGGGCGAAGGCAGGCTAGTGAGGCCTCAGCTGCCGAGGGCCTGAGCCGGGCCTTCCTCGACGTTTGCAAACTGGGAAGACTTCATTTGGCTTCCATGAGGCAAGGTCGGTGGTGGTGGTGGTGGGTTTTTTGGTTTTGTTTTTTGTCTTTTCACTTAGCAGGTCTGGTGTGGGCTGTGAAGACCAGCCCGCCAAGGCCACCGCATTACCGTGGGGATGCTGGGAAGCCAGGCCGGGAGCGCTCAGAATGGCAGGACAGTGGGTTCGGGGGAAGTTCGAGGTTGCTGAGAGAAGCTAGACTGCATAGGCCTGTCACTGCTCCACTCCTGAGTTCTCCAAAAATTCATCCTTTTTAGGTGGCTTGGCAAGCAATTATTTTATTTTTTTCCTCGTAGAATCATAATCTGGGACATCATCTTGGAAAGCCTGCCAGTAGCTATTCTTTGGTCTGCTCTGCCTCCACTAGTTTTATTTTTAACCCTCTCTTGATTATCTCTAAACCCCTTAATCACGAAATCCCGTTTTCTTGTATTAGGAGGGATTTATTCACAAGGCTAAGTCACACCTACACAGCATCCTTTAATACACATCACTGAACGGCGACATGGCTCTGCAAGCATTAAGAAGTGTTTTCTGATACAAGATACACGGAGTATGTGGAAAAACGGAGAAGCTGGTGCCGGAGCTCATGATTTGATCTATCGATTCAGTTTTATATATGCTAAAGAAATCCTTTTGGCAATAATAGTGATCTCAGCAACAACGAGACAGACGGTTCCCTGTTCCCAGGTGCCAGGTGCTATGATAACACAGTGAGCCAGCTGCACAAGGCCCGCGTCCTCAGGAAACGATGCTCCAGTATGCGAGGTCACCCCCCTCCCCGACAGACACACCACTGTAAGTGGACGAGTAAATGAAGTAATTGCAAATTGTCTAAATATCATGATGAAAGCCAAAAAGAAGAAGACGGTGAGATTAATGGGCTTGCTGAGTATTTGCGTCCCCCTCACATGCTTCCGCTGAGACCCAGTGTGCAGTGTGATGGTATCTGGAGGCGGCCGGGCGCGGTGGTGGAGCCCTCACGCGGGTAGAGGACGCTGCCAGGAGGTGGCCCACTGTAAACCAGGACGTGAGCCTTCAGCAGCCCCTAAGCTGCTGGCTCCTTGGTCTCGGACCTCCCAACCTCCAGGACCCTGAGAAATAAACTTCTGTGGTTTATGGGCCACCCAGCTGCGGGATTTTCACATAACAGCTCAAACAGACTAAAGCAGGGTCGATGGGGGGCGCCTACTTGTAAAAGAAGCCTCTGACCGTCAGCCCGAACTCGGTGCGTCCTCCGACCACGTCCTCTGCCTTCTCTTGAAGGTCTGGTCCCAAACGATCCCTTAAGCACCTTACTTACATGGATTTTATTGAGGGACCTACGGTAGGCAAGGCGCTGTCTTCTCTACCAGGCCTGGGGGGAAGACAGAGAAGATGGTCCCTCCTCCGGGTCCTTGCAGGGTAGGTGGGGTGGGCATCGTGGTGAGCACTGTGGCAGGGCAACGGTCTTTGGGGTTCTGGGAAGGCCTCCTAAGAGTGAGGCGCGGGGGGCCAGGTGACAGGTGCAGGGCGCAGGGTGATGTGTGTGAAGTCTCACCAGCAGCCAGCCCCCTGGCCCGTGTTCCCATGCGGGGCCTGGACTCCCGGTGCTCCCCGGGACGGGCTGTGCCCCGAACTCAGGTCTGCTGACCTGTGCAGATGGTGCCCTCGGCTCTGGCTCTGGGGTGCCCCAGCGATTTGCCCACCTTACTGGGGCCCAGGGCCCGGCATCTACTGTGGTCCCCCAGCCCGTGCTGTGCCTCCTCCCTGTGTTGGGGAAGAATTCTGACTCTTGGGGTCTTCTCTCCTCCTCTTGGCACTGTTAGGTCATGTGGGGGCTGAGTCAGGGGCCTGACCCGGATTGCACCACACAGGACATTTTCCTTGGCCCCTTGTGCTAGGGTTTCCATCGGCTTCCTCATGTCTCTGCTCTTGGGCAGGGTCGTCACCCTCTGGGACTGATGAGGTCAAGAAGGGTGAGGGTGATGAGGACATGGTCAGTGGCAGAGGTCATCTCCGCCTTCAGCAACGAGAAGGGGTCGTGGTCAGAAGCCAAGGAGGGAGAGGCCAGAGTGTGACCACAGGGCCCCCAGGCCGGCACGTGCTCCTATGGAACAGGTACGGTGGTCCTGGGCTGGGAAGGCCCTGCTGCCCCAGGGAGGGCCCCGGGAACACTGAGTCAGGCAAGGCCCTGCTCCCAGGGAGGGCCCCGGGGACACTGAGTCAGGCAAGGCCCTGCTCCCAGGGAGGGCCCCGGGGACACTGAGTCAGGCAAGGCCCTGCTCCAGGATGCTACCTACCTGCAGTTGGTGTGGACGCCGCAGGTTGGCTCAGCCACACGAGGCCGTTCTCTGCTGGAGGCTCCAGCCACAGGTATGGCCTCCTAGGGGCCTCAACTTCTGTGCAACTGGGGTTCAAGCCGAGGGGTCCCCTGATCCCTCCTCAGACCTGGAGCTTGGCTGTGACTTAGGCATCAGAACTCTGGGAAACCCTTTCCTTGTGGTCGCTGGTTTGCTGCAGAGGAGCTTCCAAAGGACACAAATGGGCAGCCAGGTGAGGACAAAGGTAAAGGGGAGGCCAGGGAGCCCTGGCGTGGGGGCTCCTGTCCTGGTGGAGCCAGGGGTGCAGCTCCCGCAGGGCCACAGAGACTCTGCCCCTGTACGACTGTACGGTCCAGGCGACGGCCTCTCCCTGCTGCACTGGAGCCTCAAGGAGGGTGTGGGCGGCCCTGGTCACAGCAGCCCGCACACCCGGCGCAGCGGCTGCTCACTAACCGACCGTGTGACAACGGGACGGAGCGAGCACGTGTCCGATGGTTCAGGTCAGAGGCTTCAGCTCCTCCGCAGGAGAGCTGGGTGAGGGTAGGCACTCCGTCCAGAACCGTCCCAAATCCTCTTTTCAAAGTATCACTTCTTATAAGAAAGAAACAAGTTCCCAAATTTATTCCAATGGCTATTTTAATAGATGTAAGGTTACTTCTATTTTGCCCTATATTTTGTTTAAAGTCTCCCCCCACCCCAGATTCCCAGAGTTTATGTCACTTCCTCAAATATGGCAAGTGCGTTACGACCCAGAGAGCCTCAGGCTCCTGGATGGCAAAGCCCAAGACCTTCCACATCATGTGGTGTTGAAAATTCCCGGTGACCTTTGACCCTAAATGCAGTTGCAGATACGCTACAGAACAAATCTTTCCAATCACACCCGAGCAAACGCTTCCTATCCTTCCAGATGGTTCCCCGGGAGGAGAGAAACCGAGGCCAGGAGGCAGCAACCCAGGGCGTCCCGTGTCCCGCTCCAGGTGGCTAAGTTAACCAGCTTTACTTAAAAAAATGAAACCCAAAGAAACCAAATGAAATACCAACGCGGAAAGCAACACCCCAACCAGAAGGCTCCTGAGAGGTAAGACGGCGACAACTGAGGAAAGGAGTCCCCTGGCGGGACTGCACCACGGGTGCTGGGAGACAAAGAAGGCCCCGGTCGGACTTCGCCGTCGGTCCAGCTTCCTGCAGACTCCAGATTTGTCAGCTTCGGCCGGGGCCCTGACTCTGCTTCAATGGGGCGATCTGCAGGTCCAGTGAGGTGGGGTGGCACCCAAATCCCTGCAGGAGCCCACGGCCGGACACTCGGCTCGTCAGGGACCCACGGCCACACGCTCCACTCGTCGGGCACCCACAGCCACACGCTTGACTCGTCAGGTGCCCGCGGCCACATGCTGGACTCGTCGGGCGCCCACGGCCACACGCTCGACTTGCTGACGATCCCGGGAACTTGCCACAAGCCCCCCAGCCGACGCCTCAGCCCAGCCCATGCACAGGCCCGACATGAGGCCGTGAACGGGCATCACCCCTGCCCCTGGGGAGCACAGCGCTGCTTGCCGTGCACAATCGCCATGTGTTGGGGTCCTCCGGGCGCCGCATGGCATGGGAGTAATGGGGCCTGATCGCCTGAAAGACCGAGCACCTCTGGTTATTGTCCCGTGTTACAGGTCAGTGTGCAAGGTGACTGACACCACCCCCCCCCCCGCCGCTAATAGATGAGACTACGAGCGACACCGAGGATTCGCAAACTTTAAGTTCAAAATCCGAGCCCAACCGAGCGTCACTAAACAGTTGAATCCCTTCAAGATGCAGCATAAACGTCAAAGCGTTGTGAGCTGGTGTGGGAGCAGACGGGGCGCAACAGGAATGAACGGCGAAGCTTGAAATGGCAATAACGGGAGGCAGAGCATCTGAGTCGTTGGCGAGGTGGCCCTTCGGGGTCTGGGGGCGTAGACAGGTGCGCGCCCCCCACCTGCGCAGAGGCCCCCCTCCCTTTCCTAAGGCCAGTGGCTCGGGGATGCCGGGGTTCAGGGTGGGCAGCCCAGGGCTGGGCTACTGCTGTTCACGCCGCGACCCTAGGTGGCCCTCGGAAGACAAAACGACAGTCCCCCCCTCCTCCTCCTCCTCTTCCTGCTCCTCCTCCTCCTCCCCACTCCTCCCTGCTCCTCCCCTCCCGGTGGCTCTGGACGCCAACCGGCCTAATCTGTGTCCTTCCAACGCCAGGACCCAGTGACCCCAAAGGGTTGCAAATGAACGAGAGGAAAGCTCAGAGCAAGAGGACTCAGCCACCATCCACCCCCTCCCAGGAGCCCCCAGGAAGGACAGCCTGGGGCTCAGCCAGGGGCCCAACCAGAGCCTCCCCTGAGCTCGCCATCCCCCTTCCCCTCCCTGCGCCTTGTGGGACCCCTGGCTCCTGGAGCCTGGCCTCCTCCCGCCCCTCCAGGTGCTCCTTACCCCTCCCCTGGGGCTCCGACGCTCGGGCCCCACAGGCACCTGCTCCTGGGTGGCTGGGACTCAGTTATGGCCCAGGCCCCGCCCCTCCAGGTGCTCCTCACCCCTCCCCTGGGGCTCCGTCCCCCCCACCTCGCACTCCTACATCATTCATTCTCTCCCCGCCCCCCCAGCCCTCTGACCTCATTCATTCTCTTCCCCCTGCCCCCTGCGGTTCCTATCAGGGACTCACCCGCCCGGTGGCCGTGACACCTGCTCCCCCACCGCGGCCTTCAGGGTGCTGAGCAGAACTCCAGGAACAGGTGCGCCTCCTGAAGAAACCCCCAGCCCCCCCTCAGCCATTGGGGCACAAGAAGGCGGGGCTGTGGCCTCCTGGTGGAAAGCCTCAGGGCCCCCCGGACCTCTGCGCAGGGCACAGGTCAATCTGGGGAGGGCTCTGGGTGCCACTCCAGCACCCTTTAAGGAAGGGCCGGAAGGGTCCCCCCACGCCTTGCCTCACTCGGGACCTGCCTGCCCACCTCCCCAGACTGGGGGGCAGCAGCCGTCACCCGAAGGGGGCTTGTCCAGGCCCGGGGTGCAGAGGCGGGTGTCCAGGCGCACAGGGAAGGTCCCGGTGGCCGAGTCTAGGCTGAGCTGGGGCTGCTCCAAGTTAACTACTTTGCCCTCCGTGACCACCCACTTCGTGGGTCCTGGTAATGGGTTTGCTTCTCTTGAAGGACGCGCGACCATCACCAACATAAACGGTGCAAGCGCAGGTGTCCGTCCAAGGGAACCCCCACTCTCCGGGCAGGAGGAGGGCTCCGGCCCGTGGTTTCCGTGACCAGCTCAGCAGTCACGTTTATGGCAGGGCGGTGCCTTCCTCAACAGTGGTCAAGGCTCTGTGCTGCTGGGAGCTGCTGGTCACACCCCTGCTGGGCGGTTTTCAAAGTAAACAAGCTCAGTCTCAGATTCTAACTGGGACGAATTAGATTGTGGCCAAAACTTGATCGACCTTAAATGACGAATATCTTATGTTCGTTTTCCGCTTCTGGACAGGCTAATTATGTTTAGAATTTGCGCGGGCTTGTGGCTGATCGCATATGGCACCGCGTGAATAACCCAGACGCATCTCTAGGTGCCTCTTGCCGAAATCCTGTAGGCAAACAGCCCTTTATCTATGGCAATTGAAAACTACTGGGACAAAAGAATATGCAGGGCCGTCCCCAAACCCACGCTGTGAGAGGCCCCTACAAGGAAGAGGCGCCTGAGGTGAATCAAAGGCTGGGGTCACTGCGGTGGAAAGTGAGGGGCCCTGGGTGGCCCGGGGGTCCAGCCTCCCAAGTCTTCTTGGTCTCAGCTCAGCTCATGGTCTAGGGTTGGAGGGATGGAGCCCTCCTCAGCTCAGTCCTCCTCGGGGAGTCAGCTTGAGATTCTCTCTCTCCCCCAATCCCCTGTTCTCCTCTCTCTCTCTCTCTCTCTCTAATAAATAAATGTCTAAAGCACCGAAAGCTACAGAAAGGTCAGCCCCCGGAGGAGAACACCAACTATGGAAGTTGAAGTTCATTCGCCTTGGGTTCATCTTCCCTGTTCAGTCGGGGCTCGGGGCTCGTTCACAGCATTACAAAGCCCAGGCATCTGGCCCAGGAGACGATAGCAGGCAGCTCGGTCTGCCGGATGCAAAGTATGTGGAAATTCAGACACTTTTCTTTGTAGAGAATCACAGACCTAACCGGAGCTTGGATGTCCTGTCCACTGGTCACACAGAGGGGCCGGATCCTGATGCGCGGCCACAGGCGCGTTTGGGTGAAGAGCCTACCGACTCCCTACGTTATAGTGTTCAAGTATTTGGGCATTACGGAGAGAAGAATAAATAAGGTTTTCTACAGTTCTCAAAAAATGGCGCGTGGGCTTCTGGGCCTATGCGTGAGGATGAAGCCCACAAGCTCGTGTCCTGCTGTCTCACGGCGCGACGTAGACGTAGACGCTGCAGCTCCACCCGGGGAGGCCCCTGTCTGCGGGGAAGGCTGTTTAGTGGATAGTTCTGGACCTGTGCTCACTAGCGTGCCTCGGTTTAAATATCGTGAAACCAATAATTGAGTCATTTTATTATTCACGTAAAGACCCTCCAGGAAATGTAATAGGATACCGGCGATCGAGCTGCGTGAACTGTTACGTCTTATTCGTCGTCAACACATGAGAAAGGAAGTTGCCCATCTCGATCTCTATGTTGTGAAAAACAGTAACTTGTCCTTCTCACAGAAAGAGGTGCTTTTTTTTTTTTTATGACTTTCTGTTCTTACAATGTATTAAAGTCTCCTAAGTCCTTGATTTAGTCACCTTCCAAAGATACAGTCGGCCTGAGGCTTTAAGGGAAGGGCAGGGCTGGCCGCTGTCTTCTTGGCAGTCGTTTCTAATCCAGCGCATAGTGTGAATACCGCGGGGCGGATATTTCTTTGTTGTGACAAAAACATACCGATCAAGTCAGGGGAACACTTGCAGCTCTTATCTCCTCTTATAATAACTCCTACTTCGGACATAACTTAAACCACTGACTCAATCACCAATGTTCACTGAGATCCTACTCTGTGCCCCCGCTGCTTATCCAGGAATCACCGTGTGCACCTTCTAAACATCGGTCTCACGATGGGAAAGTTCTGTTAAAAAGTTTTTGCTAAGAATGTTTATCGCGGCCTTATTTATCATTTTTCCAGGGTCCAGCGTAACGCCCGGCCCGTAGTCTCCAACGAGCGAGATGAACAAACGAACAAGGGAACAAAACAAACCAAGAGTGAAGTGACTCCAAGTTATGGGATACTATGGGGCAATAAAAGGGTAAAAACATCCCAGAGGCTCTGACTTCAGAAAGCTGCCCTTGTTGGGACGTCTGGGTGGCACCCCTGGTTAAGCGTCTGACTCGGGGTTTGGGCTCATGATCTCAGGGTTGTAAGATTCTGTCTCCACCGCTGCCTCTCCTGCTGGTGCATGTGCTCTCTGTCTGTCTGTCTCTCTCTGAAATAAATCTTAAAAAAAAAAAAGAAAAAAAAGAAAATTGTGATGTAGGAATGAGTTAGGGGCAGAGGGGCTGAGCAGGGAGAGATAAGGGAAAGGCCCAGAGTCAGGCTTCCAGGAATCTGTGGGCTCCCCTAAACCCCAAGGACACTGAAAGGCCCCTGAGTCAGGCTCCTACGCTTCCCACGAAATCAGAGATAAGACCGTAAAAACAGCAAACAATAAACCCGACTCCCAGCTCCGTAACGCTAGGGAGTACCCCCTTTAGGGGCTACGAGGCTCACTGAACCCCCAGATGTAGAGAACTGTTAGGGGGCAGAGACTGACCAGTGGGACGGGCACACCTGGCCTGCGCTCACGTTCACACAGAGTCACCTGTCCGTCCTGACGCTCGTTACGAGGGCCCCTTGCTTGCTCCGAGTGTGCAGCCCGCCGTGGACAAGGGACGTGCCTGGTCCCCGCTCAGTTTCCTGCGAAAGCCCAGCCCTACAGGTGCCCGTGGCAGCCCCTCGGGCCGCCTCCCGCTTCTGGAAGCTTTCTCTGGGTCTCTGCTTAGTAAGGCCGCGGCGAGTGGAGCGAGATCCACTCCGGGGCTCTGAGGCAGGACCCAGGCTGTCCCCTACCAACTGCCCTTGTCGGTCACGGACGTAAGCCATGACAGGGGCAGAGGGAAGGATGTACACCACACACAGACGCGCACACACACACACACACACACACACACACACACCGTTTTTGGCAAACACCACTCCATGGAGAAATCCAGAACCAAACATATTACCTCTTAACAGTGAGACATAGAAGGGCAGAGCGTGAAGGGGAAACTTGTGTTTCTGGACTATTTTTCGATGAAAACCTGTATTATTTTTGAAATTAAACATAGCAATGCAGGCAACATTGGAACTTGAGGAGACAGTGGGCTGAGTTCACGACATGGGGGGTTAGCAGTGTCCTCGGAGAGATGGTGACAGCCGGACAGCTAGAGAGTGAGGCCGCTCACCTTCTGGACCTGGGATCTGGATGCTCATCTTTGCCAGGCGCATCAGAGCAGGGAGCCCGACGTGGGGCTCGATCCCAGGACCCTGCAACGGGGACCTGAGCCAAGGGCAGACACCAGACCAACCGAGCCACCAGGCCCCCCCCCTCGTAGGATTCTAATGTTGGGAAACAACTGGACAGTTTGAGCCCATGGCAATGATCCTCTACCTTGTTCCCCATATTGTTGAGCCGACTGCTCTCTTCCTAAGGAAATACTGATTTTCAGTCTGGCATCGTGCCTTCTGGAAGGGGCTGTCGGGATCCTGAAGAGGGCTGGGGTTAGGTAGGAGGCAGAGGGAGCAGGGGGTGGAGGGGACGCCAGGGCACCGAGGCTGCTTTTCAATAGGGAGGGTCCCCCCCACCCCCAGTTCTACTCCCAGCCCCTTCCCTGTGTGAGTCGCTGGTGGGGACTGGTCGGCAGGGAGAAAATTTGCTAACGAGCTCTAAGCCCCGTTGTCATGTTGAGAGCGTCCTGTGGCCGGTTCTGCGAGCCAGCGTCCAGAGGGCCGGGCACCTTGCACCCCAGCGAAGTTCAGTTTTAACTTTCAGCTTCACTGAAGAGGAGCCCAGACTTCACAGGCTGGTGCCCTGCAGGACGCACCTGGACAGGCTGCTCCCGGCCCAGGCCGCAGGCGCCGTCCCCGTGGGCTGCCTCTCCGGTGGTTCCTCGTGGCTCCGTTCCAGTTAGGATGTGGCTCTTCCAGTTAGGACGTGGTTCCGTTCCACTTAAGATGTGGTTCCAGTCCAGTTAGGACCCGGTTCCAGTCCAGTTAGGATGTGGTTCCATGCCAGTTAGGACACGGTTCCCTTCTGGTTAGGACACGGTTCCAGTCCAGTTAGAACACGGTTCTGTTCCAGATAGGATGTGGTTCCAGTCCAGTTGGGACATGGTTCTAGCCCATTTAGGACGCGGTTCCGTTCCAGTTAGGATGAGGTTCCAGTCCAGTTAGGATGTGGTTCTCTTCCAGTTAGGAGGTGGTTCTAGTCCATTTAGGACGTGGTTCCGCTCCAGTTAGGACGCATTTCCATTCCAGTTAGGATGCAGTTCTGCTCTATTTAGGATGCAGTTCCATTCAAGTTAGGACGTGGTTCCAGTCCAGTTAGGACGCGGTTCCCTTCCAGTTAGGACGTGGTTCTAGTCCATTTAGGATGTGGTTCCATTCCATTTAGGACACAGTTCCATTTCAGTTAGGATGCAGTTCCGCTCCATTTAGGACGCAGTTCCATTCCAGTTAGGACGCTGTTCTAGTCAATTTAGGACACGGTTCCATTCCAGTTAGGACGCGGCTCTAGTCCGTTTAGGACATGGTTCTGCTCCATTTAGGATGCGGTTCCATCCCATTTAGGACACGGTTCTAGTCCGTTTAGGACGCGGTTCTGCTCCATTTAGGACACGGTTCCATTCCAGTTAGGACGCGGCTCTAGTCTGTTTAGGACGTGGTTCTGCTCCATTTAGGACACGGTTCCATCCCAGTTAGGACACGGGTCTAGTCCGTTTAGGACGCGGTTCCGTTCCAGTTAGGCCGTGCACACACCTCCTCCTCCACAATCTACCGGGGCACAACCATGACTCTCTGCCCTCGCCCCAACGTGCCCTCCTTAAAAGCAGCGGGGCTTGAAGTGCACATTGAAACCTGAGTATTTTTTTCTAATTCACGACGTGAAGGAGGAGGATGCTGCTGGCGGAGGTGCCCACACTGCGCAGCCCTGACCCTCCAGCCCTTAGCTGAGACTAAGTGTCCCGTGCGGGAGGCCGCAGCCCGTCGGCTCACCCGCGCCCTTCGTAGCCGGAGCGAGGTAATAACCGGGTAGCGCTGTGCTTCCTGCGGCCCGCATCCCCCCAACAACCCCAGTCGTGGAATAACTGCTACAACAACCACGTGAAGATCACATAAACCTTCTAGTAACTAAAGGTAGGGATAAGGAGACCTGGAAAGTGAGTGATCACAGATGAAACTCTGACTTCGTGTTTTCGATTCTTCCGATGTCTGGCGTGTTTTCAGGCAGTGGCCACCACAGACTGTACAATCATATGAATAATTTATGATTTTGATGGGAAATAACACCTGCTTTTATACCGATGTTGTCACCGAAAAGGAGCCGGACTACTTTCATAAATCACTGACTCACTTATTATATCTTTACAACATCCTCTTAAATTCTGATGGCTCCTTAGTGTGCAGCCAATATTTAATCTGAACGCTTTAAGATTCGGGACAAAGCAATTGCCTATAGTAATTTTTAAAACCATGTCTTATTTTCCTTTGTGTTTTTAAAATCCATTCTTTTCTGCTTAATTTCTTGACATTATATCACCCACTCCTACCTCTACCCTGAGGTTCTTCATTCTCTCCTTAGCTAGATCTCATAAATTGATCTTTGTCCTTCTTTTAACCAAGATTCCTTGGTCTGGTTTCACTCAATATATCCACTTTTCTTCTGATCAAAGTTGAAGAAAAAAAAGTATCTTATTGATTGTATGTATCCCGGGTTTCTCCACTTAGCCACCTGTTGCTACTCAGTAAATACATTTGATCAACTGTACTTTTCATCTATTTTGAGTCCCTTTGCCCCATAAGCATTTATCAAGCACCTACCATATGCTGAGTGGCATAAGGGGACCAAAGGTGTAGCATAGATCCCTGGTTTCAAAGTGTTTTCAACACAGGAGCCCCGGGTGAGTCAGTAGCTTGAGGGTCAGACCTTTGATTTCAGCTCAGGTCAGGACCTCAGGGCGGTGAGACCAGCCCCTCGTGGGGCCCCCTGCTCCGTCTGCTGGTCTGCTGGAGATTGTCTCCTGCCCCCGTGCATGTGTGCACCCTCAATCAACCAACCAATCAATCATCTTCAAAGTGTTCTCCATACAGTTGGAAAATAAGATGAACACATTAGAGTTACACTTATCAGAACGTGATCATATTTCACCCAGAAGGGACTCGACGTATAATGTATTTATTTTCACGTTTGTTTTCAAAGCTTTTTGCCCCAACTCATGGACTGCAGGAGACCTGCTTAGAACCCACTTGAATAGTGACTGCCGGTGCCAACCACTTCTGGCTCCTGCCCTCCCACCCCTTCATCTCTAGGATAACTCCCTTTGCAACATGCTAGTCAGTTTAAGTTGCATATGACTAAACCAACAGAAAAAGTTAAGAGGAAAACATAGAATGATAGTAGTTACACCCATGAAACGCTGCACCATAGGCATAGGGCCATACGTGTACTCCATACAGCCAGGGCCTTGGCGGGAAAAGGCTGGCATGCCCAAAGAGATGAACCAAAGAGTCTAATGAAGGGACTACTTATAAGGGATGTGGTTGGAGAGGCCACTTCAGAGATGAACCAAGAAATGACGAAGCCCCCAGGGACACTGGAGGTCACTATCACCTCTGGGCCTGGAGGGGAGGGGAGGGACAGGTGTCTCCAGTGCCTGTGAGAGCCAGCACTGTGGAAAGGGGCTGCCACCAGCTGTGGCCTCCGGTGGAGGATGGAGTGGGGGGGCGGGTGAGATGAACAGTGATCTGACCTCTCTCCTCCGCCCTTGGATTTCCTGCTGGTGCCTGGCCTGGAGGGAGGAAGGCCAGATGGTACAGGGCAGAGAAGGGAGCGAGTGGGTCTGGAAGGGCAAATGGAGAATGACCATCACAGCTCCCTACGGAGTCCTGGGAGTCCGTGACCAGGGGTTGGTGGTAAGTATTTCCAAGACATTGAACTCCGTCCAGATCCTCAGCTGGGGGGGCCAGCTCCATAGGCATGGGAGGGCCACCACAGAGACCGATGACCTCGGGGTTTGGGTAACCAGCTACTCTCCCAAACAACCCCTACACCAACTGCTGTACAGTTTAAATGTAGCCTAAGCTGCTAACACGACACCTCCTGCCACCGCAGTGGCCAAGTGCTCGTTGGTCAGGTTTGACCTTGTCTTTGTGATGCGGGCCAACTAGGAGGACGGGACCCCACCGTGAAGGGAAGGGACGCCGTTGCGCTGGCCCGCTCCAGGCAGTCCCAGGTTAGACCTCACATATGACAAAAGTCATCCTGATGTTTGGAATTCGGAGAAAGTGGCCTCCGCTTCCGCATTATCTTGACCGGACTGTGGTCATTTTACATAAAGAACCGTCATGATCAGTACCGTCTGCTATAGGACGGCTGAGGGCGGGGTGCAAACGCTGCATGTTGGGGGCACAGGTGTCCTTGGCCAGGACAGAGCTTCCTACTTGGAGTTTACTCCTCTACTGTTCTCTTTGTTAAACCAGAGGCTGGGTTACTGGCTGAGCGGGAGAGAGGTAGGATCCTGATAGAGGGCTTTTGGAGAGGGAGAGACCTGGAAAGGCCCGGAGAGACCTGGAGAGGCCCGGAGAGACCTGGAGAGACCTGGAGAGGCCCGGAGAGACCTGGAGAGACCTGGAGAGGCCTGGAGAGGCCTGGAGAGGCCCAGAGAGACCTGGAGAGGCCCGGAGAGACCCGGAGAGACCTGGAGAGACCCGGAGAGGCCCGGAGAGACCCGGAGAGACCTGGAGAAACCCGGAGAGGCCCGGAGAGACCTGAAAAGACCTGGAGAGGCCTGGAGAGACCTGGAGAGACCGGAAATGAGGAAGCTGGCAGGAAACAAGAAAAGATCTGCCAGTGTTGAGGGCCAAACCTGGCTGAGGCTCGTGAATATGGAATGGAGCTGATGGCAGGCGCCACCTTCACCACAGCTGTGCCAGGACACCGGCGTGCTTGAGACGCAGTAGATCGTTTCATCCAGGATCCAGACCCGGACCTAGACCAGGACCAGGACCCGGACACGGACCCAGACCAGGACCAGGACCCAGCCCCAGGACCAGGAGCAGGACCAGGAGCAGGACCAGGACCCGGACCGGGACCAGGAGCAGGAGCAGGACCAGGAGCAGGACCCAGACCCAGACCAGGACCAGGAGCAGGAGCAGGACCAGGATCTGGACCCGGACCAGGAGCAGGAGCAGGACCAGGACCAGGACCCAGACCGGGACCAGGAGCAGGAGCAGGACCAGGAGCAGGACCCAGACCCAGACCAGGACCAGGACCAGGACCAGGACCAGGACCTGGACCCGGACCAGGAGCAGGAGCAGGACCAGGACCAGGACCCAGACCCGGACCCTGCCCCAGACCTGGACCAGGACCCGGACTGGGACCAGGAGCAGGAGCAAGACCAGGACCAGGACCCGGACCCAGACCCAGACCAGGACCAGGAGCAGGACCAGGACCAGGACCCGGACCCTGCCCCAGACCTGGACCAGGACCCAGACCGGGACCAGGAGCAGGAGCAGGACCAGGAGCAGGACCCAGACCCAGACCTGGACCAGGACCCGGACCGGGACCAGGAGCAGGAGCAGGACCAGGACCAGGACCCAGACCCGGACCCTGCCCCAGACCTGGGCCAGGACCAGGACCAGGACCAGGACCCGGACCTGGACCAGGATCAGGACCAGGACCTGGACGCGGACCCCGACCTGGACCCAGACCAGGACCAGGACCAGACCCAGACCCGGACCCAGACCAGGACGGGCAAGTCTAGCAGAAGGGTAGACTGGCGGGGGATTAAGGCAGCGTCCAACAAGAGGGCATAGGACTTGAACCTGTTAGATGTGAGCCCTGCCCTATTGTCTCGGTCACCGCTGCATCCCCGGAACCTGGCACAGCAGCTTCTGACCTTATCTGTGCATTAGACCCGCTGGAGCCTTTTAGAAGTCCCTGCTGGGGGATCCCTGGGTGGCGCAGTTGTTTAGCGCCTGTCTTTGGCCCAGGGTGTGATCCTGGAGACCCGGGATCGAGTCCCACGTCGGGCTCCCGGTGCATGGAGCCTGCTTCTCCCTCTGCCTGTGTCTCTGCCTCTCTCTCACTGTGTGACTATCATAAATAAATAAAAAATTTAAAAAAATTAAAAAAAAAAAGAAGTCCCTGCTGCCTAAATGCGCGTGACCCACTTGAACTGGGGTCTCTGGTGGGTCCGAGGCGCCGCATACGTACACTTCCCTGACTCTGGGAAACAGAGTCGCTGAAGGGGAGCTGGGCAGGGGGATGGGGTGAGGCACGGCAGGGGGCAGGTGACGGGCTGAGCCCTGGGTGTTAGACTTTTTGTTGGCAAATTGAATTTAAGTTAAATGAAAGTTAAACAAATAAATTTATTTATTTTTAAAGATTTTATTTATTTATTCATGAGAGACGCAGAGAGAGAGGGAGAGACCCAGGCAGAGGGAGAAGCAGGCTCCATGCGGGGAGCCAGATGTGGGACTCGATCCCGGGACCCCGGGGTCACTCCCTGGGCCGAGGGCAGACGCTCCACCCCTGAGCCACCAGGTGCCCTGGCCCAGTTCTTTTTTTTTAAGTCTCTAAATGATTGGGCGCACAGCAAGGATGGGAGCGGTCGGTCTAGAACAATATCTTGCCAAGTAAAAACCGATGAAATTTAGTTCCGTGAAGGAAGGAAGGGAGTCCGACCGGGGAGCTCGTAGGACTGGAGAGGCCTGAGACCGGGGCCCAGGGGAAGGGATGAGCCCTGAAGCCTCCGGGGACCCCAAGTGCAGGCTCGGGCCCTGCTCTCAGGCGGGTTGGGGCCGTGGCCCCCTCGCGTGGGCGCGGGAGCCGCTGCCAGGGGCGGGACAACCCAGTGCCACCCTCGGGCTGCCGGCGGCTGTCCCCTGGACGGGCTGTGCTTGCTCCTGCAGCCGCAGCTCAGGATCGGGGCGGGGGGGGCAGGCTTGTGCGGCTCCATCCCTGCTGCCCGGGGTGCCGGCGGGAGGCCAGGAGGGCCTGGCAGTCTGGCTCTCGGGGGGCACGCTGCTCCCAAGTAAACTGGCCTGACCTGGAACTCCTCCTGTTAGCTTCTTGCCCCCCAAAGTCGTGTTTTCCAGCGAATCCCTCAGGCGTCTGCACGTGAGCTCGCTTGGCTTCCCTGGCGCTGCGGCCGCCTGATGCCAAGGTGAACATGCCAAGGCCTTAACTGGCACGGGATCCTCAGTTTCCCTGCTTTCAGGAGGGCACCGGGGGCGAAGGCATCGAGGCTGGCAACGCGGGGTCCCGAAGGGTGGGGCGTGCCCTCTAAACGCTCTTCCTCTCCCCAAGACGCTGCTTGAGGCCGCTCTGATGGGGCCTCGATGGCGAGGATGGCACTGGAAGCCAAGCCCATAAAGCTCTCCCCACCACACCCCATAATCTTTAGGACAGAAACACGGAGGCAAAGACCCTCTGAAATGTCACATCTTATTTGAATGGGATACTGATTGCTTACCTATGGCATCCCCGGACTTCCGTGCGGGGTCTTGCGGGACCACATGGAACTGTCCTGGTGACTTAGGTGGCCGGGCCGGGCGGCTCCCAGGAGAAACCTCGACACACGCTCCCCATCACCCAACGCCAACCCCTGCCAGAGGAGATATTTTTAAGAAGCTGGATAAAGTGTGGGCAGGTGGTGAATCGGGTTCAGGGTAGGGCCCAAGAACGGGGCCTTCCAACCGCTGGCGCCCGGCGCCCCGGCAAGGCTTAGAGTGAGCGCAGGACACTAGACTCGGGGTCGCTGTCCTCGGGCCTTCGGGCTGTCCGAGCTCGACCCCGCGCCGTCCTCCCAAATGGCACCCTGGCACCCGGGGGTGGGGGACGAGCTCTCCGGAGTCACTCCGTGTCCTCAGTGCCCGGAACCCAGAGCCAGGCTCGGGGCCTGGGTGAGCACAGACCCCAGCTGGGGGGGAGGGTTAGGGCCCGGGAGCTGGGGGTCCCTAGTGCCAGCGGGGCTGACCCCCGGCAGCGCTGAGGGCGGGCCTGGCCTCCTTCACATGCACCTACGGACACGTACATTTTTACCGGAGCTCCATTCGCCAGCACGCAGCACACCCCCGGGGCTCCCCCGTCCCTGCCCCCTCGTGCCCGGCCCGGCCCGGCCGCCCCTAGTCCACTTCCCACAATAGGAGGGTGTCACGGCCTGTCTCCCTGTCTGGGGCTCCCCACTCGGTCCCTGTCACTGTGTCTCATCCTCCCCGTGTGAGCGAGGCCTTGTCATGATTGTCCGTCCCCCATGGACTGACCCTACTTCCTGCAGAGGGGCTCCGAGCGGGGTTCCCCACGGGGCCTTCAGGCTCTTTGGGCTCCTGTGGTGCTGCTTGAGGAGATAGCAGTGCAGCAGTTGGGGGGGCTGTCTTGGAGCTTAGGGCCAGGGCCCAGGGCTTGGGGGTCAGACCCCAGGGCAGGGTTAGGACCAGGCCCCGGAGCTGGGGGGTTGGACCCCAGTGCAGGATTAGGGCCAAGCCCCAGGGCTGGGGTGTTGGCGAAGGAGCCTGGGGTCAGCAGGGGTGGGTGGGGGCAGGGTTGAGGTGGGCTGGGTCGGCCTTGGGGGGGTCTGCGGGTGCTGGCAGGGGAGTGTGGGGTCAGCAGGGGCAAACGGGGGCAGGCACGGATGAGGCAGGACGGCCCGGCCGAGCATGCAAGGGTGCAGCAAAGCAGGAGGCCTCGCCTCAGGGTCGGGGGTCCTGGAGGCCACACGGGTTCAACTGGAGCTCAGACTTCGGACCTAGCAGTTGGCTGGATGGGGGCGATTAGGGTTAAGGTTAGGATGAGGAAGGAGGCGCGGAGGTGGGGGCGCACCCGAGGGAGGGCTGGGGCCGAGGAGGAGCAGGGCACACAGAGGGGGACAAGGAGGCCCAGACACTGGAGGGGGACGGCAGAGTGGGGAGCACAGAGCAGCCCAGCGAAGGAAGGTGCGGTGTGCGGGCAGGTGCAGTTGGGTCTCGTGGGCCCTGGGGAGTCCCCCCGGCCGCTCTGCTCCCCCCAAGAGCTGGACGTTGTGAGGGCGGACTGTGCTCGGAGACCCGGAGGAGGTTTGCTGTGCGGCAGGGGCAGGGTGGCCGCAGGGGACGCGGTGCGAGAGGGGCCAGGGCAGCCCAGGGGTGCGGCGGCCTGGGCAGAGCAGTGCGGGCAGGGGGGCCGGGGAAGCTGGCGCAGGGGGCAGGCCGCAGGGCAGCGATGGGGGCCGGCGGGCTGGAGGGGACGCTGTGCAAGAGGGGCCAGGGCAGCCCAGGGGTGCGGTGGCCTGGTCCAGAGCAGCGTGGGCAGGGGGCCCGGGAGGCTGGGGCAGCGGGGTGGGGGGTGTGCAACAGGCCCGAGGGGCCACCCCGGCTCTCACAGTTGAGCAGACCTCGGGGGACCCCCAGGAGCTGCGCACTTGGAAGGACAGTCAGGAACTTAGTTGTGGACACTTTAGGGTGACTTAGGAGAAAGCCATGCCAAGGGACGTCCGGGAGCCCGTCGACGTACCGGCCGCGGACGACGCTGTCTGGGCCCAGAAAGACCTGCGGGAGCTACGGATACGTCGGTGGTGACCACCTCTGGACCCGGGGAGCCGCTGGGTGAGGCTGTTGGAAGAGTGGAATGAGGGAATGAGGGGCCTTAGGAGGAGGAAGGGCTGAGGGCAGCGAGGGCGGGGACAGGCACAGGGACAGCGCCGGGGGAAGCCGGACGTGGGAGGGCGTCCTGGAAGCCCCCCGGGAGCATCCTCCTCGCACGAAGCCGCGACCACACGTTACTGTCCTGCGAGGCCGACGCCGCGGGTTGCAGGTTGCCGGGTGCACCGTCCAGGCTCCAGGGCAGCCCTGGTGGGGGCAGCGGCTGGCCCCAGACTGGGGCCCGACCCGGCGGCCCGCACCCCGAGGGGCAGGGGGACGGGGGCCCAACGGGCGCCGGCCAGCCCGGGCCTGGGTAGCATCACGGGGGTTGTTTGTTTTGCTTTGCGCCCTTTTCAGGGGTGGTTCTGAAAGGAACAGAGAGGCTTTCCAGAGCGGCCCCTTGGACAGCTCGGCAGGCCGCGCCCCTAGAAAGTCCCTGCTCCCAGGGGACCAGGGGAGCTCGCTGGCCGGCTAGCCGTGCCCCCAGCCGTGCTCCCAGCCGTGCTCCCAGTCGTGCTCCCAGCGGTGCTCCCAGCCGTGCTCCCAGCCGTGCCCCCAGCCGTGCTCCCAGCGGTGCTCCCAGCCGTGCCCCCAGCCGTGCCCCCAGCCGTGCTCCCAGCCGTGCTCCCAGCGGTGCTCCCAGCCGTGCCCCCAGCCGTGCCCCCACCCGTGCCCCACCCGTGCCCCCATCGGTGCCCCCACCCGTGCACGGGCAGCAGGCCGCCGCCGCTGACCGAGGCCTTCCTGGGTGCAGCCGCCCCGGACCCCGAGCCAGGGCCGTAAGCCGTCCAGGAAGGAGGCCCCTCGGTGCTCCCGGGGCCGCGGACAGAGGGCCCTGGTCCTCCCGCAGGTTCCGGCCTTCGTGGGGGCGGTTCCTCCGGAAGCCCCGTCCCTCTTTACGAGCGAGGGCTGGGCCAGGAGCTGCGGCCGGGGCGTGCGGCGTGGGGACGAGGGGGCGCGGCTGTGGGGCGAGGGGAAGCCGACGGGGCCGAAGTCCTGACTCTGCTGCAGACGTTCCAGAACACGGACCATCCACACAGATGCCCCAAGGCTGACTGGGCCACGGGCTCATGGACGGATCCTCCAGGGGCAGATCCTCCAGGAGTGGACCTCGGAGGGTGGATCTCCAGGAGTGGACCTCCAGGGGCGGATCCTCCAGGGGTGGATCTCCAGAGGTGATCTCAAGGGGCAGACCCTCAGGGGCGATCCTCCGGGGGTGATCTCCAGGGGTGGATCTCCAGGGGCGGATCCTCCAGGGGCGGATCCTCCAGGGGTGGATCTCCAGGGGCAGATCCTCCAGGGGTGGATCTCCAGGGGTGGATCTCCAGGGGTGATCTCAAGGGGCAGACCCTCAGGGGCGATCCTCCAGGGGTGATCTCCAGGGGTGGATCTCCAGGGGCGGATCCTCCAGGGGCGGATCCTCCAGGGGTGGATCTCCAGGGGTGGATCTCCAGGGGTGATCTCAAGGGGCAGACCCTCAGGGGTGATCCTCCAGGGGTGATCTCCAGGGGTGGACCTCCAGGGGTGGACTTCCAGGGGCGGATCCTACAGGGGTGGACTTCCAGGGGCTGATCCTCCAGGGGCTGATCCTCCAGGGGCGGATCCTCGAGGGGTGGATCTCCAGGGGCAGATCCTCCAGTGATGGATCCTCCAGGGGCGACTACAGACTGTGTACGGAGGTGACACGGTGCCCAAGAACCAGGAGCTGAGAGGATAGCTGGGGGACAGGATGTGCCAGGACAATGGTCCACCAACCAATCGTGCTGAGCGTCCTTCCATCAGGAAAGATGACAGGTGAGTAATTCAGTCTTGAAGTCCTGGACCAGCCCTGTAGGCTCAGTGCCCCGGGGGGCCGCAGGTGGTTGCTTTACCTACGGGTCTTCATGGGAGCCCAGAAATTATCTTAGCCTCTGGGAGTATGAAGTGAATTAACTCCAAGACCCACCAGATATGGAGAGCCAAGAGTCTGCTGGGTTGGGTAAGCAATCGGGTGGGGGCCCTGAGCGTCCAGGCCCCGGTTCTTTGCAGTCTTAGATGCGGGGGCAAGAGCCAACTTCCTCAAAATCTCAAAAATAACTGTATAGCTGGGAACTGAGAGACGGTAGTGAACACTGGGTACATTTCCTTAAGAGCGGCCAGTCCTGAGTCCCTTGAGTGAAAAATTCCGATTTTATTCTAAAATGCCATCCTCTTAAATAACTTTTTATGATTATCTTTTTTTTTTTTTTTAATTCTCTTGAGCCAAGACATTCTGCTGTATTGAAAGGAACTTCCTTGACGGAATCAGCTTCAGAGCACAAACTTGAAACTGAGTTCTAGATTTAAGATGGGACTATGTTCAGTAGCTTAAACTTTATCTGAAGCTTTATTACGGCTTTTAACGCTGTTTCTTCACAATCTCTCCCTCAAAGCCAAACTTTCCCCCCACCCCTAAGGTCTGGAATAAAGTTTTTATTCCAGTTTTATGGAGAGATAATTGCCATACATCGCTGTGTAAGTCTAAGGTGGCAGCCTGATGGTTTGATTTACTTACACTGTGAAATGATTACCAATGAATTCAGCTAACATCCAACTTCTCATATAGATAAAATACAAAGAAAATAAATAAGGAAAGAAAACAAAAAGATTTCTCTTGTGATGAGAACTCTTAGGACTTAATCTTAGCACCTTCCTACATATCATAGGGCAGTGTTAGCTATAGTCATTATGTTGCACATCACATTCTTAGTACTTCCTAATCCTTTTTTTTTTAATTGTTATTTTAATCGCCCTGTGCTCACCAGGACAAGTGCACTCCTTAATCCCCATCACCTGTTTCACCCATCCCGCCCACCCTACCGCCCCTCTGGTAACCATCACTTTGTTCTCTGTCATTAGTGAGCCATTGTTTCTGTTTGTCTTTCTTTCTCCCCTCCCTTTGCTCATTTGTTTTGTTTCTTAAATTCCACATATGAGTGAAATCATATGGTATTTGTCTTTCTCTGATTGACTTATTTCACTTAGCGTGATGCACTCTAGCTCCATCCATGTCACTGCAAATAGCAAGATTTCATTCTTTTTTATGTAAAGCCAAACTTGTCAAATGCCTTCAGACTGAAAATCTCATCAGAATCCTAATGGATGTGAAAATAATGCCAACTTTCAGGTTAAGCAGCTGCCGAAACTCTAAACTGTAGCTTCTGTTGCTAGAAAATTATCTGATGCTCATAATACAATAGTTTCAGACTATTAAAAATCAAGCGATATCACCGCTGTGCAGTTTGGCTAACTTTGAAATTTGTTTTCAAACTGGATGACAAATAAGATCTACTATATATCGAGTCGAATAAAAATATAATCCAAGATTATATTCATTCATTTGGAAGCTTATTCAGACAGTCTTGAAGTCAAAATTTAACGTCTTAGTGAGAAACGGGA
The DNA here is from genome assembly GCF_003254725.2 of Canis lupus dingo. NCBI lineage: Eukaryota > Metazoa > Chordata > Mammalia > Carnivora > Canidae > Canis > Canis lupus. The sequence continues at coordinate 63,922,781 of NC_064257.1, forward strand.
ATTGGATTAAACAAGATGATAAAAATTCTAAAATGTTCTTTATTTTAAAAAGCTAAAGCTTTTTATGTATATACACAACCATATATGTGGATATGTGAGGAGGGGGAACTGGAAGGAGGAGGACGGGGAGAGGAAGTGGGGGGCACCCCTGGATTAGAAAGGAAGTGCGGAAGGGAGGGCCGCGGGTAGAGTAGCTGACAGGTGCACATCTAACCACTGACACTCCGAGCTGTAATCTTCGCTCTTATCAAATCATTCGGGCAAACATTCCTTTAGTCCTGCTGGGTTCAGGACATTAGGATGCATCTTGAGAAGTTGTCGGAGATTTCCTTGTCCCTCCTGGTCTCTGGGTCATGACTTTGGATGATTTTCCTTGCTCCTTCTCTTGGTGATGGCGAGGTGCCCCGGTATGCCCCCTTAATGACATCCGGCCTGCTCTTCGCGACTGCTCCCCCCGTGTGCTCCTTTGTCCAAGACCCTGAAGCCAGGGGAGAAACGGGATTGTCCCTAGTTTCAAGACTCTTTCTCAGAGAAGCGGTGCCATAAGCAAGCCCCATATTCAAGACACTGCATTGTGTACTTCCGGTGCCAAGTAATGCCCTCGGGGTTCAGGTATAACATATGCCTTTCCAAATGGTAGGAACCGGGGAGAGTTGACGTACTCAGCAAGCACATAGGCTCACCCAACAAGCTGGGTCATTTTGCAGGGGTGCAGCCAATGTTGCTCAAATAGGAGGAAATGCAGAGGAAAAGAGTTGTCCAATTTTTCTCTATTAAAAAGTTTTATTTTTTATCGAAGAATTGTAGACTCGGAGGGTTGATAGGACCCTTGGAAACACCTCTAAATCCACATGCTTTAACCCTCTGTTTTTATTTAGATTTAATTATTTGTTTATTTGTTTATTTATTTTTTATTTACTTACTTAAATTTTAGTCAACATACCGTGCAATGTTGGTTTCTGGAGTAGAATTTAGTGAGTCGTCACTCATGCACAACATCCAGCTCATGACAACAAGCGCTCTCTTTAATTCCCACCACCCACCTAGCCCATCCCCCCCACCTCCTTCCATCAACCCTGTTGATCTCTATTGAGAACACTTTGGTTTGTGTTTGTTTGTTTATGGCTTATTTCCTCTCTCCTTTTCTTCTTTTTTTTTAAAATTTTTATTTATTTATGATAGTCACACACACAGAGAGAGAGAGAGGCGCAGAGACACAGGCAGAGGGAGAAGCAGGCTCCATGCACTGGGAGCCCGACGTGGGATTCGATCCCGGGTCTCCAGGATCGTGCCCTGGGACAAAGGCAGGCGCCAAACCGCTGCGCCACCCAGGGATCCCTCCTTTTCTTCTTTTTCCCCTTCCCCATGTTCACCTGTGCTCCTTCTTAAATTCCACAGATGAGCAAAATCATATGGTTTTAGTCTTTGACTGACTTTCTTCATTGAATACACACTAGCTCCAACCACCTCATTGCAAATGGCAAGATCTCATTCCTCTTGATGGCTGAGTGACATTCCATTGCATACGTAGACCACATCTTCCTTGTCCATTCATCAGTCGAGGGACATTTGGGCTCGCTCCCTCGTTCGGCTACTGTTGCTAATGCTGCTATAAATATCAGGATGCATGTACCCCTTTGAATCTGTACTTTTGTGTCCTTTGGGTCAATATCTAGTAATGTGATTGCTGGGGTTTAGGGTAGTTCCATTTTTAACTTTTTGAGGAACCTCCATGCTGTTCTCCGGAGTGGCTGCACCAGTTTGCATTCCCCCAGCAGTGTCAGAGGGCTCCCCTTTCTCCACATCCTCACCAACACCTGTTGTTTCCTGTGTTCTTGATGTTAGCCATTCTGACAGGTGTGAGGTGGGATCTCATCATGGTTTTGATTTGTATTTTCCTGATGGCGAGCGATGTTGAGCACCTTATCATGTGTCTGTTAGCCATCTGGATATCTTTTTTGGAAGAGTGTCTATTCGTGTCTTCTACCCATTTCTTAACTGGATTATTTATTTTTGGGGCATTGAGTTTGGTAAGTTCTTTGTAGATCTTGGATACTAGGCCTTTATCACACACGCCATTTGCAAGTGTCTTCTCCTATTCCACAGGTTGCCTTATAGTTTTGTTGACTGTTTCCTTCACTGTGCAGATGCTTTTTATCTTGATGAAGTCCTGGTAGTTCATTTTCACTTTTGTTTCCCTTGCCTCTGGAGATGTGCCTAGTAAAAGGTTGCTATGGCTGAAGTCAAAGAGGTTACTGTCGGGATCCCTGGATGGCTCAGTGGTTCAGTGCCTGCCTTTGGCCCAGGGCATGATCCTGGAGACCTGGGATCGAGTCCCGCGTTGGGCTCCCTGCAGGGAGCCTGCTTCTTCCTCTGCCTGGGTCTCTGCCTCTCTCTCTCTCTCTCTCTCTCCCTCTGACTCTCATGAATAAATAAACAAAATCTTAAAAAAAAAAGAGAGAGAGAGAAGAGGTTACTGTCTGTGTTCTACTCTAGGATTTTGATGGTTTCTTGTCTCAAATTTAGGTTTTTCATCCATTTTGGATTTATTTTCTTGTATGGTATAAGAAAGTGGTCCAGTTTGATTTTTCTGCATATTGCTGTCCAGTTTTCCCAACAGCATTTGTCAAAGAGACTGTCTTTTTTTTTTTTATTAGATATTCTTTCCTGTTTTGCTGAAGATTAGTTGAGCATATACTTGTGGGTCCATTTCTGGGTTCTCTGTTCTGTTCCGTTGATCTATGTGTCCATTTTTGTGCTAGCCCATACTATCTGGATGACTACGGCTTGTAATATAGCCTGAAGTCTGCAATAGTGATGCCTCCAGCTTTGCTTTTTCTTTTTCAGGATTTCTTTGGCTATTCATGGTCTTCTGTTGTTCCACTCCAATTTTAGGATTGTTTGTTCTAGCTCTATGAAAAAGCTGGTGGTATTTTGATAGGGATCGTATTAAACGTGTAGATTGCTTTGGGTAGTATAGACATTTTAACAGTAACTTTCTATTTTTAAAAGAACTAGAATATTCCTTAGAACCAAAAGCTTAAAAGACAAAGAAAAATGCCAAACCATCAGAAGTCATGGTTTTTAAACTGGAAATGTTTAAACCGAAAACCTGGTTTTCTAGGAAGATTGATCAGGAGTGTTATTCCAGATACGTTTTGTGTGTAATTGTTGAACAGAGCATCTTTTGCCTGCAGGCAGTTCAGCAGTTCTAAGTAATTGGCTTTCTGTATTTTTCCTGTAGAATCTGAGTAACTTGGGAAAAGTAAAGTTTAGCCATTTTTATGGTCTGGTCTAGACCTACTGCTGTTTATTATTACTTACGGTAATTTTTCCCCTCCGCCAGTGTTTTGAGCATTATAAACATTGGTGTCTTGTTTTCATTGGCTTGAAATGCTACTTTAAGTGTGCATGAACTCATGTTCTTTGATTTGTTTTTAAAGTTTAGTGTGTTTATTTAAGAATTCAGTTGTTTCCTGAAAAATGTGGATGTAGCTGGATTACTACTCTCCTAGTTAAATCTTTTGTTAAATGAGATCAGATTGTGGATTTGATTGTAGATAGGGCCCAAGACTGTCAGAGTACGCAACATGTTGGCTTGTCTGGCCATGTTCGTGTGTTCCCGCCCTTCCCCCAGCCCCCGGTCTACACCTACACGCATGGAAACCCATCCTCCAGCATAGTCCTCAGCACACAGGCAGTGCTCAGGGTTCCCCATCACTTCCCACCACTTCAAAATTTTTGACTTGTCTATAACTGATACTAAGCCAGTTAGTATCACAAGGAAGAAAATGCTGTTTATGGTCACTGAGCAACCTGATTCTTATCTCATGATCTCATAATATATGCATTGATCATTACAAAAAGACTAAACAGGATTTCTCAGCCTCAGCACTGTTGACATTTTGGGCTGAGTAATTCTTTAGGGTGTGTGTGTGTGTGTGTGTGTGTGTGTGTGTGTATCAGAGTGTGTGTTGCATATTGTGTGTGTGTGAGTGTTCTGTGTACTGTAGGATGTTTAGCAGCATCTCAAGCCTCTATCCACTCCATGCCGGCAAAATCCTCAAGCCATGTCAACCCAAATTGTGTCCAGATATTGCCAACTGTCCTGTGGAAGGCAAAAGCAAACCCCAATCAAGAACTATTGGGCCAAGAAAATACAAACGGTTTTATGGAACACATCTTCCTGCAAAAACAACGTAACAGGGAACATTTCGTATTTGCTAGTACATCTCCACTATCTAGAATAGTTCCTGCCACCGCATGATAGGGTTCAGTGGTTCTTATGGGCATCTCATTTTTTTAAAGATTTTATTATATATAAATAAATATTTTAGATTTATATATTAATATATATTAACATTTTATTAATAATATATAATATATAATAATATATAAATATTTTTATGTTTATATATGTTAATATATAAATATTTATATTTTATATATATATATATACATTGAGAGAGAGAGAAAGAGGGAGAGAGAGAGGAGAGAGTATTTGCACAAGCAGGGGATGGGCAGAGGGTGAGGGAAAAGCAGGCTCCCCATTGAGCAGGGAGGTCGACTTGGGCTGGACCCTAGAACTCTGGGATCATGACCTGAGCCCATGGCAGATGCTAACCTGACTGAGCCACCCAGGTGTCCCTGTTATGGGCACATTCTCATAAAGAGCCCAGAACATGATATATCATAGGATATTGACCTATTAGCTTCTATTTTCAGGCTTACAGAAGGTGCTCAATTAATATATTTTTTCAGTGACCACATGACAAATGAAAGGATGACTTACCCACCTAGGACTTTAGACCTTGAAAGGAAGATAGAACTAAGCTGGGCATTACTATAATTCAATGATTCTTCAAGTTAGGGTGTCACCTTCCTGCTCTCTTTAGAAATGTGAGTGCTTCGGCTGTGTTATTCCTCATGCACAGATAGAGGCAGTTCTCCCTCTGTGGCTCACCATTGGATTCTGGAATTTTGATTTGGTGAGTCTTGCCCAGCATTTAAAAAAACAGAAATAGCATAAAACAGAAGAGAAAATACTAGAGTACATCAGACCTTGTCAAGGTAAGCATTGTTCCTTAGCATTTTTATTTTAGTTGTTTTGTGTTTATTTAGGTCCTGGGTTACAAATTAAAAAATGGTTTTCGTCGTGGGCCCGTCTCAGGAAATTTTGAAAGTTACTTGCCAGGCCTGTGGAGAGCGGAGCAGAAAATACCGTGTCCCAGGAGGCGGGCTGAGAACTGAAAGGTTGGATCCCCGGGGGGCTCAGCGGTTGGCACCTGCCTTGAGCCCAGGGCCTGACCCTGGAGACCCGGGATCGAGTCCCACGTCGGGCTCCCTGCGTGGAGCCTGCTTCTCCCTCTGCCTGCGTCTCTGCCTCTCTCTCTCTGGGTCTCTCATGAATAAATAAATAAATAATCTTTAAAAAAAATAACTGAAAGGTTAAGAGAGTGCAAAGAAGGGTGTAGAGCAATACCACGGGAACTCTGGCCTGCGGCAGACGCCTGCACCTCTGACAAGCGCAAGGAGGAGGCCTGGCTGTATTCCAGAGTGAAGTGGTGGGTGGCGATGGAAGGTAAAGGCAGATAACCGTGGATGTAAGCCTCAAAAGCAGTGACTGTTGTTCCCTTTGTGTGTTCTTTTTTAAAGAATAAAGAGAATACAGCTGTTCGGTCTGCAGAGTCTCTTCTCTTGGCCCCATGAGAGATGGTGCCACTGCATTTTCCACTGGTCCTCTATTTATCCAAACTGAGAGTCCAGTGTGACCTTGGTACGACCAAACTTGCTTTGCAATAATGTTGACTCAGATGATGGCAAATGAAGATATTTCCTCTAAGGTAAATGTCACTCGGGAAATTTAGAGCAAGCATGGGCTAGCTGGAAATACCTCTTTCAACACTGATAACGTGAAGAACAAATGGACTTGAAAAACATAAGTGCCTTGGTTGACCTTTTTCCTATATAAAAGACAATTTATTTTTAATTGAATAAATCAGAAAGTGATTTATTTCATAGACTAAAAGAAAAAAAAATGGTATGGTTAAATCACCTAAGACCAAGTACTGGTATATTATTCATGAAAAAGATGATAACCAGATTTCCCTTTTCACTTTATTTTAAAAGCCAGAGGGAAAAAGAACTACCAAAAAACAAAAACAAAACATAACAAAACAACACGCCTGGAATTAACAGCCAGGAGTATTACAAGTGAGGTGTCTAGATTAAGCAAAGAATACTAAAAAGGCACTTCCTAATTTGAGTATGCTCTTCTCAAAGTATCTACATAGATCTGCTTTCTTTTTTAAAAATGTGTGCGGTGGGACACCTGCTCAGCAGTTGAGCACCTGCCCCTGGCTCAGGGTGTGATCCTTGGTCTCAGGATCGAGTCCCACGTCGGGCTCCCTGCATGGAGCCTGCTTCTCCCTCTGCCTATGCCTCTGCCTTTCTGTCTGTGTGTCTTTCATGAATAAATAAAATCTTTAAAAATAATAAAAATAAATAAATAAAAATGTGTGCGGTGCCTCAGCAAGTGCTTGGACCCTTGGTTTTGTGTAGGTTTCCAACCGCAGAGGAACTTCGCCCGTGGGTGTCCTCGCCAGGGTTAAGCCTAGGCCCGAAAACCCTTTCCTGCTGGATTTCTCGTTCCCCCTCCCAATCTTCTCCCAGACCCTCTGCCTTCTGACCTTGTTACTAACGTCTTTCAATCTCATACTATCCCTTAGTCCTGATGACTCACATTTTCCCTTTTCTGATTCTAGCTGTATTTTTTCACTGCCTCACGCCTGTTTGGATTTTATTTTTTCCAGACCGAGTGTATGTTTAGAGCCTTTTACATTTAGACTGTCTTCTCGTGGGTGGCACTCCTGTAGGACTCTTCTTTTTCTCTTAGGCAGAAATTAGACAAAATAATGCGTGTTTACTAAGAAAAAATAAGGAGCATGTTGAAAGTTGTCAGGTGAGGTAAATGCTTACTCTTTATTGTTGCTCTGAAAGCACTTTGGGGCCAGAGAAAGATCAAACTAATGTGAGTCAGATGAACTATTAAAAATAATGAGAATCTAGTAAGGCATTTGTCCACAAGATAAAGATGTGAAAATCAATATTTTTTTTTTCTTTCTGTTCTAGCCAAAATTGCCTAAACATGGAAATGGGAAAAAAAATGCCCTATGTTTGACAGAGCAACAATATCTAAAGAAATACTTAGCAATAAAGATAACAAGATACAGGACCTATATAAAGAAGACCATAAAATTGTTATTGAAAGACATAAAGCGAGAGCTGAATAAATAGAAGGATACACCGTGTTCTAGCATGGAAGGGCTTATCATAACAAAGCATCAATTTTGTCAAAATTAATAGATAAATCTACAATTCTCCAAAAAGGTTGGATAAAATGATCTTCTAAAATGATCTCCATAAAATTCCAAAAAGGTTGGATAAAATGATCTTATATGGAAGGACAAATAGAGTAGAAATTTTGAAAAAGAAAATTAACCCAAAGTGGCTGTGTTCTCAAGTATCAGAACGGACTATCATAGCAGAGTAAGCAAATCGATGGTATTGACCAAAGAATAAACTAATCGCTTCGAAGAACTGAATAGAAAGCCAAGATGTAGAACCCAACACACAGAACATGCAGGGCTCCCCCAAACTCTGTTTACCGCATGCCTACTATACACCGTGTTTTATTCCAGGCATGGAAAAATTAAGTACATGTTACTCTTTAGAGGGGGAAAAGGACAGATTTTTTTAGGGTTGTTACAAATGGACCATTCACGTGGAGGAAAACAGAATTAAAGCTCTCTTACGTTACATACAAAAATACATTCTAGTGTCAAAGTATAATTTTTAAAGTTAAAAACATGACTCTCGGGCAGCCCGGGTGGCTCAGGGGTTTAGTGCTACCTTCAGCCCAGGGCATGATCCTGGAGACCGGGGATCGAGTCCCACATCGGGCTCCCTGCGTGGAGCCTGCTTCTCCCTCTGCCTCTGTCTCTGCCTCTCTCTTTGTCTCTCATGAATAAATAAGTGAAATCTTTAAAAAGAAAAAAAAGGACTCTCCTATGAATATCAACTGCACACAAGTCAAAGATTTATTTAACTCTGAGTAAGGCAACTGGTAGGCACAGTTAAACCAGTTCAAAGAGCATTTGGAGAACAGCGTCAGGGGAGGCAGGCTGGAACAAGCTTGCTAAGTTAAAGACAAAACCGGTTCCTGTCCAATAGGGAAATAAAACTGTAACTTTTTTCTCCATTGAACAGAAATAATTTGCAAAAAAAAAAAAAAAAAAAAAAAAAACAGTCTACATGAAAAGTCATAGAGTCTGGGTCTTAATCGATAGTAAATAGCAAATCAAGCCTGGCATGTCTCTTCACCTGCAGGCCGGGTCTATCCCAGGGAAGGACATGCAGCCCTTCTTTGGCGGTATTTTTGAGTTTCAGATTATTTTTCTTAGCATCACATAGAGTACAATTTTAAAGGTAGATAATAAAACAGTTTTGAAAAGGACCTGTAAGAAAAATCCAAGAGATAACTACATGTACCTTCCGAAGGTGAGATTTTATTTATTTATTTTTGAACTATTTTATTTATTTATTTGACAGAAAGAGAGAACAAAAGCAGGAGGAATAGCAGGAGGCAGAGGGAGAATCAGGCTCCCTGCCAAGCAAGGATCCCATTGAGAGGGGATCCCAGGACCCTGGGATCACGACCCCAGTGGAAGACGGATGCTTAACTGACTAAGCCACCCAGTGGGGAGATTTTAAACAAGACTGACATTCAGAAGTTATAAAGCAGGAAAAAAAGACTATCAGAAATTGAAAAAGGGAAAGATTCTGTGTGGAAAAAGATACTCTAAACAAATAAATAAAAAATGGATGCGGGGGACGGGTGGGGGCGCTCAGTGGTTGAGCGTCTGCCTTGGGTCCAGGGCATGACTTCAGGGTCCTGGGATCGAGTCCTAGGTCGGGCTCCCCGCAGGGAGCCTGCTTCTCCCTCCGCCTAGGTCTCTCTCTCTTTCTCTGTGTCTCTCATGAGTAAATAAATAAAATCTTTAAAAATTAAAAAAAAATCAAAAAATGAATTTGGAGAAATACAATGTAGAGGATGAATAGAGGAGTCCTGTAAAAAGCACTTTTACAGATTGACAAAGAGATGAACCCTCAATGGGAAAACGGGCCAAACGTATTCAGAGGCAATTCGTGAAAAATAAAGACGCTCAAACTGAGTAGAGTCTGTGGAAATGCAAGCCTTCCGCCTCGGAGAACGCTCGGCCTGTAAGAGTCCCATCCAGTGCTGGTGGGCGTCGGGGGAAGAGTATCCTCACTCTGTCGATGGAAATATGCATTGTTGTAGAGTTTTGGGGTTTTTTTGGAATATAAGCTGGAAATGGCTATTAAAAATAAAAATACATCTATTTGTCAACCTAGCAAATCTTCCTTCTGAGAAACTGAAGGTAAAGCACCAGGAGTTAATATATGTTCAAGGATGCTTATCACAGCATCAACTGGGCAAAAATTGGGAGAGAGCAAATGCCTACCAATGGGAGAATGGTGAATAAATGATGGAACGTTTGTCTCATCACAAAGAAGAATTAGAGGGACGCCTGGGAGGCTCAGCGGTTGAGCATCTGCCTTCAGCCCAGGGCGTGATCCCAGATCCTGGGATCGAGTCCCACGTCGGGCTCCCTGCATGGAGCCTGCTTCTCCCTCTGCCTGTGTCTCTGTCTCTCTCTCTGTGTCTCTCATGAATAAATAAATCAAATCTTTAAAAAATTAAAAAAAAAAAAGAATTGGACCCAAACCAGGTGGTTAGAAGGAATTTCCATGAGATACTATTGCATGAAAAAAAAAAAAAAACCAAGATATAGAAAAGTCTGTAAAATACGATCTGGTTCTTATAAAACAAAAATGTGGTCCATGCAATATGCTTGTATATATACGGATGCTCACGTGCAACTGTATGAGCACGAAGGGACATGTGGAGAGATGCGTAACGCAGGTTGCTGACACGGATAGCAGTGAAGGAGAGAGAACACCGAGCAAAATAGGGCACGAAAAATTTAAAACACTGCACTAGAAATAGGAACCTAGAATGCTCACATCTATAAATCCATGGAAAACCACGTTTGTGTGTAGGGAAAAGGAACTTTTTCAAAAAGGATTCTGGCTCTCAGGAGAGGGAAAGATACTCACACGACAGGTGTCGTTCAAGAAAAGTAAAAAAAAAAGAAAAGAAAGAAAAGAAAAGAAAAGAAAAGAAAAGAAAAGAAAAGAAAAGAAAAGAAAAGAAGAAAAGAAAAGTAAGGGCCGGCGAGCAAAGGAAGGAGAGGCAAGGAACTGAGCCTAGAAACAGAGAGGCTCTTGGCCTCCTCCAGGCCGCGGTCCAGAGCATGGCCGCCGCCTGCACGTGGGCTGGTCCCCCCTCCCCAGGACAGTTCAGGCCCCGACACCCACACCCACACCGAGGAGGGATGAGCTCCTTTGCATAAAGAGAGAGAAGCTTGTGAGGGGCAGTGGGAGGCAGGTAAGGGATTCTGGAAGGGAAGTCCACAGGGCGCTTGGCCTGCCAGCCAGCTGCTGCGAGCGAGGGGGCCATCGGGGCACCACAGGGCACCCTACAAGCCCGGGGTTCACTTGCGCTCCTGCCCCTGTGCCTCCTGCACACACGTCCCTGAAGATGGCAGCGCACCCCCGAAGCGTTGGGAGCAGTTGGAGGGTGAAGGTGGGAAGGTGGAGGACACACAGCAGGTGCGGTCGTGGCCCTGCGCTGCCCAGGAGGGGATCCAGAAGGCCGGGAGCGGGCCAGGCTAAGAGGGCGTGGACGGTCTCTGTGAGGTCACTGTGCTCCCTCCGTCCCCTGCTCCCGCCCCTGCTCCCTCCCTCCCCACATCAGACCCCCAGGAGCACATACTCCAGCAGCAATAAGCACATACTCCAGCAGCACATACTCCAGCAGCAATAAGAGGCCGCGGCCTTTGTTCTCCTGGAGTCTGCACCCCTCACAGGAGCCCGGGAATGCTCGGACTTGCTCAGCCCGGCCCCGTGTGCAGAGAGCTTCCCAGCTCACAGCCTGGAGCCAGCTGTCCCCGAGAAGGAAGTAGGGCTGCTCAGCTGAGTCCAGTCTAGATCAGCCAAACTGGTTCACAGCTACAGGAGGAAGAGAACCAATGCTTGTTCTTGTAAACTGCTGAGTTTGGGGGTGTTTAGTTACATAGCGTTATCGTGGGAGCAGCTGACAAGTGGGAGCAGCTGAGCAACCAGGGAATAATCACCTTTTTCCTGCCATTGAGATTCTGTAGTGTCATAAAGATATTCATCAGGTGTAATCTTGAGCTGAGAAAGTTGTAGGGCACGTGTAGAAGGCAGTGTGGTGGTATTAGCACCAGGTGAATAGCCTCGGAAAGGCACTGAATGTTCACGGGCACGTGTGAGAACTTTGTCTCATGGGTTCGTAGGGAAGCAAGTTAAAGGTGACACCGAATTCTTCCCCAGCGGTGTTCCTCTGCCCTAAGACCGAGTAAGTGCGTGGGTCAGCTCCTATAAATCGGGTGAGATAGTTTTCAGTCACAGTAATGACTATATTGTGATTGCTTCTGACCTATTTGGTGTTGCTTTGAGGCTCTTAATTCCTTCTTGCGTGCAGACAGAACCTTTTGTACTCGTTATGCTGCAAGGAGATAAAGTTGAGCATATTCCTCTAGTGTAAGGTTTTTAGAAATTGTTGCAGGAAGCTATTCTTAGTTGCTTTACTTTATCATTTTACCCAAAACAGTACAGTAGCGACTGCAAAGGCACTTTGCTTCTTTGCTTGCAAGTTAAATACAGAAGCTTTGGGATTCTCAATTTTCTGTTGAGACGCTCGATTTTTCTTGGCTTGTAAACACTCAAAATGTTGATATTTATTGTTAATTTACCTTAGAATATGTTAAATAGATTTTGTTATATTCCTTCATTCAGCACATACATTGAGGGCCTTCCCTATACTGAGTACTGGGCTAGGTCCTAGGTATGCAGGGGTGAACAAAATAGGCACGGTCTTTGACCATGAACTGTTTTCAGTGGCTTTTAACTCTAATTGCACAAAACTGAGAGAGAGCATTAAAAAAATCTAGATGCCGAGGACTACCCAGGAGACTGGTCCCGTCAGAATGGGAGAGGGCCTAGGTATCAGTATTTGCAAAGGCTACCCAGGTCCTAATATGTAGCTGGGGTTGAAAGGTGGGGTTTAGCAGACACTTGACATTTCTTGACTATTACTCGGGACGAGGTGCTGTGCTAGGTGCTGAACATGTAAGAGCTTGTTTTATCCTCACCCCCCAGTCTGGAAGGGGCAGATGCCATTGCCAGCCGTACCGGTGGCGGTTACACCGGTAACTTTTGTAAGGCACGCTGGGTATGCGACACAGCCGGGATTCCACAAGGACCTGTCTTAACCACTGTCTTGCACTGCCCTTGAAATAGGGTTTATGCGAAGCATTTGCAAAAAATGAAATAGTGAAATAAGAGCCTCGAGACATTGGAATCCAATCAGAAACTGGATAAAGCATTATATTCGATTGCTACTTAATTTTTCAAGGGTTCTTTCTACTTTGGAAGTTTAGGTTTTCATGCAAGAACCACTTCCTTCCATACTTTTTCCCTCCATACCTCTCTTCTTCCCTCCCTGCCTCCCTCCATCCCATTGTCTCTCTCTTTCTTTCTGATGGGAGAGAACTGATCAGTCTGTGGTTGATGCTGAGTGACTCTGGCGTGTGTGTGTGTGTGTGCACAAGTGTGCAAGTGTGCTCATTCATTTACCGGATGTAGTGATCAGAAAGCTCCCCTATTCAACCTTGATTTGAGAATTTTTAAAAAAATTTATTTATTCATTCATGAGAGATACGGAGAGAGGCAGAGACACAGACAGAGGGAGAACCAGGCTCCTTGCAGGGAGCCCAAGGTGGGACTTGATCCAGGGACCCCGGGGTCACGACCTGAGCTAGAGGCAGACGCTCCACCCCTGAGCCCCTCAGGCATCCCGAGTTGAGAAATTTTTAAGTCACTCAAATTTTTAAGTCAAATTTTTAAGTCTCTTAATTTTTAAGTCACCATATAAATACTCAGGCTGAAATATGTAACTACTAAATTAAAATTCAATAGGACCTAACCTGATGGTTTTAGACAAGAGTTCCCTTCCTTGTATATTCCCGTGTTCGAGCAATTGAACCTTTTACAACCTGTTTCAAGAACGTAGTAACCCTTCTGTATGTTAGTAAATTGAACACCAATAAAAAATAAATTTAAAAAAAAAAAAAAAAAAGAACGTAGTAACCTTAAACCAAGCAAAACCTCACAGTGCTCTGAGAAGTGAGGGCTAGAACTTTCTGAGGGAGGAGTCTGTAGGGCAGACAGTGTGAACCATGCTCATTGTGTGGTTCTCGGCCCCACACCCTGCTCCACCTGTTAGGCAGGGAGGGAACACATTCCACTACTGCAGAAGGAGACAAATGGACAAATGCTTACACGGGCTCACTGAGCCCAAATCAGACTCTCACCCGTGCCCTGGTCGCGTCCAGTCCTACATTTACAGAGAACAGTGTCGGATGCACATTGAGCTTCTCGTCCAGATTGAATCGTGTGTCTCAAAAACACTATTGACAACCGTGTTTCCATCAGCTGCTGCCTAAAGACTTTGTGCCCACATGCGTATGCATGATCACGGCACCCTGGGTCTCACAAGCCAGAGAAATCACACTGCACATGACCCATGGCCATCGTGACCATTTTAGTGAGAGATTCCGCAGAAAAATAATTTCAGGCTCAATCAATATATCTGAATTACTAGCCGCTTCCATGTTTCCTTTCATGCAGTGGTAGTTAATTTGTAGTCGTACCTTCTTTCTCAAACTCTGAATATCATTTGAGATTAAGAAATTCCTGCCTTTTAAGAGAATTATTTTCTTTTTACTCTTTCAGCAAGAACTATACCTAATTTTCCTTGGGTCTAATTCATAGAACAACATGACTTTTTCTCCTCTGTTCTTTTTAAGCGAGGAGTGTTGAGTGGGGATGGGAGCCGTGGTCGCGCGAAGTTTCCCAGGGCAGGTCAACACCAAACTCTCTCTGCTCTGCTCGGGTGTCTTCCCGCCAGGGGAATGCGACAGAGCACCTTTCCTCCTGGGCAGGTAGAAACTGCCTCTTGCTGCTGAAGCATCTTTGAAAGCAGTCACATATGCTCCCAGCACTGCACGGATGCTGCTGGTGAAATTTTCATGAGAATCCTCTGGGAATAGTGGTTGTTCTTTATTTAATCTTTGTTCTATGCATGTTTGTACCATTTACCAAACTACAATCTCTCCCTCACCGTTCGTCTTTTTCCCTTTCATATGCCTGCTTCTGTGCCTTAGATATTTCTCTTATGATTGGGCATACTCCGACTCTTGATTAATAGTTTCTAGAATTTTTGTCATAGCTAGGCAAAAACAGGAGCACCTAGCAAGTACTTGGGAAAAAGCAAGTCACCAACACAATAAAGGTCACTCAATTCATTTATTGAGCTGAGGAAAGGGGCAGATGTGAAAAGTACATCTGGTCTGTGGCTTTGTATTTGGCTGGCGAGTGCGGCGACCTAGTATCTGATTGTGTTCTCCTAAGGTCTTTTGATGCTGCAGTTTATGTAAATTTAATTTTCTCTTCTAAAATTTGGATTAATTCCAGATTTAAGCCGCATTAGTTCACATTAAACGTATTGAGGATACTTCTATTTAGGAATCCCTGCCCCAGGCCCTCAGGTTAGGGGCAAGCATCACTTTAGATCCCCTTTGATATGCTCTTACTGCATCTTCGTTGTCACCGTTGTCAATACCAACTGCTGGTTTTGTCACCCCTACTACTTACTGAGCAGCTAACACATCCCAAGTATTACACAAGCACTTAACAATACCTCATCTACTCCTCCCCACAAGTCTCCAAGGTAGATATCACTATTTCCATTCCACAAGTGGAGAAAATGGACACTTCATAAAGGGTAAGCTTTATCTAATAACTGCCAGAGCTGGAATTTGAACATCTAAACATCCCCCTGACCAAAACAACTGCATCAAAGGGGCAAAGTCATGCTGCCCGGTCAAAATCGCTCTATCGAGCTGTGGTAAGAGCTGTGATATGGGAGATGCAGGCAAGTGTTTCCCATAGTGCAAGGAAAATGTTTCTGTGATGCTAATTAATTTAGAATTATTATATTTTCTACTTGGGAAATGACTTTTTTTAAGAAGAAATTTGAATATAGTACCTAAGATACAAGCTCAAAGAAAGCTCTAAAAGATGAAAGTGCGGTTTATGTGGATATTTTTTCAAACGGGAACATTTAATACACTAAATCCTTTTAATGCTACAGCATTATTCACGACGGAGTATGGAAGGAATGATTTATGCCCGTAATAGTCCAAGCAAATCTGGGAATGCAGGGAAAGCTAATGGTGTCCTTGTTTCAAATGCTGCGCCGGAAATTAATTTCACCAAACATTACACTTGAGCCAAATACTGTGTAACATCACATTTGCTGATATGAAACTTGATGTATTAACTTTAAATTGACACTATCCCAAGCTATTTATTTTTCCTATTTTCTTTGCCTATCAGCTGGCATTGGCTACTTTGTAAATAGTTCAATTTGTCTTCTACAATAGTTCAGCTTTTTTTTTTTTTAATAGTTCTGCTTTTGAAGTTAAGCACGTAATCCGTCTTGTATTCTATGAACCTCAGCGGAAGAAGATGCTGTAAGAAATACCTTTAAAACTGTGCCTACGTGTGCTAATTCAAGAATGTTTAAAGGAATATATGCCAAACTATTAACATTAGTGGTAATTATCTCAGAACATAATTATCTTGATTTTTTTTTAGCACTTTCCATTTTTCTACAATGAGTTTAAATTGCCTTGACAATAAAGAAAACTCATCCCATAGAGATCTTTGGGAACAATAGGTTAAGGAGAGAAACTGGGGCTGCTGTGGATGTTAGAGCAAGAGTAGCTTAGCTGTGACCCCAACGTCTAGACGTGTGCTCTTTCAGCTTGAACTAGGGCCCCATCTCAGGAGGTCGTACCTGGTTCCTTGGCCTCGGTGGGAAGCACGTACCACCCTTCTTACCAGTTCTTGTCTTTCATTGGGATACATTCCTAACCCTTTGCTCAAAGTGCTTCTAGGTCGGACAGTTCAGCACTTGTTTCCTCTTCCTCCTTGCAGCTCGAGCTTAGCCGTGTGAACTCCCCCTGTCAGTGGTCCCTGGGGGAACCTCTGGGAAAGACTATCCACCTGGGAAAAAGAGATGGACAAGAAGAACTGCCTTCTTCATTTGCAGTCTTCCCCCACCACAAGGGAACAACTTCGACAGCTAAGGTTAGTAGAAAAGACAGAAAAAAACATGTGTCCTTGGTAACGTCGTGTAGCTACTACACCAATACTTGAATTGCTCTCCGTCTAGACTTCTTGTCAGTTGGATTAATAAGCTCTATTGTTTAAGCCACATCCTACTGTGTACTCTCACGTAGCCACCTCCTCCTCCCTGTCCTTCAGGTGAACAAGTGTCTACGTTTCTCAGTTCAGACAATCACATGCTTAAGAAGGAGGGTGATCATTCCTGGCTAATCATTCCCTGATTCCTGGTCATTCCTTTTGCTTGGAATTGTTTGGCTAAGGGTTCTCACTGCCATGCCATTGGGCCAAATGAGAAAGAAAATTGACCACTGGGACCCAGATAGGACACTGTGCTAAGACACACAGACGAATCAGTTGGGGCTGGGGTGAGGAGAGGGTTCAGAAATAGATGTAGGGGAAATGGGCGTTTCCTCTCAATGCTAATTGGGCCACTTTAAAAGGAAGTTACCCAAATATTTTACCTCTACAAGCATTCAAATCATTTGGCGTTCTGGTGATCATGGTGGGGCATAGTGGAAGGCCATAATGGAGCCTAAGAAAGATCACGGTCTCAGTACATATGATATATTGAAAAAGACCTAATTTTGACCAGCATCACATCCAAAAACTTCAAGAATATGCCTGTACCAGAGATTATAGGTATATTCTGTATCTCTATTGATTGAGAACATCCCAACGACAAGAAGTAACTATTAATATAATATGGTGATGTTTTTATTTAGAATTTCATGTTACCTATCACAGCAGCACTTACATTCATTAGAAAATAGTTTACAAAAGTAAAAGACAAATTATGTCTTCAGTTTTTATTTTTTTAAAGATTGATTGATTGATTGATTGATTTATGAGAGAGAGAGATAGAGAGAGGCAGAGACCCAGGCAGAGGGAGAAGCAGGCTCCATGCAGGGAGCCTGACGTGGGACTCGATCCTGGGACTCCAGGACCACACCCTGGGCCAAAAGCAGGCGCCAAACCACTGAGCCACCCAGGGATCCCCATGTCTTCAGTTTTTAGACGAGGCTTATTGCACATATTCACTTGAAGTTCTCCGTAGTCCATAGGATGGAAACCTCCACCCTACAGGTATTTCTGTAGCCACCTGTGGATGAGAAAACAGCACAGTGGGGAAACTAAAAGTATTATTATTAGGGGTGGGAATAGGGCAATGGGGCTGAAGTCTTGTTTTAGGAGAAATATCCAAAAGAGTTTCCTTATTCTTAAATGAATGAATGAATAAATAAATGAATGAAAGCCTAAGAAAAGTTTCCAATTTTTATGTGCCTCTTCTATGTTCCTCTCATTGTATCACAAGGCTACATGATGTCATTCCAGTATTTGACTTATATATTACAGACAGCTGCCTAATAAATAGAATATAAATTAAAGAGTTATTTTTCTCATGCAACTCAGTTCCAGGATTTTCTAGTAGCGTTTCTAAAACTCAGGCACTACCAACACTTGGGGCTACATAATTCTTTGCTAGATAATTCAATCCTGTGCATTGTAAGATATTTAGCAGCGTCTCTGGCCTCTATCCACCCTCAACCGTGACAACCAAAAGTGTCTTCAGTTATTGCCAGATGCTCCCTGGAGGACAGTTCCTGGTTGAGAATCACCAATCTAATATAAGCCATCAAATTCTCTATAATGATTCTTTAATTCCTTAAGTTAAAAAAAAAAAAACAAAGCTTTGTATCACCTATGGAGATATGCAGAAATGGCACTTAGCAACAATAATAATCAATGGTCAGAAAGGGAGACAGAACATGAAGACTCCTAACTCTGGGAAATGAACTAGGGGTGGTGGAAGGGGAGGGTGGGGGGTGGGGGTGACTGGGTGACAGGCACTGAGGGGGGCACTTGATGGGATGAGCACTGGGTGTTATTCTGTATGTTGGCAAATTGAACACCAATAAAAAATAAATTTATTATAAAATAAATAAATAAATAAATAATAATCAATGGTCAATTATTGAATACATACTACATGCCAGACTCTGTGCCAAGTACTTTACAATTATTATCTTGTGTAAGTCTCACGTCAAAATTGTGAAATAAGTTATCAATGTATCACAATCCCTCCCCCCTCCTTTTAAACCAATTGAGAAAACTGAGGCACAGTGAGAATAAGCAATTTGCTAGAATGTGATGAATCACCTGACTTCCGGGCATTTGGGATGAGAATCTAGGGATGCCCAGCTTTGTCTCGTCCTCTCCTTTTTCTCTTTCAAGTGTAGTTGCCAACTGAAAGCATATATTCTGCTTCCCTTTGCACTTCCTGCCATAAATTTTACCAGGACAGGCCCCAGATGGCAGTTGGCTGGTGGTGGAGTCTGTGTCCTCTGGGGTTTGGTTTGGGAGGCCCTCACCTTTGTGTATCTGAGTCACAGTACCTATTCTCAGCTTTATCAGCAATAAAGGTGATATCTTGCTCTGTATTTTTTTTTTAATTTTTTTTTTAAATTTTTTTTTTTATTTATGATAGTCACAGAGAGAGGGAGAGAAAGAGAGACAGGCAGAGGGAGAAGCAGGCTCCATGCACCGGGAGCCTGACGTGGGATTCGATCCCGGGTCTCCAGGATCGCACCCTGGGCCAAAGGCAGGCGCCAAACCGCTGCGCCACCCAGGGATCCCTCTTGCTCTGTATTTTGCCCCTTTCTTGAACTTGTGCAAAATTCAACTGGGGAAGAAAAGTGTATTAGTTTCCTATTGCTGTTGTAACAAATAATCACAAATTTAGTGGCTTAAGATAATGCAAGTCTGGAGATCAGAAGATGAAATGGCTCTTACTGAGCTAAAATCAGTGAGTCACCTGGCTGCATTTTTTTTTCTGACTCTGCAGGAGTCAAGAATCTTTTTCCTTGTTGTTTTCTATCTTAGAAGCTACCCACATTCCTTGGCTTGTGGTTCGTTTCTCCATTTTCAAGTCCATCAGCATAGCATCTTCAAATCTCTCTCCTTTTTTTTTTCTAGATTTTTATTATTTTTATTTTTTTATATATATTTTTATTGGAGTTCTATTTGCCAACATATACTATAACCCCCAATGCTCATCCCATCAAGGGCCCCCCTCAGTGCCCGTCACCCAGTCACCCCATCCCCCCGCCCACCTCCCCTTCCACTATCCCTTGTTCGGTTCCCCGTGTTAGGAGTCTCTTTCTGACTTTGAACTTCTGCTTCCCTCGTTCATCTTTTAAAGACTCTTGTGATCATACTGGGCCCACCTGTCTATTCCAGGATAATCTACTCCTCTCAAGATCCTTAACAAAGTTCCTTTTGCTATGTAAGGTAGCATATTCACAGATTCTGGGAACTAGGATGGGGATCTTTGGGGGAGCATTATTCTGCCTAGAAAGGGTACTCATTAGTCCCTCCTCAATCCCCTCACTGTATTTACTTATCAAAAGTCTCTTAACAAGAAACCGACTCACAGATGCTTAGTTAATGGTGCTTTTTATATTTCAGTGCAATTCAATATAATCTAGGCCTAAGGCTAAGGTCATTACTTTTGCTTGTAATTGTTTGGCTAAAGTTCTCACTGCCATGGCATCAGGCCAGGTCATATGTACCAAATGAGGCAGAAAATTCATAACGACTCAGGCAAGTCGGTGCTCCTTAGTGGAGTTGACCCTGTGTTTGCTGCAAGTTAGATCATTGACTTCCTTATCTTTTTAATGGCAATTTTTATTTAACTTCCCTTCTCTAGATGCCATAGACAGGAGGAACATAACTAGAAGAGAGAGAGAGAGTGTGTGTGTACAACTGTGTATGACTTTTGAAGTAGTAAGTCAATCCCATATATTCATTATGTATTTATTTCCTGGGAGGGATAATATTCCCCATGTCTCTCCTTCTCTCCAGCTGGGAGCTGGAATGTTCTAACTCATAATTGCAGTTGTGACTCAACAGCCCCTCCTCCTCTGCAAAGAGTCAGAGGAGTTGGGTTGGACACAGAGGAAAGTTCAACAGTCTGTGCATAAGGAAGTGGGTCCCGTGCAGCAGATTTCCAGCTTTTTCATAGAGAGCTGTGAATAGTGATAGGAAGATAGGAGGGGTGGCCATAAGGGGCAGAGAGCTAGAAGAAGGTGCTGCTAAGAGTCTTACCCTGAGCTTGCAGTGAGCCAGGAGGGATGGCCACCCGGGACTAGCCAGCCAGAGACAGGATACCGGGGGTGCCATGGCTGCAGAGATGTAAGGACCTAGGATGAGGATGCCAAGATGAGGAGCTAGGAAAGTAGTTGAAAGGATCTGCACAGGTAAGATGATTGAGGTCAAGAGGAGTACGATGTTATTCACTGGGGAACTTAAAAATTATTTGTTGAGTGACTCTAGACTTAGTTCATGAATAAAGAGTTGGCTGCGGTCATTCCCTTTGCACATCCACTAGTGGTGGAGACGATATGGAAAGGAGCTGTGGTAGATGGAGTAGGAGAATGGAAACAACGGATGGTCCAGGGAGGGAGCTCAGAGAATACTAGAGCAACGGTATCTGATGTGAATACGAAGGTACTTCCTATCTGGTATGGTGCTAACTCTATATTTTCAGCAAAGCATTGAAAAATGAAGAAGGTGATGAATCCGTGGTTGGGAGAAATAAGGCAAGAGATGGCATTGGGTTGAGCCAAGGAGATCCGGAATCGGGCTGCCTTGAGTGGAGAAGGTAATCGTAGAAGACTGTTTCTCTCTGACACGGCCCCTGACCTTTGAAAATGTTGGGGATGCTGCTGGATTTCCAACTATTTGGGGCCTAGGGGCATAGGTTATTTTGTTGTAATGATAAAGAGAAGAAGGTGGAGTGCTTGGGGGTGGGGGGCACTTGGGTACTATTACTAGTTTCCCAAAGCAAAGGGACCAGAGCTTAAAACTAGTATTTTAATATAGCATAACTACTTCTTTGTAGTGAATTACAGGGTGTAATAATATAGTAAAATCATAAATTTTCCTAGCTCTAAGCAGGTCCCCCTGACCACATTTGTGAAAATACAAGCATCAAAAAATGATAGGGTGGATCATAACACAATGAATTTTAAAAAAATCATCAAGTTTCATGGTGTTGGTCGTGGTGGGTGCAGTAAAAGCTTTTCTTTACAAAAACAAAAACAAAAATGCCAACTGATACATGTGGAAAGAATGATGAGAAAAATCATCATTTTTGCCACCAACATTATAATAACCAGTGCAGGCAAGACTCATTACTGGATCCTTAAACCAACAGCTGAGAAGTTGTCAGGGGAGGGTATTCACCATATGGTCCAGCAGTTGCACTTCTTGGTATTTATCCAAAGGAGCTGAAAACTTATGTCCAAACAAAACACTATCTACAGTACAGAACACTATTTGTTCATAACTGCCAAGACTTGGGAAAACCAAGATGCCCTTCCGTGGGCGAGCGGATAAATAAACTGTGGTACATCCAGATAATAGAATAGTATTCAGAACTAAGGTGAAACGAGCTACCAGCCGTGAAATGACGGAGGAATCCTAAATGCATACTACAAAGTGAAATAAACCATATCTAAAGAGGCCATATACTCTGCATGGCTACAAAATACTACATCCCGGAAAAGGCAAGACTTGGAGATGGTAAAGAGATCAGTGGGTGCCTGGGTTAGTGGGGAGGGAGGAATAAGTAGGGAATTTTGGGGTCAGGGAAGCTGTTCCATATGATACTATAGTGGTGGGTACACGTCCTCAGATATTTGCCAAGACCCACAGACTGTGCGCAGAGCAGACTCTGCCGTGAACTACGGACTTTGCGTGATGAGGATGTATCGGTGTAGCTTCGCCAATTCCAAGTGAGCCCATCTGGTGGAGGGGATCGGTAGTGTGAGGGGGCTCTGCGTGTGGGGCGGGGGGCAAGAGGTGTGGGAAATCAGTAGCTTCTGTTCCGTGCTGCTGCGGACCTAAAACAGCTCTAAAAAATAAAGCTCTAGGTGTGCCTATGAATATTCACATCATCTTGAAGGGCCGTTTGTTATTTATTTCAAGGGGTTAAAGTACCTTTACAATGAAAACCTGTGGCAGATTCCTTAATTAGGCAATCAAAGTTAGCATCCCCAATAATGAGACATTTTATGTTTCCTAATGAGATGCGATGGGATGACTGGGCGTCACTTACGTAATGTTGCCAAAATCCTGCCAAAAGTGTTTAACCTGAATCCCACGTTGGGCAGCGGTCAAGTAAGTACATGTTATGGGACATTTTACAAAACCCCTGACCTGGACTCTTAGAAAATGCTAATGTAATAAAAGACCACCCAAAACTGGGAGTGAGGGAGATGACGGGAAGGACTGGAAAGACATGGCAACAAAATCCAATGCATCATCCTCGATTGGACCCTGGATATTAAAAAAGAGAAAAGCAAAAATAAACAAATAAATAGGTAAATAAATAAAATAAAATTTAAGAAAAAAAAAAGAGAGAAAAGCAGTTTTAAGGACTCCATTGGGTCAATGGGAAAGGTTTCGACATGGACTGATATCAGATGGTATTTTATCAAGTTTAAATGCTTTAAATACAATATTAATCTTGGGCTTATGCAGGAGAATATTCTTACTATTGAAATATAGTAAAATATACTAATATTTTATATTATATTTAATTATTATCATATTATATTTAATTATATATTATATTTAATATTTTATAATTTATATTTAGGTTTTAAGTATTATGATGTTTGCCGTTTTCTCAAATGATGACACACACGCGAGAACGCACACATACGCGCACCCTGAGCGTGAGATAAAGCAAATGTGGCAAAATGTTTCCAATGGGTGAACCCAGAGGAAAGATGTGATGGATCCTTATACTATTCCTTCCATTTTTTTTGTAGGTTTGAAAATTTCCAAAATACCACATTCATGGTCTTACCCAGCGTGAGATAGCTGAGGCCAGGCGGTTCCAGTGACTTACCCAGACGCAGTGTCAGCGGCCCGTCGAGGCTGCTCGGGGGGCCCTGATGGGTGTCGGGCTCCGTGCCGGGACCCCCTGGGGGAGAGTAGCAATGAATCGGGTCGTGTCTGCTGAGCGGCCCCTGCTGTGACGGCGGCCTCACCGGTGCCCACATCAGAGGGCTCAGACAGAAAGAAAAGCACCCGAATGAGCCGTCCTGGGCGGGCCCGTCCTGGCCTTGACAGCCCCGGCTGCTGCAGGTGCCCGATGGGAGCCAGGGTGGCCCTGGGAGCGGTGGCCAGGGCACAGGCCTCAGGTGTCCCGGGGACGGGCCTCGGTGTCCTGGGCACAGGCCTCGGGTGTCCCGGGGACGGACCTTGGGTGTCCCGGGAGGCCTCCAGGCGGGCCAAGCGGGACACACAGGGAGGGAGGTCAGTAAGGCCAGCCGCCCAGGCCGCAGATGCGCTGCTCGGGGACATACACTGACAGCCCTTCTGTGGTGGAGACTCGAGGAAAAGAAGTGTCAAGGGGGGGTGTTGGGGCCTCGGCCTGGGAAACAAGTCACTCTGACCGCGGTTGTGTGGGCGCCACGAGGACCAGGGAGAGGAGGGAAGACGGTAAGCCAAGCAGGGGGGGAACGATGGGGGCTTCCCTCCCTGCTCACCCATCCTAAATAAAGGCTCCGCGGGACCTGATGCAACCTAGAAAATGCCACTGGTTGGGTCCCCGCTGATTCACGGGGAGCCGCTGGCTGGCCCGGCTGCAGGGCGCCCCCTGGTCCTCCAGTTCGCTGCGGCCCACCTCGTGCACTTGTACCCCTGCCCCAGGGCTGCCCTCACCCTGAGCACCCTCCGTGGGCCCCACAGGACCCCGTTCAGCCCGAGTACAGTCTGCAGGCCTGGGCCCAGCTCATGTCCCCGAGTGCCGCACGGTCCGGGGAGGCCACTCAGGGTCCACCTGCAGATGCACCTGCACACAGTCCCTGGCGCAGGACGCCTTCAAAGCGGCCCGTTGACATGAGAGGCGTCGGCTCCTGCCACCCTGGGACCCCGTGCTCACCGACGCTGACCCCGCTTTCTCCTCTCAACCCTCCGCCTGGGCGCCGCATCCCACTTTCTGTCTCTAGGAGTCGGCCTACCTGGGGACCTCCCAGAGGCACGATTATACAGCATTTCGTCATTTTGTGTTGCCCACCATTGTGCCCTCACCTGGGCCCCGAGCCCCACTCACTCCAGGCTCTGTGATGGGAGGGCAGTATCTGTTGCCCAAAGTAATTTGTCATTTTTTTTAAACTGAAAAAAAATTAAATTGTGTGTATATTTAATTCAGAAAGGGTGATAAAGGTATATATGTATGTGCATCACAGAAACACAGCAGGACTCCATGCAGAAATCCTGCATTTCATTTTTTAAAAGATTTATTTTTTAGGTTTATTTGGTAGAGAGCACAAGCGGGGGAGCCGCAGGCAGAGGGAGAGGCTCCCCACTAATCTGGGAGCCCCTGGACCTGGGGCTGGATCCCAGGACCCTGAGATCGTGACCCGAGCTGAAGGCAGATGCTTAGCCGACATGGGCCGTCCAGGCGCCCGCGTTTCATCTTTTTGGAAAAAAAACAAAAAAAACAAAATAAAACAAAACAACCTTTATTGAAGTATGACTGACATACAGTAAACTGCATGTAATTAAAGTTTATAATTTGCTGGGTTTTTTAATTCTTTTTTTGGTTTTTTTTTTGGCAAGAGCACTGAGCACGAACCTGCCCTCTGCCCCTTACAGTGGAATCGCTGGCCTTACGCAGGGTGCTGCCCGGCAGGGCGTCGGGACTAATTCGCCTCCCGTGGCCAGGGCTTCACGCAGGTTGGTTCGTGGCTCAGTCCCGGGTCACCCGTCCCCTCCGAGCCCATGACCCCGACTGTTGCGGCCCCTCATGTCACGCGGTAGGTGTCGTCCTGTGATGGGCTTATTCACCTAACAACGTCCTTAAGATTTACCAATATCACCACCTCTTGCACAGGGCTTTTTTCTTATTTATTGATAAATAAATGTTTATCTATATTAGATATATGATTAGATATATATTAGATATATTAGATATTATAAATAAATATATTTTTATATATTTTTATATATTATAAAATGATGTTTATTTATGAACAGATTTTCATTTACTTATTTGAGAGCGAGAGAGCGAGCACCAGCAGCGGGACCCCGGGCAGGGCGCCAGGGCCCCGGGGTCACGACCTGCGCCGACAGCAGACTGAGCCCCCAGGTGCCCCAGTTTCTTTTCTTTTAAGAGGCTGAGGACTATTCTCTGTCGTGCCTGAACCCCGCTTTCTCCGCTATCCATACTTGCATCTTCCCCGTTCCTTGGTTACTGTGAATACTGCTGCATGGACATGGTGTTCCGCTGCCTCTTCGGGATCCTGATTTCAATTCTTTTAGATAAATACCCCAAAATGGGATTGCTGGATCGTCTAGCATTTCCGTTTTTAATCCTCTGAGTTATCTCCACGCTGTTTTCCAAAGCAGCTGCACCATTTTGCGTTTCCACCAACAGCGGATAAGGACTCCGATGTCCTTTCATCCTTGCAAACACGTTTTGTATTTCATTTTTTTTTTTTTTCATTTTTTTCACACCGGACAGGTGTGAAGTGCTGTCTTGTGGTTTTGGTTTCCATTTCCCTAATGATCAGGGATGTTGAGCATTTTTTCATACACCTGTTCACCATTTGTAGGTCTTTTCTTTTCTTTTCTTTTTTTTTTTGGGGGGGGGGAAATGTGTATTCAAGTTCTTAGCCCATTTTAAAATCCAGTCATTAGTTTCTTTTGCCGTTGACTTGTAGGAGTTCCTCATATCTTTATTTGATAAAGATTTAAAAATCTGTATTTTCCGTCATATCTTTATCAGTCATGTTGCTTATAGATATTTTCCACCATCCCATACGCTGCCTTTTTACTCCATTGATCAACTCTTTTGACGTGCAGAGAGCTTTTGGTTTAATATGATCCTGTTTGTTGATTTTTGCTCTCATTGCTTGTGCTTTGGGTGTTGTATACACAAAATCATTATGAAGACCAATGCCGTGAAGCTTTTCCTCTGTTTTCTTCTAGGAAGTTTTATAATTTCACGTATCATATTTAAGTCTTTAATCTATTTTGAGCTGATTTTTATGTGTGATGTAAGGGCCCAATTTCATCCTTTCGCATGTGGACATCCAGTCTTCCCAACACCATTTGTTGAGGAGATTATAATTGATCATAAACGGGTATTGAATTTTATCAAACCCTCTTTCTGTACCTATTGGGACATTCATGTTAATTTTTATCCTTTATTCTCTGCCAGATAAACTGTGTACTCCATTTCACGTAGGCCGCTGTTTGGAGGATTATCTTGTTCCTTTGGTGACAAGGCCTTTGGAATAGCTTTGCTTGGCCCGTCATTGCCCTTGACTCTCTGTGTTGGTGTCTGTGCGCGGGACAAGGCAGCTACCTTTCCCAGTGTTCACGGTCTGGCTTCTTACGAGGAGAAGACCCTGTAAGAAGGTCTCCACCAGTCAGCTCAGCCAGATTCCGAAGGGCCTTTCTAACCTTCTGGATAGCCCGACTCACTTTCTCTGTCCTCTGTGGACTCCAGTGTATATGGGGTCCCAGTTGGACACCGGGACAAACGAGACTGCAGCCAGCTCCTCGAGAGCCTCCAGAAGATTTGCCAACTGGATGCTCCATCCAATCTGAGTTTTTCCTCTGCTCGCTCTGGGCTGAACTGGGAGGGAATGCTAGGACAGTTGGGTGCCTGCATCTCGTCTCCGTTCTCACTAGCTCCTAGGAAGCCAAATAATGCCAGGTCCCAACCCCACTGAGATGGACAAGACAGCTCCCGGGAAAGTTGTTGTGTTGGGTGCCTGGACCGACGCTTTCCCGCCCGAGGAGAGGCCGGAAGCTGTGCTTTTGATCTCTTTGCTCTTTGCTCAGGCGAAGGAGGAGCCATGGAATTTCCCGGCTCAGGCTGCCGTCTCCATTCTCCCCAGGTAGTCGGACTGTGCTGGACCCATCAGAGCTCAAGACTGACAAGACAGAAGGCCAACCTTCGTGGAGGCCCCTCAGGAAATTTGAATTGTTGGACATATAAGCCAGCTTTTGCTCCCCCTGGGAAAAGCTGGAACTAGGGGATCTCTTCCTGATTGGATGGCACTCAGCCAGCAGGGATTTGGTGGAACAGGTGTGCCCAATCTCCCTACCAGCTTTGGTGACTAGGGTTTCACATTCACCCAGGGTACAGGACCCTTTCGGTTGGTCTGGATTTCTCACAAAGAATTTTCTGTGAATTGCTGCTGAATCAGTGTGTTTGGGGGAGAACGGAGGGTCCAGGGCTTCCTCCCCTGCCATCTTGCTGATGTCACATCAAAGAGTGACATTTCAAAGGCTTATTTTATAGGCCTTGTTAACAGATTTCATCAGAACGACCATATAAAAATGTGGGTCCAGTTTTAGGTTCCCATGGAGCTCTTGATGGCATCTTTTCCCCTTAATATAAATTGGTCCTAGGCTGGAGAACTGATCTTTTTTCTTGACTCCTCGCTCAAAAGTTCTCTTCTAGTTCCATAGTCCTATCTGGCACCAGCATTCACCTCTGAACCCCCTATTGGCACCCCCTGGTTCTGCTTGGTGCTAGTTCCCAGGTCCTGTACTTACCCCTGCCTATGGCCTGCCTGTGTCTGGGCAGATGTGCTGGAGATTAGATTCTCCGGTGTTGAGTCCTGCCTGAAGGTCTGAACCTCTCAACTGCTGGCTTTGTGCTGGGATTTTGCCAATCTGCTTAGTTGGCTCCCGGGGCCCGGGCCGTTCCCTCCAGCTCTGCCCCTGCAGCGTGGACTTCTCTCCCAGTCCTGATTCTCTCCAAGTTGATATACTGACTTGCAGGAACCTTTACGTCTGGCTAAAAAGAAGACTTGGCAGAAGTTTTGGAACCTACTGGGACAAACAATGTACAGTAGGGGAGAATGGAGGAAAAGTGTGATGGTTTTGTTGACTCCACTCAGCCCCTCAATATATAATGATTGACGTGTTCAGGGGTAACCAGGAAGAAGGAATAAAAGGAGGCAGGAGAGAAAGCAAACAGGAGGAAGATATGGGAGGGTCACATCTGCGGGTGCTTCGAGTTATTGAACCATGAAGTGGAGCTAGAACTTTGGAAAAAAAGGTGTATTGACGGGCCACCATATTGTTCCCAACCCCAACCCTTCCAGAAAACCCCGATAAAGCCTCAGAAGCTGCAGTCAATGCTGGAGGTAGAAGCCACTTACAGTCACTCTTGACTCCTTTCCCTTTATCTCTATATTTAGGGTAAATTCTGGCTCTTCCGGTTTGGTCCTTCAAGGACCAAAATCAAAGTAAATGGATAGAGAAACGCCCCGGCTTCTAGGAGAAAAGCTCTTTAAACAGGGTTACCGTATCCAGCGACAGAAACCAGCTCTAGCTAATTCCTACAGAGAGAGGATCTGGTGTTAGGGAACACGGACGGCCTCGAGCAAATGAAGACAGTAAACTTCCCTCGTAATAAAATACATGAAGTTTCAAACTGCACTGAGATATGATTTTCAACTTATCGCGTTGGCGGAAATCCAAAGGTCGGACAAATCCCGTTGGCAAGGCGGTGGGGGAAAGGGCACCCTCAGGTGTTGCTGGTGGGGGCGCAAAGTGATCAATCTCTATGGAGGCAAATTTGACAATATTTATGGAAATCACAAATGCACCTGTCCCTGGACTTAGCGATCCTGTTTCTGGGAGTTTCTTCTGCAGGCACATCCACATACCTGGGAGAGGGAGGCCATGCCGTTCACAACGGCGAAAGAATTGGGAACAAGCCAAATAAACATCAGTGGACACTGGTTAGAATGAACCTATAAACTACATATACAGCCACACGGTGGACACGTACGGCTCTACCAGGAGGATGAGAAAGCCTTTTATGTCCTCGTCCAGTATTTTACCGAGCAAGGTGCAAAAGGTGTATGTGCCCAGCATGCCACGCTTTGTGCAAGAAAAGAACATAATAAGAGCATGTATTTGTATTCCTTATGTCTGCAAGCAGAAAAGCTAAGAGGATGCAGGAACTTTAGGGTTGGCTGCCTGAGGGTGTGAGGTGCAAAGGAGCAGGGGGGACCGGCTTGCACACCTCGAGCTGCTTCAAGCTTAGGGCAAAGTTGTTGGAGCTTGAACGTTGAATAAAGCGATGGTGCCGTTTCCTAGGGGGCCTGGGTCGCCAGGCGCGGAGGCCACCCTGGGGAGCGACAGGCCAGGTGACCGTGTGGGCTCTGCGAGAGCAGGACAGCGGGGGCCGCGTGGACGTCCAGCTTCTGGAGGCATGGAGGTGGGGCTCCAGGGCAGCCCTGGCTCCCAGGCCTCGGGGGGTTGGGGGGCTTCCCGAAGGACACGAGGAAGCCCCCGCGGCCCTGGCCCCAGGCCCGTTCTCACGATCCTCACACGTCCTTCATGGACCCCGCTCACCATCCAGCTGCCCATCTATCCATCTTCCCAGACGTCCACACAACAAAGTGTGTTTTTCAGGCATTGACATGAGTCACTTGGCCCCGAGCTCTGTGCTGGGCAGTGAGTGTGAGGGACCAGGGCTGCTGCCGGGAACCCCGCGGCCCCCCAAGGACACGGAGCTGCAGGTACACCAAGGCCAGGCGAGGAGTGCTCGCTCCCATACTCGGAGCAAGGTCACTATGGGGAACTGCAGGACGTAGGAAGGTCAGGCCGGGGCCCAGGCCCAGAGTAGAGGATCCCAGAAAGAGGCGGCCCGTGGGGGCCACAGGAAGCCAAGCTGCCCCCGCCAGCCTGGGGCCGGCGCCCAGGACAGGGGGGCTCTGTGCATGGGGGGTCAGCACCCGGCTGGAGCTCCCCGCCGGCCAGACCCCCCCCACCTGCAGGCCCGCGAGCCCCCCGGGGAGGGTGCGTGGGGTCAGACTGCGGCCCGCTCTGCTCCCTCGCTGGGAACACAGGACTCCGAAGGCCTTGGGTGCTGGGTGGCACCGGCCGGGGTCCCTGCTCGTGCTTCTCGGCGGCGGGCCTGCATCTCCTCCCGTGTCCCCAGCGCGGGCGGGCAGCACCGTACCCGTCTGCCAGCTTCCTGGGCAGTGAGCTCGCCAGCCAGCTCCTATCTCAGCATTTCTCGTGTTTTGCTCCTTTGCCCTTTGAAGCCAAGCGTAGAATGACAGCTTCTCTAGCAGAAAGTGGATTTTGCCACATTTATTTTATTGCTTTACGGGCAGGACACTGTTAGGCAAGAGGCTATAATATAAGGGACCGTTGTGGACATTGCTGCTATAAACATCGGGGCACTGAGGGGGGCTCTTGGTGGGATGAGCACTGGGCATTGTTCTATAAGTGGAAAAATCAAACACCAATAAAAAATAAATTAAAAAAAAATAAAAAATTAAAATAAATAAATAAATAAATAATAAATAATAAGGAACTGTTGACAGGGTCTTGTTGGAAATTTGTTCTAATATATAGATATAAAAGCCCAAAACCGCAAACCCCAATAACCAGCCCCTACAGTTGCTGGTGAGTGACTTCGGCGAGATGCGACCTCCCGTTATGTTATTTTGCAGGGTGCTGGTGTTGCACGCTGGGGACACGCTCCGCTGGCGTAAATTAGTAATTTACGCCGCTGGCGTAAATTAGCAGGACACTTAGTGGTGTCCTGGTCGGGACACAGCGCCCGCGCATGGGGACCCATGCCTTGCACACTCCACTCTACCTGCAGCGGCGGGACCCCCCGTTTCACAGCCGGCCCTCCCCCAGGGGTGCCAGAGGCTCCCCTGCCCCCCCAGCCTCACCAGCACCTGCTGCTTCTTGTGCTGTTAGTTGTAGTTGTTCTGACGGGCGGGAAGCGGCAGCTCGCTGGGCTTTGGCCCGCGTGGCCCTGAAGGGGGGCGACGCTCCCGTGTCCATCGGCCGTCCGTGGGTCTGTCTCCTCGGGGAAAACGTGTATTCCTGTCTTCTCTCCGTTTTTAAAATTGGATTATTCATTTTGGGGTGTTGAGTTTTAGGTTCTTTATATATTTTGGATCCTAACCCTTCGGTGGATTCACCATTTCCAAATATCTCCTATTCTGTAGGTGGCCTTCTAGTTTTGCTGGTTATTTCCATATAACCAGCAGAAGCTTTTTATTTTCATGTAGTCCCAGTTGTTTATTTTTGCTATTGTTTCCCTGGCCCGAGGAGACATTTTTTGAAAGAAGTTGCTATGGATGATGTCAAAGTTACTACCTGTTTTCTCCTCTAGGATTTCTATGATTTTTGGTCTCACATTTAGGTCTTTAATCCACTTTGGTTTTTCGTTTTGTTTTGTTTTTGTTTTTTTTAATCCCCTTTGAATTTATTTTTATGCATGGGGTAAGGAAGTGGCCCAGTTTCATTCTTTTGCCTGTTGCCCTCCAGTTTCCCCAATACCAGTTGTTGAAGAGACAGTCTTTTCCTTATTGGATATTCTTTTTTTTCCCCCTATTGGATATTCTTTCCAGCTTTTTGAAGACTAATTGACCATGTAATCGTGGGTTCATTTCTGGGCTCTTTATTCTGTTCCATTGATCTCTGTGTCTATTTTTGTGCCAATACCGCACCGTTTTGATGACTCCTGCTTTGTAACATAGCTTCAAGTCTGGGACTGCGATGCCTCCAGCTTCACTTTTCTTTTTCAACGTTGCTTTGACTATTTGGGGCCTTTTGTGGCTCCACACAAATTTTAGGACCGTTTGTTCCAGCCCTGTGAAGGATGCTGGTGGCACTTTGATAGGGATGGCATTAAATGTGTGGATCGCTCTGGGTGACATAGACATATTAACAGTATCTGTTCTTCCGATTGATGAGCAGGGAATGTCTTTCCATATCTCTGTGTCATCTTCAATTTCATCAGTGTCTTATAGTTTTCAGAGGACAGATCCTTTACCTCTCTGGTTCGGTTAATTCCGAGGTATCTTTATTATTTTTGGTATGATTGTAAATGGTATCGATTCCTTAACTTCTCTTTCTGCTGCTTCATTGTTAGTGTCTAGAAATGCAACAGATTTCTGGGGATCCCTGGGTGGCTCCGTCGGTTAAGCGTCTGCCTTCTGCTCAGGTCATGATCCCAGGGCCCTGGGAGTGAGTCCCACATCAGGCTCCCTGCTCAGCGGGGAGTCTGCTTCTCCTTCCTCCTCTTCCTCTGCCTCCTCCCCAGCTTGTGCGTGCTCTCTCTCTGTGTCTCAAATAAATAAAATCTTTTAAAAAAAAAGAGATGCAACAGATTTCTGTACATTGATTTTGCATCTTGCGACTTTACTGAATTAATGTATCAGTCCTAGTGCTTTCTTGGTGGACTCTTTTGGGTTTTCTATATATTGTATCATGTTATCTGCAAAGAGCGAAAGCTTAACTTCTTGCCAATTTAGATGCCTTTTGTTTCTTTCTGTTTGATTGCTACGGTTAGGACTTCCAGTAGTATGTTTAATGAAAGTGGTGAAGGTGGATGTCCCTGTCTCGTTCTTGACTTAGGGGAAAAGCTCTCAGTTTTTCACCATTGAGTATGATGTTAGTTGTGGGTTTTTCATGATAGATGGCCTTAATTATGTTGAAGTATATTCCCTCCAATCCTACCTAATTTTTGATCTAATCATGAATGAATGTTGTACTCTGTCAAATGCTTTTTCTGTGTCTTTTGAATGATCATATAGTTCATATATTTTCTCTTATTGGTGTGATGCATCACATTGATTAATTTGCAAATATTGAACCACCATTGCATCTTGGGAATAAATTCCATTTGATCGTGGTAAATGGTTTTTTTGTGTGGGTATGTGTGAATGATTTTTTTTTTTAGGATGTATTATTGGACTTGGTTTGCTAGTATTTTGTTGAGGATTTCTCTATCCATGTTCATCAGGGATATTGGCCTATGGTTTTCTTTTTTGTGGTGTCTTCATATGGTTTTACTATCAGGGTAATGCTGGCCTCATAGAATGAATTTGGAAGTTTTCTTTTCTTTTCTATCTTTTGGAGTAGTTTGAGAAGAACAGGTATTAACTCTTCCTCAAATGTTTGGGTAGGATTTGCCTGTGAAGCCATTTGGTCCTGGAATTTGTTTGTTGGGAGTTTTTGTTTTTGATTACTAATTCAGTTTCTTTGCTGGTTATCCATCCGTTCAAATTTTCTATTTCTTACAATTTCAATTTTGGTAATTTATATGTTTCTAGGTATTTATCCATTTCTTCAGGTTCGTCCAATTTGTTGGCATACAGTTTTGCATAATATTCTCTTATAATTGTTTGTATTTCTGTGGTATTGGTTGTAATTTCTCCTCTCTTATTTGTGATTTTATTTGGATCTTTTCTCTTTTTGATAAATCTGGCTAGAGGTTTATCAATTTTATTGATTTTTC
This sequence comes from Canis lupus dingo, assembly GCF_003254725.2. Lineage (NCBI taxonomy): Eukaryota > Metazoa > Chordata > Mammalia > Carnivora > Canidae > Canis > Canis lupus. Next base: position 63,956,520 of record NC_064257.1, read on the forward strand.
AAAAGAATCAGCTCCTGGTTTATTCATCTATTGTTTTCTAGTTTATATATCATTTATTTCTGCTCTAGACTTTATTATTTCTTTACTTTTTCTGGCTTTAGGCTTCATTTGTTGTTCTTTTTCTAGCTGCTTTAGGTGTAAAGTTAGGTTGCTTATTTGAGCTTTTTCTTGTATCTTGAGGTAGGCCTGTATTGCTGTATAGTTCCCTCTTAGGAGCACTTTTGCTACATCCCAAAAGTTTTGGATCATTGTATTTTAATTTTCATTTGTTTCTATGTATTTAAAATTTCTTCTTTTATTTCCTTGTTGACTTATTCATTGTTTAGTAGCATGTTACTTAACCTCCATATATTTGTTGTCTTTCCAGAATTTTTCTTGTGGTTGATTTCTAATTCCATAGTATTGTAGTCAGAAAAGGTTCGTGGTATGACTTCAATCTTCTTGTGTTTGTTAAGGCCTGTTTTGTTGCCTAATATGTGATCTGCTGTGGAGAATATTCCATGTGCCCTTTGAAAGAATGTATTCTGTTTTAGGGTGAAATGTTCTGAATATATGTGTTACGTGCATCTGAACGAGTGTGTCATTCAAAGCCATTGTTTTCTCGTTGATTTTCTGTTTAGAAGATCATCGCATTCTGTTTAGATGCATTGATGCAAGTGGGGAGTTAAAGTCCCCTATTATTACTGTATTATTATTAATTAGTTCCTTTATGTTTGTTATTACTTGTTTTATATGTTTGAGTGTTCCCATGTTGGATGCATAAATATTTACAGTTATTATATCTGCTTGTTGGATTGTTCTCTTTATTATTATAACATAATGCCCTCCTTTTGTCTCTTGTTACAGTCTTTGTTTTAAAGTCTATTCTGGACAATGATAGAAGTATTGCTGTTCTAGGGGCACCTGGGTGGCTCAGTCAGTTAAGCATCTGCCTTTGGCTCAGGTCATGATCCAGGGGTCCTGGGATTGATCCCTTTATGGGCTCCCTTCTCCACAGGGGCCTACTTCTCCCTCTCCCTCTGCTGCTTCCCATGCTTATGCTCACTCTCTCTGTGTGTCAAATAAATACAAATAAAATATTTTTAAAAATAAGTATTGTTATTCTAGCTCTCTTTTGACATCCATTTGCATGATAAATGTTTCCCCCTCCTCTCACTTTCAATCTGCAGGTGTCTTTAAGTCTAAAATAAATCTCTTGTAGGCAGCATATACATGGGTCTTGTTTTTTCACCCATTCTGATACCCTATGTGGGACAATAGGATTCTTATTCTTACTTAGAAGATATAATTTATTTATCTCTCTATTTATTTATTTATTTTATATAGAAGATATAATCTTATTTAGAAGATGTAAGGTGCAGTTTGTGTTCATTCACACATTTTGAGAATGATCTGTTAAGATCCATGTCGTTGCCTTTTCTTCAGGGAGTAGCTCCCTCCATACTTTACGACTCTCTCTACTGTATAAGTTAGTCATTTACTGGCTAATTTGCTCACTGACAACAAACAACACCTTACCTTGGCTATGGGTGGAAAGTCCACGTTGACTAAATTAACTGGATAATTGCAAAGACTTCACTTCTCTCGGGGCTATTAGAAGACAACTCTCTCATTGTTGGAGAGACATTGGCTGTCTTCAGCACCATGATGTCCAGATTGCTTTCATCACCTGCTTTTCGGCCCTGCATACGTTCCCGTTAACCTATCATGAACAATCATGATTTGAAAAGGGTTAAGCAAAGGAGAGTATGTAATGTCTGATCTGGTTTAAAGTTGGCAGGATTTTAAAAAATAAGAAAATTAATCTATTCAATGTTGAAAGAGTCCTGCTATGTGCCAGGAATGAGAGGCTATAACAGCGAATTTTCAGGTGAAGGCTCAGTTGTCACAAAACCTATAATCAAGAGGAAGGAGACAGATAAGAAACAATTATAAAAATAAACAATGTAATTCTAGGTAATGATAAACGCCATGAAAAAGTGAATAGTGCTGGTGGGAGGCTACTCTAGGTTGGGTGGTCGGGGAAAGCCTCCGTGAGGGGGTGGCTTTTCCTTTCTTAAGCTATGGTTTATTGGATACTCTATGCTAGGCCTGTCCTATGGGTTTTGTTTATATTAACTCACTCAAACCACACAGTAATCCTATGAGAAAGTAAGATCATCTCCGTTTTACAAATGAGGAAACTGAAGGACACAGCCATTTGGAGACTTGCCCAGGACCACACAGATGGTAGGTGGCAGAGCCAAGTCTGAACGCAGGGAGTTCCGTGCCTTCGGTTACTAGGTGCTGACTGCCAGCCACGGAAAGAGTTGGAAGCAGCTCTGCTGGGCCGAGGGAACAGCAAGTACAAAGTTCTTGGGCAGGTAGGATTTTGTGGAGTCTGAGTAGCAGACCAGAGACCAATGTAGCTGAAGCAGAGTGAACAGGGCCAGAGGCAGTGGTGAAAGAGGCTCATGGCTGGACAGAAACCAGAGCTCGTAAAGCCTCATAGCTCCTGGTGAGGAGTTAGATTTAATCCTAAGGGAAGCCATTGAAAGGCTAGAAGAAGGGAAGCAGACCTGCCTTCAGACCCAGTAAGAATGGTTCCCACCCTGGGCTCTGTGCTTCAGTGGGCCCCACATATGGCACATACACATACAAGTGGACACCCTCAGACACAAAACAGGTTCTTTGGGTTCTAGGTATTGCTTTCTGGTGAAAATAGTGCATAAATGATAATTTATAGGAAAAACTTAAAATGTTTACTTTCTGCAATAACTATGATGATATATGCAACCCCACAAAAATATTGAAACCTGATATGAAATTTGAGGTTTATTTTTGAATCTAAATATTGGGGGTTTTTTAAAGATTTTATATATTTATTCATGAGAGACACAGAGAGGCAGGGACACAGGCAGAGGGAGAAGCAGGGTCCATGCGGGGAGCCCGACGTGGGACTCGATCCCGGGACTCCGGGGTCATGACCTGAGCCGAAGGCAGAGGCTCAACCGCTGAACCACCCTGGCACTCCTAAATATTGGTTTAAATGAACAATTCTGGTTGTTTTCTGGGGAAAGTCTCTTCAAGTTGAAATTAATTTAAAAAAATCCTAAGAACTATAATAACTCAACAAAGGAGATCTAATTTGACATTACTGTCAATAGAGTACAAATGTAAAAATATTAATTATAGTAATATAACCATGGATTTTGCTGAAATGAAGGCAAGACAAATCAATGTTATTCCATAAATAAATAATAATTTATGAATATCCTTATTTTATTACTCATGCAGACATTGCCTGCCCATCAACAGAACACTCAGATGTATGTAAAAATAATTAAATTCAGTCATCTTTGATATTTTGCCAATTTTTAATCATGTCAAAATGACATGCATATTTCTTTATTTTTGTTTTTATATGTATTTACATTTGTCAAAGTAGGAGGATGGAGTATTGATTGATTGATTTAGAGAGGGAGGGAGAGTGGCGAGGGGAGGGCCTGTCTTAGAGAGAGAGAGAGAGAAATTCTTAAGCAAGGCTCCTTGTCCAGCCCAGAGTCTGACATGGGGCTCAATCTCATGACCCTGAGATAATGACCTGAGCCAAAATCAAGAGTTGGACACTCAGCCGACTGAGCCACTCAGGCATCCTGAGGATAGAGTATATTTTATTTAATGGGTTTTTAGCTTTATCTATCAACCTATACATTTAAATAAATAGTACGTGCCTTCCATTTGTCCCTCTGCCCAGGCTCTGCACATACAGAGTGGGCCTTCAAGGAAGTGACATCATCTGATTCATGTTTCTAAAGAATAGAAAGAAATAGAAAGCTAAACTCACTTCTAGAAGTGACATTACCTGATTTACGTTTTTAAAAGATGAACAATAAAACTGTATTTATTTCTGAAGTGCAAAAGTTGAAAAAGCACTTTATATGCATTGATTTTTTTTTTCCCCCTTAAAAGTTCAGCTTAGAGAGAAAATAGATATTTTACTATGGAGAAGAAGACATAGGTCGTTCGGAATAATCCTTGTTTCGTAACATGTCAAATATGGATTCTTGGTTGCTCAAAAGTCCACATGAATGCTCTCATGTCTCCTATAGCAGTGGTTCTCCATGGTGCACATAGAAACACTTGTAGAGTTTTACGACACAGCGCTGCCCGGGCCCACACCCTGGAGATAGGGCTAACTGCTCTGGGTGGGGCTCTTTAGTCTCCAAGGGCTCCCGGGTGATTGCAATGTGAAGTCAGACCTGAGAACTATTGCTTCTGTGGCTCCTTGCTCTATAAAACTGGCTACTTTTCCCTTATTCGGAAATTTCAGTGAGTTCCCCCACCTTTTCTTTCCTGGGATTTCCTGGCAGGGGTCATCTCGGTATTTTTCCTGCAGTTTTCTTCCTTTAACTGGATGCAAAGGAAATGATCTCTGTATTGGACTGTGAATGAGGTCGCTTAGAAAAATAATAAAGTCACACGCGCACATGTAGGTCAGAAATACAATGGACTTACTCAGACGGCAACCTCCGTGGGATCTGTGGCCGCTCAGGGCGATGGCGATGATATGACTAAAAACATTCCTGGGCGGAATGAGTAGGTGGTGTGTACACGCGCGCACACACACACACACACACACACACCCCAATCTGGGTTTGCATTGCTCATGAGAGCTGTTCGCAGAATCCCAGGACCCCGCCGTAGGCACCCGTGGCCAGGCTTCCCGGACACACGTCCCACTGGGCTCAGAGGCAGCTGGGGGCCGCGCTGGGCAGGTGGCAGCGCAGGTGCCCCGGGGGAGGCGCGGCCCTGAGCCCACCAACAGGCCGGGGGGGCCCGCGTGGCACACAGTCACACCACTGCTTTCCGGAGGCCTCCGCTAAAAACTGGGGCCGTTGCTGGTGTGCTTTTGCCCAGATTCCAGGCTGAGCGGAGGAGGCCTTTTAGGACCTGAGGTGGTAAATTCCCTTTATTACCGTAGACGACGGTCCCGAAAGGACAGAGTCAAGGAAGCCTCGGAATACAGGAGGTCCCCGGGGAGGCGTTATCCTGCCCCAGATCACCATCTCTTGTTTATGGACTCTTGCTAGCCCTTGGCATTCTGCTCTTTCACACTTTCCCATTTCACTGAACCTTTTCACTGAGCCTTGTCTCTTCGTGTGGGTTATTCCTTTCCTTAAAGGCTCTCCATCCCCACCCCACTCCCGAAGTCCAGACTGAGACTGCTGTACCGGCCCCAACCGCTCCCTTCCCGTCTTGGGCCCTTCTAGTCCATTCTCTTCCTCCCATCATCAGGATCTTTTCTAAGTCGAAATCTATTATGTAATCCCCCCACACACACCCTGCCAAGCCACTGCCACTTAAAAACCTCGATTATTCCTCACTACTCTCAGGATAAAATTTAAATCTCCAGATGAGCTTACAAGGCACTCAGTAACCCATCGTCTGCCTGCCTTTGCCACTTCTCTCGCCCGATCCCTACCCTCTCCACCCTCTTCCCTCTCCCTACCAGTGTAGGGAGACCCGCTGACATCCTGCACTAGAATTACCCTAAGATGCTTGTCAAGGAACCCAGTCCCTGCGGTGCATCCAGTACTGACTGGATCAGAATCCCTGGGAGCCCCCAAGGGGAGGCTTCTGAATACCAATTTGAGAACCATTTGCTAGGCCATCGAAACTGCCGAACAGAGATGAAATGCAAGCCACCGGGTTATTGCAGTGCGTGCACGCTGCTTCCTCAGCCGGGTCAGCCATCGGAAGGTGGGGTCAAAGGTCAGAGAAGCCCGGTTGGGCAGCGTATTGCTTGCCGTGGCTGTTGTGTCTGATATTTCCTTTAGAAATTTAGAAACCCGAGCATCCTTCCAACACCCTTGAAAGTCTCCTTTTAAATTCAAACTATCTTAGAAATTTAACTTGTAAAAAAAAAAAAAGAAAGAAAGAAAAAGAAAAAGAAAAGAAAAGGAATTTAACTTGTGAACAGGTTTTAACCTAGACTGTTAGAGATTTGGGTAACGTGCAGAGGATGAGCTTTGGAGTCAGGTGACCTGAATACAACTTGAATCTATCTTTGCTGATATTTCAACCTTGGGCAAGTTATTTTAATTCCTCAGTTAAATTATAGTTTCCTTTTATTTGTGAACTGGAGCTATAGGATTGTTAGGTCACTTAAACCTAAGTGAGGAAATGTTTTGTAAGGAGTTAATTGCCGTCGCCCAAGTTTACGGTAGTTGTTCTGTCTCTTTGAAAGAAGAAAGAGGGAGTAATGGGCCTAGAAAATGAGATTCTTACCTAGAAAATATTTGGAAGTGAATTCCATTGACATCATGATGTATCAAAATCTGTGGGGTACAGTTTAGGGTAGAACATGCAGAGCACTAAAATTGGCTCCTCTTGAAGCGTTTGCCCCTCAAAAGGAAACTTAGAAGGAAAACACGGAGGACAGACTTGTATCTAGAATGTATGAAGAATCCTAGAGTCAATAATAATGATGTGGCAAAAACAAAGGCAAAAGAAATGTGTAAGATCTCCTTCCAGCTTGCAGCGTCCCGGAACGCGCAGAGCACGGCCTTCCTCGGGGATCTCGCGGCTGCCTTGGTACCTCAATATTTAAAAGTGACCTCCAGGTCCCTCCACGTCGAAGCACATGGTGGGTATTTGTCGTTTCTAATGGCCGAGGAACATCCCACTGTAGACGCAGACCACAGCTTCTCTGTCCATCATCTGTCCATGGACCCCGAGGCTCCCCCCACAGTATTATGCTGAGTGAAGTAAGTCAATCAGAGAAGGACAAACAGTGTATGTTCTCATTCATTTGGGGAATATAAAAAATAGTGAAAGGGAATAAAGGGGAAAGGAGAAAAAATGGTAGGAAATATCAGAGAGGGAGACAGAACATGAAAAATTCCTAACTCTGGGAAACGAACTAGGGGTGGTGGAAGGGGAGGAGGGCGGGGGGTGAGGGTGACTGGGTGACGGGCACTGAGGGGGGCACTTGACGGGATGAGCACTGGGTGTTATTTTGTATGATGGCAAATTGAACACCAATAAAAAATAAATTTATTTAAAAAATAAAATGACCCAACCTGGGCACAGCTGGTCTCTCAAGGTCCTGAAAGCCCTGCTTCTGGATTTCTGTGGGACTTAGGCCATCCCTACCCCCCTAATTAAGAAGCGCACAATCAGCTACTCCCATAATCTCAGAATAGCCCTTTCTGCGCCCAGGCCCTGTCCCGTGAGCGGGGAAGGGGTGCAGTTCTAGGCAGGAGAGATGGGAGGCCCCTGAGGCCCCTGCCTGGGCTCCGGAACTATTCCTGGTGCTAAGAGCAGAATAAGAGACAAGGAGCAACCCCGAGGCGGCCCAAGACTTGAGGCCGCAAGCTTCCCGGTCAATTCCCAACAACACGGTGCAGCTCAGCCCTGGGTGGGGGGGGGGGGGGGGGGAACCCACCCAAGACTCCTCTTGCTCTACAGAGCTTTTCTCTTCCCGTCTCACCTTCAGTTACCAAACTGTCTCTTTCCCGCACCCTTTTGTGTCCACGAGATTCATTCTTCAACTCCATGAGACAAGAGCCCTGCGATCCTGCAAGAATAAGATGACAAATGAACCAATGAAAATAAAGATATTAACAAACGCTTAATAAAAAAAAAATAGAGAGAAGGCTAATAAGCAGGTGGAAAGATCCTCAACGTCCGTGGCCACTATGGAAATGCAGACTGCGACCTCAGTGCCCCACTACTACCTACTCGGCCACTAGGATGCTTAGAACGACCAGGACTGACCGTACCAAGTGCTGGCAGGGATGTGGAGCTTTCAGGCTCTTGCTCGCTACCGGTGAGAATGTAAAAAAAATAGTACAGCCACTTTGGAAAATAACTTAGCAATGTGAAGACCCCCTTGGAACCCCAGAGTTGGTATAAAGATTATTTTGAGCTGGAGATATCTGGGATTCAACAGATGCAGAAAGAAGGCTTCTTGGAGCTTCCTCTATTTGACTAAAAGCAGACAAGTCTGCCTTTGAAGTGAGAATTGCCATAAATTTCCTCTTTGGGGCACTGCTATTCTTAGGAGAGAGACCAAGAATAAACATACCATAAATCCCCTCCTTGGGAGACAATTATAGCAACTGGGAACAAGTAATGTTAGCAAAGTTTATGATCCACTGAATAAAAGCCTATGAGTCCACACTGATATAAATAAGTCAATCAGAGAAGGACAAACATTATATGGTCTCATTCACTGGGGGAATAAAAAATATATTGAAAGGGAATAAAGGGGAAAGGAAAAAAAATGAGTGGGAAATATCAGAAAGGGAGACAGACCATGAGAGACTCCAACTCTGGGAAACAAACTAGGGGCGGTGGAAGGGGAGGAGGGCGGGGGGTGGGGGTGACTGGGTGACGGGCACTGATGGGGGCGCTTGATGGGATGAGCACTGGGTGTTATTCTATATGTTGGCAAATTGAACACCAATAAAAAATAAATTAAAAAGTAAATAAATAAATAAAAATAAGTAGATAAATAGATATAAATGGAAAATTTGATTAAAACAGGATAGTTACGTGGTTTCCAAGCATCTCCCCACAAATACCTATTTCTTACAAATACCTCTTATTAAAAGAGAAGAGCCTCAGGGTGGAAAGCCTGGCAGCCATGACCTTCATCCGATGATCTAAGTGAACATCACCGTCGTGAGGACAAGTTAAAAGCCTGCGACGTTTGACAGAGTTCGATGGAAGTATTTTCCATCTTCCTGCCAAAGATGTGTGACCTGAATGTAGTCACACAAAAACACAAGACAAAGCAAATTAAGGCAGATTCTTTAAAAACAGCCACCACGAACAAACTGGCCTGTGATCTTAAAGAAGTGCCAAGGTCATGAAACTCAGAGAAAGACTGAGGAACCGTTTCAAACTGAAAGAAATGAGAGAGATGTGACCAGGAAAGGCGACACATCATTTCAGATTGGATCTTGTTACTGAAAATGACTTTCTGGCAAAAAAAAAAAAAAAAAAAAAAGGGGAACTTGAAAGAGGCGTGCAGATGAGAGGTAGCAACGCCTCAGTGTTGGTTTCCTGGGTTCCACAGGTGTGTTGTGGTTACACAGGCCAAGCCCTGTGTTTGTAGGAATGTCACCAAGATATTCAGGGGTGACAGGCATACATTGTATTGGCAACTTGCTCTAAAATGGCCCAGGAAAGGAAAATCCTTTGTATGACCCTTGCAACTTTTCTATAAACTTGAGATTGTTAAAATAAATAAATAAATAAATAAATAAATAAATAAATAAATAAATAATAAATCTTTACACAAAAGACATCATCGTGTAGAGTGGATGGCTCTGGGGCAAGAGAAGCCGGGACGGCCGATGTGATGCTTTGGCAGTAGACAAAAAAGTTGTTCTGAGAAGAATGGCAGTAAACAGAAATTTGTAATATGTGCAGGGGAGGCAACTGGTGGCAAGTGGAAACTGAAAGAAATAATTTAAGGATGGTTTTATGCCTTTTTCTGAGATGGGGAAGACTGGGAAAGGAACAGGCTTGGGGACGAAGCTGGGCGCCCTGCTGCAGGCGCGTTAAGGGGACGTCCGTGCGATAGCCAAGTGAGGATGCCGAATGGCGGTCAGAAGCAGGCGTCTGACCCTTGGGGGCGAGGCGTCCTTTCTGGAGTCCCCGACGCGTGATGGCTTCCTCAGAGACTGGCGAAGACTGGCGAAGATCGAACCTGCTTCAAACAGGTTCTTGATCCAAAACAACCAGATTTCTGCCAGCCCGAGGATCAAGTGGAGACCGTTCTCCAACCTTGTTCTCCTTCAGTACTGTGTTGGCTACTCTGGGTAATGCCACTCTTGCTGTCCTTAGAATAGTAGATTTTCCCTCAGCATTTGGGATTTATTCTTTTTCAAACAGAAATCTTTGCATAGAAGAGAATGGGAGAAGCTGTTTTTCTCCTTATTTTTATATTTTCATTAAATTCACAGATATGAATTCCCTGTGACCTGGGATCCTGAGAACATTGGACTCTTGGAAGGGTACCATAAAAAATTGGTTCTGTGGATGACCGTTCCACCCTTATTATCTAGAGAATTCCATATGAAAAGATATCTTTTAAAAATTCTCCCAGAAAATCAATCTCTCTCTCTCTCTCTCTCTCTCTCTCCTCTGCTATTTTGCCTGCAAGTGAAGCTCCAGTGTTCTTGGGCTGACATCACACCCTTTTCCCCACCCTGGTTGGAAAGGCCTCCAAGAGGAAATTATATGAGTTACGTGTAAATCAGGCGGTGGGAACAGATCAACTCTAGTTAGATCTAGAGTGAAGGCTGTTTCCATGCAATTGAAAAAAGACAGACAAGGGGAACATCTCCACGATCCAAAACCATGTTCTAAAAGTTTTATTTTCACATTTCAACGAGGTTCTTCAGAGTTGGAACAAGGCCCCTTGTGCCCGCTGCTCACCTCTTGTGGCTCTTTGGACAACATCTGCCTGATGGCTGTTGTGCTGGTCTTTTTCCCCATAAGGGTTTTTAAGAAAAGTGACTATTAGCTTTGTCCTACATGATATTTACTTTTACTTATGTTGACCTGGGTTTGACTTTTGGAATAAGGACTTCACCATCTGTCTCAACCTAAAGTATCCCCAGTTCACCGTTGCAATGAATAAATGATGAGAAACTCACCTTTTCTTCCAAACAGCTCTTTCGGTCTCTCCATACCCTTAGATATTAGAGCCTCCTTTTCTTCCGAAGAATCAGTCCCTCCGATTTCAGGTGTTAGCGCGGGCTCTAGAGTCAGATTGGTAGGGATCAAACTGTGCCAACCTGTGAATCTGTGTGATCCCTTGAACTCAAAGTCACAGGCTCCTCCTTCGTTATGAAAAAGGTATTGTGAGGATCAAACAAGGGGACTCCTGGGAGTTCTTAATGCAGAGCTGGCACCTGCTATGTGCTAAATATGGTAATTTTGTCATTATTTTTATTGACCTCACTGGTCTAAAACCATCGTCCTCAAAGCCTGGGATCCTGATCACGTACCAGCTTGAGCTCCACGTTAATGGAGCTTTTTCTGAGCTCCTTTGGCATCTTCTGAAGACCTCTGCCTCCTTCTTATCGTGCGTTATTACAGATAGGCCTCGTCCGTAGCCAGCATGCCTGGTTGCGCTGGCCAACATCCCTTGTGACTGGCTGGTGTCCATAGGATGAGGCTAATTATATATTTTGAATATCTCCATGATTATACGTGTTACCCCACGGCCTTCCCCGTTGGATGGAGAACCCCCAAGGGCAAGTATTGTATTTTATTGATAACCAGTGCCTAAGACCACATTTGGCAGATGGTGGACTCTCTGTAAGTCTTTGATGAACCAGAATATGTTGTGGGATCTTGCGGTGCCATGGGGGAGGGGGACCCGAGGGGTTACACGAAAGCTGGCCACCTCGTGGCTGGAACTATCAAGTCAAGGGATACGGAGGATCTTTGTCTAGGGAAGAAGGTGGCGTCTGTCTTGAGCCTCTGTCTCAAGTAAGATCCATACAACTACCTCCAACCATGTCGTACCCAAGCCTCTAGCAGTTTCCCATCAGCTGTGAGCTACGATGAGGGCGTTTGCTCTCAGATTATGGAGGTTAGCTTTGGGAGGCAGACAGGTCGTCAGCTGCTGCTTACTGACGTACAAGCTGTGACATGTTCCCTTCTTGCACCAACCCTCCCTTCCTCCCCCAACCATCTCCAACACATGATTAATTTACGGGTGTCAGATAGCACGTGGGCTCTTTGTCTTCCACAAATCCAGTTTAGCTGGGGGATAGTAGAAATTCCAAGATGGTTTTCAAAACATTATTGAGGAAAGGATACAAAATCCCAACCCGTTCAAGTTGTTGACAATCCCTGCATATGGTCTTTTAACAATAAGAAGGCTTCCATTTATAATAAAATAACCTTTTAATTCCAGGGTCTTGTGGTGAGGGTGAAGATAGGTAGTTTCTAGGCCAGAAACTTCTCAGAGCAACAGTTTTCATTTGGGGGCTGTGCATGTAGGGCCTAAACCAAAACCCACAGGAATATGAGAAGAGTGACTGCAAGCAACACCAAAGGTATCACCCAAGTGAATTCATGTCAGAAACAAAGGTGTAGAGGCGGCTGCGTTCTGAAAATCAGTAATAGTGTGAGTGCCAGGGTGACCTTCTTGAGACACTCTGAACCTCAGGACCCATTTTAAAAACCATTATCACAATGATAAGGAGCCCATTTAAGTTGACATGAATAGGGTGAAAGCTGGCCAGGGGCAAGCTCTACCTCAGAACGAGTTCAGATTCTTGCAAACCAAGACAAAAGTGTGTGCGTGTGTCTGTGTGTAAAAGAAATAGAGAAATGGAAAGAGATTAATAAAGAGAAAAATGAAAAATATTTCCTGCAGGCGTTTTTTTGTTTGTTTGTTTGTTTGTTTTTGTTTTTTTTTTTTTCTTTCTGGAGGAGGCTGAATGAATAGAAAGAACATTGGACCAGGAATTAAGAGACTTGGGTTTGGGCGTGGAGCTGGGGCTCCCTGAGCCTATTGCTCACAGATCCGAACCTTGGCTTCATGACCCCTTCTGGGTTACTGTGAGGTGATAACGGGGCTGTAACTGCCTTGGAAGTAGAGTTGATTAATACCGTAAACTATCACTGCTATTATTACGGAAGTGAAATACTACAATTAATAACTAACAATTTGATATCGAGGACCTAACACCCCATCTTAGCTACGTCTGTCATGACAGAAGCACGTGCCAAGTCTTGTGGTTGCTGGATCATAAAAAAAAAAAAAGTATAATCAAGTTGCTAAGATTTATACAAGCAATTATCTCTTGAAGGGAGATTGATAAGAGAATTAACTCAGGATGCCAAGAACAGCCTGAGAATGTTTTAGAAAACAAACACCATAACCTACCCTGTGATAAAAATTTAATAATAAAAGTTATATTTCCCACTTCCTGCCCACCTGCTTTCCTTCCTGCCTCTCTGCCTGCCTGCCATCTCACTTCACACTCTTCCCAGAATAATTGAGCACCATCTCCCTAAGAGATTGCTGTGGGCTCTGGGAGGCCCACCAAAAAAGTAGGGCGTGATCCCTGCCCTCAAGGATCACCCCGTCCATCCTGGGAAGCATGAGCGTAGAGCAACTGCTCTTCACGAGTCACCTGTTCCGGGCAGTGGATTGGTAAGACTGACTCCGAGCCAGACACATACATAATCTTACCTCCTTTGTATGATTCTCTCCACCATAAATGCCATCCCTTTTCTTCATTACATGATGAGCTGTCTACAGGCCAGGTTAAGCCATTGCTTTCCTGAAATGCCTTCGTGGCTAACCCAGGCAGAGTGAGCAGCCTCTTTTTCCTTATTTCCACAGTACTTAGCATAACACAGATCTGAACCCAGATCGTCCCTTACCAGCCACTTTCCGTTGCTGTCGGCAAGTTACTTCATGTCTCCGATCACCCGTTACGTTGTCTGTAATAGGAGGCTAACGATGCTCCCTTCCAAGTGGTGGTGTGGTGAAGATTAAATGAGACCATGTAGTTGCCCAGGGCAGTTGGTGATCCTCAAAACATGGGTTCAATGAGTGAATAATAACATTTATAATTCTCTATTAAAAGTATTTGTAAAGCTTGACTCCTGCCTTAGAATCAGTGCTCCTTGAGGGCAAGCACCATGGTTCCCACTTACAACTTTGAGGCTTTGCTCCTAGAAAGTGCTCCATAAATATTTGATTCATGAACAAATGAAAGAATAGATGAAAAGTGGTAGGAGTGGGCAAGTAAAAGAGATGACAGAGCTAATTTACTAATATGTTTGTGATTAAACTCTAATTTTGTGAGCTCATTAACAAAGTGAGAGTGTAGTGGAGCGAGTAACTGATTTTGTTAGAAAGTTTTTTTAAAAAAAGATTTATTTATATATTTAAAGAGAGAGAGAGAGAGAGAGCATGCGTGTAGTGGGGAGGAGCAGAGGGAGAGGGAGAGAGAAACCCAAGCAGACTCTGCTGAATGAGGAGCCGGTGCAGGGCTCAATCTCATGACCTGAGCCAAAACCAAGAGTTGGATGCCTGACCAACTGCACCACACAGGTGCCCCCAACTTTGTTAGAAGATTTAAAGGAGAGTCTACAGCCTAGCAATGCTGCTGGTGTAAAGCTGACCGTCTGGAGCGGATTGACTCCTAGTAGGATACCTCATGGGCCTTAGTTGCTGCCAGAGTATTTGGGTGAAGATAGTCATTAAAAAACATGGCACATTGTCATGTCACCAGGTTGTTTTCTTTCCTAATAACAGAATATTTTAATGTTTTGGGGGCTAGAGTATTCCTGCTATAATGAATTTATAATAGATTAAGATGAGTTATGCAAATGTGATCATCATAATTACAGTGACTTTAAGGAGTTTATGATCTCCTCTATTAATTATTCTTCAGTGGTTTAGCACTACAAGAGTTCAAAATATCAAAAATCACTCTAGTTTTATGTATTACCACCCCCTCTTTTTACTTCCTAGGAATAAATGTTTATTAAATGGATATACATCAAGATGAAAATGCCCTCATCTTAAAAACGAGCATCATAATTTCTCGTAGGAAGGAAAAAACTTTGATTAGGAAAATATCTTCATAAATTACTTGGGGGCAAAGTGGGATCCTGTGAACACGGGATGGCGGGAACTAACAAAAGGAAAGAGCCAGCAGAATTGGCTAGGAGTTTGGGGGTGGGAGGGAAAAGACGGGATGGCTGAGCGCGGGCAGAGGCCAGGGCCCATGTTGGAGGCAGAATTATTTCAGACTAAATTTCAAGTTGTTTCCGCTACTGGACCATAAGCCCTATATCTGGAAACCTTCAAAAAAGTTTTTGGTTGGAAGTTATGGGCAGACTGAGGCCACTTCTGGGCCGACAGAGCCCCAAACAGGAAAGTCATGAGCAGGAGGTGAGAGCCAGAGGGAAACCAGAGAAGCGCTTCTCGCGCCCCATACCCCATCCCACCCCCAGGAGTTTGAGCTTTCCGCAATTCTCTGGAATGATTGATTTTATCTGGATCTTTAAAGAAGAGCGGTAAAGAAGAGGCTAAGGTGTGAGTTCAGGTCTCTGTTACTATCCCATATTCCCTGGGGCAAGTTACTTAGCTTTCATAAGTCTCATCTGTAAAACGAGGTAAATCCTACTTTTCAGGGAGGATTAAATTAGATAAAGCTAGTAAAGTGCTTAGAACCGTGCCTGACACATACCAAGCATTTCACAGATGTTAGGAAGTCATAGAACTACTGTGTATGTGAAAACAATCTATTTCCATTGTGTTTCTGGTCAAATTATACTTTTGCTTAGGACGTTCCGGTAGTGAATCGTGCCAGGCCTTACGGCTTCCAAAGCAACGATAAGGGCAAATCTTAGACCTTAGGAGAGACTTCTTACTGATTTTCATACCTTACGGGCAGAAAATACCTTCCTTCCTTAGGTTGGTAGCTTCGCCTATGGCTTACCAACCCGCAGTTAGTTCCAGCTTTTTGACGGTGACGATATGGTTTTGGAAATGTGTCTGGATCATCATATTAATGGTCCCTTGTATTTATGTGACCTTTTGGTGTTTACAAAGGGCTCTGCACACCAGCCCTGTGAATAAAGGTGCCCTTATACTCATTTTGCAAATGAGAAACTGTGGCTTGAAAAGGCTGATTATCCACAGGACTAGATCCACGGTGGCTGTAAATTAGAACCCAGGCTTTTTGACTCCTTTTTCATTGAATTTTGGGAATATGAAGGGATATTCTTTATCATCTAAAGTAACTCTAATATCTGCAAGCCCCTGCCCAGAGAGAGAAAATCAGAAGAAGATAGGTTTGAGCTGCTTTGCATATCAAGGGAGTTAGTTCTCCTTCTTTAGGATCAGAAGTGTATCTGCCCAAATCAAATGACGATGTCTAGTGCTAATCTTATATATTTCCTTTTGAAAAAAATCATTTTAGAATTTGTGATCTGCTTTAGACAGTCAACTAAAATGTAATGAAAAGAAGACGATAGACTTTATCTTTGGAGGAACTCTGACAGGGTCCCCTAATGGACCTAAAGTCTCTCTTCCCCTGAATTTTCCATCTCCCCTCTTCTCATAGCTCGGGGTATTGCCCTGACCCTGGTGCATGCTCTTTCTGATTAAAAGTGGAATGCCGGGGGCTGCTTCAGTTACTTTAAGTGTTTGGTTTTATCTTGCTTGTGATCATGAGATAACAAAGCTATGACTCCATCTTGCCTGAGAAGACAATGTTTGGGGAGAAGGGGAGACAAGGGAGAAAAGCAGCACAGTGAGGAAGCCTGATGGGAGGAGAAGCCAGGAACTTACTTTGTAAAATCTTAACTGCGTTAAGGAAGTTAGGCCTGAAGCGTAAACACTGAAGTGGAGCTAGAAGCCCAGGACTAGGACAAGTATCCCTGGAATTGTTGTCTAACATTGGGAACAGAGTGACGGTGCTATACCTGGGAGAATGGCTGAAGGGTAATTGTAGCACTTTCACCCTGTTGATGGGAACAGGTTAGGACAACTTTGAACAGGTGTACACACTGGGGAATCTTAAAGACCCAAAGATTGTGGTGTATGTTTGTTTCTGTGTCTGGGGGCTGGTTCACACGGAAAGGGGGAGTGGAGGTGGGAAAGGGTCAGAGAGGTCTAGCCTGGGGGAGGTTCAGGAAACAGGTCCCAGAGAGCAGTTCACTTCTATAAAGGACAGGTTACTTAAAAAATACACCTGTAGGGCAGCCCGGGTGGCTCAGCAGTTTAGCGCTGCCTTTGGCTCAGGGTGTGACCCCGGGGTCCCGGGATCGAGTCCCACATTGGGCTCCCTGCATGGAGCCTGCTTCTCTCTCTGCCTGTGTCTCTGCCTCTCTCTCTTTCTGTCTCTCATGAGTAAATAAATAAAATATTTTTAAAAATACACCTGTAATTTCACTTTGTGTTCTTATTTAACACCTTCTCAGGGTTTCTCTCTTTAAGGCTGTGTTAATGTTAATATGTAGAGAATGAGAAACAGGACACTAATGGGTAGGGTTTCGTGTCGTTGCTCTTTGTTCTGTAGCTATAAAAGGGTTATCTTCTAACTGGCGCTGCAAACCGATCCACATAACCCTGCTTTATTATCCCCAGCGAGGGAGGGAGAGGATGGAGAATGACCCCAGAACAGAGCGTTGTTTTTGGCACCTCCTGGTTTCAGCAGTACAGAAATGGTTTAATGCATTAGGATTCTCAGAGTCCATTGAATCTATTCCCATCGCTCTGATATGTAATTAGTGACTGCGAAGTCTTTTGAACAAAGAAAGATGGAAGGACCTGGCAATGTTAATTAACAAAATCTAGATTTGAAAGATGCTCTTCTGAAGCTTTGAAGTCAAATGCCAAATGATGCTGAAGCTCTTCAAAAGCAAATATGGTAAAGAAACACATAAAGTTGATCTTCATCATCTTCACTAAGTAATACTTGTTGGGTGCCTAGACATCTTGCTTGGCATTGAAAAAGGCTTTTCCTTGAATATGGAATTTTATGATAGTTGATGAAATACTTATGAGTTTAGCGACATGGTATAAAAGGGAATAAATGAACCATTTGAGCATAATATGAACTATTTGAAGAATTTTGAAATTTATCAAGGAGCTCTCATTAGCAGGATCCTGAATATGTCTTCTCAGAACTAAGAGGATATGCTTCTGAACTGTCCATTTATTCCTTTAAGAGGAACAGTAGATAAATTATGGGAGAATCTTTGCTTACTATTTGAATGTCAGCAACTTACCCTTCTCTCTGCTATGATTCAATTAAATTTAATTCACCTTTGTTATATGTATCATGTACCAAAGTCTAGTGCTTGACTTTCATTGGGAAGATAAAAATTAATAAAATAAAGTCGTCTGCTCAAAGAGAAGTGCTTAAGAGACGCAGGTCTTGAGGATCCTGGCTCCTGGCTCAAAAAAAAAAAAAAAAAGTGTGATTTTCTTGGGCCTAAACATGCAATTACAAAGGCTTGCCTGACAGGTCTCACGGGTGCTCCCCATGTTGGACTCGGTGCATAACGTGTCGAAATTTCTGAAGGGAAGCACAGTCAAGGGCTCAGGTTCCCCTGGCTGGTCATGCTCTTTGCATGTATTTTTTCCTAGCTCAGGCACTTTCATCCCTAGGTCTCTTTAACTGGGGACTAAGATGTTCTTCAAATGCTTCTATCAAGGCCTCCTTACGGGGCAGGTGGGAGGAGGGGACACTTAGCAGACACTTTCCCCTACTCTACCTCAGTATCCAGCATTTTCATAAACCTAGCTCTCCCCACTTTCCCTCAGCTGCTCCTGACTGGTACTAACCCAGGGTCTATCGCTTCTTAGCTCTGTGAGATTGGGCAAGTTACTGAACTTCTTTTCCAACTTTCACTTTTCCTACCGTAAAATAAATGCGAAGCTGTAATAGTATGGATTCCAGAGGACTATTGGGAAGATTACATGAGAGATTGCATGTGGCCTGCATACGGTGATGTTTTTAATAAATATTATTATAATATATACTATTAGGTAAGTATAATAATATTGATAGAAATCTCACAGCCGTCTGGGGAGATGGAGCCGTGAACAATCATTCGTTCGATGTGCCTTCCGTACGTACTCTGTATCAGGCTCTGGCTTTAGAGAGGTAACATGCACGTGCCCTCTCGGCTCTAGAGAGGCTTGGAGTCTAGAGGGAAGACGGACGTGCAGCCACACACAGCTGAAAAGGAGGCATGTAAAAGATGAGACAAGAGCTTTTAGGGGTAAAGACTTCATCAATGAGGATGTTTTTGGCCGAAAGAAATCAAAACCCAATTCAAGTTGTCTTAAATAATCTCAAAACTTATTATTGCACATTTTTGGTGTTAAGAAGGTCTGCTGCCCAGTGCTGGCATCAAGGACCAAGATTCCTTCCATCTCTCAGATCTAACGGTGTTGCCTTCGTCCTAAGACTGTTAGGAAGGAGGCACATTCAAAAATGATCATGTATAGAAGAAAATACTTCATTCTTTATGTCTTTTTATGAGTGAAGAAACTTTTCCTGGAAGTCTACTAGCCAACCTGTCTCATCTCATTGTTCAGACATATGTTAAGTGCCAATCCTGCACAAATTGATGCCAAGAAGAGTGAGATTACCCATATGATCTGGAGCAGGGATGACATGGATGGATGGGGAAGGGTGGAGACCTTGGAATCAAATGAAAGCCATGTGAGAAGTGAGGACAGGATGCATGTTTGATGAGATCCAACCACGTTCACTGTAGGCACCCAGATGTGCATGAGAGAGTCAAGAAAAATTACCAATGAGTTACTTCCTTGAATTGAGATATGAAAGATACAAACTTTGACAGGGTAGATAATTAGGAGGGGATTGTTTGGGTAGTAAACAGTATACTAAAAAGAGGGAAGAACAAGTGCAAAGGCAAAGGAACATGAAGTCATGTGGGACTTTTACTCCCCACAGAGTAACAGGAACTAGATTTACTTTCCCACCTAGAACAACCAGTAAAACCAGAGAAAATATATAAAACCGTTTTCAAGACATTGAACATCAGGCAACAAAGAATAGTGATCCCTGAGAAATGGGAAATTAACAAGGTCACTGATACAATTGTTCCAGTTTACTGTTTTGAGAAAGTTTACAAGTCATGACACAGGGAGGATGTGGGATTATAGGGAAAAATATTTTCATGTTCCTGCACAGTTAGGGATTTCTGAACAGATTCTGTTGAAACTTGGAATCTGACCCCAGAGCAAGTCTTAGAGGTTAATTTGTAACTGTATAGAGAGTAAGAACTCCTGAGAGATTTATCTAATGCCAGAGATCCATATTTATGTTTCGAGAGTGGATTAAACCTGGAATTTGGAAACATCTCTGAGATGTAAATCTGGAGACACTGGATTATTTATTCCCGGGAGAGATTTATTTACATTCTAAAAGGTTAAAGCAAGACATTTCCTGAAAGACTCTCAGATGTGGAAGGGGAGGTAGAGGTTCTTTCTTCTGCATAAAGCATAGAGAACTAACTTTTCTGTGTCCCTCAGCTATCTGGTGAGCTTGCCACTCATACAAGACAAAGTTTCATATCTGGTTCTCATCCTGTTGCTCTGGAGACATGGGGGAGTGACGCTGCAATGTTACTCTGACTATTGATCCTGTTGTGAGTATAAAGAAATATGTTTCTAACCCCAAAACCTCAGCATACCTTAAGGACAACATTAATAAAGATGAATATTTAAAACATAAGAGAGAAGGAACCCTAGCAGAGTTTGGCAGATTTCCTAAGTTGAAGAGATGGAGTTGAGAGTCTGGGGAGAACAAGGCAGCTACAGTTTGCAAAATAAAGTAACAGAAAGAAAATAGCTGCACAGTGGGAGAACCCTGGAGATTCACAGAAGCTTCTTTTTGAATAAGGAACAGTTTACTGACCAGTGCACGTGTGTGAGAAAACTACTCAAGGAAGTTGGAGCGGGAAGCAATCCAAAAGGATTAGAAAACAGTGCTTGGCACACAGTTCTAGGAATGTTGTATTCTCACAAGCCAGACTGGAAAAATTTATAGTTTGGGGGGGACATTGTGTTGAATACTCACAGTAGGGAATAATTTGCCCCAAATGGGAGAACGACTTGGGCCCTGAATAGCAAGAGCAAGACCCAGTAAGATCAAACAGTTTCTGGTAACTAACTGTATCCTAGACAGAGTTCATGAATGAATATGAGTACAAAAATATCCAGCACCCAGCAAGTTAAAATTCACAATGTCTGTCATTAAAACAAAGATTACAAGGCATATGAAGAAGCAGGAAAACATGACCTATAAGGAGGAAAACAATTAATCAAAACCAATCTGGAGCTGACATAGATGTTATAATTAGCAGATAAATACATATAGATAATTATAACCACATTACACATATGTTCAAAAAGTTAAGTAGAGAAATAGAAGATATAAGAAAGGCCCAAATTCAATTTCTAAAGATGGAAACCATAAGGCTTAAGATTAAAAAAAAATGCACTGTATTTATTGATAGACTATACAGAAGAAAAAAAAAAGATACATAACCTTATTGAAGACTCAGTAATTGAAACTATCTAAAATTAAACCAGAGAGAAAAAATTATTTTGTTTTAACTGAAAAGAGCATCAGTGAGCTGTGGGAGAAGAAGTAACTAAGATACACAGAATTGGAATCTCATAGAAAAGAAGAGGTTAGGGGTGAGGAACAAAAAATATTTGAAGAAATAATTGCTGAAACATTTCCCAATTTAACAAAAACTATAAACTAAATCTAAGCACAAGAAATACACAGAAAGCTACATGAAGGTACAAAACCAAATTGCTTGAATGATAAAATCTTAAAAGCAGACACAGAAAAAAGATATATGTTATGGTAAATATATATGTTATATGTTAAATATAGAGGAACAAAGATAAGAGTGGCGTCAGATTGCTTATCAGAAACAGTGAAACAGGGATCCCTGGGTGGCGCAGCGGTTTGGCGCCTGCCTTTGGCCCAGGGCGCAATCCTGGAGACCCGGGATCGAATCCCACATCGGGCTCCCTGCATGGAGCCTGCTTCTCCCTCTGCCTGTGTCTCTGTGCCTCTCTCTCTCTCTCTCTCTGTGACTATCATAAATAAATAAAAATTAAAAAAAGATTTCCCTTCTCTAATGAGAATTTAAAAAAAAAAAAAAAAGAAACAGTGAAACAATAGGTAGTATGTTTAGGGAATTACTGTCACCTGGTACTGATAACACGGGGTAGGGTATGAAGAGATGGACCAGGGTGTACGGAAGAAGGTATGTCGGCATAGGTTTGTTGGGATCAGATAATAAAAAGTGTTTGGTGCCCTATTGCAGCTGCTGGAGCTTATCCTGGAGGTCACAGAGAGCCATTAAAGAATTTTGGGCAGGAAAATGCCATCAGGTTCGCATGTGAGAAAGATCACTTTAATGAGATTGATTACATGAATGTGTTAATAAATGGATGAATGGATGAATGAATGAATGAATGAATGAATGGAAGAAAATGGTGGAAAGCTGAGAAACTAGAGGAAGGCAGGGCAACCAGAGGGAAGCTGCCGTATTCATTTCACGCACTCCTTGGTTCAACACGTGTAAGTCCGCCCACACACCAGGTGTTAAGGCAGCTCCTTGAGATACTATGTGGAGCAAAGTAGCTGTGTAAAAGGCATACAGCTCTGTAAGTGTGTTGTAGACATCTTTCCGTGTTAATATTCTTTATATTTTTATTCTTTATAACAGATGCGTAGTATTCCTTCATTCAGTTGTCCATTCATCCAGCAAACATTTATTGAATGTATTTTGTGTGTTTGGCTTTGGGCTGGACCCCGAAGATACAGCGATGAATAGAAAGGCTCCCCGTATTCGTGAAGCTTATATCCTAGTTGAGGGTGAGGATAGACATATACTAAACACATAAATGCAGATACACCCAGGGGTAAACTAGAGGTCATCCCTTGCGCACAGCCAAGATCTACTTCTCATCTTGGACTTCAGCCTCGAAGCCAGATTGCTGGTCGCCTGCTTCAGCGTCATGCCTGGCATCTCTGAACTTGGCGTGGCCAATAACCTCATGATCATATATGTTACCATCAAGCGTAGTTAGGAAAAGTAAGTAATTCAAGGAGGTTTGAAGTTCAGATTCATTGTTAACATAGAAGATCACTATCAAATATCAGCAAGCATTTTTTTTGTAGGAAAAATTTCACTATGTGTTCATATGCTGAAACTGTATCAGTTGATCAAAGTATAAATGTGCAGTTATTATAAGAGTAAAATGATTGGTGATGGTGGCCAAAGTTATTAATTTTATGTAAAAAATAAACATTAGGTATTTTCAAATGGTTTAGTAAGGAAATAAATTGATAATTCATGTAAATGATGAGAATGTATCATCTACATAATTTTAGGAAGAATATTATATATATATATTTGTGCTAACAAATGTCTATAAAAATTTAAATAGCAATAATAATACTATTATAGTACTCAGAGTAAGAGTAGTAGTAATAGTAATAATGGTGAGAATGATTAGGCTATATCATTATTCTAATCCCTGTAGATTGTATTCTAGTAATTATAATATTAAACAAAATAATTTTTAAGAACTGTACTCAAGGCCATGAGTGTTTTCTATAAATGGTTTATTTGGATTTATTCCATTTAGGCCATGACTGTTTTATAAAAATGGTTTATTTGGATTAAAAACAGGATGTTAACTTTGCCACCTCAAAATTTCAGAAAGGCTCACTAATCATGTCTTACAACATCTGTGAAAAATAATCTTCAATTAAGACAATAAAGAACATAAAGAGAGCAACATGTTAGAGAAAAATGGGGGATCTAACACATTCTGTTTATATAACTAGTCTAGAGACATACTGTGTTAGAATTCTCTCAGAAAATGATTCTTTATAGTTATGATATTAAGAAAGTTTAAGACTTAATTGTTAAAATGATTGTTACAGTTTTTGCAGTTTTCAATAGTTAAATATGAAGAATTTTTGAAGTGTGCACATACATCTTAGAAAAAAGTTTCTTCTAGAAAACATCCTAATGGAAATCTCTTTTTCTGAATTATTGTATCTGCTTTGAACACGAAGGCAATGACACCATTAAAGGGGCTACTTTGGTAAATCATCAATCAGACACTTGGGCCTACAGAGACAACTGATGTCCTTCCAAGCCTGACAGTCTGGTGGATTCATGGTAAATTCATGAAACTGAACGTGTTCAGTTCATGTTCTCTGGAATATGAACAAGGGGTAGTGAAGGGGAAGTGGGAGGGGGGTTGGGGTGACTGGGTGATGGGCAATGGGGGGACACTTGGTGGGATGAGCACTGAGTGTTATGCTATATGTTGGCAAATTGAACTCCAATAAAAAAATTAAAAATTAAAAAAAACTCAGCTTTGTTTCTTTTTACTGGCTTGCCAAAAGATGTCGGGTCTCTCACAGCCCACAGCATAGTAAACGTGACTGAAGAAATACCTGTACATAGAAAATGAGAAAAGAACTGATCACGGGACTGACATTGACAGTAGCACAGACATGGTGAAGGCTACGTGTGATGCAGGAATCACAATCACTATTTTGTTCATCCCCCTTAGTTGTGTGTTCAGAGAGTAGTTACGGCACCAATACGGAAGCAGGATCGCTGCACCACAAGCAGGGCACGCTGGGGCACTGTCAACATTCTTCTTCAGCCAAAGACGAGCTTCATGACCTATGGGAAGTTTCTGAACCACCCAGTCACGGAACCACACAAGGTACGCGAACAGGACAGAAGGGGAAGCATTACATCTGCAGACGAAAACATCAGCATGATGGGGTCTGCTCTCAGTCAGAGGGTCGGAGGAAGAGACAGCTCTTTGTCCTTAGAACCCCCGGCAGAGGGGCCCCCGAGTGGCTCAGGTGGGTAAGCCTGACTGTGGATCTCAGCTCAGGTCCTGATCTGTGGGCCGTGACCTCAGGGTCGGGAGGTAGAGCCCCTGCATCAGGCTCTGCGCTGGGTGTGAAGCCTCCTTAAAATTCTCTCTCTCCCTCTCTCCTCTGCCTCCCCAGTCCCTCTCTCAAAAAATAAAAAAATAAAAAAAAATTTAAAAAAAAGGAGAAAGAACGAACCCCCTGAAGAAATGACCAATATAGGGGATCGCTTTGTGGCTCAGCAGTTTAGCGCCTGCCTTCGGCCCAGGGCACGATCCTGGAGTTGCGGGATTGAGTCCCACATCAGGCTCCCTGCATGGAGCCTGCTTCTCCCTCTGCCTGTGTCTCCACCTCTCTCTCTATGTGTCTATCATGAATAAATAAATAAATCTTAAAAAAAAAAAAAAAAGAAAAGCAATGACCAATATAAAGTATATTGAGCATTGAGGCCTGGGTGGCCCAGCAGTTTAGCGCCTGCCTTCGACCCAGGACCTGATCCTGGAGTCCCACGTCAGGCTCCCTGCATGGAGCCTGCTTCTCCCTCTGCCTGTGTCTCTGCCTCTTTCTCTCTCTGTGTCTCTCATGAATAAATAAATAAAATCTAAAATAAAATAAAATAAAATAAAATAAAATAAAATAAAATAAAATAAAATAAAATAAAATAAATAAAATAATAAAATAAAATAAAGTATATTGAATGTGCAAATATTTTTATGTAAATACCTAACATAATTCTAGCATTTGACCACAGAGAAGGTGCTGATACAGCTGCTCGGGCAATAAAAACTGAGATACAAATAGAAAGTCAGAGCTAATCTCATGCTTTTATCTTAAAAAAAATATATCTGGAAGAAAATTACATTATTCTGTTGCCGTATTTCTAGATCCAGGGTTTAAGAACAGATTTTAAAAATGCCTAGTTCCAGTGTGGGTAGCATAGAGTGTTACACCACAGTTTCGGGTCACACCGCAGTGCTTCACCAAGTCTCTAGCCTGATGCGCACCCTAATCCCCTTCTCCTGTTTCACCCCTCACCCCCCAGCCCTCTGGTGACCTTCAGTTTGTTCTCGGTAGGTAAGAGTCTGCTTTTTGGTTTGCCTCTTTGGTCATTGTTTGCTCTGTTTCTTAAATTCCACATATGAGTGAAATCATATGTATTTGGCTTTCTCTGACGGGCCTATTTCATCTGGCGTGACACCCTCCACATCCCTCCATGTTGGTGCAAATGACCAGATTCCATTCTTTTTTTGTGGCTGAGCAATATCACTATGTTAATATAGTGATATTATGTATATATATAAATATATCCATTTATGTATCAGTGGACACTTGGGCTGTGGTAAATAAACATGGGGTACACATATCTTTTCAAATTAGCGTTGTTGCATTTTTGGGGGGTGAATACCCAGGAATTGAATTGCTGGATCATATGGTAATTCTATTTTTAAGTTTTTGAGGAACCTGCATGCTGTTTTCCACAGGGGCTGCACCAATTCGCATTCCCACCAACAGAGTGCGACGGTTCCTTTTCTTCCACATTCTTTCTTTTTTTTTTTTCTTCCACATTCTTGTCAGCACTTGTTACTTGTGTTTTTTTATTTTAGCCGTTCTGAAGCTGTGAGCTGGTATCTCATTACTGTTTTGTTTGGTGTTGCCTTGATGATGGGTGATGTTGAGCTTCTTTTCATGCGTCCAGATGTCTATTTTTGAAAATGTCTGTTCAGGGATGCCCGAGGGGCTCAGTGGTCGGGTGTCTGCCTTCAGCCCAGGGCGTGACCCCGGGTCCCGGGATCGAGTCCCACGTCGGGCTCCCTGCATGGAGCCTGCTTCTCCCTCTGCCTGGGCCTCTGCCTCTCTCTCTCTGTGTCTCTCATGAATGAATAAATAAAATCTTTAAAAAAAAAAAGAAAAAAAGAAAAATGTTCACATCATCTGCCCATTTTAAATTGTATTATTTGTGTTTTGGGTGTTGAGTTGCATGAGTTCTTTATATATTTTGGATTCTAACCCTTTATTGCCTGCCCTTTGCAAATATCTTCTCCCATTTCGGAGATTGCCTTTTAGTTTTGTGGATTGTTTCCTTTGCTGTGCAAGAAGCTTTTTATTTTGATGAAGTCTCAATAGTTTATTTTTACTTTTATTCCCCTGGCCTCAAGAAATGTAGAAAAATTTTGCTATGGCCAATGTCAGAGAAATTACTTCTTGTGCTCTCTTCCAGGATTTTTATGGTTTCGGGTCTTACATTTAGGTCCTTAATCTATTTCGAATTTGTTTTTGTGTGTGGTGTCAGAAAACGGTCCAGTTTCATTCTTTTGCATGTACCTGTCCAGTTTTCCCAACACTGTTTATTGAAGATATTGTCTTTTTCCTGTTGCTTATCTGCTTCCTTTGTCAAAGATTAATTGACCATATAAGTGTACATTTATTTCTGGGCTCTCTATTCTGTCCTATTGATCATGCGTCTATTTTGTGCCAGTACCATACTGCTCTGATTACTACAGCTTTGCAGCATATCTTGAAATATGCAATTATGATGCCTCCAATTTTGTTCCTTTTAAAGATTGCTTTCACTATTTGAGGTCTTTTGAGACTCCATACAAATTTTAGGATTGTTTGTTCAAGCTCTGTGAAAAATGCTGTTGGTATTTTGATAGGGATTGCATCAAATCTTCAGATCGCTTTGGGTGGTAACGACAGTGTTAACAGTATTTGTTCTCCCAACCCATGAACATGGAATATTTTTTCCATTTGTTTGTATCTTTAATTTCTCTCATCAATAGTTTATGGCTTTCTGAGTACAGATCTTTTACTCCTTTGGTTAAGTTTATTTCTAGGTATTTTATTCTATTTGGTGCAGATGTGAATAGAATTGTTTTCTTCTTCTTCTTCCCGTTCTTCTTCTCCTCCTCCTCCTCCTCCCTCCTCCTTCTTCTTCTTCTTCTTCTTCTTCGAGAGAGAGAGAGAGAGAGAGAGGGAGAGAGAGATGGGGTGGCAGGGGGCCAGAGAGAGAGTGGGGAGAGAATCTTAAACAGGCTCCAAGCCCAGCGTGAAGCCTGATGCAGGGCTCGACCTCACAACCCTAAGATCATTACTCAAGCCAAAATCAAGAGTCAAACACGTAACTGACTGACCCACCCAGGAACCCTTGGAATTGTTTTCTTGATTTATCTTTCTGCTAACCCATTATTACTGTACACAGAACTACAATGGAATTCTGTATATTGACTTTGTATCCTGTGACCTTACTGAATTCATCTATCAGTTATGGTAGTTTTTTTGGTGGAGTCTTTAGGGTTTTCTGTGTTTGCTATCATGTCATTTGCAAATAGAAAAAGTTTGACTTCTTTCTAATCAATTTGAATGCCTGTCATCCTTCTCATTTGATTGCAGTGGCTGGGCCTTCCAGTATACTATGCTGAATAAAAGTGTTGAGAATGGACAGCCTCGTCTTATTACTGATCTTAGGGGGAAAGCTCTCAGTTTTTTGTTGTGTTTTGTTTTGTTTTTACCATTGAGTATGCCAGCTGTGTTTTTTTCGTAGACGGCCGGCCTCTATTATGCTGAGGTATATTCCCTCTAATCCTACTGTGTTAAGGATTTTTTTCATGAATGGATGTTGTACTTTGTCAAATGCTTTTTCTGTGTCTATTGACATGATCCTGTGGTTCTTCCCCTTCTCTTATTGATGTGATGTATCACATTGGCTGATTTGCAAATGTTGAACCACCCTTGCATCTCAGAAATAAATCCCACTTGATTGTGGTGAATGATTTTTAAAAATGTATTGTTGGATTCAATTTGCTCATATTTTGTTGAAGATTTTACACCTAGTCATCGGGGTTATTAGCCTGTTCACTTTTTTCGTAGTGTCCATATCTGATTTTAGTATGAGGGTATTGCTGGCCTCATAGAATGAATTTGGAAGTTTTCCTTCCTCTTCTATTTTTTTTTAAATAATAGTTTGAAAAGAAAAAAAAATAGTTTGAAAAGAATAGGTATTAACTCTTCTTTAAATGTCTGATGGAATTCACCTGTGAGACCATCTGGTCCTGGACTTTTCTTTGTTGGGAGTTTTATGGTTACTGATTCAATTCCTTTGTTGGTAATTTATCTGTTCAAATTTTCTGAGGTTATATGTTTCTAGGAATTTACCCATTTCTTCCAGGTTATCTAATTTGTTGGCATATAATTTTTCATTATCCTTACAAGTCTATTTTTTGTGGGTTTGGTTTCTCTTACATCTCTGATTTTACTTATTTGCTTCCCTTCTTTCTTTTTTGGATGAGTCTAGCTATAAATTTAGTTGATCTTTTCAGATGACCAGCTCCCTAATTTCATTGATCTGTTATCTTGTTTTTATTAGTTTCTATTTTGTTTATTTCTGCTCTAATCTTCATTATTTCTTTCCTTCTACTGGTTTTGGGCTTTGTTATTTTTCTAGCTCCTTTAGGTATAAGATTCAGTAGTTTGAGTTTTTTTTTTTTTTTTTTTTTTTTTTTAGGTAGGCCTGTATTACTATAAACTTCCCTCTTAGGACCCTTTTGGCTGCATCTGAAAGATTTTGGATCATTGTGTTTTCATTTTCATTTGTCTCTGTGTATTTCGTGATTTCCTAGTTGATCCATTCATTTTTTAGTAGCATGTGATTTCACCTCCAGGTATTTGTGTTCTTCCCAGATTTTTTCTTGTGGTTGATTTCTAATTTCCTAATATTGTGGTCAAAAAAAGATGCATGGTATGACTTCGATCATTTTGAATTTGTTGAGACTTGTTTTGGGCCTAATAAGTGATCTATTATGGAGAATGTTCCCTATGTATTTGAGAAGAATGTGTATTCTGTTGTTTTAGGTTGGAATGTTCTGAATTTATCTGTTAGATTCATCTGCTCCAATGTGTCACTCAAAGACACTATTTCTGTATTGATTTTGAATCATCAGTAGATGATCTAGCCGTTGATGTAAGCAGGCGTTGAAGGTCCCTGCTATTATTGCATTTACTATTAGCTACTTCCTTTTTGTTTGTTATTAGCTGCTTTATGTATTTGAGTACTCCCATGTTGGGTGGATAAATGTTTACAATTGTTATATCTTCTTGTTGGATTGTTCCCTTTATGATTATATAGTATCCTTCTTTGCATCTTGTTACAGGCTTTGTTTTAAAATACATTTTGTCAGATACAAATATTGTTACTCTGGCTTTTCCCCC
Source organism: Canis lupus dingo (assembly GCF_003254725.2). Lineage (NCBI taxonomy): Eukaryota > Metazoa > Chordata > Mammalia > Carnivora > Canidae > Canis > Canis lupus. The sequence continues at coordinate 63,986,183 of NC_064257.1, forward strand.
CATTTTTTCCACTGCCATTAACAAGATAAATGCTTTACATCCCTTCATTTTAAATCTGTAGGTGTCTTTAAGTCAGAAATGAGTCTCCTGTAGGAAGCATATAGATGGGTCTTGCTTTTTTATCCATTCTGTTACCCTATGTCTTTTGATTGGAGAGTTTAGTCCATTTACCTCCAAACTAATTTTTTTTTAAGCTTTTATTCATTTGACAGAGAGAGAAAGAGAGAGAGAGAGCACAAGCCGAGAGAGTAGCAGGCAGAGAGAGAGGGAGAAGCAGGCTTCTGGGAACAGGACTCTGGGAACATGACCTGAGCCAAAGGTAGATGCTAAACCGACTGAACCACCCGTGTGCCCCTCAAAGTAATTATTGATAAATATCTACTTATTGCCATTTTGTTATTTGTTTTATGGTTGCTTTTGTAGGTCTTCTCTGTTGCTTTCTCCTCTTGCTCTCTTCTTTCATGGTTTGCTGGCTTTCTGTAGTGATATACCTTGATTCTTTTCTCTTTATTTTTGCTTATCTATTACTCATTTTTGATTTGTGGTTACCATTAGGTTTGTATATAACATCTTATGTATATGGTTGTCTATATTAAGTTGATGGCCACTTACATTTGAACTCACTCTTTATTCCTCTACCCCCTCCCACACACACATTTTAGGTATACAGTATCATACTTTATGTCCTTTTATTTTGTGAATCCCTTGACTAATTTTTATAAATATACTTAATTTTATTGCTTTTGTGCTTCCTACTTTTCTTACTCTGGCTTATTGTCTTTCTTTTCCACTGAAAGAGTCTCCTTTAACATTTCTTGTAGGACTGGTTTAGTGGTCATGAATTCCTTTTACTTTCGTTTACCTGGGAAATCTTTATCTCTCCTTCTATTCTAAATAATAGCCTTGCTGGATAGATTATTCTTGGCTGCAAGTTTTTTCTTTCACCACTTTGAATATATCATGCCACTCATGCCACTCTCTTCTGGGCTGTAAAATTTCTGCCGAAAAATCAGCTGATAGCTTTATGGGGTCTCCCTTGAATGTAACTATTTTCTTTTGCTGCTTTTAAAATTCTCTATCACTCCTTTTTACCATTTTAGTTACCATGTGTCCTGGTATGGACCTCCTTGGGTTGATTTTGTGGGGGCACTCTGTGCTTCTTGGGTCTGGATTTCTATTTCCTTCCTCAGGTTTGGGACATTTTCAGTTATTATTTCTTCAAATAAATTTTCTTTTCCCTCTTCTCTCTTTTCTCCTTCTGGGATTCCTGTAATGTGAATATTTATTATACTTGATGGTGTCCTTGAGTTCTATAAGTCTATTTTAATCTTTTTTTTTTTTTCTCTGTCTTGTTCAGCCTGATTGCTTTCCATTATTCTGTCCTTCAGGTCACTGGTTCTTGTTTCCTCTAGTCTACTATTTATTCCATCTATGTTTTTTTTTATTTTTTTTAAATTTATTTATGATAGTCACACAGAGAGAGACAGAGAGGCAGAGACACAGGCAGAGGGAGAAGCAGGCTCCATACACCGGGAGCCTGATGTGGGATTCGATCCCGGGTCTCCAGGATCGCACCCTGGGCCAAAGGCAGGCGCCAAACCGCTGCACCACCCAGGGATCCCCATCTATGTATTTTTAATTTCAGTTATTGAGTTCTTCATCTCTGATTAGTTCTTTGTTGTTGTTTGTATGTTTTCTATCTCTCTGTTAAGGATCTCACTGAGGTCCTCCACTCTTCTCAAGTCCAGTGAATATCTTTATGACCATTGCTTTAAATTCTCTATCAGGCATATTGCTTATTTCTGTTTCATTTTGTTCTCTTGCTGTTATTTTGTCCTATTCTTTCATTTGGTATCTATTTCTGTCTCTTCATTTTGTCCAACTTTTTGTGTCTGTTTCTAGGAGTTAGAAAAGTAAGCTCCATAAGAACAGAGTTTTTAAGTGATTCTGTGAAACAGGAAATGTATGGAAAAATATTAGCACTATCAGATATCAGTAAAGGCAACAATTTTATAAGAGCTTCTGAAATTGTTTAGAAAGCATCTTTCTCAGGCATTTTCCAGCATTTGTAGGATTGGTTCAGTGACCTATATCACCATCTTCAGCCAAACCTCTAAGGCCAGGAGTTGAGGAGATAAATCTTTATGTGAGCTACTGTTAGAAAAGAAGGAAGACCTTGATGGTGACATCACTATCAGTGGTGCCCTAAATGGAAGAGCTAGCCCTCAAATACAAACCTCAATTAAAAGTGAAATCCCTTTGGTATTGCAAATGTGCATTACAGTTACCTATAGGAACCAAGAAATGGTAATATTTTTTACTATAATATTAAACTTTAAAAATTTGACTACAAGGCATTCCTGGGTGGCTCAGTTGGTTAAGCATCTGCCTTCAGCTTAGGTCATGATCTCAGGGTCCTAGGATTGAGTCCTGCACTGGGCTCCCTGTTTGGTGGGGAGTCTGTTTCTCCCTCTCCCTCTGTGTGCTCTCTGTCTCTCTCTCAAATAAATAAATAAAATCTTAAAAAAAATGTGACTATTTTTTTAATAATAGAAAAGATAATTTTTGAGATTGTTTCACATTGACTGTTTAGCCAAGGAGTTCATTTTATGTTGATTTTAGCCGAATATTAATTTTAATAGATAAAAATGATGGTGTTTTGGACTGAGATAATGGCGTTGAAAAAATGAGAAATGATTATATTCTGAATACATTTTAGGCTAAAACTGATAATATTTGTTGGTAATTGGGTATGGAATGTGACAGAAAGAAGGAGTACTGGATAACTTAAAGTTTTCTGGCTGTGCAACTGGTTGCATAGAATTCCCATACCCTGAGAAATGGAAGATTGCAAAGGCATATTTTGGATTGGGAATGAGAAATGCTGGATGCAAAAGTTGGTTCTGAGCATTTTAAGCTTGAGAATTTTAACTGCCTTCTCAGCATTTCTGTTTGTCTGTCTTGACGTCTCCAGTCAACACGTCCCAAATGGAATTACTCATCTTCTGCTTAAACTTGCCTTACCTGATGTCTTCCCCATGTTAGGTGATGGCAACTTCATCTTTTCAGTAGCTCTGACCACAAAACTTAGAGTCAGCCCTGAATTTTCCTCCACCTCCTCTCTTCTATCTCTCTCCCTTTCTCCTTTTCTCTCTTCTCCCTCTCTTCCTTCCTCCCTTCCTCTGTCCCCTCCCTCCCTCCCTCCCTCCCTTCCTCCCTCCCTTCCTTCCTTCCTTCCTGATACATGCCTACTCTGTCAAGAAATCTTGTAGCCTTTACATTTAGAACTAATTTCGTAATTTGGTAAAATTTCACCACGTCAGTTGCCAAAACCCTACCTCCTAGCCACCAACATCCCTCCAGAAGGTTACAGGACTCCTAACTGGTTTCCTTGCTTTACCTTCTTCCTCTACAGCCTATTTTTAACACGGCTTGTAGATCTATATTATTAAAAACATAAATCAACCAGATACACCATTCATGTGCTTAAAATCTCCTAAGGTCTTCCTAATGTTCTTCAGAGTGAAGTAGGAACCCTGTGTCTATGAGGCCCTACATGATCTGACTGCTCTGTTCTATATCCCCTGTCCCTACTTCTCTGGCTTCATTTCCTACTTCTCTCCAATACCTCTAATGTGCTGGGCACATTCCCACCATGCCGCCCCACCCCTATGTGTTTCCTCTGCTGGAAAAATTCTTCCCCTATTACCAGGCTCACTCTTCCACTTCTCTTGAGTCTTTTTCAGATGCTACCTTCCCAAGAAAGCCTATCCTGACTGTCCTGTGCATAAAGCAAACTTGTACACTTACCCTTGCCTACCACACAGCCCATCCTCCTTGCTCTGTTCTAGTTTTACTATTGTTGTAGCACTTTTCTTCTTTTTAACATATTTTGTAATTTATTTTACATATTTTAAATTTATTTAGCGTCTCCTTCCACCAAACTGTAGTATAATTCCCAAGAGCAAGGATTTTTATCTTATTTCTTCAGTGATGTGTTCCAGGTACTTGGAACAGTAACTGGCACATAGTAGGTGTTCTATGAATCTTACTGGATATTGAACACTGAGCCTAGGGGATCCCTGGGTGGCGCAGCCATTTAGCACCTGCCTTTGGCCCAGGGCGCAGCCCTGAAGTCCCGGGATCGTCGGGCTTGGAGCCTGCTTCTCCCTCCTCCTGTGTCTCTGCCTCTCTCTGTGTGTGTGTGTGTCTATCATAAAATAAATAAATAAATAAATCTTATAAAATAAAATAAAATAAAATAAAATAAAATAAAATAAAAAACAAAACACTGAGCCTGCCTCTCTCCCTAAACACTAATGTCTTCAATCAGGATGGCACCAAGACATGTGAGCAGTCCAAGCTGACTATTAGTTTGGTTCCACTTTAAATGGATATTTAAAAGCAATTTTATTCTGTGTTTAGATAGAAAGTTAATTCTTTATGTGGGAAGGACAAAAAACAGGAGTAGGGCTCAAACTTTCCTTTCTTATCCCAGGCAATTCAGCTCTGGCCCTGAATGTATCCAAAACAATAAAAAAACAAAGCTCTGGAGTTACATCCACCTTCCTTAGCACGTATCTTTCACACAAGCATACCCTTTAGGGGGTCTCACTGAGCTTACTCCAAACAGGAGGATTTGTGTTCTTTGATACCCAGTACCCCTTCTAAGAGACCATCTGGAGTAGAGATTTTTCCATTTTGGAATATTCTCAGGGGAGTTTTAATGCCCCTTGGAAATTGGTGGTCTAGGCAGCCAGCCATTTCTGAACTCAGTCACAGACCCAGGCTTTCGGGGTAGCCCGTTCCGTGTAATCACTTGAAAAGCCCCAATTTGCTTTTCCCCAACATCTTGCCTTGAGATCTCCTGCTTCGTTTCTCTGTAGGTCTCAGCAGAAAATAATAACAGTTGTGAAAGCTGTCACTGTGCTTGAGAAGGAAGACACTCCCTCCACCCCATGTTTTCCTCTATGGCAAAATGTTCCTGTCAGCTTAACTCATCTTTTTGGAAATATATATTCTACTTCTCCTCTCCCGAAGGTGCTCAAGCTGGGAACTCCTTTCAAACTATTTTACTTTTTTTTTAAATCTGCTTCTACTTTACTTGCTGCTCCTAGAAAGGCGTGAGATGGAATCTAATGTTAACTAGATTGATTTCTCGTATTAATTCTTTTCCCTTGTAAAAATGGGGCATTGTGAATAAAATTAGCATGTGAACACTGAAACTGGTTTCATGATAGGCAGGTGACACATTTTCTCCATTTGTAAAAGGAGGGTGAAATCTTATTCCCTACGGTTCAGAATTATTTTGACACTCACAGGAGATGAAACAGCAAATGGGTTTAATGATAATCTTTTCCATTTTGTAGTGGAGATTCTCTACTGACCTGGAAGGAAACTCAGTGCAGGGAATGGAAATATTTATTCTAAAAAGGACTTGGAAAGGGAAAGAGGTGTGGTTTTAACTCCTTTGTTCCTCGGGAGACTAACTGCCCACATCTTTCCTTTTCATTCAAGGTGAAACAGGAGTGGGGGTGAGATAAGGGATATATGCGAGATAAGAATGAGAGGGGGTCACTTGGATACCATGGGAAGAGGATAGCCCTGGGGCCCCCACTGAGACCCTGCCCTATCACCCCCTGCCACCTGCCCTCTCCCCACTCCTGCTCCTGCCAGTCTCAGAAAGAGGGAGCTGGTTGGGGAGACCAAGAAGGGAAACTCACAGGTTCTTTAGGAGTCTGAAAATCACTGTTATCAGTAGGAGAAAAGAGATTCCTTACCCCTCCTTCTTTCCTCACACCCCTCATAGATCTCCAACCTCCCTTATTTCTTCTCATCAACCTTATATCCTATATGGCTCTTGCTAGCCCTTTTCTCCTCCCATATCTTGAGTCACACACAATAAATTGAAAGTAGCAAAAGCTTGGGGCTGATTTAAATGTTTCCAGGTACTTGTCTCTCTGGAGGTGTCCTCCAGGGAAAATTCCAGTAAACTCCTATTACTATCACTATTTTCTATGAATAATTACCCCACCTCCAATCATTACATTCTTTTTTTTTTTTTTTTCAATCATTACATTCTTTTTAGAATTCACATTTCACTGGCTCAGGCTTCCAACTGTTAATGCAGGTTGTCAACCCCTGTCAATTATAAAAGGAGCGTAATATGCCCTTTTGAACAAATTCTAATCAAGCTACAGCCCATTGTCTGCCATTTCTTTCTCTCTCTCTCTTTCTCTCTCTCTCTCTCTTTTTTTTTTTTTTTTTTTTTTTTTTTTTTTTTTTGGCACTGTGGAGTTTAGGAATCCTATCCTTAAGGGTTCACTTAGAGGACAGAGTCTAGAATACCCTGTCTGGATGGGAACCATAGTTCTCCCATGAAGAGAATGTGAGTGGAAGCCAGGGCATGAGTCAGGGGAGAGAGAAAAGAAAGATATTTTGTCTCTGGGGTCATTAGGAGTAAGGCTTATGATATAGAGTAGTGTGTGTGTGTGTGTGTGTGTGTGTGTGTGTGTGTGTGTTTGAAATGAATCTCATCCCACTAGACATAAGAAGGTATAAGAAGACAAAAAATAGAGAGGAGACCCCTTCCCCTAAGTCACTTAGGGTGGGTAGCCAGTAAGAAGGCAACAAGAGGAATAGGGAAACTTTTTTCTAGAACTCCACCTAGGCCTGTTTTGGGAAAACAAAGACCATGTATCTTTTCCATGTGCTCAGTAACTGACAGTGGGTTTCGTTATCTCTACCCTCTAACTCGGGTAGGTCTTGCTCAAATGAGCTGAGGATGTTGTACTGAACCCGAGATTTGGCTTTGAAAGTTTATTACCCATTTTCTTTTCTGTTTTACTTTAAGTTGAGATCCCAAAATGAATCACGAGGGTTTCTTTCTGCCTTCAGACCCTTGGACAGAAAATTAAACTTCCTAATTCACCCTAAGTACAAAGCAATTAAGGACTAAAAAGGGATTAGAGTTTTGAAACTCACAGGAGCCCATCTGACTGTTGCTTTTGGCTAAAAACTTTGAAATAGCCCCTTTCATCCTGAAAGCAGCTTGTAGGAGTGTCTTGCCTCAGGTTAATTGGGTGTCTTATCTCTTTTCTTTTAGGGATTCTCCTTAAAGCTGGTTTACAGTATTTTGCAAAGGCCTCTTGTCACCCATTTTGGTATTTTTAAAGGTGCTGTGGTTTAGATTTCTGTCCTGTTCCTCTTACCCTGAGGCTGTTAAGGGAGGAAGTGATTGCATTAAAGGGCAGAGATGAGACTTGCTGCCCTGGGACCTCTGCCCAATCTGTTTCTAGACCTGAAGTCAGGTTGTTGAAACAGAAAGCTGAGATTTCTAAAGGAATGAGATTATGAAAGTCCATGAAATTGGACTTCTGTCTTCCAGTCCAGCACCCAGCAGGCAAGGAGCTTGGGAATTGCCACTCGTATCTCTGTGACAACAAAAAAGTGTGGAACAACCAACAAAACAAAACCAAAAAACTCTTCTTCTTAGGTCCCTCAGAATGTTGGTCACAAGGCAAACTGCTGCCCCCAAATTGGAGAGTCAGACAGGTGGATAGAGAATTACAGTCCACAAGGGCAGAACTTCCTATAAGAACTAATACCAGGGTAGAAAACTGAAAGTATAATGAGTGAATTTTTGGAGGCTCAGTGAGGACAATTTTGAAAGTTATAAACTCCAGATCTAGGCTCAGGGCGTTCCTACACTTTTGTGAGTTTTACCTCTAGGAGCTCAAACACATTCTCACGTCAAGATGGGAGAAATTCTCTCATACTTCAGTAGGAGAAATGGTCATATTGAAATACGCCTGGAGCACTGTGTTCTTTATCAGGCCCGCATCATGGGAAAGTTTCACTGGAGCCTAACAGACTGAGGGAAGAGAAATGGCAAATTCCAGCTTTTTGTAAACTTGCTGTCCCACCTTAAGAAGGAAGAAAACAAAACTTAGAAGCACTTGTGAAGGTCCCACCCTAAGGGAACAGGCTCACTCAATAAAAGGCCAAGAGCTAATCATAGGACTATAGAATGCTTTCATTCCCCCTATAATCTACCACCATTTCAATAGGTCTCCTGTATCATACAGGGAATTTCAACGGAATGACCCACAACCTCCAGATCTTAAGAAGAAATCTCTAAGAAGACCCAAAGACAAGAAGGACTTACAAAAACAAGGATACCAGAGGAAATGTTAGCATCTAACACCTACAGCTCCAACAAACACTAATTCTTAGCCACATTAACACAACCGCACACAAAAAGCCTATTTATTACAATTCCTTTTACCCAGTACATCATGTCTAGCTTTCAACAAAAAATTACAAGGTGTACTACCAGACAAAGAAAGAAAACGACACCGAGTTTGAAGAGACAAAGCATCAGAATCAGCCTCAGATACGGCAGAGACTTTGGGATGATCAGACCTTGAGTTTAACTGTGATTAATATGCTAAGGGCTCTAATGGCGAAAGTGGGCAACATGCAAGAACGGATGGCTAATAATGATATCCAGAACTGTTAGTGGGAATGGAGGAAAGCGTGGGGAAAAGTGTGTTTCATCTTCAAAGTGGACCACTTTACTGTAACTTAAAAAAAAATAAATAAAAAGTTTATTTGGTTTCTCTTCATTATCTATTTCCCCTGAGTTTCCACATAATTTTTCTTTTTCTTTCTTCAATTTTAAAGACTTTCCTCAGAGGTGTGGTGATCCCTGGCTGTCTATTCCTTTTAAGAGCAAGTAGTATAAAACTTGAAGTTATGTCAGGGAGAGGGGTGTGACCAGCCACTACTGCACAATTCTTGGGCAGGGATCTAGCTGCTCCAGAGAGCTGGTGTAAATTTATTGAATGCCAATTTCTGAAGGTCTTTTCTCTTAGGATTTTCTTTCTTTCTTTCTTTCTTTCTTTCTTTCTTTCTTTCTTTCTTTCTTTCTTTCTTTCTTTCTTTTTTTTTTTTTCCCAGAGAGTCATCCTCAAATGTATTGCCTGGAGCTAAAGCCGGCATATTGTGTACTCAGACTTTACTTCATCTCTACTTTCAGTGTCGCTATTCAACCTGCTGCTCACCTCTCCAGGATTGCGCCCTGGTTTCCATGTCCAGGGAGGGCAAAGGTAGGGGACTCTTTTCTGAGTCTTTATCATCAGGCCACATAGGTCACAGCTGACACATCCACTGTTCTTGTCTACACCATGTTGGGAGACAGTTCTCCACCAATCATGTTGTTTTTTGTTTTTTGTTTGTTTGTTTGTTTTGTTTTTGTATTCTACTGACTTGTGAGCAAAGGCATTAACAACTTTTTTTGTAGATGATCTTTTCAAGGAGTTCACATAACAAGCAGCATTGGAAGATAGAGATAGTATCGCTTCCCGGAACAGAGAGACTTGTTTGCTGCACAGTATAATAAAGGTAACATCATCTTCCAGGACAGAAGTTGGGCAGATTTTCTTGTTGTCACCTTAACATATTGGTGTTTCTTAAAATTCAGAATCCTCCGCTGTGATTCACACCTACTGCGTGTGGAGCATTCACTTGTGCTGTTTTGTGTAGTCCCTGTGGGACCTGAGGGGCGAGGTTAAAAAATAAATGTGAATATGGAGATCATACTGCTTGCTATGCTGGGAGGTGTGACATCATTTGCCTCTGACCCAGGAGACTTTTGTTTTCTGCTAGCATGAGTGGAACTGTGAACATTTAACTTGTAAACCTGCAAGTAGATTAAAATCTCAGGTGCTCAATTCTGTGATTTTCCAGTGCTACAATACAAGGTATGGAACCCAGGAGCCTTTATGAGCCTGCCTCTGATTCTTCTTCCTCAATACCTCACGCAGCTGTTTTATTTCTGGTTTTACTGCCTTCCCAATACACAGCTAGAAAGCTGGATGCTGCTCCTCCGGGACCCACAATCTCTCTATTTTCCTTCCCCAGCTTGGGAATATCTCTTTTAAATACTAGAGAAATCCTCTCCTTTCATGTTCCTTCAAGCTGCTCCTTCTACTTCCATAAATAATCTAAAGATCTAGGATTTGAGAAGTAAAATGTCTGCCAGTACTTTTCTGCCCCCGACCCTACCTAACTCAGCTCTTCTGAGACAAGAGTAAAACAGGAAGGGGAAATACAGGGAGAAAAAGGCTCATGAATTACCATCTGAAAATGTTATTCAGTCACATTTATTTATTCTGTGTTTGACAAGCGTCTCCGGTTCTCACTGAACGCTCTTTATCACATTGCCAGAACCCAAGGAACCCACCCACCCAACTCTTCCATAGAGGTTTGGTAATTCTGTAGAAACTTTCTAAAGCCGGTATAGGGAAAGAAACAAGAACAGTGCTGAGCACTTGGCCACCCTCCTGGATTTCCACAGCCATTCCCTTCCTATGCTATTCCCATCAGTGTTTGTGCTGAGGGATATGAATTATCTAGAGGCCCACACAGGGCCCACGCTTAATATGTCCTGGAAGGTTAGAACCATCAGGTCTCTTCCAGAGAGAGTAGAGTCCTCTGAGAATAAGACAGAGTGAGGAGCAGGGTGCGTATGAAGGCCACTGTTTTATGAGAAAAAAAAAGAATGGAATGAGGAATGGATGATGGACTGACGTTTAGGTTCATTCGGCAGACTAAGGAGGGGAACAATGGGAACAGCACCCACTGAGTTTGAGCAGTGTGGGAGGAGGAAGGTTAAAGAGAAGAATTATTAGTTTTTCACCTGTCCCTTGGGAAAGTGGCCTTTGACTCCAATCCAGGAAGAAAATAGTAATTTTCTAATTAATAGTAATAAGTATGGAGGCCATACTTAAAAGTCAGCTAATGAGACTTGGGGGGTAAATGAGAGTTGGGAGGAGGATGTTAAAGGGCTTATAATTTTGTCATTTTTATGTCCCGCAACTGGTATGTGACTTCCTTGAGGGAATTATCCTGTTTGACATCAGACTTCAAAACATAAGCTAATGTTTTCCCTGTTATACTTCAAATGTAGGCATTTAGTAAATTCTTTGAATTTAGACATGCTGTGAAGAAATTTTTTGGTCTATGTTTTGAGAGAAGTTATCATTTAATATTTTGACAGTTAAAACAAACAATTCATCCTGAGCTATTTAACATTAGTCTCAATTTCTAGATTGTCTCTGTGGCTGTTAGAAGATCATTTTCCTTTAGGGATGCCTGCAAATGGAGTGATCAGACTTCAACGTCTTTAGATATATTCACCTCCGACCTCCAACCCACGGGAATAAAATTGGCCTTCTTAGTTGAGCTTACCTACAGAGAAAGGAAAGGGCTACTATAGTTATATGAATAAGAAGGTAAAATGAAAATTCTTCATGAGTTTAATCTAAATGCCTCTTTTTGACTAAAATATTCGATTGCTTCTCTTCTTTTTGATAGATTATGGGAATATTTTCCAAGTTTGATTGATGTCTAGTTAGTCTTTTTTCAATATGGATCATTGAGCAGAAAGAAGATGCAATTTAAAATCATGATTTGGGAATCCCTGGGTGGCGCAGCGATTTGGCGCCTGCCTTTGGCCCAGGGCGTGATCTTGGAGACCCGGGATTGAATCCCACGTCGGGCTCCCGGTGCATGGAACCTGCTTCTCCCTCTGCCTGTGTCTCTGCCTCTGTGTGTGTGTGAATATCATAAATAAATTTTTTAAAAAATTTTAAAAAATCATGATTTGATTTTGGTTCTTGTTATTAACATGACTCTTCCTAGTGGTCCTAAGCTTCTTGCTTCCTATCCTTCCTCTCTGAGTGCTGAGTCTTGTTTTGTCCAGGTCCATCGTTTCTGTCTCTGTTACAGCAGAGTCATCATGCATTTTCATGGCAACAAAATATTTCCCTTCATGCTGTCTTAACAAATCCTGCTCCTCACTAGGAATGCAGAAGGGAAGGGAAAAAAACAGGTAAGTGGGGAAGAAAAATCCTGTTTTGCCCTCTCTAGGATATCTGGACTCTGTACGTTTCCTCCTGAGTCGTATCCAGACAACCTGACAGGAAACCAAGTGCTGGCAGGCAGGAGAGGCTGTGGCAGGAGCAGAAACAAGAGGAAAGGGATTTGGTTCTTAGGGGCTGTGTTAGTCCACTAGGGCTGCCATAACCAAACGCCACAGATTTGGAGGCTTAAACAATGGAAATTTACTTCTTCGGTTTTGGAGGCTGGAAGTCCAAGATCAAGGTGTCAGCAGGACTGACTTCCTTCTGGAGCCTCTCTCCTTGCCTTGTAGATGGTATCTTCTTTCTCTGTCTTCATATGTTCCTTTCTCTATGTGTCCACATTTTCCCCTTTCTGTGCTCGAAGCTCTCTTCATATAAGGACACAAGTCATATCACATTAGGACCCACCATGTGACCCCGTTTTATCTTAATTACCTATTAAAAGGCCCTCTCTCCAAATAGAGTCATATTTAGAGGGTCTGGGAGTTAAGACTTCAATATGTCATTTTGAGGAATATAATTCAGTGCATAGCAGTGGCCTAGGTGATGGGGGTGGTGCGGGGACTAGCAGAGGATGTAGAGCTGGGAAAATCATGCAGCTTCCTTGGTTGGTTGGTTGGTTGGTGAAAGAAAAATTCACCTGTCTGGGACCTGGAATATTTTATGACCTTAAGTTCTATGATTTTAGCCTTTCTACCAGTACACTTGAAGAGCTGGGGTTACGCATATGTTACCTATACCTTAAAAAATATTTAAGGAAGGAAGGTGGGGAGAAGTAAGTATACGTCCATCAGAATGACCCCTCCTTAGAAAGAAGAGGGCTGGGCTGATAGATCAGATTGGAAGATTTGGGGTGAGTTTTTTTTTTACAGTGCTAAAAAAATACATCTTTTCTCTACTGTCCTTTGAAATAGAGATTACTGGAGAGCACAATGACTTATCTTGGAGATGAGGAGAATTGATATTTCAATTTTTTAAAATATTTTATTTATTTGAGAGAGAGGGAGAGAGCAAGAGTGGGAGTGGGGAAGGGGCAGGAGGCGAGGGAGTGACTCAAGCAGACTCTGTGCTGAGTGCAGAGTCCACAGCATGGGTGGACCTCACGACCCCAAGATCCTGACCTGAGCTGAAATCAGGATTCTGACTGAGCCACCCAGGCACCCTGATATTTCAATTGTTTTAAAGCATTTATGCCTACCTCTAGAGATTCTTGTTTAATTTCCCCGAGAAACCCTGTCACTAGTATTAAAAAAAAAAAATCTCCCTTGATGATTCTAATGTGTAACGAGAGTGGAGGATCCACAAATTATGGCCCCTTTGATTCTCTCCTTTCAGCTCAGTCAGAGAGAAGTGTGAGCACTCCTAGAATCTGGAGTGGTGAAAAGTCCCTCCACTTGAGCTCCTACAAAGGGGGAGACCGTGTATAGCAAGAGAAATCTATTCCTTCTTTTCTTTGTGATAGACCCAAGCCCCGCCTCGGACCCCAGGGATGCGAATCCCGTCTTCTTCTGGCTGTTTGCTCCAACAGGAAAGGTAAGGGTAATTGAAATTTACAAACATAAAACATGTTTCCTGTTGTTCGTGTTAAACGTATAAAACGACCCCTTTCCCACTTTGTGCAGGTTTATAGACATGTTCCTGAGGTTATTGTGCTCATCCTTTGGAAGAGGCCATGCTCTCCTATTCCATGTTTCCAAGCTGACCCTGCCTTGAGGGGAGATGGGTGTCGGGCCGCAGTGGTGAAGGAAGATGAGAGGAATCCCTTGCTCCCCACATATCACCCCTCTTTCTGGTGAGGTGCATATCATACGCCTTCTTCCCAAGGTCCGTACCGAAGTTGGAGATGTCCTGGGCCACCTGGATCCACTGAGACATTGGAGAAAGCGGGTCTATGAGGGCAGCGGAGTTTGTGACGAGCAGGAAGGGGGCTGGAGAATTTTGTCCGGGAAAGAACAGGCTTGGTTTCACCAGAGGGCTCTGGGGCCCCTCCCTTGACAGCCCCACACGGACCTCGAGTCTTAAGAGCTAGCACGGTTGTGCACCTTCCTTGGGGAAGTGAGCCCGAGCCACAGGCCAAAAGCTAAGACAAAGGACACATTGGAACCGGACATAAATTGCGAAGGAAGATAACATGTTCTGTTCTTGTTATAAATAAGTAGAACAAGATACTCAGTGATATTTGTGGTGGATGAGACGGGACAAAAAACACCTGATGCTGTTTTCCTTCATCTTTTCTTTAGAATGAGAACTTTCCTAAATGCAGAGAGCCAAATGGGCTTCTTCCATTTGAAAAAGATCCTTTTTCTTTTTCAAGTTATTTTACTTTTGCATCCATTTTCTTTCCTCCCTAGTGTTTTTCAAGACTGATATGTCCTTCAAAATGTGTTTAGTTTGAAAGGCAGTCGTTTATAATTCCAGGAGTAAATTTGCACTTTGCAATTAAAAGGCCTGGTGTGTTGATCATGACATATGCCTGATGATCTCCACCTGAGGTTCTGCGGAGCATTCAGCAAAGAAGGGCGTTTGGCACTGGGGCGGGGAGGCTGTCCTTGAGGAGTTCCTCTCTGGAGGGACAGAGAATTAGAGATTTGGGATCCTTGAGAGAGTTCTGAGTGTGAAATGGTGGTTACATGAATGTAACTTTGAAATTTTAAAACATTCTGTAAGAATCCAGCTCCCATTTAAAATGTTTGAAGTGACCCCTTTATCGCTGAACATGGGTGTTGAGATGTCTTCCAGGGAAATTTGTTGCTTATTCTGGGTTTGCAGTTATCTCTGATTCCTGTTATCTCTGCCTAAAATGTTCTGGGGCCTCAGTTTATCCAGTAGGGGCCTGGAGAGTAGTATTTCTCCCTTTCAGGGACCGGCCTAGATATTTTTCCTCCAGGTTTATGGGTAGGGAAAATGCAGTGAAGTTGTACTGACGCTGCCTGTCCTCTTCACCCACAGAAGTAATTCATCTCCTTTTTATGTGGCCATTCTGACAAAGCTATCATCACCCTTGGGGCATTTTAATTTGGCCTAAAGCCAAACCATTTTTTTTAGACATTTTCCTATCCAAACCCTAGGCCATTAACATTTCCTTCATGCTATTTTCTATCACCTCCATGGATTATCATGAAGAAAAGGTTGCATATAGTATTGGTTAATTAAAAAAAAAAAGAAGTGTCTTAACATTTGATTTGGCTAATTGGGTAATACAAATTATCTGCGTTAAATGTCTTGTTTCCATACTTGCTACAAACTTCAGTCCCCGGGCTTTGTGCAGGGTTGCCACCTAGCCTCTCATGAGCATGGTCACCTGAGTTGGAGTCTGTCTGAGATGATTGGCAACAGCTGGGTCAACAGAGCTGGGACCAGAGCTCTTAGATCAGAGAAATGTCGGGGGCAAGAAGTAGATGAGAGAAATCTCAATTTTGTAGAGACCAAGAATGGCATTTGTCGGAGGGTGGGGTGGTGATAAGAGGAGTTTGGACCATTTCTTTTCTCCTTCCTCATCATTCCTAAGGATTTGGGTGCAAATTATGCATAATACAGGAAAGAAAGTATCTCCTACTTCCTCCTTAGAGAATCCATTCTGATCCTGGACAGAAAAGGCTTTGTAAGAAAAAGACCATTCACAGATTGCATTCGTGTTCTGGGTCTGTTTTTGAAAGACATGCATAGTATTGTAAACCTTCCCTTGCTGTTTCTGGGAAGAATCAGGGAAGAAAAGGTAGAAGGGGATCTCCCTTTTCTCCAACTGGCAGAAGGTCCTAAAAGGGTGGGGTCTAGGCTACGGAGTGTGACCTTTTGACCTCAGAAATTTAGAACTTGTTTGTTTGGGGTTTTTTTTTCCTCTTATTTGTTTTTCAAATTAGGACACTTATATGAGTGAAGACAGATAAGCAAAAGTCCCCTCGGTTTTCACTGGGAAGAAATTTGTTATTTCAAATGTTCTGTAATGAAAAGCCCACGTTAACTCTCCTTATAATATTTGTCTTGATTCTCCTTTTTCTAGACTTCCAGAATAAAGAGTATAGATCTGAACCTTTCACCACTAGCTATGGAAGAGAATCCTCCCTCAGGGACATCATTCCTGAGGGAAGGAAAATGAGTGACAGACAAAAGCTTCTGAACCCAGATGTAAATCCCATCTGTGACATATTCAAGCCTAACCCTTGACCCTTGGGTACAAAAATGGGCTTTTAATAGAGCCCACACGCAGAATGATGAAAAGACTGATGTAAGTTCAAGATTAGTGAAAGAGTAAAAATTTAACAGGAGCCAACCTAAGTTCTTCCCATTGCCCAAAACTTTTGAAATGAGCTTTTCCTCATCCTGAAGAGTGGAAGGAATATAACACCTTCCCTTTATGGATCACAGGCAGAAGCTCTCAGATCATAGAACAGTAACTTGCCGTCAGTATTTTTAATATATTTGTCTACGATGTTTCTCTCTTTTGCCCTTCTCCTTCAAAATGAGAGCAGCAAGCCCTACCCCCATCCATAGGGATTCCAGCGTAGGTGGGGTTTAACCTTAGGCCAGTGGTGTTTGTACGAGGGGACATCAAGGCCAAGAACCAAGTATATTCTAGTCCCTTGTTCTGAATTCTCATAGAATACAACACTTACAGCTTATAAAATTGGAGAACTAAAGCAAGCTCAACAACAAGAAGATGATTGGAGACCTAGAAGGGCTCAAAGAAAACCTCCGCCGGGGGAAATCTGGCCGAGAGCTCTTCCTGAATCTAGGCCTGTGTCATCCCCCGGGTGCCCACAGAAGGTATAGAGGAGGGCGTGGAGGCAGAAGCAGCAGGGGAAGGGCGGCCTACAGGTGCATAGGCCACGCGCCAGGGTTTGTCGTGTGTTGGGGTGGAGAACATGGAGTTTCATTTCCTTGGTCTACTGGGGCTTAGGAAGAAAAGGGAACTTCTATTTTCTCACTTCTTTCTTGACAAAATAGCAAGGATTTTAGACCCAGCAAAAGTCAGTAGCACAGCAGGCAGCCTTCACTTCCTTCTTTTCTTTCCTTTCCTTTCTTCCTTTCTTCTTTCTCTTTCTTGAAGATATACTCATATGAGAGGCAGGTTGGGGGGTAGGACAGAAGGAGAGGGAGATTCCCAAGGAGACTCCCTGCTGAACACAGAGCCCAATGCAGGGCTTGATCTCACGACCCCACGATCATGACCTGAGCTGAGATCAAGAGCCCAGCGCCCAGCTGACTGAGCCACCCAGGCACCCCAGCAGTGTACCAGGCTTCTGAAGGTGAAATTCTTATGGAATGTTGGGCTGGACTCAGTCTGGACGACCATTAAGTATATAGATCCCTTGAGGATATAGACTTACTTCTGAAATTATTATATATATGAATAACATATAATATAAAAGACATATTTTAACCTAAAAGTGCAACATATCCATCTGCTTTCTATTATCTTTATAAACTGTGTGTGTGTAAGTGTGTGTAAATCCATCCATAAATAAGAGAAATGCTTTACTAATCATAGTTAGTAACGTCCACGTTAACTCTTCCCGTACTTTTCCGTGTGACTTTCCTCTGGTTTCTCTATTCCCGATCTGTGGGATTCCTCCCGGTTACATAGAAACCCTTCCACCATAGTCACTGCTTCGCATCCTCAGAATGATTTCCCTGAAGGCTTTCTCCATAATGAACCAAGCTTGACCTCTGACCCATGAACTTAAAAGTATACTCCTTGATGTGACCTCTGCGTACATTAGTCATGGGCAACCCTAACCCTTAAATATTCTCTGTGTAGGAGCCCCATTTACAACCCTTCTTATGTCTAGTGTATTTTAAATAGTTTCTTATTCTTCACTGTAATTTGTTTCCTATTGTCCATTTTCTTTTGCATTACTCTCTTCTAAGTGATCTGATCTAACTCTAAAGATCTCAAGCCTTAAGTCTTACAGTCCTCAGGGTCTGATGAGTTGGTCTTAATTTTCCCAGTTCCGTGGGATACACATAATGAATTTTAGGTATAAGAAGAGAAAGAGTTGATGTCCATGTGAATTTTTTTTCTTTAAACTCCAGAATCTATAAAAAGAGCCTAAAAAGGCAAATTCTGTGCAGAGTCACTTCTAAGAATACTAAGATTAAAGAGCAGTGAAAGAAATTGTATGAAGAAAGGGATGAATGAGAGGAGGAAGTGTTAAGGAGAACTTCAAGGCAGGGAGGGAACGATATACTCCAGTTTGGGAAGGGAGGCGGGGAGATGGGTATCTTCTCCAACGTACTTTGCTTTTGAGGGGAGGATAAATGACACAATCCAGGTAGGAATGATCCTTAGAAGACCAATGACTGAGAACAACCCTGGACTCTGCCAGTTGGGTAGGTTGATGTGAAGAAGACCCCGCTGTAGCTGTGTGGGTGGAGCCAACTGGTATGAGACTGTTGGGTGAAGAATTTGTAGACTACGCAAAGGCATCTGTCAGCTCAAATAGCTGTTGTTAGAAAAAAGTTTCCAAGAATACCTCAGTAGCAATGAGCACCTGAATGGGCAGAAGGCATGAACAGACGTTTCTCCAAAGAAGACCTACACGTGGCCAACAGACACATGAAAAAATGCTCCACATCACTCGGCATCAGTAAAATACAGATCAAAACCACAATGAGGGACCACCTCACACCAGTGAGAATGGTGAAAATTTACAAGCCAGGAAATAACAGACGTTGGCAAGGATGTGGAAAAGGGAATTCTCGTGCACTGCTGGTGGGAAGACAAGCTGGCGCTGCCGCTCTGGGAAACTGTGTGGGGCTTCCTCAAAGAGTTAAAAATAGAGCTGCCCTACGACCCAGCACCTGCACTGCTGGGGATTTACCCTAAAGAAAAGTGTAGCGATCCAGAGGGGCACCTGCACCCTAATAGTTATAGCAGCAAGGTCCACAGCAGCCAAACTATGGAAAGAGCCCAGGTGTCCATCGACTGATGGACGGATAAAGAAGTCGCGGTCTATATATACAATGGAGTACTACTCAGCCATCCGAAGAAAGAAAATCTCCCCATTTGCTACGACACGGATATAACTAGGGGATATTACGATATGCAAAATAAGTCAATCAGAGAAAGACAGTTATCATGATCTCACTCATATGTAGAATTTAAGAAACAAAACAGGATTATAAGGGAAGAGAGAAAAAATAAAACAAGAAGAAATCAGGGAGGGAGACAAAACGTGAGACTCTTAATCATAGGAAACAAACTGAGGGTTTCTGGAGGGGAGGTTGATGAGACTGGGTAATTTGGTGATGGTCGTTAAAGGAGGGCACATGATGTAATGAGCGCTGGGTGTTATATAAGACCCACGAATCACCGACCTCTACCTCTGAAACTAATAATACATTATATGTTAATTAACTGAATTTAAACTTCAAAAATAATGCATTAAAAAAGAATGCTAATTAATAAATATAGACTGGTGGAGCTAGAAAATCAACTTCTGGCAGCCACTATAGTACTGGATGTTTCAGGCAGAAATCACCAATGACCCCCTAAAGCCAGAGGGTGGGAGTATGATGAAATATGATATTCTTAGATTGTCTCAAAGTATCTCTCCACAATATGCTTATTAATTGCAAGGAAAAAAAATTTTTTTAAATAAAAAAAATTTTAAAAAATCACAAAGAAAAAAATAGTACTTTTACAGTGGAGAAAACTGCAAAAAATTATCATTTACTACGTGATAGAGCTAACATCATCAGTAATGAGACACAGACATTATGTGATTTACATGATATTCCTGACAACGATGCATTCCTGAATCTAATCAAGAGGCAACAGCAGACAAACCTAAATTAAGAGACAGTCTACAAACTAACCAGTTTGAACTCCTCAAGCTATCAAAGTTACGAAAGACAAAAGAGAATGAAGAACTATTTCAGATTAAAGAAGACTAGGACATCTGAAACTAGTGATGTGACACGGTATGTCAACCTTAATCCACTTTAAAAAAAAAAAAAAAAAAGGAGAATATCAAAACGATAAAACAACGAGCTGTCATTTGTAGTCCGTGATCCTGGATTTACCCCTGGACCATTTAAAGCCCCGTAGCGAACAGTTGGCCGACTTTGCGTCTGATGGTTTTGCATCCGTGGTAATTTCCTGATTTTGGTAACTGCGGTGTGATAATGTCTAAGGATGTTGTTATTTTAGGAAATACAGTGGAAGTGTTTAAAGGTAAAGAGATAGTACCCTCAGGTGTTTCAGACAAGAAACTATATGATAAAGAAAATGGGATGAAATGATAATATTTGAGAAATCTTGGGGTTGTGAGAATTCTTTGCATTCTTTCCTGGGAGTCTGAAATTATTTAAAAATTAAGTTACCCTGTAAAGGCTACGTGGAAAAGCAGTTTTTTGTTTTTTTTTTTAAAGAAAGACATCTCTGGAATCATAGTTCATATAGCTTTGCATGAGGTTGGACAGAAGATTCCATGGACACGAGACAGCTTTAGGCTTTAAAGACAAGATGCCCTGCCTACCGGCGAAGATCACATCACTTTTATAATAAAAAACTCAAATGATGAACAACAACAACAAAATAGGATGAGATTTACTCTGCAAGTTTAACAATAAAAATACTAGAGTTAACAATGTGAATTGTGGATGAAAATGATTTGAGAAATGTAAAGCAGTTTGCAGGCAGGTACTGTTCTCAGTAGCTCTAACTAGTAACAGCCAGGTGGAGCCCCCTCCTTATTACCGTTAATAGGATGTCTGGAGTCTCACATCAGACACGAACGAGAAACACGTGGAATTCAATCAGGTGTTATTTGGGATCTACAGATCCAAATCTATACAAATAATAGATTTGCCGTGGAGACGTATTCAGAATGGAAGCCGGCACTGAAAGGATTCGTTAAATCTCATTAAATGCTGAAACAACTTTGGCGGCGATTTGTAGACTCCCATCAGATTGAAGACATAGAAAAAGTGTAAGTTAAATTCACGGAGCCCTAAACCTGACCTGTTTGAGGGGCGTGGGCTTGGATTCGTCTTGACAGACGGCTCTGTACGAGGGTTACCCTCGTGCATCAGTAGCCTGGGGAAGTCGTCCTGGCCAGGGCCTTTGGAGAATGAGCCACCGCACTAAGCCAAGACAGTCACCCCAATTCACCGGGATAAGAAAGTCCAACTTGCTCCCTTTAACATGCAAGATTCATTCACCCAAGGGAAGTATGGATTAATCTTAGGGATAATGATTTAAATCAAACCCATAATTTAACTAGAATAGGTGCACACTTGGATTTGAAGAGAATTGACTATATTATAAACACGTGAGCTTTGTGATTTCAATTTAAGATACGTAATTCAGTGGCTGATTTAGACTTACGATTTTTAGGTCGAAAAGCATAAAATATTTTACTAAGTTTGTAAATAGTATTCAGTATTTAGCAGAGCTTAGAATTCATTTGTATCTTAGATTTCATATATTGAATTTAGTTGAATTTTTAAGTGCCTGGAAGAGTTTTCCTTATAGTAGTATCTTAAAAAAATGATTTTAAATAGATGATTGTATTAAATATGTAAATGTAAAAAGGAAGTTTACTAGATATCTCTATTTTTTTAGGATTTTATTTATGTATGTACTAGGAGGGAGAAGGAAAAGCAGACTCCCCGATGAGCAGGGAGCCTGCCCGATGCAGGACCCTATCCCAGGCCCCTGGGATCATGACCCCAGACGAAGGCAGACACTTGGCCGACTGAGCCACCCAGGCCCCCTAGGAGGGATCTTAAGTTTATAAAAGAACCAAGCAAATTGAGTTGATTAATCAAAGATTGATCAAATATTTGATTAGACTTTTTGAGAGTGATTGTTAAAATTCACCATTTTAATTTTTTTCCAGTTTTATTGACATTGACATATAACATCATATTAACTTAAGGTGCACAATATAATGATTTGATATATGCATATACATGATTACCACAACTTATAAATAGAATAAAGCTTGAAAATTGAAATTAAAAGCTTAAGGAAAACTGTTTTTGACTTGATAATATTAATAAACTGAATATTAATTTGGAAAATAACCACCCTGAATTAAAGTAGCAACTCAAAAAAAAAAAAAACATTGATACCTACAATAAATTTCATAAAGATAAATTTGAGGAATTTTATCTTTGAAATGAAACTATGAGTAAAACATTAACAATAACTAACTGAAATACCCACAGAGATATTTAAAGACATATAGCATATACCAAATGCTCAAATGAAATTTTTTATTGGTGAAACAAAATATACAACACATGAAAAATGTGCATATATATACATATATATATCTTTGCTTCACCAAAAGTAGGTTTTTCCCTGAGTAGTCTTATCATTGAAAATAAGAAAGGAATAAGTAAGATTATAACACAGACATCATATGCATCATGATCATTCAGAAATGTGGGATTCGGGAAGAAAGTAAATGGAAATCAAGTAAATGGTTGCCAGGTAAGCCCAAAATCCTACATGAAATTAGTATAGAACATCTGGAGGGAAAATTATTTTTTTGGCAATGAAATCACTTTTACATGAAATTACAAAACACAGATTTAAGGTGAAATTTATATACTAATGAGCATGCATTCTAAAAAGGAAAACAGAAAGGATCAGAGTCAAGGAAATATAGCAACTCTTACAGAAGGCTAAATCTAAGATCAGGACAGAAATAAATTCCTTTTTTTTAAAGATGTTATTTATTTATTCATGAGAGAGAGAGAGAGGGGCAGAGACACAGGCAGAGGGAGAAGCAGGCTCCCTGCGGGGACCCCGATGTGGGCCTCCATGCGGGACCAGCGGGACCAGGGATCTCTCCCCGAGGGGAAGGCCGACGCTCAACCGCCGAGCCAAGCAGGAATCCCAGAAGTAAATTCCTTTACAAGGAGAACGTATCAGGGGAGTGTATTAGTCAGGAGGCCGATCAGGCTGCAGGTAAACTAGACCCCAAATCTCAGTGGATTAGATCTTCTCCATCGTCTGATTGCTGCTTGGTCCCCATGGGTGGCCCAGGGCTGCTCCACTCGCTTCTTCGGAGACCGGGCTCCTCCTGCCTGTGGCCCCGCTGTCCCCGGATACTGCTGTCACCCACGCGGCCCACGGTCTGGCTGCTGGATGCACCTTCTAAGCAGTCGGTCAGAGGAGGGCCAAGGGGGATGCTCCTCCCTGTACGCACAGTCTGGAAGTGCTGTGGAGCACACCCCTTGTCCTCCCGTCCCCTGGCCAGAGCCTGGCTACACCCGACTGGCAACAGGCTGGGAAACGGGATCTCTCTCCCAGCGGCCACGAGCCCGGCGTGGGCTTTGTAATTCTGTTGCGGTGGAGGAAGGGAAGAAGGAGTACTTGGGAGCCGTGGCGGAGTCTGTAGTGGGCAAGGTGAGGTTGAGAATGGAAGGTGCCATCCAGGCCTTGAACTCTGAGGTCCCCGTGGCCAGATTTCCCAGGATAGTGCCCGACGCTGGAAATAAAGAGGGTGTTTCTGAGGATGTTGATCATATTCAGGCTCTGAGAGGCAGAACTGGCCTGTGATCCTGCGAAGAAGTGACACCTGTTCTGAGGGTCATAAAATCAGGACCGTGTCTGTCTACAGGGAAGCTCAGTACTGTGGGACGTCCGCCAGGGCATCGGCAGCCCGCCAACGGCCTACGGCTGGGTATGGTCCTGGGGCAGGGGCGGGCGGAGCAAGTAGCGGGTGATTGGCTTTATTTGATCAGAAACTTCTGAATGAGGCTGAGAGGGAGTAAGAACGCGCCAGCACCAGTCACTCCCCGAGGAGCTCATTCCCTGCAGGAGCTCAGAGCGCCCCTAGGACACGGTGGTGCCCTTCCCTCTCTGGCCGCATCTGTAGAGATCAATGCTCTTCTCCCCCAGCCGTATTTTAGTGGGAAAAACACTTGAAAGCCTTTGCAGATCTGAGTTCCAGCATTTGAAGCAATGACTCGAGAACACTCGTCCCTCCTTACCTGATTGTGCTTTGCTCTCCCCGGCTCAGCACCCGCGGTCGGGAGGCGCAGAGGCAGTTGATGGTCCCCGGGAGTCATCAGAAAGGCCTAGCAGCCCATGTCCCAAAGCCTACGTGGTTCATCTCACTGGATCTCCTCACACCGGGATTTCACCGTCTGGCCCCATCACAAGAGGAGGGTGGGCATGGCCCAGTGAGAGCTGGGAGCCGGCGAGCGCGTCGATGGCCCCGCGCTGCAGCGCGCTGGTTACCCTGTTCCGTTATGGTTGTCGCTCGACCCTCACTGCAGGATTTATCGGTGAGACTGTATCATGGGTTTGTGTATATGGGCAAAAACCTACATAAGGTTCAGCACTACCCGTGGTTTCAGGTATCCGCCGGGGGGCTTGGGGTGCATCCCCGGACGAGGGAGACGACGTAGCTACCTTGGCTAGGGGCAAGGAAAGGACCGCCCAGGTAGACACACCCGGGTTTGAGCCACTCCCGAGGTGCAGGCAGAGCACGCGGCCCTGCAGAGCCAGCGAGGACGTCGAGGGCCGCCCCAGGATCCTAGTCCTTCCTGATGGGTGGAGGAGGCTTGGACCCTGGGCGCGGCCTGGCTTCAGACTGTCTAAGCACCTCATCGAGGTCGTTGATGACTTTGGGCCTTCAGATGTGAGACGACAGCCAGGGAGCTACCACAAGTCCTGCCAGGAGGCCTCCGAGTGTGACAGCGCCAAGCCTTCTGGTTTCTCTTGGAACTGTTGGCATTTGGGAGGCGGTTGGCTCGGGGTCGAGGCCGTTATGCACGAGTTAGAGCCCCCTTCCCGCGTGCATGGACCTCTACCTCTGCGGGAGGCGGCTGGCCCGGGGCTGCGGATCTGGGATCCCTCAGCTTGACCCTGATTCCTGGTCCCGCCCATCAGCCGAGGGACCTTGAGTAAATACTCGTTCTCCTTAAACTTTAGACTCTGTCTGGGAAATGAAGATAAGAGGCCCTTCTTAGCATTGTTGGGAGGATTAGAGGAACATGTAGGAGCACGAAGCTCAAACCGTGCTAGCTATTATTTTTAATATTCATTTTTATCCTTTATTGTTTAAATACTAATATTTAATTACTCTTCCGTGACCAAGGACCAATTTAATTGACTTTAGATGCTAATGAACTCTATGATCACTTTGGGAATAAGACTAATCAACATGTTGAAGAGTGTGGCCCAAGACTTTTGCCCGCCCCCCCTCCACCCAACAAGGGCTCGGCGAGCCTGTGTAGCACCAGCTGCGCATGTGTCTCCCATGAGCATCTGCAAGAGCGCGATAAACTACCCCAACTGTGGCAAAGTCTCCGTATCCGCTGCAAGGCCGCGGGGTAAGAATGCGAGCTGGCTAAGGCAATCCGTGACGATTTCGAAGGCACTGGCACATGTTGAAAAATAGAGTATCTTGATCCTTCTGAGAAAATTTTGCAAAAGTTCTGCTATAATTGTATGTAAATCTGAGGCTTGGCACCAGCATATTTCCGTTTAGCAAATGTGTCTAAATAAATTGATCCACCTTGTCCAAGACGGGAAGGGTATCTCCAGCCATCCGTAGTCTGCCCCCGGCTGGTCCCCCCCCCCACCTGGTGTAACTCCAGGCGGCTCGCCATCGGCCTCCAGTCGTCCCAGATGCATTTCTGATTGATTTTCTGCCTAACAACTGACAACTCGACTTTTCAGCAGGAGGCCTGAGCTCAGGCTTCCCTTTTAATGCTTCAGGGTGTAATATGATCCTGATGGATGGTTCTGAAGAACAACTGGCTTTTGTGATGGAAAAGAAAGTGTAGGGCTCGGTTCCCAAGCACACAGGGATTTCTCCCATATGGATTACATTACTGTAAATTAGGGACGGGTAGGGGCGAGGAAGAGCCTGGCTGCCTTTAGGGAAAGGCCGGGATTTAATTCTATTACGACCTTTTGGCTTCTAATTTGAAGAGTTCTGCTCCTACTTGACTTCACTGATTTAAGAAAGTGTTTGGTGAAACTGGTGGCCCAATCTACGTGATTCCTCAGGTGACTTTACAAAAGGCACGTAAAATCCCATTTTAAAACCTGATACTAACCAGGAATCCAGAGTCACAGTTTGCTTAGTTTGTATTTTGTCTTAAATAGATTTGATTCTAGTGATTTGATTCGAATGAAGCTGGCTCCTGAGGGCTCCTGAGGGTTTCTCCGACAAGCAGTTGTGTTTGGTATTTGCATCTGAGTCATTTGTGAAGGATGGAATCTTTTGGACAAAGCTCCAAGTCAGTCAAAAGGATTGCCAGGATATTAATTCCGAATACTAAACCCCCAGCTGTTAGTAAAAATGTATGAGCTGTGGGTCTAAATGATGACAGTTGAGCGAACTTTGATTTTCACACAAGCTCCTTTTAAGTGGCAGCTGGGACTCCAGTTAGTTTGACTATTTATAAGTTTACCAGAGTGTGGGTTCCACTTGGGTGGCAAACCTACGAGGGGCGACACGGGGGCAGACTCACACTGACCGGGACCGGCGGGGGCGCATGGCGAAGCCTCACGGTCCATCTCTGTGGCCTCGTTTGTGCCGCTTCCCAGCCGGGACAGATCGTCCCCATTCTCTTCCCATTTCTGAATCCCTCCAAGTCCACCTCACCATCTGTGTGACGTCCTCCCAGCTACTTTGGCCCCAGAGGCCTCTTTTACTTCTTCCCTCCTAATGCATGTGTGGTATGGACCATCCAACTCAGCTCATAATTATATTACGTTCCATGTATTTCTCTTCTTAATGTGTGTACATTGGCTCTTCCTCCTTTAACTACAGTCCTTGAGGGTAGGGACCTTATCCTATACCATCCTCATCACTTCCTTCTCTCCTTGATGGCGTCCAACTCGGTGCCAAACATCTAACAAGTAACTAAACATTTCCATACGATTTAAAACGTGACTTTAGAAAAGCTTTTGAACAATATCAATGACTTGAGAGTTTACATTTTAAGCCATTACCGGCTGGCATCTTACCCGGAGATGAGCACTTCGCTGGGGGGCTTGTATGTTCCTGTGGGAGGAGAGCATGGAAGGCCATGGGGAAGGCTGAGCATGGCTTCTGCCTGCTTCATGGTGTTTTCCCTATTTTCCCAAATCATGTGGAGCAGACATAGTGGATCAGTCAGAGGAAGCAGACACCTCACTAGGTATTTCGACAGAGAGGATTTAGCATAAGAAACTGGGTAAATGGAAAAATCAGAAAGGAGACACTAGACTGTCACAGAGAGAGAGTAGCTGCGCGAAGCAGTGAATCCCTAGCAGTGGGTGAACCAAGGGAAGAGGTTGGGGCGCTGAGAACCTAAACACGGGGAGGAGCAGTCCCAGAGCTGCACTCGGCGCCCAGGGGAGGGCACGGCTGCTGCCTCCCTGCCCCCTGAGGGGTGATACTGGAGATGCACCCGAGGCACCGGCCTTTCATGATTTGCCAGAAGCTCAACGCAAGGATGTGGGGGCAGCGGTTCCACCGTCTTTTGCTGAGGGCACAGCTGGGCCTGCCAGTCAACACCATCACCATCACCTTCATCATCACCATCACCATCACCATCATCATCACCATCACCATTATCATCATCACCATCACCATCATCACCATCATCACCATCATCATCACCATCACCATCGTCATCACCATCACCATCATCACCATCACCATCATCACCATCATCACCATCACCATCACCATCATCACCATCATCATCATCACCATCACCATTGTCATCACCATCACCATCATCATCACCATCATCACCATCACCATCACCATCATCACCATCACCATCATCACCATCATCACCATCACCATCATCATCACCATCATCTCCATCACCATCATCATCATCATCATCACCATCACCATCATCATCATCACCATCATCACCATCATCACCATCAGGGGCCTGAACTCCTTCCTCTCAGCCTCCTCCCCCCTCTAACGGGGATGACCTTGGCCAGTCGATCTTTGGGGCCCTCCTTCGCCATCAGGCTGACCCCTCCTGCCCCCGACTCCCCGCTGGCTGTGGGCCTCCACTTTCCCTGAGAGCATGGGCTGGAAAGGAGAGGTGCCGCCCCCTGCGCTACGCTGACCCACGGGGGCTCGGGCTGCATAAACCGGATGTGACATCCCCAGGAAGCCAGCTGTTAGAGCCCTGTTGATAGCTACTCAGCATCGGCTCCAACAGGGAACCGCACTCTGAGGGGCGATTAGCCTTCGTGATGATTCACTGGCTTCATATAGGACGGGATACCTTTCTCAGAGGAAGGAGCTCATTCTGCACTAAAATAAGTCCACATGAGACAGAACCATGTCCTGTGAGCATATAAATCAACAGGTTCAAAGCTCCAACATGCCACACAAGTCTCTGGGTAGGACCACCCAGACCGAGGACGGAGCCACAGCTCGTGGTGGGGGCTTGCACACGGTGGGCACGAAAACCAGCGGATGACCCGTGTCTACACTGAGCACACGGCTGCCACTCTGGACACTCTTCCAGTCAACAGAGAGCAAGTAGCCTCAGCTTCTGAAGGAATCTTGGGGGGAATCCAATAATAATGGAGTGTATGCCTCCACTGTGAAAAATCACCCTGTGTTTATGTTCTCTAGGGTGGAAGCTTTAGGTTAATGGTCTTATAGTCAATCAAACGGTTGCCACGTATAAAGTACTGCTGTGAATTCCTTCATGGGTTAGGTCATTTAGTTCTCATAACTTTAAGAAAAAAAAATTTTTTTCAATTAATCTCCATCTTGGAACTAAGAAAACTTAGGCAGAGAACAACTAAGATGGCAGAGTCAGGATTGCGCCCCTAGGCCTTGTGGCCTGAGAGCCCACAGCTTTACACACCACCCCAGACCGCCTCCGGGGGCAAGGAGACCGCTATGCTGGGGGACGATAGTTACGCTGGATAAATCTACCAGTTACTCCGGGAAGAATGTCCAATGTGTGCAGGTTTCAGAACACATTAGTACTTTTCTCTTTTTCTTTCTTTCCTTTTTAAAAATATTTATTTATTTTAGAGAAGGGGTGTGCAGAGGGAGGGGGAGGAGGAGGATTTCCAGCAGACTCTGCGTTGAGCACGGAGCCCGACATGGAGCTTGATCTCAAGACCTGGAGATCATGACATGAGCCAAAATCCAGAGTCAAACCCCTAAGCAGCGGAGCCACCCAGATGCCCCCACGGTGGGACACTTGACAGTCATTGTTCTTAGAAGGGAGAGGAGGGAGGAGTAATGAAACAATGGAGCACCCATTGCCTAAGCAAGTCTGTGTTGAGCAAGTCACATACCCTCTACGTTGCACATTATCAGACCCGTTTTTCAGATTAGAGACTTGGAAGCTCAGAAACAGCAGTGACCTGACCAAATTATTGAATTAATACGTGACAGAGCTGATAACTGAGTCTCTTGATCTCGAATACTTATGTTATAGTCACTGTTACCACTTTCAGTTTCTTTCAAAAATCACTGAAGCCGGGATCCCTGGGTGGCGCAGCGGTTTGGCGCCTGCCTCTGGCCCAGGGCGCGATCCTGGAGACCCGGGATCGAGTCCCACGTCGGGCTCCCTGCATGGAGCCTGCTTCTCCCTCTGCCTGTGTCTCTGCCTCTCTCTCTCTCTCTGTGACTATCATAAATAAATAACAATTTAAAAAATAAAATAAAATAAATCACTGAAGCCTTTGCCGATGCAAACACTTCTGATAAATAAAGGTCTTAAAGAGTAAATGAGAGAGGAATAGTTTGCGTCTATTCAGGTCTTAATTTTGTTTCCTATTCATGACAAAAGCCATAGTGGCCACTCAGGACTCTAGCCTGAGCCTCCCATCTGTCCCCCTTGATAGGTTTATCCTAATTGGAATCCACAGAGGTCATTCTTTTGCTGTACCTATTAACCGAGCTTTCATTTACAACATTGCCCTATTAGAACTGTGGAGATCATTAAGTTGGAGTTTTCAAATCAGATTTCCTGCAACTCCGCCCAAGGCAACCTTATTTTCCCAGTAGAACAATCATGTATTTTCAGAGAGTGGTCATAAATATTGAAGAGTTGGTTCCTAGCTAATTTAAATGAATAAGGGATGGAGCATCCTTCACTTTTCATTCTGATCTAATTTTGGTTGACTGAGCTGTTTGCAAAGGTCAACCTGAAAACATGTCATGAAGAGCTCCCAGGGGAGTATTTACAGGTGTGACTGCGTGTGTGCGTGCTCGCGTGTGCATGTGTGCGTGCGCTTCTACGTTTGCAAGAGAAATGGTACATTAAAGGGTGGAGGCGTTAAAGCAAGTGGAGAGAATCAGGCGCCCACTGCTTTGCCCTTAGGACGACGTGCTAAGCGTCCATAGTCCCACCACTCGCCGGAAGCGCTGCAAGCTTCTGAGGGTGTCTGATTATTGGAGGAATACATCCCTCTCCATTCGGTTTTAGGATTGCCTACGTTTTCTTATGGTCACAGGCTCTGCAAGTTGGAGATTACACACATTTTATAGGGTCAGTAATATTATTAATAAGGCTATTTTTAAAACCTAGACGACTCCATCCCACAACCTTTTCAAATTAAATGAGGTTTATTAAACCATGAATAAAATAGCGTCATCTCTCTGATAGTTTAGTGTTCTAACTTACAGGCTTCACCATATTCCTGCGGGGCAGGTGTTATTAATGCTGATTTAAATGTTTTTTCCTACCTAACTTCGCCCCCATTCTGTGCTATTTACCTAGTGCAAACTAGGTGTGTGTACATTTGGGCGTGTATTTTAATTGAAAACATGCTTCTTGACGTACACGGAGTTCCTTTCCTGGAATTAGAAAAAGATGCCCCCTCCGGGTGGACAAATTAGGAAAAGTTGCTCCTTCCTTCACTTCCTCTCTTAGCTGAGTCCTTTCTGTAATATGTGTGCAACTGTATGCATTTGCTTGTAAATGAGGAAGAGTTAACAGCCCTTAAAATCTGAATTAGTAAAAAAAAATTAAAAAAAATCTGAATTAGTAAATGACCTCGTAATTGGTCTCCTGGCCTTCGGCCGTTCACCTCCCAATATGTCTCCTATATGCTTCCTTTAGATAATGCTGGTGTCTCCTGGTAGCTGGGGGTTGAAGTACCAGTGCTCACCTGATGTTCGGAACCCTCCAGAAACCTCCTTGGCACCCTAACTCCTCCTTCTCGGTGTGGACCCTACACTCTTGCCAAACCAGTGTGGTTAGCACTTACCAGCATTCCTCCCACCATTCATACCCCTAAGATGCCATCCTTCTCACCTGGAACACTCCCCTCCTTGTTATGTCTGGCTAACATAAAGAATAAAGGATGGGGCACCCCTCAAACGTAAGTAACTGCCGTGCGTTCTAACACCAGCTTTTTGTCCGCGTAAAGGATTAATTTTTCGAGCACCTAAATATACATGAGACTTTGACAAGGTGAAAGATTTTGCCGAAGCACAGTACATCCCTAAGTCCATATCCAGGAAAGGACAGATTTAGCAGAATGTTCCAGAAGCTTGCCTCACAAGAACGCGGTCGGGGCAGTAAACAAGTGTCCTCCGGGAGGGATACCTGCTGAGGAGTGTGTGACGAATAAGGTGATAATTGTAGAAGGAGCTTTTTATTTACTAAAATATGCTTTAAATAGAAAATGGTGTTTGCTTTTCAAGACCTCCAGGTATGTCGGTAAAACATTCCAGTACCAGAAGGGGAACCGTGCACCAGAGAGGTCCTGCTTCCGGTCAGTCTCACACCTCTGAACCCTTCAAGGACCAGATGAGATGCCGAGGCTCCGGGCTATGGTGCCTGGGGAGGGACACGGCGTCGGGGCAACGAAACCAAAGCAAGCTTCCATCTGGTCCTCTCCGCTAGCCCCGGTGACCAGCTCCTCCGTCGTGTCCCCCAGCTGGTTTTCCTTCCACCTGTTGCCACCCCCTCCCTCCCGGCACTTCCCGGAGCCATCGTCGAAATAAATGCTGTGCACCCCGATTCCGGTTCTCCGTGCCTTCATTAGTATTGTGTCTCATTTTCCTCTTTGTTTCCTTCTTTTCTTTGTGTCTTCCTGAGAATCAATCCAGCCCCAACCCCACAACATGCACCCCACTACGCCGGGGTCCCAGTATCCAGTGAAGATGGATTTGTTGATCACATCGACACGGTGGAATGAGCCAAGTCCTGGTGGGCTATTCTGGGAACTGATTCCGATGGGATTTGGAACCTAAAGGGATTTTTATTTCTAAAGCACAGGATTTCCTCTTGGACTACTTTCTAAGAAAGGTTTTTAAATATCAAATGATTTGATAGATTCTTTGTTCATTCCTGAGCACACCCTCTGCAGCTCGATGTCCGTATCATTCTGCTTCGAGTGTGGTTGCTCACCCTTCTGCTGTTCACGTCAGTCCCACAGCCTGAGGAGCCCGGTGGCAGCGTCCTGAACACCTGGTCAGAAACCCATCCGAGGCAGGTACTTCTCTGCCGCAGTGGAGATTGGCTGGAAGAGGGCGGGGAGGACAGTGTGGTCGGCTGCCGGGTGGGAACAGAAGTGCTCAGGGTGGAGGAGGATAGGAGGCCGCCTGGGGCCACCCTTCCTTTGCCCGGGTGCCTCTGCTGGCCCTCTGCTGGGGGGACACGCCCAGGACCCGGCCACTCCTCCGTGGCCGGGGCAACGTTGACCATCCGGGTCAGGCTCTCTGGGGCAGCCGAGTGGCGAGTGCTCAGCCTTGGGTCCTGGGTCTTCGTCCTGGGGATGCCTCTGGTGCCCTGGGGCCGCCGAGCCCCTCCAGGGGGCCGAGCCACCCGGACGCCCAGCTGAGTGCAGATGACTGAGGAGATCATCACCGCGGTTGACTTGACTTTCTCCCCCTCCCTTCTCCCCTCCTTTCTTTGTCCTTCTCCGGCCGTGTTTTGCAGCTTCTTTCAGATCAATTCCTTTACAGGAGGGGGGGCGGTAATCACTCCTAGGGGTAAAATCTGAAATGTCTCACGTTATCTTTTTACTGGATTCCTCCCACTACCTAGCGCATGATGTCTCGCACATAACAGGCTCTCGATAGACACCTTTGACTAAACCGATCCCCCGGACTCTGGAGCCTGGCAACCTGTGTGAGGCAAACGCCTCCACTTACAGACCCGCCCTCGTCCCTCCTGGAGCCGCACCGCCGCAGCTGCACCCACTCACAGGGGCTGACATGGTTACATTTTTGCGATCACAGGCGAAGACTTGACAGCAGCTACTTGCTTTCAGATACGCCCTACGGAGAAATCATGCATCTGATAGAATCAGAAAACTGTTCTAGTCCTGGTTCAGCCATAAATATCTATAATCGTTTTTGCTTCAGGGGCCTTATTTATAAAATGAGACTAATGCCAACAACCTCTACTGTCTTCCATCAAAGAACCAATGGTTCTGTAATCTTCTGTAAAGAGAAAAACAAACAAACAAAAAAAACAAAACAAAAAAAAACAGGCTTTTAAGATTCCTCTTTGGAGTCCCTGGGGGGCTTAGTGAGTCCGTAGGAGTGCAACTGGGATTTGAGGTCAGACCCCAAACCCTGCTGGGGATCCGACTCAGTGTGGTTGCCCACACTTCCGAAGCCAGCATATTCCATCTTTTCTTAAAGGATTAAGAGGAGGGCTTGCTGAACATGGTAGGTGGCATTTACTGCAGTCCTTCAAGGGGCACCCGCCAGACACCGGGGGTAAGGGCTGAAGCTGAGCATGACTGGCCTGGCGCCCTGAGTTGGATCCCCAGCAGGGTTTGGGGTCTGATCTCAAAGCCCCACTGTGCTCCTACGGACCCACAGCCCAGGACACAGGCACAGTATAGCCCCGCCACCACCCCCAGCCCCACAGCCCCCACCACTCCCAGTCTGACAACCACTACCTTTGGCCACGGCACCGTCACCATCCCTTCTTCACTTTACAATCTCGATTTCACTTTAATCCAAGTTTTTTTTTTTTTTTCAGAGTAGCATGACCACAATGCTATGATGACTCTGTCTAAAATAATGATAATAATATCTATTCAGTGCTTATCTGTAGTGTTTTATAATTCAATCCTCACATCTACTTTATGAGCCAAGTAATATCATTAAGTACATTTTGCAGATGTAGAAATTGAGGCTTGTGGTGTTAAGGAAGCTGCCCAAAGTGGCTGGAATCAGAATGTTGAGCCAGGATACTAAAAATAAGGATTATTCCCCCCCACTGGGAATACTTGGATTTGAAGTTTCAAAAGGATCGCCCCACGCCAACATACAAATCGCTACCTTGGGCAATAACTAGTAAACTCACAAAATTTATTTCCCTTTGAATTTGTCAAGTTAGGGTAAAACATGTGTCAGGAAGAAATGACCTCTGAACTCTCAGGGGCCCAGCATTGCCGAGCCCTTTCCTCTTCCTCTAAAGCCCAGCGAGGGTTGCCTGACCTTCCCGGCAGCATTGCAGCAGCTGCAGCAGCTGGGGAGTCTCAGCTCCTGCCAGGGCTGTGGACGCAAGGGGGGCGCGTGGGAAACTCCCCTACGTCTCGCCGCCTCGCCTCGTATGGAGAGAGAGATACTTCACATCTGTTCATAGCCCGGAGCCCGGCCCAGGGTCCCAACCTAGACGGCTGGAAGGGAAGGAAGGAAAGCATGTGGGATATTTAGGAGCACTACTGTCTCTGTTTATTGCTGGAAAAACACAATATACTCAAGTAAATAATTCATACCCGTAACTGGAATTTTCAGGAGACCCCAACAATCCTGTGTCAGGAATCCACGTGTCTTATTGACGTGCGACAATCTTTTCTTCTTTTGACAATCTGTTTTTCATCTAAAAAAGTGTATGGACCTAATAAGCTTTTGTGGGGTATTATACTTCCCCCAGTCTTGGGCTTCTGCATTTCCAAGTGATCTTTTATATAATTAGTGATAAGGGGGAGGAAAGAAGGCATGAAATCTTAGAAATCTTGCATCTCACTCCATGTCATGTCACTCGCTACTCCTTCATATTTCTAGCTGTTAAAGGATAGAGGAAACCTCCCTTCTGAGAGCGCCATATGTGAAAAGAAGAATTATAATTGGACCTCAATACTGTCATTTATAAAAGAGGAAGGCATGTCTGCCTGTAGGGAAGAAGAAACCGGGTTGTATCCATGGAGCTTGCTGAAGGACAAGCCGCCCTTTGTCCAACATTCCCGATTTGATGGAATCGGGTTCAATCTTTGGAAATAGTTCAGGGTAAGAAATTTTACCAACAGGGGGCTGAAGAACTAGAACTGGAGATATTTGATCATTATTTAGTATGATTTTGAGTCAAGAGTAAGAAGTGCACTATGTTGTAAACTTCTCTATTACTGTTTTTTAGAGTTCTAACTTTTTTTGTTTTTTTTTCTAATTTAATTATTAATTTAATTTTTACTATTTTATTTTATTTTATTTTATTTTATTTTTTGAGTTCTAAGTTTTTTATTCACTGCCTCCAACTAGATCCTGGCTAAAAAGAAAGGATTTGATTCTAATCATTGGTAAACAGGGGGCCCTGGAAGTCCCCAGGGTCTTTGTAGACCATATCGTGGAGGACAGAGCTACTGTGCTTGGACTCGAGCTGTCTCCAGCTCAGGCTACGTGGATTGCTCATCTGGCTCTCTAAGGAATCTTACAGGTTCTTAGGTCTTACACCTTGGCTGTGGGAGCTGTGCTAAATCAAGAATAAAGAGGGCATGTGCCTCCAAATTTTGCTGGGGCTGGAGCCACATCTCTTGGTTCCAGCTTAGCGACTTTAAATACTGACATCCTTCCAAGAAAGATCTAAGGTGACCTAGACTAGATGTGCCCTGCCTACATCCCAAACGGAAAAGTCCCTGGTTCCATGGCTGGTAGATTTTCCACCATAGTTGCCTAATGTCTCTTTCCTGGAGATGGCGATTCTGAGAACGCACAGTTCTCTCTATTACTGTGGAAAGGCAGGTCACTCGTGCGTAGTAGGGTACTTGACTGGCTGGCTCTCTCCAACTCAAGGCTCTTCTCTCCAGCCCTCACACCTACTTAGAGCGCCTTTTCCAGTTATTCTATCATAGCTTTATTTTTCTTTCGCCATCAATCCCTTATTCCAGAATTGCGTGAGAAAATCTCCAGTCCTCGGTCTTGTGTACTCCCGGCCATTGAAGTCAGGTTTATTCTCGAGAGAAGTGCTCTGACCATGTCAGGTTCTTCTCTAGACGGTGCCTCCCTCTCACACACTTACGGTATCAATTATACATATTGCGTTGCTAAGCAATAGACTCATTTCACAGTCCTTGTTATCACTCAGTCTTAGGTGGTATCTGTACGTATAATAGGGCCGCTTGAATGCTTTAAACACTGTGCAAGGAATCAAGAGAATAGAAACAGGCTGTGTACCCTGGAAGGAAGAGACCCCCGCCAGTACGAAGTTGGATAAATCTTATTACCTAGAGTTAAGTGGCCTGAGCTGGAAAGTAAGGCCCAGGAACCAAAATAGACACAGAAATCCTTCCTTCATGTCCAATGACATTGAAAGAGAAATCTTTTTTTCCCCCTACAGCTTTATTGAGGTATAATTCACAGATAAAATTGTAAGATAAAGATAAAAATCATCATGTACAACATGATGATTTGATATTAAAGTCATGGAAACAGAGAGTAGAAAAGCGGTTGCCGAGGGCTGGGGAATGGGGGAGATCTTGGCGAGGATACGAACTTCTGTTATAAGATGAATGAGGTCTCAGGATCTGGTGTGTGACATTAGATTGCAGTTGGCAGCACTGTATTATGTAATAGAAAGAATTTCAATTCAGTTTCAGAATAGGAGTGTGGGAAGAACCGGTGATGGAAATTTGTGATATCAAGGATCTGAGCTAAAATAAAAAAAAAAAATACAAGTTGAATGAAGACTGAGAAATAAAATAGTAAATGAGTAGATGTTGATGTAAGAGTTTAAGCCGTTGCCCAGCTAGTTTAAGCAACAAGACTGGGTACTCAACAGTAGTATTTTTTCTGAGGAAACTACAATTTTTATTGTCACTCCGGTTGCTATTTTTGTTATTCAGAATTTTCCTAGTCTGAAGCCCAAGGATCAAATTAAGAACTTGGCAGTGGTCATTGCAAGTGCTAAAGTGGTCATGAGAAGTGTTGAGCTGTGTCTCACACGTAGCTAGGGCCCACCAGGGGCAGACAGGAGCTACGGCCCGGGGCACACTCGGCCTGTGAGCCAGCCACTCTGCCGTGCGACCCAGGTTGCAGATTTTCCTGGGTCTGAGCCAGTAACAAAGCCAAGTGGTCACACAGGACTGGTCTGTTTGCGAGAAGGTCCCCGTGGGAGGAACCGCTTAGTGAGCGACCACGGAGGACACGGATACAATGAGAGCGCTGTCAGATACGGTTATTTCATGAATATCACTGCTGTGCTTATGGCAGACCTTCTTACTGGATTGGTTTTACGATCCTGTTGGTTAAGGGGTAGCTCTCAGCTTCAAAACCTTCTCTTTAAGAGCTTTCTCTCTTTCCTTTTGTCATTTCATTTCCCCTAGAATTGGGGAATTGAAATCTCTTAGTTTACCAACCACGGACTCTTTTTCTGCAACAGGAAGATTAGTTAACTGACTCAGTCATATTTTCCCATAAATGGCAACATGAGCTGTCCTGAGATATATTTTTAGATAGTGGATTAGTCTTAGAATGTGAGTTCTGCACTGTGGGAAAAGAATGACATGACCCCACTAAGATTTGAACTCTGCTTTCTGTCACTATGGTTACCATTTGATCATCCTAACTTGCATTCTCGGAATCCAAAGAAACAAATATAAATGATATCCTCTATAGAAGATAGGAGTCAAAATACAAAACATGTCGTCCTTTATGTGGACAAATACAAACCATTTATGGGCTGTACGACCAAAATGCCTGCAGAACAAAAGGGAGGAGGGATATGTTTTGCCAGAAGATGTATAATTTCGATTGTTTTTTTGTAATTTACATTTAGGAAATGTAAGTTGCAGAACTGCCTAGTAAAGGCAAAATATGATGATAAATGTAGCAGCCCAAAAGTTTCATCAGGTGGGCCACATGGGGCATATTTTGCCCATATCTTGTATTTTTAAAAAATCTTCAGTAGTACCTTGCCCAGGATCTTATTATCTGAGTGACTGCACTGGGTTCCTGTTTCCTTAGCATTCCTTACTGAAAACATTAGCCCGAAAATGGAATAAAAACAGGTTATATTAAAAGCTATAAACCCGATCTTAAAATATGCTAATTATAAAACATCTGAAGCATTGCCACCATTTCACAAATGTTCATCCAGTCCCCACCTTCTGTGAGCATGAATCTGTGACATCAATGGCAGGATTCCTATTCTCTCAAAACTACTCTTCCATGATTGCATTTTCTTCAGGAGAAAAAAAAAAATCCTTTTTAATACAACCCCATCACCCCCAGTAAATAACTACTCACAAAGAAGCAGTCAAGTTTATACCCACAGAATTGTTCCTGTTGAAGGCGCCCTGGCAGTCATCACCCTGCTATGCTTATTTTACAGAGCAGACCTTACCCCTCAGCGCTAATCTTAAAAAGTTGCTTGTTTGAATATATTTTACAGGTTAGGTTCTTCTGTGAACCTAGTACTCACTAGGCAAGAAGACATGTTGAGAAAACAGTGTCTGCTTTCCTGAAAAGTCAGACTTTTAAGTTTTCCCACATTTCAGGGATTATGGAAGTTCTAGTTGGCAAGTAGGTTGTGTAGACTGGCCCTATTCTGCACCACTTGCTGACATGGCATTAACATGTGTCCGTGCATATGAGGCTGTGGCTCACAATGGAGTTTAGATGAATAAGGACCTCGGTTTCTCTTGAAGGGAGGAGTTCAGTCCTAGGACACATGTTGGAGGCTGAGCCAAGATTTCCTTTTTCTGGGTTTAATGACTCTCATTCAGGAAGCAGTGGTGCTGGACAGTTCCCTCCCACACAAGGAATGAGCCGCCAGGAGCAGGTCCAGGACTTGAGGGTCAGAATAATAAAAAAGGTGATATTATTGTTGTCTTGGACAATAACTTGTTCCTTTGCTTCATCAACCATTTCAAACTGAAACAATATATTTTTCACTTTTATCTGACCTTTATCTATTTTTGTAAACTTCTTGAATAATAAAAAAATTTGAAATTTGGTATATGGAATTTTAGAACATTGCCAGTAATCTCGGGAGTGTCAGGAAATGAGATTTCTTAACCCATACTCGGGTTGCCCTAAGTACGGGACATTCAACATACATACACTGCTGGCCTTCTCCAGGGCCTGGGATTCCACCATTCCTTTGGGTTTAGCATGGTTGCTCCAGGGCGTGTGCATGTGTGTGTCAGATCTAAAAATCTGAATTTTAATCAGCATATCAGGAGTTTCCAATACAGGCTAAGAAACATTGGCATCTAAGGAGAGAGCTTCCATCTTGCATC
This sequence comes from Canis lupus dingo, assembly GCF_003254725.2. Classification (NCBI taxonomy): domain Eukaryota; kingdom Metazoa; phylum Chordata; class Mammalia; order Carnivora; family Canidae; genus Canis; species Canis lupus. Next base: position 64,025,498 of record NC_064257.1, read on the forward strand.
AATCTGTTCTATCAAGGAGATTATTCCAGTTACTATTGATGTGCGACAAACTACCCCAAAACACAGTAGCACAAAAGGGCCATTTTGTTATGATTATGGATTTTCTGTGTTCCGTAGAGTCTGGGGCCTCGGGGAGTGAGTTCTGAAGACTGAAAGTGACTCTACTGCTTTGAGCTGGAATCATTTGGAGGTTTCTTCATTCACATGCCCAGTAGTTGATGAAGTCTGGTGGCAAAGACCTCAGCTGACCTGTTGGCTGTCGTGCCTTCACATGGCCTCTCCATGTGTCTGTTTGCATGGGATTGTTTGGGCTTCCTCACAGCATGGCAGCTGGATACCAGGAGTGAATGTCTCAAAAAAGCAAGATGGGAGCACGTGTTATTTTTCTAACCTACCTTGGAGGTCACATAATATCATTTCTATCATATACCATCAGGTTGAGAGAATTACAAAGATATGTTCATTTTATGGGCTGTCAAGGGGACATTGTGAGAAAAGCATGTGAGATAGGAGTATTGTGGCTATCTTTGGAAGATAAAATCTGCCATTGAGACCAATTAATTGAAAACTATTAGAAAATTAGTAAGGACAATTAAAAGGCCTGTATAGTTGAAAATATTATAATAGAACATTTTTCTTGATGTGAGTGAATTATAATCTCTTCACCCAGTTGAATTACATCTCATAGTACTAAGAAAAGTCACAAATCATATTACTGTGGCATTTCACCACTCTTGAATAAATGTGAAACACAGGAGACATTGGTACACTGGAAATGGGTATATATTATTCTGTCCACAGGAAGAAAAAGATGGACTCGATAAATGGCAGGTCAGATGTGATTCCCAGAGCCTAGTAAATTAAGGGTTAGATTTTCAAAATCCCGTCCAAGGATGATATGTAAATATGTTACAAATGTGCTACCACTTTCTTATCTTGTATACCCATGGGAGATATTGTTAAATAATCAGATCATAGCATTAAAAAAATATATATTTGTTTATTTATTTGAGAGAGAAGAGTGGGGAAGGGTAAAGGAAAGGGGAGAGAGAGAGTCTCAAGCAGACTGTGCACTGAGTGTGGAATTGGTTCCAGGCTTGATCCCACAGCCGAGAGATCATGACCCAAGCTGACACCAAGAGCCAGACCCTTAATGACTGCACCTCCAGGTGCTCCAGATCATAGCATTCTTGATGGCTGTGTTTGGATTGGATCTAGAATCATCGTCAAAATTATGCTGTAGGCAGATTAGTTGTTGTTGGCACATGAGTTAAAACCTAATTCTTACTTAGAGACAAAATCCCCTAGAACATCTGTGACTGTGGTTCACAAAATTCTAGTGTGTATAGGTATTAAGTGAGGAACTTTCACACAAATGCAGATTTTCAGGCCCAGATATCCGGGGTCAGCAGGTCTTGGGTAATTTTCTTTGAAATACTTCAGCATAGACTGTGTAATATGAACATGTGTGTCTGTTACTTTTAATCGACATCCTTGTCATGGTTAGTTGCCTCAATCAGGAATATACATTCTAGGGTGGTTAGCTAGCATTTAGTCAAAAGAACACCACAAATTTTGGTATTTGACTAATGAATATCCAACTGGGTATTTCTTGATGAAATCATTGGTTTTTATACTATGTGGTTTTTCTGGAAATATCACAGAGACTTCACTGAGATATTTTACCCTGCGGTTACCTACTCTGGGTATAAAAATGTAGCAGACCCAGCAGTGTGCATCCTCAGGAATGGCACCCAGAGTGAGTGCCCAGCGGATTGTTTCAGCTGCTAATTTGGAGATGTCCTGGTCTCCCGACTTTGACTAGATAGTGAGCTGAATCCTGCGGTGAGAATGTTGCTTCCTTTGCCTCCAATGAACTGTCCAAGGGAGGTCCTGTTGGGGTGGTTAGAGGAGTTAAGAGTGGGAACGCCACTGGATTTTGCCAAGTTTGTGGTGTGATTGTTGCATGTTTGCTGAGAAATACTGGTGTGTGTGCCAGGATTCAGTGTGAGACTTGCTTTCAGGGGAGTTGCAGAGAGGAAACTCAGAGCCTTCACCAATGACTTGCTGTTGGAGGTGCCTGATGTTTACTGAAAGTCTCCTGAAAAAAAAATCATACATAGCCAAGTTGCAGTAGGTCAGAACCCAGCTTACTGGAAGTGCCTCAGGTGATTCTGATCCTCACACTGAGCCAACTTGTACATCTCCTTCCCTGTTCAGTGGAGGACTAATGGACATTTGGCAGTGGGATGTGGGTGTTCCAAGCATTGGACAAGTAGCCAAATTTTCCATCAAAAAAGGAGTCCTTGGGATCCCTGGGTGGTGCAGCGGTTTGGCGCCTGCCTTTGGCCCAGGGCGCGATCCTGGAGACCCGGGATCGAATCCCACATCAGGCTCCCGGTGCATGGAGCCTGCTTCTCCCTCTGCCTGTGTCTCTGCCTCTCTCTCTCTCTCTCTCTCTCTGTGACTATCATAAATAAATAAAAATTAAGAAAAAAAAAAGGAGTCCTTTATGACTCTGGGAGTTAATCAATTAAAAAAAGATTTAAAACTAATATAATATTATGTCAGTTATACCTCAATAAATTAAAAAAATTAAAAAGAGGTTAAATTAAAAAGTATTTGTTCTGGTTAATAAAAAGGAAAAAAAAAAAAAGCTTTGTGATCCTTAACATTTGCCTAAAGCCCCACAGCCACATAAAGTTTTCGGCAAGTGTTTCAAAATGAACCACTGCAAAGAGCCCCCATCTATGATCTAATGATCTTTGGAAAGTCATAGAAGTTCATGAGCAAACACAATTTTTGTGTGTGTGTGAAAAACCACTTCCTTATCTCAAAGTGATATCAGGAAGCTAGAGATATCTGGTGGAAAATAATGGGTTTCATTAAAATGCTGTGCTTATAATTCTATTATTGTTGTTTGTGCCTGAAATTATGACACTTCAAGTCTGGTCTAGAAAAAACTCATGCCTGACATTATTTTTGCAAAATTTCTCATGATGAGAAAGCACTGGAATGCTTTCTGAAATAGATCTTATAGGAATAGATAAACATCAGTTCTTGAAATATTTAAGCCTATTTCTTCACACTCAGACAATAGTGCAGCGGAAATAATGTGCCTCACACATGACGGGAACTATACAAATGTTTGTTGACCAACTTTTTGATTGATATAGAACAAGTGAAGGAAGAAGTAGTTCTATGTAACAAGAAGTCGAACATGTACTCAGCAATGATATCACCAATCTAGTGTGTGAAGCTTCGGAATATAAAAGAATATAGAAGCTTCCAAATCTTGAGAAATTAATGACAGTCAAGATTTTAGTGTAGAAGACAAAACTATTAAGGAAAACACTCCTTCAGCCTCAGATGGAAAAAAAAAATGACATTTGCTGAAAGCGGAGGAGGCCATTTTCTGCCTGGGAATTTGTATTGGAGAAAGAAATTGAATCATTAGTTTGATAGCAGAGGGTTCTCAAAATTTTAAAGCAGGCTTGTTTTTCACAAGATCACAACAGGCTCCACTGAATCCATCAAAACCATCTGTATCTCAGCACCGTTCAGTAACAAATGAGGCCATGCCTGTCTGTCTGAGACGGCACAACATTTTAGGGTGGCTAATAAGTCATCTAAAGGGGATAAATTACACTGTGCAGAGTTGTTGTTTTTTAACTTGTGTTCAGTATGTGAAAATCGTCTTTGAGGGATATGTTCCAACAGAGTCCCAGCTGCTGGTCCTCTTTCTGAGTAAGAGTTGTTCTGCTGGGACACCCGGGATCGAGTCCCCCCTGTTGGGGTCCGTGCATGGAGCCTGCTTCTCCCTCCTCCTGTGTCTCTGCCTCTCTCTCTCTCTCTCTCTCTCTGCGTCTCTCATGAATAAATAAATAAAATCTTTAAAAATAAAAAGTTGTTCCGCTAAGGGTGCAGTCTCCCCTAAATAAGAACCTAAGTTCCTACTGTACTGAAGGGCTGCTTCACACGGGGTGTTGCTAGCTCTGCGCCTTGTCACCCAAAACATCCATGCCTTACTGAGCAGGTTCTCATGTCTCACGACGTTCCTACGAAAGCATTTCCTTTGGCTTCTACCTGCAGCGCCTCCTCACTGGGCTCGGGGAGGGCGTTGGGAATAACACCTGAAACAGGCACCATGACGTCTCTTCTGGTTTGGTGTCCTACTTCTCTTCTCTCTGAACGTTTTCATGTACATGAAATTTGGTTATGAGAGAGAAAAGGAATTACATATTTGGTACTCAGCAAATCTGTTTAGAGGGCTTGAACGGTTGGCAAGATCGACTCAGTGCCCTAGGGGTGTGTTCTAACTCAGAAATTATTGTGCATAGTTTTAATAGGTGTAGTGATCATATATTTGGGTTATTTGAACATCACAATCCACAAGGAACTGATTTCCGTCATGATCGGTGAACCTAAACACCCCCTTGATTTCTCAGATACTGCAGATGAAGATGACTACGTATAGTTTTGTTACGTACCCTCTTTTTTTTTTTTGTCATTCCTTCTATATGGCCTTCTTTCATAGTATCTACTGCTCCTAGAACAAATGTACATTGAGAAAGACCTCTCCCTCCCCCGCCCAGGAAATACTAAAAGGCTGTTAATTTGATGTAACAGACCACCTAGTTTGTTGGTATTTTAACACTGATAATGCATCTTGATGTTAAATTAATTATTTTAATTTATCTGATGAATAAAAGCATATTAGTTATTTGGTGACATGAAAATCAAACAATTTGACTGAAATTTTCACTTCTTAATCAGTTGTTTTTGGGTTTTTCCCTTCCAAAATTGTAAGGTATGCTAGAGAACTTCCTGTGTTGTATGTTACGTGTCCCCAGAGAGTAGAGCATTAAGAACAAGAATAGTTTAACAATGAAAAGAGACCAGGAAATGAGGGGCGACATGGGTGCACTATGTCAAGGAAAAGGCTGCAATGCTGGTCAGCTTTCTTGGTTTACAGTGCACAAAATACACTGCTTAATCACACTGTTCTATAAAATATTTCTTTTTTTTTAAACCAGTAATGACTTTGATGATGACAATAGTATTTGCTTTTTTTTTTCTCTCTTTCAAATTATTTGTTTGTGTCCCTGCATGTTATGTTTAATAGAAACTGGGTCTGTGTTTTTTTCAATGGCGTTTATAGACTCTTGATGTAAATCCCCCGACCCTGCCACGGAAGCCTGATTCTTCAGATGGTCCCTGCTGTTCCAAAGACTGTTGTGAACCAAGAGCGGGTCTGGAATTACTCAGCTGTTGAACTCTTAGGGACTTTGGAGATGACCTTGTCCGATGCCATTTCACAGATGATGAATCTGAGGGTGGAAGACGTTGACTGACTTGGCTTGTGCTTGCTATTGGCAGACCCTGACCTAGAGCTTGGTTTTGTCAGGCCCAATCCAAGGATTTTTTTTTTTAAATTAAATTTTTATTTGGAGGTGGCTGTATATTCCTATGCAGTTGTAAGAAGTAACACAGAGACCCTTTGTGCCCTTTACCCAGCATCCCCCAGTGGTAACATCTTGCAAAACTATAGCAGCATCACAACCAGGAAAATGGACCTTGACACCATCAAGATACAGAATCACGAGGAGGGCAACCCGGGTGGCTCAGTGGTTTAGCTCCTGCCTTCAGCTCAGGGTGTGATCCTGGAGACCCAGGATCGAGTCCCACGTCGGGCTCCCTGCAGGGAGCCTGCTTCTCCCTCTGCCTGTGTCTCTGCCTCTCTCTGTGTGTCTCTCATGAATAAATAAATAAAACCTTTAAAAAAATCAGCCATGCCTAAATGGAAGGTGCCACATACCCTTCTAGGTGACAAAGAGCAGCATCCTACCTCTTAGAGCTGCATTGTAGTAGAGGAAATAGGCACCTGCATCGTTACCTTGCCACAGACTATTTATAAAAAAAAAAAAAAAAAAAAAAAAAAGAACCACGAGGATTCCTTGCGCTGCTCTTTTACAGCTACACCTAATCTTCACTCAACCCACTCTTAAATCATTGGCAACCACTGTAATCTCTTCTCCGTTTTTATAATTTTGTCATTTCATGAATGCCACATAAATAGAAACGTGCAGGATATAATCTTTTGAGATTGGCTTTCCTTCACTCAGCATAATGTTCTGGGGATTCATCTAGATTGTTGTATCACTTTGTCTCTTTTCATTATTGAGTAAGTAGGGATGGAACATACCAATGCTTTTTCCCCACAGGCTACTTCTCTTCCGATTTTGGGAAATCTTTGCCATTTTCCACTTGTAAGGTTAAGGAGATGTACTTATGAAGAAGTAGTTTGATTTTGAAATCCTCCTTTCCTATTTGGAGACTTAGGGAGAGCCTTTGTAAGGACAGCAGAGACCCATGTAGTGTAAAAGGTGTTGTGGAGGCTCAGCCTCCTTTGCTTTGTGATCAAAGTGAGCAGCACTTCAGGGAGGACCGAATACACTTCCTGAGAGGTATGGTGAGGAGGAGGGTCTACCAAACACTGTATCTGTGTGAGGCAACCTTGCAAGGGATCAACATCTCAGCTATTAAACGGGGCAAAACGATTGCAGACCTCATCTTTGCATCACAAAAGGGATTTGCAGGTGCCGGTTGTCATGACTGAAAGTGGAGCGTGGCCAGAAGACAGGATGTAGCACCTGCCCACTCTCTAAAACTGGGCTGTGGCTTTAACGACCTGGTAATAGTTGAGATTTGGCTCCTGTGTTATCCCATAAAGATAGATTCATTAGGAAGGCGAAATGCTCCTAGGGGAAAACGTGCTTTGGTTCTTGAATTAAATTTTAGTTCAAATCACAATGGGCTGCACTGGCATTTTGCTGTGAACATCTGCAAGGATACTCAGTGATCATAACCGGAACTTCAGAACCGTCAATTGGGAGATGGCAAAGCCATACCCACCTCCCTCGGCGTGCCTGTGTGGCCTGACCTCTGAAGAGGACTTGAAGACAGTGGGGGGGTGGGGGGTGGGGAGAAGTGGCCTCGAGAGTACTGGAACTGAAGAATGGGCTTCGGGGAGCACATTTATTTGAAGAACGCTTAGATGAAGAGATAGAAGCTCTGGAAACCTAAAACAAGTGAAAGGGGGACTGTCATAGGGCGAATTAAGTCTGATGGACAATCCTTAAGGGGCGTCCCTTGATAGTAAAGTGGGGCCCGCATGCTGTGTGACCCCTAGAGTGGAGTGAGGGTGCGAGGATGGGGGGTCACGGCTTGTGCCGGCTACGCTGGCTGGACCTCAGACAGGGCTAGAAGGAACCAGCAGGAAAGTGCCGATTCACCTGGATTTTTATTTTCACATCAGCAGTTTTAATTTGAAGTCGCCTGTCTGAGACTCGGTGATTTAATGTCTTTTTAATGCCCTGAGATTCTCCTGCCGGGGCTGTGAAGTCCGTTGTGAAGCTGCACGGGGGTGAGCAGCCTGGTATTAAAAACGCACAGTTTGGAGAGTCATTTCTGTAACTTCTAAGGTCAGAAATAATTTCTCATTCTTCAGAGAGCCAGGCTGCGTCCCCTGCCCGCTCCGGCTCTAGCCAGCTGTCCCCGCGCCAGGCCTGCCTTTGAGTTTTGCTCACAGACACTTAGGCGTGCTTTGTAGGTAGCGTGTTTCCGTCTCGCACGTCCCTCACCCCGAGAAGCCTGTCGTCATGAAGGTAACGACGGTCTTTCCGGGCTAGAGTCCCGACAGGGGAAGCCACCGAAGCGTTTGGGCTACTGGTCAGCTGGGGCAGCCAGGTGGGAAGCTTCAGGTGAAAGCATTGAGGATTCCCTGTCGCTTCCCTTGTGGCCTGGCGGTCAGTACCAAGGTTAGGTCCTAAACCCCGGGGCCTGCACCCAAATCACACCACCCCCCACCGTCCCCCACCATCGCAGCAGGCCACCGCCGGGCTCCCCAGCTGGCCGGGTGGGACTGCTGCTGGATACACGAGGCTTCAGGCTTCAGATGCTGCAGAACTGGCCGGTCTTGTTCGAGCACCCCAGAGAAATCAGTGCTCTCCAGGGGTGCTTCTGTGGCCACCCGGGGTGGGCAGATCTTCCCATGAAAGGAACAGCTCCTCTGGGGCCATGTCCAGCACACCTCTGCCACTGCAGGCAGCTTCCTGAAGAGGTCTGTACTTGCCGGGTAGGGGGAGCAGATACCAGCGGACGGAAGTTTCGAATTGATGGGTGCTACCAAGTCCAATCGATAGAAGAGTCAATCAATAGCCAGTCAATTCTATTGAGAGAATAGTCCTTCTCCCACCCTTTCTAGCACCGACTGTTCACTTTTTCTTGCCCTCAGTGTCTTTTCATAGGAAAGGAGGCACAAGAGAAGGAGCGTAGAGAGTAGGAAGCTACACTCTAATAAACTCGATTGTTTGGTCTTGAAACCAAGCTGTGCAACTTAACTCAAGTATATTATTTAGCCAGTCAATGTCCTGGTTTTTCCTCACCTGTAGAGCAGGGGTTATAATACCTATTTTGTTGGGTTTCTATATACACTAAATATATTTACAAGTGTGTTCCCATGATTCATTACTGCGTTACTTTAAACATAGTGTGCGAAAACAACCATAATCATTTTACTACTATTGCTTGTGGCTCTAGTAGTTGATGGGTTTCACCTGGGCCTTTCCTACTTAGGGTCTATTATGCAGTTGCAGTCAGATGGTGGCTGGAGCTGGAGCTGGAGTCATCTTGACCTCAACTGGGACTGTTGGTCAGAATACTTGCATCGGGGCTCTCCTGTGGTTTGGGCTTCCTCACAGCATGGAGGCTGGGTTTCAAGAGCAAGTGTTCTAACAACACTAGATGAAAGATGCACCACTTTTCATGAACTAGTCTCAAAAATCACATGGCCTCGCTTCTTCCATATGCTGTTGGATAAAGGAGTCCTAAAGGTCCAAAGGTTCAAGGGAAAGGGCCTGAATCCTACCAGTCAACAGAAAGAGTGTCAGTATTCCTATAGGAAGAGTATACGGGGTGGGTAGGTTGCGGTAGCCATCTCTAGGAAAGCCAGTGTGCCACAGAATGTAGTCCACTTCGAGCAGTATCTGGTTCATGGATGTTCAGTATTAGTTCCCATCACTCACTGGATTCTAAGCCTGCTGACCTCAAAATGGGGTATCCCATTACTTCTTATCCCAGCCTCAATTCTAAGGAAAGTCTGGGGGGAAGTTGCTCTTACCCCTGTGGTTTTAATGATGCCACTACATGCCTGAGTCTAAGGCTCCCTAAGGCAGAACTGGATTTGAGGCTGTTGTAGCCTTTTGAGATTAAACCTTGAGGGGAAGGACAAGAAGAAATCCAAGCCAGCCTGGAAAATGCACCTGGGTCATTTGGTCATAGCATGGTCACAACAATGCTGGAAGCCAAGTGCACTCTATTCCAGTACGCTTCCCCCATACACACTCCTGTGACCCAGCATAATTGATTTCCAGAAGGAGCTGACTACAGTGTCACCCTCATATTCGTTGAGGCTTGTAAGCTCAGGATAAAACTGAGTAAAATTTTTCTTGGCACTGGGCAGGGTCTCTCTGAGGTTGAATGCCTCTGAGGCCAATCACCTTATGGACATTCTGGATAGTGTTTGTTTGATTTTGGGGTGACCCTTACTTGAACCTGAATCTCAAAGACTAATGGATTAGATAGCTTAGTCATGGGAACACCAGTCCAAAGCCAGAGCTCTAGGGCTTTTGTTGCAAGTAAATGAAACATAGGAAAAAGCCTCTTGCATGGCATCTGCTTCTTTGTAGACCAAATAGCACCAAGAGCAAGCCTTGGGCCCCAGGCAGTATCGACAGACCAAAGCAGCTTCCCCCAGATGTGTCTGGGTCCTCCAGGACTCCTCCTGCCTTTACCTAATGTAATATCTTTCAACCTAAAAAAGAAATTAAATGCTAACCTTGCTCTCTTCTTTATAGAGAAAGGAATCTGTATGGTCCAAACAGAAAAGCAAAGAAATCAAAAAACTTTAGAAAAGCCTTAAAATATTCAAAAGTGAAAACCACACAGGAAGCTGGCATTGCCTCTGTGGATATCTTCAACTATGTACATTTACCCAGGGTTTTTGGTGAGTTATGTAGGGCTCTTCCTTTTTTTTATTTTTTTTTATTTCATTTTTTATTTTTATTTTTTTATGTAGGGCTCTTCTAAAGATCCTAATGGAGATGTTGGCCTTAGAGTAAGCCACTTCTTAAATCTGATAGTAGCTCAGGGGATCATCGCTATTAAATCCTTGTAGGTGGATTATATTGGTTTGTATTGATATGCAGGGAAAGAGTAAAAGCAAACAGCTCAGGCCTCTAGACCTCCTGGTCCGGTCTGTCAGTCTTTCATTGGCTTGTCCTCCCCCCGCCCCCAACACCAAAGGTCGTACTGGGAAGAACTGCCTCTCTGCAGACTGGAAGGGGCGAACCAGAGCAAGTCATGGGTAGGCGGATGATTCTAATGAACTCCTGCTCATAAAGCAGAGGCCAAGAAAGGATGAGAGGGAAACAAGGAACAAGAATTGAAAAATAATAATAGACTTTATCGTGTAAGATGGCATTGCCATCTGAAGACTGATAACATCTTATTACTGTCCTAGGTGTAAATTCTTATCCCAAACCAAAACAAAGGTTGGTTATGTAATATTTTGATAGCACCTGTGTCTTAGTTTGGATTCACCCAAAAGCACATTGACATGAGGACTTGGGTGCAAGTAGTTTATTTGAGGGGCAGTAAGCACAAGTGAGAAAGTAAGGGAAAATCAGTAGAGAGGGTGTTAATGAGCTGTGGACGCTGGATCTCAGTCCTGCTGGGGACCCTTTGAGGAGCCGTGTGTCGCACATCTCAGATTTGTCCTACAGAGGAATAGGGAACCTGGGCCATTTAATCTTTGGTTCCCGCCCCTACTGGTTGAGGCTTGCCTTTGGGATGTAAACCAACTTCCTTCTTCCTTCCTTCCTTCCTTCCTTCCTTCCTTCCTTCCTTCCTTCTCTCTTCCCTCTCCCTCCTCTCTTTTTTCTCTTCTTTTCTTTTTATTCTTTCTTTCTTTCCTTCTTCTTTCTTTCTTCCCATCTATTTGTTCTAGGCTGTGTGTAGGTTTAGCTAGCTAAATGAATGAATGAATGAATGAATGAATGAATGAATATATGTCAATGGAACTGTATTTAGAAAAGCACAGTTGGTTTTTCTTATGAGACAATATTATATCATCTATCTGATAAAAGGGGAGAAGATATTTTATCCTGCCACCATCTGGCCTGGACACAATCTTTAGCATTTGTTCAAAAAGATAACTGGCGATTCGACCTTTACTCCATGGATTTTACTTGTGAAAGAGCCACCGTACTATGCCTCCCTAAACTCACCATGCTCTTTCTGGATCCATTCAGAACCTGAAACTCCTAGAAAAGAACAAAGTAGGATGCATTAGGTGGCTAAGGTTGTACATTGAATCTTGAGAGATTTGATCTCCTCAAATAAGACTAGGAAACTAGGAGAGGAGACCAAGCAGCATTATATCCTGGGGATTGTCGTTGTCAACATACTCCCATTATTCAGGTTTCAAAGGGTCAAGCAATGGGATTAAGGGATAATTTTAATTCAGTATAATAAAGCTGCATATGAAGAAGGCCTGCTCAATGCAAGAAATAAAAGAGTTTTGCTTATCATGTTGGTTTCCAGGTATAGATCTAAGAATCAGAACTCAGGGGAACAGGTGTTCTGGCAAACACCGATGACTCTTTCCTTAGTTGGTGATGAACACAGAAACAGAAAGCCAAGAACAACAACATAGAACCTATGGAAAGGTGAAGAAGGAAATATTCCAAAACCCCAGAGAAGGTAGGTAGCTTCAAGAGTGGAGACAATATAACCTGAGGATATATAAGGACATTCATGGGGAAAGAACCAGAAGAAGGCTTTTTTAAAAAAATTAGGAATTCTCATTATCATTCAAGAAGACTCAGATTCTATGAAATAGAAATAGAAAATCATAATGAAAGAGCCAACTGGGATAGGAAGAAAATCCACGTATGGAAAAATTAACCTAAGCCTCTCTTTACAAAAGGAAAACATGAAATTAGCACCACGTGTCTTCTTTTAAAAAAGAGAGTCAGCTTTAAGGAAAACTAAAAGAGACATCTTTTGAACCTAAACATACTATGTTTATTTAGATGCTGTGCTGCAAACTCTGTTTTATAAGGACACTGAGTTTAGGAATTAGTAAACTACAGAAGAGCCTCTGTTAGCTGACTAGTTAGGTGGGAAATTTTCTCACCACCTCAGTTTGTCTTCTCCTCTTCATCATAAGTGACAAAGTGCCCTATTGCTTTCTCCTGCCATTCAAAGTAGAGCGAAGTGGGTACTCTTGTCAGATTATTTTATTAGCACTCGAGTTTATCAGTCTGAAATTTAAGCATTACAGTTTTCATAAATGTGAAAGTTGGTGGAACAAGTTTTAGATAATTGTGAAAAGGTGTGGAACCGGCTGGTGTAGGAGATGGTAGCAGTTCACTCATGATAACTATCATTCATTCATTTTCTTTTTTTTTGTTTTGTTTTTAAAGATTTTATGTATTTATTCATGAGAGACACAGAGAGAGGCAGAGACACAGCAGAGGGAGAAGCAGGCTCCATGCAGGGAGCCCGACACAGGATTCGATCCCAGGACCCCGGGGTCACGCCCTGAGCCAGAGGCAGATGCTCAACCACTGAGCCCCCCAGGCGTCCCTTATTTTGTATGTAAGAAACTTGTATTGAACTTACTCGATTTTTCACCCTTTCTCCGTCTCTGCTTCTTTCTGGGTTTTTGTTCCTCAATATAGATACACAATATAATCTCTGGAATTTGAGACAGGACATCACTCTTGTCCTTTCTCTGTAGTAGTTTAAAAATAAAAGTGCTTCCGGAAATGCCTAAACCAAAAGTGTAATGGTGAGTCACTGGAAGTTAACAAAGAACCTAAGAATGCAACAGCAGTAAAAAGCAGAATTTATTTTTTAAAAGATTTATTTATTTATTTATTTATTTATTTATTTATTTATTTATGATAGAGAAAGAGAGAGAGAGAGAGGCAGAGACACAGGAGAAGGGAGAAGCAGGCTCCATGCAGGGAGCCCCACGTGGGACTCGATCCCGGGACTCTAGGATCACGCCCTGGGCAGAAGGCAGGCACCAAACCACTGAGCCACCCAGGGATCCCCCAAAAGCAGAATTTATGCTGCAGAAATCTGATTCAAACATGAGAGATTTTTTTTTTTTTTCAGGTTCATGGAGAAAAGGGTAAATTAAAAAGAAACATCATGAAAATGAAGATGACTGACATGGACATAGAGAATCCGGGATTTATCCTCAGAATCACAGGTCTTCTTTGACGGTAAAAGGAAAACAACTAGAACAAGAACCATGGTCAAGGAAGAACTCTGGGGAACTTGAGAGAGAATGAGAAGGAAGGCTAGAGAGCTGGACTTGTGGAGTGGGGGGCAACAGGGAACGGGTCAGGGAGGGGAAAGGGAGGGGAGACCCATGCAGACGGGGCAGACTCCCCAGATTCCAGGCTAACTCAGCTCTCACGGCCACAGTCAACGGTGTGCGGGAAAACCTCGCACTAGCTCGTGAGAACGGATTATTACATTTTCAGCAATCCTGTGAGCTGGCCACTAAACACAGCCACTGTTAAAAATGAAGTTATAAACCTACAGTTAGGTAAATCATTAAAAACAAAGGTAGCAGAGATTCAAGGCTTGCCACTCCGTAACTATTTTACCATATTTTACTATTATCTGTGCTCTCGAGGCTACTTGCACCTTCGGTGCGGGGTCAATGCCGTCCAGCGGCGGCCGCTGCACATCCCTCCCAGCTCTGTGCTCCGGGATGTCACCGTGGGGACGTGAAATCGGCCACAGTGGGAGTATTTATGCCACTGAAGTCAATGCTGCACATCGAGGTTTGGTTTCTTGTTCTATTGCTTGTCTAGACTGCAGAAAGTACCTGGAGAAAAGGTTAATAAAGGAGGTTGAGCTTGAAAGTAAGCTGAGCCTGGGGGCACGTGGGCGGCTCAGCTGGTTGAGCGTCTGACCCTCGTCGTGATCTCCGGGTTGTGGGATCGAGGCCCACGCCGGGCTCTCTGCTGGGCAAGGAGCCTCTCTCTCTAAGAAATAAGATTAAATTTTAAAAAAAGTATGCTTTGTCTTTATCATTGTGTTGTGAATAGCACAAAGAATTAAAGGAGCATTCTTCCAGGATTCAGAACGTATCTATTGAACAAAGAGTTCACTGAAGTCATTGACAGATGAGTCAAGTTCTAATATGTTTTCCTCTTTCTTTTTCTTAGTACAAAAGAAACTATCGGGACGCCCGGGTGGCCCAGCGGTTGAGCACCTGCCTTCAGCCCAGGGCGTAACCCCAGGGTCCCAGGATTGAGTCCCACGTCGGGCTCCCTGCATGGAGCCTGCTCCTCCTTCTGCCTGGGCCTCTGCCTCTCTCTCTGTGTCTCTCATGAATAAATAAATAAAATCTTTTAAAAAATAAAAACTATCTATCAACTGACATTCATGTTGGAATCACACTAATTTCTTCATTACAACCATAGTAACAAGAGTGCAGTAAAAACCAAGGAAACATTCAATGAGAATCAATTAGCTATATGGGATTTAGAATAAAGAGAAGCATATTTTATTCTTATTTATCATTTGTGTGCTACACATCCTATTTATCAGTAAAATCCATAATAAATGCACATAGGTTTATATACATACTTTTTTTTGGGAAATCTTGTTTTTATATAACTGGCCACATCCTCTTAATTTTCATGGATTATGAAGAACAGGGGAAAAAGCTCCTCATGCAACAAAGTGGGTAAAACATGATACTAACAAAGGGAACAAAAATGATGTCTTTCTCCAGTGATTTTCTTTGGAGATCCAAAATGCTAAGGGACAATGAAGGCAGCTGCAGAATTTTGGGAGAAAATATTGTGATCAAAGGAGAAACATCCAAGCAGGTTGCCTTTTATGTGTGAAGGCCACAAAATGACTTTTGGTAATGGCCACAGACCCTCTGAAGCTATTTCACCTGCATTTCCTTCTTGGAAAACCTACTCGCCTACCTTCTCTAACTGGCCAAGAAATAGATCAAAACGAGGAGGTCAAGGGTAAGAAGCGGAGAGGAAGCAGTGAAACAAGCTACCCGCAGAAGAGGACGGAATTGCTGAAAATCTGGCCATGAGCCAAATGCAACTAAAATATCTGAAAACTTCTTGAGTTTGAGGATATAATAAAAATAACTTAATGAAAAAGAAGGGAATAGAATAATGATCATGATTTGTTAGTGGTTGTACTGATTTCCTGATTCAAGATGCCCAACTATAGAGAGATCCAGACTTTATAAACTCCATACTATTATTATTATTTTTTATTTTTTATTTTTGAGAGAGAGAGAGAGGAGGGAGGGGCAGAGGGGGAAAGTGAGAGACTCCTTAAGCAGATTCTCCGCTGAGATTTAGAACCACAGTGTCTCCTCTACTCTTCCAGTTTCAAATACATCTAGTTTTTCGTTCACCATGATGGTGTTTATTAGTTTTCAGTAACCTCAATTCAGTTATTCTTTCTAAAAAGATTTTTATGAGGACAAATCTTTAGGGCAGTTTCAGGTCCACGGCAGCAATGAGCAGAGGTGCAGAGATTTTCCGTAGCTCGGGCCCCGCATGCAGAGCTCCCCTGCGCGGCCACCGACCGCCCACCAGCTGCAGTACAGTTGATGAGCCTGCACGGGCACAGCCTCGTCCCCAAAGTCCGCAGTTTATATTCCAGTTTACTCTTGGTCCTGACTCTAAGGGTCTGGGCAAATGTGTAATACTCTGAAAATCCTCAGCGCTCCACCTATTTGTATCTTTCCACATTTCCAACCTCTTTTACCGCCTCATAGTTGTGCCTCCTCCAGGATGTCACATAGTTGGCCTCACGCAGTGCACAGTTTTTTTCAGATTGGCTTATTTCACTGCATTTAAGGCTCCCTCGTGTCTTCTAATGGTTTAATAGCTCATTTATTTGTTAGCACTTTTTTTTTTTTTAAAGATTTATCCATTTATGATAGACGTAGAGAGAGAGAGACAGGCAGAGACACAGGAGGAAAGAGAAGCAGGCTCCATGATGGGACCCCGACGCGGGACTCGATCCCGGGACTCCAGGACTGCGCCTTGGGCCAAAGGCAGGCGCTAAACCGCTGAGCCACCCAGGGATCCCCAATAGCTCATTTATTTTTAATGCTAAGTGATATCCCATTGTCTGGATGAACCACCGTTGGGTTGACCATTCACCTGCTGAAGGACATCTTAGTTGCTCCCAAGGTTTGACAATTACGAATTAAGCTACTGTAGACATGTGTGTGCAGGTTTTTGTGGGGACATACATTTTTAACTCCTTTAGATAAATACCACGGAGTGTAATTGCTGGATTGTGTGCTAAAAGCACGTTTATTTTTACAATGAACTGCCAAGCTGTCTTCCACAGCGGCTGTGCCATTACGCATTCTCGGGGAGTTCCCGTTGCTCCACATCCTTATCAGCATCTGCTGTGCCTGCGTTCCAGAGCGTGGCCGTCTGAATAGTCGTGCAGTGGTATCTTTACGTCGTTTCACTTCTCGTTTCCTTCATGACGTCCAGGGTGGAGCACCTTTCCATATGCTTACTCGCCATCTGCATATTTTACTTGGTGAGGTGTCTGCTAAGGTCTCCGACTCATATTTTTTTTTATTGGTTTGTTTGTTTTCCCGCTGTTGAGTTTTAAGAATTATTCGTACAAAGGTATCTATATCTTTTTCTATTGCTCCCTTTCCATCATATTATCTGTAAAATTGAAGATGTGTTATTTTCTAGGATAGGCTAGATGGGTGATAGGTATTAAGGAGGGCACTTGATATGATGAGCACCGGGTGTTGTGTGTAAGTGAGGAATCACTGAATTCTACTCCTGAAACCAACATTGCACTATATGCCAACTCACTAGAATTTAAATTAAAATTTGAAAAAAAAAAAAAAAGATATATTACTCTCCAAACCTCATTTTTTTTCCTCAATGCCTACAACCCAGGCAATACCTAAGAGCATAATATACCCCCACCCAGGGTATAATCTAGAGATCTGTACCCCTCAAAGTGTCAGGTAGCATGTTGTTACCCAGGTAGAGGGGCTGAGGCAGAGAACCAAATATCTCAACAACTTCTACTGTTCTGCACCTCAACAGTCAGTGCCTATTGATGCAATGGGAGATGCTGGATCCAAGGGCCTGGCTCATACTTAAGAGATGAGACAGAGAGAAAGCGCTTTCAAACCTCTGTTTAATCACTGTTCAAAAGCCAGGATCGGAGGTTCCTGACTCTCAGCTCATTAAGAATCATGTCTTGCTTTTTTCTTAGAAATGAGAACTACAAATGATGAGGAATTAGGTGCAGAGGAAGGAGACAGTAGGGGCTAGGAGGGAGGAGACTTCTGTGCTGTCGTTGAACCAGTGGTTAAGAATCACCCCATTGGTGCCTCTCCACCTTGTTCATTATCCTCCACTAAGCCTGTTACGATCTGGCCCATATTTTACTATCAGAGCCATTTTCTCAGAGAAGTAGACTTTCTTTGTATGTTGTTTTTCTTTGTATGTTATTATTTTTTTTTTTTGCATCCCTTGAAAGGGGTCCCTTTGTTTCCCCTGAAAATTTCTATCACTCGTTGCTCGATCTGAGCTGCCTTATGTTCCCCTCAGTGGGCTCATCTCCAGAGGGTATTGCTAGAGGCATCTTGAAACGTCCACCACATGCTTGTTTTATTCCTCTTGCTTCCTTTGCTTTTTCAAGGTTTATTTCAATCCGTGATTATTGGAGGTTCTTCAGATTTTACACCCAACACTTCCTAACCCTTGCCTGATCTTTAAAAATTTGCATAACAGTCTTTAGGTGTATGGTTCAATAGTGTTGAGTGTATTTGCATTGTTGTGCAACAGATCTCCAGAACCTTTTCACCCTGGAAACTTGAAACCCTATACCCTTTAAACAACAATTCTCTCTTTCTCCCTTTGGTCTGATTTTACATTAAAGTCATATAACGAAACAATTGTCTGGACTGCCATTAAGGAGGGAAACAGCTCCCAATCCTTGGACTTAGTTTTATGCAAAAATGAAGATGGTAGGAGGATTCTTTTTAAATTAGGAAGAAAAAATATCCAGAAGAAACCTCCATCTTGTTAGGTGTGGTAGTCATGTATGTGTGTGTCTATATCTGTATCTATCTCTATCTGTCTATAAGTGGGATGATACTTGGCCTCTGAATCATCAATATTTTAAATATAAAACAGCCACAGCCATGAATGATATGCAACACATAGGACCCAGACCATTTTTGTGGCAATTCTAAATGCATTTGTAGTTATAACGCCCACTCCTCCTGTTGTTCTAACTTTATGCAATTTCTATCTATAAGACAGCCCCAAATCTTTCCATTCCCAGAGGAAGCCTGCCATCTGTTCATCAAACTTGGAGTACACGGAGGGAGCAGCTGCAGTTTCCAACTGAATCTCAATGTGTATATGTTAGTCATTAAGAAAGAAATTTGTGCTCATTTATGTTTTGAGTCATAACTCTGGTTGGTCCCAACAAAACTGTCAATGCCAGTCCCGAGGGAGCAAAATCTGGGTTCTGTTCCCAGAAATGCTCTCCTGATGGATTTTGGGCAACTCATATAAAATTCCTTATCTTGGACTCCATTTAAAAATGGAAAACTTTTTTTTTAAGGATTATTTATTTTAAAAAGAAAGGACATGTGAATGGGGGGGACAGGCAGGAGGAGGGGCAGAGAATCTCCATTAGACTCCCCACTGGGGCTCGATCCCAGGGCTCCAAGATCAGGAGCTGAGCCGAAGTCAAGACTTGGATGCCAAGCGACTAAACCACGCATGTGCCCCGGGAAATGTTTGGTTTTTTTCTTTTTAATTCACCTTTTTAAATTTTCTTGTTGAGAATAAAAAGGTTGCTCTTTGATCTCCTTCCTTATGGTTTTGGGGAGAGTAGCTTATGCTCAGCTCTGAGAGCCAAGTTCTCTTTGAAGAAAGCATCTAAGGAACGATCATGGCCAATGGTTGGGACAAGCCAGGGAGATCAGTCGGTCCAGTGCCCCTTAATCTTCAGATCTACCTATGACCTTGTTAATTTTTGCATTATCTTTATATAAGCTATTATTTACTTAATATGTACTTAAATAGATTTCAGACTGACTTATTTTTAACACTTTCCTTTGCCCTGTATAATGATACCTGTACGTTATAGTTTAGATATGCCGTTAGCCTTGTATTACAAATTCAAAAAATACAGAATTTATAAATATATATATTTTTCCCAAATTACGTTAAAATAAACATGCAATTCTTTTAAAAATTATTTTTAAGTTTTATGTTGAGCTATAACTGACAAATAGCCATACTAATGTCAGGTGTACAACATAATGACTTGATACGTGTTTATTGTGAAATGATTACCAGAATATTTCTAGTCAACATCCATCACTACACATAGTTACAAATTTCTTTTTCCTTGTGATGAGAACGCTTAGGGTCTGCTCTCTTAGTAACTTTCAAATATACGACACGGTATTAGTCACTATAATCTCCGTGCTGTGTATTACAGCCTGTGACTTATTTATTTTATACCTGGAAGTCTGTACCTTTAGCCTCTTTCGCCTATTTCTCCCACCCTCCCCTACCCTACCTCTGGCAACCACCAGCCTGCTCTCTGGAAACACCAATTCTTACAAGAAGAGAGAATCACGTCTCATCTAAAATCAGCGGTTTGCACATCACACTCTGGGAAACACGGATCTAAACCAGCTTCCTCAGCTTGTGCACTTGGAACTTCAGAAAGCGCAAGGTTTATAAAGTCCCTTAGCTGCTTGGAATCCAGGGCTTCTGACTTCAGTTTTCTGACATATGGAAATGGGAATGAGAAAGGCATTCTGGTGATAAATCTATCTGGAATTTGGTTAGGAGGATTCAGGGAGATGTGATGGCTTAAAAACATAGTTTGGGAAGATTGTAGAAGACCTTGGGTGCTCTGCGTAGGAGCAGAACCTTCTCCGTAGCCTACAGGGTCTTAATCCCATGATCCAAGGAACGTCTACAGAGACCGTTATTTTCCGAATTAGCCACCGCTGCCCCTGAAGACCTGAAAGCTGGTGAGGATTGAACGAAGGAAGCCTGGGAGGACGCATGTCCCTCTGAAGCGACTCTGCCTCTTGTCCTTCATGCTTTGCCTTGCGGCATCTCTCTGCTCCTCCTGGGCCAGCCCGGGGGAGGCCGTGGCCGGGGGCACAGCTTGTGGGCCTGTGTCCTCCTGAGCAGATGCCCGAGGCCGGCCGTGGCCTGCAGGGACAGCGAGGACAGGGTGGGCCCCGTCTCCAGCCCCGCCTCTGGCACCGGCTCTGGCTCGGACCCCACGCGGGAAGGCCCAGGGCTCGGTGCGGCCCCTTCACACCCCCTCGCTCTGGAGGTCAAGGCCCCACCGACACGCTCGGTCCCGACACTTTGAGCTGCTTCTGTCTGCAGCTTGGACCCCAAGTCCCAGCCGCAGCCCTTCTACGGCCGCCACCTAGACGGGCCCGGGCCCGACAGGTGCTCCAGGCTCCCCGCGCCCCGGTCAGGGGTGGCTCGGCTGCCTCCACGCTCTGACTCCATCCTCTCGTTTGCTCGTGTCACATGAGCAGGCGTTATTTTTCTTCTTTATTCCCTCTTTTAAAGCACTAATTTGAAGCTTATCCCAGCCACAGTACGGGTTCCTCGGGCGTGCTGCGGGGCCCGTCACCAGGGCGGCCTGGTGTCCTCGCCGTCCAAGCCACGGATCCGGGCCACCCCGGGCACAGGGGCATCGCTGACTTTGGACCAGAGACAAGGGGCAGCCCAGGGGCCCTCAGGGCCCACCAGAGCCAGACACCACTGTGTCTCCATTAGTATTCGACGTTTGGGTGATAGATTAGGATCATGAGCGCTTAAATTTTTAAATGTTACTTAAAATTTAACACTATGTTAATATTTGGTTGATGAAGTCTCGTTGTAAATGCAATTGTCAAGAAGAACACACGTGGACAAGGGCTGTCGTTAGGGCCCGTGACTGCCAACCTGCCCCAGGCCACACGCCCGGCTCCTGATCCCTCTGGCTCCCCGCCCCCTCGGTGTGGACGCCGCCGGACTCCGGGCAGGGAGGGGAGGCCAACCTCAGCTCGCACGCTCCAGCTGAACAGGGGAGGCTGGGCGGGGCCGGAGCAGGGCTGCGGGCAGGGAAGGGGACCGGCGGTCACCCTCAGCATCTGCTTCCCCGGCTCGCTGTCCACATCCAGGCCCCGCTTGGCCGGCCAAGCAAACCCCAAACCCGCCAGCCACCTGGATGCCGCTGGGCCCTTGCCCTGGCCATTCGGGGCCTCCCCCCTCACCTGCCCACCCTGTCTGACCCCCACGCCGCCGCCAAAGTGAGCCTTTAAAAATCATACACTATGTCTTTTCCCTTATGAGAATCCTTTGATGGTTTCCCACTGAACTAACGATTGACCCCAAATTCTTGATGTGTCCTACAAGCCCCACCGCGCAGCCGGTTTCCCCAGATGGTTTCCCCAGCGCGAGCCTTCCCCGCACTCGCCGCCCAGGGCTCTCCCGCCTCCAGGTGCACCTGCTGCCCTCTGCTCCGCGTCGGCAACGCCTCCTCCACCAGGCCGAGGCTGAGACGTCGCCTCCTCAGGGGACAGGTCTTGAGCTAATTGCTCAACCCCATCCTCTTATATTCTCACATGATACTTTTCCTTATGATGCTTCTCAAAATGTGTAATTCCCTATTTATTTGAGCAGCGGCTGCTCCACACCAGCCATCGACTCCAGGGGGCAGGGCAGCGTCCACTCTGTTATCAGCGGCTCACGTCCAGCACGCGGGGGGTGGGGGGTGGGTGGCAATAAATATCCCTCGGAATAAAGGTCACCTAGTTTGTATTGTAAGTTGAAATATGCATATATTTTCAGGAAATCTAGCTTTAGGAGGATCAAATTTTCCTTGCTGATCTTGAAGAATTTATCATCTAAGTCTACGCATAAAAAAAGTTATTAGATAGTATAACAATGTATTTCAGTAGGATCCAGAAGAGAGAGGAGACTATTGATTAACTTGATATTAAAAATTTAATAGCGACTGATTTTTTTAATCACAAAAAGAAATACTTGTGTCACTGGTACCTTGAATAGGCTGGACTCTCGGGATATATTCAAAAAGCATATTTACTTTTTATTATTTTTTATTTCCCATGATCTGTTTTCAAATGTATTCAGTGGAGGAAGTGTTCCCCTGGCCTGGCTTACTTTTCCATAATGATAATAGAAATAATAATTGTAGAATTATTATTATTATTATTATTACCTCAGTTTCAATTCAGGAAGTAAGATATCCATCCCAACTAACGACCCCACCTCCGGACTTCATCTAAAGGTAAAATGTTTCCGCTTCCCTAGTTTTCTTTCGGTGGGAAGACAGGGAAGGGGATGGGGTCCCCCGTCTCTCCTTTCCCAAGTGGGGCTTCTATCCCTTCTTTGTTATTTTGCTAGTTGTGTTTTCCATCCTTATGGACTGATGTGGTTGAGGGAGAAGTGCTGGGGGAAGAAGGAAGCGGGACAGAGAAGTCTTCCCGGACGGGCACTGTTGTGGGGTGGCTGTGCCTTCTTCCTGCTGGGTCGGTGTTTAATTTCTCTGTCTCTTCCCTTTGGGAGGCCCTTTGTGAGGCTTCTCGACCGCATGACCCATGAGATGGGCCGCGTGTGTATATGGACAACGAGGGGAGGGAAAACACGAGGGAGGGAGCAACTGGCAGAAAGAGAGGGAGACAATGTCAAGAAGAACAGGCTCATGCCATTGTGGGGACTGGCAAGTGCCAATCCGTGCAGCAGGCCAGCGGGATGGAAATCCAGGCAAAAAAAAATATGATAATCTTGGATCTGGAATCTCCAGAGTGGAAACTCAGGCAGGGTTTCTCTGTTGCAGTCTTGAGGAGAATTCCTTCATTTTGGGGAAATCTCAGGCTTTGCTTTTATGGCCTTCAACTGATTGGGTGAGGCCCACACATTATGGAGAGCGATCTGCTTCTATAGAATCCGTGTTAATCGGGTCCACGAAATACCTTCACGGCAACACCCAGACAGGTGCTTGACAGCGGAGCGGCACCACGGCGTAGCCAACCGGACACAGACAATTAACTGAACTGTGACTCTATCTGTCTGGCAAGTCCCATTGCACCCCCGAGATCCTCTCCTGGGCGACGTTTAAAAGGGGGTCATCCCGGCTTTCTCCCAAGTATCATATTAAGCCTAAAAGAAAAGGTCATACATCACTTTCCCAACAAAATTTCATTTTTTTTGTTTGCCTTTTTTAGTAGATTCTTTCTTCCTCTAGCTTTATCAAGGCGAAATTGACGAAGAAAATTGTAAGATATTTAAAGTGTGCAACGCGATGATCTGATAGTCCTACACATCGCCAAAGCGTCCCTCCATCCGTTAATTCACACGTCCATCATCTCACAGGGTAACGCCTCTTTTGTGCTCAGAGTACCATGCTTTTCCCGTGCATATATGGCTAAGATAAAGTTTTGTTTATGAATTAGTCATTAATAACCATGACTAGTAATAGAGTAGGACAACTGTAACGATGCACTATGATGAAGGTTGTGCGGATGCGGGCTCTTTCTTTCTCAAAATATCCTACTATCCTATACTCACCCGTCTTTCTGTAGTGACGGGAGATGATCCAGGGCCTGTGCGGCAGGATGAGATGAGGGGAATGGCATCGCCGTGACCCAGCCTTAGGATACCGTTGGCCTTCCTGGGGTCGGTGCGAAGGACGTCGGCGGCGTCTGGACCGTAGTCGCCACAGGCGACTAAAACCACAGGAAGTGACACTACTGCACACACGTCTCCGTTATCCGTTGACCCACGGAGCCGCGCCGACGCTTTTTCCATCTCTTGGCTGCTGTGCGTGATCACTGCAGGCAACTGGAAATGCAGGTATCTCTCTGCAATTCTGTGCTTTCATTTTATTTTTTCCGACTCATGCCCAGAAGTGGGATTGCTGGATCACGGTCTCCCATTTTTAAATTTTTGGGGACCCTCCATACTATTTTCCACAGTGGCCGCACCAGTTTACATTTGTACCAACAGTGCAGAAGGATTCCCTTTCCTGCACATCCTCACCAACACTTATCGCTCGTCATTTCGAGTTTAGCCATTCTAACAGGTGTCAGGTGACATCCCGCTGGGGTTTGGATTTACATTTCCCTGATGATGAGTTACACTGAGCATCTTTTCATGTGTCCGGTGGCTGCTTAGATGTCTTCTTTGAAAAATGTCTATTCAGGGCAGCCCAGGTGGCTCAGCGGTTGAGCGTCGCCTTTGGCCCAGGGCATGACCTGGGGTCCTGGGATCGATTCCCACATCGGGCTCCCTGCATGGAGCCTGCTCCTCCCTCTGCCTGTGTCTCTGCCTCTCTCCCTGTGTCTCTCATGAATAAATAAATAAAACCTTTTTTTTAAAAAAAGAAAAAATGTCTACTCAATTTATTCAGTTCCACTCTTCATTTTTTAATCCAAAAACTCTTTTTAATTGTTTGCTGTCGAGTTGCGTAAATTCTTTAAATATTTTGTATTTTAGCTCTTTATCAAATATGTGATTTGCAAGTGTCTTCCCCCATTCCGTAGGCGGCCTTTTCATTTTGTTGTAGTTTCCTGTGCTATGCAGCAACGTTTTAGTCTGATGCTGTCCCACGTGTTTATTTTTGCTTTTGTTGCTTTTGTTTTTTGGTGTCAAAATAAAAAAAAAAAAAAAAAAAGCTCATTGAAAAGGCCAATGTTAAGGAGCTAACCCCCTATATTTTCTTCATGGGGTGGTATGGTTTCAGATCTTATGTTCAAGTCTTTAATCCATTTTTGAGTTGTGTGTATGGTGTAAGAAAGTGGTCCAGTGTCATTCTTTTGCATGTGGCTCTTCAGTTTCCTCAACACCATTTATTGAAGAGATTATCCTTTCTCCTTTGTTTATTCTAGGCTCCTTTGTCACGTATTAGTTGACCATCCACGCGTGGGCTTCCTTCTGGACTCTGTATTCTGTTCCATGGATCTGTGTGTCTGCTTTTATCCCAAAACAGTACTGTTTCGATCACTCAGCTTTGTAATGTTATTTGAAGTCAGCACGTGCGATGCCTCCAGCTTTGTTCTTCTTTCTCAAGATTGCTTCGGCTACTGGGGGTCTTTTGTGTTTCCATATGAATTTTAGGATTGTCTACTTGTGAAAGTTACCGTTGAAGTTTTCATAGGAATCACACTGAATCTGTAGATTACTTTGGGTCATATGGACATCTTAACAAAACTAATTCTTTCAGTCTATGAATATGAAATATTTTTCCATATATTTCAGTCTTTAATATTTTTCATCAAGGTCTTGTAGTTGTTAGTACATAGTTCTTTTACCTCTTTGGTTAAATTTATTCCTTGGTATTCTATTCTTTTCGATGCAACTATAAATGGGATTGTTTTCTTAGTTTCTCTTGCTGATAGTTTGCTGTTACATATTTCGATTCCAGCCAATGGTTTACATTACGTGGATAGAGGTTATAGACTCTAAGACATCTTGAAGATTGATAATGATACGTATAAATCTAGGGGATGTAGATAATGTGACCTTCTCTTTTAAAATCTGGCGCCATTTATGCAGTGACTACAAATGGAACCCTTCCCATTACTGTGACGGATAAGGATCTAAGGCAGATGTCCTCTGGGGGTGAGGGGCCTGAGAAGACAGTGCCCCTCCCCCCAGTTATAGGATGGACACATTTGCTTCCTTACTGGGTAAGCTGGCCGTCGTCTCATTCTCTGTTTACTCTTTTAGGCTCAGTCTTTTCTCTCCACCCTCCTCTGTACCCCGGAAAGTTGACATGTATCTGCTGGGGCAACCAGGCTCCCATTCTTCCAGAAGTATACAGAGTGTCAGAGGAGATACAGGCACAGTATTTATTTCCATATCTTCCTCCCTGCCAGGCTTCAGGTTGGCAGTGGCTGAGTTCTTCTGCCAAGGCCCCAGCTCTTGTCAGGTGGATGTGTAATAATTAAAAGTTTTAGGGCATTCTCTTCTTTTTTCTTTTTTTTCTTCCTTTTTTTTAATAAATTTATTTTTTATTGGTGTTCAATTTGCCAACATACAGAATAACACCCAGTGCTCATCCCGTCAAGTGCCCCCCTCAGTGCCTGTCACCCAGTCACCCCCACCCCCCCACCCTCCTCCCCTTCCACCACCCCTAGTTTGTTTCCCAGAGTTAGGAGTCTCTCATGTTGTGTCACCCTCACTGATATTTTCACTCATTTTCTCTCCTTTCCCCTTTATTCCCTTTCACGATTTATTATATTCCCCATATGAGTGAGACCATATGTTTGTCCTTCTCTGATTGACTTACTTCACTCAGCATAATACCCTCCAGGTCCCTCCATGTCGAAGCAAATGGTGGGTATTTGTCATTTCTAATGGCTGAGGAATATCCCACTGTAGACACAGACCACAGCTTCTCTGTCCAGCATCTGTCGCTGGACACCGAGGCTCCCTCCACAGTGTGGCTATTGTGGATATTGCTGCTGTGAACATCGGGGTGCAGGTGTCCCGGCGTTTCATTGCATTTGAATCTTTGGGGTAAATCCCCAGCAGTGCAATTGCTGGATCGTAGGGCAGGTCTATTTTTACCTCTTTGAGGAACCTCCACACAGTTTTCCAGAGTGGCTGCACCAGGTCACATTCCCACCAACAGTACAGGAGGGTCCCCCCTTCTCTACCTCCTCCCCAACATGTGTGGTTTCCTGCTTTGTTAATTTTCAGTTTTAGGGCATTCTGATAACTGCTCTGTCTCTTCAGACCCAGGTATGGTGTTCAACGTTGTGGTTCACCACGCTTGCTGGTTTCCACCACACTTTTGTCTGTAGTCCCTTAACTCTTAGTCATTACCCTGTTTGAATATGCCATCTGCAGCCTGCTGGCAACCCGATGGATTATATAACTGATACCAGGAGAGGCCCCAGAAATGAGCTCTTAAAATGGACTCTGATTGAAATGCTGATTTATTTAGTAAATACATGAATAACCTTCTTTTTTTTTTTTTTCTGGGGGAAATGTATCGGTGATCAATAGTTTGTGGTGTCATCATGAATACTCAAAGTGCCAACAGTAATAGCATATGATGGAGTACAGATGGAGGGCAAAGTAACAGGAGACCAAGTTATCCAACTCCTCCAACACATTAATTGAATAACCTGATCTTTCTTTACTTATTGAAATAGTCTCTTTTACCATAAACCAAATTTACCATAATTATGGTACCAAATACTTTACCATAATTATTTTATACATTGAGGTCTGGGGGCTATCCTGTTCCATTTATTTGGATAAGTTTCACAGGGTCACTTTATTTTATTGACCCTTTATGTGGGTCAAGGACAAAACACTGACTCGTGGTAATAATAATCTCTGCTTCGGTAGTGCTTACTCTTCCAGGCACGGGACTCAGTGCTTTATGTGCGTTACCTCCTTTCATCTTTATGGCAACTTGCTGAAGAGAAGCTGTGGTTATCTACGTTTTGCCGATAGAAAATGAGGCACAGAGAAGTTAAACCACTGGCACCAGCTCCCACAGCCAGAAAGCAGATGATAGGAGATTTGAACTGAGGAAGCCTGGGTCTAGAATCTGCACTCCCAAGTACTGTGCTGTGCTACCTCCACCCATGAGGCAGTGAAGACCTTTCCTCACCTTTCTTTTGCGGACTAAAAAATCATAGTCCAGGTTCCCTGCTCCTGACAATCTAAATTAATCACCTAAAAATTAGAAAATCCAAAAAGAAATTGATAGTTACTATCTCTCCTCGACTGTCTCTTTCAATTACATGTTTCTCAAGCAACCCTCTAGTTACTGTCGGACTTCATCTCTATCAGACCAGCAAATCAATCCAAAACATTTTATACCTGCCCATCTTCCCTTCTACTCATATTCTTGAGTTAGCCAAATAAGTCCAACTTTTTCTACTGT
This sequence comes from Canis lupus dingo, assembly GCF_003254725.2. Lineage (NCBI taxonomy): Eukaryota > Metazoa > Chordata > Mammalia > Carnivora > Canidae > Canis > Canis lupus. The sequence goes on from NC_064257.1 coordinate 64,053,590, forward strand.
TGGTCTCTCATAAATTGTGACTGGCATCGGTATGTTCATGCAGGTCCCATTGCAGCTAGATCCCCACTGTGTGGTCGTAACAGATCATAGATTGCATCGATAAATGCCACGATGAGACATGATAAACAGCCCATTAGGACTGGGTAAAATTCTCTTCAATTCCCTGGTCCATGCTAAAACGAAGATTAGAATAACTGAGTCATAGTGTTAGGATGGATATTATAAGGTCACGTCTATGAGGGCAATTAACAGCACCTGGCATGTGGCAGACATTCAAGGGAGGTTGGCAGAAGCTGAATCCTTCCAGGCTCAGACTAAAGGCAGAGAGGAGATGCAGACTGCTGTCTGTTTACCGGGCATTCTCCATAGTCCAGGAACTATGCTTGGTGGTTTCCACACATAGTTTGATATTGTGGAATCAGTAAGTGTTTTTGTAAGATGACTTCCCCTTGTGGTACAAAGACTACAATTAAAGTCCAGTACTATACGTTACCTTGACATCTAGGGAAATCAGGAGGGCACGGGGGGACCTTTGAATATCCTAACCACAAGCTTCCCTCCCACTCTACCGTGAGTAAGGTTCCCAAGCCAAGCAACCTTCCTTAGCATCAGATGGACCAGGTACAGTTACCATAAATCCTTGATAGGAGGTCTCAGTTCCCTGCCGACCCACAGAGGTTTTCAAAGAAGCCAGTCACATCCTCCCACAGGAAGCAGGGGGTGCCTCACTCTCTTAATGCTGCTCAGCTTAACTCCCAGTGCCCCTGGTTGTTCACTCTGCTCCTGAGCACAGCTCCAGTCGGCCGTGGCCTGTGAGGCGTGTGGTATCCTCCCTGCCCCTGGGCTGTGAATATGTGTGACTAACAAACTGCTGTAATCTCATCTGGTGTTGGGTGCTGTGTGTTGGCCATGCCCTTGGCCCCAGCACAGGAACCCCTCCTTTACTTACAGGGTGAATAGGAAGTGGTCATGTTGTGCCCAAGATTGCGAATCCGAGAAACCACCGAGGAGCCGACGCCGATGCAAGTACACGAGGGTCTATTTACAAGCTCGAGCTTGGGTCCAAGTATACTCCATACGGCAGAGCAGGGACTTGGCCCCCGAGGTGGGTTACAGCTGGCTTTTTATGGGCTGGTCTAGGGGATCTTCAGAAGGGGTGGAGGAATTTTTTCCATTCCAATATGGGGGAAAGGGTGGGGGAGTTTCTTAAGATCTGATACGGAATTCTCTGCCGAGGGCATTCTGAGCTTTATTGGCTTTCCGATATGGGATTCCCTGCCTAGGACAATCTGCAGTTTTTCCTGTAAAGTTCAGCTCTTATTCCCAGGGACCTACGATGGCTGTACTTGTGCTAATGCTAAACTTGAGGTGGATGGCCTTGATTTTTCTCGGCCTCCACAGTCAAATTCCCTAGAAGAAAATGAACGGAATGGGTCCCACCTGCATGCCCAAGATCATGGCTTCTTGGACTTCAATGTGAAACCTGGAGATCTTGTTATATAGAATCCATTCTGACTGAGTAGGTCTGGAGTAGGTCCTGAGTGGGGCCTGAGATACTGCCTTTCTAGCAAGCTCTCGAGTGATAGGCTGTTGCCCAGACTGCGCACTGGATAACAAGATGCCAAGAAACACAGATGCAGGCCCAGGAGAAGCCATAGCCGACGTACTGTATCGCTTATCAATGACCTTCCAATCATCTAGTGATCCAGCATGTCAAAGGAATGACTGATATGACTTTCCACAAACTGGGGCACGCAGCCTGAAGGATCGGAATCCGACCGGGATCTGTGTGAGATGCTGCGGTGGAATAATCCACCGGTGCCAGAAGAAAGAAGCTACTTCGAGGTCACATCATCAGGAAACCCACCTGTGGCTGGGAGCAAAGGTACTTGCCCATCAACGCCTTGTCCTAGCCACTCTGTGATCAAAAACCTTGAAAGAAGGGACTATTGGTCTCCGTAAGGCTTATCATCGGGCTTCTTAGGAATGGAAGAGCTTTGCTTATTTCTATTAGATTTTTAGTAAGGATGGTTGGGAAAAGTGTGACTCTGGGGAAGAGGGAAAAGAGATAGGACTTGTAGAGAGGCGTGCTAATAACGAGCAGGACGGGAGGGCAAGGACAGAAGCAGACAGAGAAGGGCCGGATGGAATCAAATCCTGTTTTGCTCCAGGAAGCCTGACCTCAGTGAAATCTGGAAGCAGAGGCCCCAGCGGAGCCCTTCTGCTCCCAGGAGACGGCGCATATTAGATCGGCCTTGGGCCGGGCGGACGGGCCTTCAAGCTAATTTCTCTTGACCTTCTCCTGTGATTGTCAGCCTGGCCCTCATTTGTGGAGCTCGCTTTAATTACGTGCATAATGGCTCATTATTTTTTATAAAGGAAGCAGCAAAGGAAACAATTATGCAAATAAACGAGGGTTGTTGTTCACTGAGGAGTTGTGGGCTAATTGGGCTCTGGTACAAAAATACCATCGCCCAACACAACGCCGGAAAGCATCTCCCTCATCTCGTCTCTGAGGTCTCCTTAAGCACCCCGGTCCCAACAGGATAAACTTCATATCCAAGAATAAAGATGAAGAGCCTGTCTCTCAGGAATGAATAAATAAATCTTAAAAAAAAAAAAAGTTTAAGAAAAGTGAGACAAGGATGCCCGATATCACCGTTTCTATTAAACATTATTATTATGTGACCTAGCAATGTGGTAAAGCAGAAAAATACTAAAAGGTTAAAAACAAAAAAGATTGGGAAGAGAAATAATATTTATATTCGCTTTAAATAATATTCTTATCTATAAAAAATATCAAAAATATCTACACATAAGGCATTAAAATTAATGGGTAATTTTAGTAGAGTTGTTGGATATATGCTCAATGAGCACAAATAAATGCATTCTTCTACTCTAGAAACAAGAAGATAGTGGCTTAAAAACTAAAATTTGCATTTAAAATCACAAGAGAGGGACACCTGGGTGGCTCAGCGGTTCAGCATCTGCCTTTGGCTCAGGGCATGATCCTGGAGTCCTGGGATTGAGTCCCACATCGGGCTCCCTGCATGGAGCCTGCTTCTCCCTCTGCCTGTGTCTCTGCCTCTCTGTGTCTCTTGTGAATAAATAAATAAAATATTTAAAAAAAGAAAACTTATAAAATGTCATTAAAATTTTCAAAAGCCTCTATAAATTGAGCCACATGTTTATCATTCAGAAAACTTAATATATGCATGTAAATTCTCTACAGACTGATACTTTAATAATATTTCATTAAACTCTTAGCTTGGCAAAAAAAAAAAAAAAAAAAAAAAGATGAAGAGCCAGAAGAATTCACTTAAGGCCCCGAATTTTGACTGGAACAGCTAATCTTCCTTCCTGAGGTTGAAGCTGGTCTAAGTTGTCCAAGGTCAAGCTTCTCCAAGCAGCACCTCTCCTTTAGTTTGGTCTTCAGCTGTCAAACGGAAAGGATTTGTGTGTTTGGATCTAGCGTTCTTTCCTCTGGTCTCTCCCTGGAATGTCTCTCGTTCATTGATCCGTACATTGACTCATTGCCCCGTGAATTCCCCTTCTGACCAGGCTCCCTCGTCACAGGTGGCCTCCTTTCAACCTTGAACATTTCAACCTTTTCTGATCTTTGATATTTTGCCTACAATGGATTAATCCCCCGCCCCCATGTAAACTCTAATTCTGATTTATTAGATTAGATTCTGATTTATTAGGAATAGATGTCATGTGCTTCCCTGCTACCCGGTATTTCGCCCTTAGGGCATTGGTAACATCGGAAATTAATTGCTGTTGTAAAACGACCTAAGCTAACTTGGTCATTTATGATTATATCTTCTCCAGAACTTACAACCGGCAGGGATATTGCACGGAAGGCAAGTCTCTAAAGGGATTTTGCACAACAAATATCATCAAGCAGGCGCAGGAACTGTCCTACGGCCTGTTCTATAGGCTCCATGAAGTCCTAGCTCTCTTTTTACGCATCCAAACAAGCTCTTAATAGGTTCATTTGAGGCAAATGTGAAGATCCCCGAGCAGCGAGATGCAGCTACGTTTCTAATCAGCATCAAATACGAGATGCCGAGATGGGAGGTTACGGGACCAGAAGAAATCCCGAGGCCTAGGGCATCATTTCAAGGCACAGAAAGCTATTAGGTCCGGCAGGTTTCTGTATTTGCTTGCGGAAGGGTAGTAGGGCTTATGCAATAGTTTTAGTCATTCCATAAGCTGGAAGGTCATTGATTTCCCCGGAAGAAAAATTAGTTCTAACATCCATCACGCGAAATAACGCATCGTCCGATGTTGATCAAATATTGAGGTGACTGTAGCCTGCGGTCCCTGGAATGCAGGTTTTCATTAGCCTCTGTCACATGCTAACGACCCCTGGAGGGTGCATTTCCGGTAAGGGGGGAGGGGGTGGCTTTTTCAGATTTCTGGCGGAGTAGTTTGCCATCGAGGAACCAGAGTGTTCGAAGACTTCCTTGATTTCGTTGCTCCGAGGCTTCGTTTCCTAGTCTGTAAAGGGAGGATGGCGTGGTGCCTGCCTTATAGGGTTTTTGTGAGAATTCGTGGAGTGTTCCCAGAACACTTAATTCTCCCCCCAGCCCCACTTCTAATTTAGCCCCAGGCCCCATTTCTCTAATTATTTGGTTACTTCCACTTCCTCAGCCTTGAGGTCATTTATGTCTTTCTCTTATTTCTTTCTCTTTCTTTCTGTTATTTCTTTCTGGCCTTGGGAAGGTGGAAACGCAGCGTGCTCTTTGCCGGGCAGTTGACGTCCTGAGGGGCTGGACAGAGGCCGGCCAAGGAGAACCGTCTCGCTCCTCGTGGGGTTGGTTCTCTTGGACAAGCCAGGTGGTCCCTCCCAGGTGCTGCTCTCCCGTCCCAGGTGCCGGCCTTGGCCTCGTACAGATGTCATGAGGACAAAATGAGGTCGGGGTGTGTGGGGGCAGGTGACCTGGACCCGGACCGAAGCTCAGCAGGTGTTCATGCCGGGCAACCGCCGCACCAGGGCCAGCCCGGGAAGCTGACCCCTCCGGGCCACGGACAAAGGATTCTTACAGAAACCGAGCTCTGCCCAACCGCGGGGGGCAGGGAGCGAGGGTCTGAAGGGTGAGCTGCAAGGTCACGGGCGACGCCAGCCAGCCTGAACGCCGGGCAAGCCCAGGCCGCGAGGCGAGACCCCGAGGGGCGCCGATGGGGAGCTCTGGGGGGACCACTGCCCGTCCGGGCCCAGAGCCACCCACCTGCTGACACACCTGGGCTCCCTGCTAAGCAGCGGGGGGAGCTCTCGGGAAGAAGAGCTGGGCGCTGAGGGCCGGAGAGCGACGGCCCTTGGGAAGCTGCTGGCCCCTGCGTCGTCGTCTGTCACCCTCTTCTAAGCTTGACGACCTTGGGGTGTAACGGCTGCCGCTGCATCTCTACCTTTCACATCCCACGCGAATTCCAATTTACACCTGCTTGAACTTCATATAATATAGAGAGAGGAATTGTGGGAAATGTAGCTTTAGCTTTCCCAGGTTGACCCAGAAACCCCGTCGTACCAATCTTTTCCATCTTATGCTAACTTCTTTGAGATCCGATTTAAGTTATCCTTTTTTTTTTTTTTTTTTAAGAAATGACAAAGTTTACCCTTTAATCATGATCCAAAGAGTATGGAATTATAGGAGTAATATTCTAGAGTCGCGGGGCAGCCCGGGTGGCTCAGCGGTTTAGCGCCACCTTCCACCCAGGGCATGACCCCGGGGTCCTGGGATCGAGTCCCACGTCGGGCTCCCTGCATGGAGCCTGCTTCTCCCTCTGCCTGTGTCTCTGCCTCTCTTGCTCTCTGTGCTTCTCGTGAATAAATAAATAAAATCTTTAAAAAAAAAAGAATCTAGAGTCGTCAGGCCCTTTCCAGTGAACTGCAGCATCACCCAGGAGAACAGGCTTTAACGTGATCACTTACTAGGGTTTCCTTACAAATGGGAAAGGAAGATTTCGTTGAATGTATTTGGGTTTAAATTTCAACTATGTGCTACAATGACTATATCCAGCGTCCTTCCAGGTTATTCTTTGTTTGTTATTTGTCTCCTCCCAGCAGATGTGACTTAGGTGGTCTGTGCTGGCATCTCTTTCCTGAGCCTCTTGGGACTCTGGTGGGAGGAGCCCGGCCTCGGAGCCCCGGCTTCTGGGTTTCCAGCGGACCTAGAACCCTGGTGGGGAAAGACCACGGCAGTAGGTCCCATCTCTGGTTTGCGGAGGAGAAATAAGCCTTAAGGCCCTTGAGTATGTAAGGGGGGCCCTTCGGATTTGCTGAGTACAATTTGCCTCCCTAGTAGCACAGCCCTGAGGCCACTGACTCCAGGCGCTCAGCGTGGCTAAGCATCGGCCACCTTCCTTCTTGCACCGGGAGGGATGGAAGGGGAGGGCTTCAGAGCCCCTCGGCTGCCAGGTGTGTCCCCTCCAGTGCCCAGCATCGCCCCTCAGACGCCAGGTGTCCCCTCCCCCCCAGCCCCGTGTCACTCAGGCACCTACCACTTGCCGGGCTCCCCGAGGTGGGCCGAGCGCCCGTGCACGCAGCACAAGGCTTGATGCACTTGCTAAAGTGACTTAGCACCGGGAGGAGTAGGTCCCTCTAGGGAATTGACAGGTGACCAGGGGCTGGTGCGGGTCCTCCTGTAGCCTCCCGGGTGCCTTAGGTCGCTGTCGGACTTGAACACTTGGCAGTGTCTCCACTACCGTCGCCGACGAGGCTCTGGGCCTGGGACACACAAGGGAAGATGGGGCCGGAGGGCCTCGGGCCAGGACCACCCCACGGACAACCCCGCTGTGCGCCGACCACGGACACGAGGCCCCTGGCCTGGGCCCCAGCGATGACAGGAGGGAGGACGGCAGAAGTCCTGGCCCTGGGCCCCCGGGATGGAGTAACGGCCCCGATGGCCCTCCCGCTCCCAGTCCGCCCGCACGTCGAAAGCTGTACTTGGCAGAGAAATGTTTTTCCTCGCTCCTCCTCCTCCTTGGAGTCACAGAGCAGAGGCCAGCGATGACAACGCCATATAAGGCCCAACCGCGTGGCGTCCCCCGCCCCCAGGGAGCGGTCGTCTCGCCTCGGCTCCGAGCTCACGCTGCCAGGACCTGCACCCCCCGCAGGCTGCGCGACTCTCGGTTTCCCCACTAACCCCAGAAGGCGCCGCTTTCGGGCCTGGGGCCACGTGCTGCTGCCAGAGCCGCTTCCCAGAGTCTTTTACACCAAAGTAGTGCTTTCAGGGCGCCTTGGTTCTTCCGCTATAAAGTCGCTCTCTGTCCGCGACGTGTCGGCTCTTGAAGGTCCCAGAGGCCTGACTGGGCCCCCAAGGCAACTAGTCATCCCAGTGGTTTAGCAGGAAGTCCTCGCAAAATGTGGCCATTATACGGGAAACAGAAATGGACATTTTGTTCCTGTTTATTTCACAAATTTGGGGTGCGAGACGGGTCCGCTTCGGAGACACGGCTACCTTCCCAACAGGCCAAACTGTGCTGACGGTGCTGCTCGTGTCCGAAGGCCGTGGGGTCAGCGCCCCCGGCAGGATCGGCTTCATCCCCGTCCCTGTGTTCGTGTTGGATGGAATTTCAGAAACTTCCCGTTCGGTTCTCCACGTGCAGGCAGATGTTGCCCCAGACCTTGTAGGGACCGAAAATAAATGGCAGAAGCAAGATGTTTTTGGACATTTGGGCGTTCCCTGCTTCCCGCACCTCTGTCCGCCCAGGCAGGGGGTGCAGAGCGCGGGGCCTTCTCTCGTGCGTGGCTGGAAACGTGGAGACGCACACAGAGGACGCACAGGTGAGAGCAGCCGCCGGGGGCTGAGAGCAAACGAGTCACAGGTGGCAGGTGCGCCCACGAACACCTTAGCTGAGGGTGGCTCTGAGAGCTTGAGGGCACGAGAGTCGGTGGGCGTCATTATATTTGTTATTTCTGACTTTGGCCTCTGCCTGGTATCTTGATATTAGCAAAAATGACTCAAGGGCCTGAAAGAGTTTATCGAAGTGTGACTATAATGGTACCAGGAGTCCCATCAATACCATAACTCAGGACATAGGAACGGAACTTCCCAAAATAGGATGTGGCCGTAGTGAACATGACTCTGAATTTCCACCAAGCGGGACCAGAGAATGACGTGTGGTACTCGGGGCTGCCTCGAGGGCTTAAACACGCGATAACTTTTGCAAGGACAGAAAATCAACACGAATTCATACAATGTGCCCCGGAGGGTAGGAGGTAAACTCTACAAAGACCGGGGCCCACGGCGGTGGCACGATTTCCAGGCAGACGATCTGAAACAAGCTAGAACGTGCCGTCTAGCCAGGGGCGCATCACTGCACCTTGCACTTTGCAGGACAGGAAGGGCACCTGCCGCAGGTGCACGGGGTTGACGCGTTTGCCCTCTCTGCCGGCCCCACCGCGAATCAAGGGCTTGGAAGAGCTCGATCCCTGGAATCCCACATAAAAATGCGTTGGACCCAGAGACTCACGGTCATCGCTGGCCAAGGAGGCGAGCAGCAGGCGCACGGCTGGCATCTACGGTCCCGTCATGGGGCCGCCCCCGCAGGCCGCCGAGCTGATGGGGCTGGAACCGTCTGCCGGGGCCCGTGGATGTGCCATCCTGGACGATGCCCTCCGCGGCTGGAACGCTGTCCCGAGACACAGGGTTCGCCCCAAATCCTTAAGCGCTGCATGTACCGTGGTTTCAGATGCGGGAGGCGCGGGCCCAGGTAGCAGCGACCATGCTCAGCACCGGCCTCGAGGGCCCGTTTAGGGACGGCCGCTGGTCTGCACCACGGTGCCCTCGGACGCTTCATGGTCTTGGTCGCAGAGGCGTCACGGGTCTACTGAGGAACCCGGCAAGGTCCTACTGAGGTGTAGTAGGGTTGGGCTCTTGGTCACCTCAAAGACCTCACCCCAAGAGACCAGCAGGCAAGGAGAGCAGCCCCCGTATCGGCGGGAAGAGGCCGGCCGGTCGCCAGTCTCTCGCGTCCGTGTCGTCCCAGCAGCCCAGCCACCTCGGGCAGCGGAGGCGCTAGTTGGGGCCAAGGCAGGAGGGGTCTGTGACCCCTCAAGATGGGGCGCGATGGCGGGGGTGGCCAGGGTCCCCACCCAGCTTCCTGCTGTAAGGTTTTCCCAGGACGAGAATCCCGAATGCCTTCTGCAGGCTGCAGGGCGGCCCGGCCTGGGGTCCTCCGGAGGGGAGCTTGTGGTAACGCCCCCCAAGACAGTTCTGTAGGATCGTTTCAGCCGTGGGGCCCCCGCAGGACCCCGGAGACCCTTGCTGCGATGCCATTAGACTCCGGGTTCGCCCTCCGCCCACGCTGGCTTCTACAGAAACCACCCCCCACACCCCATAAACCTCTTGCCCACAGATCCCCCTCTTGGGGCGTGACCTCGGCTTTATGAGCTGCGACAGAAGGTCTGCGCCCAGGTAGGCCCCAGGAGAAACACAGGGAGCAGTGGCTGCCTCGCAGGGTTTCCGCTCTCGGATCCCTTGGGTTTTCAAAGTTGGGGAAGCTTTTCTCCGTGTCTGTGTCCTAAACCCATAATGCAAAACGGGGCACTAGTTTTATTCGGAATTTTAAAAACGACTAGCAAGGCTGAAAATAACCAGAACCAGGAGTCGCACGCTCAGCCCACTGGGCCACCAAGCGCCCCTCGGCGGAGATTAGTTTCCCGGGGATGGATGGGGCGGCCTGCAGCACCTGCAGCGATGCAAGCGGGACGAGGCCTCAGTTTCCCCACCCGGAAGATCTGGAGGGATGCGTCATCTTGCAGGGCGATCCTGTTAGGCAGCCTATGCCTCGTAGCTGCGAGTTGCACGCGTGCCCCCAGGAACTGGTTCGTCCAACGGTCGTGGGGGCCTGTGAGGCAGCTGCCGCCGGGACCCCGACCTGCACGTGAAGCAGCTGGGGGCCTCGGGGGTGCAGGCGGCGCCGGGGGAGCGGCTGTCAGGGCCGCAGCGGGGCTGGTGTTGCAGCCCTCGGACCGGCTGGCACCACCCCTGCCCCCCGCGTCCAGGGCCCCCTCACCCCGACCCTTGAATCAGAGCTGCAGGTGCTTCGGTCCATGGTGCTCCAGCTCCAGCTCCGGGTGCCAGGGCTCAGCGAGGCTGCAGCGGGCGTTTCCTGGGGGGACGGGGGGTGGGGGGCGGGCCGTGCACGAGGAGGCCCGTGGGCGACAGGGACCCCTGAGAGGAGACCTCGGCTCTCCCCCCCCACCCCCTAGTGGCTCTCTTCTCAAGCCCCGGCTTCCTGAGGAAGGCAGCCTTCTCTCAGGAGCCCCAGGGAGATGGGGCGCGGGGGCGTGAGCGGCCGGATGGGGCGCGAGGGCGGGGAGGCTGCTGCCGGCAGGGTGCTGTGCGGGGTTTTGAGCGGCTTCTCTGCTTTCTGTCCCGTGGTGCAGGTGGATGCGGTGGGCTGCAGGGATGGGGACGGGCCGGGGGGGGGTGTGCAATAGGAAGGGGGGCGTTCGGCCCCTGCGGCCCTGTGGGCATCCCTCTCGAGCTCACCCGTGTTTCGCACCCGGGTCCGTAGTGCCTCCCCGGTCCCCAAGCTCTACTCACACCTCGGCAGCTCCGAGCCACCTGCCCCGGAAAGAGCCACGTCCTGGAGAGAGGCTGGCTGAGGACAAGGGAACGCGAGACATCCGTGTGCACAGGGACAGCCCTGCAATGGGTCGGCTCCCTTCCCTCCTCCGCCCTCCCCTTGTGACCCAGGACACGCGGGTAACCCTACAACTGGCCAGCTAGGTGGTTGGTGGGAAGATGGCATGTGGCCCAGGAGTGGATGGACCCAAGCTGGGGCCACGCACGGGGTGTTGTGTGTCCCGCGTCCCGGGGGGCAGGTGAGGGCACCCTCAGCCGTGTAAGGGACCGTTGCATCGCTTTAGGGACAGGATAACACTCTTATTTTCCTTTTGGGGGAAGTTCCAGCCTGGAGGAGGGAGGGGGCCGTGCTCGTTCATTTTCAGCTCAGCATCCTTCCCCGGTTGTCTGGGGTCCCCTTGGCCGGTCGGGGTCGGGGCGAAGCCCGAGCTCTTGTGTCTTCTGCGTCCCTGTCCTGCAGGCTTTGGCGGGAGCTTGTGCCCAGCAGGGTCTCGGGTGAGGCCGGAAAGACGGAAACGAGACCAAGGCACCAGGGATGGGGGCGCTGAGGCTCCCGGGGAGCGCTGGAGCACCCCGCCCGCCGCACCGCTGGGGCTGGCTTGGCGGCAGCGTCACCTGCCGGGGCTCCCACACCTGCCTCTGTTCCTGCTCGCACGCAGTCGTGCGACTCCCATGTCCATGGGCCACCCTTAGCTTTGCATCAAGAGTTGATATTCCAGGAGCACCCTAGGTGGTTCCCGCCCTCCCCAGGGATGCCCGTCGCAGGCCTCGCATCGGGGCGCCTTTGTCTCTCCCAGCACCTGACATCACCCCCTCGACAGGTGCCTGCACCTTCGGCCTGGCTCCTCCTTGCGCGGGGAGGGGGGGGCTGCATTAACGACCTGTGGCTCCTGGGGAGGCTCCTCCATGTGACCTGCTGGGAACGGTACCCGGCTCCTGCTCGGGTCATGTGAGAAGATGCGACCCTTGTCATGGCCGAGCCACGGAAGACAAGGTCCTGAAATAACAGGACCTTAGGGCAAGAGGGGAAGACACTCGGAGGACAGGATGCCCGTCCAGGCTGTAGTGGACTCTTACCTGTCTCCTCGGAGGGCACAGGTGGGGCAAACGGGGTCCCTGACCCCGGGGATGGGGGGGCCTGTGTGCTCCCCTAACACAGTGGGGCGGGGGTGGGAGGGAGGCCGACCCTGACCCCGGGGATGGGGGCCCACGTGCTCCCCTAACACAGTGGGGGCAGCCGAGGCGGCCCTTCCCCGGGAGCACAAGGCCCAGTGGCAGCAGGGGTTAGGACGGTGGCGGTGCCCCGGGGACGCAGGAGCTGGGAGCTGACTGTCCCTGCTCGGGCCGCGCCAGACCCCTGGGCTGACCGCAAGCAGCTGCCGGGGGGCTTGGCCGGCGGAGGGACGCCCCCAGGCTGAGAGCGGGTCGGGCTTAGCGCAGAAGCCAGTGTCCTGAGTGGACCCCGGGGCTTCGGTGACGCCCGTTCGGATCACGCGTGTGCCACCTGCCAACCGTAGGTGCTCGCGGGCAGGGCCACCCTGTGCGACGCGCGACCTGGAGGCCTGGCACAGGCGGGACCAGGCGCTCCGTTTCCATCTGTAACTGGGAGAGGCCGTGGTGGCCCCGGGGCCGCGGCAGGGGCGGCAGCATTCGGCGCCCGCGGGCACCCGACAAACAATCTCAATAGAGCCAGCCAGGGCTGGTGCTGCTGAATTTTAGGGGGTGAAAGGTCGCAGACAGGTCACTAAATGCCCGAGACGTACTAAGATCCGACTTGCAAACGCTACGATGTAGGAAAACACAAGGATCTGAACCCAATAATCTGCAATAGGCAAACTCTGTGCATTCCTATTAGGCGCCCTCTGTCCACGCCTCCGGGCGCCGCGGTCGGGCGGGCTCGGGACACCGCAGGTGCCCCCGCTCCTGTGCCCACGGCAGCCCCGGGCCTGGTCCTCTCCCTCTGCAGTGGCTCTTCCCTGTCCCCCGTGTGAGCCGCTGGAAACCAGGCACCTCGACGTCCCGGTTTTCAGGCCACCACGCCGGCTCCTCAACCATGCTGCCAGGTGCGCGGCCGCGCGGTCGCTCGTCCCTTCAGAATCCGAATGATCTTCGCTTAGCTCCTGAGGGTCGCTGTTACACTCCGGATGGTTGAAAATGCTTCGCTGTTTTACCGGGACGGGTGCGATGAACTGAATTCTTTTGGGGGAGCATGAGGCGAGCCCAGTACCTGCAAACACACCGCGAAAGCCAATACGCCTTAACAGGACCTGATTCTGTGCCGCTGCCGAGTTATTGAATCAAAATGTCTATTTTTACATTTTCTGCAAGGCATGGTGTACTGTGGAGAGCAAGATCACTGCTCGGGAAGTTTCTTCACTTCTGACCCCCTTCAATTCTGTTTCGAGATCACAGATCCCTTGCAGCGGTGCAGAAAATATCATTTATTGATGTGGGGTTAATTTGCTTTAAGAGCAAATCAAGGGCAGCCCGGGTGGCTCAGCGGTTTAGCACCACCTTTGGCTCAGGGCGTGATCCTGGGGTCCCGGGATCGAGTCCCGCGTCGGGCTCCCTGCATGGAGCCTGCTTCTCCCTCTGCCTGTGTCTCTGCCTCTCTCTCTCTCTCTCTCTCTCTATCTGCATCAAATAAATAAATAAATAAATAAATAAATAAATAAATAAATAAATAAAATCTTTATTAAAAAAACTAAAAAAAACAAAAACAAATCAAGCCTGCTTAATATGAGCCCATCAGCTGAATGGCTTGAATGACAAAACATATCAAAAAGTGAATCACCACCGTCAGAGGCAAGCTTTTAACGACTTTAATTGATATAATTATAATTATTATGCGATACGTCTTACAACCAATGTAGATACGATGACATCAAACATATCAAAGAGGTTGCACATCTTCCCATCTTTACCTGGCGTTGGCTGACCCACCCCAAGAAAGCAGCGTGGCGTCGGCCTCTTGGGCAGCGCTGCTACTACTACTGGTACCAACTAGCGCTTTGCAATCCAAGTAGAAACGGTACATTCATTTGCCAGAAAAGAGGTTCAAGGCAAGGAGGGTGAATCAACGTGCAAATCAACAAGGCCCAGCTGCTAAACCCATTTCCCATATGCGAGGGACTGAACCGTGCGCCCTTGCGAGCGGGCGGAAGGGCCAACCGGTGGCGTCAAACCCATCAACTCCCCCAGAGGACTCAGGAGGCTCCGGGATGGCCCAGGCCGGGGTCTGCGGCGTCAGCGCTCAGGCATCCGTGTGGCCCGAGCCTCCCGGGCCCCGACTCAGTTCTCCGTGGGGCCGCGTCCTGGGACACCGTTTCCTGTGCAGAGAGAGACCGTTCTCCCGGTCGCAGGCGGGTCAGCGGGCTGCGGGGTCAGCTCCAAGCCGTGACGATGGCCTGAGGTGGCCACGACCCAGCTGTCCTTCAATAGCTGACGTCCCAACCCCACGCGGGCAGAACAACAAACAGGAAGCCGAACCTGAGACCCCGCACACGTCTGCGTGATACTCAGAAGAGCTATGAAGAGTTTTCTGCAGAAACTGAAAACACAGCAGACACGGCTCCGGGAATCCTCCCAACACACCGTGCGGTCGCCTGGGGTGAGGCCAATGGGCAACGGCAAGCATCCCCCCCGCCCCTGTGTTGGAGAAGTGGGGCCGGGCGCCCAGGGAGGGCAGGACACTCCATGGGGCCAAGAGAAGGGAAGGCAGAGCCGGACCCCAGTGTCCCTCGCTGCGTCTGGCCTAGGACAGGCTGCTCGCCTCGGCCTGCGCCGGCCCCGGCAGAGAGTCCCCACCCTGGGGGACAGGCTCATCGCGGCCCTCGGGCGACCCGAACACACGCCCTCCCCTACAGGACACCGGTTGTATTTCAGAGATGTGCGTGCGTGTGCGTGTGCGTGTGCGTGTGTTTCGAGCAACAGGTATTGAATACAGTTGTTCGAATCCTTTGGCCAACTCCGAGAAAAAGTACTTGGCAACATACGGTTCCCCGGTGGGTGTTTTGACCCGACGCGACCAGGGCTGCTATTTCCACGGGAAGCCGTCCCCGCGCCCGCGGGATCTACTTGCTCTCGGTCCAGCTCCCTGTCTTTGCCGTGAGGGTCTGGAGGTTCATGGGGGCAAAGCCCCACCACGTGCTCTTGCACCACGGTGGACGTCGGGGAGGAGACGCTCACGGAGCCTGCGGTTGGGACCCCGGGGACCCTCTGTGTGGCCGCAGCAGCACCCACGAGAGCACTGCTTCAAGGGTGTTTCGTGGACGTTTTCTCAAGATACTAGTGGCCAAGGGAGAGACAAAAAAGGGGGGAATGTCCTGTTTTGATTGAATTGTCCTTTGCGAAACTGAAAGTCCGCAGGCTTCCCGAAGGGGGTGGGCGCAGCGTGGCTGGAGGGGGCGCCCCTGGTCATCCCTGGGCAGTTTTCTGAGAATGTCCTTTTGTTCTGTTTGGTAATAATCAGAAGGGGAGTCGCTGGCGGCCTCCGCGTCCTGCTCCAGTTCTGCTGGAGGACCCCCGGGCCCCCCGGGTCGCTCTGTCTCTGCTACATGAGTCCAGGAGCACTTGGTTCGCAGAGCGGGGTGGGGCGGGGTGGGGTGGGATGGGGTGGGGCAGGGTGGCAGGCTGTGGGCCCAGCAGGGCCCTGGCACCCCCGAGGGCCTGGCCACCGAGGTTGTCCCAGGGGCGGAGCCGGGCCCCCCTGAGGGCAGGCTGGGCAGTGGAGCTTCCGGGAATGCCGGGGCCGCAGGTGCACCCCCAGAAATGCAGGTGGGTCCAGTTTCGAGGTCTCTGGGGCCCCGAGGGGCCCTGTGGGACAAGCTCCCCCTGGGGATGGGGGCCCCGCGGGTCTCCCCTGGAGGTTCCCTCCTGCACCGGCCAAGGCCGCCTTCCAGCGGCAGGTGTCAGGGGGCAGTGACCTGACCCTGTCACCTCGGGGCTGTCATGCTGGGGACCCGAGCATGGGGCTGCGCACCTCCGGGGCCTCCACCACGGTAGCAGCCGAGGTGCGGGGCTGGGGACCGGGGTCCTGGGGGGGCCTTGGGGTGGGGGCCTCGGGGTGGGGGTCCTTTGGGGTGCGGCGGCAGGGCCCTGTGGGGGTGGGGGGGCAGAACCGTCAGCCCCTTGCAGACACCACAGTGCAGGGCTTTCTGCAAACTTCCTTCTTTTTCCAAATTCTAGATGCGGGGTTTTCCAGCCTGTAGCCCGGGTCGCGGGGGGAGGTGGACACAGCTGCACCAAAGGCCTTGGGGCCCCCGCGGGAGGGGCGGGTGTGGACCGGGTTCCCCGGAGCAGGGGCTCCGGGCTCCCGGCCGCCTCCTGTCTCCCGTCCTCCCGGCTGCGCTAGTGCAGGTGCAGGTGCAGGTGCAGGTGCAGGTGCACCCGCCCCCGCGCTGACCCCCGGCCCCAGCACGCTCACTGCCGTGCTGACCCTTGCTCCCCACCCCCCTCCCGAGCCTAACGCCCCCCCACGCTCACTCCCGCACCTCCCCTGGCCTCTCCCCCCCCCCGCCCTCCCCCCTCCCCCCATGCTCACGTGCCCATCCCCCCTGCCTCCCATCCCCCCGCCCCCTCACCCCCCCTCCCCGGCCTCGTCTCCACCCACTCACCCCAGGCCTCCCCCTCCTCCTCCCCACACCCCAGAGGGCGGCCCCGGGGTAACAGCCCCGCAGCTCGGGGACACCTGGCCACCCCCCCACCCCGGGTGCGCCCCCACCTCCTCGCCTGTGGGGCGACAGCCTCCAGGGTTCGCAGCCTTAACCCTGTTAACATTTAATGCCATTTCCCAAATAAGAAGTCCAAGAACTGCCGCAAACAGGAAGCACCCCTTCAGCGGGTGGTGCCGGCCTTGGGGCCTCACAGCGCATCCAGGTGTCAGGTAGGAGGCTCCATGGGCCCCAGGCGGCAGGTGTCAGGTTGGAGGCTCCATGGGGCCAGGCAGCAGGTGCCAGGTAGGAGGCTCCGTGGGCCCCGGCGACAGGTGTCAGGAGGCTCCATGGGCCCCAGGCAGCAGGTGCCAAGTAGGAGGCTCCGTGGGCCCCGGCGGCAGGTGTCAGGAGGCTCCGTAGGCGCAAGCAGCAGGTGTCAGGTAGGAGGCTCCATGGGCCTCAGGTGGGCCAAGCTGTAGCACAAAAGCCTCCACCCGCAGCGAGCGATGATGTTGTGGGGGGGGGGTGGCAGCAGCAGGTGGGGGGCACAGGACAAGCGGGGCTGCACGTGTCGCGGGGGGAAAGCCCTAGCAACAGCGCAGCCCCTCCGCCCGGCACGTCCCTCTTAGGAGTCGTCGTACAGGGGGTTGTTGTAGTTCCCCCAGGAGCCGTAGTCCTGGTCGTCCAAGAGCCGTCCATACGAGGAGTGCCTGAGGGGGGTGGAGAACTGCGGTCAGGGTCAGCCCGGCACCCAGACAGAGGGGGGGTGGTCCGGGGTCTGCATGGCGGGGTGGGGAGAGCTGCAGTCAGCCTGGATGACGGGTGAGGGGGGTCTTCCAGAGCCCACGGGGGGGGGCACAACTCTTGCACCCGCCAGCGTTGGAGGCCTCGGTCTGCACACCCCAGGCAGTGAACACTGCTGACCCGGGAGCACCCCGCACCCAGATCCGGGGGTCCTTGTCTCCCCCACCCCCAGACCTCCCCTGCTGGAGCAGCGGAAGACCATTCCCACGGCTGCTCCGTAAGAAGTAATGGCAGAGGGAAGGTTACATTCCTGGCCCTTGACTTCAGCCCTGGACTTCATTTCCGCAGGAGTAACGGTGACACCACCACACCCCCTGCCTCTCACCAGCCCTCCTGCCCTCCACCCTCCGGATCGTGTTGTACGGTCTACACGATGTGTCTGTGTCCCATGTTCACTTGACCCTCAAAATAAGGCCATGGGGCGGGTATCGCTACCTTCTCTGACCCGGAATGTCCCTCTCAGACCTGTTGTTGATGTGCACGACGTCACCCACCGAGCGGCGAGTCAGCGTCTCACCTTCTGGGCCTAGAGCCCGTGCCCCGAGCTTCCCAGAGTCTGATTAGCATCCTTATTTCAAGGCCAATATGGGTTTCACAGGCTGTGATGGGTCATTCTGGGAACTTGTCTCACAATTAGTATTATTTCTATAAGACACTGAGGTCGGATGGTTTTCCCTCTTCTGTTTAAAACCAAGGAGTGAAAATAGACCCAAAATGGATGAAAGACCTAAATGTGAGACAGGAATCCACCAAAATCCTAGAGGAGAACACAGGCAACAACCTCTCTGACCTCGGCCGCAGCAGCTGCCGGCCAGACACGTCTCCAAGGGCAAGGGAAACAAAGGCAAAATGAACTATCGGACCTTTATAGCATCCAAGGTCTATAAAGAACTTATCAAGCTCAACACCCAAAAAACAAGTAATCCAGTCCAGAAATGGGCAGAAGACATGGACAGACATTTCTCCAGAGAAGACCTACAGACACTCTATGAAAAAAGGTTCCATATCACTTGGCATCAGAAAAATACAAATTAAAACCACAGCGAGATCCCACCTCACACCTGTCGGAATGGCGAAAATTAAGTCAGGAAATGGAAGATGCTGGCGAGGGTGCAGAGAAGGAGACCCTCTGGCAGCGGTGCAGCCCCCCCGGAGAACAGCGCCGAGGGTCCCCAGGAAGTTACGGATAGCGCTGCCCTACGACCGCCGTTGCACCTGCTGGGCATTTACCCCAAGGATACAGACGCCCTGAAAGACCGGGCCACCTGCACCCTGATGCTCACAGCAGCAGCGTCCAGAAGAGCCACACCGTGGGACGGGCCGCGGTGCCCTCAGACCGGGGGATGAAGAAGACGTGGTCTGGACGTACAATGGGATGGAACTCAGCACCAGAAAAATGAAACCTTGCCATTTGCAACGACGTGGGTGGAACTCGGGGTATTACGCTGAGTGAAATAAGTCAATCAGAGAAAGACAATTATACGATCTCGCTCATATGTGGAATTTAAGAAACAAAACGGGATGAAAGGAAAAGAGAGGAAAAAATAAAACAAGATGAAATCGGAGAAGGAGACGAACCCTAAGAGCCTGTTAATCGGGGGCGCCTGGGTGGCTCAGCTGGTTAAGCACCTGCCTCAGCTCAGGCCTGGGATCAAGCCCCGCTTCGGGCTCCCTGCTCGGTGGGGAGGCTGCTTCTCTCCAGTCTGCCTCTCCCCCAGCCTGTGCTCTCTCGTCTCACTCTCTCGCGCTCAAATAAGTAGCATCTTTAAAAAAGAGAGAGAGAGACTCTTAACCATAGGAGACAAACTGAGGGTCGCTGGAGGGGAGGGGTAGGTGGATGGGGTAACTGGGTGCTGGGCATGAAGGAGGGCCCGTGACGTCATGAGCCCTGGGTGTTATAAAGACTGATGAATCACTGACCTCTACCTCTGAAACTATTAATACATTGTAGGTTGATTAGCTGAGTTTACAAATAATAAAATGAAATAAAATATGCAATACAATACAATACAATAAATAAATAAAATAAAATAAAGTAATAAAATAAATAAAATAAAATAAAGAATAAAATAAATAAAATATAAAATAAAATAAATAAAATAAATAAAATAAAATATAAAATAAATAAAATAAATAAATAAAACATAAAATAAAATAAATAAAATAAATAAAATAAAATATAAAATAAATAAAATAAAATAAATAAAATATAAAATAAAATAAATAAAATAAAATAAAATATAAAATAAATAAAACAAAATAAAGAATAAAATAAATAAAATATAAAATAAAATAAATAAAATAAATAAAATAAAATATAAAATAAATAAAATAAAATAAATAAAATATAAAATAAAATAAATAAAATAAAATAAAATATAAAATAAAATAAAATAAAGAATAAAATAAAATAAATAAATACAAAATAATAAAATAAAAAATAAATAAAATAAAATAATAAAGTAAAATAAAATAAAGTAAAATAAAATATAGAATAAAATAAATTAAATAAATAAAAAATAAACCAAATCAAATCAAATCAAATCCATGGAGTGGTTCCTTATCTCAGAGTCCCTGCCAACATCATGACATGGGTTTGCAAGGCCCTCTAGGGTCTGGCCCGTGCTCTTCTGAGCACCTCAGCTGCTGCAGTCCTTCTCGCTCCCACTGCTCCAGGCACGCCCCCTTCCTCCTGGCCATCACATCTGGCTCACCCTGGCCACCGCAGGGCCTTTGCACGTGCTGCTCCCTCAGCTGGGGACAGCCGTCCTCCAGACCGCCTTCCTTCGTCTCCGTCAAGCCTGTACAAACGCCACCTTCTCCGTGAGGCCTTTCCTGAGAGCTCTAATCTGCAGCTCCGGCCGCCCCATTCCTGGCCTAGTTTCCTCAGAGTAGTTGTCACCTTCGAACACACTATATAATTTGTTCATTTTGTTATGTCCCCTCCTGACTGAACCGTGCGCCCGGGTGACTTGCCTGCTGTTTGTCCTTGGCGCTGTCCCCAAGGCACCCAAGAACACCCAGCACGTAGTCCTCAACAAACGTCTGCCGAAGAGACGGTGATTGGAGAGAAGACCCATCCTCGAAAGCGCACCTGCCCACAGAGGGGAGCCCCCCCCAGAGGCGCGCAGCCGTCGTGACTCCAGCCAGCACCTCCTGGCCCAGGCGGGGGCTCGCAGCGAGCCAGCCCAAGCCCCGGCTGCAGGCCGCGCAGGCTCTCGCCACTTCCTAGCTCTCCCGGCATCTTACTTCCATAGGCGTCAGGTGGGCCAGTAGACGTACCCTCCCCCCGCCCCAAACACGCTTCCAACCCCCGATTCTTCCTCTGTGAACCTGAGATGCATAGGGCTGGCGGGAGGAGCTCGGGGGTGAGGCGTATAACGGCCCTGGCCCGGCCTGAGTGCACAGCAAACGCTGGTGAGTGCACAGCAAACGCTGGCCAGTGCCGCTTCTTAAGTCTTATTATGATGAAACTTAGACAAGCACACGGCAAATGTGCCAACAGTGCAAACGGCGCCGAGGGACAAGCCCGCCTCCCCCCCGCCAGGAACTCCGGAAACCACGCTCCGCGCACAGGGGTAAAGCCAGTCTCTGTTATTACTATTATTTGAATTTTTAAAAGAGCATGATAGTGGGGTCGGGGGATGGAAGATCTCCTGGTCATCAGGTTTTACTGCTTATCGTCATTTCAGGCGAAACTGTTTGACCAGAGCTGTACGGAATCTGCTGAATTATGAGAGACCTTCAACGACACGAGTACTAGAAGAATAAAAGCCAAGGATGGATCTTCACTTTCATTTTTCTTTGCCTCCTTGTTTGAGTGAACAGGGAGTCGAGCAAAATAGAAGTAAGTGGAGAGAGTGAAGCAGGAGACCCAGATGAGCCCGCTCTGGGGATGCGCTGAGGCCGTACGGCTTGTTTCCATGCATCAACGAGCCTAAGCAAGGAGAACCGGGTGTGCTGGGGGGCAAGCCAGGCCCGGGCGCTGCAGAGACGGGACGCCAGCACGTGCGTGTGTGTGTGTGTGTGTGTGAGAGAGGAGCACAGTCACTAGTGGCTCTCGGACTACCGCTAGGTCAAAGCTTCTTAAATCAGGCACAGTTTTTTATCTATCTATCATCTATCTATCATCTATCAATCAACCTATCAATCAATCATCTATCAATCACACATTTATCATCTATCAATCATCTATCATCTATCTATCATCTATCATCTATTTATCAATCATCTATCATCTATCATCTATCAATCAATCATCTATCATCTATCTATCATCTATCATCTATCTATCTATTTAAAGGTTTTATTTATTCCTGAGACTCAGAGAGAGATGCAGAGACACAGGAGGGAGAGGCAGGCTCCCTGTAGGGAGCCCGATGGGGACTTGATCCCCGGACCCAGGGTCATGCCCTGGGCCGAGGGCAGGTGCTCACCCGCTGAGCCCCCCGCACCCCCCCAGCTCCCCCAGGTGGTCCACCTCTTGGAGACCGACCACTCCTACTTTTCTTTGACTTGCCTGAACGCCTAACGCGTTGCCCTCGGCGCAGCGGCTGCTTGGCAGCTCTCTGGTGCTGAGCGCCTACAGCAGGTGCACGCCCGCCGTAGTACGCAGTCGGCGGGGGCAGCCAGCGGGGCACAGAACCGCCCCAAAGTGAAAACAGTATTAAAGGGCACGAGGGCAGAGCCGCCACCACCCCGACCTGGACTACGGGAAGACGAAGGAGGTCGGGGCCACGTTTCTCTCAGGCAGTGGGAGGCTTTACGCAGCAGCGCGGGCACAGTCCCTGAGCCAGGCCTCGGGCGTCGGCGCAGTTGGGCCCTGCCGACGGTTCGAGAGCTAAAAGCAGGGCCCGCGGGGCCGACGCAGGGAGTGACTGACGTTAAGCCCCGGCCTCCCGGCTTCCTTCTGGATGGCGTGGCTCTAACGGGAGCGGCCCCTCCGACTTACCTCCTCCCGAGATGCTGATGCCTTGTGACAAGAGGCACAAGCGGGGGTGACATCCGTGGTCGGGGCTTCCCCACAACTGCAAAATGGTCCCTATTTTGAGACCGACTGTAGCATCAATACCTGAGGGGGCGCAGCGGTCTCTGAAAGCGGATGCAGGGTTTTGCTTCGCTCGGGTCGGAAAACGGCTTGTCCTTGTAAGGGTCACGCCCGGGCCTCATCTAGGCTCCAGCTTCTGGTGACACCTCCCGGGCTTCCCTCCTGTCCCGTCCAGGGAGTCGTGCCCTTCAACGGTTGGCGCCTGCTGCGCTAGGAAGGAGGGGGAGGACACGAGAGACACGGCCTAGTGCGGGGAAGGCAGCCCGGCTTACGGCTCCTTGGTCCCTGGTGACTAGGCCTTGGCCTCCGCCGTCCGCCGGCCACGGCTGCACTGTCGCCCTGTTTCGGGTGGGGGCTGGCTCGCTCTCTCTCTCTCTCTCTCTCTCTCTCTCCTTTACACACTCCCTAAAACCTCACGGTCTCGTAGGCCCTATCCTGGGACTTCAGCAGGCCGCACGCATCCGACCCAACGTGTCGGTGAGGTCGCCACCGAACTGTCGCCGTTTCAGAATAAATTGACTATTGCAACGAGTTCAGATTCACAGAAGAATCGCGGAGACGGTACAAGGGACTTGCACGGCCTTCCACCCTGCGGCCCCGAGGCGGACCCCGCGTCTGGTCGGGCGCGTCTGGCCCCGACGGTCTCGAGCCCAAGGCGGCTGTGGCCGGTGGGCGGCTTGCTCACCCACGTCACCCAGTAAGTCAGCGGCTGGCGGAGTGTCGTGGTTTAGGAGGCCGATGAGCTCCGGCTTTCTGCCAGGTGCAGCGATGCAAACGCGGCAGACGTTCGTTTCCAAGGTGTGCTTTCCACGGTCCGGGTTTCTTTTAAAGAGCAGTTCCTTCCGGATTTATCTTTAAATGATCACCTTTGCTTTGGAGGAGCAGATGAAGATTTATTCCGTGTCTTAGAATCTCCTGCCAGCATCAGGCTGCGGACGCTCCTTCCGGAAGACGCCTGCGTGTGGAAACGGCTGCTTGTGTCTAAGCTGCAGCCACAAGGCAACTAATGAGCATGTGCGGGTTTAATAGGTTCCCGCAGCTTTCCCCGCCTTAACGCCCGCTTCCTCATATTGGGAATAAATGAACCCTGCGGCCAAAGCCCAGCCTTTGCCACCCAGCCTCATGCACTCTGCCAGCAGCCACGTCTGGATCATATACGGGGCACGGCCAGGGGCCTCCTATCCTTCCAGCGGGGGGGCTGGCAAAGGAGGCAGTGAACCCAGGGCAGGAGCTGGGGGGTAAGGGGTGCGTGCAGTTCTGCTCCCCGCAGAGGTGCTCTGCAATGAGCCAGGTAAAAAGCAGGTGGACCAACCAGCACGTTCAAAGCCACCAAGACGCAAAACAGCGGGGGAACCCCGCCGGGAGGGTACCTGGACGTACCTGGAGCGCCGGGGGTCGGGGCAGGCCGGGGTCACTCAGATGGTTCTCACAGGCAGCGCGGGCCTCACCCGAGAGCCCCCACACCGCACCTACGGGGGGACTACGGGGACCAGACCCGGAGACTGTGCTGCTGTTTCGGATTTGGGGGGGAATGTCTTGAAATTCATTTCTTCCAAAGACCCGGAATGACAGACACGGGCACGGGGACAACGGTCATGAGGAACGCACTAGACACTAGAAGGAAAAGTCGCGAACGGGCTATGTGAGTTCAGACATGCATACGGACCTTTTCGATCACAGACATTTTTACAGGCTGGTATTTGCTCCTAACACGTGTTTTGGAGACAGGCACTGGCCCGTGAGTGGATAAACTTGATCGCTGAGCATATGTGCTAAGCCGAGCTTGACGACGGACGAGCCGCCCAACTTCCGTCAAGGCTGTTGGCCCGTTGTTTAGCAGAGAGCGCGCCCAACTCGGCTCGGAAAAGCCGTGGGCACATCCTGCAGGGAAAGCATCGGATGCTAAACTAAATTTCACTTTTTTTCTTTTTTTAAAAAAAATATTTTATTTATTTATTCATGAGAGACAGAGAAAGAGAGAGAGGCAGAGACACAGGCAGAGGGAGAAGCAGGCTCCATGCAGGGAGCCCGACGTGGGATTCAATCCCAGGACTCTAGGATCATGCCCTGGGCCGAAGGCGGCGCTAACCACTGAGCCACCGGGGCTGCCCTAAATTTCATTTTCATTTTCAATGTCTTTGTGAGACCTGCTTCCTTCATGAAGACCTTCTGTAGTATCACTTCCAAACATCCTCCCCTTTTTGGGATTTCTGTCAAAATAAGGTTAGACGTGGCTCAACGGGGTTTAGGCCAACGATCAAGAGGGGCTGCTAGCATCGCCGGATCATCACACGGAAGGAAGCTCCCCCAGTGGCTCTTAGGCACCTGGACGATTCAGAACCATTGAGCTAGAGAATCAAGCCAAAAAGACGGAGGATGGAGCGTGCACGTGGGTGCAGCGAGGAGGCTGAGCTGCTGTGTCATCTCCCGCCCCCTGCTCCCCCCGGAGCCCTGATGCCCCCTGGACGGGGGGACGTCCTGGACGGGACGTCTACTGAGCGCTGAGGTCGTAAGCACCGGTTTAGCAACAATTGCAATGGCAGCACCTAGCCCTGCACCGTCCTCACCGTGCACCAGAGCTGAGCGCTCACCTGGAGGACTCCACCCTCGGGACGGTCGCCGAGGCATCGGTGCCGCGTGCTGACGTAGCAGCTCCGTGTGGTTGACTGATGGAACAAACGGTACAAGTGACCAGGGCCGGCTCCGGAGGTCTGCCCCAGGGTGCATGCCCTCAACCGACGGCTGCTCCACGTGCGCGACCCCAGTCCATCTTCACATCGACCTTTTTCTTCAAAGAGAGGTGTGAGCCACCGTGTTTTTACAGGCGAAGACACTGAGAGTGAGGGAGGTTGCGACCGGCCCAAGGCCACTTAGCCAGCGAGGAGCGGGGTCGGTGTAACCTGCCTGCAGAGCGCGCCCCTCCCTCCACGCGGGGGCTCGGGCAGCTCGTTCCACAAGTCGCTTCCAGAAGCCGCTTGGATCACAGGAGGAGGTGGCCCCTGGGGGTCCCCGAAGGACAGGAGATGCAAGGACACGGTGGAGGTTGCTGAGCCTCCCGAGGCAATCGGGGCTTGGCAGAGGGTGGAGCCACCGAGCCGGTCCGCCGAGCTCACAACAGGCCCTTGGCTGCAGACTCTTGTTTGGCGTCTGCAGGGACGCTGGCTGCCGGGCTGACAGCCCACGGGCCCCTCCTGGGCCGGGCGTCCCGACACTCGCTGCCCCAGCCAGGGGGCCTGAAGGACCACAGGAGGCAGGCCTCTTGCCGCGTTACCGTTGGCAGACATCTGGGTGACAGGAACGGAAGAGCCTGCCAGCCGGGGGAACCCCAACCCCGGGGGCCTCTGTGCAGGTGCCCGCTTCCCGATTGAGCCCCGCGTATCTTTGATGGATGATAAGTGGGGCTTTCCCAGAACGTGACACGTGACGCTTGGAAGGGTTTAAGGTCCGTGAGGGCTCGTCACTGCCTTACGTCGTCAATTTGCCAAAATAATTAAGGGGGTTTCTAACGAGGGGCGGGATCCCTTTATCCGTCCTTAAATGCGTCGTCCCGAAGATAAGCAACGACCTTAAACTTATCCCTACATTTAAGAAGGAGGACCCTATGGGGGAGAGAAACCATGACTAATTCATTCTAACCACTCACTGAATCGATCTGCAGTTGAGGAGCTCGGAGGACACACTCCCCAGCACAGGGCGGCCCTGGGCTCCCGAGGGGCGGGTGACGGCCCGGAGCTGCTCCGGATGGCGAGGCAGTGGCGGGGGAGGCCAGCGCCCCGACCTGACAGCCACCTGCCATGGGCCCCGCTGCGCTGCAGGGACCCGGGGGGTCACCGGCCTGGGGCCTCCGGGATCCCGGGAGCGAGGACAACGCACTGCGGGGCCCCGACCGCGGCCACTGCTACTGGGTGAAGGCGAGCTCAGGCGCAGCTCCCGCCCCTCGTCGCCTTCCCTTCAGAAAAGATGAGGCGCTTTAAGATAGAGACTCTAAGGACTCGGCGCCAGGGCAGGGAATCTAACTTTACAGACACGCCGCACTTTCTCCTTTTTAAAGATTTACCTACTTGGCAGACACACGGAGGGGAGGGGGCACGGGCAGGGGCGGGGGCAGGGCGCGGAGGGCACCATCCTGCACTGCGCACAGAGACCTACGTGGACGCGAACCCGGACCCGAAGTCGGACCCGAACCAAAGGCAGACGCTCAACCCTGATGGGGTTGAGCGGGGCCTGACGTCGCTGCACCTTCCCTGTATTTTCAACGCTGTGCTTCCGAATCCGCCGATAGCTCCTTAGGGAGCGGGCGCCGGCGCCCACGGCAACCCCGGTGTTTGCAGAGCCCATGCCCATGCCCACCCCGGCGTTTGCAGAGCCTGCACCCACCCTGCGTCACGGGCCGAGGAGCTGGGCTTTCGGACACCTGCGGCCTCATCTACACCAGGACGGGAGGCAGGGCAAGGGCCGAGGTCGGGGTCCTGGCTGCAGGCTCCACCCCAGTCCCCGTCCCCACACCCGCCTGCAGACCGCGTCGGCTCCTGGTGCCTGCTCCTCGGGTTCCGCCACCGAGCTGCGGGCCCGTCCAGCACACCGCCAGCTCCCCCAGCGGCCCCCAGGTCCCCCTCGTCAGCAGACCAGCCCTCCTCTGGAGCCCAACAGGTGACACCCTCTCCTTCCCAGGGATAGTGAGCCCGTCTCACCTGATCCTGAGATAGGCCGCAGGTCGGAGCACCTGCACCCGCCCCCACCAGCTCTCCCTCCCCCAGCACCCGGCCAGCACCCCCAGCACCCTCAGCACCCCCCCAGCTCCCCCAGCACCCTGTTAGCTTCCCTGCCCACTCCCCTGTCCAGCTCCCCATACCCCCAACACCCCCCAGTGCCCCCCCATCAGCGGACCTGCCCTCTGCCGGAGCCCCACAGGTGACACCCTCTGCTCCCCAGGGACAGTGAGCCCATCTCACCTGATCCTGAGATAGGCCACAGCTCCGAGCACCTGCACCCACCCCCAGCACCCCCAGCTCCCCCACCAGCACCCCCAGCACCCTCAGCAACCCCCCAGCTCTCCCCCATCAGCGGACCTGCCCCCCGCTGGAGCCCGACAGGTGGCACCCTCTGCTCCCCAGGGCAGCGAGCCCGTCTCACCTGATCCTGAGGTAGGCGGCAGCTCCGAGCACCAGCAGCAGCACAGCGATGACTGTCACCGTGACGGCGGCGATGCTGCCTGTGGGGAGGACGGCACAGGGGGGCGGGGGTCAGCTCCGTGTGCACGGAAGTCACAGCCGCGCCAACCCGGGGCCTCAACCCTGTCGCCAGGCCCCGTCCTGCAGCGACAGGTGCCGGCCTGGAGCCCCCGGCTGCCCGAGCGTGGCCAGCAGCTCGCAGGGGGTCCCACCCGAGCTGCTGTCCCTGGGCTCGGTCACAGGCTCTGGCTCCTCTTTGTACGACCGGGAGGCCTGGGAGCCTTGGGGCGCTTAGGGGCCGCCGCAGGGGGATGCGCGGTTCCTCTGCGCGCTCTGGGCATCGTCCCGGCAGGAGATGCGCTGCTCCTAACGCGTTTTTGAGACCTTTTTGGGAAGGCTGTGGAGTCTTCACCCTTGAAATGTGAATTGGATTTTGTGGAGCAAAAGGTGCGAAAATAAGGTCCAGTCTGAGAGGTCACGCTGTGTCCTGCGTGTGGCAATAACCAGGTGTGACGATGAAGTGACATGTGGTTGAAATCTGGCTGCAAAGGCCGCTATTGGGGGGCAGTTGAAAAGCCGTTGAGCGTGGAAACCCCGAGAACGGCCGCTCTGCTCCCAGAGGTCACTCCCTGGAAGCGCAGGACTCGGCGAGCAATGTGCACACTGCAGCTTTGCCTCACCTTCCCCCAAATGCAAAGGACCAACGGGGCTCCCGTCCCCTAACCCTGGACGTGACTTTTCCGGGACTCAAGCTGCTGTTAGGGACCCCGGGTGCCCTCTCAGCCCCCGGGACTCTGTTTACTCTTTCAGCAAATGAGCAGGCCCCGTAACCGCTGGAAGGAGCTTCAGAGACTGGAGTCCTGATTCCGTGGGCTCACGTGCGGCTCCGTCACCAGCGGTGCCCACGTCGGGGTTCTTTACCTAACGGATCCCGCGTGCTCACCTGCAGCGACCGGGAAGGGAGAGCTGCCCCGGGGCCCCCCTGCCGTGCCCTGCGTCCCCAAGGCCGGATCTGCCCCATCTTTGGAGATTTATCGCTCAAAGCTTTGCCACCTCCTCGTGTTCCCTTCCCTCCGCTGTGAACAGCCTTTGCGTATCGTCCTCAGCGGCTCTCCCGCCCAGGCGTCCACTGACGGGCCAGCACGGCGGGCGCGCTAGTCGCCTCCTTCTCCCTCCTGCAAAGGCCGAGCGGTGACCCCGAAGGCTCCGACGCCCGGGCGGGACCAGCCGAGGATGCTCACGCTCAGACCCGCTTGTGGAAACCCCTGCTCCCCTCCCAGAGGCCGCCCTTAGCTTCCCGGCCTCCGAGGCCCGTGGAGGCCCCTGCAGGGCTGGGGAAGCCAGGGGAGGCGACGGCCTGCGGGGCCGGACACGCGGCGCTCGCGAGCGGGGCCTGACCTGGAGCCTGACCCCCAGGGCTAACGTGCCCCCCACGGCCCGGGGGACAGACGAGTCAGCTCCCTGGAGGGCGCCCTTCGTGGCCGGGGGGTGGGGGGCTGACGGCGGGAACCCGGACGTCTGGCCTTCTCCCGCTTTCTCCCGAGGCCCGGGCCGTCGCACAGGCCTCCCGACTGCGTCTGCCTGGACCGAGTCGGACAGCGCCGCTTTCCAAGGTCAATCAGACGGTTCCCCAACGCGGGTGCTGCTCTCCTTCAAGAAATGGCAAGTGGCGCAGTGGCCGCTGCCCGTGTGCGCGGCCCCCCAGGTGCCCGGTCCCCAGTGGGCTCCCCAGGGCGCTTGGGGCACCCTGCACAGGGCCGGCGCTGCCGCACAGGAGCCCAGGAGCGTGGGCCCGGGCGGCTGTGCCTGGACGTCCAGAAGCTCCTCCGAACCACCCGCCGCCAGGTGCCGGCCGGCGCAGCAGGGCCCTGGGCCCCGGGGGCCTCGAGTGCGGGGCCTGCTCCCACCCAGGAAGCTCGCCCTGGGAAGTCCCACACCCGGGGCCTCGTGCTCCAGGCTCGCAGGCGCGGCCGAGCCCACGGCAACGGGAAGAGCTTCATTTCCTCCTTGTGGAAACAAAGGTCATTTCCCCCGAGTTCTGTTTAAACTAAACTGGGATTCCCCTTCTCCCCCTCCTTACTCTTTTTTCAAGGAGGGGCAGGGAGAGCGAGAGAGGAAGGTGCAGCCGGGGCGGGGGAGGCTTTGCCCCGGGGGGAGGGTCAGACACTCGGTGGGCAGGGCACACGGGGGGCTGGTGTTTCAGGTCCCCCCCCCCCGTGGCCGGGGCCTGGGGGAGTCAGAGACGCTGGAGGAGACGTATGTGTGCTTTACGGGGGACACGCGGGACACTCCATGCCCAGCACACTGCCGGGCCCGTGTGTCCTGCTCGGCCGCGGGTGCTGAGGTCCCTGCCGAGAGCCCCTGGACGGCTGGGCCCCCGGAGGCCGGGGCTTCTCGGGGCGCTGCAGCTCGGGAGCGAGGGGAGAGCCCTCTGATGGCTTTCCAGACGCCCCCCCGCACCCTCCCCACGTGTCCATCTCAGACCCCCCCGCCCCAGGGCCTGCCCTAACACCTGCTCCTAGGGCCCTCACTGCAGAGGTCCAAGCCCTGCAGCACCTGTCAGCAGGTTCCCAGGGATGATGCACTGGGGGGGGGGGTGGTTACGTAGGGGATAAATGCGGGAATCGAGTCAGACGACATCCCCGCCGGTAGCAGGCGGCGCTCCTGGCCACAGGTCATCACTTGTCCTGCACCTGTGTCGTCCAGGACCGAAGAGGCCACCACCTTAAGGGGCCTCGCCCCCCTCACCTGCCCTCACACAGCAGGCCCGTCCCTTTTCCGTCAGTTGCTGGTTGTTCAGGGACACAGGTCTTCACTGTCCCACCTCCTCCCGCACGGCTTGAGGCTTGACCTACTGGGGCGCCCCTGCCTTCGTGGCCTTAGCAGGAGCCCCGCCTCCGGTGCGCCTCTGGGGACTCTTCTCTGGACCCGTGTTCTCTTCCCCCACTTTCCACATGAAGGACACGTTTCACTTGGAGAACACGGCGCTGCCGTGGGGCGGGCCTGCAGGACACCCCCCACCCCAGGACAGAGCTCTCCCGGGCCTTCTGAAGGAGCTCTGAGGTACAGGAGCCCCGGCTCACCCCTCAGATCCCGGGTGCAGGAGCCCGGCTCAGCCCTTGGATCCCGGGTACAGGAGCCCGGCTCACCCCCCTCGGGTCCCAGGTACAGGAGCCCGGTTCAACCCCCTCAGATCCCGGGTACAGGAGCCCCGGTTCACCCCTTGGGTCCCGGGTACAGGAGCCTGGCTCACCCCCGCCTCGGGTCCCGGGTACAGGAGCCCAGCTCACCCCCTCAGATCCCGGGTACAGGAGCCCGGCTCACCCCCCCCCCCCCAGGTCCCAGGTACAGGAGCCCGGCTCAACCCCCCCCTCAGGTCCCAGGTACAGGAGCCCAGCTCAACCCCCTCGGGTCCCGGGTACAGGAGCCCGGCTCACCCCCACCTCGGGTCCCGGGTACAGGAGCCCGGCTCACCCCTCCCCTCAGGTCCCAGGTACAGGAGCCCGGCTCACCCCCCACCTCGGGTCCCGGGTACAGGAGCCCGGCTCACCCCCCTCGGATCCCAGCTAACCCCACGAGCTTCTCCTGAACTAGCTGCCTGGGTTCCCCGGAGCCAGGATGGTGCAGGGCCCGGCGCAGCAGTGGTCAGGGCTCCCCGGTTTCACTACCTGGTGGCAGAGACAGTGTCAGGCTCCGGAGCCACCCTGCAGAGCGTAGGACTGGATGGAGGATAGGTAGGCCGTTAAGGTGGGAGGTGGGTGGCACCCGATTCTGTATTTCTGCCTCTAATTTGGGGGGTGTCTATAAACAGTTGGGATCTTGAGGGTAAAGCTGTTCTCTGAAGGATGGGCCAGGCTTGAACAGGCAGCAATGAAGGTGTGAGGCTGAGCCAGGCAGACGGAGGACACACCCCTAACGTTTCCCAGGCTGGATGCTCCGCACTTGAGCCTGGAGACGGAAGCTCCTCTACAGGCGTCCTCATCTAACGCACTGAGGCGCTCCTCGTCCTCTCCACCTCACAGGAGGGATTCTCGGGGTAATTTACTCCGGGTCACTCAACCAAGACCACAGTCTATATAAAAGGAGGTCATGGAAATTAGTGGGAACCGCGGAACGGTTGGGTATTGAGGACCGCACCATGGAGTGTTCTCAAAGCCACCCACGCTGTTTGGAGACACCATGACCGTGTGCGGAGTGGAGACCATGGATGCGTCCGGGCGGATGATGATTCACAAGAATCTCCTCAAGTCCAGTCTTCTCTTGGAACTAACTCATCGGCAGTGACGTCTGTCCATCGTGAGCCCCCGTTTGTAGATGTTCGCCGCTAGCGTGGCACAATGTAGGCGACTTATTCCGGTATTTAGCTAATACTGACACGTGTAGCTATGGGTAGCTGTGCGCTTACACGCACGATACAGACAAAATACGTTGTTACACGAGCGGTTTTATGTGAGCACACTCATGACTTTGCTCTCCCTCTGGATTGAAAGTCCCTCAAGTCCAGGGATACCAAACATACTTCTTCATTTGTCTAGGCCCAAAGTAAGAAATTCACGGAGCTACGGTTTCTTCTGAAAGTGTAGCAATTTTTAAAATTGGGCTTTATTAGTAGTTCTGATGCAAATATGGAGCTCCTCTATGAGGCATACAGCTTGCGTGCAAATAGGCTACAGAAATGTTCCTAATTAGCAAAACCTAAATTTGCCTCAGTAAGTTAGTCGTCCTCCCCACTGTCCCATATCCCCAGATCTTTAAATCATTAGGGTATTGCTTACTTATTCCTTTACACAGCGTGGCAGGGGTCAACTTTATGAAATTGAGTCAAATATTACCACAACTGGCACCCTTTATTTCAAGCTTATATGCTTGTTTAAATGTTAGTTCATGGGCGGAATTGGTTAGTGGGCAGATCAGGGATTCAAATTTTGGGGCAGGATCCCACATTCCTATCTTTTTCCTCTTCTTGTAATCAGAAGACCTGGTTTGGGGACTGGCTTCACTTTTATTTTTATTTTTTATTTTTTTGGCTTCACTTTTATCTAAGCGTTTCACCTACTTAGGTAGCGTATGGTTAAAGATGTGCACTGGAAATATTAATCTCTTTAAAGATGTGTACTGGAAACATGAACATTGGCTAACATGAGTCTTAATCAAGCGAATGCTAGCTTTCCCTTCCCCAAGTCCCTCTCATGTGGGCATAGCAGCCATAGTTCAAGGACTCGGGGAGCTCAGGTTTGCAGTGAGCACGACCCAGGGCATAGTCCCTGGTTATCACGGTTTTAAAGTTTCTTCAATTCACTTACAATGACAGTCTTTCCCGACACAAAGGAAGCCTCTTTCCCACCTGGAATTTGTTCAAACTATGAGGTCGGGTCCCCTGATCCCAGCTCTCCTTTGACACTCATAATGTGAACTACACTGGGTGTCCAGGAACAGCAAACAGGGCTCCCCATCCTCTTTTCCCACAGCAGTTTGGATGGTCCCAGGGCAGCCTCCGGTCAACGTCAGGGAGTGGATCTCTCACTCGACGTTCCCCAGACCAAAGGAGCCTGTGAGGAATGAGAATTTGTCCTGAGACATGGGTGAGCCTCCCGCTGAATGCTATGAGCAGTCTCCTTCTTAACGACCGCTCAGAGTTCAGTCTTGGCTCAACAGCTGTTCTCAGGGGACATCTGTAGCATTGTGCCAAGACCAGGAATAAAAACATAAAGGAGAGCTACCCTGGTCATCAAAGTCGTAACAGCCATCGTTACTATAGCTACCCTGGGCCAGGCCCATAGCTAGGCACACATACGTAGTATCTCCAATGCGGCATTTAGGAAATAAAGACCCCAAAAAGTCACCAAAACCTCAAGTAGTCATGCAAGTGGCTTAGTAACTCAAAAGTTACCAGTTCAATTGGTTAGTGGGCAGAAATGGGACTCAACCTTTAAGGCCGGATCCCCCAAACCCATGTTTTTCTACTTTGTGTGATGGGAAGACCCAGCATAGAGACTAGCCTTATAAAGGCATGAGCTGAATAGTCTCTCTTTTTTTTTAAGGTTTTATTTAATTATTTGAGAGAGAAAGAGAGAACATGCAGAGGGGAAGGAAAAGGGAGAAGCAGACTCTGCTCTCATCGTGGAGCCCTATGAGGGGCTGGATCTCATGACCCTGAGACCATGACCTGAGCCCAAACCAAGAGGCTCCCCCACCTGAGCCGCCCAGGTGGCCCCACAAGCTGAACGTTGGGCGGGTCACTTTGCCCCTCCCTGCCTCATGGCCTCATGTGGTCTTTACCTCTACTTGCAAATTGAGGATTCGTTCAATCACTCAGACAGCTGGTGTACATGCTGATGTGCCAAATTCTGATGAAACACACTCTTCCTCTCAGAGCGTCTTTACAAATTAAATAGTGTATTTAAAATGCTTTGTCCGTCAGGAAGCGGATACGAGGGTCTCCCAGGCTCTGGGCCCTTCTTATCCATAAAGCTGCGACGCCAGTAGGAAACCTTGATGCGAGGAGATGTGAGCCAATCGAGGCATCTTCGAAATCACCGTGATCTCAAATTCATGATTTTGCTCCCAGCGAAATCACTGATCGATGGAATAATGTAATTTGACTGTTGAGAGGAAATCCTAACAAGGTTCATTGAATCTACCATCTTCATTTTACAGATGATAAAATGGAAGGTCACAGAAACTAAGGGATTTGGTTGAGACCAGACTCCATCAACTGCAAAGCTGGGTCTAGATACCTTTTGATTTCTGATTTGCATTTTTTTTACATTCTCTGTCTTGGACTCCTCCCAAGTGAAGCCGGTAGCTGAGACAGTAAAACGGGGTAAGATCCTGGCCTCTACTTCACAGCTGTGTTTCCAAAATGTAGACATCTCCATGTCACTCTTGTGGGGTTTTTTCCTCCACGTCCACCCCAGCTACACTGTAATTTTCTTGAAAGATGTTTTTAAATCAAGTCATTATTTCTCTTTGGATGCTTACTACGTGTAGCCTAAATAATAATAGCTATGGAATCATGAATGGATTGTGCTATCTTATTCTGTTTTCAAATTCACACGAAAACAAAACCAGGTTTTACCAGGATAAAAAAGTCCGCCATCTCGCGGACTACCCGTGGAGGGACCATACTTTGGAAACACTGCTCCCGGGAACACCCAGTTTCTCAAAGGGGTTGGAGGATGAGATGCTGAGATAGGGGTAAACCAGCTGCCCTTGGGGCCTTAGGGCGACAGCTTTACGAATCCTGCTTCTTGGTGGAGGCCCAGGATGGGGGAGACGTGACAGCCGGGGCCGCTGTCCTGCCCTCACCCACTCCCAGCAGCAGTGCAGAGAGACTCCACGCCTGGGTCCATGATGCTAAGCCCTGATGCCCGTCCCTTCACGGGTCCCTTGTCAGTCTGCCCTTCTCCACCGTCTCCTGTAGGACAGATTTGCAGCGCCAGGCATTATCGCCGATCGTAACTATTTTTTAAGTTACTTTTATACAATGACTACAATTCAGCCTGGGCTAAGTTATAACTTCTAATGAGCCAGGAGCACCACAACTTGGCCTGGGTGGGAATTTTGGCTCAGATCCCTGGGGCATAGGGAAGGAGGGGGCGGGTTGGAGCGATTTCTGGAGGAAAAAAAAAAAAAAGATCAGAGAATCCCTACTCTTGTTTGCCATGACGAAGAAGAATTTTCTTTTTCCTCTTCTGAAAATTCTGATCTGTAAGTGTGAGCAGGTGAGCTTTGTCATGTTAGCTCGTCTAATTCCTGGACCGCGGGACACGGATCTCTCTACTCAGGAGTCAAGTCAGAAGGAGGAGAAGAAATCCCTGCTACCTGAGCATCCTTAATGCACTTAGCACTGAAATGACGGGAAGGAATTTCCTGGGGTTCCTTCAGCTGGGGGCAGCTAGCTCCGTGAGTGGGGGGGGGGGGGAAGGAGGATCCTGCAGGCTGAGAAGTCGGCCTTTTATAGCCTCTGACTTGGAGCATTTAGGACCAGGTTGGGAATCTCAACTAGGAAGTCCCACCCTTTGTGACTCATTCAGAGGGGGAAATAATGGCTTGTAGGACGCCTGCCACTGCCTTGGCTCATTTATCTCTCCGGACACTCAAGGGGGGCTTTTTAGCTGTTGTTTCTTTAGTATTTCAATGAGGCGTGACCATGGATCATCGCCCAACAGTCCTGAGGGTAAAATAAGCCAGAAAAGTTGGCGTCTGCCGCTTCTGAGACTCAGCCAGGGTGCAGGTGAAGGCTCAGCCTCCTTTGGGGTTCACCAGCCTTAGCAATAAGACCTTCGCAGTGGTATTTCCTTGGTTCAGAGGACAGAAGCATAAGCCAGAAGGCAGGAACCTCTCAGAGCCCGGGACTGAGTCCTGACCCCTGTTTGCCAAGCGGTGTGCAAATGCACGGTTTTTATCATGGGACGTGGGTGGGGAACGGAGAGTCACAGTCATAGGACACCTGTCCCGGCAGCTCAGCCAATGGCAGTGACATTAGTAAAAATCACTGCGGCCCATGGCCTCTGGGATCCCTTCAGAAAAACTAGTTCATTTAGCCTCCATTTGGGGAGTCGCCAAGGCCAGGTGGGAACATGCTTTGGGCAGCACAGTTTACTAGTTGTAATTTCTCCCAGGCCCCCAGGTAAAAAAAAAAAAAAAAAAAAAAAAAAACACAACTTTGGAAAGAAAATAATTTCCAAACTTTGATGCCAGTTAAGAGAAGAGTGCAGCCCCTAGCTCCCACTCATGCACCCTCGGCGACCCACGGGGACGTCGGCCAAATCCGGGCTCAGCTTTCGCTATCCCCCCAGCTCCCTGCAAGATGCCTGCTTTCCCTGCTAGGAGCTTGCTCTAGTTGTTTGTAGCCCTTACACCCTTTCCTCTGCATTTCTTCCCAAGTTCCAGGGAAGCGTTACTATTGCAAATGTGAACAGAGTTACTTCCACCCTCCTGACCACCCTCTTCTGTGCTGCGTTATAGACCGGCGCTTAAATGGATCCGTATTACCTGATATTTATCGTAATAATCCTTTCAGGAGTCTTAAAGTGCTTTGCAAATGTTCTGTTTTTTTTTTTTTTTTTCTCCAAGTCAAGAAAACCAAAGTCCACAAGAGTCAGCCCCTCGTCGGTACCCACGCGAGGAGCTGGGGACCCACCGCGCCGCTAACCGCTAACGCGCTGCTTAGTGGGACCTCGGCAAGGGACGCCCCGCCTACCTGTCCCGTTTAGTCCCCGCAGCATTCTGGAAGGCAAGTGCAGCAATTCCACGGCCCTTGTTTTATGGATGAGGAAACCGTGACACCCGGACTTGCCCAGTCTCCCGCCCGGAAAGCGGCCTCAGCGAGCGCGGAACCAGGCAGCGGGATGCCGCAGTCTGCACCGTGAGCGATACCCTTCCCCTCCCAGAGCCTGGCTCTAACGCGGCCCCAGCACGTCTCCAACCAGAAATAGGACAAAGCGTTTTTGAAGGCTACTTCCATGGACTTGCTGGGTTTTTATGATCTTAACCGAAATTCGCCTTCACTTTAATTTTACTTTTTTCTTTAGGATTGCATTTATTTTAGAAAGAGAGAAAGAGGCAGAGACTGAGAGCAAGCGGTGGGGAAGGGGCCGAGGGAGGGGCTGGATCTCGAGACCCTAAGATCACGGACTGAGCTGAAACCAAGAGTCCCACCTGAGCCGCCCAGGCCGCCCGGGCGCCCCTCACCTTCGTATTTCAGGCCGTGGTTCCCACCTGAAGGCCATGAGTCTGACAATAAGAGCCAAGTACTGTCTCGCACTGGCCAGCATTTCCCTTTCCCAAGACTTGGGAACCAAGGCGAGCTGAGGGCGGTATTAGCCGAGGGTCCCTCATGTGTTGTCCTAGTGCAGGGCTCCTCCGGGCGGGGCCGTAGACCCCCACCTGCTAAGGACGGGTGGTTGCTGCTGATCCATTGTCACTTTCCTGTTATTATTTGAGAACGAAAAAGCCGTGATCTTTTCAGTGTGGCGACTACAGGAAAGGGTCTGGATGCAGAATGGAGTCTACGGCAGTCGGTTTCCCGGCGAGCCTCGGCTCCGCTTACAGGCAAAGTCCCACCTCTCGCTGAGGCGTTTCCAGAATCGCTTTATTCCTATACGACTGCTGAAAGTGTTCGCAACAGAAAATAAGAAAGTGTTCCACGGAGAGAGGAACTGTCCAAATGTAATGAAAGGTGGTACGAAACATTATATGGTCTCATTCATTCGGGGAATATAAAAAATAGTGAAAGGGAATAAAGGGGAAAGAAACGAGTGGGAAATCTCAGAAAGGGAGACAGACCATGAAGACTCCTAACTCTGGGAAACGAACTAGGGGGGTGGAAGGGGAGGAGGGCGGGGGGTGGGGGTGACGGGGCGACGGGCACTGAGGGGGGCACTTGATGGGATGAGCACTGGGTGTTATTCGATATGTTGGCAATTGAACACCAATAAAAAGTAAATTTATTAAAAAAACAACAAAAAACCAAAAAAATAAAATACGGGATGGAGTTGTACCACTACCAGGTAACAGCATCAATAGTCACGATCTTGGTAACTAGTTACTAGCAACAGACATGGTCACTAGCTGGTTTCATTAACCTGACATATACTTCTCAAGGGATATTTTGGAAACATTTCACATTCAGATTAAGATTTAGGTAGTAAAAGTAAACCAGAAGAGAAATGGTAGTAGTAGAGACAAGAATTTGGAATAACTTTTACCTAAAAGAAAATCTGATGATTGGAGCTCCTTATGGGAACTAACTTGGGGTCAACAAGTTTTGAGGTTTGGCGTAAGTTTCAAAAATTGGCCAGAAAATCTTTAAAAATGTGAGGGAGGGTTTGTAGCAACCCAGAGTCTCCTCCACCCTGAAGTCCACGGGAACCGAAGGCAGTAGGGAGTCCGCAGGGGAGGGCGGGGGGTGGGCTGAAACCCACAGCGGCTGCAGGGTGCCCTTGAGACCGGCTGTGTAGTAGGGTGATGTCTGTGCGCCCTGGCGTTAGGAGCTGGAGGGCTGTGCCCACTCCCCAACTCCTATGTGGAGACCCTACCCCCAATATGGTTGCATATGGAGCTGGGCCTGGGGGAGGGGATTAGGTCGTGCGGGGGAGGGTCCTCTTGAACGGGACGGGTGCCCTCATGAAAGAGACCCCAGGAGCTCCTACGCCCCTTCTGCCGTGTGAGACCACGGCCACGTGCGAACCAAGAAGCAGGGCCCTCCCCCACCGCGTCTCCAGGGGCCCACATCGTCTGCCTTCCTGCCCCTAGAACTCTGAGACAAGAGTTCGGGCCACTCCGCCTATAGGATCTTTGTCCCCGTAGCCCAAGCTGATTAAGACAATCAGTGAAAGTGTTTTTCTTCATTCTCAATCCAAAGGTCAGGGTTTATGAGGCCAAGAAAATACATGGATTTACTGTTTAAAGTCTGATATTTGGCCATAAAACCGGACACCGTTAGGTGCTAAGGATATATCTGTGATCCCAAACACACGACCAGGAGAGATTTCCTGGACAGATGGTCTCTGAGCCGGAGTGAGCTGGAATTAACTGGTGACGGGATGTGTTTTGGGTTCCCAGGAGAAGCATTTTAAGGAGGAAAGGCCCTGAACCTAAGACCGACAGAACACATTTTAGGATTAGCGCTTCCTGACACACTCTGGGCATTCCCAAAGAACCTGATCAGTAGATGTTTGACGTTCTCCAGGATGACCTTCCCACCTATATGCATTTAATAAATCATGTATATTTATACATTTAACATATTTTAATACGATGGTCATTAACTTACTACAATAAACATTTTTTATTCCTATAATTTCTCCATGTGTACTTTAAAAAATAATCTTCCACCTTTTTTAGGACTTAATTCCTTTTTTTAAAGAATTATTTATTTATTTATTTATTTATTTATTTATTTATTTTATTATGATAGACAGAGAGAGAGAGAGAGAGAGGCAGAGACACAGGAGGAGGGAGAAGCAGGCTCCATGCAGGGAGCCCGACGTGGGACTCGATCCCGGGACTCCAGGATCACGCCCTGAGCCAAAGGCAGATGCTCCACCGCTGAGCCACCCAAGGATCCCCTTTTTAGGACTTAATCCTTTTTGAAATCTACGCTCGTCCTAAGAGTTAATCACGGAGGAAGGAAATGTCGTGTGGAGCTAGAAATCCCTCGTAGGTATGGATGCCCAGATAGCTAGATGTCTGCCCGCCGAATGCCCTTTATTTAAGAGTATTTGTTAGCACAGCTCATGCTGAATAAAGACTGGGGTTCACACTAGCAATCGAAACTTCAAAGACTCCCATCAGTGTTCACAATCACGGGTCCTTCTCTGTGTAACGGGGAAGCATAAGAGAGCACAGCGACGCCCGGGGACGCTTGGATCTCGCAGACAAAAGAGAATATCCACTCTGCACCGCGCAAAACGGCTCTAACTGGAAAGCCTGCATTTGCAAGAATTAAAGACACTGTGGTCGTAACTTGGGCTGCAAGGCCCGTTAATTCGCCAAGCGCTTGCCGCGCACCGAACCGCGCACGGCTCCGCTCAGTCCAGGTCACGGGTCAGAACATATCACAGCCACAGCGTCCACCCTTGAAGAGCTGATTTAGTGACACCAGAGAATCCCAATTTAACACATATTGTTTCTCCTCCTTAGAAGCAAACCAAGAACTGAAAGACAAAAAGCTAAGCTCACGTCTCCCGCGAAGCCGCTTCTGGATGGCTCCCTGCCACTTACCAACATGTTCCCGCCAACGGAATAGCCTTAAAAGAGAAAAACACGATTCTCAGCACTTTTTCTTCCCAAGCAAAAGGAAGGGACTACCTTGATGACCACCAGCGCTCTGGCAAGTACGGTGAACCCCCTCACCCTGCTCCTCGGGGTCCTCTAACACTTGTCCCGAAACCTTGCTTCCTGCTCCTGCAAGGGCCCCCGCATGCAGTCTGGGACCCGCTTGCTAGGCTACCTGTCGTGTTGCGCACTCGCTGCGTCGTAAGCTCCACGGGGACACCGGGGTCTTCGTAGCCACGGCCGAGTCCCCAGCGCTTAGCCAGATGCCTGCCCCGCAGCCAAGGCTCAGCGGACGCTTGGAACGATGGCGGGCATTCTTCATGGTGATAAATACGACCACACCAACAATAGGAACAACAGCAAATCGGCGATGATAATGATGACGATGATGATAAACCATAGCGCCATGACGCTACATGGACTGAGCCATTGGCCGATGGCCACTAAGCCGTAAATTTCTCGAACCTCACGGCCCCGCCGCGTGGGTACTATCCTCACCGCACCTTACGGATGAGATGACCAACACCCGGAGAGGGCAAGCAACCTCTGCTGTTGGTTGACTGACCCATTCACGCGTTCAACAGATGTTACTGGGGATCTACCACGTGTCAGGCCCTGTCCTGGGGATCGGGGAGGTAACACACATCTTCCTCTTTGCAAACAACTCCTTGCTTCCACGGAGCGGACAGTCCAGTGGCGGAAACAAGACACCTACTTGCTAAGTAAATGAGATAAAGTCAGAAAGTGGTAAATGATCAGAAGGAAAATAAATCAGGGGAAGGGGCTCAACGGGGACGGGCTGGCTGTCTCACGTGGGGTGAGGCGAAGGCTCACTGGGGGGAGGGCAGCCAAACCAAGTCCCGAGTGATGGAAAGCAGTGAGCCACTGGAGACCCACAGGGAAACTATTTCAGGCAGAGGGAACAGCAAGTGCAAAGGGCCGGAGGCTACAGTGTCGTCAGTATGTTCCGGGAACAGTAAGGCTGCCGTGTGTGTGCAAGTACAAGTGGAAGAAGAGGAAGGGAGCAGAGAGGCCGCACGGGTTAGACGGTGTGAGCATGGCAGGTGGACACAGCCTTGGCTTCGGGGGGGCACCAGGGGGTCGGAGCCAAGGAGCCACGGGGTCTGTCCTAGGTCCTCCCTGGCAAGGGAGAGCTAGCGGGGCGCAGTCATAGGAACACTAGAGCCACACCCGCACGAGGGAGGGGGCTGAGAGGAGCCCGGGCTCCGGAGGGCTGCATGAAGGCCTGCGAGGAAGGGAGGCCAGGACTAGCCCAAGGCTCCTGGCAGGTGACGGAGGAGCAGACTGAGGCCTGAGGAAGTCCGGAACCCACCGAATCCCTATTCAGAGCAAGAGGCCTACGGCCGTGCACGTGGACAGGAGTGAGCTGCCAGCTGGACATACGTGGGTCTAGCTCATTGGGACAAAACAGGGGCGGGTTTTCTGTCTCAGTTACCGGCATACAAACGGCACGTAAAGTCCCGCAGTGGGATGAGATCATTTCAGGAGTAAGCAGAGGAAGGGGCAGGGGAAGGCAGGGCTGGCCTTGGGGCCCCCGCAGCAGAGAGGAGGCGGCCGAGTATGGCAAGGAGTGGTCCTGTGAGCAGCGGACCTGAGAGAGGTGCCCCTGGGGCCGGAGCCCAGGGCAGCCACCGTCCCCACCAAACGGGGCCGGCAGGTCGGCCAAGCCCGGCCCCGCAGTGACCCCTCACCTGGCAGCGGGGGCAGGCCCTGGACACCTGGTGATGGCAGCGGCTGGCTCGCCTCCGGTCTGACCTCCCTGCCCCTCCTATGACTCGCTCCCTCCTCACAGACCCTTCCTTCCCCAGCACCCGAGTCAGAGGCTGCTGCCGTGACGGTCACCCTGTTTCAGAATCACCCGTTGGTGGCTATGTCTGGATACTCGCTGAATGGACGGGTCCTTGGATTAAAAAATATGCCAGCGGAACTTCCTTCCTTCAGAATAAGAGCGACCTCCCAGCGGCGCAGTGACACCGGCTGCTGAGAGGACACTCGAGCGGGGTCCTCGGGACCTGGGCTCTGCCCGTCGGCCCCTGGGCGGTGGGCCCTTGGGCGAGGGCTCCGAGCTTCTGCGACACTTTCTTCACCTTCGACATGAACTGATGGGATCGCACCTGCTCAAAGGTCCTTCTACACACCTCAGTTCCTTCTCAGGTGAGAGACGAGTGGTAAATGCCAGCAGCACTAAGCGCTACTGTGCCTTCTCCTACTTAAACTACAAAACCCCAAAGATGGCTCTTCTGCTTCCTGGCCTCGGGCACAGCGCACTGCTAGGTGCAATGTAAGCGTCCTTGGATTCGGGAGATCACAAGCACAGGTCCCTTCTGGTCCAGGACACGGCGACTGGCCCGGCCTTCCCCGCTCTGCCGTCCTATCTCA
Organism: Canis lupus dingo; assembly: GCF_003254725.2. NCBI lineage: Eukaryota > Metazoa > Chordata > Mammalia > Carnivora > Canidae > Canis > Canis lupus. Next base: position 64,096,047 of record NC_064257.1, read on the forward strand.
CGTCGGCCCCTCATCCCTCCCTCAATCCGTCCGGGGTCGCTCCTGGGTGCATTATTCCCAAGCACCCAGCTCTGCCACTAATTTTGTGCCTCTCGACCCTGCTGGCTCAGAGTTCAGGAACTCCAGACCCAGGTTCTACAACACAAGCCGGGACTCTGGGAGCGGGCGGGCCCAGATTACCCAGCCCATGGGACTCGGGTGCTCGCGGCAAGTGGCGGGTCGTGTCAGCCTTTGGGGATTCCTGCATGCCAGGCTCAGAATCCGTGCTCCAGGAGGACCATCTACCCCGTCGGGAGCATCCTGCTGGGGACCGAGAGGGGACAAAGGGAGGTCCGCTGGAGGGAGAAGAGGTCAGGAGCACGGCGAGCCCACACTGCTGGCCCCTTGGCCGGGACGGTCCCTAAGGCACGGGGCCGGGTCAGTGCCCACGGTGCTCCGGGACGGGGCCTGTGCTAGCTGTTCCCTGCACGTTGGGAGCCGCGGGGGCGTGGGGCTGGGGTCGGCACGGAAGGCGCACACCCGAGTGCCTTGTAGGAACGCTGGCCGCAGGTGCCGGCAGGGCTAATGGGGGGCTGCACAGAGGGGTCCCCCTGGAACTGGCCGTGCCCCTCGCCCCGCGTCTCCCCGACGAGCCCCAGGAGGCTGGCTGCATCCGTGCCTGGCTCCTGGCCGCACATGGGCGGGAAGGGAGGCAGGGAGGGCAGAGGACGCCCGCTCCCCCTGCAGATCAAGCTTGTGTCAGTTGTGCCTGTCACCCCAGAGTCCCTGCTTCCGTCAGGGTGGCCTGGTCTCCCAGACTGTCCTCCTGGGTTCCGGGGAGCGCTCCCTCCTGGGCCTGACTCCTCGGAGCGCTCGGCCAGGCTCCCCTGTGGTTCCCCGGGACCCCAGCCGCCGCCTGTGCCTTTAATTCCTTCCTCGCAGCCGGACGGCAGGTCTCTGGGCCCCTCGCGGGGCTCTCACTGGTGCACGGGCCTCTGGGAGTAGGGACACGCGCGTCCCTGGGCCCTGATCCCACGACACCGTGGGCTCTCCCGAGAGGAACCACGTCTCGTTCACGTCAGCCCTCCCCCCGGTGCTTGTGTTCGTGGGAATTTCTGGTCACGGGGCTGCTTATTCATCGTTAAAAGATGTTCCTGTCTCCTCGGTCCGTGGTTCCTCCGACCCAGTTGGTCGCGTGTGGCTGTGCTCCAACGCTCGCCCGGGGAGGGGCCGAAATTGTGCCCCCTTCACGTCCGGCCCTTCTCACCTGTGTCTCACTCAGGAGGCCAGACGCCCACGGAAGCCTTTCCCTGCCCAGGCCCTGAAGCCTGCCGTCTTCACGTCGGTGCCACAGGCATGTGACCTCAGAAGGGGCCCTAAATCTCTCTCCACCATAATTTCCCAGATTGGGACATCAAGATAAGGGTAATACCGACTTCACAGGGCTGCTGGGAGGGTAAACACAAACGCGATGTCCTGTAAAGTTCCTCTTCTTTCCCACGAGAGCCGTCAGTGCCCATAAAGAATGAGCAATTCTGCAGCCGCGGCCCTACGCCGCTTGACTGGTCTCCGAGGGGTTAGGGCTTTGAGGGCCCCTGTAGGGTCGTGGCCTGGTCCTGCCGGGAACCCTCGGGGCACTTCACGCGTCGTCTCGTTTAACCTCCAAAACAATCGCGTGCCAAGGACCTATGTTGTCCCCCGCCACAGGTGGGAACTGGGAACGACAGGGGTCCCCAGAAGACGGGGTGCCCGGCCAGGGGCGGTGACCCCGCGCCTCCACCAGGGGCCCGCTGGCCTGTCCGGGTCGCGGGCGCAGACCAGCTGGAGGCCGCGGCAGCAGGTGCACAGGTGGGGAGGACGCGGGGCTCCCGCCCGGGTGGCAGCCGCTGGGCCCGCCCCCGCCCCCCCACCTCCCCCCCCCAGCCCCCCCACCTCCCCCTCCCCCAGCCTCCCCACATCCTCAGCCACTCACCTGAGCTCAGGGCGCGCTCCACGTCCCGCATGATGACCCCGGGGGCCGCGCTGGTCTCGGCGGCGGCGGTCAGGCAGGTGCCCTGGGTCGGCGCCGCGGGGCGGGCCGTGGGGTCGGCGGGGGTGCGCCCCGGGGCGCTGGGGGCTCGGGCGGGCGGGGTGCTGGGGGCCGCGGGGGGCGCGGGCGGGGCCGGGGGCTCCGAGGGGCGGCCGGGGGCTGCGGGGGGCGCTGCGGAGGGCGGTGCGGGGGGTCCTGGGGAGGGCGGTGAGGGGGGCCCTGCGGGGGGTCCTGGGGAGGGCGGTGCGGGGGGCCCTGCGGAGGGCGGTGCGGGGGGTCCTGGGGAGGGCGGTGCAGGAGGTCCTGCGGGGGGTCCTGCAGGGGGTCCTGCAGGGGGTCCTGCGGAAGGCGGTGCGGGGGGCCCTGCGGAAGGCGGTGCGGGGGGCCCGGGGCTGTGCTCCGTGGCCGCGGGCGCTGCGGGGCTGCCCTCGGGGGGCGAGGTCTCGCTGCCCGGCGCCTCCGCCCTGGGCCCCACGGAAGCGTCCTCGGGGGACGCAGGTGTCGGGGCCAAGGCCGTGCCCGGGAGGGCGGGGCTGTGGGGCGCGCCCGCGGAGGGGGAGGCTGCGGGGCCTGGCGGGGGGGAACTCGGGGGGGAACTCGGGGGGGAGGTCGGGAAGGTGGTCAGGGGGGAGGTCACGGGGGAGGTCACGGGGGAGGTCGGGGGGCTCGGAGGGGAGGTCACGGGGGCGGTCGGGGGGCTCGGGGGGGAGCTTGGGGGGGAACTGGGTGGGGAGCTCGGGAGGGAGGTCGGTGGGGGGCTCTGCGGGGGGCTCGGGGCGGAGCTCGGGGCGGAGCTCGGGGCGCCGGTCCGCAGGGCCGCGGGGGGGGCGCCGCTTGCAGGAAGAGAGGCCGCCGGGGGGGCCGCGGCCCATGGGCTCTGGGCGCCGAGTCCTGCGGGAGAGCGGGGCGGTCAGTGCGGAGCCTGGAAGGGGCGGGAGCTCCCAGGCGCCCCGAGTCCCGCCCCCGCCCCCGCCCCCGCCCCCGCCCCGGAGGCGCCCGGCCCAGCAGGCACAGGCAGCGGCTCAGCGCCCCGCCGGGAAGAGCGCCCAGGCCGCCCGCCCCCCCGCCCGCCCCCCAGGCTGCGGCCTCCCCGGGGCCTCCTGCCGCCGCCTCCACCCGCTCCCTGCAGACCCGCCACCGACGGCCCTGCGCCCCGACACCTGCCAGGAGGCCCCGGGCGGGCGCTGAGGGCCGCGAGGCCGTGGTCGCGAGGGCACAGCTGGAGGCTGGAGGAGCTCACGGATCGGCCGGTCCCCGTGACGGGAGCTAACGGATCGGTTGGTCCCCGTGATGGGAGCTCCCTGATTGGCCGGTCCCCGTGAGGGGAGCTCCCTGATTGGCCAGTCCCCGTGATGGGAGCTCCCTGATTGGCCGGTCCCCGTGAGGGGAGCTCCCTGATTGGCCGGTCCCCGTGATGGGAACTCCCTGATTGGTCGGTCTCCGTGAGGGGAGCTCCCTGATTGGCTGGTCCCCGTGATGGGAGCTCACGGATCGGCCGGTCCCCGTGAGGGGAGCTCCCTGATTGGTCGGTCTCCGTGATGGGAGCTCCCTGATTGGTCGGTCTCCGTGAGGGGAGCTCCCTGATTGGCCGGTCCCCGTGATGGGAGCTCCCGGATCGGCCGGTCCCCGTGACAGGCGCTCACCGATTGGCTGTTCCCCATGTCGGGAGCTCACCGGAGCTGTCGCTCAGCTGGTTCTGGATTCCTGGACTCCCCGCCCCTCACCATCCCCCATCCAGCTTCTCCCCTCATCGTCTCCCTTCAGCGGCTGCACCCCCTTCCGCAGCCCCCTGACACCCGGTCACCCATCGGCCCACAGGAGGACTCCCCACCTACACCCACCGACCGCTCTTCCCCACCTCCACGCTCAGTATCCCCGGGGCCACCTGCTGCCACCTGCTGAGACAAGGCCACAGTCTCCTCATCGGTCCTCTGCCTTCTTGGCTTTTCTCCCTTTCGGTTGCTTTTCACACAGGAGCCCGTAGGATCCTTTAAAGTAGTAAATCATAGCACGTCCTTTAACTGGTCCAAACCCTCCAAAGCCATTCTGTTGTGCTTAGAACAAAATTCCGAAATAGTCCCCCACATTGCCCCAAGCTCCCCTCGTCATTCCGGCTGGTCTCTGCTCAAAGGCCACCTCCTCCTCTGAGGAGTCTTCCCCGGTGACCCCAACTAAAATCATCCTTGCTCTAGCTCCTTGCTTATTTTTGTAAAGGATTGATCTTTTAGGTTATTAAAATACATATGACCTTAACCATTTTAACCATCTTTTTATTTTTTTTTTAAATTTTTATTTATTATTTATGATAGTCACAGAGAGAGAGAGAGGCAGAGACACAGGCAGAGGGAGAAGCAGGCTCCATGCAGGGAGCCCAATGTGGGTCTCGATCCCGGGTCTCCAGGATCGCGCCCTGGGCCAAAGGCAGGCGCCAAACCGCTGCGCCACCCAGGGATCCCAACCATCTTTTTAAAGACTGATCTATTTCTTTGGTGGAGGGGGTAGAGGCAGGGGAAGACAGAGAGAGAGAGACGAGTGTCAAGCCGGCTCCACACTGAGCGCCGAGCCTGATGGGCTCCATCTCACAACCGAGAAGTCACCACCTGAGTCAAATCCAAGTCAGACACTTGACTGAGCCACCAGGTGCCCCCCCCCCCCCCGCCCGTCTTAACCATCGTCAAGTGTAGAGCTCAGTGGCATGATTTTCACATTATTGCTCAGCCATCATCACTAACTCACCTCCAGAACTTTCTCCTCTTCCCAAACTGAAATCTGTACCATCAAATGGGAGTGGCTCTCCTTTCTTCCCTCTCTCCAGCCCTGGAAACTGCTATTCTACTTTCTGTCTCAATGAATTTGACTGCACTAGGTAATGCACGTAAGTAACGTCATATTGTAATTGTCCTTTTGTGACTGGCTTAGTTTACTTAGCGTAATGTCTTCAAGTCTCATCCGTATTGTAACATGTGTCAGAATTTCCTTTTTTTTTTTTTTTATGATAGTCACACACAGAGAGAGGCAGAGACACAGGCAGAGGGAGTAGCAGGCTCCATGCACCAGGAGCCCGACGTGGGATTCGATCCCGGGACTCCAGGATCGCGCCCTGGGCCAAAGGCAGGCGCTAAACCGCTGCACCACCCAGGGATCCCAGAATTTCCTTTCTTTTTAAGGCTGAATAATATTCCATTGTATATGTAAGACCATATTCTATTCACTCATTCATTCACTGGTGGACTTTGATGGGTTATTTCTACCTTTTGGCTACCATGAATAATACTATGAATCTGAGTGTGGGCACTTGACGGGATGAGCACCGGGTGTTATTCTGTATGTTGACAAATTGAACACCAATAAAAAGTAAATTTATTTAAAAAAAAAGAAAAGAAACCCTGTCTTCAACTCTTTGGAGTATATATCCAGAAGTGGAAGTATTAGATCATATGGTAATTCTATGTTTGATTTCTTGAGGAACAACCATACTCTTTGCTCATTTTTTTTCATGAAATAAAAAATTAGTTTCTTCCCAAAATCACTTTATTTACTTATTATAAAGTAATAAGTAATCTCTTATAAAGAGATTTTTACCTCTAATAAAGTAATCTCTTCTATCAGAATGTAAGCTCCATGAGGGTACAGGGAACTGGTCTTATTCATTGCTGTTTCCCCTAAGCCCAGGACAGTGCCTAGGTCATGAAAAGCGCGCAGTAAGTACTTGTGGGAGGGAGGGAAGGAGGGAGGGAGGGAGGGAGGGAGGGAGGGAAGAAGGAAGGAAGGAAGGAAGGAAGGAAGGAAGGAAGGAAGGAAGGAAGGAAGGAAGGAAGGAAGGAAGGAAGGAAGGAAGGAAGAGGAATTAAGAACTTTATCCAAAAATACTCCAGAATCTCTCTTTTCTCTTTTACATATCACTTAGTATGGCCACATCCATCAGAGCTACCTTAGGAGTGGCTACCTACCTGGTGTTACATGAGCGCAGGAACCTTGCTTTCAAAGTCAGCCTCACTCTGTCAATCTACCATAACATGTACCTATGCCTGATGTCATGTTAGGTCTTCAATTTTTTAACCCTTCATACTCTGAAGAGATAGATATCCCTTGGGGTAACATATATGCGATGGCCAACCATAATAAAAATTCATAAGGAATAAAATGGGCTAGATTACAGCACAGAGGAAGGGCGGAAAGGTGTACATGGAGGCATTCAGGTACTTGGGGAAAAGCTGCTCACTTCGTCATTCTGGTGCACAGTAGACTCAGCAGCTCATGAAAAGTTGTGCTACAGAATCTATCCTGAAAACATAGTTTTCTCATATTTAACTGAATTTAATGTTTGAATTATTATCAAAGTACTCGGAGTTATCTTATGAAAAGGAATTGGTCAAGACCGCAGCCTATAAGAGAGATATTCTTTTAGTAAATAGGAGGGCAGACCTCCTAAACTAGCCCGCATAATAGTCCATGTTGCTATAGTGGACTTTTGGCAGCTCTGAAGTATCAGTGATTTCAGAATGAAAACAGAGCAAGAGATCTTTAAAATATGGACAAAACAACAGTTGGGACAAATATTATGAGAACGCTGGATTTTCACATGTGCTCTTTGGAGCTTACTGGCTCTGCATCCTGGTAGCTCCCGTGGCTCATTATTCTGTGACCAAAACCAAAAAATGACCATGACTAACTACTGCTGATAGTATCACATAATAGATGGGCAGGTGGAGGCAGAGGCAGTCTCACTGGTAGCCGAGTCAGAGCCTTTGGAAGCCTGGGGTAAATGAGGAAGAAGTCATACACAAAGGAGCACCACATTCATTCTTTCTTTTATTCAGTAACTTCTATGCCTATAGCTTTGCCCTCTGAGAGTTCACTATCCAGCAGGGCAGAAAGGACACCCAACTTCCTGTAATAGGATGTGGTAAGTGCCTCACCGAAGTAAAAGCGGGTTACGGTGGGAGCCCGACAAATACCTCCGTAGAGGGATCGTGGAATGCAAGAGTACAAATGTCATTTTCAAACGGCATTTAGGAAAGTCACAGAAAAAAAAAATAATAATAAAAAATAAAAAAAATAAAAATAAAAAAAAAAAAGGAAAGTCACAGAAGAGATGGCATTTGAGTTGGTTCTGAAAGGATAAGAACGCACAAGATGCCACTTAAGGTGTATGATGTTCGGAGTGACACCTGCATTGTCGTTTCCAGTGGAGCTAAAAGCTGTACCATGAAAATCATTACAGTGCTGGAAACGACATGCTCCAGTTATTGGTTTTGTTGCTAGAAATATCTGTTTCCTTGTTTAACTCTGACTAATACACTTTTATAACTCCTACCCTTCCTGCTTCCAAAGAGGACTGGAGGTGGCCATTCATTTCCCGTGGCTACCTTCTGGGCACTTATTTAAAACACTTTCCAGTCCAGCTCAAACAATTCCTACTGCTAACACAACAACGACGATGCAGGAAATTGTGACAGGGCTGGCTGTCTTCACTTGAATAAGGCACTGGAAGCCTCTGCTCTGCCTTATTGGATGGTGCATTCCAGACTGCTCGGATTGCATGGTGGTGGGTCTTCTTTCAGCACGAAGACACCCAAGGTCCACGATGACTATCCCAGGGAGTGCCTGCTGTTCTCATCCCCTCAGGCTGCCAGAACAAAGTACTACGCACGCTGGGTGGCTTTAACAACAGAAGTCTACTTCCCACAGTCTGGAGGCTGGAAGTCCAGGCAGGTGTGGGCCAATTCAGATAAGAGCTCTATTCTAGGCTCACAGGTGGCCACCTTCTCTCTGTGCCCTCACGGGACCTTTCATCACGTGCGCTCATGGAGAGAGAGAGAGGGAGAGCGCAAACCTTCAGCTAAAGTCACTAATAATCCCATCCTGAGGGCCCCACCCTCATGGTCTCAGCTAACCCTAATCACCTCCCCAAAACCCCATCTCCAGATGCTGTCACACTGTGAGTTCGGACTTAACATTCCGAATCACTGACAGAGTCTGAGGAAGTATCGTTTTCTGCCTTCTCACATGATGGATTTGTGTTTCAGAGGAATATTACACTGAATAAGTCAAACAGGATGTATACTTTCTCAGGATTTAAAAAAAATGTTTTAAGAGCTGGGAAGAGGCCATGGGATGAGTGAGTACAGCTCCTCATTTGATAAATGGGGGAGAGACGCAGAGGGAGCAAGTGGTCTAAGTGGACTCCTACTTCTAAGAGGAGGAGCAGCTCCTGGTGCCCAGGAAGAATCACGTAGGGACAGATTCAGAACTAGAGCTTCCACCTCCAACATCACTCTCGCCCGCTGCTCTCCCCGCCCCCCACTGCACTGTGTCCTGGACTCGAAAAGACTAGTCAAACGTACTAGTAGCAACCGCCACTGCACAGTAAGCAAGGGGGAGCCCGCGGGAGATGGGGCAGCCGAGTACGTGGAAATAGTGCAGTGCCCCAAACCTTCCCATTCCAAATAGAGCTGCCTTCCCTAGAAGAAAAGAATGGCAGAAAAAAATAGAATGAAGAAATCAAACTCATCGATCTCTAAAATTAGAGGCAAGTGTGCATTGTTCTGAAACAGCGGCATTGCCAGATGTGGGTGCCCCCCCTGGGCAGGGACGGGCCGGCCTGAAGCCCGAAATGGTTTAAGGATGGCAATCTAGACTTGGCCCAGACAGAGCGCTGGGGTATGAGATAGAGCCCTGGGGTACGAGACAGAGCCCTGGGGTATGAGATAGAGCCCTGGGGTACGAGACAGAGCCCTGGGGTATGAGATAGAGCCCTGGGGTACGAGACAGAGCCCTGGGGTATGAGATAGAGCCCTGGGGTATGAGACAGAGTGCTGGGGTATGAGATAGAGCCCTGGGGTATGAGATAGAGCCCTGGGGTATGAGATAGAGCCCTGGGGTATGAGATAGAGCCCTGGGGTACGAGACAGAGCCTTGGGGTATGAGATAGAGCCCTGGGGTACGAGACAGAGCGCTGGGGTATGAGACAGAGCCCTGGGGTACGAGACAGAGCCTTGGGGTATGAGATAGAGCCCTGGGGTATGAGATAGAGCCCTGGGGTACGAGACAGAGTGCTGGGGTACGAGATAGAGCCCTGGGGTACAAGACAGAGCCCTGGGGTATGAGATAGAGCCCTGGGGTACGAGACAGAGCCCTGGGGTATGAGATAGAGCCCTGGGGTACAAGACAGAGCCCTGGGGTATGAGATAGAGCCCTGGGGTACGAGACAGAGCCCTGGGGTATGAGATAGAGCCCTGGGGTACGAGACAGAGCCCTGGGGTATGAGATAGAGCCCTGGGGTATGAGATAGAGCCCTGGGGTACGAGACAGAGCCTTGGGGTATGAGATAGAGCCCTGGGGTACGAGACAGAGCGCTGGGGTATGAGACAGAGCCCTGGGGTACGAGACAGAGCCTTGGGGTATGAGATAGAGCCCTGGGGTATGAGATAGAGCCCTGGGGTACGAGACAGAGCGCTGGGGTACGAGACAGAGCGCTGGGGTACGAGACAGAGCCCTGGGGTATGAGACAGAGCACTGGGGTATGAGAGCGCGCTGGGGGTCCGACAGTCAACGTAACTGCATGCAAGTCCTCCCGCGTGCTCACCAGTGGCTGCGTTTCCTGAGGTTTGGTCAGGTTAAGGGTTTTCTGTTGCCAGAGTAGCTGGCAGGTTGGTGCTCAGCAGGAAGCAGGTCCTTAGGTGGAAAGGAGGTGATTCATTTCCCCGGACCTGGGCCTTTCCGGGGGCCCGCACCTCAGGTTACATCTCTGACGTCTGGCAGCAAGCCGAGTGGCTCCTCGCCCAGGTCTTGCCCTGGAGCAGGGCCCTGGGGCTGCCGGGTGTGGGCAGGTGAGGTCTCCCCGGCGCAGGGGAGTTACAGGATGTTGGCGGGGGGGGGGGGCCGCCGGGGGACACAGGACCCGTCCTCCGTCCCCTTTCCCTGGGTTCCCCAAGCAGCGGGACAGCCAGGGCCGGAGTCAGGCAGCCCGGTGACCGTGTCGCCCGTCCCCCACCCGCCGCCCCCACCTGGCCTTTCCTGCCCTGGGCCTGTCAGTGCCGGGGCACCTGCGACAGCGCTGCGGCCCACTCCGTGAAACCCCAGGGGAGTGCAGCCAGCCTTCGCAGAGTTGCACCCGGAGTCTGAGCACACCTTGCCTGTGGCCTTGGGGTGACACAGGCACGCTCGCCCGAGGCCCAGGCGCCCAGGCCAAGTGACCCCTGAGGCCCTGAGGCCGGCGTCCTGGAAGGCCGGCCCACCCTCTGCGGGCCGAGGCCGGGGGGCAGCAGCTGGCACGCCCCACCCCCCACCCGAGGCTGCACCTGCAGCCCCAGCACGGCCTACAGGGTGCTGGGCCCTCCCTGCCCGCCACCCGCAGCCTGGCCCCAGCAGGCCTTTCCCTTTGCTTCTGTTCCCGGCCTGAGTCGCTCCCCCCGCCCCCCAGGCCCCGGGGCTCACCCACACACCAAGCCCCCCTCAGTGCCCAGAGCCGACTCCAGCGGCTTTGCTCACGGCGCCTCCTTGCCTGGGCCCTGGATGCAAACAGTTCCTAAAACCGAGCGTTCCCCGTCCCGAAGCTCCCGCAGCCTGGGCCTCGGCGCCTCCGCGCACCCCGGCCGAGACCTCCGGAGCCTCGGCCCCTGCAGCCAGCGCCCTCCAGCCCGACGGGGCGTCCCGCAGACTTCATCCTGCTGAGCCGGCACCTGGCTCCACGCTGCGCCCGGCGGCCTGGGAGCCCTAGTACCAGGGACAAGGGACCCAAGAGTCACCGGGTGGAAGCGTGGATTCTCCACCCTTGGGAAAACAGAGTGTTCTCTGGTTACGTGCTGGGCCCCACAGCACAGAGGCATCTTCCCTTTGATCTGTCGGTTCCACCAAGACCAGCCACTAGGATGAAATTTTAGATGGGTCTCTAAGCAGATGTTTGCTATTTTCACTTGCTTGTTTCCACTTTGGAGACTGCGGGAATTTCCTCTCTCTGTGCACGATACAGACCAGCGTCACCGGCCCTTGAAACGCTGGCCGTCCATCGGCCGCCCCCGACCCCGGCTGCCCCACCATCCCTTCCATTCCTCCATGGAACGGGCTACACTTCTGCCCAAGAGGCAGAGAAAGAGTGAACGTAATCTTGTAATATATATATTTTTAATATCAAAACTATGTCTTTGTGTTGTTTAGTTTCAATGAAGCCACCATTGGAGACTTTCATGCTCTCACTGTTATATATGGGATTTTCTTTTTTTCCCTTTTTTAATATATGGGATTTTCACAAAAATTCCCAACTGAGGGCCCCCAACCCCCCAGAAGGTTCATCTAACACCTGCAAAACTATCCCTAATGGGAGCCTGGTGCAGCCAGATGGTATTTGAAGGCACTCGCATGCGTCGACAGGACATGTGTGCCCCAAAGCCATCGCCCTGTGTTTAAGGCATTAACACTCGTTTGAAGTAGAAAAACCATATTCTCCTGAGTGTTTTGTTTATGGAAATGAGATGCAACCCTAGTCGAAAAGAGGAAAACCGCTTCTATTTTTGAGAGCCTGCAGACCCGGTGTATGACTCAGTTTCTCTATCCAGCATTTGTGAGGGAGGTGGTACTTCCTGGGGAAGAACAATCTAACATTTTCTTTCTTTTCCCCAGAAGCAAGAACTGTCTTTTGTCACTGGGATGCCCCCGGAAACTCGTTATCTTCGGCTGCCTGGTCTCAGGAGGAGGCCGTGCTGTGCGAGGAGGCCGACGGGCACCCGGAATCTCAAATGCACGTCCTGGGGCTGCTTGGGGCAGGGCAGCGTGAGGAAGGGGCAGTGGCGGAGGCCCAGACCCCTGTCTCTGGCCGCTGTGGGGCTGAGGGCAAGACGGGCCACGCACCGGGGAGCAGGCCGGGAGAAGCAGAGCTCTAACACCTCCGGCGGGAGCGGCCGGGTTTCTCCACGAGCAAAGCATCGGGCTCTCTCGTCCTTCCCTCCCGCAGGCGCAGCCCCAGCCGGCGTGGGCTCCAGGCCGAGAGCAGACCAAGGACGTCTGGTGTGTCCCAGCACGTAACTGCTAGACATCAGCTGGTGGCCGTGGCCCCGGCTGTGTTCCCTCCAGGGCCCCGCGGCGCACAGCAAGGCCATCCCACTGGTGACCCGGGGGCTGCTGGAGCCAGGGACCCGCGGGGCCACTCAGGCCAGGGCTGGGCTGGGGCCCACGCAAACCCGGGGGGGGACTGGTGGGTGCATCCCGGCAGCCTGGGTGGGCAGGCCTCACTTCCCAGGCGAGCCCAGGGCCTGGAGGGAGTGCAGGGGCCTCCGAGGGCGGGCAGGGCCGCCACCTGCCCCCCACCCCGAGCGGAGGCCACCAGCGTGCCCTCCCGACCCGCGCCGGAGCAGCCCCGTCCCCCTCCTAGCTTCCCAATTACCGAAATTCAAAAGAAAAACCTTCACCAGATAATAGGCCAGAAAGAAGATGTGTTTGCAGAGGGCGGCCGGGCCGGCCACACGGAGCGAGGGCTCAGCCCCCAGCGCCCTGGGAGCTAGAGAAACCCCCACGAGTGCCCCGGTCGCGGGGCCCCTTCCTTCAGGGCTCTGCTGCCAGGCTCCGGATCGCCCTGCCCGTGGGCACCAGCGCCTCTCAGCCCGAGTGCACGCGCCCACCTCTTCCCCGCCGTCCCCAGGTCAGCCCCGCACCTCTGTGGCCCCGGCGTCCGCGCGCCCACCCGGAGCTCCTGGCGGCCCAGCCCCGCGGCAGGCTGCCCGAAGGACGGCTGCAGGCCCGACGGACGCGCCCTGGCGCTGAGCTGGCCCGCTGGCGGCCAGGCTGGCCCATCACGGGAAGATGCCCAGGAGGGGCAGGCGGGTGCCGCGTTCCCGTGTTAGGGGGCGGCCAAGGGGGCAGGGATGGCCCCAGGGCCCCCACATGTCCGGGACGGGCAGACGAATGGGAGAGCGCTTCCGAAGGCAGAGGCAGCAGAGGCCGGCGGAGAGAGGACGAGACGCCCGAAGCCCTCCTTCCTCTTCCCGCCACCCTGGTTTCCAGGAGGCTCCCCCAGAGTGCCAGTCGGCCTGGGCGCGTGTGCTCCGTGGCTTCTCTTCCTCTTTTTAAAAATGTTCAGGTACTTTAAAAATAGGAATATAACATACAGTATCACACACACACATCGTAAGCGTACAAATCAGGGATTTTCACATGTGCGTACACTGCGTAACCGCCACTGGGACCAAGGCCCAGGCCCTCTGCGGCAGCCCGGGAAGCTCCTCATCCCCTCGCAGACGGAACTCTAAATGTAACTTATTCTGACTTTCGTCACCATCGATTAGCGCTGCCTGTGTTTGCCCTCCACATACGTGGGATCGTAGGGGGCGTACTCTGCTGTGGCCGGAGCCCGTCACTCCCGGTGGGACCGCCCTGTGTCGCTGTGTGACCCATCCTTTCCACTGGGATCCAGTGCACGGTTACGCCGCGATCTGCACGTGCCCTTACGCGGCGACGGACTCCTCCTTCTGCCCGTGGTGGGGATCTGGGTCCTTCGGGTCAGGGCTATTACAGATGAGGCCACTGGCTTCAGAGCTCCTTAGCTGACACTCCGCCCGTGCTTATTCCAAGCCAGTTTTCCCGGGTGCTTTACAACTGCGAAGTCCCGTGACCCTCACGTCAGCGGAGGGTGCGTGTTGCTATTGTCTCCATTTTACACGTGAGCAACCCAAGGTGAAACGAGGTTAAATAACCGCCCACGACACAGAACTTGGATTCAGAGCTTGGCTTCAGAGCCTAGAGGGCGGACCGCCTCAGCGACTTGCCTTCTTGCCCATCGTGCTCGGTGGCTGCCGCTGTGGGGAAAGCGATAAGCCAGACCACTTGTTAGCTGCCTGACCTCGGGCAAGTCTCTTAATTTCTGTCTTCTCACCTGCAGACTGGGGAAGGTCGCAGTACTCCTTTAACGGGGCTACTGGAGGATAAAGTCAACAACCCACATGAGGCAGATTGTTGCTTCACTAAGCCACCTCCACTTCTTGCCCCGGGCTCCCCATAAAGGCTATGAAGGCTAAATGCTCCCTTCCTGGCCTCCTTTGCAGCTAGAGGTGTCCGTGAGCCCCAGGTCTGCACAGTGGGCTTGGTGGGTTGAGGGGCTTCTGGAAAAATTTTGTTTCCTTATAAAAGGAATTTATAAGAAAGGGATTTATAAGGGAATTTATTGATTCCTACTCTTCCGCCTCCTTCCCGACAAGGCAGATGTGATGTCTGGCCTAGTGGCAGCCGTCTTGTGAGGCAAAGGATAGAAGTAAGTCAATCCACCAGAGATGAAGAGAGAGAAAGAGCCTTCTCCTCGATGATACTGCTGATCCTGCCGGGCCAAGGCTGGCTCGCCTACCTCCGGACTTCCCGCTAGATAGACAACAACCGCCTTTGGGGGTCAAGGCACTATGGGTCGGCTTTTCCCTTACTTGCGATATAGAGGACAGTCCGCGTACGAAAGCCTATCACAACGCCTTGTACAAAAAGTAAGAGCTCAATAAATATTAGGCTACTGTGTTGGCCTCTAATTGGAAACTGGGCCCAGATGCCTTCACCTCCTTTAATCTGCTAATAATTTGCAAAAGGCCCTTTCTAGGCACAATCAGAAGGGGACGATTACCCTTCACGGCATCAGCGGGGAGCGCCAAGGATGGAGTGCTCCCCATGTCCGTCAACTAAGCAACAGGCAGAGGGGCGGTCAGCGTTCCTGGAGGCGCTCTCCAGGCCGAGGCCTGTGAAAGCTGAGCTGCCCACACACCCACAGGATGCCTCAGCAAGGAGAAAAAGAAAAAAGAAAAAAAAAAAAACGGCTAAAGGTGATTTGTATTTTTCCACTTAATTAAAAAAAAAAAAGCAGTTCTGGGGCAGTTTCACCATGAATCTTGATATGACATGAATGAGGCTGGCCGGCTTCAACGGCTGAGGAAGTCGCCCCCCGCCCTGGGACCTGCCTCTGCTATTCTTAGGCCTTCACCAGCGCGGGCAGGGACGAGCAAGCACACACTCGCCACAACGGCTCCCTCCTATCACTTCTGAATTTTAAGCGTCACTCGGCAGGTTACTTTTTAAAAACTCCATTGGACTTTGGTCTGTCCAGGTCCGACGCGACCAGTCCCCGCTGAGTGCCTGCCCTGGGGGAAGCGACAGAGGTGCGTCCCGTTCTCCATACAGCCCTTCCACCGACCGCCGCAGCGTAAGGCATTCTCCCTCGTGTACGTTGGTGATTAATGCCTTCTGCACCAGTCCTGACCCTTCCCTGCCCACTTTTTCTCCACAGAGATCATCTGTTTTGCTAATTATGCTGCAAGGTTGCTGCTGTGGTCTGATGGTGCGTGTCCTCCCCGCCCCCCAATTCATACATTGAAGTCCTAACCCCCAACGTGGGGCCTTACGTGCTTATGTCATGAGGGTGAAGCCCTCACGGATGGGATCAGGGCTTTTAGAAGAGACCCCCAGGGAGCTTCCAGGCCCTTCTATCATGTGAGGACATCAGCTATGAGCGGAGAAGACATCAGCTACGAACCAGGAAGAGGGCTTTCAACAGAACACGACGATGCCGGGGCCTCGATCTGGACTTCCCAGCC
This sequence comes from Canis lupus dingo, assembly GCF_003254725.2. NCBI lineage: Eukaryota > Metazoa > Chordata > Mammalia > Carnivora > Canidae > Canis > Canis lupus. Next base: position 64,111,614 of record NC_064257.1, read on the forward strand.
CCTGGAACCGGGAGAAATGAAATTTCTGTGGTTTCTAAGCTACTCAGTCTGTGGAATTTTGTTACAACAGCCTGAACAGACTAAGACGAAGCAGATAAACAGCCAGGTAAAAACAATGAGGCAAAAGGGACTGGGAGAGGATGAAATGACACGCTACATTAATTAATTAATTACAACTTTCTGCGCTTTAGCTCTCTTTCTGCCTTTTAAGGCCGTCTCCTATGCGTTAGGTCTAAAACCTTCCAGCGTTGGCATGAAAAGATGCTCCATGTCACTCATCGTTGGGGCAATGTAAATGGAAACCACAACGAGATGTCCCTCACAGCTGTCACAATGACTAAATTCAACAACATGAGAAACAGCAAGTGTTGGCGAGGACGCAGAGAAAGGGGAGCCCCCCACCCCCCGCAGCACGGGGGGACGCAGACCAGTGCAGCCGCTCTGGAAAACAGTATGGAGGCTCGTCAAGGGGTTAGGATAGAGCTACCCTACGACCCGGCAGCTGCTCCAGCAGGGATTTACCCAGAGAATACGGAACTACTCATGCACAGGGGTACAGGCACCCCGATGTTCACAGCAGCAGCATCTACGAGAGCCAAACTGTGGAAACAGCCCAGTGTCCAGCAGCTGACGCGTGCATAAAAAAGACGCACGTATATAAAGTCAACGGAGTATCGCTCTGCTGCAGAAAAGAATGGAATCTTGCCATCTGTATCGGCAGGGATGGAGCCAGAGAGCTGTACGTAAGCAAAATAGGTCGGTCAGAAAGACAAATCCCATACGGCTTCACTCGTGTGGAGTTTAAGAAACAAAACAAATGAGTCAAGGGGAACAAAAAGAGGCAAACCGAGAAGGAGAGTGTCACCTCCAGAGCACGCACGGATGGTCACCAGGGGGGCGGGGGCCACAGGGGGTGGGGATGCAGGAGGGCACTGCTGACGAGCGTGGGGTGATGTATGGAATCCTGAAACTAATATTACACCGTATGATAATTTAAATAAAAACTTAAAAAAAAAAACAAACCCACAGTCCCAGGACCTGAGGACGTGTCCTCCACACACATCTAAGGAGATGTGTTACTCACGTGAGCGTCCTGGGCTGGGCATGCTGGGGCCGGATCTGGCTCTGGGACACACTGCGTCTCCTGTTCGAGACTCCGTTCTACAGCCATCGATCCCTTTCCCCGTCCGGGGCGCTCAAGGCTGCGACTGGCCTCTGTGCTGGGCGAGGAGTCACTCTCAGAACGAGGCCTGGGTGGGGCGAGAGCCGTGCGGACGGAAGCACCGTACGGAGCGACCCGAGCCCTCAGACACCCCGGAAGAGGACTCTGTGCTTTATTTTCTCGGGGAATGTGGTCCAAGTCCTGCTAATGCCACCAACGACGGGCGCAGCATCCTGGGGGAATAGAGTCAAGTGCCCATGGCTTCCCTGAGCAAAGGGAAGGGCCTCGCTCACTGGGGGGCCACCAGGTCGCGCGCAAGCTCCCAGCTCATGGGGACGTACGGAGGACAGAAGCCAAGTGGGAACACCTCTGGCTTCCAGTTTATGTGCGACTCGTGTAACCTGTTCCTCTTATAGGGCTGAACTTCTCCGCAGAGACGTCGCTTTTGATGAACTAAATCCGTTGAGATCGGCGTGAGGAGCTGTGCTTTGTATAAAAAGGGTAATGAAGTTTAATCAAATTCTTTAAGCAAAGAGGGAAACCGGCTGTTTGAAGGAATTCCATGGCGAATTCTCCTTTAACGGGACTAATTCCCACCTAATTTGTCACTTGTGCAAAGCAGCTTTCTGGTTTTTAATTTGCCTAAAACTCCAGACTCTCTGATGCTCTTGTTCCTGGACACCTTCGCTGCTCAGGCAAGAATCAGCTTTCTCTCCTCCATCACAGTCTACGTCTCTGCTTCAAACACCGCGAACCCCTGGGTGGGGACACACACCACGTAAACCCCATCCTCAGGGGCTCCCTCATTAACCAACGCCCAAGGCTGCCCGTCCTTGGCATCTCTGCGGCCGGGCCACCTGCGCTGGGACGGGGTCAGCAAGGCCCGCGCCCTGCTCCTGGACCACTGCGTGTCCTGATGAAAATCTTGGGATCCGGTAAAACGCCGCCTGGCAGCCCCTGCTGACAGATCCCGTCAACCCATCAATCGGGACGGACAGACGCTGGCGGGCGGGCGAGCGAACCTGGGCGATCCCGGAAGATGCAGAGATCGGCAGCTCGGCCTGGAGGGTCACCGTGTCTTCGATGTCCTTCCCTAGAATACGTTTCTAAGTGCTGCTGCCTAGACAAAGATTGATTCGGAAAGATCCTGCCTTGCGAGCCACTCCTTCCCCGTGTTCCCAGTCCCCCTGGCGACGCTGGGATGACCCAGGCCACAGGTGCCGCCGCGGAGGCAGAGGCAGCTCTGCCACAGGCCCCAGGCCCACCTGCCCGGGCCGCTGCTCCCTCCCGATCCCGACGCTCGATCTCCAGGTGCTCCTGGGCTTTGCACGCACATTCAGTAGGACCAGCAACGGGTTCGCCCTCGCCCATCCAGGCGGCTCCCCGGGCTTCCCCATCCCTGTCATCACCCTTCCACTCAGCCACGTTGCTTTTGTTTTATTTTCAATAAAAAAGGCATATATTTAAGGAGCACAACACGGCGCATTTATATATATACACGCAGCGATGCGGGTACCATGGTCCAGCCTATCCACGTACCCTCCCTTCACGGAAGTCACCAGCCTGTGCATGTGGGATGCGAGCGCCGCCGATGCACCCCCAGCACCACCCGGCGCTCAGCACGGTACTGACCACGGTCGCGGTGCCGCACACCAGGCCTCCAGACGCCAGCCGTGTGCCTGCCACTGTGCGGGCATTGTGCTCCATGTCCCCACGCTCAGCCCCTTGGAAGCCGCCGTCCTACTACTCTCTGCTTCTGCGCGTCAGACTTTAGGTTCCACAGGGAGGCCAGATCACATGGTTGCCTTTTTTTTTTTTCTTTCTGTGTTGCCTGTTCCATTTAGCCTAACATCCTCCAGGGTCATCCACGTTGTTGCGAATGCCAGGATCTCTTTTTTTCACGCTGAATTATCACAAGTATAAATACAACTATATATGCTGTAATTTCTTTATCCATCGTCCAAAGTCACGCAGCCCATGGGAGGCAAAGCTGCGGTTTGGGTCCAGACACGCCTATTTGGGTCATCCTCCAGGTCTTTCGGTGACGAGGCTCTTACTCCTGCAGACGTTGAGGCTGTAAGCCAAGGATTCTGTTTGCACTATGGTGAAATAGCAGGCTACACGTGGATGCACGCACGTGCACATGCACACGGTCCAGCCAAACACACAAGCTCCTCATAGACTGAGCCAGCAGGAGACAAGCGGGTCACTCCTCAGGGTAGGGGCAGGTGCCCGCATATCCTCTGGCAGGGGCCGTCTGCCAGACGATGCACGCCCGCCCCAGCGCAAGAGACCCTCAGCACCACAGGGTCACATCTCACCCTAAGCACCGAGCGGCCGCTGGGTCTCCACGGGCTGAAGCAGAAGCACCTAAGGTCCGTTTGTTTCACTGCGATGAAGCCACAGTCGGTCAAAGGAAACACGCGCAAGCCAAGGCGGGAAAGCAAGACGCGTTCGAAGAAAGGCGGTAAAATCTTCAGAGGTAGCACTAGCGAGTCTGAATCCCTGGGCTCATGGGCGAGCCCTCGTTGCACCAGCCGCACGCGGGTTGGCTCTTCGCTCGCGGACGATGGCTCATCACCCAGGGCACGGGTCCCGGGCTGACCAAGGCTGCTCCAACACGACTCTCTCAGGTGCTCCCTCGATGCCGCCACTGGCACCAGTGGGGCCTGCTGCGTGAGAGGGGAGTCGGATTTCCCGCTCTTGGCCTTCTGCGTCCCGTCAAACTCCACCCTCGTTGCTCCTCCAATCAGAACCTGTATTGAGAGCCCGCTGTGTACCGGGTGCGGCGCTAGGTGCGGGACACGCCAGCGAAGCACGGCTGCCGTCACAGAGCGCGGGGACCAGGAGCGGGACGCGGGCTGCCGAGCAAGCTGCCAGCCCCGGACACCCGAGGGCCGCGACCCCTCAGTGCACGGGAGCCACATGCACGAGCCCGTGAACCTCACGTGGGTGGCTGAGAGGGGCAGCAGCGCTCTACCAGGAAGGAGCATCATGCACCAAGTCCCAGGAGAAAGGGGCTCAAGTCTCGCGCCGTGGCTGCAGCCCAGAGTGCCCAGGACCTGGGGCCAGGTGGCGCGGGGCCTTGGAGGTCATAGACGGGCTCCGGCCTCGCCCTGGAGGCTCTGAACGGGCTGTGAGGTGACCTGCATTTAGCCTCTGGAGGACGGCTCGGGGGCGGGAAGGGTGGCCCGGAGGCCGACGGGCCTGGAGCTGGGGGAGGCCGGCTGGAGGCCGTCTCGGAGCAGAGGCCAGAGCAGGGACCAAGAGCAGGGTGGACGCTGAACCCCGCAGCGGGCTCCTTGGACGGCAGGTTGAGCACCAGGGGGCCAGCGCCCCTTGCACCCGGCTCCGCTCCCCTTGAGCCATGAGGAAGCTACTCGGCCTCTTGGGGCTTGGTTTGCTCAAATGTAAAACAGGGATAAGGACAACGTGGCCCGGTGCCAAATACGCGACGCGGGCCGCGCTCGTACAGATGCACCCAGCAGAGCGCCAGGCCGAGAAGGCCCGTCGGGATTATCAGTACTGGGAGCGCCCGGTATCAGCTGTCACCTGCGGGCGGCACCTTGCTCGGCCTGCCACGGGGCGACGTCTCAGCCGCCGGCCCAGCTCCCTCCGGGCTGCTCTGCTCTGCCCGCCTCCCAGTGCCGTCAGCACTCCTGCAGCAGGCCCCCCCCGCAGGGCCCTCCCCATTCAATCCCAATCCGCCATGTAACGGGGAAACCCTGCCTTAAAGTTCCCACTAGAGTCCACCCCGCAGGGCGCCCTCCCGGCTCACGAATGCGGGTCTGCGAGGGGCTTCAGGCGGTTTTGGCCTAAGAGGACGCTTCTGTTCACGTTCAGGAGAGCCGCTCTGGGGGGTGGGGGGACTTCCCAAGTGGCCGAGCTCTGGGACATGAGACCCTCCTCGGGGTCACCTCAGTGGTGACATCGTCTCAGTATTTTTGGTTGGTGGGTCCAGAGCGGTGACAATCCGATGCGCCATTTACGTCGCTTCTCTTGACTTACTTAGTCTTTTTCTGGCTTACACGGAACGGTGGACGTTAGACGTACGGGACACAACAGCCCCGAAGGAGCCGACCGAAGGCGCTCGGCCTCACCACAGAGTGATCAGTGAGGGGAAACGGCCTTGGAAGGCCGGGCCATGAGGACTCGCGTCATTCGCTTCAGTGACAGGGTCCGTTTTAAGGGGATTTGGTATTGTTTTGGTGTAAGTAGTTAATTTCCGGGCTCAGGAAGTATCAACATGTCTTAAAATTAATAGTATTTATGTCTCAGACTCAGAGGAATGTGCTCTACAGGGATTCTCAGGAAGAAATTACCCTTCAAAGATCGAGAAAGGTGGTTTTGTCCAAAGGCCTACTCTGCTCAGTTCTTCCCGTCTACACAGTAGGACCACTTCTGCGCCTTGGTCTTGGGGACACTGCCGTCTGCCTTAGTTCCTCCTCCCCTTCCTTCCCTTCACCGAAGCCTGACTCTGTTGCTAGGTCTTCTGTTTTTGGTGAAGTTTTTTCGTAATAATTACAACCTACGTTGACTCTTCCCTTCTCCGAACTTCTGTTATTTATGTTTTATATTTTTATTCATATCTTTTCCGAGTATATAAGGTATAATCCATGCACAACGCACAGCAGGTATTTAAAGTCTACAAAACTGACGAGATTTAGCTACATGTTGTCTCGTGAAGCCGTCACCACAGTCCAGAGGAGGAGCACAGACATCGCCTCCGAGGTTCCCTGTGCGCCCTTGAAATCCCATCGGTCTTCACACCTCGCTCTGTTTCTAAAAAACCACTGATCAGTTTTCCAGCACCAAAAAAAAAAAAAAAAAAAAGTCATTCATTTCATTTCTTCATTTGTTATAAAATTACTTTTGCCGTAAATGCTCCATTATCTTATAAAGATCTGTAAAAAGTAGGGCCAAAGTATTTCATATCTATCCCCACATATATTCCGCTTCCCTTCTGCTGGGGTATCATTATATATTGCTGCCCCAAACTGAGTAGCTCAGAACATGCATTATTTTACAGTTTCTGTGGTCAGGAACTAGCATGTGGTTTCGTTGGGCTCCTGATTCCAGGTATCTCCTAAAGCTGTGGACAAAGTATCTAGAGATGCAACTGGGGAAGGAGCGGAGCCTAAATTCCCGCCCGTGTGGTTGGCAGGATCCAGGTCCTGGGGGACGTTGAGACTGAACCCTGAGTTTCGTCGTGGCTGCTGGCTGGATGCCCACGCTCCGGTCTCGGCCACACGGGTCTCTCCACAGTGGAGCACGCGGCATGGTGGGCTGCTTCATCCGCGTGGGCGAGCCAGAAGCAGAGAGCACGCAGGACGCAGGTAAGGGCCTCTCACACCCTGACACTGGAGCGAGTCCACACTCCACTCGCCAGGAGCAAGTCTCCAGATCCATCCCACACACGAGGAGGAGCAGACTGGGAAGCGGGGATCCCCGAACGCCCTTCCAGAACCGCGCACCCTAACCCTAACCGCGCTACTAGTGGTTCGTCTGTTCGTTCTGAGCACCGAGGGTCCAAAGTACACAGCGTGCTGCAATCATTTTTGTTTTAGAAAGACAATTCCTAAAAAAAAAAAGAAAAAAGAAAAAAGAGAAACGAAAGAAAGACAATTCCTGGAGTTCTTCCTCCTTCGGCGAGCTCTAGATCTCCACCTTGCATCCTCTCCCTCCTGGGTTTCCTTCAACATTTCTTGCCCTGCTTGTCTGCTGAGCTACAAGCGTCTCTCAGTGTTTGTCCGTCTGAAGGAATCTTTATTTCACCTTTGCTCATTAAAGCTAGTTAGTTGGCTTCTTTTTGCCGGGTACAGAACTCTAGATTGATATTGTCTTCTTTCCCGATTAATGTTACTTCACTTACTTCTGACTTGCATTGTTTCCAGGGAGGAATCGGCTATAATTTTTATCCTCGCTCTTCATTTTCTTTCTTTCTTTCTGGATGCTTTAAAGACTTTCTCTTTTTTATGGTTTTAAACAGTTTGATTAAAATGTGGCCTGATGTAGTTTTCTTCATGTTCCTTTTGTTTGGAGTTCGTTGGAATTTCTTGGATTTCTAAGGTTATGGTTTCTGTCAAGTTTGGAAAAATTTCAGGCATAAGGTCCTCATGTATTTCTTCCAAACTCCTCATTTCCCTTGAGGACATGAACAGGTCACATGAAGCTGGTCGGTCAGTCCCACTGCTCACTGCTGCCGTTTTCAATTATTTTTTTGATCTTTTTTTCTATCTTATTTTGGGTATTTTCTATCCTGTTTCCTAATTATCTAATGCCAGCTCTAGGTTCCATTAGTCCCATTCAATGTTGTTTTGCTTTTTGTTTTTGGGGGTTTTGGTTTGATTTGGTTTGGTTTTTTTGATTTTGTTAATTTTCTGGTCTATACGTTGGATTTTGCTCTTTTAAAAATCTTCCACATCTCTCCTTAAGATGCTAATCATCAATTCTTTTCTTCATTATGAGTTGTATCGTATTGCTTCTTTATTATATGCCTGGTAATTTTTGATTAGGTGACAGGCAGTGTGTATTTTCATGTTGGGTATTTTATTTATCTTTTCATCTATTTGTTTATTTTTGCATTATTTGAACTGTTAGTGAACTTTGTTCTGTAATGTGGTTATTTGGAATCATTTTGATCTTTTCACAGCTTACATTTCAGCTTTGATAGGTGGGATCACAGCAGGCTTTAGACTAAGGCTAATCGGGCCCTCTACTTAGACAATATCCTCTTGAGGACTAAACCCAATGCCCCGTGTGTTATGGAGTTTCTCTCCTCTAATTTCTGGGAACTTGAATTTCCAGGCTTGGATTAATGTCAGACATGTTTCTGTTAAATCGTGTCTGATGATTCTTCCCTGTACTTCTTGATGTTGCATGCAGGCAAGCATGCGCCCCTTAGTACTCTTCTTAGGACTTGAGAGGAACCTTCTTCAGGGCCTAGAGCGTTCTCTGCGTCTAGTTCTGGTACACTGCCTTAGGGATTTTAGCTGCTTTGTCCTCCTCTAAAATTCCCAATTCTATCTCTTTAGTTCAGGGAGACCTCTGCTTCCCTAAGTTCTTTTTTCTCTATACCCCAGCCTGGCTCTCTGTCTAGGCACCGGACTGAGGCAATCATAGGGTTCATCTTGTTTGCTTCCCTTCTTGTAGAGATTACTGCCTGTTCCAATATTGGGAAACCATTGATTCATACAGTTTGTCTGCTTTCTTGTTTTAGTTTTTTAGTTGTTTAAGCTAGAAAGTTAAGTCTGGTCTCTGTTAATCCATTATGTTCAGAAGCAGAAATCTGTTCCATCTGCTTTAGTAATCTCTAACACAGTTTACCCTCCTCCCCTCAATTTTCACATATCCCTATGCTCATGAAAAAGTGCTCCTGGAGGGCAGAACATGTATTATTTGATTTCTTTTACACCTAACATGGTGCTATGCATATGTTGAAAATGTTTCTTTTTACATGGTTTCTTGGAAGGGCTGGCTGTGAAGTATCTTCTGTTTGCTCCATAAGACTGCATCCTTGTGGTCCTTCTATTATCACCATTTTCTTCGCATTGAGTTTTTCTTACCACTCCACAGATACAGGAGCTCCTCTGCACAATGTCGGTGAATCTGAAGGCTTCGACTATTATCTTTGTTAAATCCTAAGTGGCAACTTTATAACACATCAGAGGGCTTGGAATTAGAATTTATGTGCCAAATATTTTAAAGAGGAAAAAAAATACCACACCATTTGGAAAAATTTGTCTGATTATCTCAATTACCTACTTGGTTGACTCCCATTACTTTGGCTATCTCCTTGCCTTCCGATCCTGAATCCCAGCTCTCTGCTGTGATTTTCAATGTCTTCCCGACTCAAATGGTAGCAACCTGTGACTTTCCAAGACTTTCCCTGGATGATCCTAAGTCCCTGTCCCTTGGATCACATAGAACCTAAGGGCCATTTTGCTGTTTCTGTAAGTTTCATCTTTAGCCAGGTCTGTGTTGTGCTGAGGCCGATAATAATCTGAAGGAGCTCAATAACCCCTATTTATACTGCGGTTGCAAAATTCTTCCTCCTTCCATCTGGAAAAACTGGTTTTGTAGATGAAGATATCAATGCAATTACTATCTCAGAGGTGGACGTCATTCCCTTAAGGACCCACTCTAGTGGCTCCCAGGCCTTGCTTGCTTGAATTAGAAACCCTGGCAACCATGAGGATCCTCCGTTCCACCTCGAGCCCAGTACAGCCACAGTTCATCCTCTCATCTCTCTTGCCTTTCTGATCCTCCCCGTGGCTCTCATTTTCATTAATGGTGCCTTCAGCCTCCTAATTGGGCAGGCTTGATGCTCGGGAGTCATCGTGGACGCGTCAGTCTCTTACTCTTTTCACCTGACCTGTTTTCTAGTTCAACCGTTTTACATGTATGACATCTCCCGTATGTTACAGATTCTAACCCTTCAATGTTTCTCATACTTTTTTTTTCTCTCCATTCCCATCATCACTGCCTTCCTGCAAGGCCTCATCCCTGATGCCCTGAGTCTAGTATCACCGTTCCAACCCGCACAGTTTGTCCAGGTAAATGTCCCTCAAGGACAGCCTGCTTATGTGACTCCCTCCTCAGAAGTTCCAACAGCTGCCCACTGTCTACAAAACTAAGTCCAAAAGAACCCTCCAGCACGGGAGGCTCCCTCCTCAGTGACCGTGGCTTATGCCAGTGCTGTGACCTTAGCCGTCGTGATTCACCCCAAAGCTGCCATCTCCAGCCACACTTCACTGCTCTCCTCTTGGAATTCCCTCAGGCCCAGCCACGCCTCTTTAGACCTCTGAGCGGGGCTCTAAGGTCCAGCACACACGCCAGCTGCTTCATGTCATGTCCTCTAAGTCCCGAACCACAAGGAATAGCCCTGTGCCTGTGCTTAGACCAGCTCCGGGCACACAGAAGGCACAAGGGAAGTGTTTGTTTGAGGAATGACTCCCTCTCTTCCATGCTTTCATGACATTTTGTGCAATAGCACGTCTATCATCGGGCCTTCACGCACTAAGTAGTTCATTCATTCAACAAAAATGACGGCACACCCATGGTGTGCAAGGTTCCACACTGTAGGGTTAGCTGGAGAATGATCCATGTCTCCCACATTGGTGTAAGCGTGCCCACTGTATGCACGGCCGTCCCTCCCAGGTCGGTGTGAACGAGTCCACTGTATACACAGCCGTCCCTCCCACGTCGGTGTGAGCGTGCCCACCGTATGCACGGCCGTCCCTCCCACGTCGGTGTGAGCATGTCCAATACACACACACTCATTTCTCCCATACGGGTGTGACTATGCCTGCTGTACACACGGCTGTCTCTCAAGCATCAATGTGAATGTGTCCGGTGCATCTCTGGCAATCTTTCCCAAACCAGCAGGTCGTGTCAAAGTACGTAGGGCCATCTCTCTCCCAGCAGTGTGACATGTCCACGGCATACGAGGCCATCTCTCCCATGGCACTGGGAATGTATCCACTGCACACACGGCCATCTGTCACCTCAGTGAGGTTCCCAAAGGAACGAACCACATGTTACTCCTCCTGGTTTCCCCCACAGAACCCAGCATGAGGCATGAAGGACCTGATGACTTCTGACTTAATGAAATAAATGTAGCTCACACAGGGCTGGGATACTGACAACCTTTACACCTCGAGGAACTGAAAAGAGGACAAGGGTCATTTAAAACTCCTGGAGGAAGCAGGAGCTGGCTTACTTCTTCTTTTTGTAAGATTTATTTATTTTAGAGAGAGAGAGAGCACAAGCCGAGGGGGGGAGACCCTCAAGCAGACTCCCTGCGGAGCTCAGAGTCCCACACAGGGCCGATCTCAGCATCCTGGGGTACCAGGAATTAGCCACCCAGGAACCCCTGACATACTTCTTTGTATTAGACTTTAATCCCTTTCAAAACCGAAACGGTTCTATCCTCGGTGACCAACCATAAGGGAACACCACAACCAGCACAAAACCTGTCAAGTTTAGGTTTTTCAAAAGGCAATCAAGCTAATTGAGCGGCAAACTTTAAAATCTCAATTTCAGCTGCTAACCTTGACAAAATCTAGGTTAAATAACACTTCAGATATTTTAATTTTTAACATATAAAAATGGATATTCAGTGAAGCTGTTATTCCAAATGTAAAAGGAGTCTTTATGTACAAATAGCCTTACTTCACGGTCCTCTTGTGTGCCATTTAAAGTAGGGTTTGCTTTTTTCATATTTAAAGATTTTATTTATTTATTCATGAGAGACACAGAGAGAGGCAGAGACCCAGGCAGAGGGAGAAGCAGGCTCCATGCAGGGAGCCCAATGTGGAACTCGATCCCGGGACCCCGGGATCACGCCCTGGGCCGAGGGCAGGTGCCCCAGTAGGGTTTTCTTTACAGGCAGTTTTCCTTAATATAATTATTGCTTATACCTAGGGCTACGAGAATATTCACTGCCTCTAACTTGTAACTGTGGATATTTATAATGAATACAAAAGTGTTGTGAAAGGTTGTGTGTCTCCTAAGAACGAACAGTGGACTGGGCCCTGTGGTCACACCCAAACCCTGGCCCCGCCCTCCACCTACAGCCGACTGGACCGGGCGTAAACACTTGACCTAGGCTGGACCAATCAACCCCCTTCTTCTGGAAAACAACTGCATTCGGGACTGAGACCCTAGGTGGTGTCAGGGTTGATGAGTTGGCCAAGTGGACACTGGGATGGCATCACCCCGTATGCATAGAGAAGAAGGGGAAACCTATATTCAGATGGAAATAGTGAAGCAAACAGAGAGGCACAAATAATGCTGAGGACTGGATATGTGGCCAGGTAGTATCTCATTTAATTCTCAGAGAACTCAGTTAAACTCAGGCATTTGCAGTCAAGGAAACCGAGGCAAAGAGAGAGGTTCATGGGGATGGCGGAGTCGCGATGGGCATCCAGCAGTCTGACTCCAGGACCCTGCTTTCTGGCGCGACCGTAGGCAGCCCTGGAGCAGCAGAGCCGGGCGAGGGCCCCGAGACCCGCAGAGCAGAGCCGGCCGGCTCCTCTATCGGGTTCCCTCAGCTGCTCGGGAGCTGCCTGAACTTCCCGCCTCCCGGTATCCCGGGGAAGCCCAATTTCTTCCATTAGATGCTCCCGCTTTGCTGACCACCTGCAGGTTTATGTGACCCGCAGTCACACAGCGGCCCTGCCCCCACCCGGACAACACGGGTCAGCCCGGGCCTGCCATGGAGGGTCACAGCCCTTCACGTCCCGCTGCCCACAAGCTCCCCCGCGGTTGCGTCGCTTTCTGCACGTAGACAACACGCTGGCGCCCCAGGTCTTTGCACCGGTTTCTGTGCTGCGCGTGCAAACCGGTCACTCGTCTGTGGGAATGTAGGACGAGTAATGCAAAGGGTTTTGGGAGAAGGTGCCTGGGACCCACTTAACCGACGGGCCTGGTTGAGTCAGGAGAGGACGCCTCCTTGCGAGTTGCCGTCCGTAACCTCCGCAACCCACGTCCCTAGTGCAGTCGGGCAGTCGCGCGTTAGCTGGAGGAGCGTCACAAAGGCCGCGGCTGCTTTCATGCGGCAAAGGAAACCTTTCAAAACAACCGAGAAAGGTAAAACCTACCCCCGTATGCATTTTTTTTTTTTACCAGGAAAGCTTGTGGCGCCCTTTCGCCGGCGTCTGGACACACGCAGATCCCCGAAGGGCTACGCGTGGCCGGTCCCTCGCCTTGTGAAAATGCCGCCTCTCGGCCTCGTGGTTGTCGGGGCAAGAAGGCAAGCGATGGCTGCACCGGCTGCATTTACACTTTCAAATCACGATCACGATGTGTGACTCAGTTACGGGGCTCAGGGCCGTCCGGCCGTCCAGGTGGCCGCGGGCTGGCCCTGACACAGGCCCGGGGATCTCGGAGGTGCTGGCGGAGGGAAGGGTGAACCTCAGCGGCAGGGAAGGCGGGAGGGACACGCGGCCCCGGCCTGGGCCTTGTTCCCGCGGGGCAGTCCCTCCCTACGGGCGCGGGCGGGGGGCTGGGTCCCAGGTCCCGAGCAGAGCCCACCGAGCCTCGGCTGCCCCGGGGGCCCCTGCGCGGAGAACCGGAGCCGACTCCACAGGCCCCGGGGGACGGCCACTCTCCAGGCCGATGGTGGGGAGCAGGCCCGAGGTGCTTCGCTCCTGAAGCGCGGCTGGACCTGCCAGCGTGGACGGAGGGTCTCTGGAAGGCCCCCTGTGGCCGCCCCATTGCAGGCGGGACAGGCCCCACTGGGGCCGGAGGGGGCGCAGGGCTGTGCCGTGTAAGACATGCGGACGGCACATCTGAGAGGCCGGAGCCCAGGCAAGCCCCGGGGGGTCGGTGAAGCGCCGCGGACCTTGTCTCCTGCCCAGCTCAGCCTCTTGAGCCCCGTCAACGACCGCTCTCCCAGCTTCGTGCTTCTGCTTCACTTCCCAGAAACAGAAGTAAAATCATGACGCAGCCGGACTGGGGAGGGCGACGCGCTCGGCAGCCACGCTGTCGGGTGACCCTCCGTGAGCTCGGCGAACCGCGACACTCGGCCAAAGGTGCTTTCTAGGAAATGCGATAACCCCCGGAGCACGTGGAAGGAGGCCCTGACCTTTCAGGAACCGGGTGCCGAGGTGCACCTGCCGTGGGTCTCAGAGGCCGCGCCGGCGCCAGGGGGCGGGGAGGCCTGGGCGGGGAACACAGCAGGTGTGGCGTCGGCGCTCGGGCACAGCACAGTCCTGCAGAGGCCGGAGGCCGTGGCCCTGCGTCGTCTGTGCTGCCGAGACTCGTCCCCTGAAGGTCCCCGGGTCCAGACACTCTGCTGTGGATGCAGCCATCCCCATATTCTTTCTTTTCTTAAAGATTTTGTTTATTCATCAGAGACGGGGAGAGAGGGCCTGCGGGGACCCCGACGCGGGACTCAACCCCGGGGCCTGAGCCCAAGGCAGACGCTCCACCGCTGAGCCACCTGGGCAGCCCCTCTCTGCGCTTCCAGGTGCAGACGACGGCAGGTGTCCAGTCGCAGGCGACGGCCCCCCCAGCCTCGGGGTCCTTGGTCCTGCCGCCACAGGGCCCAGGGGCCTCCTCCGTCCCAGGTGCCTCCTCCGTCCTGCCGCCACCGTCTGGAGGGCCCCGCAGGACTCAGGCAGGACGCAGGTGCCACCGGGGGAGTGGGGGGCACGGCAACCGCATCCTGATCCGGTGCTGCAGGCCAGCAGCCTAGACGAAGCCACATCAGTGTCCTTGCGGTGCCCGGTGCAGCCCCCCTGAGCCCACGAGCCCCCACAAGCTCCGCAGCAGCCCCGGGGCCCTGAACCATGTGCGGGGCCCCTGCCCCCGGCCCCGAAGGGGAGCCCGACAGCAGGCCCCCGTCCCCTAGCAGCCCCCACGTCAGCCACTCGCAGCGGGGCCACTTCGCCCGACAGCCGTCCGGCCCGCCTTCGGGAAGGGCAGTCCCCGTCTCGAGCCCCGGCAGTCCCGGCAGACGAGGCTGGCAGGTCTCAGTCCCGGGTGCGGCGTTTCTTCCCTCCCGTCTTACAAAGAGCCGTGTGCACGGGTATGGTTCTCCCCGGTGAGGCAGCCGCGGCGGGCGCTGCTGGCCCTGGAATCGCCGCCCCCGGAGCTCGGGTGCCGGTGTCCTGGGGAGGCCAGGGACGGAGGGACCACGGGAGCCGCCGGCCTCGGAGTCAGGGACGTGGTCTCCGAGCCCGGAGCTCCTCTCGGAAGGGGCCGTGCGGGCGATCCCGGGGCTGCACCTGCGGGTGGGGGGCACGACATCGACACCCCCGACCTGAGCTCGGTTACCTGTTGCCGCGGTTGGTGAAAGCGCAGCGAGCAAACGATCAAGAGGAAGAGGGCTCAGGTTTTGGGATTTTTTTTGGAAAAAGGAAAAAGAAAGAAACTGGATGCACAGTTGGAAGAAAGCGCAGTGGACACTGACCCTGAAGTGCCTTCCTCTCCGCGGTCGGCAGGGCCGCTCGGGCCGGGCGCTGACCTCAGCTCCTCTAAGCGCCGCCGGCATCTTCCCTGCATCTCTGTCCTCGGGCCCGCGGCAGCCGGGGGTGCACGTGGGCATCTCAGGGCTGTCCTGAGGCTGAGGCGGCACAGGGTTCGGCGAGCACGGAAGTCCTATCACCCCCCAACGCCCACTTACGGGGTAAGGCAGAAAACCAGAATAACCCGACTTCCTTATTTCCTGACCTGTACAAACTCAATTAACTAGGCCTGATGATCCAGTAATCTGATTTCCACATGACGCCGTGTTCCTTTCCTTCATTTTTCTGGAGGCCAACGCTCTAATTTTATTTGCAGCATTTGGGGGGAAGGAAAGTCCAACGTCTAATTTTTCTGACAAATGATTCAGAGCTATTTTCCTCCGCTTTGTAGGAGACAAACTGGAGAAGCAGAAATGGGAGCAAGTCTTATAAATACATGATGGTTGAGCTTGTCCTTAAGGATCATAAACTACTGAAAAGAAATGAAGCCACAGACGTGTTGGTTTTATTTCGAAAGCTGGCTAACAGACGGCAGTAAGAGTAAAGGGCTCTAAAAAAAAAAGAAAAAAAAAAGTAAAGGGCTCTAAAAAAATAAATAAAAATAAATAAATAAATAAATTTTAAAAATTTTAAAAATTTTAAAAATTTAAAAAAAGAGTAAAGGGCTCTGCAGGAAGGACGATAAAAAGAGAGAAAGAATCCTGGGGAAGACTTAAGGGACAAGGAAACACCCAGACGCCGTCCCCCGCCTCTTCCCAGACATCAGAATCCCTTGTTTGCTGCTTGCTCTCCGCGCTGGTTTGGATGCTTAGTAACCACCAAAGCGCTGAGGTTATTAGCTGACAATCTGTCACCGTGTGGCTTAATAATGGCCAGATTTCGCCCAATATCCTACCCACTGTTTCGCCCTCTGGGTGCATTAAAATATCCCCCAAGTGGAAAACCGCAAGTTAAACTAACAGCAGAACAAGAGGACTTTACAGGTAGATGATGTGCATTTGGCTGGATTTCGTGACCTCCTTTCATGTCCTTGCAGAATTTATTTAAGCAGGTGGGAGAGTCAGAATGTGTTAGCTCACGAATTTTTTTTTTTTTTTTGGGGGGGGGAACTGGAACCAAAAAAAGAAAAAAAAGAGAGAAAGAAGGGAACAACTTTGAACCTACGTCTTCACCAGCACGGCCCCCATGCCAAGCTCAACCTCCGCGGGCTCCCCGACGAGCCCTCCCGTCCAGGGCTCCCCACGACACGGTCTGTGTCCCCGCAGGCCGCGATTGAGCTGTTCCCATGGCCAAAGCCAGGTGGAGAAATGGGACTAGTGTGAAGATAATTTTAGGCCAGAATACAGGCCAAAACCAAACACTGGTTCTGCTCAAAACTGCCTGGCTGTCCTCATTTCCTCACTTAGCCGTACATGGAGAGACGCCGCCCCCGGGACTTGCCAAATGACAAGAGCCGTGCCCATTCCCTAGCAAGAGTGATGCAAGGTGGAGACCGAGCTTACCAAGTTGGGCAAAGCCTTGCACACCTGGATATGTTAACGGGAATGAATGTGCTGGGCTGGCACAGAGGGCAAGAAAAGCCTCCGGTGGTTCATCTTCTTGACCTAAATTGGCAGATTTACGGGCTATATCCAAAGTCCTCACAACTGCATAAGGGGCTGTGCTGGAAAAAGGCCGTCGGCCCCGGGAAAGAACTGCCCAGTGGAGCCTCGGTACCAAACCATTCGCGAAGTTGCACGCCGCGTCCTCCGGGCCTGCGGCGTCCAGACGCCAAAGCTAATCCATTTGGGAGGAAATTGTCTCCTCTAATATCAACCCGGTAATGCCAGTGGCCACAATCCAGACGCGGGATGTGAGATCGCAGGTGCAGTCTGCTCCCGGGCTGTAACGTGCCAAGGTTAGGGATGCAGCCAAACCATCTGGACAGGGGTCAGGCCAGGCCGGTGCTGATGGCACAGGCGCCACTCAGACCGGGGTCAGATGGTCTCCGCGTGGCTGACGGTGGCAGACTCCTCGACCAGCTCCTCGGGGTCCTCTTCTCAGCTAGACCTTGACCCTGGGGTCCCTCCTTCCCCTCTTCATGCTGTCTCTGGCCTCCGAGCCCAGTCTCACCAAGAATCCCGCCAAGTCAGTTTGCTGAGGACCTCCCGGCCCCCCAACCCCAATACCAGTCACCTCAGGTACCTGACCGAGGTCCTCACTGCTCATCTTCGGTGCCTCCCAGGCTTACGGACACATCCTTGGCCTGCCTTCAACAAGGCTCCGGGGGGTCATCTTAGCAGGCGCCCCCCACCCCGACACACCTCCTAGTGGTTTCTGTTCACCGCCCTTGACCCTTGCTGCATCCACCCCCGCTTGTCCTTGCCGGACCTGCAGTTGAGGCTCCTCTCCCTCCTCCAACTCGACGGCCTTGGCACCTACGGCAACAGCCTGGAATAACGTCTTCCTTGACATTTTAACACATAGGAATAGTTTTTTTTTTTTTTTTCATGAACAGTAATGACTGTGTTGCCATAGGAGCCAAAGGTCAAGCATTTTGGTGACAACAAATGCCCCTGTCTGCTCAGCAGGGAGCCTTAAGTTTTCCTTTTTGTGATTACTTTGTTTAAATAAACTTAGCAATGACTTAGTAAACTGTGGCTTCTTCCTACTCATTTAATAAAGAGCCAAAACTGAGCATTTTAGTTCTGAGGCTTTATCTTTAAATAAACTGTTTATTTTGCAATAATTTTAGATTTTTTTTAAAGATTTGTTTATTTATTTATTTGTTTACTTATTTATTTATTTATGACAGAGAATTTGCAGAGGTGACGCGTCCTTTTCATTATGTGGTCACGTTTTTGTGATTATGTTGAGTGTTCTGAGTATCACAAATAAGGGCAGCTTTTGCTCATTACTTTCAGAGCTGGACTCTTCACGCTCCAAAGCTATCCAAGGGGAGACCCACTCCCCCAGGCAGTCGTGGGAAACCATACAGAGGTTTCACGGTGGAAGGCGGGGAAGGGGAAGGAGGAGAAATGGCTGAATGGCACACGGCACAGCACAAGTTGGAGGACAATCCTCGCTGACAATCCGTGTCCCTCTCTCGCAGGAAGGTCAGCCCGTGGCCTCTGCACGCCCGGGAGGCCTCTGCAGCCCACCAACGGCGATCCGGCTGGTCCCCCCAGCTCTCTCCTGATGCATCTGTACGCCCAGCATCTGGCTCAGCAGAGGCCATTCTGATGATCCATTTGCACAAAAGTCACTGAGGAAGAATAAATCATTTTTTTCTTTTTTTAAAAAATATTTTATTTATTTACTCATGAGACACAGAGAGAGAGAGAGAGAGAGGGGGGGGGCAGAGACAGGCAGAGGGAGAAGCAGGCTCCATGCAGGGAGCCCAATTCAGGACTCGATCCCAGGACCCCAGGATCACTCCCTGGGCTGAAGGCAGCGCTAAACCGCTGAGCCACCCGGGGATGCCAAAAAATCATAATTTTTTCTTTTACATACACAAAGTGTATTAAAATCTTTTCTAGGGGATCCCTGGGTGGCTCAGCGGTCCCAGGATCGAGTCTCGCATGGGGCTCCCCACGTGGAGCCTGCTCCTCCCTCTGCCTGTGTCTCTGCCTCTCCTCTCTCTCTCTCATGAATAAATAAATAAAATCCTAAAAAAAAAAATCTTTTCTACTCACAATCTCGTAGGCAAAACAAAGTAAAACAGAAAACCCAACTCCAATATAAATCCATCTGTGCCCGACGGCCTGGAAAGCGGAGGCACGCGTCCTGGCCCGCTGTCTGGGGAGGAGGACGGAGGAGGAGCTGACCTCGCCTGAAGGCTCCGGCGCGCCCTGCCCTCCCTCGTAACCCCGTTCACGGGACTCCCAAGCTCACTCACTCCCTGCTGTCAGTCTGCCGCTCGCTCCCCCTCTGCACCCCTGAGAGCCTTTAGTGGAAACAAATCTAGACATGGGGGGGGGGCACCCAGTCATTCATTCCATCACTCAACAAGAAAAGCATTCCTCATGTTTAGTTGTGAGTTCAGGTAGTCCCTGCCCTTGGCGCAGCTTTTCTCTCGTCATGTTTTAAGTCCAGAGAAGTTTTCTAAGCTCCTACAACATGTCCGGGCCTGGGCCAGACCCTAGGGATAAGCAGCGAATAGAACAGGTCCCATCCCTACCCTCTCGGAATCTACGGCCCAAGGGGCATCGAAGGATCACACTGAGCTCCTTTTGAGCTATGATAAGAATCCCGACGACGCATCAAGGAAGGAAGGGAGACCTGCTGTGTGAGAGCGAGAGGGCGAGAGCGAGGGGGCGAGGGCGAGGGGGCGAGGGCGAGGGGGCGAGGGCAAGGGCGAGGGCGAGGGGGCGAGGGCGAGGGGCGAGGGCAAGGGCGAGGGCGAGCTGCGGGATGCGGGACGCCCAGAGCAGGAGATTCACTGCCTGGAAGCGAGGTCAGGGAACGCCTCTCTGGAGGAGGGACCGTTACGGGGACCTGATGGGTGAGGGAGTCAGTGGGGCTGACTACGAGGAGCCAAGTGCAGGCTGGAGGGAGGGCCTGCTGGAATGTTCTAGAACCTGGAGGGGACAGTACGTTTGGAGCGTCGGGCTCACGCGGGACCCGTGAAGACCATGTGCACATTGTGAGTGCCGCCCCCCGTGAGGTGCGGACGGACCCCAAGTTCTCAGAAGAGCGCTGTGGGACTGAATACGTGCCCCCCCCCCTGACCCCCCAGCCGGCCTGCTCCTCCTCCTCCGCACCCACGGCCCGGGAAGGACAGCGAGGCGGCGGGCCTGGAGGTCGGCTCCCTGACTGCACGTCGTTCCTGCGCAGCCTCAGGTACAGATCAAGGCTCAGGTGCCTCTCTCAGAAGAAGGCAAGAGCTACATCTGCTCCCCGGGCACCCCTCCCGTCCCTGGGCACCCTCTCCTGCCCCCAGGCACCCCCCACCCCCCGGGCACCCTCTCCTGCCCCCGGGCCCGCCGGCCTCTGAATTCACACGTCGCAGGCTGCACTGCCTGCCGCGAAGCCTCGCCCCGGTCCCCATCATCCCTCCTTGAGCCACGACTCTGCCTCAAGGCTCCCGTGACAATCTGGGCTCCTGCCTCGTGAATAGTATGACGAGGCCCATGTTCTTGCTGAGGGTCTGATTAAACACCAGGCAAAGCCGCAAACCCACAGCAAGAGTAACACCAGCGACAGCAGCGGTGGCAGACAGGTGCCCGGGCTCGAGCGGGGCAGCGCGGGAGGAAGGGGCGGAATGTTCCCGGCGGGGAAGGAGGGCAGCCAACGGCGTCCGAGCCCCAGCCCTCCGGCCACAAAACCTTCCGGACTGCAAGGGACGAGCTACCCAAGCCAAGCCAGGGCGGCGAGGGCCCTGCCCAGGCGTGTCGCGCAAGCCCTAGTCCTGCGGGTGAGCTGGCGTGCGGCCGGCCCCGCGGCTCCAGGGGACACCGGCCGAGCACTCCCATCGCCAGGGCTGTGCTCCGGGCCCAGCACCGCCCTCAAGGCGGAACCGACAGACAGAGGAGGGGACGCAGAGCGAGCACCTGGGCTGTGCGGCCACGCGGGGACTCGGGCCCACGCCACGACCCTGCGCCCCAAGCTCTCGCCCCGGCCTGGCCCAGCTTGCTCTCCGTCCCCCTGGCTCGTCCAAGGCCCTGGGACGCCCACAGTCCCTCAAGCGGCAGGCGCTGGGCCTGCTCAGGCTGGAGCACCATGTCCCACCCCCCACCCCCACCCCGCTCCTCCCCTTTATCTGGCGACTTATTTATCCCTCAGGAACTAATGCAACCGTCGCTTCTCCATCAGGCAAAATAGTTGCGCCGTCTGCCGTGGGCCGTACCCCACTCCCACCTCGGATGCGGGGCCCACGAGGCTCGGCTGCGACACCCGTCTGCAGGTCGGGGCCCCCCAGGCCACTCAGGACGCCGCCAGTGCTCAAGCGCCGCTGCCTGTCCTCGGTGCGGGAGGCTGCCCGGGCAGGGTGTCCCCAGCAGGCGTGTCCAACATCCTCCAGGGGCAGAGGGAGCACCGTGCCAACGACCCCGGCGACCCGGCTGCCTTCCATCCTCCCGGGAACTGGCCGCTCCGAGGCGTCCGGTGTCGTCGGGGCTGGATCCCCGCGAGCAGGCCGTCAAACAGGCAGCTGCCCCGTCCCAGCGAGGCCGGGGAGCCGCGTCCACCTGTCCCACCGCCTGCCAGCGCTAGGCAGGGCTCCGGACGGAAGGCCCACACGACGGGGCGGCTCAGGGGCACCGCAGGCCGCAGCTGCTCCTGGAGGGGTGCTGAAGGCCTTCACGGGGGCCCTGGTGCCGAGTCAGACGCCGGCCCCGAGCACTCTCGGCAGGAACACCCCCCCCCAGGGTGTACGGGAGCGCAGCCGCTCCTCCTGCCCCTTCCTCCGCAGCCACGTGGGCACCACTAGGGACAGGGAGCTCTTGAAAAACAACTGAGCAGCGTCCACATCTTCAAAACCAATAAAGACCCCCACCAGCGAACCTAACACCGCAGCATAGGGGGAAACACCACTCCCTGAAGACCTGGGGAGCCGTACGGCTTTGGGACACTTTGCCTCTCGTAGTGCAGAGCGCGGAAAGGGACGCGCAGGTCCCGGGGCTCCAGCACGACGCTGGAGGGGGGCCGCGCGGCCGACGGGGCCGGGCCCAGGCTGGTGCCCCCGCTCGCCGGTCCTGGCAGCGCGAGGCCGCTCCCGTGGGTCCCCTCCTGCAGGAGCAGAGACCCTGGCAGCGCCCACCACGGGGCTGGGCAGGCAGGTGCTGGGCGCCTCGTGGGGCTCACTCCCCGTCCCCGACCCCCTCGTCTGCAAGCAGCTGAGCCAGGGACCCAGAGCAGAGTCGCGGGCCCCAAACCCAGCTCTCTGCACACCTGGTGAGAACCGGAGTCGCTCCCCGCCCAGCCTGAGGGCTTCTGGCGAGTGCGGGCCCGTCCCGTTATGGATCTGTGCACGGCCGCAAGCCTTCTACAAATCCAAACCCAAATACGTAGGTCGCGTATCTCCCAGAGCGATTTAACGTCACCCCAGCACGGCCTGCTCAGAAGAACACCTCTGCCGGCCACTTAATGTCATAAAACCACTTAGCAGAAAGCAAAAAGTCGGCAGAGGATCACCACCAGGTCGCCGTCCCGACGGCATCTGCAGAGGCCAATGGGGCCCGGAGAGCAGCAGCAGCGTCTGTCCTGAACCCCTCCCGAGGTCCCCGTGCTTCGAGGCAGGCTACGCAGCCTTCTGGAGGGAAGACGCACATATTTTTATAAAAAGCCGTAGGCTGCATGCATGTAGGACTGGGGGGTCTCGGCGTCCGGGGCTCCCTTGCTGGCCGGGGACTAGGTGTTCTCTGCTCAGTACGGCGGGCGATTCTGAACTCGTGGAACAATCCTTCAAATCTGGACTCGAGGGAACTCGTGGCCCATCCTCCCACAGAGTTTCTCCTGCAGACACTAGGGTAGTATTTTCCATTTTTAAGCCGTGTGCCACTAGTCTGCTTAATTTTGGATCACGTATCTGGGAAGCTCAGAGTTTAGAGACTTCAGCTAACACAAGTGGTTTCCAAAATACTGACCTTGTGCATTAAAATGCGGCCTTTAGGGCACTCGACAAAGGAGACCGTCGCGGAAAGAGCACGAGGTCAGGACGTCAAAATACCCACGACTCCCCCCAGGGCTGTCACCGACCCAGCCCTCTGGCGACACATCTCTGACCTCTTCTGCTACCGACCCTACAAGGATTTCCTTGTCTGTCCCTAGAAAGAGCAACCTCTGCCTTCGTGGGTGACCAGAGCGGGACATGGGTGCACGCAAGGCAGTCTGGGCATTGGGAGCCATAGCTCGCGGGAACTGAGGCAGCCCTACTGCTGGCACAGGCACACCCAGACCATCCCGAGGAGCCATAAGGGTTTTCAAAGAAAGAGGAATCCAGGGGGGCACCGGGGGGCTCAGCAGTTGAGCATCTGCCTTCAGCCCAGGGCGTGACCCTGGGGTCCCAGGTTCGAGTCTCGCATCGGGCTCCCTTGCATGCAGCCTGCTTCTCCCTCTGCCTGGGTCTCTGCCTCTCTCTGTGTCTCTCATGAATAAATAAATAAAATCTTAAAAAAAAAAAAGAAAGTAAAATTGTTGTTCTCACATTTTTTAAAACTGAGAACCCATATTAATAGAGAAAGCTCAGTTATTTGGGAGGTTTTATTTACCCAAACATTTAATTCTTCATCCTTGTTAAATCAAGACAAGCCTATTCGTATCGTATCCATTTTCCACGCCATACGTTGAATTTCTGCCTTGAAAGGATGCTGTGCAGCAAGGAGGTGTAGACTGCATTAATCCAACGTCCCATTTAAAGCCAAACTGCTAATGCTCTCAGTTTGGATCCTTCTCCACTGGGGCTTAAACCTAGATTGTTAGATGAATTTCGATCTAACCACTCCCTGGGCTTCCTGAGTTCACACAGCAGCCAGCTAATTGCCTATGTGCGGACAGATCCGTCATCAAAAAGAAACATCAAGTGCTGCTTAAGTTTGACGATGCTAAGGAAGTGTATTCTGATAAAAATAAAAATCAAGAATACTTGTGAACGATGTAATGTGCACCGTAAGGAGCCAGGCGACGCAGGCTGTGACTTCCCCTGCAGGCGGCGGCTCGGAGCTCATCACAACCACTAGGAACCTCCCTCGGGGTCCTTCGTGCTTTGTGAACCTGAAGCTCAAATACACCCTCAGCGCTGCACATGGAAAGCCCATCGGCTGGTTTAGGACACTGGGCGAAGGGCAAGGCCCCGCTACACATCGCTCATTGCGTAGTTGGTTTCAAGACAGCGTTTTTTTTCCGGTCGGGCTTTATGAGTCCAACACGGGTCAAATCTGGGCTGTTAACCTATAGTGTGTAAAAGACAACGTACTGAATGGGAGAAAGTATTCGCAAGTGACACATCTGACGAAGGGGTAGAGCCCAAAATATAGAGAGAACATATGCAACTTAACACCCAAAATACAAATAGTTTTTTTTTTTTAAGATTTTATTTATTTATTCATGAGAGACACAGAGAGAGACACAGGCAGAGGGAGAAGCAGGCTCCATGCAGGGAGCCCCACGCGGGACTCGATCCCGGGACCCTGGGGTCACGCCCCGGGCTGAAGGCAGATGCTCAACCGCTGAGCCACCCAGGGGCCCCTATATTGGAATCCTTAAAAATTGGAAGGATAAAAATCCTTTGCTGCAAGCAAAGGACGTGGATGCCCTCCCAAACCTGGCTGCTACCGCCCAGAGTGTGACCGGGACGGGCCCGGCTTACGAGGGACGATAGATGCGGTCACTGGGGGCACGGACCTGCTTTTAATTTTCTGGGCTGGTTCTTGCAAAAATGGTGAACGATCTCTTCCACCCACTATGAGAAGTTCCCGACGGGGACGGAGCTCAGAGCTTCAGAGGCCGCCACCCACCCCCCGCCCCATGCAGGCCGGGCGGGAGGCGGCCAGGGCGCCCCGGGGACCTGGGAGCGTCAGCTCGGCCTCCTGACTCGCCGGGGGCACCGGGGCTCGCCACGCCTGAGCCGCTCTCCCTGCTCACGGCCGGGCCCTGCGGGGCGCAAACCCCAGCTGGCCCATCTGCTTCCTTGGCCGGTGTCCCCGGGAGGCCAGGCTGTTCTCCGGTGTCGGAGGTGGGGATCGTTTTTCCGACTTTAACGTTTTCTTGTCACTCTTTTCATTCTGGAAGAATTATCATAAAGAGCAATCTTCCATGGAAAAGTTTGGTCATCCCAGGCATGTGCCCCAGACCAGACACATGAGCTGGTTGACTTGCTCAACCTTCTATAACCTCAGATTTCCCGATTAACTCCTT
Source organism: Canis lupus dingo (assembly GCF_003254725.2). Lineage (NCBI taxonomy): Eukaryota > Metazoa > Chordata > Mammalia > Carnivora > Canidae > Canis > Canis lupus. The sequence continues at coordinate 64,136,583 of NC_064257.1, forward strand.
TAATCTTAATTGTTTTAGAGAAAAAAAATCAAAGCCTCCAAAGCTCTTTCCTCCTAGTCTCCCGGGCACCGGTGCTGGGTCCCAGGCGGTTTTACCCCATCGCTTTGGCAAAACAATGGCTCTCCCTGGGACTTCCACGACATAATGAGGCTGTTCTCCTGCTTTGTGACTTTTTATCTCAGCGTCAACTCAGTTCTTTCGTTTATAGCTTTAATTTTTTTTATTCCTTTGAGGAATAACCCAAATCAATAAAGACTCAAGACAGCACCGCTCGCATTTTTTTTCGAATATTTCTCTTGCCTATATAAGCAAAACTAAGTAATTAAATCTCCTGTAAGAGGAATTGTATTTTTTCCAGGGAAAAGAACTTCAAATGTTGATTTTTTTTCACTGGGACCTGTAAGGAAAGCTGCTAATTCCAAAACAACACTGACTAGGTAGGTATAGAACCAAATAAATGTCCCTGTTCCACCTAATTAATGTCCTAGTCAGTAATCAGAAGATGTGGATATGCATGATTATGGATAATTAAATATTCAGAATGTCCAGCTTTTTATGGGGAGCAAGAGTTGAACCTTAGAAATTACAGGAAATGTATGAATTTGTTGAATATTAATTTTCCCCGAAAACCACCTTCTTTCTCATGCTGCCTGCTCCTTTTAAAATTCTTCTAATTAGGGACGCCTGGGGGGTTCAGCAGTGGAGCGTCTTCGGCCCAGGGCGTGACCCCAGGTCCCGGGATCGAGTCCTGCATCGGGCTCCCTGCATGGAGCCTGCTTCTCCCTCTGCCTGTGTCTCTGCCTCTCTCTGTGTCTCATGAATAAATAAAATCTATTTTAAAAGACTAAAAATAAAAGATAAAATTCTTCTAATTACTTTGGTAAGGAAGGATGCAGATAAGAAAGGAAGGAAACACGCATCCCACCCACGATTATTGTATACCTGCTGCACACGCACGCACACTCTTCACACCAGCAGACAGCGATCCGTGGTTTGGGAACGTCACAATCTCTAAAGTTTCCTGTGGAAGATTCCTGTGACCTCCCATGTCCCCGCCCAATAATGCATCTCACACAGGGGAGAAGAGACTTAAGGGAGCAGGGCGTGCTTTCCCGCAGAGGACGGCCTCGTCCGCACGAGCGTGGAGCTGTGACGTTCACCCCCGACTCTACCACGGGCAACCTGGGGAGGGTCCTTCACGGGCCGGCCTCGCTGCGGGGGTCATCGGCATGGGCCTGCCCGGGCCTCCAGGAAGACGCAGGGGAGCCCCCGGCCCGGGCCCACGAGCGGGGGCACAGGTGGAAATCTGCTCTGGGCAGCGACCGCCGAGTGAGGCGAGGCCTTCCTGAGCCAGGGGAGCCCGCGACTAACCCGGCGGCCGGTGCCTCATGAGGACGGGCCCCCAACACACTCAGGGGGTGGACTGAAGCGGGCGCTTGCACAGCCCTGAGCCACAGCGCCCCGGCCACAGGAGGGCCCTGCCCACACCTGACTTGCAGTCTCCAGCCACAGAACAGGAGGGGACGCACTGTCCTGACACCCTGGGAAGCCGAGACAATAGCCCGTCTGCACTTGCCCTGCCGGGCTGCTGGACAGAACCCAGGGGAGCACTCAGGCCACAGTGGGAAGGGGTGGGCACTTAGGTGGTACTCGTGGTGCTCATGGTGCTCAGTGGTGCTCATGGTGCCCAGTGGTGCTCATGGTGTTTAGGTGGTGCTCAGTGGTGCTCATGGTGCTCAGGTGGTGCTCAGGTGGTGCTCAGTGGTGCTCATAGTGCTCAGGTGATGCTCAGTGGTGCTCATGCTGCTCAGGTGGTGCTCATGGTGCTCAGGTGGTGCTCATGGTGCTCAGTGGTGCTCATGGTGTTTACGTGATGCTCAGTGGTGCTCAGATGGTGCTCAGTGGTGTTCATGCTGCTCAGGTGGTGCTCAGTAGTGTTCAGGTGGTGCTCAGTGGGGCTCATGGTGCTCAGTGGGCTCATGGTGCTCAGGTGGTGCTCAGGTGGTGCTCAGTGGTGCTCAGGTGATGCTCAGTGGTGCTCAGGTGATGCCCAGTGGTGCTCAGATGGTGCTCAGTGGTGCTCATGATGCTCAGTAGTGTTCAGGTGGTGCTCATGGTGCTCAGTGGTGCTCATGGTGTTCAGGTGGTGCTCAGTGGTGCTCAGATGGTGCTCAGTGGTGCTCATGGTGCTCAGGTGGTGCTCAGTGGTGCTCAGTGGTGCTCAGGTGGTACTCAGTAGTGCTCAGGTGGTGCTCAGTGGTGCTCATGGTGCTCAGGTGGTGCTCAGTGGTGCTCATGATGCTCAGTGGTGCTCAGATGGTGCTCAGGTGGTGCTCAGTAGTGCTCAGTGGTGCTCAGTGGTGCTCAGGTGGTACTCAGTAGTGCTCAGGTGGTGCTCAGTGGTGCTCATGGTGCTCAGGTGGTGCTCATGGTGCTCGGTGGTGCTCAGATGGTGCTCAGGGCCCAGCCACCTGCTGGCATCTGCACTGCTGGGAACCGGGAAGGGAGCCGTTCCCCTTCCACCCAGGAGGCCACACTTGCCCTCTGATTCCTCTACCTCTGCACCCTTCCCAGGACTACCTCACCCGGGCCTCCGTGTCTACAGCAAAACTTCATCTCCTGAACACGTGCAGCTGGGGGGGCTGCCCAACGGCAGCAGGCTGCTGGTAAGGCGGTCACGCTTCCTTTGCAAACCTCGCACTGCTGTGTGGTCCTGGGAAGCAGGTGAAGGACCCCTTCCCTCCCTCCCTCCCTCCCTCCCGTGCTCCCCACTGGGCCCTGCTGGTGCCCGGGGCATCCGCCTCCTTACCAGTGCGTCCAGCTCCCAGGCCACTTCCCCTCTCAGCACGGTCTTGCCCTTGGGGCCACCCTCTCGAGGCTCCATGCCCCGCTACCTGCCGGGCCTCGCAACCGCTGAACCACTGTGGCCCCTGCAGGTTAAGGGTCACTTCTCTCAGGGGTCACAGTGCTGGGAAGCGACACGAAGGGCTGGGGGCTCTGGCCTCAGGGGACTCCTACTCCTGTATACACGAGATGTGTAATCCAGACCCTGCAGTCTACATGCTGGAGCTTCAGGTTCCTCAGTTCAACTCAGTAAGTACTGAGCACCTGCTGTGTACACATTCACACGTGGGGGGGCGGGGAGCGAAGCTAAGACAGCACCCTGCTCTCCAAAAGCCACGAGTTCGAAGGGCGACGATGCAAACAGGTGAAGGGGAGACTTGAACTTGCAGGATACAGAGCGTTCTGGTTGGCAGACGCCGCCGTGAGGCTTCTAGAATGAGAAACTGGCCGGGGCGACGGCCTGAGGGCATGCGGCCCATGCGTCCGTCTTGGGGAAGCCTGTCTAGCCTCTCGCACCACGATTACCCGCACCGCCTTTCCCTCCCTCTGCCTCTACCTCAGATCTTAAGCCACTAGTCAAGGAGTTTGGACTCGTTCCTGGAAGAAATGGGGGTTTCTGGAAGATTCTTTTTAAAAACTGAATAATGGAGAAAATGAATCCTCTACAAAATGGAAGAGAAGAGGGTAACAGACGCTTATGGGCCCTTTGCTCCGTTTCAAGAGTCATTAGCTGACGACGACTCTTTTTCCGGAATGTGCCTCCACCCGCATCTCACTCTCACATTATTTTGAAGCAGATCCCGGCACGGCGTGTAGCTCCGAGGCGTGTACACACGACGGCGTGTAGCTCCGAGGGGTGAGGGCTGTCGTTGAGAACACACAGGCTGCGCCGTTACCGCACTGAGAATGATGATACGCTAACGCCGTCGGCTGTCCGGTCAACGATCGAATTCACAATCCTCTTCGTAAACATCTTAGTTCATTTCTCCGCGTTTTGGGTTGATCCAACTAAGGTCCACGGCTGTGGCGGCTGCTGCCTCTTAAAGCTCGTTTGTCGTCGATAAATCCTGCCTTCCCACCTTCCTCTTCATCTCTTTTTCCCTTGCAACTCATTTGTTAGAAGAAACCACCTGCTTGTCATGAAGAGGTGTCCGTGGTCGGGAGCTCGCGGACTTCATTCCTGTGGGGTCACTTAGCAGGCTTCCGCGGCCCTCTGTATTTCCTGTGACTTGACAGTTGGATGCAGGAGGCTTGATCCGCTACAGGTTCCTTCCGATGCGGCAAGGCCACTTCCCAGGGGCCAGGGGGCCCTTCCACCGGGAGACGAGGACCTGCTGTGTGGCTCCCCACGGCGCTGGCCGTCACCGGGGGTCAGGGCCAAGACCCGCGAACTCCTCCGGCGACGCGTATGGTGCTACTCTATCTCCACCTCGCCATTGCCATCGCCATTGCCATCCGCTGGCGGGAACACCTGTATAAGATGCTCATCCCACCATCTAATGGTTGGTGACCCAGGGATACACCTCATCAAATAAAGGCAAAATAAGACCAATCAATCAATCAAGAATTTTAATTCTTCCTATTTATCTATTATTTTTCGAAATGTGTTGGTTCGTTAGCATCCCCCACTGGGGACAAATGGACTTTGAGTCACTATTGCCTTGTGTCGATGTTGTAATTGAGTCACGAGCCTGAGCCCTGGGACTCAGCCCCCGGCAGCCACCCACACTGACGCTCAGCGGTTCCATCTTTGGCCAGGGGGAGCCTCACGAAGGGTTCTGAGTCCTTGTCACAGGAGCCCGGTGGTCTCTGATAGCATCCTTGCCGTCTGTGATGACAGGATGTCCCAGGCTCATCCTCTGTAGTTTCTAACTCACGCCTGGAATTAACTAGTCCTCCCAGGAGCCTTCATTCTTTTTGGTGGAAATGAGATTAATGAGCCACAGCCTGAGCGCCTGGAGGACGCCAGCAGATTCAGGTCTGCTTCCGCTCCTTTGGAGGGGGGCAGGCAGGGTGGCCTGGCCTGAAAGACTCCCAAAAGGGAGGTGAGACGGTGAGAAGGGAACGGGTGGCCAGTCGGGAGCTACTGTGACCGGCTAGGAAGGATGGCAAGGCTCTCCATCAATCTGTGGGTGTGGGGACGGGAAAGAGGCTCAGAGTCGGGGGAAACTTTGGAGGCGACGTAGTTTGCTTTGTCTGTTCAAGACAGTGGGGACGAAGGTGGGTAAAGGAGGACAGACCTGGGTCCAACGCCACGTCTCACTCCTCAGCTTCTGAGGCTCGGTGACCTGAACCGTGGGACTGCGGGGGTTGGGACGGTCTGCCTTGTGGGGTTGTTGGGAGCATGAGACGAAGCTGTAAGGGAAGCGCGCATCCTACAATGTGTGGTACCTGCTCCAGCTAAACACAAGGCGAAATCTCCATCCCACCCCAGCATGTCTGGCTCCCTTTAGAACGTGAAGGGGCCGGCCTACGTGCTCACGGACTGTCAGTAACGCTCTAGCATTTGCCTAAACCACATTTTATTGATTATCTTATTGGAAAGATGATGTATCAGATTTAATGTTGCCAAAGAAAAGCAGATCATGCGCTCTTCTGGGGGCCACTTGTTTTCTTACATCTAAGAGGACACGTTTCACTATAGAAAAGCTCAGAATAATGTTTTCATTTAAAATTGCTCCCATAAGTGACCATCAAGTATTGAAAACAAAGAATCTCAAATACTGACCAGTTGAGTCAGAGTCTCTTAAAACAGTGTCCAAGAGAGTTGTTCTGATCGATGATTTATGTAGCGCTCTGGTTTCATAAAATAGAATATTGCTTTAAGTCAATTCCTTCCCAGAACCTTCCCTGCCCATTACGTCAGTGATATCCTGTAAACCCCTCGAGGTTATTTGCTTTTCTGAGATACGGGTTTTGATGGCTCCATCAGAAGGATTTCCCAATCAAGATATTGAGGCTAGAAATAGCTGCGCAGCAGTTACGAGAGCCACATTAAGTGTTGATAAAGGGGGATTAAAACAGTGACAATATCTCTACTCTTTTAATTGTGCAGGCAAAACAAACTTTTTTAACAATTTCAGACAATAGAAAAGAGCATAAAAACTGAAACTAACCCAAGGCTCACCTGCCAGAAATAACCACCGTATTCTTCTAAATGATTTTCTCTACAGGCACGCACATAAATATGTCTTAAATATTTCATCACGATGTACATTCAGTCTGTAGCTTGCTTTTCTGATACAACTGTGAAATATAAAGTTACACTTATTAGTTCAATATATTGTAACCAGCTAATGTGTTTGTACAGGAATGAACCAACCACCTCAGAATTCTTTTTTTTTTTTTTTTTTTTTTTTTTAGATTTTATGTATTTATTCATGAGAGACACAGGCCGAGGGAGAAGCCTGCGGGGAGCCCGACGCGGGACTCGATCCCGGGACCCCGGGGTCACGCCCTGACCCAAAGGCAGATGCTCAACCGCTGAGCCCCCGGGTGGCTGCGTGGCTTTTAAGACTCAGAATCCGAAGCAGTTGCGTGCTGTTGCGCAGTTGGATGGCCGTGCAGTGTATATTCTAGTTTCTCTGACTAGCACCTCATGGTTACACATTTACATGACTTCCGATGTATTAATATTTTTAAAAATTCTTAACCAAGACCAACAGACTCTGAATCAGGTCTGGGTGGGTGATGGATACATTCTCGTCAATCTCTGTGTATGTTTATAGTTTCCATGATTTTAAAAAAAAAAATGGTGCTTGAGGGCAGCTTTTAAAAAAACCATTAAAGAAATACATGACCGTCATTAATGATATTTAATTTTTTAACAAAAATCTCGTAAATTTCCTCATCTCCAAAACCACATCCCCGTCTCTGACCACCCTCCGACCAGTACTCAGGGATGTAGCAGTTTGCCCTCCTGCAGCAGCCACACTTGCCTCTGAGATCTGGGGAGTCTTCTCTCGTCAATGTGGATGACTTTTCCTTCCTTTTCTCAAAAAAGTGTACCCGCATCGCCCTAATGAGAGGGAATGCACAAATACACTGCGGTGCAGCTACTCTGGAAAACCGTCTGGCAGCTCCCCAAAAGTTAACCCTAGAATTGCCACAGGCCCTGCTTTCCACTTCATTCTGGAATGGTCTCCCCGCAGAGCAGAGGCGGGGGCAGGCGCCCGTCCTCCGGGGTCAGGCCCACGGCACCTGATGCGGCCTGGCCCACCCTCCCAGCCCCAGGGCAGGCCTACGGTCCACTGCCACTGACTCCCTGGCTTACCGCCAGGCTGCTGTACTTCAAGGTGCCTGAGGGCCTCCCCCCTCAAAAATCTGCAAGGGGACCCCACTGAACAAGCTAGGCAGATGTTTTTAGTATCATCTTTCTGATTCTTTGATTTGTTTAAAGGCTGCTCAAGTAATTTCATTTATTTATTCATATGAGACACAGAGAGAGAGAGAGAGAGGCAGAGACACAGGCAGAGGAGAAGCAGGCTCCATGCAGGGAACCCGACGTGGGACTCGATCCCGGGACCCCAGGATCATGCCCTGGGCTGAAGGTGGCACTAACCACTGAGCCCCCCGGGCTGCCCGGAGGCAGGGCCTTTAAGGTCACACTCCTGTTTCCCCGCTTGCTAGTGACGAACTTCACCTTCCACACGCAGCATCAGGATTTACTCGAGCCTCTCAAGCATCACTGGAGGCTGCCGACCACTCCTTCCTTCCCTTCGGCTCAAATCGCCTTCTATCATCAGGTTATTTTTACTTATTCAGAAGATTCTCAAAAATGTTCAAATAGTGAAGGTATCTTTTCTAGCTGAGCTCAAAGGTGACATTTTCTTAATTGGCCAGAGAACTTAAAATACTTCAGCTATTTCTTTTTTTTTCCCCTTTTCCTTTTCTTCCTCTCTCTCTTTTTAATGTTTCAGCTATTTCAAAGCGATATCCATGAGAAACAGTCTTACATTTTTAAAAGAAAAATAGTTTTTATGTGCATCGCTCAAAAAAAGAGCTGATTTTAAAGTTTAGCTTTTGTAATCCTCAATGAAAACCAAAGGCTGACTCACATTTTTTAAAAAAGCTATTTGGAAACACTAGACATAAGCACCTGAGAGTAAGCAAGTTTGCCAATGTCTCATGTTGGGGTGATCTAAGGCAAAATTTGAATTACGTCTTCATTTTGCCAAGACTTAAAAATGTATCTTTTACAAAATATTTTATTTATTTATTTGAGAGAGAGCATGAGCAGGAGAGGGGCAGAGGGGGAGGGATAAGCAGGGTCCCCGCTGAGCCGGGAGCCCGACATGGGGCTCGATCCCAGGACCTGGGGTCATGACCTGAGCCAAAGACAGATGCTTAATGGACTGAGCCAGCCAGGTGCCCCTCAATTTACCTTTCACAAACCTGAAAAGGCTTTATATTCATATAAATTTAAGGAGGCCTCTTTCATCTCACCCCTACCCCCACCCTGTACCCCTCCACCCCTCACTCTCTCCTCTCTCTCACCCAAAATGAAACTTGATGCATTTTCCATTAGCAGCAGCAGCAGCAGCAGGGGTAGTTTGGTCTTTCGTAGCCCCCAATAATCTTAATTATTACCCCCCGCTGCCCTCCCCCGACCACGTTCGGCCATCTGATAGTCTCTCCGTCTCCCGTAACACATCACCCCAGCCTCGCCCATGGATCCCACAGAATTTCTGGAGCAGCCCTGGCTCCTTCCTACTGCCCATTTCTCACCCAGTTTCCACATGTAATTTGATAACCACACGTATGCCCCCACCAACATTTCCTAGAACGTAAATGATAAATGATCTTATATCCCCGGAAACCGATCGTTCCTTCTCCGGCTCAGGCCTGTCCAACTGCTCTTCAAAACACGGGACTTCCGGGGCTCTCTCCTCCTGGACGCCGGCCCTATCAACCCTGCCACCCCTATGACGAAACAGCCAGGGTTCCTCGCGGGTGGGGTGACGGCAATATTCGCCTTGACGTTGCCTCTCAAGCAGCACACCCCCCGGTAGCAAGAATTCCCAACTGGCAGTGGGGGATGCACAACCCCTGGCCTCTTCCCCAGGCCAACAGAGAGGTGTGAGAGGTGTTCAGGGCACCAGGCTTCCCGAGGCCCCGCTGACGAACAGACGGGCATCGAGGCTCTCCTGTCATTCTGACATGTTCTGAAATCCTCCCGTAACCGACCCACTACGTGGACTCCGTGGAATGGTGGTGTCCTAACCATTTCCCTACATCCAGACAAAGCACCGGAGCTTCCGTACGGTGAAGAGAGCATCCTTTAATCCTTAGGATAACCGTTATTGTTCTTCGTAAAGAATCCAAAAGACAGCACGAAGCAAGACTCACACGGCAAGACGTGTTCAACAACCAGACGACTGAGCCAGGGTAATGGCATCCGTCTGCCATCCCTCTGCGGGGGCACAGGCCTTTCTGGCAGAAACTGCAAAGGTCCCATAAGAAGCAAAAGCACCAGCGGCGATCTGTCACGGGCTATGCTAGTAAGTGACCGTCTGTCAGTCCCGAGGTCGTGCTTCTGGACACCACGACACCGGCAAGAATATCATAATTTAAAGGGGGGAACAGACCTTCATCACCCCAGTCAACCAGGGCCAAGGCACACACAGAATTAAACACACAGTTTCCTCTCCTCAATTCCTTCCATGCCCAACACCTGCACTAAAGCTCCAACGTCCTGATTTCTTCCCCGATAGAAAACAAGATCAGGTGCCGGAGCTCGGACCCCAAGTGGAAGAGGTCGTCATCGACGTCGTGCTCTGCTCTGCAGCTTACTTTGCGACGAGTACACAGGTTTCTAAGTATCGCCCTGGGAACTGGCCGCTATTTCCTCCCCGCTCCACAGCTACCTTTTCACAGGTTCGGCCCGATACGGAAGGTGCAAATTTCCACCAGAGTCTGATCGCTTAAGGGTTCTTGTGTTTGTTTTTCCAATTTGCCTTGAGAGTCTCATATACTGCTTCGGGCTTCATACCTGCAGGTTCCAGTGTACCCACAGACCCACCCTGCAGGAATTATGCAAACCTTACACAACTAATATTTGTGAGGTGTATTAGGATCCTGGCACATAAAAGAGCACTGAAATCCAAAGCAATTCTATAACTTTGTTTCTAATCGGTTGCCAGCTGGATTCTAGAAGCTCCTAGTTCCAGCTCCCAGGCATGAACACTGCTACCGTTTTATGTATAGTTTTTTTTTTTTTAAAGGAAAAGTCACATGAGGCTAAGGTAATGTAGCTTCAGGAAGGCTCCAGAAATCCCAGTTGTTCAGAAACACGTTAACAATGCACAGTTATTGGAAACGCAATCAGAGGGGCACCTGGGTGGCTCAGCTGGTTGCGTCCGACTCTTGATTTCAGCTCAGGTCATGATCTCAGGGGCTCGGACCCGCCTTGGGCTCTGTGCTCAGGTGGGCGTCTGCTTCAGAGTCCCTCTCCCTCTGCCCTCTGCCCTCCTCCCCTGCCCGAACACACTCTCTCTAAAATAAATAAATCTTAAAAAAAAATAAACGCAATCAGATTAAAACCTTGCACTGGAGAGCTCCTCTGAACTCTACTCCGTCCGGCTGCCATCCTGGAGGGAGCTGCCCTGAAACCTCCCCGCCTTCCCGTGAACAGACTGAGAAGGAGCCGGGCAGCCCATGCCAGGTGAGGTGTGGTTAGATAAAGCCAATCCCCTCTCAAGCCCATCGTATAGATGAACCACACATAAAAGGCCAAATGCACGGCTTCTAGGTGACGTACATCGGGATGCCGGTTAGATTTGGATTCGAGATAAACCATGAAGAATTACTTAGTTCAAGTGTGTCCCAACTATTGTGTGGGACACACTTCGAATTCATTGTTTATTTGGAATTCAAATTGGACGGGGCAATCTATTTTTACTTGCTAAAACTGGCAACGCTAGCCAAAGGAAAATTAAAACAGCTTATTTTCAATTGACATTGTACTACTCTGCACCGACGGAAAACACAGGCGGAAAAAACTATGTAATTGTCTATTTTGTTGTAACTATTTCTGGTACTTAAAAGTGGCAAAGGTCTCAAGGTTTAGAAATGACATCAGAACAGGTAAAAGGTAGAAGAAAGGGGCTACGCGGGTGTAAGGGTCACGCGGCACGTGTGAAGATCCACACGCCAGGAGATGTGCTGTGACACAAATTCTGTGATTTAAATAACTTAAGCTGTGACTTAAAGCAAAGTCATGCTGCACACAAGTCAGTCTTATTTATGGTCACCTTCACTGGACGGTACCCACCAGCCCCGCACGTCCAAGGGAAGAGCGATCACTGCCAAAGGCACACACTCTACTCGCCTACCTCTCTCGGAATTGCCACCGTCTTCTAAATGAAAACATTAATTTTTCCAAACTGTTTCATTCAGTGTCTTACAGCAAAGCAAACATCCGATTCCCAAACTAACACGTCCCATTTAAGCGACAGATGCTTCCGAAAGGAAGCGAACTGTCGGCAATGCGATGGCAGGATTCCGTTCGCTTTGGTGTTGAGACCGCCAACCCGCGTGGAAACACTTCTAAAACGTCCCTTTCACTGTGGCAGCGGATGCTGCAGCCACCTCCCCAGGCCCCGCTCTCACAGGGAAAATTACTGCTTCACAAAGTCTGACCGAACACCGCAAACCCTGGGCCAGGGTCCTCCTCATAAAAACACAAGCACGCTTAGACCTGGCCCAGGTGTCAAGGTGAATCCAAGACATGCCCATTACTAATGCTTTTGGGCTCTCTCGAGAGCCATTCTGGATCATTCAGGTACCGTGAGCGGTCTTTTCCTAAGTTCTTTGATCTGATTCATCCAAAATGTGTGGTTCTGGGAATCTGACTTAAAGGTTTACTGAGCTGGGCCTTCCAAAAGCAAAACACTTTGTGGAAGAAGTCAAGTCCTCGGTAAGACTTTACTTCTACTAGTCTTTTTTTTTTTTTTTTTTTTAGACTGTTGTGCTAAATCTGAGCTGGCACATTATTAGCCTTTTCAAATTAGGCACATAGTATTTTCTTAATTTGCACATTAAGGTTTTCCACAACAGCTGGCATCGTGCTGCAATGTCAGTGGAGATCCTCGATCTACTTAGCCTGAGCGCACGCGCAGAAGCTCTGCCTCGGAGAGGATGACCTAACGGGCACTAAACGCCAGCAAACACTATTAATAACGTTAATAGAAACAACAGTGGCTAACATTTATTGACTGCTTCCTAAGTCCCATGCGCTCTAAGTATATGTAATCATTTAAGACTTCCAACGATCTTATGAGGTTTTATTTCCCCAATTTTGTAGAAAAGAAAACCGAGGATGGTTAAGTTACTCGCCCTAAATGACACACCTGGCAAGTAATGTTAGCTTTGCGCCTGGGCAATCCAGCTGCAGAGCCTGCGGGCTTAGCACTCTGCACCACTCCCTCAGCAACCGTATCAGAGGGCGGAGAAGCGCTTCCGCCTCGCAGGTCAGGTGTCACGGGGAGGAGAGGTCACTCCTTGGACGTGCGACAGACCTCGGAGGAAAGGAGGTGACCCGGCTACAGGAATACGAGTGACCCTTCACCCCCCACTCCCAAGCAACCACGGGCAACCTCGCCGTTCTCATGAATGTGTGTGCGAGGCATTTATGGTTCACGTAGAGGCTTTAGTGTGCTGATGAGAAGGTGTCGACCCGTATCACATTGTGTAGGGTGGGGTCTCCCTTCAGGGACAAGGCCATCCTAGATGTTAGTCACCCAGAGGAGAGCTGTCAGGCCAGAACACAGGCTCTCTAGCTGGGTGGTTGACTGCACTCTCGAGCTCTCCTGGTTTTGGTCCACAAGGGCCAAGACGTGGGCCTCGGTGATGGGGTGGGATGCGATAGTCTCTGTGGGGAGTGCAGGGTCATGAGGTGTGTGCCTCTTTTACCTGCGCTTGTTTCCCTTCTGTCCTCCTTGAGTGTTGGAAAAGACCTCTGGAAAGTTCCAGCATATCTCAGAGGTCTCAGTGAGGGAGTTTTTAAATAAATGGGGCCATAGAAGAGCAGAGGGTGGCAATGGTGGTGGTGGGGAAAAGAAGAGAATCCAGATAGGAGAAGGAGAGGGATGAAGAGGAAGCCTGCTGCAGCCTGCCATCCTCCGTCCCTCATCAGCAGCCGAAACTTGGGGGTGCTGGCCTATACTCTAATTCAGAGGAGGTGCTCCTCTATGCCTGTACACAGAGATGCTGGAGAATGGTCTACAAAATAGCCATGATGGTTCATACCACGACCAACTTCGAAAGAACTGAAGACAGTCCAAGCGTTCGCTCTTCCTTCTTTTTAAAATACGAGTGAATAAATGTAGACATTATGGTCGTTGACCATGCCCACATACGTGCAGGTGTCCACAGACAGCCGCAGGAAATGCTGTGTATACACTGAGTGCCTTTATTAAGCTAAAAAAGTCCCCTGCCAAACCTTATTCCTGGCTCAAGGAAGTATCACCTTGAGAATTTTACTGGAAGGGTAAAAAAGGAGCAGGAAGAGAAGAAAGTGGAAGAAGAAGGTGGGGGAGAGGGAGGAGAAGGAGGAGGAGAATAGAAGAGAAGCCATCAGTGTGAACTAAGCAGAGCCTTACCGAGACTGATGGGGAATGAGGCAGTTTCATTTCAGGAACCCTCACCCTCTCTCCTTTACCAACACATCTATTGTTTTTTTTTCCTAGAAAAGATATTTTGGTTCCTGAAAACAGCCTACCTTGGGATGCAAAGAATCTCATGAGATATTTACACCAGTTTTTATGTTATTTTTCTCAAACCGACTGTAAGAAGCTCTAGCAACACAGAGATCTTCAAAGAGGGAAGGCCGAAGCTTCAGGACTCGGTAAGGTGTGCACGGGAACGTAACTATGTCTTCTGGGGTCAGGAGAGCCCCAGAACTGGGAGGCTGCGGTCGGCTCGGCTCTGACCACCACCAACACCCCCCAACCCCACCAACCAGTGTGTGGACGCGGGTGAGGCTGCGCAGTGGGCCCAGCAGCCCCTCGCTCCAGCCACGGACAAGGGCAATACTCTCATCCCCAGAATAGCTGGGCTAAGCTCTAAAACTGACCAAGGAAGAGAAAACGTTGCAGCTCCTTAGGGAAAAATGCTACCTACGCTGCCTAGTAGGGCTAATGCAGGTGCCGCCAACTGCCAGGGCTGTCGGTACAAATTAAGACGAGCCACAAGATAAAACCGGAGGAAAAACCTGCCACTGGGGGATCCCTGGGTGGCGCAGCGGTTTGGCGCCTGCCTTTGGCCCAGGGCGCGATCCTGGAGACCCGGGATCGAATCCCACGTCGGGCTCCCGGTGCATGGAGCCTGCTTCTCCCTCTGCCTGTGTCTCTGCCTCTCTCTCTCTCTCTGTGTGACTATCACAAATAAATTAAAAAAATAAAAAAAAATAAAAACCTGCCACTGGCTCTACTGGCTCACTGGTCTCTCTGAGCCTGGAGCTTCATGGAGAGATCCCTAGTGAGGAGGGAAGTAAAGGAGCCTTTCACGTCCTTTAGTGAACGAACACCTCCTGCTGGGAGGGTCCCTGGAACTGCCTCACAGGGCAATGCCCTGGGGGGGGGGATGCGCACCCGCTGGGGTCCCCTGGGACGGGGCTGCCCCCCGCTGGGCCCCGCGCTCCCAGCCCCCGGAGCCTGCGTTGTAGCCGGAGCCGCCCCGGGGTGTTCGGGCACCGCCCGCGGACGCGACCGCGAAGGGCGCGGATCCCAAAACCAAAAGGGGGGTTTCCTGGGCTCGCAGCACGCAGAGGAAGCAAAATACAGGAAACTCTCATCTCAACTCGGGAAACTTTCCCGCAAAATGCTCGTCCTTAGGGAGCGGCCAGGAAAGCCCCAGCTGCTCCTCCAGGCGCCCCCGGGACTCGGGAGGGAGACCGCGCGGGCCGGGGGCGGGAGTGGGGGTCCCCGGCAGGGCGGCGGCCGCGGGGTCTGCAGACCCGGTCCCCGCACCCGGCGGCCCGCACACTCGGCCGGGCCCCTCCTCGCCGCGCCGCGCCCCGCCGCGCCCCGCCCCGCCCCGCGTGTTCGAGCCCCCCCAGGGCCCCGCGCGTCCGGGCCCCGCGAGTGCGTTCCGGGAGCTGAAGCCCAGCCGAGCTCCGTGGGGCCGGGCCGGGGGCCCGGGAGCCGCCTCGGGGCCGCGCAGCCGCAGGGGTCCGGGACGCACGAGCCGCCGGGGCCGCCGCGGCGAGGGCTCCGGGACCCCGGGACCCCGGGAGCGCGCGGTCAGCGTCGCCCCCCGGGCTCGGGCGCCAGGCGCGGCCACCTGTTCCGCGGAGCCGCTCTCCCCAGGCGGGCCCAGCCCGACCCGCGCCCCGGCCCCCGCCCCGGCCCCGCCCGCCCCAGTACCTGCCGCGAGGACGCAGAGCGCGAACACAGCCCTGCAGACCATCGTCCCGGTGCGCGGCGCCTCCCCCGCCGGGCGGGCTGCGCGGGGCCGCGGGGACGGCGGGCGGACAGGCAGGCACCGCGGCGCGGCTCCGTCAGCGGCGAGTCCTCCGGCGCCCGGCGCGCTCCGGCCCCAGCCCCGGCCCCCGCCCCGCGCCGCCCACCGGGGCTCCAGCCCCGCCCACCGGGGCTCCAGCCCCGCCCACCGGGGCTCCAGCCCCGCCCACCAGGGCCCCAGCCCCGCCCCAGCTCAGCCCACCAGGGCTCCAGCCGCGCCCCGGCCCCGCCCATCGGGGGCCCTAGCCCCGCCCCAGCGTCGGCCCAGCCCCGCCCCGCCCCCAGCCCCGCCCCCCAGGGCTCCTGCACCGCCCCAGCGTCAGCCCCGCGGCCGCAGGACCGCCCCCGCGCCGCCCCTAGCCCCGCCCACTGGCGCCCCCGCCCCGCCCCCTAGCCCCGCCTCCGCGGCCGCCGGGCCGCCCCCGCCCCGCCCACGGGCCCTAGCCCCGCCCACCGTCCCCAGCCCCGCCCCCCGGGGCCCCGCGCCCGGCCCAGGGCGGCCTCTGCTGGCCAGTCGGGGCGCGAGTCTGCAGCCTGGACGGGTCGGGCCGGTCCCGGCTCCAGCCCCGCCCCCCCGACCCGCGGGGACGCGCACCGCGGCGAGCAGAGCCGCACCCCCGGGAACGGGTCTCACGCAGGCGGCCGTGGGCCTCTTGGGGCCACTTGGAAGAGCCGAGCCCCCACGCCTGCGAAGGAGAGTCGCTGCACGTTCCACGCGCGAGAGCCTTTCCTCTGATTTCCCCAGATGCCCTGCAGCGCCTGCAGCCTCGGCGCGGTCGGCCCGCGCGCTCACCCCTGGGGCCTCGTCCTTCACCCTGTTCAGCTTCTAACCGGAGCAAACAGTCCTAACGCGGGGCGGTGAGACCCTGGGAAGGATGATTCCTCTTCCATTCTGCAGAGGAGAAGACTGAGGCCCGGAGAAGCGGGTCATGCACGAGGCCACGGCTGCAAGGGCTGCGTCGCAGGTCACAGTCTGCAGCAGGCCCCACGCGGGACCGTGCGCCGCCGGGCGTGCTGCACACGCGTGAACCAACGAGGCCCCCACGGCGGCCCTGGGAGGGGCCCCCCGGTGTCTTCGCTTTCAGGGCAGGATGCGGGAGCGCAGTCACCGAGCGGGTGGCCCAGGTGCCCGGGGGTCTGTATGTTCGCAGGCGAGGCTGACCTGCACCTGCACCTGCACCTGCACCTGCACCTGCACCTGCTTGGTGCTCAGGCCGCGTCCGCGCGGGGCCCGGGTCCCAGGAGGGCTGCTGGGAGCGGCCTGCGGGTCCCCCCGTCGCCCCGGGAGGCCGCGGGCATTGCTGAGCCTTCCTAGAGCGCCCCCGTCCCCGCGGCTGCCTGCTCCTTGCAGAGCCTCGGGCCCTGTGACCCGGTGCATTCCTCTGCGCGCCCCCACCTGACCTCCGGGGCAGCTTGCTTTTGTTTCCACAACCAGATTAAACTGGGCTCAAGGTGTTGATGGTTTGCTTTGTTTCATTAGTGGCTTGTTTTGGGAATTTTTTTTTGGTTTTCAGGGTTTTTTGTTTTTTTTTTTTTTTTTTTTTTTGGTCTTGGTTCATTTGTTGATCCTTGTCGGACTAAGTAAAAGATATCACAACCAGGGGCCTATCCCTCTTTGCTCCTCCCCGGCCAGAAAACCTGCAAATTCAATTTGCGAAACATGTTTTTCTGAGGGCTTTTGACCTTGAGAGGTTTTTCCAGGTCCTGGTGTAATCTCCATGACTATGAAGAATTTCTGTATCTGGGGTGTGGTTGTCATGGAGGCAAGGGCCACACACAGATGAATTTTATATATAAAATAAATTTGCATATGTATATACAAAATTTATGTAAGGCAAGGGTACCTTTAAATAAAGGCCATGTAAGTAAGCAACTCCATGGCAGAAATAAGTCTTTTATAACTCCTGCAAAGACGGTCGCCCGGGTGGCTCAGCGGTTTAGCAGCTGCCTGCAGCCCAGGGCGTGATCCTGGAGACCTGGGATCAAGTCCCACATTGGAGCCTGCATGGAGCCTGCTTCTCCCTCTCTGCCTCTCTCTATATATCTCTCCTGAATAAGTAAATTCAAAAAAGAAAAAAAAAAAAGCCTCTCGAAAAGAAAAAGATACTCATTTGAAATTTGGCAAAACGTTAATGGAACCCCTTTGGAGAGCGACTGACTTAGATACCCAAGATGATGGTTCAGTATTGAAACGATAGTGATCCCCATACCCAAATCAGTTAAAATTTCCAAAACTTTTCACTATACCCAGAATACAGTTAAAAATGATTTGTTTGGGATGCCTGGGGGGCTCAGCGGTTGAGTGTCTACCTTTGGCCCAGAGCTTGATCCTGGGGTCTGGGGATCAAGTCCCATGTCAGGCTCCCTGCAGCCTGCTTCTCTCTGCCTGTGTCTCTGCGTCTCTCTCTGTGTCTCTCGTGAATAAATAAAAATAAAATCTTTAAAAAAATGATTTTTTAACTGAAATCATTCATCTTTATTAATGATTAAAATTTTCCATTTATTAGTTTACTGAAAACATATTTGATCGCTTATGAGGTGCCAGACCTTACGCCAGGCTGTGGAGTGTTGCAGGTTGTAATAGTCGGGTACGTTAGGGTTTGCTGCTGCCATAAACCACCCCAAGTTCTCAGAGGCATAGGCACTATGACTTCTTCCCTGCGCATCGACGTCTGCTGTGGCTCCAGGTCATTCCCCAGAGTAGCCACCCTCCATGTCGAACCAGCCTCGGTGTTGTACCTCCATCTCAAAACCTGCTTCCACGCTCACTAGGACAGGGAGAGGGACTGGAGAGGTGCATGCAACATTCGTGTCTTCCACCTGGAAGTGGCACTTATGCTCGTATTTCTTTTTTTTTTTAATAATAAATTTATTTTTTATTGGTGTTCAATTTGCCAACATACAGAATAACACCCAGTGCTCATCCCGTCAAGTGCCCCCCTCAGTGCCCGTCACCCATTCTGCTCGTATTTCATTGGCTGCTGAGTCAGTGGCCGTGCTCCCCTCCAAGAAAGCAGGGAAGTGCAATCTCCCTGTGCCCAGGTAGAGAGAGCTACAGAGCGGGGAACCGTAGTCGGGACGGATGCCACCAGGATCATTGTCTCTGCCTTCAGGAAGCTGCTTATACTCTAGTAGTGGAAAGTCAAACACTGAATGAACAATCACAAAACTATATGCGATAATTATGATGTTAAAAATCAGGGGATGGGAGAAATGGATGGACTGTTTTTGAATATCAAACTGAATTTTTGAAGGGTTTTAAAATACATGCGATAACTTATTACATTAAAGACTATAAATAGTAATACCCACTAACATTTATTGAGCTTCTGCTACATATTGGGATTTGTTCCAAGCATTTTATGTGATCTGTTTAAATTTTATGCTCCATAAGCTTATACTAATTCTACGAATAAAGAGCTGAGAGATACTGGAGACTGTAAATATGAAGGAAACCTAAAGATGCTATGAGATACTACACCTACACCGGGGGACTCGCACTCCGCAGCGGGGCCGGGGATGGAATCTGCATGCAACCCTTCGGTCACGCATGCGCCTTGTAGCAAAAACCAGTTTCTTCATAGAATTCTCTCAGTTCCTTGCTAATACTCTACTGGGATAAAATCTGAGATAAATCTGCCTTTTGCTGACTTCCCTTCTTTTTTGATCACTGTTAAAATGGATTTCTAAGGTTGTAGACTTTCAACATCTTATAAAAAATTGCCCTGGGTTGACTTAGTTTTTGACATCCTGAATTTATTATAATTTTCAGATAATGTCAAATAATACATGTGAGAGAATGTAGAAGTGCTAGCTCTGCGCTCTTGGATTGTTGCTCGCCGGGGAGGGACGGATAGCTTGGTTCAGAGAGCTGGGCGAGGCAGTACTGGGAAGCGGCTAGAGTCTGGGTTCGGATCCGGCCCACGGCCCCTGAAGGCTGGATTCTAACCTGCTTTCTACCATCTACTCACTGAGCCACTCTAATTACTTGGCACCACGACCTCTCGCTTCCTCCTGGGGTTATCGGGAAGATTATATATGGAAAAAGGTTGGCATGTGCTCGGTGCCAATCAGCGGTGTCTACTGTTGGAGGGGAAACTCTGGGGGTTTAGCAGAAAACCGTTTTCGCATCCAAAGTGCAAGAGCCAAGCATCCCTGCCCGCCGCAGCTGTTTCTCCCACATTCAGGTATGTGACTTGGGCTCTGCCTCGGGTGGCTCCAGCCCTGCCTCCCGGAGCCGCTGGGGAAGCTCTGAAGGGGGGGCAGCCCCTTCCTCACCTCCCCATCCTCCCCCCCCCCCCCCCCCCAGGCAGCAAGCAGCAGCCTGCAGACTCTGCTGGGTCGGGCTGCTTTTCTCTCTTGCTTCCATCGCCTTGCAAGACTGGCTGGGTGGGCTCTGCTACATTTCCTCACATCACTTTGCTCCTCTCTTCTTAACTCCGATTCCCTCTTTTTAAATATTAATGCCAAAAACGATTAAAAGTAGTGATGTGATATGTGTGTAAAAGTGTATATTTGGAACTTGGCCAAGAAATATTTGCTTGAACAAGAGCAATTTTAAAAGGGCAAGATGAACCGGGATTACTTCCCTGATTTGAATAAAATTGTTTGAAGCTGCACGGGCTCTTTGAGGACACAGAACCACGTGTCACTGATTTTTATTTTAATTAAGGAGGAAGCCCTTCAAATATTTCAGGAAGGAAGAAACTGGCTTCTGGGAGGTGATACACATAATGAAACCTCTTATTTAGACAAGTCTGAAACGTGATTGAGTTAGTTGATGCTGCAAACTTGTGCTGTTCAGTAAAGTACAAGTCACATGTGTGATTTAAAAATTTCTGGAAGTCATATTTTTAAAAAGGAGAAAGAAAGAGGTGAATCAATTAATTAATTAAAGTATATTTAATGATATGCTTTATTTAACCCAGAATCTCTAAAATATTTGACCTGTAAAGGAAATAAATGTGTTGATGAGAGATTTTACTTTTTTTTTTTTCTAATTCTAAGTCTTCAGAACCAAGTATATATTTTATACGGACGTGACATCTCAATTTAGACTGGGTGCATTTTGAAGACTCAATAACCTAACATGGCCAGCAGCTATTATAATGGGCAATGTGGCTGGAGAACGTTCATTGGCCCCGCCTTTGGCATCTGTCTCATGATACGTCTTACAAAAGTATGTAGCAGTGCTTGTGGGACTTTCTTAACTCAGTGGAATAGTCTAGAGTCTAGGATTTTCTGATTGCATGGCCTCTGACCCTCTTTAACCTCTCTGACTCTGTTTCCCATTCTGTGAAATGGAGATGATGATAAGTAATAATGATATCTTGCTTCAGAAGATTGCGGTAAGGATTAAACGCACAGAAAGCATTTAGGACCGACCTTAGAGCAGAGCCTCAATAAGTATTTACTGTTATGTTTGGTAAGAATGATTAGGATGATGAAAAAATGATTATTGATAATAAAATTTTTCCAGTTGTCATTGTAGTACTAGAAGGTCCTTACTCTTCAGGGGCATCGACAATATTGCTTGTCCCTAGGTGTCTGTGTATGTACGCAGAGGCTAGAGCAGCATTTCTCAAACATTTTGGTCTCAGGACGCCCTTACATTGTTCAAATGGATTGAGAACTCCCAAAACCATTTGTTTATGTGGGAGGGGCATTTTAAGGACCCTTTCAGATAATTATAGCTTTTCTGCTTTTATATTATACCAAAACCCAACAAGCAGTATTTCCTTAAAAGTTAGCAGCAATATGGAATCTGAAAATGCCTAATGAAATTTTTTTTTAAGATTTAGTTATTTACTTACTTGAGAGAGAAAGAGAGAGAGAACATGAGTGGGAGGAGGGCCAGAGGCAGAGGGAGAAGCAGGCTCCTTACTCAGCAGGGAGCGCAATGTGGAGCGCAATCCCAGGACCCTGGGATCATGACCTGAGTCAAAGGCCGACGCTTCACTGACGGAGCCACTGAGGTCCCCTTCAATGAAATCTTCATATTCTA
This sequence comes from Canis lupus dingo, assembly GCF_003254725.2. Taxonomy (NCBI): domain Eukaryota; kingdom Metazoa; phylum Chordata; class Mammalia; order Carnivora; family Canidae; genus Canis; species Canis lupus. The sequence continues at coordinate 64,157,892 of NC_064257.1, forward strand.
TTGCATTAAAGTTCATTGGTCTAACTTGCACTTTGTATCTTCTACCCATAAATGATATTGTAACATCATTCATTGGTTATATAGAAAATATTGGTTCATTGAGTTAGGAAGACCTTCCAAATTTTAACACACTTTATTATAGATGATACTGAAAACTTACGTTTATTAATATCTCCACCTATATGATCAAAAAAAATCTTTAAATATTAGGTAGGTGTCAAGTTAATGGTAAAGGATACAAAGTTGACCAAATTCAAAATTTTGTTTCTTTCTTCCTTTCTTTTAAGAGAGAGAGAGAAGGGGAGGGGCAGAGGGAGAGGGAGAGAGAATCTTAAGCAGGCTCCACAGCCAGTGCAGTTCCCCACACGGGGTTCAATGTCACAACCCCGAGATCGTGACCTGAGCCAAAATCAAGAGTTAGATCCTCAATCAGCTGATCCACCCAGGTGTCTCCAAATTCTCACAGCCCCCAAGTTCTAATTTTTGCTTGACAGTTAGAATCGTACCATTGGCACCAAATACTGTCAACTGTCTTCCTTGAAGTGACAGGCTCACATCATGGAGAGAAATGTCATACAAATAGACAAGCCTAATAATCATAGTTTGTCTTAGTCATTTTTTTTAGTCATTTTTTCAATTAAAATTTGTGTTCCTCAAAAAAAGTGGTTAGTTCAGCATGCGATTTGAGTCATCACCTAAGTGCATTTCCTTGGGACAATCATCGCATTTTGGTGCGCAGCAGGCATGCCTTATGCATCCGTCCCATTTATTTACACACGGTATGAAAAAGATGTGTATCTAAGGTGAAGATCTGACAAAGTTAATGGTTCTTCTTCCTCTTTAAGGACTTTCCTAAGTGAAACTTGCTTTTTTCCCCTTTGAACCGAACAGGCGTGGTAGTGAAGAACGTAAAAGCGAGGCCCGTAATGCTGGCCGCTGCCTCCGGGTTCGCTAAGACACCACAAAGTTCTACCTGCAATTGCTTTCGCATCATCACCAATGCATAAGTCAACATCCAAAAACATAAGTTGAATTAAATAAAATTAAAAAGGAAAGTAACATCTTAGTGTTACTATAATAACATTTTGCAGTGTTTTTGACTGCAGACCAGACAAGATCTTGGGAAACCTAGGAGTCGGTGGGCCACTTGAGAATTGCTGATATAAGAATATTTTGAATATTCTACTAAGGATGCAACTGCTTCATCTGTCTGGAGAAGACTTTTTTTTTCTTTAAAAAGAAGTGTTTATTCCGTTTTTATAAGCAAGGGGCTCCCGTGGTGACTGCATTTTCCCGTGGAGCCTGCCTTCTTGGCCGCAGTGATGGACATGGAGTGGTCATTGGACTCTGTTTGCTTTGCTGAGTGCACTTCCCAGGATTTTAAAACTTGGGGCCAGGAAATGCCACTGACAGTTGCTCTTGGAGATTAAATGATGGGTGCTTGCATTCTGGTGGGCCACCCCAGCATGCTAAAGAAAGCTCGTCTGAGGTGGGATACGGAAACCTGACTCTCAGAAGGAGAAATGGGAGAAAAGAGAACCAGTGACTTTCCAGTCCCTGAGATGCAACTCGTCTCGGAGGTGCAACCACGCCTTTGGCCTTCTCAGCGCTCTGGGAGCATTTTGATAAATTTCCCCTTTGGGTCATACTAGTTCAAACTAGGATTCTGTTACCTGAAACCAAAAGAAGTTAGCTCGTGCAGAAGCCGCAAAAGCTAACTTCCAGAGTCGTTCAGTCTTCAATGATAGAGAGAATCCAATAATTACATAATTATTATGTAATGTTCAATATAATTACATAATGTTTAATATGGAGGGTAGTCTTCTCATTCAGGAAAAGTCTATTCTCAGCTCTGAGCTAAAAAAAAAAAAAAATCATAGGAAAACCACACTGCTGCTAAGTCATTGAATCAATGTGTGGTGGAACAGGTCAGGACACTCAGGTTCTATTAAAAAGCATATTCATGGAACTGAAAGTGGCGAAGTTCATAAAAGCAAAAGTCATTCACCAATGACACTCAGGCTTAATAATACATGATGATTCACAATGATTTCCACAAATAGTGGTAGCGAAAAATATGATGAATAATCTTGGCTTTAAACGCCTTACATTTTCATACTATTTGTAAATTTACCCAACTAAGCTTTTTTTCTGCCCTGCATGATTTGCCACCATCAATTGTCATACATCTTACTAGAGTCTTCCTCAGGTTACACCAAGTTCATAGTTTTTCATCTTCTTTGAAAATATTCTTGACTTTGGTTTTACTCAGACCATTAATAGAGGCTAATTTTCCAGTAATTTCAAGCTCAGATAATTGTAACAGCATTGGAAACATCTCCTGACCCATCAAGAGCCAAGGAAAACCATGAGAAACCATCTTCCTGGCTTTTAAGTTGACTGCCGCTCTTGCTCCTAACGTCCTCCAAACTTCGAGCAACAGAAAGGCTGATGGTCTGTACCGGTTTGGTTTATCTGGACACTTATTTTTAGCTGCTGCAATCAAATACACTTTAACTCACAACTGATAAGCAGTTTTTCTTCCTTGCCTGACAAATGAGCTACTTAGAAAGTTCCTTTGGTTGCAGCTTCATTTTGATGTTTGATTTTCATGGAAAAATTCTACTCTAATGACATATTTGTTTTAGATTTTATGACTTTTCTAAGTAGGGACTCCTGTGTATGGATAACAGCGCGGCAATTGTTTAGTCTGGTATTACTGAACTTAGTTTAGCGATAGCACGACCCTTTGCAGTTCCATTAGATAACAAAATAATTCACATCTCATTGTGCTTTAAAAGCATGATAGAGGGGATCCCTGGGTGGCTCAGCGGTTTAGCGCCTGCCTTCGGCCCAGGACGTGACCCCGGGATCCCGGGATCGAGTCCTATGTCGGGCTCCCCGCAGGGAGCCTGCTTCTCCCTCGGCCTGGGTCTCTGCCTCTCTCTCTCTCTGTGTCTATCATGAATAAATAAATAAATAAATAAATAAATAAATAAATAAATAAATCTTTAAAAATAAATAAAACTAGGATAGAGTCTACTTTTCATTTTTTTAAATTTGTCTTGATACAATACATTTTTTTTAATTTGTTTTGGTACGCAATGATGATAAAAAATACAATAAAATGCGGTGGCACTGTGATGTGTGTGACGCGCAAAATGCTGCCCTGAAGCACTTTGAAGAGTGACTTCATCTCTTCATCTCTGATTGGCAGCAGCAGTGTGAAGCCGTGACAGCCCCACGTAACTCGGTCACGACTACTCAAAGGACACTGCTGCTGTGGCGTCAAAGCAGCTACACGTAAACGAGTATCGTGGTGTCCCAGGAAACCTCTGGCTGTAGGCCTTGGGCTTGAACTTCATGCAATTTTCTTAAGTTGTGAGATATTTTTATTTTGATTTTTTTCAGCCATTCTGAGGTCACAGGCCATCCAAAAACAGATTTGGCCTCCTGGCCAGAGTTTGCCAACCTCTGTTCTAGCGAAGATTTGTGTTGGATTCTGCTAGGTGTCCGGGATGGGCTCCAGCCTATAACAACCTGGGGTTCCCCGAGCTCGGTGATGCATGTTCACACCGCAAACCCGCGTGAGGGTGGGGCTGTGGTTCTGATGGACGAGGGAGACTATTTTCCTTATTATTATTTTTTTTTCTTTTTTCATCTGGAGCCCAGCAAAGGCCCTGACAGAGAAGTTACCTTTTGTGTTTCCTTCTCCCAACAGACGTTTTTTCTAGCCTACCTCCTTATTAAAATTGCAGTCACCCTTCAAGGTGATTATGTCTTTGGAAACCAGATACGCAGTCACACGTCACCCTTGCACCATGTCAGAAATCTAACCCGATTACTCCAGCTTATGCAGGTCAAGCTCGTAGCTCTTGGTCCCCATTTGGTCATTAAACCATCTACAGCTCTAAGAACTGCTGACCTCTCCACACGCAGCTCTGCTGTCCTGTAGGGGAAGGGCCTTTTACAGTGACGTATTTATGAAAAGTCTACAGTGGTTTATACAGCTTCTTACAAATTGTTTGCCTCAAGAGGTGGGTTTTTGTTTTTTTTTCAAAATAACTAGACCTACCTGTTTATACATATGAACATCTCTTGTATTTTCTTAGCTTCCCCTCCCTTTTTTTTTTTTTTTTTTTTTTTAATTCTCTTTACTTTCTCTAACTTGATTTCTGGTTATTATAAGCCTCACATCCCATAAAGTTGGTGGAACATTTGAACCCTAGACATTGTGATTTACCCCAGATTTCTGGATTGTTCTAGTCTTTGGCAAGGCTAATGTTTGGAGTGGGAATGACAGCTTCTGGTTATTGGGTCATTTATTTTGAAATTCACGCTTGTTACTGGGAATCAGTCATCCCCTTCAGCGTAGCTGTCCAAATCCGGGGGCTCTCTGTCAGGGTGGGGTGTGTGAGTTTTTGCGAGGCTTTCCAGATTCTTAAACGGGGAGGCTTCCCACTCCTCCAGGGGCTTTGCAGTGGGACCTTCTTCTGGGGTTAGACCCGTGGGCCTCTGTCCTCATGATGCAGCCTATGTCCTAAAGTCCTGGGAGTTTCTTTACCGTTTTAGGGAAATCATTTTTCTTTGATGATTCCGGCCTAGCTACTTTGTCTGTGCTCTCTTTAATTTTCTTCCAGTTTTAGGAATTACGTCTTTGGAAACAAAGGCCTGGGAGATGATCAAACTACTTCTAATTTTTGCTCTGCTACAGTCCTTTTCCCTCTGCCTCCTCCCTACCCTGCTGGCAATAAAAACCGGGTTGACTCTTTGAACCGGTACAAAGGAAGAAAAAGCACGGCAATAATTTAAGAAGTAGATTACTAGTTTAAAATCTCTTCCTGCCACATATTTTAAAGGTGATGGTAGATGAAAATAGTTCTGATAAAAGCTGATGGCTCCCGGAATAGAGCAGTGGCAGTCAGGATAGAGGGATTAAAAACAGACTCAACATACATTTCAGAGGCAAAGGCAACAGGACTCCTGCCTGATGGCAGTGGGGCTGAGGCGGGGGCCGGACCCCAGTGTCACCCCCAGGTTTCCTCTGGACTCTCGCTCCGTGGATAGTGGCCAGTTTGGCCAATTGTGCATCCGTGTGTGAATCCACTTCAGCATTCCCTATCTGCTTAGGAATGTACAGTATTTTGAGTTCTTCAAGTCAGTGACATCCTACTGGTTCCCTCGCGTACTCAGGAGCTAAGTAAAACCTTTGATATGCATTCCTTTTATGAGTCATGACTTTTCCTTTTAAGAGTATTTTTAAAGGATTAATCACAACTTATGATATTATTTAATATCTAGTCTGAATTCTTGTTGGAATAATAGAATAATTGCAATTTGTAATGAATGAATTAATAATATATTGAGGGTGGCAAAATCTTGGTGGTTTTATTGTCTGTTCATTTCACAGAGGAGGAAAAGTGACGTTACCAACCCTGTAACCAGTTCCCGAGAGAAACCAGCTCAAACCCCTGGCTCAGAGCTTTGTTCATTCTACCCTTTAAGTGAGTGTATTTTCTTCCCCCTTCTTATCTTTGTGAATGTGGGCAATCCATGAAACCGGAGACCAGTTGCTTCGGGAGAATAAATCTAAGCTCTAATCACTTTCTGTGTGTCTTCAGAAACAAATAAACAAATATGTACTTGGAAAGCATAGGAGAAATTTAACTTTGAGGCTGAGGGAAAAAAATGATTAAATACTACATTTACATTGTACATAACACTCACTGTTAACATGGCTAACTCAACTGACTGGGAAGCTTATGTCCCTCCTCCTACATCTCTCCTTCTGGATTCTATTAATGTGGGCTTTTTTGGTTGTTTTGAGCAAAAAATATTCTATTTATTAAAGCTACAAATGCTGAAACTTTTATATTCAATTTATGATTTTATTCTATTTGTTAGTCAAATTCTATATATGATTTTTAAAGTTTTTGGGTAATAGCCTCTTTTACAAAGCAAGTTAAGTATCTTAAGACACCTTAAGGGATCCCTGGGTGGCACAGCGGTTTAGCGCCTGCCTTTGGCCCAGGGCGCGATCCTGGAGACCTGGGATTGAATCCCACATCGGGCTCCCGGTGCATGGAGCCTGCTTCTCCCTCTGTGTCTCTGCCTCTCTCTCTCTCTGTGTGTGTGTGACTATCATAAATAAATAAAATATTTTTTAAAAAAGACACCTTAAACTTCAATTATAAATTTAATATTTGTATTTCCCTTTTAGATATTCCTGGTGTCAGGCTTAATGAACAAAATCTCTCTGAAGTCCGGGATAATTTAAAGTCTAATAAGTTAAATTTGCAAATAGTGACTCTTAAGTTGCCTTAAATATTCAGATAATACATAAACTAAAAATCACTCATTTAAATTACATATTTGTATCCTTTAAAAGAGAATTACAAAATGACTATATTAACAGGCCAAATTCTCTAAAATAGTAGAAGTACACAAAATACAAAATATGTGGAGATTCCTGAACCACAATTATTATTATTATTATTATTATTATTAATACTATTGGTTTATTTTATTTTTTTAAGATTTTATTTATTTATTCATGAGAGAGAGAGAGACAGGCCGAGGGAGAAGCAGGCTCCATGCAGGGAGCCCAGTGTGGGACTTGATCCCGGGACTCCAGGATCATGCCCTGGGCTGAAGGCAGTGCTAAACCACTGAGCCACCCGGGCTGCCCTATTGGTTTATTTTAAATGTAATTCTCTAAAATGTTTTTACACTTAATTTTAAATCTTCCTGAGTTAAAATACGTTTACCCACTACAGAAACATTTAGCAAACCCTAAAGCATTTTAGGGATACCTTCTCACATGTATAATGACTGATACTGGATGAGGTGATGACTGGCTTCATGTTTCAACACCAGTTATTAGAAGGACTTCATAGTGCCAGGTGTTAGGTCTCCCAGGCCACGTAATCCGCGTCTCGGCTCTGCCCGTGGACTCTGCATCGCCTGTAGGTAGCTTGACTGGAGCTGGCCTGTCTTCACGCTCACCGCAGCTCTAAACTCTTTAGACCTGACAGGGCTTCCTTCATATGCTTCTCGGCAACCTGGTGCCTTCGGGTGACTATCTTATTACAGATTTTGAAGTTGTAAGCAATAAATGAGCTTATTTGAAGGATATGCTCAACTGAAAATTGAAGGAACATCTAAACCTCAGGCTTCAGGAGCCAGAGATCCTCCTGAACAGCAGAAATGAAACAACTATATCCCATGTGTCCCACTCTATCACTTAATCCTTAAAGTAAGAACAAATAATCTGTCTGGAAGGAAAATAAGGCCACATGAATAATAAGGTGAACTCAACTGCCTTTGGCTGAAGAGCACAATATGTGTCCTCCTTGAGGCGGAGACGATGTGACAAGTCACCAGTGGTGACATGAGTGACTGCTTCTTCACCGTGTCACCAACCGTTGGACGGGAGCAACTGAGAACTCAGGAAAGCAGATATAATCATCTTGGTAGCCACTGTCACTGAATCAGCATCACCTGCTTTTGATGGTAAGCACCACACATTTAACTTTTTTAAATCAACGTGACCTCATAAGAATATTCTCCGTTGAAAATATGACTCTACCGGTATCTGCATAAAATACCATTTTCCTATAGTAACTCCAAGGAAAGACTATGATCCGCAACAAATTTGTTTTGGCTATTACTTGCAATATTATTTTCTATTTATTCCACTTGACATTGGGTATACACTTGCTATTATTTAAGTGACATTGGTGTACCTATAAAGCATCCTAAGACATTAACTACTAATTCTTGCCTTTAGATGTGGCAAGAGTTCACTAAACTCAATTAGAGATCCTTGTATTACTTCTTCTCCTTGATACTAATAAAAATATATATACTGAGCTATAGTTTAAAGCCCAGTGTCATCCTATTTTAAATTATTGACACTTGTATATATTATTGCAAAGCTGTTTCTGGGTATGCAGTCATGCCACCTTAGGTTATACTGTTGGCAATTAAATAAGGGCAAGCTTGGCAATTAGAAGATAACGCTGGCAGCCAAGGCAATGTTGAAAACACTTAGGTCATTTCTGATGTATGTAGAATTTTGACGCACTATTAAATAAAGCTATCACAGCAACACGGTAAAGCTGCAACAGCTTCAAGGAGGCTAAAGAGAACTTCAGGGACTTTACTCTTAATAATGCAAAATATCACATGATAAAGGTCCCAGGAAGGCCACAGTTTCACATGCAAAATGGAGCAGAAGGTTGTGGAATTAACTAGCAATGTGCAGACCAGAGAATTTGGGCTTCTGTGGTTTTGGTAGGGAGGGTCGTTTCGGTTTAAATTGTCTGAATTGGCCTAATTGTGTGTTCATGCTAGTTATACATTGGCTGGCCACGGAGATTTTGGACTCTTTCTCACATGTGGTATTGTCCCTGGGAGGAGGATGCCCAGACCAGGACTCCAGGCCTCAGCACCTGTGCCTCCAGAAATGGCAGCTGATTAGTCCCTTTGCATGGAATGTGACCAGAAATGGTCTGTGTCCCTTCCATGCTGAGCCTTTTAAGATGTGGATGAGGCTTCTCTAACGCCCCTTTTCATCCTTTCCTAGGCCAGAAGGAGCCTGGCTTCTGACAAACCATGAAGGAGATCTCCTCTCCCCAACTAGAAACACCTGCATTAAAATATCATGTGAGCAAGCAAAGAACTTCTTTTGTGTTAAATCATTATAGTTTTGATTTTTTTGTTATCAAAGCTAGTATTATTTTGACTAATATAGTATCTTCATCAGGATACTTGTGTGATTCTCTCCTTTAATCTGTCCTGTCTATCCATTCATTCAACAAATATTTATTGAGTCCCTATTATGTGCCAGGCAGTATAGGCAGGATCTTCTGTTGTTATAGTGCAAGGAGTGAATTTATTAGAACGGAGTGGGAGAAGAAAAAGGAGAAGGCAGGTATTTAAAAGAAGTCAGTTGGGGGCACCTGCGTGGCTCAGCCGTTGAGTGCCTGCTTTGGCTCAGGGCAGGACCCCAGGGTCCTGGGATCGAGTCCACGTCGGGCTCCCCCCAGGGAGCCTGCTTCTCCCTCTGCCTGTGTCTCTGCCTCTCCCTCTGCCTCTCTCTCTCTCTCTCTCTCTCTCTCTCTCTCTGTCTCATAAATAAATGGAATCTTTTTAAAAAAATAAATAAGTTGGTTGAAAATGAAGGAAAGGAGAAGCACAGGCTGTTATGAGAGCACGTAGGCAGGAAACTTAAGTTAGAAAAGTAGTGAAAGGGAATAAAGGGGAAAGGACAAAAAAATGAGTGGGAAATATCAGAAAGGGAGGCAGAACATGAAAGACTCCTAACTCTGGGAAACGAACTAGGGGTGGTGGAAGGGGAGGTGGGCAGGGGGTGGGGGTGACGGGGTGACAGGCACTGAGGTGGGCACTTGACAGGATGAGCACTGGGTGTTATTCTATATTTTGGCAAATTGAACACCAATAAAAAAATAAATTTATTTAAAAAAAAATGTGAGTAAGAATGAGCCAGACAAAGGCTGGGAAATAACGGATGGAGGTTGATGTGGGAAGCCGAGAGGGTGTTCTAAGCAAAGACAACACTGTGTGCGAGAGCCGTGAGAGTAAGGAAACGTGCGGCATGTAACAACCAAAGGAAGATAATGGCTCATATGTTATTGTTTGTATAGTATTTTTTAATAGACAAATTAAAGCACGAACATTGTCAAAGGGCTTTGACGTGATGGCTTGTTCTTCTCAAACGGTGGTCTCAGAGCTGTCTGAAGTGGAAGCTAATGAGAGTAGTAGTATGGCCTGATTAGCTGTATCTTTCTTTCGTAAGCTGTCCTGCGGTGGTGTCAGACTAGGGACAAGCCAGCTAATGATGGACAGACTTTTAGCAGCGGTCCTTCACTGGTTTGGCGACGATACATTTCTGATTGCCCAGAAGTATCTGTTTTGAATATTTTGTCCTATTATTTTTTCATAGAAATGTACCTTTAATTCAGAACCAAAATTGGTGGGGTCATGTTGATTCCCCTTTACTATTTTTCCTCTTCCTCCTGTTTCTCTTCCTTCCTTCCTCACTTCAGTTCTTATATTTCTTTGGGTAAAGTTTACTACAGGCAAATAACATATTGAATTGCTGTGTTGTGTATCTATAGGAAGTCACAAAGAACAAAACAACAGTTAGCAATGAACCATGGAAGCCCCTGTATCACCTAGTGGTTCATATCTAGGAGCCTGGGATAATTGTGTACTAGAAATCCTGATCATATCAAACATACTTCTTGGGTGGCCCAAGTGGCTCAGCGGTTTAGCACCGCCTTCAGCCCAGAGCGTGGTCCTGAAGACCCGGGATCGAGTCCCGCATCAGGCTCCCTGCATGGAGCCTGCTTCTCCCTCTGCCTGTGTCCCTGTGCCTCTCTCTCTCTCTGTGTCCCTCATTAACAAATAAATAAAATCTTTTTAAAAAAAAAAACCAGCATACTTCTTGAGATCTCTCCTGCTATCTCCTCCCCAGTCATTTTTTTCCTCACGTATAAAACAGGCACAGATACCAAGGGGGAAGCACAGATACCAAGGGGGAAGCACATCAGTTTGGCAGCCATCTGTACGGAATCATACTATGGTCTTAAAACCTCTAAAAGCACAAAACAGCTGAAAGATTGGTCCCTTAAAAGACAGTCAAGATGAATTTTATTAAACCTGGTTTAGGTTTTGTTAATTGAGAGAAACCAATTGAGTAACTATCAGCCCAAGAGAGTTACTCACTAGAGAGGTCTCCCCATCTCCCCTTGTCCTTCGTCTATGAAAAACCCAATACTGAGTACAGCTACCAATGGTTACATTCCTATTATGTTACAGGTTCTGTTAAATTTATTTTCTCCAAAAGCACAGGTGGTTTAGACAGCACTGTATTGATGCAGGCCTGGTCAGGAATAGGTTGAGCGTCAGTGATGAGATGAGGATATCTGTTGCTTTAATTACCACTTTCAGACCATGTGATTACTTTAGGTTGGACAACAAATGATTTGTTTGGTTGTTATTATTTCAGTTTTATACATGAGGAAATTAAAACCCAGAGAGTGTAGATGGCTTTCCCCAAAGTCATACATCCAATGAGTGACAGAGTCCAGAAAGTTCCTAAGCACTTGCTCTTTCCTCCAACACTGCTGCTCCCTAAGCTGCCATTTACCAAGGCCCCGAGTCCCTGTCCATCTGCTGAGTGCTCCCTGATTGAACTCCTCCTCACGGGACACCGCGAGAGCTAATATGAACTGAGGTAGCTGGTCACGTGCCAGCTATGGAGTTACCTCGCTCCCCAGCAGTCCCCTTTGCTGCACTCCAGGACCACAACAATCATGACTTTTTAAGTGAATAACTCTTTTTTCAATTTGGCTACTTTAGGGTGTTCTTGCTGAGATTTGGCAACTCAGCTTTTGCTGGAGCTTCTTGGTTCTCAAACCCATGGTGGGATTGATTGGGTTTTGGCTGTAGATTCCCTGCTTATGGGCTGGGCCACCAGCGTCACCCCATAACTTGGAGACAAAACCCCCAATTCTGGCTTTCTAGCCCCAGGACATTGCCTCATCTGGCCTCCTTCTCACCATCCCCAACCCTGCAGTTCCACTGGCTCCCTTCTCTGCATTAGCATCAGCAACCTGGCAAAGTAGAGGGAGAATGAGCTTGGAGTCAAGGTGCTTCATCTTTCCGGGGTTCCACTTGTTACTTATAAAAAGAGAATAATAATAATCACTACATCACCCGATCACTTGGAGGGTTAAAGAGGTAATAATTTAAAAGGGGTCCAGCACACAGCAAGCACTCAATAAATATTATTAGAATCACATAAAAAACATACCTTTTCAAAGTGCTTAGAACATAATAAGCTTTATACAAAGGCGAGTTATTAATCAAAATTTGGGGCTAAAAGGGATCTTTGAGGTTACTTAGTTGAATTCTATTTTTTTATTCTGGGAAATATTATTTAAATCTAACTACACCTTGTATTTCCCTGTTTTATTTAGTAATGTAGTAAGAAAATGTCTATAGTGCTGAATAGTGTACATTTTATAGGAAAAAATTCTTACCAATTTGTGAACTTCCATTTACAATAAGTCTACTAGGAATCATCCACCTTATTGGAAACTACCTGCTTCACAGTCATCTTTATTAAAATCACATGGAATTTCATGCTGTCATGTTGTTTTACTTTAAACACAACATCTCATGAAGTCTTCTTTTACTTAGACTAGTGAGATTGGGAGAACCAATCAGTATTAGTAGAAATTCTGACTAAAGAATCAGAAAAGCAGATTTTTTGGCAATGATGCTATCAAGATGGCAACATATGTTGTCCCTGACTTCTGTCCCTCTCAAAAAGAGACCAGCTAACAACTATCTATTGACAAGACACCGTTGTGAAAATCTCAGAACAGAACATGGGGTGAGGCTGGAGCCCCTTCTGGACCACAAAGACCAAAAACGGCATCAGGAGGGTAAGAGGAATGGTGCACTCCGACTACATTGTCCCTCCCCCGGGCTGGCACATCTACACACGGGGAGGGCCTCCTGGGGCCCGTGGTCTCTCTGGTGGGAAAAAGAGAGCCCAAGGTGGACATCCATCTCCCCTAGCGTTGTGGCTGGCTTCCCTGGAGGCCCACTCAGGTCTTGCTTCTTGGGAATCATGGGGAATCAGGCTAGACCAGCAGAGATTGGGTTGGTTACAGAGGAGGGGGACGAAGGCCATGTGTGCTAAGCCAAGCCAGCGTCATGTTCAGGGATGAAAGCTGCAAGCCTTTCATCTAAATTCCCCGGGCAACACGAGTATACCTCCCTCGCCATTCCTACTCGGTACAGCACAGAAGGTCCTAGTGAGGCCAGTAAGCTAAGGAAAATAAATAAAAGACATCAGAGTCAGAAAAGAAGTCACATTGTCTCTATGTAAAGGTAGCAAACAGAGAGGTGGCCGGTGGAGGGTTAGGGCGACCCGAGCCCGCCCTGTCCCTTGGGCCTAGCTAGACAAACATCAAGTCATTCTGGACCCTCCAGAAACCCATTGAAGCCTTAGAGGATGTAGCTGCATGTCTACAGACCAGAAAAACTACCCGTGTGAGGTGGGAACTGCAGGGAGAGGGTTCCTGGGGGGAAGGAGTGGTGGACGCTGTCGGGGGGGGGCGGTGACCAAAGGGGGAGCAGCCAGGGAGGAGGAGGAGAGGACAAAAACTAGTGAAAACTAGTGAAAGCTCTCAAACAGGATTGCACAAGAAGAATGTGCTCAGAACCACTGCCCGGGGATCCCCGGCTTGGTGGGAAGGGGAGGCTGGCCTGCCAGGTGCAGTGGGACAGTGCAGGCCCCCCTCGCCTCTCTCCTGTGCACCTGTGGAGCCGCAGGGCCAGCAGCTGCTGTGCACGCGCCCCCCATCCGCCCCCAACCGCTGCCACCAGCTGGCCCAGCCCCGACCTGGGGACCCTGGGGTCAGTGCACGTCTGACCTGTGCCGCCTTGGAGCACAGCCGCACCTGGGAGGTAAGAGCTGCAGGCCTGCACTTGGGCGGGGGGTTCAGACAGAGTGGGGGGCACGGGGTCAGGGACCCCCTCCTGCAGGCAGAGAACCGGGAGGTCCTTTTCCGTCCACACGCACGCGAGTCTGACCCCTCAGGGAGCTCAACGACGATGTGCAGCTGGAGGGGTGGCTGCTGCACCAGGCTCGGCGTATGTCCCCCAGGGCGATTCCCCTCCGGAGTCCAGACAGCAGGCCCCACCCAGGAGGCCCTCACCCAGCAGGCCTCCTGGTCCCAGAGGGCTGCCCAGCCTCAGCTCTAGGGGAAGCAACTGCTTCCCTAACACCCCACTTACAGCAATGGACAGATAATCTAAGCAGATCAACATGGAAACAAGGGCTTAGAATGACACAGTGGACTAGAGGGACTTAACAGATTTATTCAGAACATTTCATTCTAAAGCAGCAGGGTACACATTCTTTTCAAGTGCACATGGAACATTTTCCAGAATAGATTGCATACTGGGTCACAAATCAGGTCTCAACAAGTACAAAAAGATCAAGATCGTATCATGCATATCATGCATACATCGCTATGAAACTTGAAGTCAATCACAAGAAAAAATTTAGAAATACCTCAAATACATGGAGGTTAATGAACATCCTACTAAAGAATGAGTAGGTTAACCAGGAAGTTAGAGAAGAAATAAAGAAATGCACAAAAGCAAATGAAAATGAAAACATGATAGTCTAAAACTTTCCAGATTCAGCAAAGGCAGTCCTAAGAGTATAGGCCTAAGAGATAGGCAGTATAGGCCTATCTCAAGAAGCAAGAAAATCTCAAATACACAACCAAACTTTACACCTAAAGGATCTGGAAAAAGAATAGCAAATAAAGCCTAAATCCAGCAGAAGGGAAATAATACAGATTAGAGCAGAAATCAATGATACAGAAATAATAATAATTTAAAAAAACCTGTAGAACAGATCAACGAAACAAGGAGCTGACTCTTTGAAATAATTAACAAAATTGATAAATTCTTAGCAAAACATCAAAAAGAAGAAAGGACCCAAATAAATAAAATCATGAATGCAAGAGGAGAGATCACAACCAACACCAAAGAAATATAAGCAATTTTTTTTAAATTTTTATTTATTCATGATAGTCACAGAGAGAGAGAGAGAGAGAGAGGCAGAGACACAGGCAGAGGGAGAAGCAGGCTCCATGCACCGGGAGCCCGACGTGGGATTCGATCCCGGGCCTCCAGGATCGCGCCCTGGGCCAAAGGCAGGCGCCAAACCGCTGCACCACCCAGGGATCCCAGAAATATAAGCAATTATAAGAGAATTTTATGAGTAATTATATGCCAACAAATTAGGCAGTCTGGAAGAAATGGATAAATTCCTAGAAACATATAAACTAAAAAAAATAAACTAAAAAAAAAAAGGAAACATATAAACTACCAAAACTGAAACAGGAAGAAATAGAAAATCTGAACAGACCCATAACTAACAAAGAAATTGAATCAGTAATCAAAAATTTCCCAACAAACAAGATTCCAGGGCTGGATGACTTCCCTGGGGAATTCTACCAAACATTTAAGGAAAAAATATTCCAAAAAATAGAAACGGAAGGAAATCTTTTGAACTCATTCTGCAAGGACACCATTACCTTGATGCTAAAAAGAGAAAGACTCCACTAAAAAAGAGAATTAGAGATCAATATCCCAGATGATCTTGGACACAAAAATTTTCAACAAGATACTAGTTAATTGGATCCAACAGCACATTAAAAGGATTATTCGCCACAGAAAAGTGGGATTTATTCCTGGGCTTCAGGGGCGGTTCAAATATCCACAAATCAATCAGTGTGATACACCACATTAATTTTTAAAAAGTATAAGAATCATATGATCCTTTCAAAGGATGCAGAAAAAGCATTTTACAAAATATAGCACCCTTTCTTGATAAAAACACTCAACAAAATAGGGATAGATGAACATACCTGAACATCATAAAGGCCATAAATGAAAGACCCATAGTTAATATCATCCCCTATGGTCAGGAACAAGACAAGAATGTCCACTCTCACCATTATGATTTAATATAGTACTGGAAATCTTAGCCCTCAGCAACAAAGAGAAGTAGAAGGCATCCAAATTATCAAGGAAGAAGTCAAACTTTCACTATTTACAGAATATGGGATAGTTGGGTAGAGGGAATTAAGGAGGGCGCTTTTTGTGATGAGCACCTGGGTGTTGATGAATCACTGAATTTTACTCCAGAAATCAATATTACACTGTAGATTAACTAAGTAAAATTTAAATTAAAAAGCAAATGAGTAATAAATAAATAAAAATGACACGATTTTATGTATATAAAGTTCTGAGGACTCCATCAAAAAATGGTTAGATCCAATTAATTAATTTGGTAGCTGCATAATACAAAAATTGACATACAAGAATTAGTAGTATTTCTATATACTTACAACAAATTATCTGAAAGAGAAATAAAGAAATACTATATACTATATATAGTATCTATATTTATATACCGCAAACTATAAGACATTGAAAAAGAATTTGAAAAAGGCACAAATAAATGGAACATTATTATGTGTTCATAGACTGGAAGAATTAATATTATTAAAATGTCCATACTAGGGCTGCCTGGGTGGCTCAGTGGTTTAGCGCCGCCTTCAGCCCAGGACGTGATCCCAGAGATCTGGGATGTAGCCTCACGTCGGGCTCCCTGCGTGGAACCTGCTTCTCCCTCTGCCTGTGTCTCTGCCTCTCTCTCTCTCTCTCTCTCTCTCTGCATAATTGAATAAAATCTTAAAAAATAAAATGTCCATACTGTATCTAAAGCCATCTATAGATTCAATGCAGTCTCTATTAAGATTCCAGGGAATTTTTTACAGAAACAGAAATAATTATCCTAAAATTTGTTTGGAACCACAGAAGACCCCCAAATCTAAAATAATATTGAGAAAAGAGGACAAAGTTGGAAGCATTACACTTGTTGATTTCATACTATTTCACAAATCTTATTGCAATCAAAGCAGTATGGTATTAGCATAAAAGTAGACACATAGACCAATGGAACAGAACTGAGATCCTGGTAAAAAATTGATGCATATGTAGCCAGTTAATATTTGACAAAGGAGCCAAGAATACTCAAGGAGGAAAGACAAGTCTTTTCCTTAAATGGTGCTGGGAAAGTTGGATAGTCACACACACACACACACACACACACACACACACACACACACACACACAAAATAAAAAAATAAAAGAAAGAAAGAAAAAAGAAACTAGACCCCTATCTTACTCCACTCTTAGAAATCGACTCTAAATAAATTAAAAACTTAAATGTAAGACATGAAACCATAAAACTTCTAGAAGAAAACATGGGGGAAAATCTCCTTAACAGTGGTCTTGGTGATTTGTTTTAGATATGGCACCTGGAGCCCAAGCAACAAAATAAAATATGAACATTTCGACTATATTAAACTGAGAAGCTCTGCACACCTCAGAAGTGATCAACAAAATGAAAAGGCTACCCCAAAAATGGGAGAAAACATTTGCAAATCATGTATCTGATAAGGGGTTAATATTCAAAATATATAAAGCATTCACACAACTCAGTAGCAATAAAGAAAGTAATCCAATTAATAAGAGGGCAAATGACATGAAGAAACTTATCCAGAGCAGGTATTCAAGTGTCCAACAGGACATGAAAGGGGCTCAACATCAGTAATGATCAGAGAAATGCAAATCAAAATCTCAATGGCTATCTTCCTCCCCCGTCAGGATGCTATCGGCAAAAAGAGAAGAGATAACAAATGCTGAGGAGCATGCAGAGAAAAGGGGTCTTTTGTGCACTGTTGGTGGGAATGTAAATTAGTAGAATTACCATGGAAAACAATATAAAACTTCCTCAAAAAATTAAAAATAGAACTACTCTATGGTTCACCAATTTCACTTCTGGAAATGAAGTTGTTGTGTCAAAGATAGCTGTAAGCTCATACAATTGCGGCATTTACAATATCCAAGATATGGAAACAACCTATGTGATGATGATGAATCAATGAAAAAATGTAGTATATATACATACATACATACACAATGGATACACTGAATATTAGTGGATATATTGAATATATAGGTGAATATTATTCAGCTATAAAAAAGAAGGAAATCCGGGTGTTTGTAACAACATAGATGGATTTTGAGGGCATTATGCTAGGTGAAATAAGCAAGACAGAGAAAGACAAAAATATGATCTCACTTATATGTGATATCTAAAAATCTTGAACTCTAAAAAAATAAAAAAAAATAAAAAATAAAAATAAAAATCTTGAACTCCTAGAAATAGAGAACAGATTGGTGGTTTCCAGAAATGGTGGGGTAGAGGGTAGGAGATCTGAATGGAGTTAAAAGGTATAAATTAAAATTAAAAAAAGGTATAAACTTCCAGTTATAAATAAGGTAAATAAGTTCTGAGGTGATGCACAGCATGGCGATTATAGTTAATAATACTGTAGAGTATATGTGAAAGTTGATAAAAGAGGAGAAATTTAAAAATCTCATCATAAGAAAAATAATAATAACTATGAAAGGTGATGGATGCTAACTAAACTTATTGTGATCATTTGGGGAGTATATATCTCAAATCATTATATTGTATACCTTCAACTTAAATAGTACATGTCAGTTATATTTCAATAAAACTTGAAAAACTGTAAAAAAGAAAAACAGATTTTTAAACTTTTAGGTGTATATAATTTACTTAAGCAAAATATTTGTGGCTAAATAGCCTCAGTATTTTCCTTATCTGAATTATCAAGTATTCTGAATTTAAGAAACCAGTTAATGAAGTTTTATTATATATTTTCAAATTTCTTTTTGCTGTGACTACCCCAAGGCAAGCATAACAAGAGATTTAAAAATCAAGAGTTTGATTTAATGAATGTCATCTTGGATGAACATAATTCTTATAGCCTTAAGGGCCAACCAGTCTGGTTTTTAATGCGGTAACTAGAAAAAAAACATCTCACAGATGAAGATCTTCCTTAAAAAAAATCTCATTTCTGCTTTAAAAAATGCTTTTTGCCAATTGTCTTCTCTGCTTAAATGTTATGTGTGTGGCATAAACAGAATGTTTGTATCCCTCCCAAACGCGGGTGCTAAGCCCTAATGTCCAGGGTGATGGGATTAGCTCATGGGGATTGACAACCTATGGAAGAGCCCCCGGAGCCCTCCTTCCTTCTGCCCTGGAGGGACACGGAGAAGAGCCAGCTCCGCACCAGGCAGCGGTCCTCACCCGGAGGCAAATCCGCTGTCACCTTGACCTAGGACTTCCCAGCCTCCAGACCTGTGAGAAAGGAATTTCTGTTGTTAATAAGCCATTAGTCTGTGGTATTCTGATACAGCAGCTTGACAAAGACACTGTGTCACAATAAAATACTTTTCATGAAGGGAAAATCTATCCTTAGGCTTTGAAAGACCGTACAAATGAACAATGGCCCGACCACGTACGACAACAGAACTTTGATCCACAATCTTTGCGTCAACCAATCCAAAATGGTCAGGATTTGGTCAATTACTGACAACTTCTCTATTTTTTATCTCTGCTTCCAATTCAGACCAAGTTAAAAAAAGCCAGTAAGCTCCCCAAACCAACCACTTAAGATGCCTTCCCTCCGGTTAGCCTCTCTTCAGTTTCCCCATCTGGACACCTTTCAAATGTATCGTACTTAGTGTTATTTGTCACAAGAAGGAGAATAAGAGAGCAGAACAAGGCATAAGCTCATAAGCCTATAGTTCCAGCTAGCCTTGGGAGGGTAAAATCTGAAGTTCTTCCTGGTCTGGTGTCCATTTGGGCAGATTTTGGTGTTGGTCACCAATGAAACTTGAGAAGTTTCTCTTTTTGTCATGACTTTTGTCCGGAAAACTTGGCTTCGATTCTGAGAGAGCATTCTCTCTAGTTTTCCACCTGCTAGCAGAGGGTGGGGAAAACACACATTTTGGGGTCTGCATTCAAAGGTAGATAGTCACAGTAGGTTAGAGGCCCAAGACCCAAAGAGCATAAGTGTTGCTTTTGGTCTACAGTTGCCGCTCTGATGGGATCCTCTAGGTCTACATTCTCTGCTCTTCCAGGGAGAAGTCTTGCTCCTTATACGCCGTCTCCTAATCTTCATTACTCAGGCTACTCTACCTCTAAATGGCATTACTTCACCAAGGATGATCTGAGCCTTCAATGACCCCTCTGGGGAGCATTTGACTTAAACAAAATTGTTCATTGAAAGGCACCACATAAACGAATGGAAATAAGATTTCTCAGGGCTAATGGATATAGCGCTTTTTATTTTTATGCAGAAGCTTCTAAACCAAATTATCTCTTACACAAAATATTTAATAAATTGTCCCAGAGGTAAATCATGGAAGTGTTACCCTAAAATCCACAAATTAAACAGAGCTTTGAATCCTCTGAGGACTCGGTTTACATTCCCTCTCACATGTTCACTTATAAGGCACAAGGGCAATCTCTAAATCCTTGCTGAAGACTGATAAAGGCTCCACATGTTTCATCCTCATTGTGAACATCCTTTCTTTCCCCAAATGTAAACTTAAGAGCAAAAAACTAGATTCTGGGGATGCCTGGATGGCTCAATCCAGTTAAGCATCTGCCTTTGGCTCCAGTCATGATCCCAAGATCCTGGGATTGAGCCCCAGGTCAGGATCCCTGCTCATCGAGAAGTCTGCTTCTCCCTCTCCTCCTTGCTCATGCTTTCTCCCACGATCTCTGTCACTATCCTCTCTCTCTCTCTCTCTCAAATAAATAAATAAAATCTTAAAAATAGAAAACCTGGATTCTGATGTTGTAGAAAAAATACTGTAGAGCAACATTGTTAACCAAAATATGTTGAAAAGGCAAGTTATAAGGATTCATATTTAAACAAAATACATTACATTTACTACCAAAAGTAAGTATTTGTTTGATGTTAAATATTTCTTGAATAAATTCCAAACTCCATTATCAGAAATGGCAAGTGTTCTGACAGTGTATTTAAATTTAATTATGGGGCACTTGGGTGGCTCAGTGGTTGAGTGTGTGCCTTTGGCTCAAGGCATGATCTTGGGGTCCTGTGATCGAGTCCCACATCGGGCTCCCTGCAGGGATCCTGCTTCTCCCTCTGCTTGTGTCTCTGCCTCTCTCTGTGTCTCTCATGAATAAATAAATAAAATCTTTTAAAAAATAAATTTAATTACAATTTTATTTTATTCTATTATAGCAAGCAGACTTAACTTGAGATCTACCCTCTTAAATATTTCTTAAAAAAATAAAAATAAAAATAATAAAAAGATTTATCTATTTGAGAGAGAGAAAGTATGTGATTGCATATATGTGTGTGTGGCGGGGCTGGCCAGAAAGAGAAGGAAAAAATTTCGAGCAGACTCCCCTCTGAGCATCAAGTCCCATTCGGGGCTTGATCTCAAAACCCTCAGGTGAAATCAAGAGTCAGTCACTGAGCTGATTGATCCACCTAGACACCAATCTCTTAACAAGTTTTTTAAGTTCACAATACCATATTTTTAATCAAATTCTAATTCAAAAATTGTTTTTCCAAAATATTCTTTGGCCAAAGCTAGTGAGCAATTTGACAAACTTAAGCAACAATAAATTAAACTCATTTTTAAAATAAGCCCTCCCTCTTCTCCTCTGGTTGCCTACCTATACAGGGCATGCCATATCTAAGAAGAAAAGAAGGCTCTGTCCTGATAAAGACAATGCAGACTTAGCCTAGATCCCTCACAAAATGACATTCGGGAGGATTTTTAGGCTTAACTGGATATTGCAGAGAGCGGGTGCCAAGCTTTTCTGATTTATGACACCTTGTTAGGAATTGATGAAGTCCTTAGTAAGAGACTCTTTCTTCAGAGATCTCATACCTAAGCAGGTCTTCTGGAACCTAAGGAATGCTCTTCAATAACCTCCTTCCTCTGGGATCTGTATTTAGTTTTGTGGGGCTGCCACAGCAAAGTACCGCAAATGGGTGGCTTGGAACACTGGAAACTTATTATCTTACTCTTAAAGCCTAGAAATCTGATATCAAGGTGTTGGCAGGATCATAGTCCCTCTGAAACCTATAGAAGAAAGTCCTTTTCTTGCATCTTCCTAGATTCTGGTGTTTGCCAGCAATCCCTGGCATTCCTTGGCTTGTCGATGAATTCCTCCAATCTCTGCCTCTGTCGTCACGTGGTGGTCTTCTTATCGGTTGTATTGGATTGGTAACTGGAAGGCCCATACATTTAGGAATTTCATCTCTGATACAAGACTTCCTTCTGCAGTAAACACACATGACAAAATATTACAAGGGACTCAAATACTATACTCACCAATAGATTGAGGCTATCTTCCTACAGCTTCTTCCCAAAAAGCCCCTTTATGATTTTCAACCAGAATTTGCCTATTGGAAGATATATCAGAAAAAATTGCTCTTGAACCTCGTTAGACACGGGTACCTTGTCAGGTATTATTAACAAGAGTAACTGTGAAGTAGAAGCAAGTCAAACCTTGGGTTTCACATTTCACAACTAAAGAAGCAATCAGCTGATGGCAAGAAGAGGGAGAAGGAAGGAGAAGAAGAAGATGGAGGAGGAGAAGAAGGAGGAGGAGGGGAGGAGGAGAAAAGAAGTGAAGCAATCCAAATTTCACATAATTAAAAGGTTACACCAACAAGAAACCTCAATCTGAGGACTTTCAGAGATCCCCTAAAAAACAGTTGATCTTCAGAAGTAGACCACTGACCCAAGGCCTTTGGGATAAGCTGATGAGCTCAGATGGTTGATACATTGACCCAAGTTGTTGGACAGGAGCACCTGAATAATTCCTGTTTTGCTTTCCATTGCTTCCTTATAATCATTCTCGTTTTCTATAGATCCCTGGTTGTCACCCATTCAAAATGGTCCCTTTTCTCTTTTTTCCTTTATGACAATTGTTAGATCAAAACACAGCCATCCTAAAAGTAGTCACTGCTTCCCATCTTATTGACTGCTGGACATTCCATTTATCATTCTATCCCCATGACTACTGATACATTCTGTTTTCATCAAATGGGATCATAGGGAATTAGAACCAATGACATTTCCACTTACACCTTAAACATGGGCAAATGACCTTAAACAAATTTACCTGTTACCTTGCTATGTGCTTCTCTCCAAGAAAAAAAAAAAAATTATTGCAATCTACTGATAAAAACCACAGTTATTCTACAGTTGAACTCAACAACATTCATAGGGTGGTGCACCAAGTACTTGTCACCATAAGAGACTAAATCGAGATCCAAATATGTAACACAACTAACGTAAGGCCTTGGATCTGACCTTCTGTCAAGAACCTTTCCTTTTTCCCCCAGCTCCCCATGTGCCCCTGCTGGATACTATTTTCTCTGTGTACAGGATGCCTGGTTGTGTTTGCCTCAGCTAGCCCCACACACGCTGTAAGACTAGCACTCTGAGACTTGTCGGTGTATAGGGCCCTCATTCTATAAATCATCAAGGCTCGAAATTCTGATTCGGATACAAGCTCCAAAGCCATGCCACCCTTAATTATTCAGGCATTCTACTTGGGGGAATTACTGACTCATAGCTTATGCGAACAATCAAATCAGTGTTCCCATCTACGGGAATCATAAAGATGGAAAAGCCTGTGAGAAACTTATCATTAACTTCGGCAGAAGTTACTGATGCTAACATCTCTGCTTTAGGTGGAGCACAGATCAGTCTCAACTCACCGGTGCAAGTACTGAAGGACACCATTGCTCTGGATTTCTTGTGGGCTAGTCATGGTGGCATCTGTGCCGTTGCTAATTCTCACTCTACTTGTATCAGTGATAGGACACAGCAGAGCAGGTTAGACATCACCATGATGAAAAAGCTACTTGTCTCTGTAAGGTTGGTCCTCATGGTCCAAGCATTCGTTCTTGGCCTAGGTTGGACAACTGGAATTCCTGTTTCCATGTATTTTGTAGGAACTCTTATTTGTTCCCGTTTCTGTCACAATGGTCATTATGTTGCTCCATTGCATTCTGCCAGAACATCCAATCTCTCATCAGATGATTGCCCTGATGATGCAATGAATAGGTCAAGACAACCTTGCTGGACGGTTGAATATGACGGTGACTTAACAATTCATGAGCAGTGAAGATTGGCTCTCTAGCCTCCCATTAATTGGTTAACCTCTTACAGGTAAGGCACCGACCAAAAAGGGAGAAGAGAGCCTTAGACGTACAGAGAGTGGCCAGGCCAAACCTTATATGACGATGGGACTCTGGCCACAATCTGCAGCAAACAGTCTGGAAGCCAAACCACAACTTCTGTAACAACCATTTCGGGAAGTCAACGTACAACTCCTCCAGTGAGCAGGCTTCTTGCTTCCTTATTTTTCGCTTCTGCTTCCAGCTCAGGGCAGATCTAATATTTGGACAGCTAGATAGGCTCCCCACCAAAATTGGGTCTGATGCCCAGCTTTTAGGTTTCCCTCTCTAGCTTCCCAATGCCAGCAACCTCTAATCAGATAATACCTGAAGCCTTCCACATTGTTTTTTATTGTCAAACTTTGTCACTTCTCTGTTCACCTGTGAGTTTCTGCTAAATGCAAGAGATGGCTGACTTCCATAACATACTAAACTCTGAATAAATAGCCTTGTTTGTTCTGATCTCAGCAGTCTTCGCTTATTTTTACAGTTTTCACTCTATGGCAGCTTTGTTTTAGAACATCTACAACAATAGGCATAAGGGTAGTAAGATTATAAAGTCAGTCTCAGACATGCAAGGCAACTGTGAGGATAGGAGGGAAGGTACTTTTGTTAAAATGAAGGAAAAGTGGTTTCTGAAAAATTGCCTGGAAATCTGGAAAATATAAAAGGGAAGAAAATAAGTGATTTGTTTGACTTTGTAAAATGACGTGATGGGCTGAATGGAGTCCTTATTTTTTACAATAAGAGAAGAAAGGGAAAAAATATCCAGTGCTTTGTATTTGAGAGCAATCTCTTTATCCAGGTTCTAAAAGCACTTTGCAAAAGTCATCTGGTGCTAAGTATTATAAATCCTTTTTCAAAAATGAGAAGCTCAAGCACTGTTGATTTTTCCAAGAGAGTAGAATAAAGATTTTGTACTTTTCTATTAAATATTCTAATAATTATTCAAGTAACATATTATTCCATAAAGTAGTCTGAGTGGCAGATTTTTACATATTATGTATTCTGTGTAAACTCCTAACCATTAAAAAAAATAAACAGTTTTTTACTTTTAAATTTAATTTATTTCTCCCTACTACGTTCAGCTAGCTGGCACTGAAATTACATATTTAAATAGAGTGATTTCATGGCTTGAAGTAATCCTCACACTTCACATGTACTCTGTCGACAGCACTTTCTATCATCTTGAATTTGCTCACCTTGCCTTGATTCTATAAATAAGGGAAAAAACCGCATTGCTTTAATCTCCATTTTTCTGCTTTAGTTTGGAAGAGTGCTTTATTATTATAAATGTGGCCTGTAAATCTAAATCTTTGAAGCAAGGTTTATTGCTTTCAATTCCATCCGAATGGTATGGAAAAAATGATTTAGGTATATAAAATGCAAGTTTCTATAATTTTTAAATCACAATTTACTACTAATATAGTGATTCTTAGTTCTGTAGAGGGCCTCCAATGTTATCTGAAAATTTCCAAAAGGTTAATATTAAAAGCAACAGCAGGTGTATGACAAGAGTGGTTTCTTTTGGCAGAGAGATGGGTATTGAAATAAAATACCATCAAGGCTTTGTAGTTGCAGTGGGGTTGGCAAAGAACCTACTGAATTTTGAAAGTGCTCTTCCCTTTGCAGCCTTGGTTTCCTCGCTGCCAAAGTTACAATAGGAAACGGGGCTTTGGAGATTGCTACTGATTTGCTGAATATTATACACCAGTTCAATCTGATTTTCTTTCTTTTTTTTTTGGCCTCTGGTTTCCTGTCTGTTATATTTGTTGCTGCTATCTTCCTTACGGAGATGATGTAAGAATTAATTACCCAAGTGACTGTACTGTCAAGGCTAAGTGCATCACCTTGGTCATGATTTCTTTCCTGTAATCTCTGTGTACTCCTATATTCTTCATAAGGATTTCATTTCCCTTTATGCTTTACCTTCTCTCAATAATTGCAGGGTTACCCTCCCACTTTTATTAGTCATACTTTTCTTTCTTTTTTTTTTTTTTACTCATACTTATCAAGGGTAGCATATGACATGTAGGTATATGAGACCCTTTTCCCTTTATAGGTCTTTGAATGTGAAGTGTAAGACATGATCTCCTGCTTTTTGATAATTCCTCACAACAGCAAGAAACTATCTAATCCTCTAGCCCTAATACAACAGAACTGTTTTTATCCATATATTTTATCTATGTACGTAAAAAATACTTGTGGACCATTTATCATATGTCATATGCATGTCAGTGTGTGACATATGGTAAGTGGGACATATATATAGTCATACATACGTCCAAGATGGCAGCTGGGATCCCCTTTCCTTTACATTTAAGGAAAATTGCCCAAATATCGTACATCACAGAGAAGCCCATCACCCTTGGCAAGATTTCATTGTTGTTGTTTTATCTTCCATGGGCTTACATCCTCATGGTCTCTTCACTCCAGTTTCCTGGTGATCTCAATGACTTCATTTTCCTTGTGTGTCACCTTCCACTGCTGTTCTGTTTTCTACGCCCTGAACATATCCAGATGTGGGGTTCAGCACCCTTTCCTTGATTTCTTTTAAAACACAGGCGTTCGTGCATTAGTGTACTTTATTTAGGATTTGGGGTCATATGGTGACAAAGAGGAAGTGATTAAATGTGAATATTACCGTACTCTCTTCTTAGAATCTCTTCGGTTACCTTCATTACTGGCAGCTGGCCAATTTCGCTCCACTAGCCCCTGTGTGTGTTGGGCCTTTGCTCTCTCAATAGTCTCCTTGCATTTCGCCACTGATCTCCTTCCAATCTCCCCAATTCCTGCCCATTTTAAATGCAAAGTGATTTTATTCTCTCTTAGTTTCACTGGACCATTCCAAATCACCCTCTGGAGGTCACAGCCATGGTGGACCGTGAATCTCTTTCGTTAACTAAAAGATGCTCTAGAGAAACGTAGCCACTCCCTCAGGGACAGAAGTGTCTGCAATTGGTTTTTGTTTTAAAAAGCAGTGTAGTTTTCAATTCCCTTGCATATGTGAACAATATACTCTATTGTGATGGGATTTGCTCTAGAGGTCTGGACAGAGGGTGGTGAAATTTTTCAGTGCATATCCCTTAGAAAGGCAAAACAGCTTCACAGAGATGGGATTTGAAATAGTTTTAAAGCCCACAAGTGAATTTACCAGTCAGAAAATTGGTGAAAAGGACAAGAGAATCATTTATCCTGGGTTGTTCTATAAATATTGGTATAATTTGGGGAATCTATTACCTGTAATTAGTAAGTGTTAGAAATAATTTTTCACTCCATTTATTTATTTACTTATTTTTAAATATTTATTTACTTATTTGAGAGAGAGGGAGGGCACAAGCAGGGAGGGGTGGTGGGTGGGAGAGAGAGAGAGAATCTCAAGCAGCCTCAGCACAGTGCGGAGCCGGATGCAGGGCTTGATCCCATGATGGTGAGATCATGACCTGAGCCGGAATCCAGAGCTGGTCAGTTAAGTGGCTGAGCCACCCAGGCACCCCCGCCCCTCATATTTAAAAATATGTTGTTATCCTTTCTCAACCTGCTATCATGTGACCTCTTCAAATCCTCACTCTCATTGACTCTGATATTTGTTATTTCAACCTTCTGCTCGCCTTGGGACTCTTCCCTGTCTTGACCTGCCTTCCGGCTCAATGCTCTGCTATTTCAGCTGTGTTCTCCTTACAGGTTTGACTATGTCACCGTCTTCCCCAGTTAATGTTACGCAACTTGTCAGTTCTGAATTCTGGATAATCCCATGTTTTTCCTTTTGCTCCTGCTCCTTTGTTGCTATCTCCAGAGAAAATTATCAAATGAGAACTGAAACTAGAACAATTTCCTGTTCCTATGCAAAACAGTAACTGAGTATACGTTCCTGTCTCTGTGGTAAATGACTCCAAGAACAAGCACAGAATAGCTTAGCTCCTTGTTCCAGGAAATATTTGCTTCTGAGAAAGAAGACTAACAGGTTGACCATAAAAATTTGCTTCAAGATCCTTGCTGCACTGAGTAGTTGTTCCCAAGCTATTATATCATGACTCTGTATAATCCCAACCTTCCTAAAAATCACCCAGCCAGGTTCTAAATCCTATAAATATCCTCCTCTGACCTCTCTCTGCCAACGTGCTAAGATTCCATCAAGGTGCTCTTCTTTCTTCCTAAAGTCTAATACACTTAGCTCTCTTAATAAAGACATGCTCCTGGTGCTTGTCGGGGAGCCACCAGAAGTCAGTCCCATTTGCTGTATTACAAATCAATACAGCTATGGTTTCAGCTGCATCCTCCACTGTCCAGAAGTACTTTCATTCAATCTGTGATTGTTTCTGAAGCTCCCCCTCCCCCACCAATAGCAGCCCTCCGTCCTACAGTCTCAGCCAGGGACCTAATTCTGTCTACTCTGTCCCTATGAAGATAGGAAGTGAACTATGAGAACAGCTTCAATGTGGTCTTCTTTCTGAGAACTCTCTCTTCCATCGGTTTCTATGGCCCCTGTGGGCTTCATCTCACTGTTACTCTTTATTTTCTTTCTTACTCATCTGTTGCTATTTCCCCCTGAAACAAGAGTGTCTCACAAGGTTGTTTTGTCTTTTTATTCTCTCTTTGAGGCCAAGTTCATTCAGCTTCATAGCTTCAACAATGATCTCTATGCAGATAGTTTTACTAATCTGCTTTTCTAGCTCTGATCTCTTGTATGAACTTCAGACATAAAACCGTGACAAGAATGAATCTCTATTTCAACACAACTCACAATCTTTCCCTTTCCCACTTCTCCTATATTTCCCATCTCAGTTAATGGACTTCCTGATGACCATTCTCTGACAAGGAAAACAAACCATTAAAAAATAATAAAGGAATATCTAGTTGTGGCAAGGTTTTTAAAAAAATATTTTATTTTTTTATTTGTTTGTTTGTTAGTTTATTTATTTATTTATTCGTTTGGGCGAGGAGGAGCAGGGGGGAAAGGAGAGGAGAGAGAATCTCCCAAGTAGACTCTACGCTGAGCACGGAGTCTGACACAAGGCTCGATCCCAGGACACGGTGATCATGACCGAAACCAAGAGTCGGGTGCTCATCAGACGGAACCACCCAGGTGCCCTTCGTGGCCAGGCTTTTGGCTAAGTGGAGCTCACTTTATTTTTCCTGGCAAACATAAAATGAACTTGCAGATTTTCTTGCTCTGTCATTCAGGCGTGCAAAGAAAATAGAATTTCTTTATTTTCTATTTTGGATCAGAAGGAACGAGATATATGTGCCTAAACTCTGCAGGAGCGGTAAAAGCCGATGTGGTCCTGTTCACAGGTCACAGATGTCTACCGATCTTCCTACAGTCTCTTCCCCAGTCTTCCCATTGACGAGGTACATCAGAGCAGTAACGAGCTGCAGTCTCAAGCTCCCTATATTCTCAGCTATGATTCAAATAGCTGCCCACATCCCTCACTCTCTGAGTGGTTCCCAACTTGAGGGCTGAGAAAGGTGGATTTTACTTGCATCCCATGAGCTAGGAGCACACAACACAGTGACAATATTCCTCATAAGCACAGTCTTCCAATATCCCATACTTTTCTCAGCTTCTAAAACCTCTTATTTTATAAGCTAAAGCTAACGGTGAGTTAAAGTTCACAAAACTGGGTTTCAGAATTGCACTGCTGGGGATTTACCCCAAAGATACAGATGCAGGGAAACGCCGGGACACCTGCACCCCAATGTTTCTAGCAGCAATGTCCACAGTAGCCATACTGTGGAAGGAGCCTCGGTGTCCATGGACAGATGATGGATAGAGAAGCTGTGGTCTGTGTCTACAGTGGGATATTCCTCAGCCGTCAGAAACAACAAACACCCACCATTTGCTTCAACGTGGAGGGACCTGGAGAGTATTTAAAAAAAATTTTTTAAGATTTATTTATGATATATATATATATATATATATATATATAGAGAGAGAGAGAGAGAGAGAGAGAGAGAGAGAGGAAGAGACACAGGAGGAGGGAGAAGCAGGCTCCATGCACCGGGAGCCCGACGTGGGATTCGATCCCAGGTCTCCAGGATCGCGCCCTAGGCCAAAGGCAGGCGCTAAACTGCTGCGCCACCCAGGGATCCCCGGACCTAGAGAGTATTATGCTGAGTGAAATAAGTCAATCAGAGAAGGACAAACATTATATGGTCTCATTCATTTGGGGAATATAAATAATAGTGAAAGGGAATAAAGGGGAAAGGAGAAAAAAAAAGAGTGGGAAATATAAGAAAGGAGACAAAACATGAGAGACTCCTAACTCTGGGAAACGAACTAGGGGGGGTGGAAGGGGAGGTGGGTGGGGGGTGGGGGTGACTGGGTGACGGGCACTGAGGGGGGCACTTGACAGGATGAGCACTGGGTGTTACTCTATATGTTGGCAAATTGAACACCAATAAAACTATTCTTTTAAATAAAAAAAAAAAAAAGAATTGCCTTTTTAGCCTTAATGCTGGTACATGGTGAAGGTGGTACATAGTATTTATTGTTTTCAGGACCTCAGCTAAAATTAAGACTAAAAATTTCTATTTTAACATATAACCCTATATTTCTCAAATCTTGTCAGGCTACATATTCAATTGGTACCAACCTGCATTTTTTTTCTGGCTGTTGAACCCATCAGTATTTATCACCACTGTTATGGATACTGTGATATTGTGGTTTATAATAAGGAATATATGTTTGGTCTTCATCCTCATTCCCAAGTGATGACAGCCATATAGGTATCTTTGTTATGTTAATGAGGTGATTTGGGGGAATGGCTTGGGGATGGGGGATGGTTGCTAGGAGAACCAAAACAGAGATTACAAATTTGGAACTTTCAGCACCCCCTCCCCCACCTCCAGGGAGGGAAGAGGAGCGACAGGTTGAAACAATCACCAGTGGGCAGTGAGTTATATCTATTATACCTATGTAATGAAGCTTCCACAAACCCCAAAAGAACAGAGTTCAGATAGCTTTCGGGTTTGGTGAACACAAAGAGATTTGAGGCGTGTCTCACTTGAAAAGGGCATGGAAGCCCTGAACTCCCTTCCCTACACTTTGCCTGGCGCATCTTTTCCATCTGACTGTTCCTGAATTATAATCTTTTATAATAAGCTGGGAACCTAGTAAAAATAAAATGTTTTCTGGGTTCTGTGAGCCAATCTAACAAATTAATCCAATGCTAGGAGGGGGACACTGGAACCTATAGGGGTGCATCAGAAGCACAAGTAAACAGCCCAGGTCTGTGATTGGTACCTGAGGTGAAGGGGAGTCTTATGGGACCCAATCCTTCAACTGTAGAATCTGATGCTATATGTGGGTAGATAGTATCAGAATGGAATTGAATTGATGGACCTGCAGCTGGCATTGGAGAATTGCCTGGTGGTAGGGGGAAAAAATATTGGAACTGAGTGTCAGACTCTTGGATACAAAAGAGAGACCTAGATCACACTGGCTTGCCGAAATATAGAATTTATCGACTCAAAGGATGGGATAATCCACAAGGAGGAGTAGCAGGATCTGAGTACTGAAATGAAGAAGTAGACAGGACTTGTTCTCTATTTCTTTCTTTCTTTTTTTTTTTTTAATTTGATCTCTTGGGTTGAAGTATAATTTTTTTTAAATACTCTTTAAAAATGACTCTTGGGTGAGTATAAAATAAACCATGAGTTAAAAATTTTATTTAAATTGCTAATGAGAGAAACATAAAGATATTAAAACTGGCCCAAACATCATTTGAGAAGCTAGACATTTAAAGGCAATTCAATAGAGGCGTACTAAAATAAGATTGCTGGAGGGACACATAAGCTGGTTAATAGCCAACAAGGCAATGAACTGAAATGTTTAGGATGATCTGTTCCGCTGGACAGACATCATTTGCATCTCTACCAGACAAATATCTACAGGTTAGCACAGGACTCACTACTTCTGGATCTTTAATCAATTAAAAAGAGTGAGTCAGACTAAATTCATTTCCCTAGATAGGCTTTGGGAGGCCTTGACCCCTGAAAGGACGTGTTCCCTAACCTTTGGCCTTACCTCCACGTTTTCAGAATTCTTCACAACACTGAGCTCTCCTTCCTCTGTGTTTCTTTCTTTCTCAGGCAGGCTTTTTGCCATGTATCACTCTCTGGCAGTTCCTGGCTTCCATTTTCCTCATCATTTGCAATCTCAGAATGTCTCTTTTCCAAAAATTCCATAAAAGTCCTGTACTTTCATTTCATGGCCTGGCCTTGGTTATGCGCCAGTCCATAACATAATCACCACAGCCAAAAGGATGGAATATATCAATTAGCCTTTTCTGGGACTCATGCCCACCCCCTGGAGCTGGGAAGGGGATCAATTGTATTCAAACTACTAAGACTGAGAGTGAGGTATGGGTGGTTTCCGGAAGAAAAATTAGATTCTCTTACTGGAAGAAGGGCATGTGCACGTTGTGCAGTCGAAAGCAGCATTTGTGCTCTAGGTTTATGCTCAATCAGGCCCTCTAGCCTCCGCAAAGTCCTTCAGAGGCCAGTGGGCACCCTCGGAGCTGTCTCATGACGGTTTCAGAACTACTGTGCTCATGCCAGGACCCACCGAGTGCTGGGGCCATTTGCTGGGCAGTGCCAGGATGGTCTACGTGGTACACCGATTGCTCCGTGTCTGTGGGCATCCCACCCTCTCCGTGCTGCTGTGCTTCCTCCAGCCGCCAATGCAACAACAATCAAGAGGCCGAGATTCTGCTTCGGGTATGGATGTTGAAAATGCCCACATTCCCTTGGTGACACAGTTTGTTGGAAGGTCACGAAACACTGTATTTTGACTCCATATTTTTTAGAGTTTTTTTTTTTTAGTGAAACCAGTCTTTCGCGTTTTAGTAATTTATTATTGCTTAATTAGTTAGTCCTCATTGAACTTAGACATACACTTAGAAGACAGATAAGAATGATGAACACTGTCACACTTTCAAAATAACCACTTTTCTGCCAACTGAGGCTCTGCTGCCAATCAGGCTTCTGGAGTCTAGCTTCGCCTTCCTTCGGAATGAGTTCTTCCAAGAAGCACCTGGGTCTTCCTGCACCAGCCAGCAGCCTGGCTGCCACGATAGTGTGCTGAGCATGCCCAGACGTGTCCCTGTATTCTTGGCTTCAAGCTGAGAGCCCAGCTTCCAGTAACAGAGTCATCAAATATCACAACAAAAAGAAGCTTACGTATTCAGATCGCTTATCATTTGCCAGATGTAGTAACCAAGGTTGGGAGAGGTACAGTAATTCGCCCAAGATCATCCAGCTTGTTAGTGACAGAACCAAGACAGGTCCCAGAACCCCCGACTTCTTGACAAGTGCTCCTTCTGCTCAGGTTTCTGCCTCTTCTTACAGACAGTGATATACCGAAATTAGAATATTGGGTGGAGAAGATTACTTCCTGGTTTATAATCAAGGAACACTATACTCCATACATTAAAAAAAATGTCAGCAGAATTTAATTCACAACTATCCTTTACACGTAGGATGTCTGTTAATCCTAGAGGATGATTTGCTGATTAAAAAACATTCCATAAAAGAAGAAAATATTTGCTCTCATTCCCCCCCCTTTTTTTTCATCTCTCAATTCCAATTACATTATGGGTTTTTCTAGTACTTGTCTTCAAATCTGAGATAAAGTTGGGCGGATCTGGAACAATCGCTTCCTTCATTATTAGTCCACACTAGTGGAAACCCTTGGTGAATTATGGGAGGGTTTGAATGGCTTTCCAAAAAGTAGCCAAAGAGAATGGGAGTCGTGAAGAGAGGCCCCCAAGCTTCCCCAGGTTAGAGTAACAAGAGCTAGTAGGAGATGTCTAAGTGGGTGACACGGAAGGCATCCCCGGGGGTCTGGGCACCCCAATATCATGCAGATTAGTTTCTGAGTCCCCGGGAACAGCAGAAAGATGTCAGCAGCGGGCTTAGAAAGCTTGAGTGAACGAGGAGTGGAGGGTGCCGTGGGCTGAGGGCCTCAGCTGTAGATGCTAGAAGGGCCGTGATGGAGACTCGAGACCAGCAGGATGGGCTGCGCCTCAGTGGAGGCTGCAGAGCGCCCGTGAAGGCTCTTCCTGACCCAACCTGGCCAGGCTCCTCTGGGCCCTTTCCAACTTCGCCTCAGCTGTGGTCCTGCCCAGCTCCTGTTCACAAAGACCGTGATGAGTCACCACCACCGCGACCCAGGGCATCTGATCAAGCTCCTTATTCCTTATTTTGATGTGTGCATCCTTGGCCTCCTTTTAGCAAGAATCCTGTTGGGTCTGTGTGGTAAGAATCCCTCCATCCTTGGTGTGTCCTCTTAGTGATTTTCCCCCTCACCCTGTTCCTTGCCTAAAAATCCCCACTTGTCCTTAACTGCATTAGAACTTGAGCCCCATCTCCCTTCCCTATTGCAAGCCCCTATTTTAATAGTTGAATAAAATCTCCCTTAACATTTTAGCAAGTGTCAGAGTAAGTTTTTCTGTAATGGGTTAGACGAGAGCACACAGACTCAAAGCTCGGCTCCTGCCCCCCCACTGGTTCTGGGACGCTGCATAAGCTTCCCCCAGGCCCGGATGCCACCTGGGAGTAAGGGAGGGAGTAAGAATCCCTGAGCTCAAGAGAGACAACCAAAAAAACCTGAATAATAAACCACAAGAACCAGGTTTTCTTGAAATGACACCATTAGGTATTTCCGTATGCAGTGGAAATTAGGGTTGGTAAGCCGCACTCAGGTATAGAAGAGTAAAGAAAACTGTGAGTTTTGGATATTGCAGCTGCTTTACTTCATCCGAGGACCATGTATTTCTGACAAATATCACTTCTGGGTTAATTGTTTTGATCCTGGAAAAATAAAATGTATCTTTTGCAGAGACTGAGTACTAGGTATTAGCAGAACTATTTTTTTTTTTTCAGAGCTATTTGTTTTATCACATTAACCCCTGATGCTGCAAAAAGAGTCCAGGGCATGGCTCAAACTTAGTTATTCCTGGAAGTCCTACATGGTGTGCACTCCTTGCTCAATGAAAAGTGAGGCATTTATAGCCTCGGGTGTGCTGCTTCACCACATAATTTTTTTTAATAAATTGATTTTTTATTGGTGTTCAATTTGCCAACATATAGCATAACACCCAGTGCTCATCCCATCAAGTGCCCCCCTCAGTGCCTGTCACCCAGTCACCGCCACCCCCCGCCCTCCTCCCCTTCCCCCACCCCTAGTTCGTTTCCCAGAGTTAGGAGTCTCTCATGGTCTGTCTCCCTCTCTGATATTTCCCACACATTTCTTCTCCCTTCCCTTATATTCCCTTTCACTATTATTTATATTCCCCAAATTAATGAGAACATACAATGTTTGTCCTTCTCCGATTTTCATTACATAATTTGCATGCACTTAATCAGTACCTTATTTTTCATTCTTCAAAATCTCCAATCCGAATGAATACCCGTGCTTAGGAGCTCTCCAGCTAATACTTAGGAGGTCTCTCGCTCTTAGCCTAGCTCTGCAACATCTAGCAAGCCAGTGCTCAGCAGGCAGTACATGGCAGGGTGACAAGTTGCCAAATCCAGAGAGACTTCTCCTCCCAGCACTGAGCACTTTACAGATCATTTCGCTTTTATGGGTTTTTTTTTTCCCTAAAGATTTTATTTATTTATTTATTTATTTATTTATTTATTTATTTATTTATTTGAAAGATAGAGAGAGAGGGAGCATGTGAGAGCAAGCAGAGGGAGGAGAAGAGAGGGGAGGAAGGGGGACTAGCAGACTCTGGGCTGAGGGGCTGAGCCGGAGCTGGAAGGAGGGCTCGATCTCACGACCCTGAGATCGTGACCTGAGCCAAAACCAAGAGTCAGATGCTTAACTGATTGAGCCACCCAGGCGCCGCTGCTGTTTTTTCTTGTTTCTAATAGAAGAGAGGGAAGGGGAAAATAGTAATGTACTTTGTTCCATCAGGTTTAGTTTAGACTACGGTAGCACCTCAAAAAATTAAGGCGTGAAATGATGTATAATAAACATATATTTATTACCATCCTTTGCAAATTGTGGGATGCTAGCTCTCTGCTAACCTACCCTAATTCTGGGACATTCTGTATGCAGTTTGTCAGTGTATATTTATAGTCAGAAGAGCTTTTTCTTTGGAAACAGGCCCCTTTGTGCTGGAATCTGAAAGAAAAAAATGAGAGTTTAATTTGGGTGTATTTAAAAATAATCTGCTGAATCAACACATTCAGAACAATGTGTTACCAACCATTCTTTTCTTTGCTTTATTCTCTACACGCAGTCACGTAACCCAGGGAAAATCTAAGGCCGGGGTTTTGCCCTCCACTTGAGATGAAAACTCAAAAACAATCCCCTTACTCTGGTGTGAGATTGAACTAAATACCCATAAAATCCCTTCCAAATCTGAGACTCACTCAAATAATTTAGGCTTCTGCATTCCATTGGGCATCAATTGTTTGAATGATTCATTTGATAATGTTTTAAGGTGTATACATCATCCATCACCCAAGGTCAAAGTCACCATCTCACTTGTAGTTTCCTTGAGCTGAATGAACTAGATTTCCCGTAATTCATCTACCATGAGGCTTGGAGATGGTGTTGGAATTCTATCAATCATCAGACTATCATTATCCTTCTAGACCATTCTCTTTCATCCTTCAAACAAAACCCTTCCCTCTCTTGAATCTCCTCCACTCAGACTTTATCACCTTTTTTGGTGTCATTCAAATCTGCTCACTCCTGGTTTTTCTTGGCGGTCGCAGTCTTTCCATGTTGTCCCCCCAAATCCTCATCATGGGTGACTTCAGGGCTGATTTAATTTCACACCAGAAATATCTAAGAGGAGAGAAGCAGCTGTAAAACAAAACAAAACAAAACAAAAACCCCACAAAAATCCCAACTATCCAGATGGGCACAAAGCAGCACCCACGCTTCCAGACCTGGATTTGGCCCAAAGACAGGCCGGATGGCTCTCTCTGCTGCGAGCGAAGACGAAGTTCTACGAGTCCCTGCGGCGAGAGTGTATGAAGCAGCAGCTCTTCATACAACGTTTGATGGAAAGCCGGTTGGAAAATCTCGAGTTCCGCTCTCCTGTGACACCTTGCATGCCACCAAGCTCTGACGCCGTACAGGAGGCCGCTCAGAGGAAGCTTGGAGAAAAACCTTGGGGGTACACCTCACAAACTTTTCGCTCTTAATGAGGTGGGATATATTTTGGGGTCTGTGTACCTGCACCGATGGCTCCAATAAGTCGCAACTACTATGAAGATCGGAAACCTCCGGTCGATGAGCTCAAGGCTGGCAGATCTGAAAACCTGGGCCCAGGCGTGGAGGCTTCTCTCTGGGCAGGCTGGGGGTCTTGCCGACCAACCACCCAAAGGACCCGGCTTTGGGGTGCAAGCAGGTCTCTAATGTCCGTTCCGCTGCAAATATGTCACTGGACAAATAAAATATGAGTCTCCTAGTGAAGAAAGGAAGATTCTGGCCTCTGACATCATGACCGGCGGCCTCATCCCGGTCATCAGCTCCTCCCCCCACCGCCCCCATAATGACTTCATTTTCTTCCCTTTCCCGATCTTAGTGACGATTGCATCCACTGCAGGGAATAGAAAATCCAGCCAGCGGTTTAGTTAAATAAACAGGTGCTTATTGTTCTCAGGAGGTACAGGGCGGCCACGACCCAGTCTCACAGACCCCGTGTCCTGTAGGGAACTTACTGTCTGGCGGTCCTGGGGGCGAGGGGCCCACGGTCGGTGTCCGCGGGGCTGGTTGCCTCGGAGGGGAGCGAGGAAGACTCTGCTCCACGCCCGGGCCCTGGCTTTCGGGAGCTGCGACTGGGTCTCCGGGTCTGTCCCCTCGTGACCTCCACGCCGATGCTGGCCTGCGCACAGGAGCCATGGGCAGGTGGCAAGGCTTTGCTTAGAAGACAACCCTTGGGTACTTGTTACCTACGTCTTCCCTTCAGGGAAGCTTTAATTTTTTTTTTTTTTTAAGATGTTGTGTATTTATTCCTGAGAGACACAGAGAGAGGCAGAGATTAGATTAGACAATCTAATTAGTCGATTATAGATTCAGGACCTTCCTTTATCCCTGTTTTTATTTTTATTTATTTTTTATTTTATTTATTTATTTATTTTATGATAGTAACACACACACACAGAGAGAGAGAGAGAGGCAGAGACACAGGCAGAGGGAGAAGCAGGCTCCATGCACCGGGAGCCTGATGTGGGATTCGATCCCGGGTCTCCAGGATCGCGCCCTGGGCCAAAGGCAGGTGCTAAACCGCTGTGCCACCCAGGGATCCCCCTGTTTTTATTTTTAACCCTCCTTTTTGCTGGTATGGAGGGCTTATTACTCAACAGAGGTCACTACCCTTATCCTCACATTTTCAATGTTTTGTGATGAAAGCACCGGTATCAATCGAAAGTCCCTTTAATTTCCTGAGCATATTTTAGATTAAAGCCTCATTTAATGTTTCATGATGCGGGACGACGTGAAGCACCCCCGTGTCTCTTTCCCTTCCAGGGACCTTTTGCTCCGGTGGCCGCAGCACATCAAGGGCACCTCGGGCTGCACGTGCAAGGCTTCCGCAAGCACCAAGCACCCCCAAAACAGCTCCATCACATCTTTGCACGTTCCACGCACAATAGGGTGTGAGGTGGCCTCTCCTCGGAAACAGGAGAAGGGGGGGCCCGGGGGCTCAGCGGTGGAGCGTCTGCCCTTGGTCCAGGCTGTGACCCCGGGTCCTGGGATCGAGTCCTGCATTGGGCTCCCCGCATGGGGCCTGCCTCTCCCCCTGCCCGGGCCTCTGCCTCTCTCTGTGTCTCTCGTGAAGTAAAAAAATAAAAAGAAAATAAAATAACAGGAAAAGAAAAGCAAGGAAGCCTTCGCCGAGGTCAGCAGACCCGAGTGCCCCCCGTCCGCTTGGAGAGGCCCTCCTGGCAGCGTCCCCACCTCGCGGTTGACCCACCTTGCTCAGCTCCCGGGGGACACCCACTTGTCTCCGGGGGACTCTGTGTCGCTGTGGCTGCCGAACGAGCACATGCGAGGGCTTTGTCGCCGGCCAGATCCTCCCCAGACCAGGTTCGCCCCGCAGAGGCCGTGGAACAGTTTGGGGGGCCCTAAAGCAGAGCCGACGGTCAGCCCTGGACCCGAGGTCACTGCAGGCGCCCAGGGGGACGTGGCCGAGGGGACCGGGGTGGCCTGGCCAGGCCTGGCCCGGTCGCCCTGCCTTGCGCTGACACCTGGTGGCCAGGAGCGTGGCCGGCGCCCTGCAGGCCGGGTTGCATCGAGGCTGCTCCTGCCCAGGACAGGCCACAGATGACCCGTTCTCCTCTGTCGCACAGTCGGTGCCGGCCTGCACCTGACGGCGCTTAGCAGAGTCTTTAAAAATACTCGAAGAGCTTTGACCTGTCATTACTTTTAAAAATGTATCTCCAAGAAACCCGCGGAGAGATTTAATGCATGAGCTTGTTCCTCAAAGTGTGATTTATAATAGTGAGTTTGGAATTAACCCAAAAGTTCAAGAATGAGCATTGCTAAACTTAGAATATTCCATTACTCACAGTCAGGGGAAGATTGAATGACCTGGGAAAGTGACTCTGATACGCCACGAAGAGCACAAAGCCAATTAAAAAACAAGTAAAACTTGCTAACCCTGGTTTTAGTTTTCTGTGTATTTCTTCCTTGCAAAAGCATGAACATATGGTATTTTGGGAGGCAGAAAGAAGACAACATCCTGGATATTTCCTCCACGGCGACCTACGAGGCAGAGTATCGGTACCAACTTTTTTCAAAGTAACAGCCCGTGAAGCTCTCTCTCCTGCAAACGTGCCCAGCAGACACGCTCCTGTAGGAGGCTGGTGCAAACGCTCCCCACAGTCCCTTCGCTGTGCTGGCGTCAGGAATAATCCAGGGAGCTGCAGCACGCAGCTGCCACTACGTTTGCTAATAGGTCCTGTGGCTGAGACAAAAAACGCGTTACTTCTTGCATGACCCCAACGACTCATTTGTTCTAAGGCTTATACTCTGCTTCCAAGACCTGTTGGTGGGGGTGTGGAGAAGGTGCAACGGAAATTATCGCGCAGTGTGTGCAGTAACCAGACACAGCCCATTTCTTAAAGT
Source organism: Canis lupus dingo (assembly GCF_003254725.2). Taxonomy (NCBI): domain Eukaryota; kingdom Metazoa; phylum Chordata; class Mammalia; order Carnivora; family Canidae; genus Canis; species Canis lupus. The sequence continues at coordinate 64,197,729 of NC_064257.1, forward strand.
GTTTTTAAGGCAGAGATTTGAGATTTTCCTTTGTACCCTGAACGGGCCTAAATAGATTGATCTGCTCGCTTAGCCCATAAAGAGATGGCTAAAGGGGTCTCATGGTTTTCCTTAAATGGGGCTCAGGGCAGCCGCCCTGGGTCCGGGGAGCGGCTGCGGAGCTACGGGAACCTGCCCAGTCTTCCTCTGGTGGGACTGCACACCTCACACTTGTTTGCAGAACACACTTGGACGCGATTTCCGCATACAATGGTTAGCTTGTCACTTTTGTCTACCCTGAGGGTACCAGGTGGCAACTCCAGGAGGAGGAAACTCCTTTTCAGAGCTCCCTGCTGGCTCAATCAACACTTCGCAGTTCGTCCACCGAGATGGTTAACCTCTTTTTCCATTCAGCCATTTGGTCAACAAAACTTTGATGACTACTACGGGACTAGCTGACGATTTTCACACTTGGAGGTATTAACACCATTGCCGTAGATTGACAAACAGGAACGCAGTTAATCCTCCAGCTGTAGCTGGAAATGTACCTCCTTATGGGTCTTTTATGGCAGAAATTCTGCTGAATTCCGGGTTGGGGCAGAGCCATCGATGCTGCTTAGTCATTTTCAAAGACATAGAAGTGCAATCTACGGGAATGCATTAATGTGCACAAATTGACTGATTCATCTCACTATTAGCTTTTACCAGACTTTCAAGATGAGTGTGCACAGCAGACTATGGTCAAAGGTATAGTAAAAAATTTTGGAGTCAGGGAATGCGGTGGTGAAGGACAAGCAAAAATTTTTACTTTTTGTTCATGTGGACACCTGAGGGATGGCTACAGAGAGAAGTCTGGTCTGGCCTGGGTCCTAATCCCCTTGTGGACTAGCACGGAGCACATCCAGGCCTGGGGTCATGCAGTCCTACAGTGCAATATACTGAACAAGGTCCTTAGGGGTGTCTTTATAGCTGGGGTCTGGCCATCAGTCAAAATGTTTAGAGTGTCTGATGGGTGAAGTAAGAAAAAACAAATTCAAGAAGTTTAAAGGTTGGGACACCTGGGGGTTCAGTTGGTTAAACGTCTAACTCTCGGTTTCAGCTTAGGTCATGATCTCAGGATCCTGAGATCGAGCCCCATGTCAGGCTCCACACTCAGGGGGGTATGGGTTTGAGATTCTCTCCCTCTCCCTCCCCCTCTCCACCCTGTTCCTACCCCTAGAGCTCTTTTTCTCTCTCAAATAAATAAATAAAAATATTTTTAAAAGGTCAAAGGTAAAACCCCCAAATTAGAGAGAACCAAAAGTGTGAGGCAATTCAATGTAATGAGAAGCAAGGTTAGAAATAAAGTAGCTTGAAGCCAGTTGGATAAGTGCATGGGCTTGGGGGGTATTATTTAAGTTGAAATAAAGATGTGGAAGATGAACCAACCCCAGGATTCAAATTCTTTCTCCTCTTCTCACTGTAGGGCACAAATTCTTTCTCTTTTTCCCACTAAAGGAACCTCACTGAGGCTTACTTTCCTTTTGTATATCATGCTGATGATAGTTATCTCTATCTTGTGGGACAACGGTGAGGATTAAATGATCATAAAGTCATAAATCATTTACACTCGCATCTTTACGGACGGTTCTCCATAATCCGGGCTGTTATTACTGAAATGAGGAAAGTCCTGGGTTGTGACCACGAAGAGAGCTTGCAGAAGGGGGGATACTACAGCAGCACACGTGCGTTTTGGAACCAGACAGGTTTCGGACAAGTCACTCAACCCTTCTCCTCCTTAGTGAAACAGAGGCAATGCTGACCTCTTTGGCTTGCTGTGCAAGGGAAGTTCAGCCAAGCCTGTAAACTTAGGTGCTGCTGCCTGTTGCAAGGTGACTCCTTGCTAACTCAGGGCCTGTGGCCCGATTTCATTGGCCATTAGCTGTAGTGTGGATGGGCGTAAGCACCAAGGGTTACGTCAGCATCAGCACTTCACACCTGTGGCACAGACCAACACTTGTGCTCATCTATGGCTTGGAAAACTTGATTTTCAGAGTGCCGCGTGACAATAAGCCAGAGCCACACAGATGGATCAGACACTGAAGACGGCCGAGGGTAAGATAGCCTCTCACTACTGGGCCCCATACCTACTGCTCCACCTCGATGCGGTCTTCACATTCCCATGGGCTGCATAAGGATAACGGCAACGCCATACTCTCAGGGTCACACTTAGCGAGGCCTTTCAGAAGTGCTAGTAGTTTATTTCAAATTCCAGAAAAAGGGTGATTCTTATTTAAAAAAAAATGACTGGTGGAGACGTACGACGTCTTCTTTTTGATGAGTGCTATTTTTCATTTCTATTTATGTTTGGAAGTTCATGGCTTCAAAGGACTGGATTCACTGGAAAGAAATCATATGCAAATATGATGAACAGTTTGCTGGAGACATAAGTCTTTGTGGTGAATTAAGGGAAAGATGTTATGTCAGACATTAAATTCTAGAACTCTTGCCTCTGTGGAAGATGCACAGAACTCCACTTTCATGTTTCGAAGAAAATAGAAAATTATAAAGGGTGTGCCATTATTATACCAACCCTGGTTGAGGAAATTCCCTTCATCCTTTGGACATTTTCAAATATCCAGCTTGCATACCTTTTGTGGTCTTTGATGGTTTACCTAAGCCATTGGCTTGGATATCGTCAGTGTCATGACAACCTTAAAAATAAATCATTGATCTCCAGTCCACGTGTCATAGTTTAATGGTTTAGAATTGTTTTCTGTAAAGACGTCAAAAAAATACTTTTAAAGAAAATATCTTGTTCCACTAAAACCTCTTAAACAATGTAAATTAAAGTCCTCATGGGGGCTTTGTAATGTGTCAACCTGATTAAGTGGAACTCCATTTCCCAGAATTTGCTTTTCTTCACGTCTCTGTTTAGGGGGCACGGAGGCCCCAGCGACTGTCTTGTAGCTCACGGTGTTGATGCTGACCCAAGGACTCATCCTGAGTGGGGGCCCTGGGGCCTGGACTGTCCCACGGCCCCTCCCTCCTCAGATGACTTCCTAGACTCTGGGCTGGGAGATGTGTGTGGACTTGTGACCAAGGGCTCTGGTTTCCGTAGGACATCTTTGCACAAAGGTTGGACGTAGAAGGGTCTCAGTCAGAACAGGCTGTGCTGTGGACTCCAGCCCGTTCTTGCTCTTCCCCTCCTTACATCCACCCTCCGTTCCGACCGCCCGGTTCAAGTCTCATAACAAATCCATGTTGTATGTGTGGGGCATTTGCATATATATCAGGAGAATATGCATTTTTATATAATTATATATGGAGAATATATCTATTTTTTCCTAGTAATCTGTTACTCTGATTGAACCCTGAGTCAGTCCTCCCTGAGCCTCTAACGTGCCATGACCTAGATTGTTTTCTGTGCACATAACTAACGTCACAGGCCCCGCATAGCATGTATCTCACTATGGCACTAAGCATGTGCCACGTGCTTCCATATAAATTAGGAAAAAAATGGACGCTCAGCCGTCCCTCTTCAAGCGTCCTCTCATTGACATCAAGCTATGATGTCACATTACAGAAAAAAATCACATTACCAAAAATCTAAATTATGTAAGGCATGGTAGTATTGTGGGGAAACAAGGAATTATAAGAAATATTCTCTCCTTTCTAGTTTATGATGTAGTTAGGAGGATAGGCATGTATGTGTAAAGACCTAACTCATAATAAAGGACTTAAATTGCAGCTCAAAAAATTGATGGGATATCGCAAGATAGTATATAAGAAATTGCCATGAGGGCAGAAGATTTGGAGAAGTTGTCTTTAACTGGTGTTGAGTGGGGGCTGGCCAAGAGGGTGAGACACAGTAGGGTGAGGAGCTTCTCTTACTTCATCTTCATCTGCCACTCCTCTCCCCCGACCTAACCAAGAGGCACTGGTTGAAAGAGAAATGTGTTCAGGCACCCGGCTGGGGGGGGGGGGGGGGGGCTCAGTGGCTGAGCATCTGCCTTTGGGTCAGGTCATGACCCCAGGATCCCGAGATCAAGTCCCACATCGGGCTCCCGGCATGGAGCCTGCTTCTCCCTCTGCCTGTGTCTCTGCCTCTCTCATGAATAAATAAATAGAATCTTTTTTAAAAAAAGAAAGAGAAGTACATCAACTATTTCCCCCTTTTCTATTATTATGTTTTTAACAAACCAAGTTTCTCCTTTTAGATCATGTCTCACCACTGCTCCGTATCCCTCCATAGCCTCCTCTCACGTCCTGGGTCTTTTCTCAACTGTTGAAACCCCAAAGAGCACAAGTGTTGAAACCACTTTTACTTACGTTCAGCAAGAGGATATCAATCTGCTTGCTTTCTTCTAATTGTATTTTCTCCTTCACAATTATTTTTAAACCCACTATTTGTGCCAAACATATGTATATGTATAAAGTATGTATTTTTATGCAAAAATATGTGTATGTAAATTTTGATCTAATTATTTCTGGAGGGTATCCGTGACAATATTTTTGTAAGTCCCCGGGTGACTTTTGCACGCAGGCAGGATTGAGAACACTGTCCTCAGGATGCTTCGAGAAAGGTGGCCCGGACTATAGTTGGCTGTCTACGACCTCTTACCTTTTTTCCCCAGTTAGATTATTACCTTGTCAAGGGAGGGATCCAAGTCTTGCACATCTTTGTGATCAATGTCTGTACTTCAGGAAAGGGAGCTTCTTGACTAGCCCAGATCTACAATCTATCACCCATGATTCCAACATCTCAAAGCTCTGAAAATCGAAACATATTTCTTAACTAGTTTGGGAACTAAATCTGGTCTCAACTAAGATATGGACTATTTATCCCACTTTGTTTGGATATCTCTTTATCCAACTGTGGGGTGTTAATGTGTTTGATTATGAGGTGCTGCCCCATACTTTCCTGGGGGTGTTACGTAATCTAATCACACACACACACACACACACACACACACACACACACTGGGTCTCCAAAAAACATTCTGAATTCTGAAATACATCTGATCCCAGGGTTTCAAAGAAGATATTGTGGAGCAGTATTTACTGACGTTCTACCTAGGGATTTAAGAAAGCTGAGATCTTGGGAGATAGGGTAAAATTTAGAACTTAGGCCAGTGGTTCTCAGAATTAACAGACTTACTTGTGCAGCATTTAAAAAAATATTTTATTTATTTATTTGACAGAGAGAGAGAGGGAAAGAGAAAGAGAGAGAGAGACCGCAAGCAGGGGGAGCGGCGCAGGGGGAGGAGAAGCAGATCTCTGCCCAGCGGGGAGCCAGGCTCCATCCCAGGGCCCTGGGATCAGGACCTGAGCCGAGGGCAGCTGCTTAACTGACTGAGCCACCCGGGCGCCCCTTGTCCAGCTTCTAAAACCTGACAGTGCCCTGGACCCACCTCCAGAGATTCTGATTCAATTGCTCTGCCGTTGGGCCTGGGCTTCAGATCTTTTGTAAACTTTCCAGATCGTTCTGTTGTGTAGCCAGAATTGAGATCCAGTGAGAGACGAGGGATTCTCAGCTGGGAGCTTGCACACCCCTTCCCTCAATCGGAGGGACTTCTCAAATGGCATGCAGTTCCCTGCAGATATGCCTCCGCCGCTTCACCCTGCCAACACGGGCCACGGCACCCACAAGCAGGGCGTTGAGGTCCTTAGTTGTATCTGTCAGGGAAAAAACTGAGAACCACTAATTGGAACATCAAGATAGTGGTGGGGAAGCTGCAGACACTGAGGCTGGCTTGGGTGAAGGGACAAAGATCTGAAGGCGGAAAGGACAGAACAGAAGGCAGTTTGGATCGACTGCAGGATACAGCTGGGGGATTATTGAGGTCTTCCAGAGTAGGACCTTGCGTGCTTACCGTAACTGCCATTAGAATATCTAGGTACCTTAAACTGGCCTTTGCGGTCTTCTCTGCTTAAATGTTTTCATTCATCTGCTTTCTGGCAGTAAACAGAGTCCAATTTTCAGAATTCATTTCGTGATGTTTTCTGTTTCCATGGTGGTCTCTCTGCAAGCATCTCCGTTACCAGGTGCAGGATCCTGATGAAATGCTGTGAGAATTCACCGCGGATGAGAATGAATTATGTGCTGGAGGGGGCGGGGGTGCCCGTGCTGTGATACAAGTGTGCCGCACGCCAAGGAACACAAGAAGTTATCGTGCATAAGGTTTTACACGGCATGTCTGGCTGCCTTCCACCTTGGAGAATCTGGGCTTCATGGGTGGAACGTCATTCCTGTGAGCTATACTGGACACCCGCCCTGTTTTAATTCATGATGGCATGTCAGAGCCATAAATCATGAGCTCTAAAAACCGGCCTGAATCACGACAAATGAATTGGGTTATGTAATGTGATTATTCACGCAGTCAAGCTGTGTGCATCTTCTGATGGGCTGCAAGAAAAGAAAAGCTGCAAAGATTTTTACTTCTTTTTTGGGAATCGTAAAACAATGAATGAATGCTTGTAAAAGCTGACAAAAGGGCTTGGCTCAGAGTAAATGCACAAACATGTTAATTGTTGTTGCAGTTCCTGGTGTCGCTGTTGCCATTTACAGAGGAGTCCGGGAGGTTGGCGGCCTGGGCCATAGCCCTTGAGGCCTGGGAGATTTGACAAAGTGCCCTTCTAAAGCGGGACAACTCCCTCCCCGCAGATGTCGCATTTCTTTGCTCCAGTTGGCCGTGGCATCCCCGGCAATTTTCAAACTGGGACCAACCACAGGATCAGGCCTAGCTCAGGCAGGGATGCCGGTGTCTTCAAACTTGAGTAGCCTGGTGTTGGAGATTTGAGAAGAATGAATCTGTAAGAGGCACTTCACTATGGAGGGAAGGGCCCAGGGTCAGGAGATAAAAGAACCAAGTTCTTGTTTGGGTTCCGGTGCAGACGAGAGCTGGAGGCAGGAGCAGGCTGCGTCAGAGCCCGGGGCCATTTCCTTACGGCAAAGGGAAAAATCAACTAGACGACTGCCATCACCCAACCATCTCTAGAGCTCTTCAGGGATGGGCTCAAGGAAAGCCAAGATCAAACTTCAATGGTAGATGTGGAGGGCTTGGGACCCGAAGGCCCGCCCCAGGGCTTGGCCAGCTGAGGCCAGCTGTAGCCGGAAGTACAAGTTGGGACTGTCACCTGTCCTTGTATGAACCAAGAGCTAGGAAAGTCTTATTTTTGTTTTGCTTTGCATTGTTTTATGGCTTTAAATGGTTATATTTTACATTCTTATAGAAGCACCTACATTATATCCTCAATTTGCCTCTTGGTTGCAAGGCCTGAAATATGAGTATCTGGCCCAGTAAATTTTTCTAACTCCTGCATTATTCACACCCTGTGTAAGAAGTTAAAATAGAAATACTTGCAATGACCGTTAGGTCCAAAGAGAGGTTCCACTCCACTCCTCTCTTCAGGATGGACGACTGTCTTATATTCTCCAGTGAGTTAAGTTAATTATTCTCTTTGCTTTTTTAAAGTAGTGCTTTAAAAAGCATTAGATTTTTATTTTATCAGAAAAAAATAGCAATCATTCTTATATGTAGTTATCAACCATTCTGAGTCATATGCTTTCTGTTCGAACCTTTAGATTGGCCATGGTCTCAAACTTTTAATTTCTTGTTTGGTTGTCTAAAGAGATTTTTTTTTCATTATTTATACAGTACCTCTCTCTTTTTTTTTTTTTTTTTTGGAAAAAAGCCAATACAATCCTTTCTGCCGTGTTGCCTTCCGGGCTGGACATGAGCATCACACTTTCTATAATGATGAAGGAGAAGTTGAGAGTGTGGTGCTCTCAGTGGCCCTGTCTCCAGCCTGGGGGTGAGGCCACTCTATAGGTGTGTAGAGGATGACACAGACCCAGAGAAAACCCAGGACGAATGAGCAGCAAAGCAGGAGAGACCAGCTGGCTTACCGGGCCCCGCTGGACACTACCGTCCTCTCCATTTACAGGCTCCCCGATTTCCCTCTTTCATCCAGCTGGGCTCACCATAAGTCTGTCGCTTGTGGCCAGAGTTGTTCTTGCCTGGGAAGACCATTCATTTTTCTCATAATGGGAACCATAGAGCCTCAAAATGTGAGCATATTTGGAAATAGGGTCTTTGCAAATGTGATTACTTAAGGATCTCGAGAAGAAATCATCCTGGATTTAGGGCGGGCTCTAAATGTCCTTCTGAGATGTCCTTTCCTTCGAGGACAGATAGACACGGAAGAGAAGGAGACCTCATGACGATGGAGGAAGAGATTGGACTGATGCTGCCACAAGCCGACGGCCTCCAGAAGCCGCCAGAAGCTGGAAGGAGCAAGGAGGGATCTGCCCTTAGAGCCTCTGGAGGCTCTGCTGACGCTGTGATGTCAGACTTCTGGCCTCCTGAACTGAGAGAATACATTTCTGTTGTTGCAAGCCACCCAGTTTTTGTCATTTTACATTGACCATCCTTAGAAATTAGTGCAGCCTTTTTGTATCTGGTCAGAGAGAATGAAAGCATCTCTTGCTTTCCTCAACCCGCAGTGCAGGCCAGGCCCTGCCTCTGTGTCACGCGGCCGTCACACTGGCCTGCAGCAGCAAGCTCTCATCTCCCTCCTTTCCACCAGGCCGTGTCTTCTCAAGGCTGGGGAGCGTCATCTTTCCTGAGATCCGCGCACCCTGAGAGCCCAGTGCCTGGTCCTCCTCGCCTGGTGTCTGGTAAAGATGTGTTGCAGGAGCGAGCGAGCGAACCAGTGGACACGGCGGTCACTGTGCTGAGCATCAAGGAGAGGCAGACGCATGTGGGACTCTGGCGGCTGAAAAGCCGGGGTAGGGGGTAGGAAGGGCAAACTGGAGGCCGATGTCCTCTAGCAGAGTTCGTGAAAACTGGCCTCAGTGCGACTACAAAAGAGGCCGAGGGCACTCGGTTCCCAAAGCTCTCCGTGCCCGCCCCCCCCCCAGCCTCTACTGCACACCTGCTTTGCAACCAGCCTGGCTCCGCCACTCGGGAAGCCGTAGGACTCCCCCAGTCAGCTTCCTCAATGGGACCTGGTTTTCGGGGCTCTTATGTGGGTCAAGTGAGATCACGAGTGCCAAGCACCAAGCAGGTGCTCAAAACTGTTAGCTGGTGATCGCTAGCGGTATTCCAGGCCTTTCTCTCCGGGCACCAGTGCTCGCTTCCACGCAATAGTCTGCTGTCACCTTGAACATGACACTTGTGGACGCCAACATTACCCCCTCCCCAAACTGGCCTGGCTCGCTCTTTATCTGAGGGGTCATCTTCTCTCAGCCAGCCTTGCTTGACACCTGAAAGCCGTGCTTAACCTCCTGCCATGCGGCTACACCAGCACACGCCGTGGCAAGTCGTTGCTTCTGTCCTTTCCTTCTAGTTCCTGACATCCTGATTCAAAGCACAGGGTCACCAGCAACTCACGCAGGACTCAGTGTCTGCACTGCTTAAGGTGGCTTTAAATCATGGTTAAAAGTGTGTGTGTGTGTGTGTGTGTGGATACAGGTCCAAATCTGTGAACGTACCAGACATGAATAATGCTGCTTCTTGTGTAGCATGTTCCTGGAAATCCTCAATATTTGCCGTAAGATTTCAATTTTCTTTTGTTCTAAAGGCAAAGTCTATTTTAATGTAAAGTTCATGTGTTATTTTACAGGCGTGAATATGTGAGAACCATGTCACATGTGTCTCTTGCCTCCCATAGAGCAAATAGTTGTGCTGGGAGTATTCTAGGAAGTTCTCCGTGATTCTAAGGTGTCACCTCTATGTGTCTTGACCTGCAGTCCCACCTCCAACTCACCAGTAAGTCCTGCCAGTCCAACCTACAGATGCGTCACGTGGAGTCACATCTGTCCTCCCCACCGCTACCTGTGGTGCCATCCCCGTCACACCTGGCCCAGACCATTGGAACCACCTCTCACTGGTACCCTCCCCATCCATGTCTCCTCTAATTCTACTCTTTGCACAGCTTCCAGCAGGACCTTTGAACAGCACAAGCCTCACAATCCTCCCCATCCCACTTAGAGGACATTTCTGACGTGAACTCCCCACAGAGTCTACTGTAATTTCTCTGTGACCGTGGGCTGAAGCATCCTTCCTGCCATGTGTTCTGCTCTAGCTCTTTCAACTTTTCGTATTCCACAAACCTTCAAGCTCGGTTCTGTCGCTGAATCACTCACATCTCGGTTGCAGTAAAGTTGTGCAAATCCCTCCACCTCCCCAAATCCCAGGGGCTTAAAATAAAGATTTTTTTTTCCTTGCTCATGGCCTGGTGGGTTGGGTGGGCAGCCCTGTTGCAGGCTCCAGGTCAGGTTCATGAGTCTCTCGTCCTGAGAGCCGTGGCCACCCAGAGCTGGCCATCCACCCACCGATGACAGATGGCAAGAACACTAGAGACCAAGCCAAACCATACAAGGACATGCACAACCTCTGGACAGAAGTGACTCTATTACAACCACTCCCATGCCATTGGCCCCAAAGCAAAATGCACGCCCAAGCCTACAGTTGGTTGAGGGGAGTAAACCGCCTAGAGTGGAACCACAGCAAGGATGGGGAGGAAGGAAAGTCGTAACAAGTGATACTCTCTGGCTGTTGGCCTCAGGGACCCTGCTGCTGCTAGTACTTCTGCTGGGCTGCTTTTTGAGCAGAGCCATTTCTTCACTTTATCTAGGTCTTTGTTCAAAGAACACTTCCTTGACATCCCCTGAGATAGAGTCCCAGAAACCCAGTCGTTCTCTAATACTGACCCTGGTTCGTTTTTCTTCATCCCTCTCATCTCCCCCTGGAGTGATGCACTACGTCTATGCGTCGATCTTATCTCTGACGTACCTAAACTCTGCAGCCAGGGGCCTGGCCGATCTCTGGATCTGTGCCCCCAGCATGTCCAGTAATGCATAATAAGTATTGATTAGATTACTCGAGTTAAACAATTTTAATGCTTGCTTTTCTTGGAAAGAAGATTAATTCAATGGGTGAAATTACAATCTGAATTTATCATGCCCGGGAAATCACATAATTTTTTTATTTACGTTTAAAGCTTTGTGCGTGTATGTGTGTGCATGCGTAGGTATGTTTTCTGCTTTTATCGAAAGTTTATTTTAATGCATTTAGATTTCCATGCAGACTTAGATATCCTAGTTTTGGATATGCTTAATTAATAGAAAATTTGCAATTCTGTAAGTCCTAAAGATATTTTACAGTGTTTGTCCTCCAAATTAGTCTTTTCTTCTGATTTCCTCATCTTCCTCAGGTGAGACTTACATTCTTTGAGACTCAGGACTCTAGAATTACTTTTGACATTTAATTTTCTCCTCATTTAATGAATACCTGGGCATGTAGACTCGCCATCTCTCACACACCGTTCCTTCCTTTTCTATTTGTATTTCTGTCTCTGGGTTTCAGACTTCTCTCCGACCCTGAACAGCAGGATCTCAACTGATTTTCCTTATCTCTACCTGTTGTATATATTATGTGCTGGAACTCTCATCCTAGGGGAAAGTTCTGATTATATGACTTCTGTATTTAAAAACATTCAGTTCCTTCTAGTTGCAGGCCATATTAAGAAAAAAGAGAGAGAGAACTATGTAGAGAATGTAGGTATGCTGCTACCTCAATATATGTCATTCTTCTTCCCCCCCCCCAAAAAAATTAGAGAATTATTTGCTTTAGATTAAAACCAAAATCAGTGGTCAACTCTTCAAAAAAGTTTTAAAAATTGTTGTTTGTCCGAAATTCAAATTTAACAGTGTATCCTGTATTTTTAGTTGTCGAATCTGGCAACACTACCTTGAAGGAAGAGCAAGACACCTTTTAAGAATTCTTCTAAAACAGAGGCACCTGGGTGACTCAGTGGTTGGGCATCTGCCTTCGGTTCAGGGCATGATCCCGAGTCCTGGAATCGAGTCCCACATCAGGCTCTCCGTAAGGAGCCTACTTCTCCTTCTGCCTGTGTCTCTGGGTCTCTTATGAATAAATAAATAAATAATCTTTTTTTAAAAAAAGAATTATTTTAAAACAAAATAAAAAACAAAGAAATAGACAAACAAAAAGCATACAAACCTATCCTAAAATTCTCACCTCAGGGGACCATGATTATTTGATATCAGAATTATCCATCATGGCCTTAATATTTATCCCACTGCATTAGACACATAACAAATTTTTGTTAATGTACATCCGAGTAACTAACACATTGTGGAAATGCTGGTGGTGGCATTGTCAGCATGACCTTTTCATTGTATGATCAATTCAGGTTTAGTAATGCCCCTTAAGAACTCAAAGTTGCCCTATAATAAGTAAAATAGGTAAAAATGGTCTTATGCCACCATACAGTGTCTTTCTTATCAAATCCTTCTAGGACCATGGAACTGGAACATTCACATCCATTGTTCCCATTGTGCACATGGCAGAGACCCACGGACTCAGAGGGGATCGTAGGTGTCTGGCTTAGCCTGGCCCTCAGAGGCAAGCACATTGCCTCATGGATCATGCAACAGGTACTCGAAGCGTGAAGTGTGTTCTCTGAAAGGACAGCAGAGGCAACAACAACAGAGCCTTACATTTATATGCTGCTGACAAACACGAGCTCATTTGATCCTCATAAAATGTGTGTGAGGTAGGTATTACTTCTTTTTCTGCAGCAGAGGGAATTGAATTCAAATTGGGAGAAACATAGTTAAAAAGTCACTGGACTAAAAGCCTGTATTATTTTGTAAGGCAAAGCAATTAAGTGACGAACACCAATTTCCTTGAAGCTGACGTAACCTGCCCCGTTTATAATAATGCCAGTGATGCAGCTTCACGGCCTAGATGGACGATGTCCAGCTTTTTAATTTGCCAATGAAGAGTAACTGAGAAAATTATGCTGACCTAGTTTTTAGCAGCATGGACATTGAAATACAACTAATGGTTTTGGGGGTGCTTTACTACTTGTCTAATTTTTTGAGCACCCATTTTTTGAGTGCTTCTGTGTATGGACACTGCCAGGTGCTTTATGACAAGTTATCAGAGTAAGTCGGAAAGGTAGGTCTCCTCATCCTACTCCATTAAATGCTCACTACTTTAGCCAGTATGCTCTCTGTTTCATCAGCTTCATGGAAATAATGGGTCAAATCTCTTGTATTTTCCAACGTAATCACTGTAGCACCCAAGTATCGGGAAGGCCCCTTTTGATCCTTTGACCCTGCATCCCCATGGCCCTGCTCTTCTTCCCTGCTATCCTTTATTTGGTTTAAAGGTCTGTCTATTTTTCATAGGCCAGGCGAGAGAGAAAATTGCCAAGCCTTATTGATGCACAAGCACCAGTGTTTCTGTTCCAATCCCATGGTGCCTACATCGTTGAACTCTGGTCCTGGATGATCCCACGTGCAGACACCACTTTGTGGCCAAGCTCTTATTGCCCCAGGTCTATAAAAAGCCTGAGGTCTTGCCTATGCTTGGTTTACAAGCTCTGTTCACACTTACATAGTCGGCCACTGTTGCTCATGTTACAGAACCATGTCAAGGCGGCTAGACAGCTGATTTGTAGACGTCTCCAGACCCAACCACGTATTGTGCTGGAATCCACCTCTCCTGTAAAGCCTATGGCCTTATGCTCATCGTGGAACACCAGCCTGGACTTCCCTCTCCTTCCTGGTGAGTTGTCCTCACCTCTCGTTGGGTCTCCATCTGCCAGTAGACCTTGGTCAGAGATACCCTGTACTACCTGACGGATTTTCCTAACTCAGATCCTTGGGGAGTGGGGTTGTTCATTCATTCACGTATTCATTTATCCACGGAACAAATATTTATCATGTGCTTACTATGTGTCAGGCACTGTTCTTAGCAATAAACAGAATAAAGTCTGTCTTCATTGACATATTTTGAGCACAAGTGGGAAATAAATAAAAATTGAATACAAAGGATCTCAGATTGTCATCGTGCTATGGAGAATAATAAAGCAAGTGTTGGAGGAAGAGATGGGGGCTGGTGGTAGTGCTGTTTTAAACAGAAGGGTCAGTGCTCATTGAGGAGATGTTTTATGAAATGCTTACAGGGATGGAGGGAGTTGGGAATATAGCTATCCCAGGCCGAGGGAGCAGAAAGAGCAGGAGCCCTGTGGTGTGAGTGTGCTCTCTGTGATCTGGGAGGAGCAAGGAGGCCGGTGGTTGGAGCAGAGCTGGTTGAGGAGAAGTAGAGATGAGAATAAAGAGGTGGTGGGAGGGGAGGGGGGCCAGGTAGCAGGGCTGCACAAGAATTTTAAGGATTTTGGATTTGACTCGGTGAATTGGGAAGCAACTGGAGGGATATGAGCATGGAAGGACTATAAGCTGACTTAGTGTCACCAGGGCCACATGGATTCTGGTGGGGAAATGGACGAGAAGAGAAGGTAAACGATTAAAAGAAAGAGTAGCCTTCCTGGTAAACCCCATGGATTGAATACGTGCGGGTATCTTGAATCTCCTGAAATAGCACTAAAATGATGCATCTAAGTAAAGCAATTAGAAACTCAAGAGAGAGAGAGCGAGAGACCATTTCAGCGGCCACGATGCCTGCACCATGTCTCTAGCTGTCGCCCCACTGTCGTCCCGCTGTCATCTCTCCCTAAAGCAGGTGGAGCCCTGCTACCAGCCCTCTCCTTTGCAATGAGCCACACGGTATTTCTGCTTTCGTCAACTTATATTTTGAGAAAGGGTAGGAATACTTTTTTTTTTTTTCAAGCAAATATAGATCCGATCTTGCAACTTAGCGTCTTACCGAGGAGGCTGATGACCAGGAAGCCTGCTCACTGCAGAGAACCCCGGAGGGCTCAGAGCCGGAAGAGCCAGTTACTTCAGAAGGTTATGGAAGGAGAAGGTCGCAGAGGAGGCACCACCTGGGAGACTGTATAGGGGAAGGTGGATCCCCGCGCCCCTTGCTTCACCCTAAAGGAAAGCCTGGCTTTGCTCTCTGGAAGCCCTGAGAGACGGGGGACATGCACGTGAGGAGAGCAGGGTGGGAGCTGGGGGTGAACTAGGCGTCCACACGCTGCGCCCACAGCCCCGTCCCCCCTCCCGACAGCTGCAGCCGGGGCCCCTGGGCCGGAGGTGCACAGGGTCCCTGACTGTGGGAACCTCCCCGAAAGCCCATGGGCCACCCTCGCACCTATGCTGACGTGATTCGGGGTCTGACAGACGCTTCCGGAGCAGCCGGTCTTCCCGTGTGGATGTTGGGGAGGAAAAGTGAGTCCGTGTGGCCCGGGGTTGGGGGGGCCCGAGCCCCTCGCGCACGCGGCAGGCCGCGGTGTCCCACTCACCCTCTGGGCCCTGCCCGCCCGGCCTGCCCTCCTCCTCCAAGTTCCTGCTTTGTTCCAGTTTCCTCAAGACCCCGAACCTCTCGCTTTGAGTCCATGCTCACCGACGTGCTTGCAGAGTCACCTGGGTTTCTAACCAAGCCTTCTTTTCCTTTTTAGGAAAGATCCTTTGTAATTAAATCCTTAGAACTTGGAACAGGTCAGAAGACCTGACCAGGCTGGGGTAGCGTGGGGCGGAAGTGAGGACTCTGAGTGGAGTGGGCAAGAGGAGCAAGAGACGTGGTTTCAGGAACGCCAGCATGAGCTCTGACGGGACATCCGTGCACATGGTGTGTGCTAATGAGTATACATGTGCAAGCTCTTCCAGGTGTGTGCGTGGCCCTCCGTGCCAGCGTGGCTCATGCCTTGCCTGCTGATCCAGAACTCGGCTCATGAGCTGGATCTCTACGTTGGTGCATGTGTACGCTAGCACGTGGATATGATCTGAGTGGTACCTCCTTCGATGTGTCCTACTTGTGCAGTGCACAACTGGAACTATGTACTGGAAGAGGTGGCTGGTTTTTTAACATATCCCAGTAGGAGTGTGAACAAGCGAGCTTTGGGTATACTAAGTTCGGTACTTAGAAGATCATACGTTAGAAAGGAAAACTTGCCTAACATGTCTCTTCAGTGGCAGCAGATCATGGGTGGGTCTGGCGGCTTCTAAAAAGCATGTGGGGCTCTTCTGTCTCTACGTGTATATCTTTGCGGTGTATATTTTCCCAATTGTGTTTACAGGTTTTCAGAACTGGACGATCCCAGACACACTTACCCAGGAACAGCCCATACTTCGTACTTTAAGTCACAGCAATCGGAGAAGGCCCGTCACCTCTAACAAAGAGCATGGCTGATACCCTGGCACCATGGCACCTTGCCCAGCCTCCCCGGCTGAGATAACTCAGTCGAGGGCGTTACTGCTCAGCGCATTTCCCTCGGGGCCACTCACGGGGGCCACACCTCTCAGGTGTAGTCGGTTGCCTTCCAAACTGTCACGCTGGAACCGTAAATAGTTAATGACATACGCCATCCCATATGCTAGTCAAGTCAGTGTGACTTTAATTATTTCTCCTGGGATGAGCTCAAGGGTTCAGAGATTCTCAGAAATTGTGGAATAAGACTGTGACTTAATATGCAGCCAGACAGGGCGTGATGGATCCCCAGTAGGTTTAGCAGCTGTGGCCCGTCCACGGCGGAGCAGGGCTGTACGCAGATGTCTCCATGGTGACCTCCATAACTCAGAGGGTGTGGGGACTTAGGGGTTCCCAGGAGAACCCTGCGGTTTCTCTCCTAAGGCCCCTGTAACCTGGCTCTCACAGGCTTTCAAATATAAGTGGCACCAGTTAAGACTTCTAAAAACCTGGTTCTCTGGTGTGCACACGCCGAGGTTTTGTGAACTTTAGGGAGGAGCTTCGGTACACGAGTGCACGTACGTGCACGTGTTATGAAAATGTGAGGGGAGCTTTGCAATGTTTGCTTTAATGTCTCACAAGGCATAACATGACCCATGTGTTCCATCTTATCTACATTTCCTAGGGTTGTAACTGTTTCTGTGGTATCCAGTTCGTTTCCAAAAGTTCAAATTTTTTTTCTTTTTCTGCTTTATTACTTTCTTGTAATAATAGTCTTGTCTTTAATGTCTCAATTTTATTAATAACTGATTCATTTAATAAGAATTATCCAACACTCCATGTATAGAATCATGCTTTATGGCTAGACCTCATTTATGAAAAAATGATATGGAAGGAGAATTAATTTTGATTGAAGGTATGATATTTAGTCCTTGTGCAGTTTCTCATTTAAAATCTGTACCTTAAAAAATTGAAGGGTCAAAAAAATAAAAAAATAAAAAATTGAACGGTCTGACCTGTAATGCAGATATGCAGAAACAATGTGAGTCAGTTGGTAAAGTTTGCATATGAAAAAAAATTCTTTATCTGGTTGATAAAACATTAGTCCCCAAACCCACATAATCAATTATTCAAAAAACTCATTCATTCATTCAACACATATTTATTGAGTACATAATCTGGGTAAGTTGACTCCTTACAATTGGAGACTCTGTTTTCATGAGCTCATGGTCTAGTGGAGGAGGGACGCAACAAATAGATAAAGTAACATGAATATATAATTGGAACTTGAAAAATACATGCAAGAATTAAATAGGACAACGTGATAAGGAACAGCTGGAAGGTTACAGACACGAAATATTGACTGCGATCGCGTGTATGATTAAGGATACAGCACACGCAGGGACTTCTTTCTGGGGAGAGAAAAAGGAGAATTTTATATTTGTATATCAGTGACACATGCCTGCCTAAGATGATGGTCAACAGTACTCAGGCCTTTGAACGACATAGGAAGATAAAGGGGGAGGGGAATCAATCCGTGGCTTCTTCTAAGACCGAAATGAATTTCATTTTCTCGTCCTGGAAGTGAGAGAAAACTATGGGGGTGATGGGGATGGTGTTGAAAGTGAGTCTAGCTTTATCAAAGATGCTGGAGAATCAGAGTTAGTGTTCTTTTGTGGGACTGATTCCTAGGTCAAAAAAAAAAAAAAGAGAGAGAGAGAGATAGAGAGAAGTTATCATTTATGGAATACCCACCATGTACCAGGCATCTTTCATGTCATCTCATTTATGCACGGGTATTGTTTCTGTTTGGGAGATTGGGAGTTGAGGCACAGATTAAATAGTTTTCTCAAATTCTTACAGCCAGTGAGTAAAGAATCTGGAATCCAATTCATGGTCTGCCTGACATCGTAACTTTTTAGTCTATGTCGCTTTTTTTTTTTTTCTACCACCTCTATATTCTGTAAGCCACAAACAAGCACAATTCTATTTATAATATACAAGACCAATATATGTTTATATCTTTTACATGAAACATTTTATTTATATTAGTATATTTCCCTGTAGTGTAGAAGTAGGTACTATAAGAGTTTAACATAACTATTGCAGAGTATCCTTAGAAAACTTAGAATACATACTGTAGAGAAAGACTGTTCATAGATTAGTCGATCTATATTGTAAATATATCAATTTGCCCAAAATTCATCTATAAATTCAATGCAATTCCAGTCGTAATACTAGTAGTATCTGTTTTATTTTACTTCTTATTTTGTCAATATTTTATTTATTTATTTGAAAGAGTGAATGAGAGAAAGAGAGAGAGAGAGAACGGGCAAGGGGAGAGGGAGAAGCAGACTCCCCACTGTGCAGGGAGCCTCATGTGGGCTCCATCCCAAAACCCTGGGATCACAACCTGAGCTGAAGGCAGATGCTTAACTGACTGAGCTACCCAGGCACCCCAAGTAGCATCTATTTTAAAGGAAGTTGAGCAATTCTAAAATTTATGTAGATGAATAAAGGTTTACAAATAACTAAGAAAAATTAAAGAGCACAGATTTACTTTCCTAATTGTATTTTATAGCCAGTGTGATGCTAATGCTGGAATAGAATCGAAAAACAGATCCATCTTTTATGTGGATATTTATTATGTAACAGGGATGGTATCACAAATCAGGACAAATTGGCTACCTTTATGGAGAGAAATAAAGTTGGCTTCCTCACAAAGCATTAGAGAAATGGATTCAAGATTTAATTATGAGAGAAAAAGCTACAGGGACACCTGGCCGGCTCAGGCCATAAACCATGCAACTCTTGATTGTAGGTTGTAAGTTAGAGCCCCACATTGGGTATAATTATTTTAAAAGAGAGAGAGAGAGCTACAAAATTCTTGTTGACCTCATTACAGGTTAAGTGTTCTTAAATAAGACCTTAGAAATTCAGATGCTAAAAGCAATCAAGACAAAACAAAGCAAAGCAAAACAATCCCCCCTCAAAACCCACAAAACAATGAGAAAAAAAGCCAGTGGATTTGACTACATAAAGCAATTTTAAATATTTTTGTACAATGCGGAACACCGTAGGCAATATTTGGACAACAGACTGGCAGGGAATATTTCCAATACTGATATATATTTGGTACATATAAAGAAACTTATGCAGGTGTAAGGTGATATCTCATTATGGTTCTGATTTGCAAGTCAACAAAAAGGCAGAAAAATTAAAAGAAAAATGACAGAGGTAATGAAGAGGTGATTCATTCAGCTGATAAATACATCAAGAAGTGCTCCACCTCACTATTAGTTAAGAAAACGGTAATTGGATAGCAAAGAAATAGCACTGTTCACCCCATGGTTTTGTCAAGAATTAGAAAATTAGGTAGCATGAAGTGCTGACAAAAATGTGGAGAAAATACAACCCTCATGCGCTGTGGTGGGAGTGACAGCTGGCGCAGGCGTCTGGAGAGCAATCTACCTGTGCGTGGGCAAACTTCGTGTGAAAATACCCCCTGACCCGGCAATCTCACATCTGGGCATATGCCCCAAAGAACTCCCTCCAGGGATCTATAATTCCACTCCTAGCTATGTAGAAACCCAAAACATGTACATATGTTCACCAAGAGCTCTGCACAGGAAGGTTCACATAGGGGCGCCTGGGTGGCTTAGACGGGTAAGCGTCTGCCTTCGACTCAGGTCATGACCCCAGGGTCCTGGGATTGAGCCCCAGGTCAGGACCCCTGCTTTTCAGAGTCTGCTTCCCCCTCTCCCTCTCCTCCCACTCATGCTCTTTCTCTTTCTCTCAAATAAATAAAATCTCTTAAAATTGTTAAAAAGAATGTTTGCACTATACATAATAACCAAAATAATATATGTCTGATGACAATATAGATAAATAAATACGGCAAGATAAAACAAATTATGATATATTCATGCAATAGAATACTGTACAATAATAAGAATAAGCACAACTACGGACGATAGTAAGGATGATCTCATCCTTAAACATCAATTGAGGGAAAGAAGGAAGAATCATAAGACTATGTACAACATGATTTGATTTGAAAAGGTCCAAGACCAGACAAAATTAATCTGTTATTAAAGATCAGCATAGTGACTACTCTTGCGTAAGGAGAGCAGCGCCTGGAAGGAGTCATAGGCAGGGCTTCTGGGGGTGCCTGAAATGTCCCATTTTTTTATCTGGACCCTGGATGTAGGTGTGCTCATTTCAGAGAAATCATGAGCTGTACACCTATGATGTATGTATTTGTCAGTAAGTGTGTTGCACTTGGATAAAATTTGTGTTAAAAAATAGATACGTAAAAAAGAAATAATAGATACATGCACAAAACAACATCTTATAATTTTCAAGTATACAAATCGGTCTAGGTAGCCATTGCATAGTTTAAAAATTAGTTTAAAAATACTGATAATTTCCAATGATGTTGGAGTTAAAAATTATATACAAAATACACTAATGTGGGATCCCTGAGTGGCACAGCGGTTTGGCGCCTGCCTTCGGGCCAGGGCACAATCCTGGAGTCCCGAGATCGAGTCCCGCATCAGGCTCCCGGCATGGAGCCTGCTCTTCCCTCCTCTGTGTCTCTGCCTCTCTCTCAATCTCTCTCTCTATGTCTATCATAAATAAATAAATAAAAATAAATCTTAAAAAACAAACAAACAACAACAAAAATACACTAACGTTGTGAGAAAAATGGAAGTAGGCATAAGCCTACTAGTTTCAGGCCCTGGAACACAGCAGGAAGCAAGGAAAACAGAGCTCCTGCCCTTCAAGACCCAAGAATCTCGTTGGAGGATAGACATTTAACAAATACCAACTAATAATGACTTAAAATTCTGGTAAATGCTACACAAAACAAAAAAAAAAAAGGAAAAGAAAAGAAAAGAAAGGAATGGGGAGGACAGAAACTGTAAAACAAGGTTTCCTTCTTCGGTAGACCTGGAGGGGCTAATGCCACAGAATGGGAGAATAAGGTGACAGGGAGATGGGGCTAGGCTGTCCCTTCCCAATATGGCAAAATGACCTGATTTGTATTTGAGAGAGGGAGTGAGTTAGGAACCCGTTCTCAGTAGTCAAACAAGACAGAGATCATTTCCATTTAAATGAGACGGCATCTCTACTCGCACTCTCCCTAACTCCCAGGAGCCTCATAGACAAAGCAGGGGAAGTTATATGATCACAGAATATCGAAACTCAAGGCATCCTCCACCAAATGGGATTTCCCTGCCCCTCATTTCATACGACATTTAGATGTGCGCCTGTTGGTTTCCCCAACAGACAATATGGCAAAGTCACCTGATTTGTACTCGAGAGTGGGAGCGGGTTAGGAGAGGCGGAGTAGAGATGCCATCTCATGTCAGTAGAGCCTTCTCTCCTTCGTTTGACTCCTGAGTCCGATAAACATAGTAAACTGTTTAAATATTGTTAAGGGGACACATCATCAGAAATTGTCAGTATTTTCTAATACATTTTCAAACTATGCATTATGATACAAATTACTAGTCTTCTAAAAGCAACTGAATTAGAAGTCTCTAGGAAATATTAGACGTAAGGACTGATTTCAAAGTTAAGTGTATTTTTTTATCTCCTCTGCGTATACCGTATAGACTTCTGCTACAAAACATACACGACCTGTGGCCATGATCTCAAAACTGAGTCAGACACGAAGACGTACCACACAGCCACATTTCCCCTAGGAAAACAGAATTTTTTTAAACTAAGTTTTGACAATACAAAGACTATGAAAGCTAGGAGATTCCATTAAAATAGGGCCTTTGGAAGAATTTTACCTTGGCATCTGTGGGTCTGTTTTAGGTGCAACAACATCAATGAACTCAAAATCAAAGCCATTTCACAGGACTGGTGCTACGCAGTGTGGTATGTGTACGCAATACTTAACCGTCTTTTCCGGAGAGATCTCATGGGTCTTAAGCACGGTACGATTAATAGCCTCCAAAACAGGTACTTAGCTTTTCGTGTTTAGAAACAGAATTTCTATCTAGTTCTGCAGGATCGGCCTACTGTGTGCCGAAGCTCCTTAAGGAGAGTGAGTGTGTAGGATGGACGGGCTTCTAGCAGGTTCTATCATTCTGGGCCCGTGGGCAAGTGCATTCGCCTTCCTGTGGACGGTGCCCTCGCCTTGGGGGGGGCGGGGGGGGGGGGGTCAGTGGCAATGCTGCCCTGATGGTCTGCTCGTTTCCACCGGCAACCTCTTTGCTCAGGGCTGTTTGACTTCGAGGCGGCTTCCTCACTCTTTCCCAGGACTGGCAGCTCCTCAGCCCCCTGAGCATGTGATGCCGCTTGACGCCCCTAAGCCCAGGACAAGGAAGGGGCCGCCCCGAAGGAATTGCAGCTGGTCCGCAGTGGGTGTTGAGGAGGACACCCCACTCCTTGGTAGAACGTGCTCCCCGACGGCCACGGGCAGGGGCCCCTTGGCTCTGTCCCTGCAGGGAGGAGTGTGCCCTCCACTCGGGGAGGCCAGGCCACAGCCGCCTCCAGCTCCGGGCCCTCAGGACCACCCGGGCCGGGGGGCTGAGGCCCCGCTCCACAGCAGCCCCCGTCACCCAGTGGCCAGAGCGGGCCTGCAGGCCCCGGCGCCTCTGCTCGTGGCTCAGGATGGGCGCTGGGGGTGGAGGCCTGCGCCAAGTCAGCTTCCTCGGCCCCTCCGTCATGGGTGACAGGCACCCTGTGCTTGAGAGGCTCTGTGCCCACCCCTGCCTCTTCCCTTTGTCTTCCCACCCCTGCCTCTTCCCTTTGTCTCCCGTGCTGGCTAAGGAAGGGGCAGGAGGCCTGGAGGGAGGATGCTCTTGCTCACACCAGCACCCACGACGGTGAGAACGAAATCTCCGTTGCTTCGAAGCCAGGCGCTTCATGGTGTTCTACTCTCGCAGCCTGCCTGGACGAAGACACCCTTCAAGGGCATTCCCCCTCTCGCCTTTCCAACACGCCTCTGCATTTCTAAATCTCTGCATCTCTATTGTCTTAGCGTCTGCTGTCTGGACAACCTAAACTGACATTTCTTTCCAGCGACCAACCAGTACATTGATTGGGTGTCCTGTGTTTCTCCGTGGGGATCTGTGTCATCACCAAACACACACACACAAACCCTGCCAACAAACAAAACCCAGAATAAAGTGCTTTTTCCCCATTCGATCCCATCTGGTTCATCACCTTATTTTTGCAGTTGTCTTGGTAACTTTATCCGTCTTCATTTTAATACATTCTCATTACAGGTGACAATTCTCAAAACCCTAAGTTTTAGACTTGTAATTTTCGAGTGTTTCTGATTGGCCTCACTCTCATGCTAACATCATTAAAGACGTGTCGGCAGTGGCTCTGGGAAGGAGCAGAATGAGGAGGTGCTGTGGTCCACGCAGTCATGCAGCCTTGAGGATTTTGGGGGTTTTGTTTGCTTTTTTAAGTAGCCTCCACACGCCAGCACGGAGCCCAGTGCAAGGCTTGAACTCACAACCCTGAGATCAAGACCTGAGCTGAGATCTAGGGTTTGACCTTTAACCGACTGAGCCACCCAGGTGCCCCCAGGCTTGAGTTCTGATCCCAGCCTTATCACCCACCGGGTGAGACCTTGAAAGGGTTACTTGACATTCTCGAGCCTCGGATTCCATCTGCTGTAAACCGAGGGTAATATAATTTAAATTAAAATGTTGTTGGCAAGATCTAAAAGCTATGTACAGTGACTGGCACGCTACTAATACTATTTCTCTGGGAAGGTTTCAGTGCCGTGCTGCTGTCATCTAGGATGAGCTGGTTTTGATAATATTCAACTCTGGCCTTTTCTATGGTTAAGGTGTACTAGAAGTTTTTTTAAATTTTGGCTATTATATTTCTTCCTCTAAATTTTGGGGCCTATCTCATTTTTGGACCTGTGACCAAATAACTTCACATAAGAGAAGAAAATGAAAAAGCCCTGATTTGATTTTTTTTGTGCTATAGTATCATTCTCATTTATTTTTCCAACCTTAACCTGAACAAGTGGAGTCATCAAATGGAGATTTCTTGGTAAAAGTTAAACATTCACATGCTTAAATACAGGAATTTGGTTAATAGTCAATGAAAAATAGGTAAATGTCCCACAGAGGGATAGACCCAAGTCCTTAGAGACAGATTTTTAAGAATTAAATCTTGTTAGACTTATTGAATCACTATATTGTATGCCTGAAACCAATGCAACATTGTATGTCAATTAAACTTATGCGTGAAAAATAATAATAATGAAATCTTGCTAACCAGAAAGCTCTTCCAGAGTGAGGGAAAGAAACACTGCCCCAGCATTGAGAGCAGGCCTGGCACCCATCCCTAGGGTTGGGTGCCTTCCTGTTGAAAAATTTCATAGAACAGCAGCATCGGACTGTGGAGGCCAAGAAAAATCAAGGCCATCCCACCTCAAGTTTAGCATTAGCACAAGTACAGCCATCTTAGGCCCCTGTGAATAAGAGCTGAACTTTATAGGAAAAACTGCAGAATGTCCTCAATGTCCTCGTAGGGAATCCCATATCAGAAAGACAAGAGAGCCCACCCCCGTGGTAGAAAGCCCCATATTAGAATGAGAACAGAGCTCAATGCCCTTGAAAGCCCCATATCAGAATGTTAACAGAACCTGAGAAATTCCTCCACCCCTTCTGGAGGTCCCCTAGACCAGCCTATAAAAAACCCAGCTGTAACCCACTTCGGGGTCCAGGTCCCTGCTCTGTGGTGTGGAGTATACTTGGACCCAAGCTCCAGCTTGTACATAAACCCTCGTGCACTTGCATCGTTGTCGGCTTCTCAGTGGTTTCTCGGATTCGCAATCTTGGGCACAACAGGACAAGGTCAGTCTGTGACTGTCATGGATCGAGACAACAAGACCACCCCGTAATCAGGTCTGAACACTACAAAACCATGAACATCATCCAAACCGCAAAGACGCCCCAGCATCCCTCCTATCCTGCCTAAGACAAGTGGCTGCTAGATCTTTAGGAAACACAGCACCAGCCTTGCTCTACTCTCCTTCTCTCTAGATAAGATCCAGTCATAGATTCGTACCCGCTTCCTGACAGCACTCGATCCAAAGCAAAGCCCCATTTCCTTGAGCCTTCTCCAAACGAGTCTTGACACAAAGTCCGGCTCCTGTCATGAACCCTTCCTAACCCGACGGAGATGTCCATGGTGCACAGTCTCCCTGGCTGTGGAGGTGAACCCAACTGGTCCAACCACACAAGTGTTGTCACTGGTCTTTGGCTGGGGGGCTTCGGTGTTCTAGTAGATGACCTACCAATGGGATTACTGTGTCCCCTGCATCCATTCATTTGTTCATACATTTGTGTATTTATTCTATGCACGTTTTTAGAGTGCCGGCTTTGTGCTGGAGCCTCTGCTGCACATTGGGGGACGTGAGATGGATTACACGCTGCTGTCCGTGGAAGCGGTCTCGGCAAGATGAGAACTACCTGTATTACATACACGTCATAGGTCAGCCACTGCACCAGCTGCCTTACACAGGTGACCTCTGGTCCTTACCCTCCTAGGTAAGGGTTATTTCAGTCCTACAGATGAGAAAACTCAGGCTCAAAGGTTAAATAAACACTGTTAGAAAGAGGCAGAAGCGGGATTTACATAGCTCCAAAGTCCATGTGCTCTTTCTCTCTCTCTAGCAGGTTACGGAACAGAAGGTTTACCTGCTGTAACAGGAGTAAAGTTACCAGCTAGTAACTACTAGTTTGAGAGGAATTCCCAGAGAAAAGTATTTTGAGTGGTATTTTATTGCATCTTAAATTGATAAAGTCACTATCATGATCTCACAGAAAGACCACTTAGATGTCCTGACACAAAACCTGTTAGTATCTTTGTAAATTAACTTCTGGTCTTCTGCATTTGCATAATTAGCATGTATTGCTCTGATCAATATGTAAGCTTGTGGGCGTGGGTGTGGTAGTGGTGGAGGGACAGAAAGGAAGAGCATCCAGACGGAGGGAGCAACGGGTGCAAGGACAGGCAAAGATGCTAGAAGTTGGGAAATAATCACTTTGAGCCTTATTATTAACCATGTGCATTCTTAAAGTACACTGCGTCATGAAAATCTCTTGAACACAGAAAGAAGTGTAATAAAAGCAAAGAGGAGGGACTTGGCCAATAAGGAGGTCAGAACCAGGGATGAATGTGTCAGCGTTGATTCTGCATCACTCAGGCGGAGCCACTTTCCCTGGTGAACTGAGCCCCATGCTGCAGAGAGGATAAGCTCTTCATAGCCGGTTCTCTTGTGGCTCCCACCCCCTCGCACTGATCCCAGCTCAGTAAGTAACCTCCCAGCTTGTTCCCTGACTCCAAGGAAGCTGCAGGATGGTTTTGCATTTCTAGGATTTGGGATCTGACATCTGTGTAGATTAAGGCGAGTCACTCATCCGTTCCCTGTGATACTCCTTCCTACAGCAAGAGCAGTAGTACTTGCCCTGCCTCCTTCGGGAGCTGCTGAGAGAATCAGATTAGAAACCTGAAACAGCTTCATCGGAGTCCAGGTCATCCCCCCGAGAGGTTACAAGGTTTTTTTGGCATTCCTTTAGAATGACCCAGTTAAAAATGCCTGTTTTTCCAGAAGGTGCCTTAAAGAGTGACCCCGAGGGAGGGTATTTCCACACCACGGTAGAGGTGAGAGGTGGAGCTCCCAGGAGACGTGCTGTGCACATAACTGCCTCATTTCACCCTAAAAAGATTGGCCACATGTAGAATATAACAAAAATGATGCCCAAAACTCTCTTTCTTATTCAAAGAGGATTTATGTGTGTTCAGGACTAAGAAGTCATGTGCTCCAACCTGTTGTCGCCACTCATCCCCTTTCCGTGGAGTTAACGACAATGATTCCGTAGCACACCGGTCAGCCCAGGCTGCCATACCCAGCACCACAGACCGAGACCCTATACAACACACTTATTTTCTCACAGTTATGGAGGCTGGGAAGCCCGAGATCCAGATGCAGCTGATTGAATTTCTAGTAAGTGCTGTCTTTGTGGTTATGTCCTCACGTGGCCGAGAATAAGAGGGAGGGCGAGCACGAGCGTGAGGGAGCATGAGCTCGTGTCTCCTCTCTAAGAGCATTAATCCCATCATGTGGAGCCCATCCTCCTGATCTCATCTGACCCTAATCACCTCCTGGAGGAGGCTGCACCTCCAGATAACATCACATTGGTGGGGTAGGGCTTCAACATAGGAATGTAGGGGGGACACAAACACTGAGTCCCTAACACGGAGTCCCACCTCTGATGATGCATCTGAAGTTGTCGACTGTATGTTTTACCCACACAGTGGGGTGGGGGGAGGGCGTTTTAACAAGTCTGCAGCAGAGAATGCACTTTGAGCTTTCCTGTTTCTAACCCTTAGATCCAAAGCAATGCACACTCCACACACTCCACACACTCTGAAGGCGTGAGTATGGGCCTTTTGTGAACACTTCACAAGCCTTCACACTGCCATGGGTGGCGTGTTGGACCCGGGCTTGTGGCATTACCGTGTAACGCGGTTGCTGCTTTATTCATGGAATCAGGGCAGGTTCCAGCACGAGATAGAAGGCAAAGGTGAAGTAAAGGCAGAAGAAAGCTGAGCCTCTCAAATACCTCTTATAAATAACACAATTATTCTGGCCAAACCACATTCTCTTTAAACCCTGTAACTCCTAGTCAAAAATCTCAAATTAAACCTAGTTTAGATTTTCTTTTTTTATTTTTTAAATTAAAAAAAAATTAAATACCATCATTCTACTCTCTTTTTATGATTTTTTTAGATTCCACATATAAGTGATATCATATACTACTTGTCTTTTCTCTAACTTATTTCACTTAACCTAATGTTTTCAAGGTTTATCTATGTTGTTGCACATGGCAGGATGTCCTCCTTTTCATGACCGAATAATATTCCATCGTAAATATATATCATACCTTCTATATCCATTCATCTGTTGATGAGCACTCAGCCTGTTTCCATATGTTGGGTCTTGTGAATAGCGCTGCAATAAACAGGGGAATGCACGTGTCTTTGAGATCCTGTTTTCATTTCCTTTGGGTATACACCCAGAAGTGGGATTGCTGGGTCATATGGTAGATCAGTTTTTAAGTTTTGAGGAAGCTCCATATTGTTTCCCATTAAATTATGTGGATAATTTTTATTATAATAAGATAATTAGTGATTTTGCTGAAATAAAGGTAAACAAAGAAAAATGGTCTTAAAGAATGGACATTAATCATTTATAAACAATTAAGTATATAACTTATAGTGATATAAACTATTAAAAATATAAATATACCTATTTATCATTTACAGGTCACAAATGTCTATTTTATTACTCATCCACACATCACTAGGCCTCCCGGACTGGGCCGCTGATAACAGAACACCCAGATTTATGCAATAATAATTAAGTTCATTCATCCTTACTCAGATACAGAGCATAGCTTCACACAACTGTTTATTTTGTTCTTAATAGTACATATTTGTTAAGATGGGGGAATAGAACATATATTTTTGAACAGTCTTTAGCTCACATTATATTTTTACAATATTTAGATACACGATATGGGGGTCTCTACTTTTATTCTTGCCCTGGGCCTAACCATTATTTGGGGCAGGATAGCTGGACCTCATTCTTGTCTTCAGAAAACTCCTAGCTCCAGTCTTGAATTTTTCTCCAATTATGTGTCATTTCTTCTCTTTCCATCACCGTCTATTCCTACTAGCACTTCTGGTTTTCAACCAGCAGGAAGCCATCCATTCCAGAAAGTCTAACACTGGATCCACTCCTACCGCCTCTGGTAGCTTCCAGACTCCTTGGTCAGGTGATGCTGGCCTTCTGACCACTGCTGCTTGCTGCAGAGTTTTGAGGCCTCATATTGGAGGGCCAAGCCCAAGATAATCACGTTGGGGCTGTATGTGCATGCCTGCATGTGTGTCTGTGTGTGTGTGTCTGTTGGGATGGGGATGTGCATGGCATAAAGGTACAAATGAAGAAAGGACAATGAAGAGGAAAAAGTGGAAATAAGATGTACAAAATGATAATTATGGATATTTGTTTGTATTGAAATTTCAAAAAGAAAACCAATAATGAGGGGATCCCTGGGTGGCTCAGCAGTTCAGTGCCTGCCTTGGCCCAGGGCATGATCCTGGAGTCCTGGGATCGAGTCCTGCATTGGGCTCCCGGCATGGAGTCTGCTTCTCCCTCTGCCTGTGTCTCTGCCTCTCTCTCTCTCTCTCTCTATCATGAATAAATAAATAAAATCTTAAAAAGAAAAGAAAAGAAAACCAATAATGAGCATAGTGTTCTGAGGGTAATAACAAAGTGGCAGTACAAGCCATGTCTTCATCAGTAGTCATCAGAAGCTCATTTTGAGAACTACAGATATTAAAAATCAGAATTTTTAAAAAGATTTTATTTATTTATTTATGAGACACACAGAGAGAGACAAAAACACAGGCAGAGGGAGAAGCAGGCTCCCTGCAGGGAGCCCAATATGGGACTTGATCCCGGGTCTCCAGGATCAGGCTCTGGGCTGAAGGAGGCGCTAAACCACTGGGCCACCCAGCTGTCCCTGTGTTTTGACTGGTGAAGAAATGAAGCAATACTGAAAGTTTCCAGGGACAACTCACAAAATCTCTGTAAACCGAAGCTTGCTTTCTTAGTGTGTCATCAAATGAGCCAACCGCCAGTGTGGAGGAAGGGTTGAACATCCTCACTTGGTATGACCACATGACCTTACCTATTTTGGAATTTGAAGAATTACAAGTTACAGAAATTTATTAAGCTCACAAGTATAGAAGAAGAATGAATGTAAGTAAGGTGTGATGAAGCACCTGGTTAAAATGATGTAACAAGATCTGAATCTGCAATGTTTGGGTAAGGTAAGAACGGTTATTCGTAACTGTTCATTGAAGCTGGACTGGGCTAAGCAGGATATTAAGGATATTAAGCAGTCATCGGAAGCTCATTTTGAGAACTACTGATATTAAAAATCAGAATTTTTTTTAAGATTCTATTTATTTATTCATGAGAGACACAGAGAGAGAGGCAGAGGACACAGCAGAGGGGGAAGCTTAAGGATATTAAGATAGAGGCGGCAGCTATTGTGAGAGAGAACACTGATCTGAAATTGAAAACTACAGGTGTCCAAAAATTAGTTGGCTATGACAAGTAAAAGGAGGATTTGGGGAAGAAGAGGACTTTTTGGAGACAGCTGTTTGTGTGCTATGTCTTACCTTCTTCTAAAGGGAAAGGATAAGTGGGGCTTCCCCCTCATCTCGACTGAAAAGGATGCCCTATAAGGAGGTCACTGAGAGCTTCCTGAGGTCATTGTGAGCTCACAGCGGCTATGTGGGAACCCTACCTGAAGACACGAAGAGCACAGCTCTAGGTGCTGATGGATGGGCTGAAGGATAAGTGTCCTAGGATTGGTCTATACCCTTGGGGCTGTAGTGGAAAAATACCTCTCTCCTTTTTTAAGAGAGAGAGAGAGAGAGCAGGGGAGGGGCAGAGGGAGAAGGATGCTTCCACTTGTCAGCGGTGGACTGCAGGCAGCATATTCCACACAGGGGAAGTGTTGGGCTACAGCTGTCTCGGTGCCAAGAAACCCCCTGGGTGGACACACAGGGCTCAGCAAGGGGAAGCTAAGGATACAGTCAAGTTCCCAGGATCTAGGCACCAAGGCGAAATAGGGATGTGCCCAAAAGAATCAAGGGAACCTCAGAAAGACCCCCCTGGTGGCGGAAGTTTCCTGAGCAATAAGTGAATGTGCTCATCAAAGGAGAGGCCAGTTCCAACCATCTGCCAGGCTCTGAGAGTTTAGCCCAGTTACGATCGTGCCAGTCCAGTAAGGACTGTCCTGCTTCCCTTGCCCTTCTCTCCTCTCACTCTCCCACGCCCGCGTTGGCCATGTCAGAGGCAGCAGGTGCCTATGACGGGGAGCAGAGAGAAGGGGAGGAGCAGCCAACCACACTCCTTCCCGGCTTCAGCCTTGCTCCTGGCAGCAGCGCCCTGGGAGCAAGGGAAGGTCTCGCCTTTGAATGAGAATCAGGCATCCTGATTCTGAACGAGACTTGTCAACTTTTATTATTCGCACTGCGACATATTTAAAGGTATTTAAAAATATAAAAGAAGGATCTTCTGAGTTGTCATTTAGGAACAGGGAAAAATGATAATAAAACAACAGCAAAATAAGGACTGGAGGAGACAAAAAATAGAGTTGCTTTATAATCGTATCCCATGAGGCGTTCTTGGTCAATGTACCAGTGACGGTTGGTTAGCGTGGCTCTAGACGTTACATGCCTTCGATATGTGATTTGAACAACTTTTTACGCTTTCTTAATGTGATCCTTTTTGCTTGGTTACTCGGGCTAAAACCTTGGAACTAAGGAAGATTCAGGCTCTGTGGGCCCTGACATCCTAGGGGTCCTGTTAAAGAAAAGGATTATAAAATCACAAGTATGACATTTCTAGGGCTCATCGCAAATGCCTGGAAAAATGTCCTTCCAGGTGAGTGGCCTTGAGCTCCAGCTTCTTTATCTTCGCGGAGTATCGAGCTCTCTCTAGAAGTCAGCTTTTCTCTCTCTTGTCCTATCAACCAAACTATCAGCAAATCCTGTCAGCTCCACTTTTAAAATATACCCCAAATTCCATTACATGACAATATGTCACTAATCCTAGGCCGACACACCACCCTTTCTCACCTGGACTAACTTCTCACTTGTAACTTGTCTTTGGGAGTCCACCTTTCTACCCCTTGCACACTCAATAGTTAAAGTCATCTTGTGAAAAGATAAATTAGATTCTCACATTATTTCTCTTCTACGATGAATTCCTATCAAATTTTGGGGGAAACCCTAAGTCCCGTGTGGTTCCCATGCCTTATGGGACACTCCAAGATCTGGCCCATGACTGTTTTCTGCTTCATCTCTGTCATTCTCCCTGCTACCTGTGATGCTCCTGCCAGGGCGGCATTCTTTAACTTTTTCTTTCTTTTTTTTTTTTTTTTAAAGTAGGCTCCAGTGTGGAGCCCAACATGGGACTTGAACTCACGACCCTGAGATTAAGACCTGGGCTGAGATGAGGAGTCAGATGCTCAGCAGAAGGAACCACCCAGGCGCCCCCTGCCATAGTGCCATTCTTGTTCCTCATCACACCAAGCCATTTTCACTCCAGGGCCTTTGAATTTACTGTTTCCTTTGCCTGAAATATCCTTTTTTTATTTTATCTTATAGTTTGCATTTCAGATTTCACCTCCTTAGAGAAGCCACCCCTGAGCAACATATCTAAAGGAGCCCAAACACGCGCACGCACTCATACATCATACATGCATGCACACACTACGAACCGATTTCAGTCTCTACTTCCTAATGCTGCTTTAATTTCTTCACAGACTTAACATGGTTCACGAGGCTTTAATTACTTCAAGTTCATTGTAGAGATCTCTCTTACTCCCCTATGAGGCAAAGACTTTATCTCATCTAATGCTGCGTCCAGGCTTGACTAAGGTGCTGTTTCAGCACATGGAGAATGCTCGAATATACATGGGGAGCTAATGAGTACCAGTCCTAAATGCATTCTGAGATGGAGACTTTCCGTGGATGCAGACGAATTCATTTCCAATAATCTCTTCTGGGGAGATTTCACTGCAATGAGAGCTTCCTCTAGTTCTTCCTTCTTAAATTAGAGGCAACCAGAGTTTAGTGTGGAGAAAGCATGAAACTTTGTGTTCCATCCATAAATATTCAAAGATGAGTGAAGCTCAGCTTCTTTTTTTTTTTTTTTTTTTTACAGTTTATATTCTAAATAGGCATGGATTGTCCTTCCAAAAAGTCCAAGTCCCCATGATGGGGACCAGACTTACTTGAGGGCTAGGGTTTGTCTGGTGCCTCCGGCCAGAGTATAAGTTAGTGGTCATTCAGATCTAAAGGATGCCCTAAATAGACGACTGCTTTGCTTACATCTTTCTGAACTTGCCTTATGATAACTGGCCATGTGTGATGTTGCTAGAAAGAGCGTGCAACCCCCAAAGGACAAGCCTTCCTGCTGCTTCCAGGTGCTGGGAAATCCTAGCACAGGCAGCAAGGGAACCACATCTATTGAGTGGCTACTGGGTGGAGCAACGAGGAAGAATATTGAATTCTGTGATTTCTCACTGTGAGGACCCCCTATGCTTATGTGGAGACACTCCCATATCATAGCAGCTGCACTATGATGCCCTAACCAACGACATATGCGTGCCAAGGAAACACATGAAAAAGGTGACCAGAATAGGATTGTTCTAGTCTGAGCTCTCCAGAGAAACAGACCCGGTGGTGAACTAATAAACAGTCCTTTATTTCAAGGACTTTGGTGGCACACGCAGTTGTGGAAGCCGTGAAGTCCCACCACCTACAAGCTGGAGAACTGGGAAGGCCACTGGCGTAGTTCCAGTCTGAGTGCAAAAGACTGGTGTCCCGGCTCAAAAACAGTCAGGCAGAGAGCAAATCCCCCCTAACCCACTCCTTCTGTTCTGCTTCGGCCTCAGCCGCGGGTTGGATGAGGTCCACCCACATTCGGGAGGGCAGTCTGCTTTCCTTAGTCTACAGATTCACATGTCAATCTCATCCAGAAACACCCATCAGACACACCCAGAAAGCATTTAACCCAGTATCTGAGCACCCACCCTGCCCCATGCCCCGTGTCCCAGTCAGGTTGATACCTGAAATTAAGCAGCACAAATATTGAGGTGGAGGCTCCTTGAAGAAAATTTCAAGGATGGTTTTGAAAGAGGAGAGACTTTCCTAAAGAAAAGCGATGGGGGATTCCCTCCACCTTTAATGTCTTTCAATAATTCTTTATTTTTTTTTTAAGATTTTATTTATTTATTCATGAGAGACACAGAGAGAGAGGCAGAGACACAGGCAGAGGGAGAAGCAGGTTCCATGCAGGGAGCCCAACATGGGACTGAATCCCGGGACCCCAGAATCACGACCTAACCACAGGCAGATGCTCAACCACGAGCCACCCAGGAGCCCCCCTTTCAAGAATGCTTTCCTACTTCTGGTTGTGCAAAGTCCTTCCATGATAAAACTTCCCTAATCTTTACCATGGAGAGCAGGCCCACTCCCTGCCCAGTGCTTCTTCTGTACCTTATTCATAGCTTTCCTGTACCGTGCTAAGTGTACCATTTTACTATTGCACCTTACATGGCTTTGTGCTCTCAACTTTGCAGGCTTTCTGTATAACCAGCAGCGCATGGCACACGCAAGTGCTCTGCGTGCCACAGAAGTGCTGGCCAACGAGTCAGGAACAGAGACCGCAGGTGTAGAAGTGTTCCCAGGTGGAGTTGAAGAATGGAGTCCTGGCCCCTCAATTTGTTTTATGTGCCTCAGGATATGTGTCTGGGTCTGAATCAGGACTCAGACTTTTATCAACTGGTTGGACAAATTACTTAACTCTTTGTGCTTCAATTTTCCTCATCTGCAAAACAGAGAAGAATAATAGTAATTGCCTTTATAGGGCTGTTGACTTAATAGATAAATGAGTTAATAATATGTGAAGAGTAAGAGTGGCTGGAGCATAGTACACATTTAATTAATCTCAGCCACCATTGCTACTCGTGTTATTGTCACTATATATTCATCACACTTTACAAAACCATTGATTTATTTTTCTGCTCTTTAATCGCACCCTATGTTCTGAGAGCAGAGTTGTACGTAATATGCTACCTGCCCAAAGCCTTGCAGTGCTCCCGGCATATAGCAGGTACCGTCCTCCTGATTGTTGAATGAATGGCTTGGGCGGATGTGAGGGTGAAGGAAGTACCCTGGGAAGATGGCAGACGGTTCTCCTGGTCTGTTTATGCTGTGGGTATGTGTTTTGCTGGAAAATGTGGGGTGGAAGAAGCAGAGCTGTGCCCGGGGTGGGTTATAATATGCTCAGCAAGATAAACTGAGCGCAGACCACATTTGGGAGAGGACTTTCAGGGGCAGCCCTATGGGCTTTTCTTATTTCCTCTCTCTTGGCCTGCAATTTGATGTTTAACTGACCTTCACGCACAAAATCCTACTAATGAATTCAACTCATCTTTGAACAGAAGGTGATAAAAGTAATACTGCGCATCGGGAAAGTAGGGGAATTAATGAAGTAATTAACCTTAGTCAGCATGTTATGTGACCCTGGCCCAAGGAACAGATAATAAAACCAGGGAAAATGCCTGAACCGAAGGAGAGTTTATGATCAGTGGGAAAGGGGGAGGATACTTAAAAGCCATAGTGAAAGGGCAGCACCATAAGAAGCTCTATGGGGCTAGTGCTCAGGGATCGCCCCCACTGAAAGGTTGTGGGTTGAAATTTGGGCTAATGGCATGCGGGGCATTGCAAGGGCGGTTTTGATGGAGGAAAAGTAGCACTTCTTGTTTTGTTTTGTTTTTTTCTT
The DNA here is from genome assembly GCF_003254725.2 of Canis lupus dingo. Classification (NCBI taxonomy): domain Eukaryota; kingdom Metazoa; phylum Chordata; class Mammalia; order Carnivora; family Canidae; genus Canis; species Canis lupus. The sequence continues at coordinate 64,233,246 of NC_064257.1, forward strand.
TTCTCTTTCTCCTTTACTCTCTCTCTCTCTCTGACTCCTCATCTCTTCCTGCCTAGCATCTTATTTAGCTTCCACTACTGGAAGCTCCTTGGAGCAATCCCCTCCTGTGTGATTGTCTATCCCCTGGCCCCCGTGCTTCAAGAGGAACAGCCTGGAGTTAGTGCAATTCAGGAAAGATCTAGAGATTCAGGTGGCCCAGTGGGACCTCTCCTTCACCACCCTGCCTCCGTCAGCGGGTATGAAGCCTGTAGCCCAGGGCTTCGTGCACTCCTGGTGGGACCCCCGCCTTCCATCCATCCACATGCAGTACTCTCTGCCTCAGCTCCTTTATCTTCCTTGAGAGCATCAGCACTGGGCTGGAGTTCCAAGCACTGAGGCAGGATAGCTGACCGGGAGGTGCTTTCCTGTCTAACCCGCCCTCTGCTATTAGATGTGTTAGAACCAGCAGGGTCCAGTGGACATTTTTTACTCTTTCCTAAGCATACACAACAGTCTATCTTGAGTACTATGACCCATAAGACCTGGTTTGCCCTGGTTGCACCGGGCCGGGCAAATGAGTAGGTTCCCTGCCTTCATGTGGTCCAAGCGGATAGCCGTGGAAACCAATGAAAGCAAATGAAACCACTGCAGTGACTGGTGCTGAGATAAGAGTTCTCGGGTTAGACCAGAAGCACAAAGGGAAGAGGAATACACTGCCGGGAACTGGAGAATCAAGAGAAGCTTCGCAGTCCAGGTGACGTCCTGGAGGGTGGGAGATATTTGCCGGGTAGATGAGGCACTCAGGTCAGCAGAAGGCTGTAGGACCAAGAAGCTGCAACAACATACCAAGTGCAGTGTGCTGGCAGAGAGCGGGGCTGAAGGAATGGGGAAGGGCAGAGGGTTACAGGTTTTTGTGGCTAAGAAGTCTGGCCTGACCTCTGGCAGCCGGGAAAGCCTGAAGGGGATGCAGCAGAATGGGAACACTTCGACTCATTTATTTATTCACTGTTTTATAGGATACATGTGTTTGGAACATGTTATGTGCCGGGCATTTTTCCAGGCATTAGGGGAACATCAATAAACTATGTGATAAAAATCTCTGTCCCTGGGGGGTTGACTTTCTACTGGTGGGAAACCATCAATATTATCATTTAAAGGCTGGTGTGTGCCATGGAAAAATAAAGAGCAGATTAAGGGGATCGGTCGTGCTGGGGTGGACAAGGAAGAGCTGCAGTTCAAAATCGGGTGGTCCTTCAAGATTTGAAGAAACTGGAGGAAGTGATGCAGATGGGGTGGGAGGGGTGGGAGGAGAAGGTGTGGCGGGCGGAGGAAATCGGGGTTCACCGGCCTCAATCTGGGAGCAAGCCAGGCCTGTGTGAAGAATCCTGGAGGCCTGGGGGGGCTGGAGTTAAGTAAACTAAGAGCCGCGTAGGTGAAGATGAGATCAGGGGCGTAACTGGAGGGGGGTCATGGGCTCTGCAAGGCCTTATCGACCACTATAGAGACTTAGGTTTATATTGCAGTGAGATGAGCAACCATTAGGGAGAGAGAGGGAGGGAATGGGAAGACAGAGAGACAGACAGAGAGAGGGAGCAAGTGCACACGAGCATGAGAAAGAGTGAACAGAGGGTGGTAAGAGCCAACTTAAAATTCAGAGGGATCCTTGGGCTCCTGAGCTAGGCACAGTCTGCAGTGTAAGGTCCAGAGCAGAATCAGCAAGGCCAGTAAAGAGGCTGTTGGGATACTCTAGACAAGTGATGATGGGGTTTGGACCAGAGGGGGTAACCATGAAAGAGATGGGACGTGGTGGATTCTGGATATACCCAGATTTTCATTGTAGAATTATCAGTTTTATAGTGTAGAGGATAAGATTTTACTTGGGGCTAACATTTATTGAGTGCTTGTTGTATGCCAGGTACCCATCGAAACGCTTCCCACGTGTTTACTCATTTCTTTCCCACAGCCATCCAGTGAGAGAGGAATCGTTATTATTCTCCCCTCTACGTATGAGGGGAATGAAGCAGAGAAATAATGGTGGGATTGGGAAAATCAGATCATTCCAGGCATGAGACAATAAGGGTCTGAGTGAATGCTATCACATTGGAAATGAAGGGGGAAATCAGGCTATGAAGTGGGCGTGGGAGGGAGAAGATAATATTTTCCATCCTTAGTTATTTTATTTCTTTCTTCCTGAGCAGGGCATCGTAGAAGTGACCATTAAGAAGGTGCAGACAGCTTGAGTCTCTTCTCTGGACAAAAGACTTTTGGCCACATTTTCTCTGTAAAGCTGGGAAAGAGGTTTATTGTTTGCAGAGCCATCATGTTGATTCATGGGGGGCAGATAGTTGGAAATAACTGCAGCGTAAATATATCTTTCCACTGAGAGAGACGATGGAAACGTAAACGTTGAGAGGGCTGAGGGGAGGTTTTTATAACGTGTTTTAATTTCTTTCCCTTCCCACTTTCTGCTAAGTGAGTTTCTAAAGGAGGGGTCTAATTTCTTTCTTGTCCCTGGAACCATAGGCAATGACAATTTGCAAGTCTGGATTGACTGGAAATGAGTCTTATTAATGAAGTTGTCAGCACGAAGGTGGCAGAAGGAGATCGTGTGCCAGGTGACGTTTTGGATTCAGAAGGAAGAGACCTAGATTCTAACTCCAATGCCGAGGCTCGCCTTATAAAACAAAGACCTTATGCCTCATTTATAAAACAAAGACCATAAGAGACAGCAATAAGGACGGATGCTTCCAAGGCTTTTTTAGGATGAGGAAGATGCTGAATAAATGAAAGGTACATAATGAAAAACGAAAATCTCATATTAGGAACCTTTGAAGGGAGAGAGTTAAAGTTATTTACTTGAACTCAAGGGGATTTTTCTGCTGCATTTACCATCTTGACAGTTTGCCCAAAGAAAGGGATACGGCAGTTAGAAGTTATTAAGATTTACAAACGTCATTTGTCATCACAGCTGGAGACTCAATAACAGCCTCTCAGTCTGGGCTGCGCTTTAAGGTTTGCCCTCATCTTCTCTGGGCATCAGCTGTAGTTTCAAAGACTCCTTCCTTAAGATTTCTTTGTTCCTGGGAATGTTGACTGTGTTTTAGTGCGATCCGTGTTCCTAGTGCTGCATTAAATCTCCATTTCATGCCCTCAGGCATGCTTGGAAATATATTCCAGATAGCTCAAAGACGGTGACCTGGGCCATGTTGAAAAGTAACCTACATAACCTACACCGAAATGACTGGATCATCGACATTCCCCTGGACTCGTTGATAGACTAAGGATGCAGAGATTGTCCAGTTGCATCACTGATGGGACCAAATAGACCGTGATTTGCAATAAATACATTTAAGTATTTATTTATTTGTATTTCTATGGGAGCAGGTAAGCATAAAGATATTACCATAAACCAGAAGTGCTCGTCCTAAATTAAATTGCAATTTGAAGATAGTCTAGAATATGGGGAATTCTTAAGCCATTTATATGCTAACTTGCTTTTTAAATTATTTTTTTAAATGTCTCATTTCATGGCAGTTTAAGCAGAAATGGTTTCTTAGTGGCCATCTGGTCATTTTAAACCGTGTTCAAAGAAGAAATCTTGACATGTTGTACTCACATTTTATGGCTGAAAAAGGCTGTTTAAGGTCATCTCATCTTGGAATGTCAGAATCTCTAGGTTAGGAGTGACATGGAATTATTTGAATTTCCTTCTCAATACCCAGCACGAGCATTTCCAGTGCCAGGGAACTCATTATTTCCCAGAGGAATCTATTCTCTCATTAGAATTTTAGACAGATCTTCTTTCTATTGAATCCAAATTCATCTGCCTCTAACCCTCGGGTCCTTGTTGCAGCCATCGGGACTGAGCAGTTCGAATAGAATTTATTTTCTATGTGACAACTCTTCAAATATTCGAAGAAATCTATCATGCAAGCTACCTTCCCCACCTCCCTCCTTGCCTCTGTCCTCCCTGCTTCAGGCTAAACAACCCAGAAAGAACTGCTGTTTATGAAATGGAGGCAAGGACCCTCACCAGTCTGGTTAAGTTTAGCAACCTATCATCTAGGTGATAAACATTCTCCCCTTTTGGGATCACCATAAAAATATTTCCTTATCTTCGGTCTTTTGGAACTGATTTCACATAGATTGCTAATAGCCCGTCCTCTCCTCTCTCTGATCCCTGTGTCTTGGAATATAATTCATATGAATCAAAACACTTGAATTAATCAAAGATTGGGGAACTCTTTTAAAATCTTTATATTGGTGGGACACCTGGGGTGGCTCAGTGGCTGAACATCTGCCTTCGGCTCAGGGCGTGATCCTGAGGCCCGGGATCAAGTCCTGCGTCGGGCTCCTTGTGGAGAGCCTGCTTCTCCCTCTGCCTGGGTCTCTGCCTCTCTCTCTCTCTCTCTCTCCCTCTCTCTCTCTGTCTCTCATGAACGAATAAATTTTTAAAATCTCTATATTGACTTTGGTGTTTTTATTCTTTTCACGTTTTATTTTATTGTGAACACAACGTGAGATTTACCCTCTTAACAAACTTTCAAGCATACAATATATTATCATTGGCTGTAGGTACAATGTCGTACAACTGACCTCTAGAGTTTATTTATCACGATTAACTGAAGCTTTGTGCCGGTTGATTAGTAACTCCTCACGTCTCCCCCAGCCTGGCGGCTCCTGGCAATCACCACTCCACTCCTCAATTCTATGAATTTGACTGTTCTAGATACCTCATATAAATGGAATCATGCAGTATTGGTTTTTCTGTGACTGGCTTATTTCACTAAGTGTAATGTCTTCAAGGTGCATCCATGTGGTTGCCTTGTACAGAGACTCACACCTGTCACACCTGTCAGGATGGCTATTATCTGAAAAGCAAAAGACAATTATTGTTAGTGAGGATGTGGAAGAGTAGGAACCTTTGCACACTGTCGGTGGAATGTAACGTGGTGCAGGCAGTATGGAAAAAAATATGGGAGTTGCTCAAAAAACTAGAGGTAGAACTACTGTGTGATCCTGCGATCCCACTTCTGGGTGTTACTCCAAGACAGCTGAAATCAGAATGTCAAAGAGATAGTAGCAGTCCTGTCTATAGTCACTGTGTCTCTATTCACAATAGCCAGGATGTGGAAAGAACCTGAATGCCCATCGATGGACAAATGGGCAAAGGAAATGTGGAACGTACATATCAATGGGATACCGTTCAGCCTTTAAAAAGAAGGACATTCTGCACTCATCTCGGATCGTGGTAGCTCTTCAAGTACCTTTTCTGCCTCTTTTGTTTTCCTTGGCAGAAAAAATAAATCGTAACAAAAGTACAACTTTAAAAGATGTGCGTGAGCTGGTGGTGAACATGGCATGAGGTAAAGACATGCTGAATCAGCACGTCGGACACCTGAACTAATGTGCTTCGATACAAAATTTTTTAAAAGCTAAAAAAGAGGGCAGCCCGGGTGGCGCAGCGGTTTAGCACAGCCTGCAGCCCGGGGTGTGATCCTGGAGACCCGGGATCGAGTCCCGCATCAGGCTTGTTGCGTGGAGCCTGCTTCTCCCTCTGCCTGTGTCTCTGCCTCTCTCTCTCTCTCTGTGTGTCTCTATGAATAAATAAACAACAAATCTTAAAAAAAAAAAAAGAGAGAAAAAAAAAAAGCTAAAAAAGAATGCGTGTGTGTGCGTGTGTGTGTGTGATGTATGTTGTGCCCTGGCACAGAGCAAGTGGTCATGCTCTCATTTGCTATTTTCATCATGGACGTAAATAGGACAAACTTGCCGTGCTCCCAAGTCGTTTCCATACATCTCAGCCTCTCCAAATGCTGCGGTCACAGGCCTGTGACTGTCATTCTTATCTGCACTTGACCATGTGACTTCCCCTCCAGCTCTTACAGAATTCTTCACTGCAATTGTTAATAATTACAACATTGGAGTGTTTTTTGAGAGCTTTTAACTCTTTTAAAGTCCTCACTCTTTTTAGCTTCTCAAGCCCTACAGATAATGCCTGTTTGTCTCCCATACGCCTTTGCAATCCTGTCTTCTTCCAACTGAGGCTACACGGCTGACACTAGTCTTTCTCCCTGTGGGCATAACTAATTCTAGGGCTGCACAGTCATTTTTCTCCTCTGTTTTGTTTTAACTTTATAACCAATTTGACCTTGTGAGTTAGAATTACATACGAAGCAGCAATCCCCACCCCATCTCTTCCTCTAGATTTTGAAGAGATACAATTTTTTCGGGAAGTCAAGTGAAGAACTCATTAGATGCGCTGTTGTTCCCTAATGAGACTTCAGCAGGTGGCTAGAGGGATTGACTTCACCCACCACGACTATTTGAGCTGCTTAAAGTCCTGGGCCGTGATTTGCTGCTCTGGGTCATTGGAGCCGAAGAGCGTGCCCAGGATCAGCTTGAACGTATGATAGCATAGTTCTGCCACAGTCCGCTGTGTGACTAGGGGCAACTTACTTACCTTCTGTCTTTTCATTTCCTTATGAGGGTGGCAATCATGCACACTTCACAATATATTTGGTGGGCATTTGAAAAGTCAGTGTGCATAAAATGCTTAGAATCGTGCCTGGCTCACAGTGAGGATCACTAAATGCTCCTTGATACTGTTATTCCACAGAGGGCGAGGCACCTACGTACCCTTAACTGAAAACACAAATTCTCCCCTACCTGTGAAGAGGATCTATGGAACAACTAGAGCGGACAGGAACATTCACTTTGGCCAGAATGAGCGTGCCCACGGCGGGGTAAGAGATGCTACGGGCAGATCTCCCTAATATCTGATGTGTTTGTTTGGGTAATCCCAGCACTTTCCAACACAATGCCTGGTACGAGGTAAGCATTCAATGACAAACTGCAATATAGGGATAAGAGCAGAAAAAAAAAATTTGGACAATTTTGCCATTATATGGATTAGGAAAAATTTCTCTATCTGGCCAATTGATTGCAAGATATTCCCACAATAATGTTAAGCTCTATTCCTCTTTTCTTGCCATTAATGCTTTTTACCATGCTTCAGAAGCTCTGCTTTCAAACCCTGAGATTCCCATGGAGGTATAAATATCTACCTCCTCTTCTAACACATCTGCTTCTTTTTAATATCCCACACCAATGATTGCTATAATTGCACCAAATCTTGGGATAACGTGGAAGCAATCTTGAGTCTGACCATCATGGTGAACATTAATAGTTGATACTTACTATGTGCCAGCCACCATGCTGCATGTCTTATATGAAATGTCCCATTTAAGCCTCATAGGAACCCTACGAATAGGTTCTGCTATAATTTTCAATTTAAAGATGCAAAACTTTGGGTTTGGAAAAGTTAAATTACTAACCGAGAGTTACATAGCTGACGAGGGACAGTGTTAAGATTTTTAACTAAGAAATTTCAAGACTGCAGTATTCCTCACTTTAACTTTCTTTTTGTGCTTATAACATCAGTACATATAAGACAGTATTGTCTAAAAGCTCTTCCAAATTATTTTTCTCACTGAATTTATTATGATTCTGATGGGTTAAGTGTTGGTCACTCACATTCATCTCTAGGCCTCCCTAGATGTGCTCTACACATCCCCCTGTACTCCATCCCAAAGGAGGAATGTTGACGTGGGTAAAGATATAATGGGATCCTCCCAACATTCACACGTGAGCTGCCATGCTAAGAGGTGAAGGTTTTAGACGGAGGAGCAGGGGATCAATGGCGTTGCTTCTCTCATGGTACTATGTGCTAGCTTGGAGGAGACTTCAAGTTAATGAAAGAACAAGATATGGTACAGGGTAAAGGAGGCAGACAGGCTAGGCCAGCTTTGCCCTATATCTAGGGGAAATGTCTTTCCTGATCCCAGGCTTGGTCTCCCTACTTCTTCTTGAAAACTGATAAAATTCAGAGGACGAATCAGGATGTGACCTAGAGAAAAGGCACGAGACAAACAGTTATAGGGACTCCTGGGTGGCCCAGCGGTTGAGCATCTGCCTTTGGCTCAGAGCGGGTTCCCAGTCCTGGGATCGAGTCCCACATCAGGGTCCCCACAGGGAGCTGCTTCTCCCTCTGCTTATGTCTCTGCCTCTCTCTCTGTCTCATGAATAAATAAGTAAAATCTTTAAAAAGAGAAAGAAACAGTTATAGCTATCATCTTTGAGTTTCACTCTGCTTGGTTCATTGTAAGCTCCGCAGGAAAATTTATTAATAGAGTAATCAAATGATGAATTATTTTTTTAAAGACTCGATTCCAGGACCCCAGGATCATGCCCTGGGCTGAAGGCAGGCGCTCAACTGCTGAGCCACCCAGGCACCCCTCAAAAGATGAATTAATTATTGTAATAATTTAGTCGACCACGAGTTTGTTGACACTTAATATACTTTCCTTTGTTTCCACATTTAAATATTTTTAGTACTTTTTTTTTTTTTTTTTTGAGAACTAATCCTGAAGCTGGAAGGCATAATAAACTTTGCAGACTTTTCTTACAGGTATTTCAGAAGCTTTGCATCTTAGTGAAGGAAGAATTAGTCATTAAGATCATTCCTGGAATGTCCTCTGAATTTTAGGTGTCTGAATTTAGAACATCTCAAACCAAGATTCCTCCAGCTTTATAGAGTCCTACCTTTTTGCTATAGTCTATAAAGTTGGTCTAAGATTTCTAAGAAGATTAAATAATTTTTCATTGTGGTTGCAGTGGTAGGATGTCGTACCACCAACGCAAACCTCCCGCATTCAGGCTCAGACGAAGAAGGAAAGTGTATCAAGGGCCTGTAGGATTCCATTGTCAGGATATATGGCATCATCCCCAGAATGTAAGTACGTCATTAACTGCGTTATGTCCCCTATGATTTTATTTTACCTCCAGAGCTTGCAGATGGAAAGAGAGGCCCGATCTTACGTTAGAAAAGTCTGCAGCTCTAAACCATAGGCTTTGAGAGTGAGGCCTATTTATATCACATCCCATCTCTGTGTCTGTAAGCAAGTCATTTAATTTACTTTAGGCTTAGTTTTTTTTGTTTTTGTTTTGTTTTGTTTTAAGATGGGAGAAGTAAGGCCTTGCAAGGTTATGATGAAGATTGAGAAAATATAACAATAGATTATTTGTATATTTATCTCCATAAGGAGTCTTTATAAAATTAGAAGTAGATATTCACACCATTACAATGCTCATCTTAATCAGATTTTACCTGGGCAGAGGAGAAAGGCCTGCTCTCCCGGTTCATTCAGCTCAACCCCAACTAGAGTGTGGAGTTGCCTACATTTGTATTTCTGGTGAAATTCTGTAGATCTTTCTGGTAGTGGAGGACTGGGTGAAAGTTTACCCTGCAGGTCAAAGTGGACCCTGGAAAAAGCGGAGGGTAAGCAAAGATCATCATGGCTCTCCCTCTGTGGACCTTTTACTGGATCTTACTCCCTTCTCTTATTCATTTGCCACAGAAAGCTGACCTAATTTTGAGACTAACACCCCAGCCAGTTGTCATTTATGATGCTTTATGTAGCAATTGGAAATTACTTGTCACATCTCACCTTTTATACTAAACTAGTTCACTGAAACTAAGATGATGGTAAATGGTATTAATGTCTCAATGCGTTAGCTTTCTCAGATGACAACTTTGAACTTCTTATAAGCCTCTCTGGCAATTTTGTTCACTGGAAAATATAATTTTAGTGAATGAAAATTTTAGCAAAACCATTTGAGTGTTATGCAGGGAGCCCTGAAGTCATAAACTGAGTCACCAGCATATCTGTAGGAGAGCTGTCCCAGACTAGAGGATCCTAGGAGTTTATCATTTTGAGTCCAGGGGTGCCTGGGTGGTATACTTGATTGAGTATCTGACTCTTGGTTTTAGCTCAGGTTAATATCTGGGGGTCAAGGGATCAAGCCCCACATTAGGCCCTGCACTCAGTGGGGAGTCGGCTTCAGATTTTCTCTGTCCCTCCTCCTGCTCTCTCTCTGTCTCTCAGATAAATAAATAAATCTTAAAATAAAACAAAATAAAAATTTCCTTAAAAGATAATTTGAGTCCAAAATGCCATATTTTATCTAATATTGAAAGGCCATTGATAAGATGCACCATTATTTTATGACAAGAAGAATTTTTTAATTAAAAAATTTAAATTATAACCAATGCTTTCTTATTACTTAGGATTTTAATTTTACTCTAGTTGAAAGAGATATTTTAGACTTATTTATACATCAATTCTTAGAATAGGTTATGCATATACACATCAGTATTAGTATACATATATATTAATATCATGTATGCATAAGAAGGAACAAATATTAAGTGAAATAAGTTTAATATATTTCTAAGACTTTTTTCAATTCCAAGTTCTACTTTTCCTAAACATTTTCAACTTTGAATCATTGGTATTTTTGTCTTTCCACACATTATTTTCCTTCATGCCTTTAAGTGTTGGTGATGTAGCATTACTTAAAAGGGTGTTCCCCGTTGGTCTGCAGGATTTTCTTCTAAGCCTTTGAAACTCTGCACAAGCCATGGCAACTTCATTATAACTACTGCTTGGCAGCAGCAGAAATACATCTGGATGTCAAAGATGTTAAAGTATCAAAAAATATGCAGCTTGGGACTGATAAATTGTAAATTAGCTATGATTGTTAGGGGTAAATGTTTACATTTTCATTATGTATTTTTTCAGAGCATGAAGCTAAAATGAGAAATAATCATAGTACTTCACACTTGTGTATAACTTTTTAGTTGCCAAAGTAGTTTCATACATAATATCCGTAATATCTGGTTAAAATTTCAGCCTAGAACCAAGGTTAGCAAGAGTATCACTTTCTCTGGGGCAGACAATGTCTTATCAAACAATGAATCAATGTGATTATCCTGCATATGTGTATTCACACATGTATTCTTTCTCATTTCATTTGGTAGCTGTGGAAGAGACTATATGCTCACCCAAATCTATTCTTCTCTTTCCCCAGGGCACAAAATCTAAACACAGCAAATTTAAAGAGAGATGTTCACTTGGTTTTCTTTGCATTTGTGGGTTACAACTTTTTGAGTCTCAAAAATAACTATCTATATGGACCAGCATTAGGTGGTAATACTGAAGACAAAAGCATTAAAGGCCTCTAGTAGTCATTAGTAGAGACAATAGAGACTTCCAATATATCAGGAACTGAAGACAAAAATAGCAGAAAATTCTGCAGGCATGATATCCTACTTCTTGCTAAATCATTTGTGAACATTGTATATCAGTTTGAACATTTTAGGTTTTTTGTTGTTGTTGTTTATTTTTTTTAGATTTTTATTTATTTATTTATTTGAAAGAGAGGGAGAAAAAGGAAACCATGAGTGGGTAGGGGAGGGGAAGGGGGGGCCGGCAAAGGAGAAGGACAAACAGACTCCCCGCTGAGCGCAGAGCCAGACACAGCTCCACCCCAGGACCCTGAGGTCAAGTAGAAGTCAGATACTTACCTGACAGAGTCACCCAAGTGTCCCCTCCCAGTTTTGACATTTAAAAAAAAATCTGTATTTACAAACAGATGGTAGGTATATATTACAGGGCTAAAGAAACTTTTTATTTTTATTTTTTTAAGATTTTATTTATTTATTCATGAGAGACACAGAAAGAGAAGCAGAGACCCAGGCAGAAGGAAAAGTAGGCTCCCTGTGGGGAGCCCGACGTGAGACTCGATCTCAGGACCCTGGGAGACACCCTGGGCTGAAGGCAGATGCTCAACCGCTGAGCCACCCAGGCGTCCCTAAAGAAATATTTTAGAAAAAAATTATACTATGAGAAACATAAAAGCTATTTAAAGCTATCATTAAATGAACACACATGGTTATCTCTGAAAAAGAAAAAAAAAAACAAAAACCTTGAACTCCAAGGATTATGAAGTTAGGACATAACTGAATTGTTTGTGGGACTCATAAAGGCCACTAAATTATACTGAGATTAGAACCAATATACTAATGTTTCTACCCTAAAATGAAGGGTGAGAAATGTTCATGATACAAGGATAGATATCACTTTCTTACTAATCCACCTCTTGAAAATACCATTCTGCTTCCATGAAAGATCTTTTTAAAGAATTATTTCAAACTTAAGTCTTCTCTCCTTCCCTGTTTTGCTGCTCACATCCTACTCCTTTTTACTTCCTAAAAAGTTGAAGGAGGAGAGGGCACGAGCATCTAGAGCCTAGAGGATTTATATTCTACTTACTTTATTATAAGCTCATTGAATATTAATTTCTTTGACTTAAAAGATTAATTTATTTCTTTGGACTTCGGAAAACTAGATAGCTCGTTTATTTAGACCTTCAAAGCATAATACTTAATAAATTATCACACCTTGAGTTATGTGTCATCCTGGTCCTTTAAAAGAGAGTTGAAAGAGAGGTGAGGGATAAAAAAGGAGGGCGGAGAAGGTCAGAAGGGTCTAAAGGAGGGTGAAGAGGCAGATGGGGCCCAAATCCACAGAATTTTAGGCTCAGCATGTCTTTCCCATCGGGGCTTTGCTGGGTGCTCTTTCCTTCCCCCCACAACTATTAGTAAGAAAGGGCAAGTGAACGAAGCCAGCTCCCACTTTCTCTGTACCTATAAATAGGTTTTAATAGTAATATGATAACTGTAATTCACTGAATAACATCTAATATGCAAGATTTTTGCCTTAGAGGTATTTATTATTGGGGCTCATAAAAACTGCAAATCATCAGATCTAAATCATCTAAATCATCAGATTTTAGAGAGGAGGACACTGGGCTCAGAAAGGTGAGTGATTTGTGGGATTCAGTGATGCAGCTCCAATTTGAACCGAAGGAACAGACTCCAAAATCACTTGTATGGTTGGTTATATATGTCACTTCTGTTATCCTACCCAGAGGAGTGTCGTACTCAGGGACCACGTAGGAGGGGATGGAGCCACTATGGCAGGCTTATTAGGTTGGGATATCTAAGGCCTTGCTATATTGTAGCATATTTTGGTATTAAAATTATGCCAACGAGGTGTTTGCCTACTTAGTCTATACTAGGGCCAGCACAAAAAGCCCAGATTTTTTTTAAAAAGACCAGAAGTTGTCTTTTTGGTGTATATATTAATATGAGTAAAGATAAAGATCACTATGATGAGCTAAAACCAATATGTATAATATCATAGAGAAAATTATATCTTAGATTCATTAAATTTGTATCAAGCTACTATTTTAAAAATACGGCAAGTCAAACAGAGTGAGGTATACATATAAAAAGAAGGATCCTTAGGACAGGTGCGTAGGGGGATGGATGAAATAGATAATAGGTGTAATAGGTACTTACCGCGATGAGCGCAGAGTAACGCCCGCACGCATCGCATCGCCACACTGCACACCTGAAACCAACACAACAGTGTGTGCTGCCTTTGCTGGAATTAAAATAACTAACTTGATTTTTAAAAAAGGATCCCTGAAAGTCTGAAAAAGAAAGTACAGTGAGATAAGGAAAAAAAAATAATCCCCTCTTCCAGAAAAACTAGATTAAACAAAATCACTTGAATACAGCTTTTGCTTAGTGATTTTTCGCTGGTTTTCCTTAGAGACTAGTCAGTGATTTCAAGTGGAATATTTGAAAGTTCTTGACATAAATTGTGCTACTAACTTTTAATAATCTACAATGCAAAATGTTTATCATTACTACAAAATATTATTTTTTTAATTTTTCAGCACTCATACTTGTTTTTATTCACTCACTCTTGCTGAATTAAATAAAGTTAATGACCACTAGGGAGCCTTCCTTATACCGAGTGCCCCAAAGCGACAATCTGGAGAATACAGGCTGACCTCGAAAGGACACATTCTGAAATTTTCCTTTCTACCACCACCCGTGTGTGTTTGTGTCCCACAAGCAACCACAAGCTTCTGTTGTCCTGTCCGAGGCGGGGAGGAGTGTTCCAGCTGAGGCCACTCTGCGGGCGGGAAGGCCCTCCCGAGGAACCCGCCCCAGCCTCATACCGACCTGGAGGGCTGGTCTCACCTGCCACCTGCCCGGCACTGGCACGGGCAAGACACTGCCGAGCGATCCCTTGGCTGGGACTCCTGGGGACACGAGTCCTAACTTGTGACTCTGGCGGTTTCGACCCAGGCTTTTCTTAGTAGCAGCTCAGCTTAAAATCTGAAGCACTGAGACACACCCCAGTGACCCGAAGGAGGCCACAGAAAGCTCAGACTCCTGCAGAGTTGTGTGGCTGGATCCCAGAGTCCCCTTCCTCCATGAGTGAAGGAATTGAGGAGAGAGAGAAAGAAGGGGAAGAGGAGGAGGAAGAAGAAAGAAAAAAAGGAAGGGGGTAGGTAGAAAAGAAGGAAGGAGAAAGGAAGGAAAAGCACAGTGGCTTGACCTTGGAGAGACCGGGCCTCCAGTGCCAGGAAATCTGGAAGTCCCATTCCCCAGAGCACTCATTTTATTTCTGGCATTAAATAAAGCCCTCGGGGCCGGCCATTAATTTATCTCTATGTTAAATCACACTGTTTCATACTCTAGTGGCCTGAAAAAGTTAATTTACCATTTGAATGGCATGAATGATGAATACTTACATCAAGTCTGGGCATTTTATAATATTGAACAATCAGCCTTTTTTTTTTTTTTTTTGGCTTAGATGTGCTTTATTTTTTATCTATGGAAAAAGAAAAGAAAATAGCGGTGTTCTGCTGGGGATAGCAGGACGGCTTCTAGATCTCAGAGCCAAAGATGCTTTAACGGAGGCCTGGAGGGAAGAGGGAATATCAGAAAAGAAAAGGGAAGGAGAGGGGGAGGCAGATGACGAGGGCCGAGTCCCTTGTCCTCTGTGCACCTGCCCTTTTCACTTGGGGTGCAGTAACCTTCTATCCCACAGCCTTGGATTTCTCTAAACCCACGCCGGCCCTATCAGTGCTTTACGGCCTCTCATACGGGGCTAGCATGGGATTCTGAGCATTAACGGTTGACTTTTATTCCCCCGCATACATCAGTTACCTGGGGCACTGAAGTAGTATGAATTGGTTTTGAAATGAAACGTCCCATGTGGAGAAGGGCTCATAGCAACTGGTTTAATTTAAACAACGGGGAGGAAGCAGGCGCAGACGGCCGGAGTGCGGCCCGCGGGCTGGGGAGTGTTTCCTGGGTTCCGGGCGCCACGGGAGGGCGCCGGCCCGGAGGGAGCCTGACCTCGGGCCCCTGGAGGCCGAGCGGGCGCCTCGGTGCGCGGGGACGCTGGGGCGGACCGGAGCAGGGGCGGGTGCGGGCGCGGGCGCGGGTGCGGGCGCGGGACCGAGTGCGGGCGCGGGAAGCCGCCAGCCCCGGCGTCCCCCTCCACAGGCGCGGCGCAGGGAGCGGGTCTCTAGGGTGAAAGAGGCCACGAGGGCTGAAGGCGCGGGGCGGCGCGAGGGCGGGGGCGTCCAGGGCGCCTCGCGGGAGCGAACCCCACCCCGGAGCTCGGCACACTTGAGCTGAGAGAGGCTTCCCGAGGTGCAGCCCGGAGGTCCGCGGGGGGGCGGGGGGCCGCGTGGACCGGCTGCACCCCTGCCCGCCCCCCACCCCCCGCCCCCTGCCTGCCCCCACCCCATTCCGCGTCCACCCCCGCCCCCCCACTCCCGTACCTCCGCCCACCCCTCGCCCCACCCCTACCTCCCCCCCACCTCCCCCCGGCCCCTCCCACTCCCCTACCTCCCCCCACCCGCCGCCCCCTACCCCCCTCCGCCCCCCACTCCCCTACCTCCCCCCACCCCCCGCCCCCTTACCTCCCCCCCACTCCCGTACCTCCTCCCCCCACTCCCCTACCTCCCCCCACCCCCCGCCCCCCTTACCACTCCCCCACTCCCCTACCTCCTCCCCCCCGCCCCCTCCCCTCTCCCCGCCCCCCCACTCCCCTACCTCCTCCCTCCCCCCCGCCCACTCCGTCCCCGGCGCAGGGAGGCAGGCGGGACCCGGCCGGGGCAGGGGAGCGGCCGCCGGGGGGGAGGCGCGTGGGGGCTGCCGGCGGCGTCGGCGCCTCCCGCGGGGCGTGTGCGGAGCGGGCGGCCTTAAACCGGCTCGGTCCCCGCCGCAGTCGCCGCCCAGCCCGGCGGGAAGGGGCTCGGGATCCGCGGGGCCGCGACGGCGCGGGGGGCGGGGCTCGTGGGGCCGATGGACCGGGCCGCCCCGCGCCTGCTCCTGGCCCTCGGCCTCGGTAAGTGGCGGCGGGGGCGCGGGGCGCGGGGGCGCGGGGGGCGGGCTCTGCGTCTGGCGACCTGGCCGCACCTGCGGGGGCTGCGCGATGCCAGGACCGCCCCTGCCACGACCGCCCCTGCCACGACCGCACCTGCGGGGCCGCACCGACCGCACCTGCGGGGCCGCACCTGCCGGGGCTGTACTTGCGAGGCCGCACCTGGCGGGGCTGCCGCGATGCCAGGACCGCACCTGCGGGGCCGCACCTGCCAGGACCGCACCTGCGCGGCTGCCCGACGCCGGCGGAAGGGGTCCCGAGGCCCGGCGCTGGCGCAGGTGCCCGGCCTGGGAGGGGCGCGGCGGAGTCCCCGGAAGAGGGTGGGCCCCGGGGGGGGACTGCTCGGAGGGGGCGCCCCCCTGCCCTGGAGCGCCGGGTGCGGGGCCGGGGGAGGGCACCTGCGGGGGCGGGGGGCCGGGAGCACCGAGGCCGCGGCGGGTCGGGGCGGGTCGGGGCGGGTCGGGGCTGCGCGACAGCCCGGGGCAGGGACTGAGCGCGGAGCGGAGGCGGGCTTGGCCGGGGCAGCAGCTGCGCAACGCAGACGCGTTTACTAGGAATATATCATTTCCTATTTTAAGGCAAAACGGGGCACGGAAAA
Organism: Canis lupus dingo; assembly: GCF_003254725.2. NCBI lineage: Eukaryota > Metazoa > Chordata > Mammalia > Carnivora > Canidae > Canis > Canis lupus. Next base: position 64,249,986 of record NC_064257.1, read on the forward strand.
CTTTTCTTCATTGAGAAAAATTCAATTTGGGCGGTTGGGCTCAGGAGCACTGGGGGGCGGGGGGACACTGCTGGGGCCCGAGGTTAGGGGGCCGGTCGGCCAGAGGCCCTCCTCACCTGCCCGGAGCTGGGACTCAGGTGCTGGGGAGGCTCCCGCAGCTGCATGTGCGAGGGGACCGGGAGGGCGCACCTGGGCCAGCCTCGCAGCAGGACAGGCCTCGGCATCCCGGTCCCGTCGCGGGAGGCAGGGGGAGGGAGCAGCGGGATGTGGGGTCCTGGCTGAACTGAGCGGCGGGGACACCTGGGCTGGAGGCATGAGTGTGGGAGGAGGGGAGTCGCTGCAGCTTATGGCTTACCTGTCTCCGCCACCTCCCCTCTACCTGCAAGCCTGGGGGAGGCCGGGTTTCTCATGTGGTGGGGAGACAGGTGGGGTCTACACAGACACTTTCATTTGGCCATGGTCCTGGGAGGAAGAGAGGTGGCTAAACATGTATGACGACCTTGGTTGGAAGTGGATCTGACTTCGGGCCGTGGTTAGGGAGAACAGACGGATTTAAGAAACCCCACAGGGATCCCTGGGTGCCTCAGGGGTTGGGCGCCTGCCTTCCGCCCAGGGCGTGATCCTGGAGACCCAGGATCCAGCCCCATGTTGGGCTCCCTGAATGGAGCCTGCTTCTCCCTCTGCCTGGGTCTCTGCCTCTCTCTCTCTGTATCTCTCATGAATAAATGAAAAAGAAAAGAAAGAAAAGAAAAGAAAGAAAGAAAAGAAAAGAAAAGAAAAGAAAAGAAAAGAAAAGAAAAGAAAAAGAAAGAAGAAAAGAGAGAAAGAAAGAAAAGAAAAGAAAGAAACCCAGCAGAGGAAGAAGTCAGTGACACTGTAGTAGGGGCATCCCGTGGAGTCTGCAGAAGGGCAAGGGGCAGACAGAGCTGGGCCCAGGACCACTGCTGATGCTCTGGGCAGTGTTGCTTGGATGCAGCAGGTGTTCTCTTCCTCACTCTGTCTGGACTGTCCAACAAAGTATTGACTGAAAATCTGGACAGTCATCAAGATGTTAGAGGATGTGGGGATAGGGGTGGGAATAGGGCTCAGGAGACTCCTAAGCCATGAGTCCTGCCTAGAGGTGTTATGCTGAGGGGCACCTGGGTGGCTCCCTCTGGCTCAGGTCTTTATCTGAGGGGTCTGGGATGCAGCCTCACATCAAGCTCCCTGCTCAGTGGGGAGTCTGCTTCTCCCTCTGCCTCTGCTCCTCCCCATTCCCCCCCCCCTTGTACATGCACACACTCTCAAATAAAAGAGAAAGTTTTTTTAAAGATGTTGTTCTGAATTTGAGAATGCAAGACTAATCAATATGAAACTATAAGAGAGACTTTCATAAAACCAGAGAACAGTAGCTTGCCAGTGAAGGATGGAGCAGCAGGACAAGCTGGGAAAAGAACCCAACGGGTGACTAGATTCTTGGGTAGGATTTGGAATAAGCAGGAGAGGCCAATGACTGAGGGGGCAGTGTGGGGTTAGGGGAGGGAGCTGGGGGCCAGAGCACCTGAGTGTCTCAGGTATAGTCCAGACAAACTAGTTAAGGCCTAGATTAGGGCTCTGTGCCAGCACAAATGTCATGATAGAAGTGATTATTCCAGGTTGATAGACATTCTTCCCCCTTCCCTATCACAGAACGCTTTATTGTTGCCTCAAAACTTGTCACAAGGCAGAAACGAAAAGAAAACAAACTCTAATCCAGTGCCTTCTTACACTCAAGGTAATCGGTGATGGAACTGCCCTGTTGAATGTTTGGCTTAGGGAACTGAATTCCGTCTCCAGGTCACCTAAAATTCCAGGGCTTGCAAAATCCCAAAAGATGTGATTTGTTGGCATCAATGCTCCTGTGAAGTGGTTCTATTTTTCTCACATATGCTTGACTTTTCAGTCTCATTCCTAATTTAAATCATACGTTCAATGTTATTTACTTTTTGAAGAAAAGGTGAGCAATGCACTGTGTAATGCACGTGGGTGTGAGTGTGACCAGGGAGGAGGGGCGGGTGGAGAAGTGCCCTGGGAACGGGCATGGAGCACTCATGAGACCTAGTTCCGGCTCTGCCATTCTGGGGCTCTGAGACGTCTATAAATGCCAACTTTTTGGACATTGTTTTTCTCATTTGTAAAATGAAGGAGTTGCTTTAGATGAGCCAAAGGTCCTTAGCAACTTTACATTGTATTCATCTATTTTTATAAAGATTTTATTTATTTGACAGTGAGACAGTAAGAGAGCACAAGCAGGGGAGGTGATGGAGGGAGAGGGAGAAGCAGGCTCCCCACTGAGCAGGGGATCCCCACAGGGCTCCACCCTGGGGCCCCCGGACGCCCTGAGCCGAAGGCCCGACGCTTCACGACTGAGCCACCCGGATGCCCCTGTACTCATCTTTAACTAACGTTTCCATTGGGAAGTTTAAGAGAGATTTTTGTCCAACACTATAGAGCTTTGATTTACTTTGTAATGGGATCTTTATTTCATACAAACTTTATAATAACGGAGAACCACGGATGCTTATTTCTTTGAGAAACAGGTAAAGAGGCAATAACTTTGGGGCACGTGCTGGCTCAGAGGGCTAGGCATCCAACTCTTGATTGAAGACTCTCTCTCCCTCTCCCTCTCCACCAGCTCACACTAGTGGGCCTACACACTCTCTCTCATTCTAAAATAAGTAAATAAATCTTTAAAAAGAGGTAATAACTTTGCTTAAAGTATCTTTTTTATCTCAAAGAAATCAGATTATCTTCTTTTTAAATTGTTTAATTTCTCCCTCTCATTCACTTGCTGTATAAAACTAAAACTGAAATCATAACCAGTGAAAAAGGTGTAAGAAAAAGTTACCTTTTAAAAAATGAATCATTTTAAGATTAAAAATAGGTTCCCCTCCTCATTAAAATTGAAAACATTGATATCTGTGAGTTGATGGAAGTTCTGCTTGAGAATATGCCTGTCCTCATGCTGTATATCTAGTTTCCAAGTTACAAAGAAGGTAGGGGGCAGCAAGTAAAATTCCCATTGTACAAATGACATAAGTGAAGCCCTAAATGCTGAAAATTTTTGGGCTTTGCCTCTTAGGCTACACTTCTGGCTTAGAAGAGCATCACAAATGTTTTTTCCTCCTCAAAACCCCAGGTTTTGCACATAAACAGCTGTCACAAATTGATTTTTGCTGTTGCTCCATTCTCAGTTGTTGGGTGGAAATTCCCAAATAATTCTGGAAGGCCCCACCACTGCAGGCCTGCTTTGCTTATTCCCACTGAAGGTGTCCTTGTTGATGCTTTGGGCTGCCTGAGGCAGTGCCGATGGCAAAGGCCCTGAGGACAGAGAGTGCCGTGTCTGTCCCAGGATCTCTGCTGACACTGCTCACCCCCTTACCCTAGTGCGCCTCAAGTCTTCAGAGCCCAGCACAAGAACCCCATCTTGGTTTTTCTCACCCTTTTATTGTAGTCAGGTCATGCCTGGACATAGACACGAGTGTCACTAGGAGGACAGTCAAGGGGACAGGGGGAGGGCCAGGCTCCCAGCTGTACCTTGGATCAGCTCTCTGAATCATGGGCCAGGCTTGCCAGCTCTCTGTTAGGGTTAGCAGCTTCCAGGATGCTCAGGCAATCCAGAATCCAGGCCGCAGGCAGCTAGGCCCAAGCAGTGATCCTGATATGCTTCCCAAGTTGCCACGACAATCCCCCGGCTCCACAAAAAAATCTGTAGACCAGTGGGCCGGGGTCGGGAGGGTTCCAAAGTAAAATTTAAGAAGAGAGCCAGCTTAAATTAAGGTGGGTTTGCTGTGTAACGCCTGTAACAGCTCGCTGTCCTGGGCATATTGGTGCCTTACAGAAGGAAGTTGAGTAATTCAAATGAATCTCTGCTAAAATTTAAAGAAATGAGAGGAGTATTTTTTTAGATGGTTGGAGAGAGAGGGGGTATTTCATCTTAGCTCAGATAACTTAGGCAATAACCTACTTTGATTATCAGCAAGATCAATTCAAATAGCCACAAACTACTTTTATTCCATTCCTTACATTTTTTTAAAGATGTGTAGGTAGTATGAAAAAAAAAAAAGATGTGTAGTATGTACCCCAGAGAGTAGAGTAGTGACGAAAAGTCCAACCAAAGTATAATGATGTTTGTGTTCAGCCTTTTTTATTTAAAAGTGCCTGAGTTGGTAGTAGAAGAGGATGAGTTAGGAATATAACGTTTCCCTCTTTGCAAAATCATGGGTGTATTTATTCACTTAGCCTTATTTATTTTTAGAAGGGGAGGCAGAAAGCGTGCCTGGCACATAGTAGGGCCTCAAAACCTATTAGTTAATTGACTGGATGAATGCAGGTTTGTGATAATGTCCAGTCATTAAAAAAAATAGATTCGGTAAAGAAAACAGTTCTATTTCTTGTTGGCAAAACATGCACACAATTCAGAGAAGTAGAAAGACTTATTTCCTCATCTTTTTTACTTGGGACTTGCTTCTAGCAATGCTAGAGACCCTTTCACAAGAGGACTTCTGTTTTGCACGTACTATGTTTACTTCTGTTTCTTCTGTTCCTACTGAGGATTCAAGCTGCTTCGTGCCTCTCATGTGTTTGCTTCAAAGGCAGATCTCAGGCAAAATCAGGACTTTTAAAATAAGTGTTTCAAGAGGGGCAGGAAGGGCGTGGAATTCAGGGCATTCTCCAATGGGTTGTTTAAAAACGCCCTTTGGATTCTAGGAGGTGTGAGGTAATTTGCTCTCTTGTTTGATTATAACTTTTTGAAACACACGTTTCCTTAGCTGGGAGTAACCAAGTTGCTATATTCATAGGTTCTGTTTAGTATTGAATGGAATAAAAGCCTGTAGCGGATCCTATAGATGTGGAGACAGATTTGCTGTGGAGGCGGACTAAAGTGTGACTTTTTTTTTTAAGATTTTATTCATTTATTCATGAGAGACACAGAGAGAGGCAGAGACACAAGTAGAGGGAGATGCATGCAGGCTCCCTGCAGAGAGCCTGATGGGGGACTCGATCCCGGGACCCTGGGGTCACGCCCTGAGCCAAAGGCAGATGCTCAACCGCTGAGCCCCCCAGGGGCACTGCAGTCTGACTTGCTAATGTTGAAGAATCCCTAAGTGATCTAACGTTATATATAAATATTTCATAGGCATCAATGGTCTGGATTTCTTGCTGGTTAGACTGAAGCATGTGATGATGCACAGATCCATGCCCCCTCCCTTGGGGTGAGTCACCTGGCCCAAGCCTTTCAGAGCAGGAGTGGTCAGCTTGCCTTTGCCCCCTACTCCTGGAAGCCTAGTACGAAGGCCAAAAAATTGTCATTGGAACTGAATGAAACACTTTCAGGAGATCCAGACTTGACTTTTTCATGACCACTTCCCCACTGAGATGTCATTTTGAGTTTCTGACACTTGACTGGTCCCATCTCCTAGGGTGACTGATGCAAGATGTTGCTGATGACACAAGCAGATACCTACTTGAGCTTTGCTATGGAATCCCAACATAACCCTTTATATTTTGGGGACCTCTACAGTTGAAAGAGCATTTTCATATCATCTCATTTGGTCCTCAAACCGCAAATAATAAGAGAGCAGTTATGTCGTATGCATGCCAGGCACTCTTCTAAGAACCTAATAACTCATTGTATCCATATAACACTATCCATCTAATGCACAAGTTACGCATCATTCTCATTCTCATTTATATGGGAGGATATGGAACACAAAGGCATTAAGTAACTTGTCTGAGGTTCTGGCTTTATGAACATGAACTATAAAGATGAGGTATAGAGCCTAGATCATAGTAGACAAATATTTGTTGCCGAATGAGGTAGAAGGGGGAGATGGGACACTCAGGTGCAATGCAATGACATATCACTGCACTGAAGAGGGATCTGGGTCTCCCGACTCATTGAAGAGCATTGAAGTTCATCCTACTTGTTTCCTACCAGCTTTGCTTTCCCTGATGTTTACTCATATCTTTGTGGCATCCCCGATTCTGGATATGCCTCAGGTTCTTGGATTCCTGGTTCTTCTTTTTTTTTTAAAAGATTTTATTTATTCATGAGAGATACAGAGAGAGAGAGGCAGAGACCCAGGCAGAGGGAGAAGCAGGCTCCATGTAGGGAGCCCGACATGGGACTCGATCCCGAGTCTCCAGGATCAGGCCCTGGGCTGAAGGCGGCGCTGAACTCCGGATTCCTGGTTCTTTTTCTTTTTCCCAGCCACGAAACCTGCCTACCTATATCCTAGGCCCAGACTACCCTAGCCAATAGTGACCAGTTCATGGGGATGATGCTCCTGAGAGGACCCACAGGACCTCACAGACTGAGAATGGCTAAAAGGAGCATATCCTGAGGCAGTCTGATGTTGTGGTCAAGAGCGTAGACTCTGAGTGAGGCTGTGTCTATGCATGACCCCCCTGGTGCTATGACTTCCCAACACTTTGATCTTGGGCAAATCTTTTAAACCCCTGTGGCCTCAGTTTTTTCATCTATAAAAGCCAGTAGTAGTAGAACCAAGGCTATTATATGGATTGAATTAATTACTGTATAAAGCACTTAAAATGTGCCTGGAACATAGTAAGTTCTGGATAAAGATGAACTATTATGATAGATAACAGGAAAGTGCAGAAGAAATCATTAATTATGATCAACATTTTTTTAAATTATGGATATTTTGATTCTGGATACTTCCTTAATGTAACCAGGGTCTACTAATTGATAGAAAAACTTTCTCTTGCCTTTATTTCTCAAATTCCTGCTCCCACTAGTTATGAAAGAGGAAACAGATAAAAATTCTCAAAAGAGTTCTATTTGACTGCTTTTGTTAGAAAGGAACACATGCAAAAAACAATCCTGCAAAAGCAAAATGCATATCTGCTTTCTAAAAATGTCTCTATAGATTCTTCTTCATCTGCCAATTTTGATCCTAGTTTTATGCAGTAAAAACCTTTACAGCACTTGCCTAGCTTTGACACCCAAACCCAGTATCTTAAGGTTGGACCAGACACAAAAGTCAGCCTGTACTAGCAAAGAAAAAAATAAAATATTTAGGAGATAGTTTTAATATTTTAGGCAATCTCATCAAAATGGAGTTATCACATTTTTTTAATTAAACAAATAGTTATCTTAATTAAAAAGAAATAAAACTGTCATAATGGAAAAATGAGTGATGATACACTGTCAAAATTTATTCCTAAAAATCAGAAAACTGGAAAAATAAATTATTTTAGAGAGTTTTCTTATGACAAAATAAGAAAATGTTTTTTTCAGATTATAAAGAGTAGATAGCCATGTATAAAAGTTGTTCTGTAATATTACCTTGTAACACCAAGAAAGTTATTTAATCTTCTTATGCTGCATTGTCTCATCTAGAGAATGGTATCAATGATAATAATGTCTATCATCTGGGGACATCTGAAACAGAATTGTTTTGAGGATAAAATGAGATAATTCAGGAAAAGATTTTAGCAGAATAATTGACTACTACATGTTCAGTATATTATTAATATTCTCACATTTGTGAATATGCAGATAATTTAAAATTATTTCATAGGTATTGACTGAAAAGGAGAAGCAGAATTATTGCATTCCTTATGCCAGTGGGAGTGTTGGTGTTTGTGCTTTCATCAAAGGAAATTGCTGTAATATTCACCACTAGAAGCAAAGGGAAAAATCAGAAATCTACTCCATCATAACCATGCTTTTGAGAGTGCTTTAAACAGTTCCATTGCAATGTAAGTTCCTTGATGGCAGAGATTTTTGTCTGATTTATCTGCAGCTATATTCCCAGGGTCCAGAACAGTGCTTGTACATAGTAAGTGTTCAAAAAACATTTGTTCAATAAATGAATCTGAGTGCACATAGCACAGGAGTCCTCCTAGACCAGCAGCTTCTCATAATCAGTCACAAAGATCATGCTGTAAACTTCATACACACACACACACGTATGCACACGCTTCCATAATCAAAAACAAAGAGCCCTCATGTTTCTCAATGGCTCTCTATATTCCATCTTTAATATCTCTGAATTTGCAGACAATGACTTATTTTAGGCAGTTCTTCACTTAGATGGTAGCTGTGCCCAGTTTTACTGAGTAGAATGACCTGATAGAATGAGATTTGCTCATGAAATTTAGGTATTGGCTGCCACCACCAGAAAAAGATGAACTGCATGCCCCATAGCTTGGTAAAGGGCTGGCCTCATCTTACTTAAATACAGATTACAGGCTGACTCGAGTGGTTTGCTTCATAGCTCATAACCATGTACTGGTAGGCTTTCCAAGGCTAAGGGCGGCTCATAACCACGAGGTAGCTCCAGTGCCATCTCTTTTTTCATTTTTAATATATTTTTGTATATATATATTTTTATTGGAGTTCCATATGCCAACATATAGCATAACACCCAGTGCTCATCCCATCAAGTGCCCCTCTCAGTGACTCCAGGCCCATCTTAGAGTAGTAATTGCATTTGGAGAAAGAGGCTAATCTAAGAGGACCAATTCAAGAGAATTAACTCCTGACTACAGAGTAAAACATAAGGGAACAAATTTTATGAGCTTTGTTCTTCTCACTGACTCCCCTCACCCCTTTTCTATGACAGCTCCATTCTCTAACGTTAAAGATGTCATTTTTGTCCCTAAGTCATATCAGGGGACCTCCTTCTTGAGTGTGTAATAATAATGGATAATGACTAGCTATTATAGTAATTCCAGTAGGAGATTAGTACATGGAACACAGTGGATTTTGGTTTTTTAGGGTTTTGTTTTGTTGTTTTGTTTTGTTTTTGAGAGAGCAGGGGGTGGGAAGGTTGAAAGGCAGAGGGAGAGGGAGAGACAATCTCAAGCAGACTCCACACCTAGCAGAGAGCCTGACAGGGGAGGGGGCTCCATCTCACAGTCTCACAACCCTGAGATCAAGACCAGAGCCAAATCTAGAGTCGGACATTGAATTGAATGAACCACTCAGGCACCCCAGGGAATGCAGTGGTTTTAAGATTGAGTTTTCATGCGCAGAATGGATCAGATGAGAGGGACTAATAAGAGCAAGTAAAGAGGAAGCTGGTGCTCTAGGCTAGAAAATAGCCTAGAAAACCTGGACCAGGCAATGGAGAGAAAGGAATGAATTCAATACATGCTTCTAAGTAAGAATGTATGGGATATAATGACAGGCCATGTGTAGGTAAGAAAAGGGAGTGAGGAATTAGGGCTGTCTCCAAGACTGCTAACCTGAGAGAGAAGAAAAATTTATGGTGCCATATTGAAAGAAAGCTGCCCCTTTTTTTGGGATGGGGGATATAAAATACTTTTGAGACATTCAAATGTCTTAATGAACGTTTGGAAATGTGGAAATTGACTTCGAATTACAGCAGCGGACCCCAAAACTGATTACTCGTTCAAGAAATGTAAAAAGTACAAATCATCAGGCCTCTCCCTAGACCTACTAAAATTTGATTGAGATGTTTCCACAAATCTAAAATTTTAAAGACTTTTTTTCCAGGAGAAAAAAAATTTCCTTGCAGAGTAATTGCAATTATAAGTAGATACTGCCCCATGTAGGAGGTCCTTTTGAGTGTAGGCTAGATTTGGTGACTTCTTTCAAAAGAATAGAGTATGAACAAGAAAAAGAAAATGGTAACTTTACAGTGCAAAAATCTGGCACACACTACCTCAACTAAGTGGTCAAGGTCAACATCACAAATGATGCCGTGTAGATATCATGCATCCCTCATGTAGTGTCATGAGGAGAACACTTCTCTCCCATAGTGTTTCTCCTAAAACCCATAACCCTAGTCTAATCATTATAAAAATATCAGACAAATCCCAAATTGAAGGACGTTCTACAAAATACCTGAACAGTACACATCAAATTTGTCAATGAAATCATTAAAAAAAAAAAAAAAAAAAAAACTAAAGCCAACACGGAAAGACCTGAGAACCCATCACAGACCAGGGGAGACTAGTAATCTTGACCCAGAGAAACACACTGACAGAAAATTAGTGGAGTTAGAATGAACTCTTGCATTTAGTCAATATTAATGGGCCAATGTTGGTTCTTTGTTTTGGAAACTGCACCATGGTACTGCAAGATGATGACATTAGAGGAAAGAAAAGTGGGTGATAGGGGTACAGGAATGCTCTGTATTTTGCGACTGTTCTATAAATCTAAAATTATTACAAAATAAACAGTTTAGTACAAAAAAGGCTCTCCAGGAGATCCTAATGGCCAACCAGTTTGGACAATCACCTGGTTAGAAAATAGGGCTGAAAATAGAAAGTAATCAGTTAGCTGATTGTAATTTCAGAATCTACCACAGTGCCTAGTGATAAATTCTAAGTAAATATTTATCTTAATGCTGAGACCATGGATATTTTGTGACAATTAATGGAATTATGAAAAAGAATACGAAGGCAAAATCATAAGGATAGAAAGTAGAATGGTGGTTGCCGGGGGCTGGGAGAGGAGGGACTGGGAAATCACGGTATAGTGGGTATAGCATTTCAGTTTTGCAAGATGAAAAGCGTTCTAGAGATGGATGGTGACGACGGTCGTACAACAGTGTGAATGTGCTTAATAGCACTGAACTGAGCATTTAAAGATGGTTAAGATAGGAAATTTTGTGCCATGTGTGTTTTACCACAATAAAAACATTTAAAAAAGAAAAAGAAGAAGAAGACGGAGAGTAGAGTGTTGGTGGCGCCCATACAAGTGGCGTGGGAGTCGGGAAAAGAGCTGTCAGAGTTGAGTGAAGAGGGGAGGACCAGTCAGGAAGCCGAGAATGGGGGTGGATTTTAGATGGAAGATTTGGGAAGGGCAACCGTATCAAATACTGTGGAGGGAGGCGGCTGAGGCTCAGGAAGAGGCCACTGGTGGGTGAGCAGTGAGGAAATCACTGGTGCTCTTCAAAAGCCAGGGACAAAACATTGGTGGTAACTGAAGACACACACACACACACACACAGACACACACACACACACACGTGACCGAAAAGATAGACATTGAAGCAGTGAGTAGAAAAGAGAAATTTTGGGTTTATGAGAGCCAACTTCAAATCACAGACCAGTTTCTCAGCAAAGGTTTCCTCTGTGTAGTTCAGAGGGCACAACTTGGATTAATGAACTAAAATTCCAGGAGGGCAGCTCTCGCCTTAATTTTCTTTCAAGTAGAGATTTGGAAGAAATGGGATCAGCAGCTTGGGACGTGGTGAGCTTCCCCTGCCTGGATATGTTTATGGTCTGGTGGCACTTTTGGAAGTTGTGTAAGGTGACTCTGGAGTTAGACAGGAGGTGTGTCAAATGACCCCCTAAGGTTCTTGGGTCTCAGCACGAGCACGGCATAATGTTACTGCAGTTCGGGGGTGCTTTGTTGCTCGGAAGACAGGGTTTCAAATTAAGACACCGTCAGCTGACTTCCCTGGGAAGAAAGGAAGAGACAGGACACTTGAGACCTTAGGAACCACTGGTGAAGGATTTTGAAAAGGAAATTGAGTTTTCCCTCCCTAAACTATATTCAGTGACCTTGTCTGCTCATGAATGAGATATCAAGGTTCACATCACCAGCGATGTCATGGGAATATCACATATTCCTCACACAATGGGGTAAGAGGATATCGTGGGATTTAGTACCAATCCCTGCCACAGGCTCTGGTTCAACCTTATATTTTACCACTTATTAGAGTAATAAGTTATCAGTGGGGATTATATTATGAATGCAAAGAACCATGGCATAACTATAATTGATAAATCATGTTGACAGAAGTTTCAAATGTGATTATTTTAGGAGACACATTTCTAATGTTGCCATCCTTTGATAGAAAATTTCTATGAGAAAATTCTCTAATCACTTTAGATACATGACAATTGTCCTGAAATGGAGAGTAAGAAGAATGACTGAATGTGTGATTTAGATGTGAGATGAAACTCCACCCAAGAATAATAGGCAACACTTCCCACTTGCTTCTACCATGACAAAGGAAACGCACCCCGTTCTCTCCTACCGATTTCTACCCAACAGCGTTAACACTGTTAAATGCCTCTGAAGTGGTTTTCTAGACTACTCAGATTCTTTATCGGGAATCTGTCTTTCAGGATGTGGTAAACAGACATTGCCGAGCTTCAACTGGAAATATGTGGTGTGACCATGCCTCAATGTGTCTTATTTTCATAGGTCACCCAAGAAAATCAATTGAATTATTGCACAGTCACACCACACACATCAAGAAGGCTCTTGTTCTGAATACTCTTTGTAGAATTCTTCACTCCAGCTGGACAGTTTTCCTCAGTATCTTCCAAACACACTGGGCTCATTTTTATGAGCCTTTGATCCAGTTTAGTTCCCAAACTCTGTGAAACTTTTCCCTGTGGTTTTTGCAGCTCAACACATTGCCTCTTTTTGGGATTCCAATAGAATCCATTTTCTATATACCCGACACTTAAAATACACTGCCTAATATTTCTTTCCTTCTACTTCTGGTCTTGGCAAATAGTTTTGTTGATAAAGATAATAATGGATTAATGTTAAGTTGGATTGGCTTTCCCTAGCTCATTTCAAGAGCCTAAATTCTGGGGCTTTTTCACGTTGGATAAGCATCTACTCTAAAATTCTATGTTCTTCTCCTTACCATTATTAAAGTTTGATGACTGCTTGCTCATGGGTCAGAGACTGTGTTATCACCAAATCCAGAGGCCAACTCCACATTTTTCTCCTCATTTTGCAATCGGATAATCCTCCCTGATAACAAGTTGTTCTTTTTCTTGGTTCCTTTCGCCTCCTCTCTATGAACTATTATGGAAATTCAGTGAGCCCAGAGCTTTTCATTTAAAGTATTATAATGTCTGGCTGTCTAGAATGGTCTTATCTTAAAGGAATGGGAATCAAAAAGTCAAGTTTTGACAACTGATGATTTCTAAGAAACCAGTTCTAGGTTATTATGGGGTTCCCATCAATTTAGTCATTGTTGTCACAGATTTAATAACAGTCACAGTGGGGGAAAAAAGGTGGATTTACTGGCAAAGGCATTATTGTAGTGTTGACAGTTTTCAGATATATGAGTTAGTTTATGTATGACAGGTGGTTAAATTACTTCCCTATCTTAAAAATATAAGATTGTGAAGTACTTTTATGAGGTACAAAACTGTTATTCATCATCCTTAGCCTTTCTTAAACACCAAGGTACTGTTTCTACTGTTTGGGATAAAATTTTACATGAGAAGAGGAAAGAGTTCATATTTTACTTTCCTAATTTCGAATGAACATAAACTATTTGTGAAGACCTCTTTTCTTTTTTCTGTCCAGTCTCTACTTCCCTTCCTAGCCCTAAAAATCTAGAAGCCTGTCTTTAAGTTTTATAGTATAGACAGTTTCCCAGGTGATATGATTTGAGAGACTTTGGAAAACTCCTTCCTTGTCTTAGAATATGGCTGCCCACAAGATGTCTTGATGCCCCAAATGCTCATTGGGTTGGGACACGAACAATATGCCTGTCTTAAGAGCCCTTTGGCTATTTCCTTTGTCTCTTCTCAGCTCCCTACCCATACCAGGTTGCCCCTTGTTTTGGACTTGGATAACACCACGTCCACGGCATGAATTCTGACCCCTCATTCAGCAAAGGGCCAGAGATTGAGGCTATTAGCACCCACTGCATGGAATTTTGTCCAAGAAATAGGTGATGAAAGTGATTGGGGCAGACATATTTCTCTTTCATTCTTTCTTCCATGAACTACTTCAAGATGCAGTTTTTTTGTTTGTTTGTTTGTTTCTAAAATGCTTTAAATAGCTTATGTAGGAGTGAATATGTTGTCTGAGTAAAGTTTAGTGTCTCTGTGGTGCACTTTGGAGATGCATCTGCATGATGGGTACATACTTTGCATTGCTTTGCCTTCCTTTTCACTTTGTCTCTTCTTTTTTCCTTATTCTCATAACCTCAGAACTTGTACCTCCCAAATAAAGTGATAATCCCTTCATATATATCTCAGGGTCTGCTTCCTAGAAGACCCAAGTTGAAGCACTTGATTTTAGAATATTTGAGGTGAGCAATTTTTCTCCTTGCACATCTGCTTTGAAAGTAAATGCATTTGGAAAGGAAATTATATTTAAAAGTTATCTTCTATTTGGGAGAATGTCAAAGGCAAAACAACAATGAAAAAAGATGGAAAAGGAGTTAACAAAAATAGATGGAAGAGAATGCTAATGTCCAACTTCACCCTAATTTTAGTTTTTGTCATAGTCCACTACAAACCCACAATGATAAACATCATTCCATTCTCTAATATTTTTTTCAACTGTATGTTTTTTCTTTTCTTCTTCTTTTTTTTTTTTTTTTTTTTTTTTGGAGAGGGAAACAGAATCTTAAGCAGACTCCATGCTGTGTGCAGAGCTAACATGGAGCTCGATCTCATGACCCTGAGATCTTGAGCTGAGCCAAAAGCAAGAGCCAGATGCCTAACCAACTGAGCAACCCAGGCATCCCTTCAACTGCATGTTAGATGTAATCTCTTTTTAGACTTAGAAAATGTTCTTTGGATAGTGTGCATACTCAGGATTCTGTTTTTCTTTTTGACAATGAAGACACAATGAAAAAAAATTCCCCAGATCCTTATAGTTTTTACTCTGAATGTTGATTAAAACTATAAAAACCTTATTTTTCTAAAGTGAGAGATATGATTTATAATCCCTTGGTGGTTAGACAGCAACATCCATGATCTGACTTTATCTACTGTGTTTGTATCACTGAATCGCTTAACCAGCCAACTGAATCAGTAACCCTGTCAGACATACTGAGTATACTGAGTCACTGGAAGAACTGTCCTGAGAATACAAGGAACCATACGAGATGCCATATTTCTCTTCATCACCTGAGGCGCCTTCACTTCAAATATCTTTTAAAAAAAACTGGAGAGAAACAGCATGTGCAAGGTCAACAAACCATTTTGCCTCACTAAATACATGCCTATAAGCACACTGTAGGAATGTGGTATGTATATGTATATGTATTTGTCTTTTGTTCTTTATTTCATAACCATATTTTACACACAGATCAAATCACAGCAAAAATGTTGAAATTTGTGAATGTCCACCTAAGAGAATGATAATCTCTGATTTACCAGAGTAATTAGAACTCTTTTTTAATTTCAGATCTTTTATAGCTGCTATTGTGTTGAGTACCTATCCTGTGCCAGGCATTACCAACGTTAGTAATTCATAATTTATTTTTTCTCTTTTTTAAAGCACACAGCTGGATCCCTACCATGTAACTTACTATGACCTCAGTTTACAGATGGGCACCCTGAAGTTCAATGTTGAGTGACTTAATCATAATAACAAAGCTAGTGACTAGCAGGTATGTCCAGGATTCAAATCTGGTGCCATTTGACTGCCAACTTCCCCTTTTCCCATTAATCTATACTGCCTCCTTCTAATATAAATAGAATTTTAGAGATTTGACTATGAGATATTCTTCTAATTTCTGCTTATATTCAAAGATAAATAAATTCTCCTTTGAGGGACGCCTGGGTGGCTCAGTGATTGAGCATCCTGGGATCAAGTTCTGCATCGGGCTCACTGCAGGAACTTGCTTCTCCCTCTGCCTCTGCCTCTGCCTCTCTCTCTGTGTCTTTCATGAATAAATGAATAAAATCTTTAAAAAATATTCTCCTTTGATTTAGGGTTGGATTTTTTAATGAGACATAGAGTGTGGTTCAAATCCTAAAATGAGATTGATACAATATCATAAGAAGTCATTGGATTTGGTAGATATAAGTAGAAGTTAAAATATCAAAGAAGAAGTCCTAACTCATCAGAATACAGATGAATGGCCATTTTTGATAATGTTATATTTATTTTTAAAAATATAAAATATACTTGGCTCTAAAAAATGGAAAATGCAGCTCAGAGATGAGGCAAATACAACATACATGACTATTTATGTTGGTCACATTTGATCTTCTTAAATAGTTGACCCAGCTGGTGTACAACTTACCTCAGAATTTAGCAGTTAACTATGAGACAGTGGGTCATGCTCCTTGTCAGGCTGGTTCTCTTTCAATGCTTATATTGTTCCCAATGACTTCATTCTCCATGCTGGCTGACAGGGATAATACTTTTAATAAATTCTGCGATTTTTAATTTGAACATTTCATAAATGGAGCTTTGACTCATGAAAATAGAATTGGGTTTCTTTTCTTTTTGTCTTTAATTTTTTGAGTACAGTTGATATTTAAAAACTAGCACCAGAAATAGAGTCTCAATTTCCCACTGCTTAGCAAACACAACTAATTTAACATTATTTTGTTTTATTTTGTTTTTTTTGCCTTAATGAATCTTTCAGAAATTCTGTAGGTCACGTGAGGTAGGTTGAATGAAGGAATAAGAAAACAAAAAGATTGTGAAATATTTGCCAGATAGGTGAAATCTAATACAATTTTAAAGGAGATATTTAAAAAGTCTAAAATCATTTTTTTACGTAAAAAGTAAAAACAAAACAAAAAGAACAAACCCATCAATATACCGCTTCTCAGTAGAATAAGAGATATAGGAGTTTCCTTTTGTTGTAAGCAGACTAAAACCCCAGTATTTAACCAAACAACCAAAAATGGCTGATATGCCGTGGGGGTGCATTACCAGAATATAGTACCCACAATGCGGAGGACAAGAGCCCCATTCTATTCTGTCTTTGCCAGACCATGTGAAACGGCACCTCGGTTTGACCTTACATTTAGGGGACCATCGCAAGGCTTATGAGGGTCTTGATGAGCAGAGGTAAAATGTGGTTAAAGAAATCAGGATGTTCAGCCTGAAGAAGAGAAATCCTTTCAGGAAGATCTGATAGCTGGCTTCAAATAGGTGAGAATCTGTCATGGGGAAGAGAGATTAGACATATTCCAGGTGATTCCAATGAACAGAGTAAAATTACAGAATGGCAAAAACCAGCTTAACATAAAGAAGCATTTATAGAGCTTTAGAAATAGGTGCTTAATAATCTTTTGAATGAATGAATGGCTGCAATTGAAAGAATGGATGGATGGTCTCATTGAAATGGAATGCTTTAGAAGAGAGTGAAGACCCTGTACTGAAATTTTAGAGGCAGGCTTGGTGAACTTTCCCAGAGAATAATTTCAGAGGAGTTGAATGCTGGTTGGTAGGATATTTTAATATCTCTAAGAGTCTTACTAATTCTGAAATTTAATAAAACTTGTGACTCTTCTGAATGAAAATCATATTTTCCACATCTAAGTACCATATTGTCTTTTATTTTCTCTAAAGTACAATCCATACTTTCTCTGATAAAGATGATTATTTTAATAACATATTTTTAAAATAAGTTCTTTTACTATATTATCTCATTTGGTTTTCATAAACCAGATTATGGGATGAGCAGGGAACCTATAATTTTATTTTTTCTTGAGGAAAAAGATCAGGATAGATTGTTAATTAGCTCAAGGTCACATAGTGAATTAATGACAAAATTCAATGATCTTTCCACAGGATAATGAAACTTTCCCTAAGAAATTTTTTGAGAGTCAAAATTTGAACCTTTGAAGCTCTGTGATTTATATTAAAGCTACACATTCAAAATGAAAGCTATATTTGGACAAAAAGCATTAAAACAGGTTGGAGAGAATTGCAATGGTTCTCAAGCAGGTCAGTTTTCCTCCCAGGTATATTTGGCAATGGTGGGAGATGTTTTTGATTATAACAACTCAGAAGTAGAAAGCAGGATGGGGGGAGGATGCTACCGGCATTTGGAGGATAAAAGCCAGGGGTAATCATCCTACGATGCACAGCCTCCCATAACAGAATTATCCAGCCCCAAATGTCAATAGTGTGAAAGTTGAGGAACCTTTGAATGTCTTACATTCATTTTAAGCCAGAACTTGGATTCCTGTGAACAATGAGATGAGATGTATACAATGTAAAATACCTTTAAAAAGCTCTTATTTTCTAAAGCCACCAAGTCTTTTATAGTTTACTTTATGAATATCTCGCATCTTCATTTCTTCTTCTCTGTACCCGGTCCCACCACCTTGGCTTAGGTGTCCGAATCACCTATACTGGTATCAAAGTAACCTTTTCAAACAAACACACAACAAACGAACAAAAAGATTATGTTGTTTTCACTTAAAGCTTTTCAATGACCCCAATTTAGGTGCCTGATCTGTCAGTAATTAGTAAATTAATATGGTCATATGTTATGTTATCTACTTGTGCCCCAGCCTGATCCCCCTCACGTTCCCCACCTACCCCCCAAACGACAAGTTGTATTACTTGTACCGTGTCCTTTTACAAGTTGTCTCTCTTTTTTTTTAGAATCCCTTGGTTAATTACAACTTTATTTGTTCCTTAATAATTAATATTTTAATAAGGTAATAAATATACACATATTTTAAAAAATCTAATAGTACTAAAAGGTTTACAACAACAAATAATAGATCTTGGCACCATGGCTTCCTTCCTCTTTACCTCCTAGAAGCAACCACTTTTAACTATTTTAAGTGTTTTCTTTTGTATTTACCTCCATCTTGCTAAATAACTTGCTTGAAATGCTATTTGTTGACTTGCCAAACTTGGATTCTACCTATTGAGTTTCTTTTCTCTCATAACTTCAGTATATTACTATAAAGGTGATACTCAAAATATTTAAGAACTGGCACAGCAAAGATACTGATAAATCACCACAGTTTCCCCACATGGCATAAGTAGGCTAATTACAGACTCTCATTTTATGATAATTTTTGATATAATAATGTGCATTATCAGTATTTACATTATTACTACCATATAAACATTGTCTACTGATGAAACAAATAATATCAATGATTATGTTATCCAGAAGTTATTGATTGATGTTTTTAAAAATCATTTCTTTCCTGTTAAAAACTCACCACAATCCTCACCTTCTCCATCAAGTCTTTGTGGCTAGGTAGAGTTGATTCTCCACCCTGGGTTACTCCTGTGTCTCCTCGGTTGTTGTCCCTACTACACCACGCCTTAAATATTTGTGTGTCTACCTTACTTACCAGAACGTGAGCTCCTTAAGATTAGTGATATTATCTGTTATCTTTGAGCCTTCAGTGTCTTGTATCACAGTACTCAATTTGTTGAATTATGGGTGGAACAAGAATGTCTCTTTTCCTGGAAGCAGCCTTCAGTATCAATACTGAATACTGAGTAAATGGTTTTGTGTGCATTTCTGTGATTTCTGAGTCAATTTGTAGAGTTCACAAACTGAAATGCTTGTCAGGTCTAGGCAGTTAAAATAATTGAGCCCAGCCAGCCTGATAGGATCTGTAGAATTAAAGGGGTCACCTGCAGCTTAGTGGTCTCCAGTTGTTTCCAGGAAGGTATTCCAGACCTGTGTTGCCAGACCTTCTGCTTTTTCAGTAGAAGCAGAAAAATCCAGGTGAAATATGAGCTGTCACGATTCAATTTTTTAAAACTGTGCAGATCAAGAAAATGGTTCTTCATCTGGATCCAGTTCGTGGCTGCCAGCTCGTGACTATAACCTGAAGACTGTGGGCGAGCAGATAGCGTGTGCTAGCCCAGGGCCTCGTGCAGGGCGCATGCTTCGCCGGAGCATGCCTCCTCCCTAGGAGTCCTGCCTAGGGCTCTTCCCAGGGCATCCTTTCACCAGCTGATGCCAGCATGTGGAGTAAGTCGTAGCAGAGAGTCTGGGCACGGGCCCCCGCCTGCTGGAAGGTTGGAGGGCCCTGGGCGGGTTTTGAAATCAGGGGTCCCTCTGTTAGGTGGAAGTGGAGAATGGTGGGTTAAATTATAAGTGATAGTAGAAATGAGTGTGCGTAGACCAACAATTATATACTAGGTCCCAAGCCATGTGCCTTTTCTTATGTTACTTAATTTTATTTTTACAAGAACTTCGAGAAGGAGATATTGTCATCCCTAGTTTGTAGATGCTGAATCTCTATAAGATTTAGAGTTTTTGTAAAAGTCCCACCATTAGAACAGATTAACTCCAGAATTAAGGGTTCCTAATTCTGCCCATAGAGAAAGCTCACGTATGAGATTTTAAGCATGAATTAAACCTATTTTATAATAATAAAATAAATTGACTGAAATTTCCCACTGAAATTTTCCATTGAAATTTTCTATCCAGTAGAAATGGATACTGGGATTTTTAAAATCTGAATGTTGTTTTGTTCTTTTATACATTGATTTATTCTTCTTTCAACATTTGTTGGATATTTATTGTATTCTGTGTTAGTTACCAGGATTACAAAGATGATTAAGTATACAATCGGTGTGCTTGGAAAGTCCTAAATGATTATATGTTTCTGGCTTGTTGAAAGTGTGAAATGAGGGTGGCAGGTATAAAAGTCCTGAAAAATCTAAAAATTTGGTGGCCAAATTGCGTGTGTGATTTATAATTGGGGAGACACTCCTTTTTTTGTTGTTGCTACAAATAAAATATGCTACTAGAAAATTAGAAAGTACAAATAAGGAAAATTAAAAAAAAAATTCTTCTGACCAATGTGAGTAACACTACTTACTTACCCACCTTTATATCTCTTTATATCTATATTTTTTTACACTTACCACAAACAGATGCAGACAAACCACAGATCACGGAACGTTATTATTCTATAGCCTATCTCTCTTGCTAAGGAATATATCAAAATGTTCTATTAATGTTTGAATTATGCCTGAATAGTATTTCATGTATTTAATCATCTGAGCCTTGTTAGATATTTAGGAATTTCCAATTATTTTTAACCCATGTTACATAGAGAATTTGTGCAGCTAAGTCTTTTTATGTAACTTGGATTATTTCCTTAGGGGAAATTACAAAAATGAAATGACTGCATTTAAGCATTTGTACATTTTTTTAGTTTTTTGTTTTTTTTTGTTTTTTTGCTTTTAGCATGTACGGCACTAAACTGTCCTCTAGTAAAGTAATGCTAATTTACCTTTCACCAGTGGATTTGAATTTATTTTTTTTAAACATTTTATTTATTTATTCATGAGAGACACAGAGAGAGAGGTAGAGACACAGGCAGAGGGAGAAGCAGGCTCCATGCAGGAAGGGATGTGCGACTTGATCCCGGGACTGGATCACAACCTGAGCCGAAGGCAGATACTGAACCACTGAGCCACCCAGGTGTGGAAATAGATTTGAATTTCTTTTTCTATTTGCTTTTTTCAATGCTAGTTATCACATTTTTTTTTTAACCTTTTCTAATTAGATAGCTAGAAAAGAGTCTCTGTATTGAAAGAATCTTTTTGGAAACTATTTTGGCCTTTGAACTTGCTAGATACTATTGTCCTCTGACACAATAGTCTCACTTTGTGTTGTTATGATTAATTGATTAGCCGATTACTTGCCTTTATAGCTTTGGAGCACTTTGAGAGTAGAATCTGTCCTATCCACCTTTGTGTTTCTGGATGTTCATGGATGTTTGTTGAACTGAGTTGAATTAAGAGAGCATGCACAGCTTAGCAACCATTGGCCAGATGGATAAGCATCAGTATACCCAGTGGGCAAGTTATTCAATTCCTGCCAGTTACATATAATGAGTAATTTAAGTGAGCATCGATTACAGGCCAGCACTGTGTTAAGTGCCTTGCATACTTACCTGATTGAATCCTCGCAGCATTGTTCTGAAGAAGAGATAATAATTATCTCCACTTTGCCAATGAGGAAATTGAGAGGTTATGAAATTTGTTCAGGTGCCTGACTGTAAAGTAGCAAAAATAGGTCATGAATTCAGGACTAGCTAGCTCCCAAGCCATGTCATCCCTCCCCATCTTCCCTCCTCTACTTCTCCTGCCATCTCCAACTTATTATTATAGACAATTATATATTATTATAGACATTATATATTATATATAGAGACATTTTCATATATATATATATATATATATGAAAGTGGAGAGAAGAGTATAATAAACCTTCTTATAGCCACTGCTCAACGTCAACAATGAGCAGTATGTGCCCGATCTGTTTCATCTGTAAGTTTCTCTCAGCACCTCGTACCCACCTTCCCTTGTTGGATTATTGTAAAGTAAATCTCAGTTGCATTACCTTCATTAATAAGTATTTAAATTTATATATTTAAGAGATATGGACTCTTTTTTAAACTGAACCACAATATGATTATCACACTTTAAATTATCTGCAACAATTCCTTAATATTATCTAATGTCTGGTCTGGGTCAAATTTTCCAGATTAGCTCATTAGTGATTTTTTACAGTTGATTTGTTTGAATCAGGTCCACATAAGGACTACACATTGTATTCTAAACCGTCCTAACCGTAACACAGCATTCCTTTCTCCCCTATACCTTTCCATGAGGTCTGTCCTTCTCAACGACAGGAATACTTAGCTGAGGGAAGCTACAATTTTTTTTTTTTGGAAGCTACAATTTTTAAAGAATTCCCATAAATTGAATATCCAGTTCACATATCCCAAGAAGAAAGTCCAAACAATAGTTAATGCCTGAGAAATATTGAGTCTTTTTGGAATGGAGAGAGTAGGTTGCCACGTGGTCTTGTCATCCATTTTCTCTGGAAATTCATCCATTTTCTCTGGAAATTCATCAGTATTTGTACAGTGGCTGAGAACTCCATCTTTCTGCTTCTGGATGTCTCCATCACAAGCTATGGCCAAGTCTCTTCAGAGACTAAGATATATAGTTAGATGTTTGTGAAACTGGCTTGAAAATTCTGTCTTTGGCATTGAGGTTAAAAAATTAGACATGCTGGCCTGTGTACCGCCACTTCTTTGTTGTGGGAGAGTGCCTTGGCAGTGGAAGTCAGAGGTTTGTTATTTTCATAAATGGGTCATGACTTTGGTAAAGTACTTTGCATTGAGGAAATTTTCAAGTTTTCATGCTTGTTTTGGTTCTGTTTTAAACTTGAAGGTCTAGCGATCCTCCACTGTATTGTGGCAGATGGGAATTCAACCAGAGGTCCTGAAAAGGATGGCCTTCTCTGTGGAGATCCTGGGGGAAACTGCGCAGGTAATGCTTAACAAGTGATGCATTTGTATTTTATCAGCCTCATGTTCAATATTGGAAAGTGGAGTTCCCTAATTTTAACTTTTAATATTATAGTAATCATAAAGCTACGTAGTTTTTTGAGCACGTGCTGATGTACCAGGCTCTCTGCTAAGTGCTTTATGTATAGTAATGCCTTCACTCCCCACAAGGCCCCTCTGAGCTGGATAGTATTTATTTCAAGATGAAACCCAGAAAGATTAAGTAACTTGCCAGAGGTTACAGAACAGGAAAATTGCAAATCTGAGATTCACACTCAGTTCTTTCTGACTCTAGTGCTTCCATTTTTAATAAATACACTATTTTAGGTGTCACAGGCATGTGCTTCAGACTCTAGCATGAAATACCTTGGATGAGATTCATAAAAAGTTGGCATATTCTATTCAAAATATTTTTTTCTATTCCACAACTTAAAAGAAGGGACAAAGGCAGTAACTTTGACAGATTTTTACCTTAAGGATCCTTGATTCAGTATTGTCAAAGCTATTAGTCCAATGTGGGGATGAGGCTTGGTAAGGGGTCACATAATAGGTATTTTAGGTTTTGTGGGCCACGCAGCCTTTTGCAGCTACTCAAGTTGCCCATTGTACTGTGCAAGCAGCCATAGACACATTGCAAACGATGTATTTCAAGAAAAATGTATTTAGAAAAACAGGCTGTGGGCCAGCTCTGGCTCTAGGGCCATAGTTTGCTGACCCCTGGTCTAAGGTTCTGTCTACCCTTTATAGAGTGAATGGTCTGATCTTCTACAGGGATTGCTTCTGATTTAAAACAAAGCAAAACAAAACACAGGCCAATTCTAAAAGTAGGTTGGAGAGGCTTCCTATATTCCCTGGAAACTTTTTGGAGCTGAGAGGGTAGTGACCTGGTGTTAAGTACTCCTTTCCAAGCATCCTGGAGAAGTCCTAACTGAGCCAGGACCATGCTGAGCAAGTCCTCCTGATGTGAGTCATCAGTTCCAGCCCAGTCTTCCTCTTTCTTCCCTCACACTAGTGGGTGGTCTGGAAAGTGCCCACAGGGGGTGGAATCCATTGGTGTCTTAGGTCATGCTTGTGTGGGTCTTGTCACTCATGTAGAGAGAAAAACAAGGCCAATTTTATGTGCTTGTGTACTTTTCTTCAGTTGAGTTTTAAATATCTGCAATGATGGCATTTTCACATTTCCTTTGGGGGTTATCCAATGATCCAATGATTGACAGTGTTAAAAAAGCTATGTCATCATTATGCTAAATGTATTGCCTATTTTTTAAGTTTTAAAAAGAATATTTAACAAAATGTTAAGTATATAGTACAAGATTGTTAACTATATGCCAGATGTTGTATAGTAAATCTCTAAAAATTATTCATCTTGCATAATCCAAACTTCATGCCCATTAAACAACTCCTCTTGCCCTCCCACCCCCACCCCCAGCCCCGCAACCACCATTCTACTCTCAGCTTCTGTGGATTTGGGTATTTAGATACCTTTATAAGTAGAATCATGTGGTATTTGTTCTTCTATAACTGGATTACTTTGCTTAGCATAATGCTCCCAGGGTCCATCTGTGTTGTTTCAGATGGCAAGAGTGCCTGGTTTTCTTAGGCTGAATAATATTCCATTGTTTGTATAAACCACATTTTCTTCATCCATTCATGAGTTGATGGATATTTCGATTGTTTCCACATCTTAGCTATTGTGAATAGTGCTGCAATAAACATGAAAGTGTTTATTGGGAGTGCAGAATCTCTTTGAGATTCTGATTTCAATTCTTTTGGATAAATACCCAGAGGTAGGATAGCTGGATCTTATGGTAATTCTGTTCTGTTTTGTTTTTTTAAGAAAACTCTATACTATTTTTTTAGCTTGTTTAAGGTCACACAGTACATGGAGTAGCCTGAAACGAATTTGGAGAGGCTGGTTCCAGGATGTGTATTGTTAATCACCATGCTGAACTGCTAGAGTCATGAGGGAAGGTCACAATGCTGAGTATGTGAAGAAAATTCTGAAAATTAATCCTTGAAAGTAAACCCAGAAAAGACAACATGTTCTTGAAAAGGACTTAACAAGGAACAGGGCATCTTGTCTTTATTGACTGTGTGACTTTGGTCAAGTCACTTAAACTTTCGAACATCAGTTTGTCACTTGTAAAAGGAAGAAATGAATCAGATGATCTTTAGGAGTCGTCCTGATTTCTTTTTTTAAAAAAAATATTTCATTTATTTATTCATGAAAGACACAGAGACAGGCAGAAGCACAGGCAGAGGGAGAAGCAGGCTCCCCGCAGGGAGCCCGACGCAGGACTCGATCCTGGGTCTCCAGGATCACGCCCTCAGCTGAAGGCAGGCACCAAACTGCTGAGCCATGCAGGTGTCCCCATTTTAAATGACTTTATAATTTTATTTTCAAGTGGCCCCAATCTCTAAGCATTTCACTTTTAGTTTTTCCTTTTCTGTCTTGAGTAAGAAACTTACTCGTTCCTACCAATACTTCCGTGTACCTGCAGTGCAGCAGGCCCTGTTCCAGGTACCCAGGATGCATCAGTGAACAACATAGTCGAAGAGGAGGTCGAAGAGTTAGTGGGGAGAGAGAGGTGATGGGGGATGCTGAGTAGAACCTTGCCGGGGACTATAAAGCCTTCAGCTTTGAGTTTTAACAGCATCACTCTGGTGTCTGTGTGCAGAGGAGACGGTTAAGGGGACAAGTGGCAGCAGTGAGACTAGTTAGGAGTTGTTGCCATGGAGACTACTTCCAGTCTAGAGATAAATGTCAGGCTTAGACCAACGTGGTAGAGATGGAGGGATGATTCTGTGTATATTTTGACTACAACCAATAGAATGTTTTTGATGAATTGGATGTAGAGTAAAAGAGAAAGAAGTCAAAGTGACTCTAAGACATTTGGCCTGAATAACAGAAAGAATGCAGGTATCATTTACTAAGATGAGGAAAGACCAGACTTTAGGGTGGAAATCGGGTGTTCCATTTGGGTAGCGTTAATTTAAACTCTCAGTTAGACCACCAAGTGGAGATGTTAGTTGGACTGTTGGACACTGAAGGAAGAGATCTGGGATGGAAATATCAATTTGGGATTGTTACCATAAAGATGTTTAAAACCAGGAAATGTCCCAAAAGGGAGTGTCGAGAGAAGAGACGAGAAAACACGGAGTCCCAGTGCGTTGCAAAAGTTAGAGGCTGGGGAATATGAGGAAGAACAAGCAAAGGAGGCCTCGTACACACAAGAATTCCGCAGCAGGCACTCTTGAGAAACAGGAGATACAACTTTTCTTCCTGTTCATTTTTCTTTGTCTGCCCCCAGCTGTGAATAATTTTAAACATGCAAATACACTCACACACCAACACTAAATTCTTTTTTCTTCCTTTAAAGGGATAGAATGAAGGAGGGCAGCTCTAAGTGCAGGCCCACTCCTTCCACTCCGACAAGCCGAGAAGCCAGTGGCTAGCCCTCCTGGTCCAGAGCTGTGAGGGGCTGTTCTGATTAGACCTCCACATAAACATTTCCTAGGAACTCAGCGGGGTTAACAAGTACATCTGAGATCTATTTTTCTTTTCCTGGAGTCATCAGCTGTTTTACATTTCTGTAGGAAATGGCACTGGATGTAAAACAAATGGGAATCTTCAGACGAGAGGAATTTTCAAATTTTGCACTTCGTCAAGGGCAGTGTGCGTTTACATTCCCCTGTCTTAGGGTGATAGTTGGCAAGATAAGAAGGAAAATTAACTTAGAAAATACTACACTCCCTTCCTCACCTCCTGGCTCAAGAAGGCTGTAAAAGGAGGAAATCCCTATTGGGAAGTTGCCGGGAAGCCAAGGATTGGAAGATTAAAGGCTCAACCTCCTCTCCACAGGAAGAAACTTCTTTGCAAACTGCTGTGACCACTCAAGCTTTTCTGTGCCCCAGCTATTCCCTTTTTAAGATCAGATATCTATGTGGGAAGATAAATGTATAGGTATTTGTTTTACTTCCTCTCTCTCCCTGTTAAGACTTATGAGACTTTTATCTCAAAATTTAGCCCCTCCCTTTAAATCTCCTGCACAGAGATTTACCTATGTATTTAACGAGGGGATTAGGTTATCACATTGTAATGGGAATTACATAAAATATATTACCCTTTGAGTTGATTTTAGAAGAGCTGCTGGCATTGACATCATTTATAAAAACATTAAATAGGTTAGTAATGAGCACAACTGGAATAACTAAGTGAATGTTTTACAAAAAAATAAAACTAGTGTATCAATTCCGAGGAGTTTTAAACACAAAAGCATCACAAGGCCTGTTCTGGTTTGAGAATAAGAACCATGTACAAGGGATCCCTGGGTGGATCAGCGGTTTAGTGCCTGCCTTCGGCCCAGGGTGTGATCCTGGAGACCCGGGATTGAGTCCCACATCGGGCTCCCTGCATGGAGCCTGCTTCTCCCTCTGCCTGTGTCTCTGCCTCTCTCTCTCTCTCTCTCTCTCTCTCTCTGTCTCTCATGAATAAATAAATAAATTTTTTTTAAAAAATCATGTACGAGAAAGACCAGGGAACTGTACCATTTAATCAAAGCATCCATCAAACTGAGATAAAATTCCATACTTACACTAAATCATCCGAATGTGTGCTATCTTCCTCTACTTTAGTGTGATCCAAGAGAATCTATTGCATCTCAATTAACTATTTATGTGATCCGAGGAAGAGGACTACTTTTTGTCTAACTGATCAAAGAAAGATGTTCTTACTCAGAGTTAGATGTTGTCATACACCTAACTACAGTAACCCTCATAGTTTCTTATCTAATTGGCTTTAGAATCCTTGGAATATGGCATCTCAAGAGGAGACAGAGATAGGATACTTGTGGTGCCAATCCACTTAGGAGATTGTGTTGCAACCTGGCCCGCTAGTGCCCGCTAGTGGATTTAGTTTTCCAGTGCAATTCTGTGGGACTGACTCCATCCCAGAGGATGTTTTGCTTTTGGGAACGTGTTGGAAAAGAGTGAGGTGGGAGGGAAAAAAGAACAATTTAGTTCCACCACCCCCGGTATCAGGGGAATTTTCATGTGAGGTTTTCAAGACCAAGTCATTTTCTTCTCAACAAAGAAACACAATACATGGGACTAACCATTCTTTTGTCATAGAATTAACTTTTCCTTCTTGATAAATTTGTCTGGAATGGAAGGGTAGATCTTGCCATCCCCCCTGCCCTATGTCATCAGGTCTCATGGTAGGCAGAAAATGTTAGATTTCACAGTTGTTCAATTTTCAGATAATGTGACCTTGATGAGTAATAGATGAAAGCTACTGGAATAGAAGATGCATATTGAAAGGGAGTATGCGATAAGCCTTCTCATTTCCATCAGAGAGAAGAGATGATCTCATCTGTTTGGGGGGGGGGGGGCAGGGAGGTAGCACAGTATGTGTGAGGTATTTTTCTCCAGTTTTTAAAGTTTCATAGAGAAATCACTGGACATTTTCTGCTTGGTGCCATAGAAGGGTTTTTAAATCCAAATAATGCTGGGAATATTTAAGATCATGTTTATTTGGCAAAGGAGGGAGCTCTGTGAATGATCCAAACAGTGCCTGGCAACCATTTCCCTGGCACGGGCCTGTGCTGCTTGGATGGGCTGAGGCCAGTCAAATCACTGCATCCAGCAGCTGCTGGGCAAGGCACTTTTTGGTATCTTGCTCTGTATGGTGTTTATTGAAAGGCCGGCTACATTTAAAGGGATACAACAACCAGAGGAATTAGTAAAGCTCAGGATACAGAGCCATACGGCTCATACCTAAAGTTGGGTATTCTCAGCATCATAGGAAGGGGCCTTTCTGGAGCACAGCAGATCTGTCACTAAGTCTTATTCCTTCTTAAATTCATCTCTGACCCCAGTTCCCCGGCCACAGGCCCATGTCACGTATGTTCGCATGGCTCAGGCAATGGCTTTCTCCTTGCCCCCAGCATCTTACTATCTGCAGATTCCCATCTAATACACTTTGATAAAATGCTAACCCAAAAAGTGTAGTTCTTACACACACCATTTAATTCTTAAGAACCTTCTGCAGCTCTCCTCTGCCTTGTATTTCAAGTATAAGCACCTCAGCCTACTGACATTTGATGCCTCTAACTTCCATTCTCAGCCTACATCCCCATGAAATCTGCCACCTACCGCCGCATGAGCAAGCTTGACCTGATCCTGAGCTTTTGCTCCTAACATCCTCTATAACTGAATAGCTTGCTTACCTCCTCCTAGAAAACAATCCATATTTTCCAGAACTTTTTCTTTGATTAGATAAGCACTCCTCGTAATGATACTAGGTCTCTCTTAGAATTGCCAAGATTTTCAAGATTCTAGTATCAACTCAGTCACTGAGGACCTGATTGTCCAGGGTCCTCAGCTAGGAACTTCTGAGTGCAGTTCTTACTTGAGCTCCAAAACAGCCCTCTAAGGTGGATGTTATCATCTTCAGTGTACAGGTGGGGAAACTGAGGCTCAGACAGCTTCGTGAGCTTGCCCAGACCCATGCAGCAAAGAAAAGGCAGAGCTGAAAATAAAATACTGACTTCCTTCGTCCTAATCTGGTCTTCTTTCTTTCCACTGTTTCCAGGGTGCCACAACTGTTTATGTGGTTACTAGGGCTGTCCTTACCGATGGGTTGCTTATTATTGCCTTTAAAATGCTCTATTGTACCCATTAAGATAGCCAAAATATGCTTTATTCTTTTGATGTTTTCCAGTGCTTACTCTAGGGCTCTGGAAATTGAAAGCACGAATGAAAGTTGATTATAAATGAATTTGCCAAAACATACAGATCTTTGTTTTTGAGACACTTCGTAGTTATTTCTGGAAAAAATCTCGGTAAGAGCCCACTGACTGGCACGCATGAGAGCAAATGCCTGGCACACACAAGCGGTCGGCATAGCTGGCAGCCAAGTCACCAACCCTAACCAGGTCGGCCAGTCCTCGGCAACCTTCTGCTACCCCCTGAAACTTCATGACCTGCACCGCAGGGATTTTCTGTGTATGGATCATCCAAAGTCCTTGGCAATCCCCCTCTCTGGCAGCGCTGGGCAATCGTCTGTACTCGTTTTATAATATTAATTAAGAAGTGTTAGTAGTCGTTACTATTAATGTCACTGGGATGGCCGATGCATACCAGGCCCGTGTGAAATGCCCCTCGGAAGTGAACATCGCGGGCTGTCTGAGGGTGTGAGCCCTTGGTCACGACTGTGGAAAAGTCCAACCCTGGGTTGGAGCTGGCTCGCTAGCTGTTGTCTCGGGGCGTGGGCACAGCTGATGCAGATCCACACGGGAAACAGCCCGTTGGCATCTGCGTGCTGTTTCTCTTTGCCTTCTGCATGCGAGCAAGGGAGAGACCGTGCATGCTACTGTTCAGTTTCAAAGTTAGGCAATGAAAACTCTAAAGGTAAGACACGGAAGTCAGAACAGGATCGGAATCCTGGATATGAAGCTTCCTGTATTCTCCTTTTTCTTCAGGGCAAGGGAAATCATTCGGGGGGTTAAGCGAGAGGGGGAAGCTCTCATTCAGGCCAGCGTGACTGGTGACTGCCCGGTGTGTCAGGCTGGAGGCAGATGACAGCCCCTGCTGGCTCGGCAGGGATCAGGGTGGAGCATGGACCTCCTGGGTCTGAATCTCATTCCTGCCACTTACCAGCTATGTCATCTTGGAAGGGGACTCAGCTTCCGTGTTTGTTCTTTGTGTATCCACATACCTGAGACCAGAATGATGCTCACCTCACAAGGCCGCTATAAGCGCCAAGGCACTACATTAACCATGCATATAGTTAGCACCCCAGCATCTGGGACTCAGCAAATACTATGTGCATGTTGAAGGGAAGAGAAGGAAGGAAGGAAGGAAGGAAGGAAGGAAGGAAGGAAGGAAGGAAGGAAGGAAGGAAGGAAGGAAGGAAGGAAGGAAGGAAGGAAGGAAGGAAAGAAGGAGGGAGGAAGGAAGGAAGGAAGGGAGAAAGAGAGAAAGAGAGAAAGAGAAAGAGGAAGAGGAAGGGACGGGAAGGGCGGCCCTTCTCCGGCTCTGATGAATTTCTCGCAGAGAGAGGCCCTCTGTCCCCACAGCTACGCCCTTTAAGCGGCACCGAGGGTCCCGAGAGGCAGGCTGGACACACACTTAGCTGACATGTGCGACATTCCCACGGGGATCCCCGGGACTCCGTGTCTGGAGCTACCCAGATACTCGGAGAGCACAGAAGTCCCGCTTTTCCCCCCGGTGCGGAGAGAAGCAGAGACCAGCCCCTGGAGTATGTTCTAGAGATGAACTGGCAGGAGGGGGGAGGGTGATGCGAGGCGCATGCATGGCCCTGCCGCGAGTGGCTCACAGGCTCTTCTCACTCGCAGGGGCCGCGACCACCGCGCGGTGGAGGCGGAGGGGCCACTTCGGGCGCTGCCCCCAGCGCTACGAGCACTACTGCCTCAAGGGGAGGTGTCGCTTCGTGGTGGCCGAGCAGACACCGTCCTGCGTGTAAGTGGAGCGGCCGGGGCGGGGGGGGGGGGTTGCCACGTGCTGGGCCTGGGACCCAGGAGGTGGGCGGGGGGACGGGGTCCCGGGCCTGATGCGCTGCACCGGGTGGTGGGCCTGGGAGGGGGGACTGGGGGGGACTCCCGGGCCTGGAGCTCTGCACCGCGTGGTGGGCCTGGGAGGGGAGCGGGGGCGGCTCCGGGCCTGGAGCTGCACCGCGGGGCACAGTCCCCTGAGCCGCTGTGCGCCCCATCTGCCCCGGGCCACGCCCTCTGCAGCCTCAGGCCAACCGACCTTCTGTCCGTGTTAGGGACGCTCTCGGGCTCCCTTAATACCCCGGATGGCTCAAACGAAAGCGGCTTCTTCTGACCTGTGCCAGGGGCCGCATAGTTCATGTGACTATGAAGGAGTCTTTTCCAAATTCAGAGCTACTTCTGCAGGTGTCAGCTAAGTGCACGGAAATGAGTCCAGTTTGTAAATAGAGATGTGCAAAGCCTGTTTATTATAAAAGGGAATTGGAAGAAAAGTGTTCTTTCCACATCTTAGAAGACTGAGTCCTTTTAATTTTATTCAAGCACAAACAGCTTTTTTTTTTTTTTTTTGCATTTTAAAAAATATTTATTTTCTTCTAAAGAAATGTTCCTCTAAGTACTCCCTGAGACCTTTCCTGATGGATAGGCAAGGTGATTTTTTTAAGTATAATTTTGAAAAAAAAAAAAAAAGTATAATTGTGACCTAAAGTTCATAGAATGTTTCTGTTTTTATGTGCAGTTCTCCCGTTATACATTTTTTTCATAAGTGTCTCAGAACAATTCCAATCCCTAATTTAATGGCACATCTAAGGGTCATGGACTTCATCAAAATTTAATTATAATTAAATCTAATTTAAAAATAAATATACTGGGTAATACTTAGAGGGGGATTAAGAGTTGCGAATCTAAGGAAATAAAAATATGTGTGTGTTTGTGTGTGTTTGTTGGGAAAGAAGAGAGCTGATATTTATTTTTATTTCCTTTACTTGCTCACTGGCTTAGGAGAATATATTGAGTTTTTAAAATATTTTTATTTTTTATCTCACTTTTTTTCTTTTAGTGAGAGAGGGCGCGCATACTCGTGCAAATGTATGGCACTGGGGTGGGGGGTAAAATCAAGAATCTTAGGCAGTCTCCACACCCAGCACAGAGCCCCACCTGGGGCTCCATCTCCTGATCCTGAGATCATGACCTGAGCCGAAATCAGAAGTCACTTAACTGAGCCACCCAGATGTCCCAAATTTTAAAAATATTAATACTATTTAACCCAGTACATTTTTCTAGCTTGTCCGTGTGTGTGTCTGCAGATTTATTGTTCTCTAATATTGCTGCCTTCTAAAATGAAAACCACAATATGTAATCCATTCAGATCAATACACAGCTCGCCCCCTTCAGCATGAGGCTAAAATTCATTTCCATGGCCTCCGTACCTCCTCTGATCCTGGCTCACCTTTCTAGCCATACCCCTCACTATTCCCAAGTGCTCCTCTGAGGTCCTACTTCCTTTCCACGCTTTATCACATACACTCCCACAGTCCAGAAAGCTTATTCTTACTGATGTTTTAAGATGCAGCTCAGACATCAGCTCCTCCGGACCCCTGCATTGATTTCCCTCTTCTCGGACACACGCACAGGTGTGTTAGATGGCCTTTCTCTGAGATCCAGTCACCCTTCTATGAAAACTCTTTTCCTCTGGAGCATAGCTGTTGGCTTCGCTGAGTGTCCTGCCCGTGACTATGAGCACCTAATGGTGGGTCTCATGGCCTATTCATTCTTTGTGTTCCGGTGCCAGGTACAGCGCCAGAGTTTAATAGGTGCTCAGGAAATGACTAGTGAATAAGTACGTAAGTCCCTCTAGCACAGTCCATTGACTGCTATGCTAACTGTCAAAATCAAGGCCTTACTCTGGGTCAGAAACAGCTTCCTAGTGGTAGATTGGTGCAGAATCAATAGTAAGCAGAAGAATAGAGGAGTCAGGACACAGATTTTGGAGTCAGATAGACCTACGCTAAGATTTCACTTGCACCAATTATACGCACTGCTAACAATGGTTCAATTACCTTTCCTGAGCCTCAGTTTTATCATCTGTAAAAGGGGATAATACTATCTCCCTTTCAAGTGTTGGAAATAAAGCAATATGTTAAGCAAAAATACCTATTATAGTACCCAGCACAGAGTAGGTGTTCCATTAAGTGTACTGCTGAGATGAGTGGGACATATTTGACCTGGGCCTGACGTTTTAGGTGACTTGGCATAGCACAGATTCAAGCAAAACTGCCTTGCCATTGGTGACTCTGCTACCTTCGAAAATTAGAAGTATCTCCTTTCTGCTTAGAATTACCAGGAGTTGTGGTTATGTAAAAATAGTTGTCTGCTTTTATAATTGAAAAAAAAAAAAAAGGTGTGTTTCCAATAACTCAAATCCCCTTAGTCTTCTCAGTATTTTCTTGGAGTGGGGATGATTTGTTTCTGGATACATACCTTTTATTATTTATGCAACACAGTTCATTTAAGCAGTGTTACGTGAGCTTAGGTCATAACCCTGAGAGCCAAACTTCCTGTGCTTGAATTCCATCCACACTCACTTAATTTCTCTATACTTCAGTTTTTCCAACCGTAGAATGGGTTAATAATGGTACCTACCTCAAAGGTTGTTGTGAGGATCAATTGAGTTAATAGTTATAAATCTTACAAATAGTTACAAATAGTTAATAGTTATAATGGTGTCTGGTGATTATTTCAGAACAGTGATCCCAAATTTGATTTATCACAGTCCTCAAGGGTCATGGGCATCTTTAAAGATTATTTTATATTTTATAAGATGCTTATTAAATAAAAACTCATTTACTCAGTTATTCAGCATTTAATAAACATCTACTAGGATCTGGCACTCTTGACCTCTGCCTCTCTCATGGAAATGACCATTAGCTGATATATTTGGTTTGCTGAGAAGGGAAATAGCATGAGAGCCACTATAACTGGCTATGTAAAGGTTCGACCTTCCAGCACAGCTCCATTACATTTCAACTTGCGAGAAATACTGCTTGCTGAGAAATTCAATTAAAGCATGCTTAAGCCACAGAACCCAGAACCTATAATTAGAAAAACATTCTAAAAGAGCAACAGGTAATTGCTGTGTATTTTATAGGCAGCGTTATTGTTTAAAAACGCCACATTTAGTAAATTCGTTAGGAAAACAAGCTAATTGAAAAAGACTATATTTGTAAGATTTTAATTATGGCCTTAAAAAAAAAAAAACTCGTTAAAAATCTCCCTCCCACATATGCAATTAAAGGTGATTCTGCTCCACCACCCCTCCCAGTTCCATCCTATGTGCAAGAGACTTTTGATATTTCAAGATATTTCTAAGTTCTCTTCCTGTGATTTTGACCTTGCAACCAAGATGCTTAGCTATCTTGCAGGAAGCAATTTTCCCTATTTATATCCTTAGGGTCCTTTTGCAATATATGCCATTAGATATCTTTTCTCTTTTTCTTGCATTGAGTATCGCCTTTCAATTGATGATTGTGACTGAGATAGTTTTTGTTATTGTTGTTTCAGGCTTTATTTCAGCTATAATGTTGGCTTTAAGGGATCTTCTTCCTTGGGCAAGCTAGACTTTGTGGGAAGTAACTGCCTTGCTTCTGTCGAATATAACCCATAGAATGGCCTGGCAATAGATCCTTTCTTTAAAAAATAAAAGCAGAACAAAATAAAACAACAAAATATAAATAACCAAGGTTACATAGAAATCTTTTTAAGGAGCATAATTTCATCTTTTTGAGATTTAAGTAATTATATAACCAGTAACTATTTTGTTCTGAATGAGTCTAAGGGGTCAAAAGGGCAAATATTTGTTAAGCAAAGGTACTGATATTACAACATACGTTTTCAATTTTGAAATGTCTTCAGACAACTTCTTATGTGACTTTTAAGCATCTACCATGATTCAGAGAATACTATGGATAGTCCCCAAATCACTGAGCCTTTAACTTGTTGAACATTGCTCAGACAAGACTTGGCTTGGTCAAAGGGAATCTGCTGTCGTGGGGTAAATCCTAAGGCTGTACTGATAAAGAGGTGAGAGATTAAGGAAAGTGAAAGTCCCTCTTGGAGATTTGTTGATTTCCAGGAGCTGCACTTCATGGGGGCCATGGAGAAAGGGGTCTCTTTACAAGGGCAGTAGAGGGCATGGTATACCCATCTGAAAATGGCCCTCTGAGCATCAGATTAAGGAGCTGGAGAGGACAAGACCAATTGTGTTTTGGGGAGATGTGGTTGGAGAGGTGGTAAATAGAAGAGTATCACCTAATCTGTGGCCACTGAGAGTAGAACTGGTGGGTGGAAGTTAAAAGAAAGAGAGAAAGGAATCCTGTTAAATCACAATTATGGAGCTTTCTAGGTGTTAGGCATTGGTCTACGAACTTTCACATACATTACCATGTTGGATCATATAAAACAGTATAATTTTTAAATAATTTTTAGCCAGAGAACTTGGGCATGTTGAGTGCCCTACGATGAATGGGAAGTCCTGGGGATCTTGAACTCCATGTCATGGTGATATTTCAGTGCTTGGGAATGCTGCAGAGGAATCTTTACCATCCCCTCTCTTTCAAGCTCAGAATCTAAAATTGTAAAATAAGTTTTAATAAATTGCCATCATCGCTGTGTATTTATATTAGCCATATTGCTAATGTTCAAGTGATGACAGGTTTTCAGCAAAGCAAAGAAAGTGAATTTATTCATGAACACAGTGTTGTACTGCTTTATTTGAGAAAGTTTTGTTTTTGTGTTTAAAGGAACTGCATCCTTTATTAATTGCAGTAATGACAACAGTGCTTGTTTCTTCAAACAAGAAATGGTAGATTCTTAAAAGTCTTGCATTGTTGGGCAGCCTGGGTGGTACAGTGGTTTAGCGCCGCCTGCAGCCCGGGGCCTGGTCCTGGAGACCCAGGATGGAGTCCCCTGTCCGGCTCCCTGCATGGAGCCTGCTTCTCGCTCTGCCTGTGTCTCTGCCTCTCTCTCTCTCTCTTTCTCTCTCTCTCTTGTTCTGTGTGTCTCTATGAATAAATAAATAAATAATCTTTTAAAAAAAAGTCTTGCATTGTTTACCTTGTTGTTTTATTTTTCCAGCTGTGATGAAGGCTATACGGGGGCAAGATGTGAGAGAGTTGACTTGTTTTACCTCAGAGGAGATAGAGGGCAGATTTTGGTGATCTGTTTGATAGCAGTTATGGTCATTTTTATCATTTTGGTGGTCGGTGTCTGCACATGCTGTCAGTAAGTATTTTTTAAATTTAATTTCAAGTAAATCTTAGAAATTGTATTTTGCTGTTTCTTTTTTCTTCTCTTCCTTCCTCCCTTTTTGCTATGATTAAAATACATCACTTTTTGAGGTTTACCATCACTTATATGGAAGTATCTACTTATAATAAAACACATGATGCATAGTTTTTGTCATTTTACTGAGCATAATTATTATACTTGAAAATAAAATGTGTATAAATCTCTTGATTTAAAAAAAACAAAACAAAACCCAGAA
This sequence comes from Canis lupus dingo, assembly GCF_003254725.2. NCBI lineage: Eukaryota > Metazoa > Chordata > Mammalia > Carnivora > Canidae > Canis > Canis lupus. The sequence continues at coordinate 64,287,036 of NC_064257.1, forward strand.
GAATGGTGGGCAAAAAAGGCAAAGGCGATCAAAGATACAGACTTCCAATTGTAAGATAAGTAAATCCCAGCAATAAGTCAATCATGTACGGCGTGGCAACTGTAGTCAACAATACTGTATTGTATGTTTGAAAGTTGCTAAGGGAGAAGATCTGAAAGGTCCTCTTCACAAGAAAGAACAATTTTGTAACTATGTATGCTGCCAGTGTCAACTAAACTTACCCTGATGATCATTTTGCAGCATATACATATATCAAATCATTATGTTGTATGCCTGAAACTAATACAATGTTCTATGTCAATTATATCTTTAAAAAAATCCAATTATGGAGTCTTAAAGTCAGTCATATTTTATGTGGGTTTGTTAGTACTAAATAAGACTTTGTTATCTTAAATTTTACCTAGACATAGTAACTTAGGAAGGTAGACACAAACACCCAAAAACATCCCCCTCACCACCCCCCCCCCCCGGCCAGGCCACAGTAAAATAATGGATTTTATTTACAAAAGATGATTACACTGTTTTTCCTTTTCATTATGTACCACAACTTTGGGAATCAAGAAACATCTTGATTTTTTTTTTCTCTGCAGCAGAGTGTTTTGGTACAATGCTTAAGTTAGTTTCTTTTGTAAAGCTAACAAAATTTGTATCAGACCAGGACTCCAGCAGAATATGGTAAAAGGACATTTTTTTAAATGTATTTATTTATTCATGGAAGACACAGAGAGGCAGAGACACAGACAGAGGGAGAAGCAGGCTCCCTGCGGGGAACCCGATGCAGGACTGGAGCCGATGCGGGACTCGATCCCATATCCCAGGATCAGGCCTGATCGGAGGCAGATGTTCAACCACTGAGCCACCCAGGTGTCCCAGAAGGACATTTTTAAAGTGCTATGTTCTTGTCTTGAGAACCTAGTCTAGCCTCCTAACCCACTGCATTTACTTTTGGGCTACTGTACACACCCAACTAGGATGTCTTCATGACCCCTTTCCTTTCTTCACAAAAAAAACAAACAAACAAAAAAAAAAACAAAAAAAAAAAAACAAAAAAACTTTAGTGTAGCTACCAGAAGTCTAGAATCTTTAATTTTTTACCCCAGCTCTGCCTTTAAATATCTTTGAGACCCTGGACCCTGGACAAACTTCTCAACATCTTTAAACTTGCACTTTATTTTCTGTAAAACAGGATGATTAAATCAGATAATCTTGTAAGATTCCTTGTAGCTATAAAAGGAAAAGATATTAATTTTTTTTATTTGCCTTATGACAAAAGGAGTTTTTGTAACATGAGTTTTGGGGCAGAGCTGAGAAATGGCCTATTTTATTATGTCAACTTTGAATTACGCTTTAAGAAACTGTACTGCAGTCCAGAGTATCTAACATTTTTTAACTTTTCTGACCTTAATTAACATATCCAGAGGCTACCTTCATTCTCTTGGTTTTCTTACGTCTGTTTCCAATTTGTACTGTTTCTTATTCACACACTAAATAATGCTTATTAATCAGTTTTGTAAAATAACTTGTCCTGAAAATTCTTCTTGTGCTAACCAAGCTTCGTCAACAACTAGGTGCCGTAGTCTTCCTAGTTAGGTAGCTCTACTCGATTCACACTTTGGCCTACTGTAGCTATCCTTTGAACCTATAAAAAGGTAAGTTAAGAGAGAACCTAAGATTTTAAGAAAAAAAAGGAACCTACGTATTTTTAGCCATCTAGAAATAAGATCATAGGCCCTCTTGATGATTGACTTTGTGTTCACATGAGCTAACAGGTCTGTACTAATGTCTGACACTTTATTTTCCAAGTCCACTGAGGAGGCGTCGTAAAAGAAGGAAGAAAGAAGAAGAAATGGAAACTCTGGGTAAAGATATAACTCCAATAAATGAAGATATTCAAGAGACTAGTATTGCTTAATGGTAAGTGTGATGAATTTGGTAGAAGGGATACTATTCAGGTGATAGTTACCTGATGAAATGGGCCTTAACTTTGTCTAGGAAATCAATGAGTAGATTTTGATTATGCTTAGAAACATCTAAAAGTAAATCGATTTTTTTCATGCAATCCAAAGCCAAATAAAAGACTTTCTCATATCTCTCTTTTGTGTGTTGCCCATTGAGAGGCATGTGGAAAGAGGACTTTTATATACTTTTTCTAGTGTGCTGAGGTCAACCTGCTTTCTAATGCTACATGGTTGTGGCGATTCTTTTATGCTTTTTCTTCCTCGCTTTTGGATACAAAGAGGAGATATTTTAGTTTCCACATCTCACATTGAAAAAAAATAGCAATAACCATGTTTTAATAATAACCACATTTGCTGAGCATTTACCCTATGCCAAACTCTTTAAATGTCACATCAATTAGGATCCCAGCAATATCCAACAAGGAGATTTTGACGAGAGTCTGGGAGGGCAGAGTTGAGGAACCCACAGGAACTTGGAGACTCCTGGAGCCTACACTGGCAGGAGGCTCTTCCCCTTCCATGCCTAAAAGGGCCAAGAAGATTACTTGGGCACTGAGAGGCTGGCCGCAAGAGGGGCCAGACTGTAGGAGCTGTATCGATGGATGGAAGTAGCTACTGCTGGAAACAAAACAAGGAGGAGGAGGAAATGCAGGAAAAAGTACTCCAAACTAGCTCATCTCCTGCCTTCAGATCTTCGGCAGATGCCTCCTGTTAGCCAAACCCAACCAGAACCTGGGGTAGGGGGGCAAGGGAGCCCTTCAGATGTATCAGCCACCTGGAGTGCAGAGCAAGGCACTCTGCACAGAAAGGCTCCGAGGGGGCAAACGGAGCATGGCGAGTAGATCAGCTGGCTACGGTAGTTTGGCTGTGACAGCGTCAAACCCAATCAGACCGATTTAAAATGCAGGGAATGTTTTGACGCGCATGAACTGGCCTCCAGAAGGAAGGTGGTCACTACCCTTGGGTGAGCCAGACTCCCACACAGGGAAACATTCGTTGTCTATTTCTGCTCAGGTATCAAGGACTCGGCTTCATCCTTGGCGAGTTCCTCTTAGTCGTAGCAGTAGCAACCCCAGCCACAGGCTTCCCTGTTCACACCCAGCAAGAGAGAGCAGGGACTTTCCGTAGCTCTGCCAGCAGAACAAAGGGTCTCCTTTCCCAGAAACATCCAGCGGATGCATGCTGTGCAGTACATATTTATCGAGAAATTATATTTTTCTAACCTACTACAGGATGATACTAATCATGAATGAATTGAAAACAAAAATGTTGGCTCTAGGTTTTATTATTATTATTTTTAATTTGCATAGTACATTTCTTTTTACTAGTTTGCTGTCTCTTTCCTTATTCCTACAGACTATGAAGTTACCTCCAGGCTAGTGGCAAGCTGCAAGATGCCTGGCTTGTTTGAAAATGGACAGAATGTGTCTCAGGAAAATAGCCAGGAGAAATGAATTTTAAATAATGTATTTACTTTTTGTTTGTAATGTTAGTTTGCATTTTTTACTATTTTTGTAATGATACTTAACTTTATTATTGTTTAGTAATTGGGAAAAACCACTCAGTTCAGAAATTTTAATAAACTTCCACTAAAACTTCTGTCACCAGTCAAACAAAAAAGGAAGATGAGGAGTTTAGGTTTTAGGAATGGAATTACTAGTAAAGCTACTTTTTATCCAGCACTTTCCATGGACTGAGAGCTTAAAGTATATCATTTCCTTTAATTCTTTTAAGAACCTATGAGGTGGGCAGCCCCAGTGGCCAGCGGTTTAGCTCCACCTTCAGTCCAGGGCGTGATCCTGGAGACCCCGGGATCGAGTCCCACATGGGGCTCTCTGCATGGAGCCTGCTTCTCCCTCTGCCTCTCTCTCTCTCACTCTCTGTGTCTCTCATGAATAAATAAATAAATAAAATCTTTAAAAAAAAGAACCTATGAGGTATCTATTGTGATCCTCATTTCCCATATATGGGAACAGACACAAAGAAATTAAATAACATAGCCCAGGTTTACAGAGTTATCAATTGGTGGGGCCAAGATTGGAACCAAGATTTACCCAATTTCAGTTTGTGTTCTCAGCTATCACTTTTGTTGATCAGATTGGGTGCAACCTAACTCACTAATATAACCCAAGACTTTATACTAAACTATATTTTGCCATGACTCTGAGATTCTGGGGCTATTTTCCTGCAGAAACTTAGAATGGAGAGTCCTCACTCTGCGTTACTGTTACCATCACATTTTCTGGAGCATTGACTTCTATTATGCTTCTTTGCTCCTTTATAAAGTTTCCATGGCATGAATAAATTCCTACATTAGTAAATCAAACAGATTTGCCCCCTAGCTAGGGTAATGAATAAAGATGGGATACATGCCTGACAGTCTTTAGGGTCCACGTGTTTGTACTCACTAATGATACCACTGGGACCGGTTGTTTGTTCCAGGGCAATGGTCAGTGACAGCAGAGCCCAGTCACACTGTTTGTGACCATATCCTTATTTCTGTTCTTCCAAAAAGCATTACCTGTGATTGCTCTGAAGTGGATGTTGTTGCAAGGAAATCATGACCATAAGCATCTATCACTTGGGACCAGCCTGCCAAATGTTCCTTCAACTCCATTGCATATTTAATAAAGACCCTTTTAAAACTGAAAGAGCTAAATCTACAGTTAGCCAATATTCCACAGAATATGAAACTTTCTACAATGACTAATTTACAAAAACTGATGGGCGATGTCCCCAAATTGCTGAACTTTTATTGTGTGATGTTAGCCAAGCAGTTTTTCTTTCCAGAATCCTAGCAGATTTTACTTTGCAGTGTAGACTTCACACATGAAGTGAAGGGGAGAATTCACACCAAAGGGAAGGTTGGACGTCACCTTCTATCATACATCCTGTTTTGAGTGAGAATGAGGCTGTGTTCGCAGAAATAGCTCAAATATATTAAGAGCTAAGCCAAACAACTAATCATCTCCCAAACCCATTTTTCCTTCTGACTTAATAGCCATCCTTGAAACAGGATTATATCCAGTGGAGTCATGCTGCATATGCTTTATTTTCAAAAGTCTTCTTCTGGGCTCATTTATGCCCTTGCTTTTTCTCAGTGCCCTTTGATACCAAAGTGCTTGAAACAAATGCTTGTTACAGCATTTAAAAACAAAACACAATGCTATAAATGTTTCGTCTTCCCTGAACTGATGTTGGTTGACCAATGGAATCTCTCAAGCCAATTCAGGCTTGGGGATTTTGTTTTGATCCTAAAATGTAAATCATGTCTCTTAAAATTTGATGGGTCTGATATCAAGAAAGAACTTCAAAGATTTTCATGTCTTTTAAAAATGTATTTTATAATTGCCTTGCATGATCTAAATGATGTTGTTTATGTAAACTGTCAACATTATCATATAATAAAATAAATTTATTTTTAAAACAAAGCAAGCATATTTATTTGGAAATTTTTTATCAGTACCATGAATTCTTTTTTTTTTTTTTTATTCATGATAGGCATAGAAAGAGGAGAGAGAGGCAGAGACACAGGCAGAGGGAGAAGCAGGCTCCATGCCAGGAGCCCAATGCGGGACTCGATCCCGGGACTCCAGGATCGCGCCCTGGGCCAAAGGCAGGCGCTAAACCGCTGAGCCACCCAGGGATCCCCCAGTACCATGAATTCTTAAGAGAAATAAATTTGCAGGTTATTGCTTTAAAAAACGTTATATTTTATAGAGACTACCATTAGTACATTTGAAATAGTCCATTTTGATTATAGTTTTTTCTTAGAAACTAATGAATTTGGAAGTGTGGTGGACACGTATGAGATATTGTCTGCCCCACAGTCTGGCCATACTGTTGAACCCCACCAATAGCTGCATTTGGTTGGTCTAAGGTGAGCACTTCATAAAGTTGGGGGAATTGGAGTCATTCCCAGGGGGACTGTGAACCTGAACAGAAGTTAGTCTTTCTGGGTTCTTGGGACATAAAAATGTGCATTTTGAAGGTATTGTGGCCATATTTTTGTTCCACATGGCCCAGAAGAGCAAAAGAAGCTGGTCAGAGAGGAACGGAGACAAGACTTGAACTTCCTAACAGCCTGAGTCCCTAGTACGTGTATTCTCAAAGCTTAGCCTCATTTTGTTCCTGTCTGTGGGCTCTATGAGATATATTAGCATTATTATAAATACTCCATCTGACTTAAACTAGTTCTATTTGGGTTGCTGGAACCTGGAGCCAAGGTCCTGACCAAGACTGGTGATCATGAGATTGTGGACATTTTATATTTCGTATCATTGCCTACAGAGTAGGCAAGTTAGACAATGGAGTAAAATGTTCTGAGTCATATAACTTGCTATTTGGACAAAGGTCTGGTTTGTGCAAAATTTTGTGAAGGAAGTCCAGGACATTTTTCAGTGCTTTAAGACCAACTTGATGTCTTGGTGAGACCTTCATTTTAGTATGTTCTGCATATATTTTGTTACAAGAGCCTAAACATATTGGGGCATTGCTATTATTAATTCATTAAAAATATTTAGTAAATACCTGCTAAGTGCCAAGTATCTTAGGTACTGGGGTTATATCAGTGAAGAAAAATGATTAAAAAAAATCTGTGACCTAATGGAGCTTATATTCCAGTGGGTATAATCTTTCACAGCATGGAATTTAAAGCAAGGCTTACCCAAGAAATTATGTTATCCAGAGGACATTATCATTAGACCTTTAATCTGTGCCACTGACTTGGAGCATAAAACTCAAAATGAGCACTTAGAAAAGAACCCATTATATGGAAAGATTAGCAGATTTCCCTTGATCTCCAAATAATTTACCTATTTTCATAGTGACTATCAAGAGCAAAAAAATATGACCAGGACAGCCCGGGTGGCTCAGCGGTTTAGCGCTGCCTTCGGCCCAGGACCTGATCCTGGAGACCCGGGATCGAGTCACGTCGGGCTTCCTGCATGGAGCCTACTTCTCCCTCTGCCTGTGCCTCTGCCTCTGTGTGTGTGTATGTGTGTGTGTGTGTGTGTGTGTGTGTGTCATGGATAAATAATAAAATATTTTTTTAAAAATATGACCATGTTTCTTTAGTGTAAAAATCTTGGTTTATGCTTTTTTTTTTTTTTTTTGCCACGGTTAATGAATGGGGTGCTACATCTGGGCATCTGTTCTTCTTCAAAGAATCCTCTATGCCTCAAAGAATTTTTCTGAAAAGGAACCTGTCCCCATGTGATCATCTTTGGCAGCTGAGTGTTAATGCCAGAACATAATGTGCAAATACTTTATTCTTGCCTGTTTGCTAGAGTTACTGGCTCCTGGGAATGTGTATCTTATAATAACATCTAGTTGGCACTTCTGTAAACTAATTCTTCCCCAGGACCTTTCAGCTATTGGTGTTTGATGTCATCTGAAATTCTTTATTCGGAAACTAAATAAACAGTATAACTTCAAAAACTGTATCAGCAATTATTTTTAGAAGATAAATTATGAGGAATGTTTCTGCTATTGAAAATTTCAGAACGTGGATCTCTAGGTATGTTTAGCCAACAATTATAGTCAGTACTCGTATTATAAAAGCAATTGTAATCAAACATGTTTTTAAGACTTTTTCCTCCATTTTTACTTTGTTTACTCAAGTTTAAGTTACAAAAAAAGTAAATGTGTGAAAGAGGTACCTTGAGAGAAGTTTTCTTTTTTCTTCTTCTTTGGTTTATTTTTAAAAGAAGTCAAACAAAATTCTTCACAAATACAGAGCTCTTTAATATTGCTTGTTCTGGCAAGTGTAATTATTCTTGTAAGATGTGTGCAGAATAATAAAATACTCCAAAACTCTACAAACCAAGCTGGATAACAGTTTCTCATATGCTGGGTTTTAGTCATAAGTGAGAAAGAACCTTTATTTGGCTTACCTTTTAAAACAATTTTTGAAATACTGCAATGTGCAAACTAATTTTAATAAACCTGTTTTAGCATATTCTTTCATAACACTTAAAAACATCCGTTTACTTAATGAACCAGAACTAGCAATACTTTAAAAAAAAAACACGTATACAATGTTTTTTTGTTAGTAAGTTTTTGTTTATTTTACTCTTGAAGGTACTAGACCTCCACCCTTCTGCCTCCTAGCTCTGACTGCACGTCAAAATAACTGAACTCTTTTGTGTGTGTGTGTGTGTGTGTATGTGTGTGTGTGAAATATCTCATTCACTTAATTTTTTGTTGTATATTTCTTTATTGGAGTTCGATTTGCCAACATATAGTATAACACCCGGTGCTCATCCTGTCAAGAGCCCCCCTCACTGCCCATCACCTGAACTCTTAACCAAACCCGTGTTCCTGATTATTCTCTCAGTGGCATAGGGATGGGGGAAACTTGCTTCTCAGCTGTTAAGATGCAAAGGTTATGAGCACAGAATCTTTGTTTAGACAGAACTGGGCTTCACTCCTAGGTATCTCACTTACAGTGAGGCCCTGGACAGGTTGCTTAACCCTACTAATGTTCTCATTAACATGGTGAAAATAGACAATAAGTCGGGTGCTCTGAGAGGATTAGATGAAATAATGCAAGCAACATGCTTAGCTCAGCCACCTGGAATATATTAAACACTCTCCAGGTCAGGGTTCACTTAATGTTAGTTATTATTAGTAAGATCAATAATAATACTGACAATGGTGATGATGTTTTCAGAATACTGTTATGGAAAACAAGGGATGCTTTTCTGAAGTTAAGACACTGCCCTGATACAGTGAAGGCTTCTCTATTTTTCAGGACTCGTGATCCCTCTGGAAAGGTATATCTTTCTACTCTTATCTGAAGGAGCCATGAGCCATGGTTAGGTGAAGAATTCCAGCTCAGTGACTGGCCCTAGGAAACTGTTTCATTTCTCTCCCTATATTCTACTCCTCTCCCTCCTAGAAAGCACCCAATGAGAAAAATTAAAGAAGAAACATTACAGTGCTGTGGAAAATACTTCAAGGTCTAATAATTTTTAAATGATGCTGAGATAAGTTCATTAATTTTGGAGATGTGGTTGGACTTTACTACTTGCACACTGGACATCAATGGAAGTGTTAAAAATAGCTTGAGTCAGGGACTGGAAATTATTTGTCAGGACTGCTGTTCATAATGTGCTTGCGTGGTGATAATTATTATACCCACTTCTTTGACCATAAACCCAAGGCTCAGAAAGCTGAAGTGCCAAATCACCTTACTGGTAAATCCTTGTCATCTGCCTCTTAACTTTGGTATCTCAGATCTTGAAAGAAAAGTACACTGAAATTATCTGCCTTGCAAATGGAAGGAGACAAAAATTTATTGTTCTGGACTCTGCCAATTGGCTAAATAAATGATTACTAAGACTATGCAGTTGACAAATCTCTGAGACATTTTAAAAAGTGAACAACTGAACAGGAAAACAAATGAGAAGATTCTGTAACAACCAGCTGGTTAGTTTTTTGTTTTTAAAAACTCAACCTTTCAGCCAAGTTTACCAGGCTTAGCTATTTTTTTCTTAAGTTAAAATATCTGAAAATAGGAGAAAAGGACTTTGAGTAAAACACATATTGATTGAGCAATGTGGCATGCACACTAACTTAACATATGCATATCGTGCTCTTGGAAGAGCCAAGATAATTCAGTTTGGTGGAGCCAAAATAATTTTTCAAACCACAGGAGATATGAAGAGGTAAACAACCTGGAAAGTATTTGGCTGTTCCTACAGCTTTTATAATTAGTAAAAGTTGTGCAAATTCATGTAATTTAAGGGATTTTTTTTGATAACCAAAATTAATTCCACATTGCTTAAGTCTCTTGAATTCAAGGGAACTTCATTAATTTAAACCCCACCAATCCAGAATTTGTGATCATTCAGGCATGGACTAGGAAGATGCTTACCTTCATGATAATTAAAAGACAGTATTTTGTAGGAACTATAGAGGAGATATCAGTGTCATGAGCTTTTTCAGTACATTGAATATTGTACAACAGCACCTGTATTTTGTTCACGGTAATATCATCATGTCATGTGACATCAGTTATAAGTTTAAAATCAAACTCTTCATTTTTGTAACTATCTTCAGATTCTAATTCAATTGATTAAACACTACCAAAAGCTGACAACGGACATACACACGAAAGTGTCCTAAGTCCAAGGAAAGTAGAGTGGTGAACAAGAGACAGTGTATTTTTCAAGTAGGAGAAAAAACATACACACAAATAACTATAAGAAAAATCAGAATAAATTCATTCATTCATCCAATGAATATTCAACATTTACCATATGCATAATATAGCGCCAGGTGCTCAGGATAAAAGGATGAAGGGGTTGGACTTCGTCCATGTCCCGACAGATTGTGTTCTCTAGCAGAGAAGATGAGAGTTTTACATGTACAAAGAATACCTTGCTAATTCGTACTGGGGATTGGAGTGGTTAGGGAACACTCAACAAAGGTGACTTATCTTTCTGCCTGGAAGAATGAATGGAATGTGACAGGCAAGTATGGGTGAGAAGACAGTCCTGTAGGAAGATTCAAGCTGAGACCAAACTAACCCTTTTCTGTGTGGAGATGCTCTGAGTAACTTCAGTAACCCACCTTGAAGAGGTGGCTGGCCAGCCTGCAACCAGGAGATGGGGGACATTTGCCTACTTTGCCTGAAAGTGAATGTGTATATATTGTGTACTCATTCCATCGCTGAAGAGATTTCAGCAACTGTCCCCAGACTTTCCAAGCTAAGAACAGGTAATGTCCTAATGCCTTCCTCTCTACTTCCGCTCCCAGCATTGTCCTTCAGTTCTGCTCTCTTCTCCCCTCCCTGGATCCTATTCCTCCTTGATTAAATCTCAGTCTCCTTGTCCTGTTGGGGTCTCAAGAGTTTAGCGATAGAATGCCTGTGAATTTTCACAAGAAAGAATAGGCTTCCTCTTGGGGTCTTCTGGCTTCTTTCCTACCCCTTCCTCAGGTAAGGTGCAGAAATAGGGAGGATTTCCGCTATTCCCCTATCAAGTATCTTAATAAGCAGACCTTTCAACTAGAATTAATTCTCTACCATGCCCCTCACGAAGAAATGAGTCCCTTTTATTATGACATTCTTATGCTATTTTTGAGAATGAACTTGGCATTATTATGCCAGACAAGCATTTCTGCCTCCACCTGCCTCCCTCCCTTGAGTTTTGTTGCAAAGCGTTCTCTCTTTAAAAAAGAGCACCTTATCGTGATCTCAGGGTGGTGAGATCTGAGCCCCAAGTCAGTCTCTGTGCTGAGCATGGTGTCCACCTAAGGTTTTCTCTCCCTCTCCCTCAGCCCCTCTCCCTCTGTCCTGTGCCCATGCACACAGACACATTTTCTCTCTCAAATAAATAAATAAATCTTAAAGAAAGAAATAAAGAGTAGCTTAGGAAAAGGGAAGGTGAGGTCTTGGATTTACCTCACTGCAGGGCTTCAAATGAGGTCTATGCCCCAGGAGGGAGAGGAGCTGGATGTCCTCCACAGGTAAGAGATCTATAGGAAGGATGGGAGAGCAATGAGTAAGAACAGAGCAAAGAAGTCCACTTGAAGAGAACCATCATTATGAATGAGATCACACAGGTTGGTGAGTGTGGGGCCCATTTCGAGAAGGCTGTGTCAGACAATGTTGTGAGATAAATGAAAGATACCCAGTCAAATCTGAATTTCAGACAAACAAAAAAATGACAGTTTTGTATAAATATTCCCAGACATGCTGTCTAGGTGGGCATCCTGCATTTATTTGCTAAGTCTGACAGCCCTGAAGTGGGAGAATGGAGCATGGGGCGTTGAGGGGAATACGCTCCAAGAGGAGGCTGTCGGGGAGGGACGGGATGAAGCAATACTGGAACTGCCAAGTCGAGCTAAGAATTCTTGGACTGTACTGGACGGGGAGGACAAAACGCTTTGGGCAAGCAAGTGACGCGGTAAGATATATCATTTAGGGAGATGATTCTGCAGGCATTGTGAAGGGTAAATGGGGAAGTTGAGAACAAAAGGACAGAAGAAATGACAGGAGCTGGAATTGGGAAGTAGAAATATTAAGGCTGTGATATACTCAGGGCATTTCATTAAGAGAATCAACATGATCTTGTGATCTGTCAAATTTGGGGATGTGTGAGAAGGAAGAGGCAGAGCGGACTGAAAGCTCCACACCGACGACCAGGCATCTCTTGGTGTGATTAGTTGAGATATGTATCGAAGAGGAGGAGCTGGCAGGGGTGGAGGCTTGGGGGGAGGTAGTAGAGAGGGTGACTTTGGTTTAAAAATACAGATTATGGACTCTGGGAACATCTTTGTATAGGAGCCAGAAAGCAACTGGGGATGTAGACCTGGAGTTCACGGTAAGTCCAGGTCAAGAAAAAAAATGAATGTCAGGCCGGAGAAAGACATTATGAAATGACAGCTTCAGGAAGCATCTTCCAAGAGTGTTGGGGATGGACACAGAGCACAGATGCTGAGGTCATGAAGAAAAGCTTGCATGTCGATGTGCATGTGCAATAATAATATAACAGTGGGAATGGAGAGATGAGGGGTAAAACCTAGATCCACTTGGCATTAGATTTGGCATTAAATGCAGTTGGGGATAGATGGGAAAGGGAGGAGAGAGAGGTGCCTTTGATTCTGTGAGCAAGGGAGACTGGGATGTAGAAATGTCCCTATCGTGACAGCAGGGGAAAGGTAAGATGGGTGCTGAAGTTAGGGAAAGAAGACAGGTTCCCGTGTGCATTCACTGAGTTTCAGGTCGCTTACAGAACATCTCAGCTATGGTGTCTTGCTAGTGGATGCAATATATAAATTATACACACAGGTTGAGAATATAGATTTTGCCAAGATGTAGAATCACAAGTGATTGGTATTTCTGCAGCAATGAATATGGAATGGCAGTCTTAGCTCTCAGAGGTGCTGTGAAATCTTCGAAAAGAAATGGAAATATGAGTGTTTTAGTAGAGAAATGCAACTCACGCTCCAAATTGGTTGTGCAGAAAAAAAATCCAATAAATTAATTTGGTTCATTACTAATTAGTTTTACTCTCCTGAATGCTTATATGCTAGTAAGTGAGAAAAAACAAACTAATTAAATGTCCAATCTGTTTTAAATTTAGCCCAGTTGAGTAATATAAAGAGCTCCAACCAGAAATTTCCTGAATCCCTCAGAATACAAACCTCTGGCTCCCTGAGGCCCTCCATCTCCTCCTGTTTCTCTCACTAAGTGGTGCACAGGGGATGAGGAAGGAGACTTCCGCCTCATGCGGGTCCTTGGATTGTTCTGGCAAGTGGCCACTCTTGTCTAGGGTCATCCTCCTGGACCCCTGCTGGGGGTTCTGTTGGCCTTGGAGACTGAGTTCTGAGGCAGGTGACCTGAGATGGGGGGAGAACAAAGAAAGTGCATTGTAAAGAAAAGGGAAGATGAAGGAAATAAGGAGGAGTGGGTGGTAGCATCTGCCACAAGGATGAAGGTGCAAAAAAGTCAGATTTCACCCAGTCACAGCAACGGATCTCTTCTCTACATAATATAGAAAGTTGTATTTTCAACCCACGAGCAGGTGGTCCATTCAGGATAAAGTTTGTAAAGAGTGAGCTCTTAGTAGATGACTGAAGGTCTATGCCCAAGTGTGTACTCAACACGGTGATTTAACGTAAATAGAGAACCTAGGGAGAAGAGCTGGATCCAGGCATTAGCAGTCAGGGAGGTGGTAAGGTGGTGAAAACGATGGCAGGCTTAAAAGAAGTCCTGTAACGGCTAAGATGTTTTTTGTAAATACTAGGCTGAAGCCTAGCTAGGGGCGTCTGGCAAGTGGAGGAGACTGGGTAGAGAAGCTTGGTACAGGCTTATTGTTGCAGATGTCTCCAATTGAACTGGTTGAACTGGAACCTCTCTGCATGGTTCTATCAAGTGATGTGATACACGGTGGTCCTCGTGGAGTCTGGGAAAGAAGAAAGTATCCCGGATTTGTCAGTGTTTAACCAGCTCTGCCCAAGGTCAGGCTTCTGACCTCACCAGACGGCCTTGCCTTCGACCTTTGTGTGCTGGATTATCTGCTATGATCTTAGCGTTACGGCCTCCTTTTCTACACTCTCCTCCGCATTGTGGGGTGGAAATCTGGATCCTATTTCCTAGGGTCCCTTTCCTTTTACAGTTCCAGATGAGACTCTTCCCACCCTGCACAAAATTTAAAAGCTGAAAAGAGAAGCTTTTTTTCTTTAGTGATGGTTGTAAACCGATGTCTGGCCAGATGGCAGACGTAAGGTGTGCAGTGGCTTTCAGATGTGTTCCCGAGAATCACATGCTTCTGACGGTAGCTTCCCTGACTTTTGATTCCCCGGCTCTTCCAATGGTTGTATAGGGGCCTCCAACTCCCTGAAGTAAAACTTCTCCTCGTGGAAACCCGGGAGGTTCTATTTCTCTGATGGAACCAGGAAGAGGCATATTGGGGCTGCAGCAACCTTCAGAAATATTAACCTCCTTTTGCTTTAATTATTGATACTAATAATGACTCATATTGATTTGATTACTAATATCACTTCTCAGCTATATTGATGCCAAGAAAGGTCCGACTCACCTAGAAGCAGACAGTGACATGAGTGCTTGGGAACACCTGTTTATTTTGGAACTAGCTCTAGGATACACAAGAGAAGAGGTAGGGCAAATGAGGCAGGAAGCAAGAGAAGCTCCAGAAGGTCATGTCAGTGAGGGGATTACTGCTGTGGACGTGGAGCTAATTCCCACTTGGGTGCATTTGGGGAATGATGTAGAATGCCCCTTGGAAGCGTTCCACCAGGGTTTGTGTCCAGCTGGAGTCTCCATTCCTCTGGGAATGGCATTAAATCGTCTGTGTTTTAGGGGATTTAATGCAAGCTATGCTGCTTGCAGGTACAGAAATCCTCCCCTCCCGTGGATAAAGCCCTCAGACAGAGAAGCAGAGAATTGGAAGCGCGGGAAGCAGGAAGGTGGCGTTTCTAAATCTGTGGATCTGATGTCCAGGCTGTGGCAGTGGTGTTGGCACATGGCTTCCCTGTTAAGTCATCCAGCCTCTCTCTTCTGCTTCGCTCCAGCGGCAGGAGCAGAAATCAGAATGCACAAAGATGAGAGAGGTGTGGGTGTACACAAAGTGCCCAGGGAGTAGGAAGGCAAGCAGGGACACTGGCTAGACCCAAGATGGTGTGATCAGAGGACATCCACGGCCACACTGGTGTTTCTTCCCTTCCTCCTTCCCTCCCCCATCCCTGTCGTCTTCGCTCCCTCCTTCTCTGTCTCCTCCACTCCCTCTTCCTCTTCTTCTTATAATTGATTTTGCTGTAGTTCCTCTTTCAGATAATGCCTACCACAAAGTTTAAGGAATTAATTCCATCATTTTTAAAGAATTAGCCTGAGAGTTCCCACAAAATAAAACAAGATACCTTTCCCTCAATGACCTCTCTCCAGATGGCCTTTCCCCACCCCGGGCTGAGCAGAAGCAATCACCGGCCTTCGGCCTTCGGGAGTACACACAGAACCGCCCAATAAATAGGAGTTGCCATGGAAACCAAGCCAAAAGAGAGTACACAGATGAGACTGAATATTAAGGGTTTGTTTGGCCTTGGTGACTTTTCCTCCCGGCTCAGAAATTGCTGGGCCTATGAAAACACGAACCACACGGTTCCCCTTCAGAGATACAGTGAATCCGAAGGCCATCCGCAACCCTGTTCCTGAGCCTTCTAGTGCTCATCACCGTCCTGTCCTATCTAGCTCCTTCCACCTTCCCCTTCCCCGGAGCTCCTAAGAGAGCAATTGCAAATGACCTCTAGCTCCCCGGAGCTCCTAAGAGAGCAATTGCAAATGACCTCTAGCGGCAGCGTGTGTTGGGGGACAGGCCCAGGGATTTGGGATCAGGAAGACCTGGAGCACAGATTCAACCTGCAAACTCTTATTCCCTAAGGCTATCTTGACAACTGACTTTGTACATAGAAAAGCTCTCGTTTGTCTTTAAAAGATGAAGAGCGAGTCAAAGCATTGTTTCTCTGCCCATCTGATTGCTCAGATTCCAATCTGAGACATATTTCCTATTAATAAGGATAATTTACGTAGCACTATGGTTAAAATATTCTGACACAAGCAATTCAGAGGGATGAGGGTTTCTCATCTCTTTCTTCACAGCTCAGTCACTCATCTGGAAATGCATCTTTATGGATTTGAAAAGAACTGAGAGACGTTACTACCAATGGTCATATTATTATGTTAAGGATTCTTCCCTGAGATCCCAAGAAGGCAATTTTTCCTTGGGCTTGAGGAGGCCTCATGGAGTGAGGTTAGAATCAGAAATTGTGTGTTTGGGTTTCAGATCATGGAACTGGTTAGCTGAGTAAACACGGACAGGCACTTAGCTTCTTTTTGAATCTCAATTCCCTTAAAAGCTATAAAATAATTTCTAAACGCCTCATTGGACTGTTGTAGAATTTCTTTATTCCTAATATAAGTTAACATTCATGTAGCACATATTATGTGCCAAGAATTGTGTCATGCTTCACATAAAAGAACTCATGGGATCCTCCAGCAACCCTATGGGCAGATACTTACTGTTATCTTGATGGGCCAACTAAAGGATAGGAAGAAAACATCTTGTCCAAGGTCACACAGCTAGTTAAGTAGTCAAACTCAGGAAGCATGGCTCCAGGCTGTTAGAAATATTTATTAAGTACTTACTAATGTCCTAGTTACTTTACAAATAAAGTCCAACTCTTTGCTCATTAGAACTCTATGGCACAGGCATTATTACTGTCACCATTTTGCAGAGAAAGAAGTAGGTTCAGAGCCTAAGCTCAAGGGACTTGCCCAGAGCCCTACAATTCAGAGGCAGAAACCTTTCTTTTCCTCATAAGATTCTCCTTCCACCAATTACCTTCTCCTTTCTCTAGGTCTTAATATAAATGTTGCTTCTTCTGGTCATCTTCTCTGAGGCCCCAGGTAGACTAAGCCTTCTTATATATGTACTTGTAGTAAGCTGTATATTTACCTTTATATTGGCTACTATAATCTTGTTTAGTTGTCTTTCTGTCACTTTTTGGTTAGTATCTGTCTCTCCCACCAGCATGGCCTGGAGGGAGATAGGGACTTCATCTATGTCTGGTTAACTTGGTATTCCTAGCACCTTGCACATAGTAGGTATGCACCAAATACTTAATAAATTAATGCATCCCTAACCTTCTTGAGTTGATGTTGATAAACGTTAGAACATGAAATGGACAAAGAGAAGAATGAAATTCCTGAATGAAATGATAAAAAGCAATTTTATCCATTCATTCATTCAGTATTTTATCAGGTGCCTACTGTGTGCCATATTTGAGTGAAGGAAAACGATACGTGATTCCATTAGGGTATTGTAATAGCAACTTAAAAATTGGTCTTCTAAGGCATTTGCTATACTTGAAAGCTCTAACTAAAAGGCTCAGTGATTAGGAAGGAACTCAATAAAATTGAAATAAAGTATTATCTGGGCAGTAATTTCACAGTAAATTTGGTTTAATAAAAATTTCACATGAATCATTTTTTAATTGACACTCAAACACTGTGAACTCTTTGGAAGACAAATGTCAAGGAAATAAATGTTATGCATTGCTAATTTTAAATGCACTTGCAATATGGTGTCTAATATAAAAGAAGCATTTTTATCTGATTTTTGCCATTTATTATCCTTTCCTGCTTTTCAGGTTGAGGTGGCATTATATGTGTTCATAAGTGTTTTTCTTTCCTTCTGATATAAAATTCTTTTTTTTTATTTATTTTTTATTGGTGTTCAATTTACTAACATACAGAATAACTCCCAGTGCCCGTCACCCATTCACTCCCACCCCCCGCCCTCCTCCCCTTCTACCACCCCTAGTTCGTTTCCCAGAGTTAGCAGTCTTTACGTTCTGTCTCCCTTTCTGATATTTCCCACACATTTCTTCCCCCTTCCCTTATATTCCCTTTCACTATTATTTATATTCCCCAAATGAATGAGACCATATAATGTTTGTCCTTCTCCGATTGACTTACTTCACTCAGCATAATACCCTCCAGTTCCACCCACGTTGAAGCAAATGGTGGGTATTTGTCATTTCTAATAGCTGAGTAATATTCCATTGTATACATAAACCACATCTTCTTTATCCACTCATCTTTCGATGGACACCAAGGCTCCTTCCACAGTTTGGCTATTGTGGCCATTGCTGCTATAAACATCGGGGTGCAGGTGTCCCGGCATTTCACTGCATCTGTATCTTTGGGGTAAATCCCCAACAGTGCAATTGCTGGGTCGTAGGGCAGGTCTATTTTGAACTCTTTGAGGAACCTCCACACAGTTTTCCAGAGTGGCTGCACCAGTTCACATTCCCACCAACAGTGTAAGAGGGTTCCCTTTTCTCCGCATCCTCTCCAACATTTGTTGTTTCCTGCCTTGTTAATTTGCCCCATTCTCACTGGTGTGAGGTGGTATCTCATTGTGGTTTTGATTTGTATTTCCCTGATGGCAAGTGATGCAGAGCATTTTCTCATATGCGTGTTGGCCATGTCTATGTCTTCCTCTGTGAGATTTCTCTTCATGTCTTTTGCCCATTTCATGATTGGATTGTTTGTTTCTTTGGTGTTGAGTTTAATAAGTTCTTTATAGATCTTGGAAACTAGCCCTTTATCTGATATGTCATTTGCAAATATCTTCTCCCATTCTATAGGTTGTCTTTTAGTTTTGTTGACTGTATCCTGATATGAAATTCTTACTTTGTTCCCATTGAAGGAACTCTTTAAGAATAAGGCAAAAATTAATTAAACTATTCTTAAAATGTCTTCACACTTGGAGCCTGATTCATTTAAATCACTTTTCAAAATAAACCATATTTCTTAGAACCAAACAAAGATTTATAGGGAAATTGAGAGGATAGTACAGAGAATTCTCATGCACTTGCACTCAATTTCTCCTATTATTGATATCTTATATTAGTATGGTACAAATATTACAGATAATGAAGCAATATTAAAATATTCATATTAACCAAAGACCATACTTTATTCAAATTTCCTTAGTTTTTGCCAAGTTACCATCCCTCATATCACATTACATTTGTCCTCATATTTTCTTAGGCTCCTCTGGATTATGACAGTTTTTCAGCCTTTCTTTGTTGTTGATGAACCGGAACACTTTGAGAAGTAGAGTATTTTGTAAAATTTCCCTCAGTTGGGACATGTCTGTCGTTTATCTCATGATTGAACTGTTTTTGTGGAGTATATACAGAGATATACTGCCATTTTTATTATATCATATAAAGGATAGATACTATCAACATGATTTATCAGTCTTGGTATCGATCTGATCATCTTGCTGACATAGTGTTTGTCAGCTTTTTCCATAGTAAAGTGATTCTTTATTTTATTTTTATTATTCTTATTTTAACTTTTTCATAATATATTTTGTAGAAGGAAGTTACTATGTGTATTCCACACATAAGAGTGGGAAACTATGCCCATCAACTTGAGAGTGGAATGTCTGCACAAATTGTTTGAAATTCTTCTACATGGGAGATTTCTTTCTTTCTTTCTTTCTTTCTTTCTTTCTTTCTTTCTTTCTTTCTTTCTTTTTCAAAGATGTTCTTTATTTATTTGAGAGAAAGAGAGAGAGAGGAGAGAAAAAGCATGAGCAGGAGGGGCAGAGGGAGAGGGAGAAGCAGGTTCCCTGCTGAACAGGGAGCCTGCCTTGGGGCCTGGATCATGATCTGAGCCCAAGGCAGAAGCTTAACTGACTGAGCCACCCAGGTGCCCCTCTTTCTTTCTTTTACAATTTTTAATATTAGTATAGATTCGTGGATATTTATTTTACACTTTGGGTTATAATCCAGCAGTACTTATTTTGTTGCTTATATTGTCTCCACTCTGGCCACAGGAGCTCTTTCAGTTGACACCTGTGTCCCTTTAACATATTTCCATCATTATGGAGTCTTTTGTCTGTTCATAAGTTTTTGAAAGACAAACTTTATGTAAATCTCATTTTTGATTGGCACATTCTGTTTCTGTCCCCATCTCTATCTTTGCCTCCTTCCCTCTCTCTTCTCTTTTTCATTTCTTTATTTATTATGATCTGAAAATAGAAAAGGATATATGATTTCAATTTTTGCTATTTGAAGGTAAATCAATTCTCTTTGGTGCCTAGCCAGTGGTTCTCAAACGTTAGTGTGCAAAAGAATAACCTGGAGAGCTTGTTAAAATGACCAGCCAACATTTTAATTTTTTTTTAAGTTAAAGGAAGGGGCAAGTTAGGATTCTGCATGTTAACAGGTACCTTCAGAAAATAATAATGGAGTTCTTTGAGGGCTTTGCTTTGAAAAGCAGTGAGTATGAGGGCAGATAGCTGTTCTGATACACACATTAATTATTTCTAGTGGCTTGGACTTATATACCCACTGCTTGTGATAAAAGGGATATAGGTTTGAGGATTTTCTATTGCCATAGGAAAGAACCCTAAAATACTCAAGATCTATGCTCAGAGTTAGTTTTGTCTTTTAGCATTTGAGTATATATAAGATCCCACGTCTTTTCTTGCTCAGTATAGGGTTTTTAGGACCCCAGGGCAGCATTTTAGGTCTGAGAGGAAACTGAGGGATCATCAGCTCTGGTCCTCTCTTCTGAGACACAGGAAAGAAACTGAGAGTTCCGGAGGATTGGATTGTCCAAGTTCACATGCTTATTGGTGGTGAAGCTAGGTCTGAAAAAGGTCTTCCTAGACATTGTTCCATCAAGACAGACACCATTGAACATAACTAGTTTAGATAGGCTTTTGTGAAATAGACAATTTTGGATTACTCTTTCTGCTTTTATATTTTCATATAAAGGTACGACTGCATCTAGGTTTCAGGATTACCCCTTCTGTTAGTTATAAGAGTAGATGATGTAAATATCAGTGTTTGCCATTTGAAGTTCTCTGTTTAACTTTTTTTAAATTTAGTTTTAAAAATATTAAAACTGGCACTTAGTTCTTGGCTTGGACAAACTTAATCTGAGTAAGGTTGGCTTCTACATCAATATAGGCAATTAGATATAGAAGGATTAAGACTTGGAAAGTGAAAGGGTAGGCAAGGTCTCACGGCTGCGGTGTTTCTGGGGAATACCTTTGTTTAATTAATTAATCAGGCAGTATTCTGATGACGCACATGGAGACCTAATTCAAATCCCTTTTAGGGTGCTTCATGAAATGTAACTAGCTGGCAGAAGAAAGACGACTTTGGGTGAATGTTTTATTAAGCTAAAGTGACACTAATTCTAGATGAGCCTGATGCTGTGAGGTTAGCGTTTTATGGTTGTTTAATGAACTCTGGATGAGAATTGAGTCTTGGCTTTGCCCCTTGCCACCCTTGGGACCCTGAGCAGTGCACATTACTTCTCTTGTCTTCTCAGTTTCTTTATCTGTTAGTTGAGGGGATTGGTTTCCATAACGTTCATTAACTCTTTGTTTTTAAATGTACCACAATCATGGATTCATCATTATTGGACCATCACTAATAAATATCACAAAAAGTGAATTCATTTCCCTTTATCCCTCTCCCTCTTTTTTTGCATTTTTCCATTCTGGAACTTTGATTTGGTTTTCAGAATACTTATTTATTTGAACTGGGAAAGAGGTTCAGGTCATTTTCTATTCACATTCATAACTTTTTTATGATCTACTGAAGGCCATTTCATAAATGAAGTGCTGAGGATGGCTGAGCTGTCCAGTACCTTTTTTTTTATTTAAATTTTTTAATTAAAAAAATCTTTTTTTATTTTAATTTTTAAAAACTTTTTATTTAAATTCAATTTGCCAACATATAGTATAACACCCAGTGCTTATCACATCACATTCCCTCCTTAATGCCCGTCCCCCAGTTACACTATCCTCCCACCCACCTCCCCTTCCGCAATCCTTTGCTTGTTTTCCCTAGTTAGGAGTCTCTCATAGTTTATCTTCTTCTCTAAATTTTCTCCACTCAGTTTCCCTCCCTTCCCTTATGATCCTCTTCACTGTTTCTTACATTCCACATATGAGTGAAACCATATGATAATTCTTTCTCCAAGTGGCTTATTTTATTCAGCATAATACCCTCCAGTTCCACATCAATGAAAATGGTAGGTATTCATCCTTGCAGATGGCTAAATAATAATCCATTGTATATATAGACCACATCTTCTTTATCCATTCATCTGTTGAAGGACATCAAGGCTCCTTCCACAGTTTGGCTTTTAACATTGCTGCTGTGAACATTGGGGTGCAAGTGTCCAGTCATTTCACTACATCTGTGTCTTTGGGGTAAATACTCAGTAGTGCTTTTGCTGGGTCACAGGGTAGCTCTATTTTTAGCTTTTTGAGGAAACTCCACACAGTTTTCCAGAGTGGCTGCACCAGTTCACATTCCCACCAACAGTGCAGGAGGTTCTCCCTTTCTCCACATCCTCTCCAACATGTGTTGTTTCCTGTCTTGTTAATGTTCCCCATTCTCACTGGTTTGAGGTGGGATCTCATTGTGGTTTTGATTTGCATCTCCCTGATGAAAAGTGAGGTGGAACATTTTTTCATATTCTTGCTCACTCTGTATAGGTCTTCTTTGGAGAAATGGCTGGTACCTTTAAGTTGGAGAAGAGATGGCATCTCAAGGGGTGTTATTTCCTGTCATGGCCACATACCAGAAGGCTCTTGAGTATGTGTGTGTGCGTGTGCCTGTGCCTATGAGGAGAGATTGTTGGATAGAATTTGAAAGGAGATCCTCTCTATATTTATAGGTCTATATCTATTTCTCTTTCTTTCTACACACATCTATTTTTAACCATTTTGTCTCTATCTCTATAGGGAGATCTATAGATTAGATATAGAATATTTATTTTTCACATTTAAATATAAATATATACTTATGTTTATATATAATTATTATATTATCATTAATACATTTAATAATAAATATATTAAACAGAAACATAGATTTATGTTTATATATATATGTTTATATAAACATCTATTTAGGGATCCCTGGGTGGCGCAGTGGTTTAGTGCCTGCCTTTGGCCCGGGGCGCGATCCTGGAGACCCGGGATCGAATCCCACGTCGGGCTCCCGGTGCATGGAGCCTGCTTCTTCCTCTGCCTGTGTCTCTGCCTCTCTCTCTCTCTCTGTGTGACTATCATAAATAAATAAATAAAATTTAATAAATAAATAAATAAATAAATAAATAAATAAACATCTATTTATGTTCCTGGGATTGATCTATCAGTAGATCTATCACTCTATCATCTACCTAGCTAGCTAGCTATCTCCCAGGAAGAGAAAAATCCAGATCAAACAGATGGGAATGTCCCTCTCCAGAATGTGTCATACAAGAAGATAGGCAAAAACCTTCTGTACTTTCCTGATGTGCTGATGCAATTAACTCAGAGATGTACCTGTGATGTACTGGGGGCCAGGAGCCAGTGGTCAAGAGAGAATCCTTGAGACATTTTCCATGCAAAAAGGTGTTTTTATTAAAGTATGGGGACAGGACCCCTGGGCATGAAGAGTTGCACCAGGATTATGAGGAGCCTTGGTTATAAACTTTTAAGTTGGTGTGTGGGGTGGGGACACTAGAGATAAAAGAAGTTTCCAAAAGAATTTTCACACATTAAAGAAGACCTACAGGGGATCCCTGGGTGGCGCAGCGGTTTGGCGCCTGCCTTTGGCCCAGGGCGTGATCCTGGAGACCCAGGATCGAATCCCACGTCAGGCTTCCGGTGCATGGAGCCTGTTTCTCTCTCTGCCTGTGTCTCTGCCTCTCTCTCTGTGTGTGACTATCATAAGTAAAAAAAAAAAAAAATTTTTTAAAAATCCATATTATAAAAAAAATAAAGAAAGAAAGAAGACCTACAGGATCCTGAGGTCTGGCTATCAGCAAACTAATGTTGCTTTTGGCCTCTAGCAAAGCATTAATATTCAGGCAGCTGTGAGTTCTTTGAGGAATGTCCCACTCTGTCGGTTTCAAGTATTTGTTTATGGACTGCAAGTTTGTTAGGAAATGTAATTTTAGGGACATCTGGGTGGCTCAGTGGTTGAGCATCTGCCTTTGGCTCAGGACATGATCCTGGGTCCTGGGATGGGGTCCCACATTGGGCTTCCTGCAGGGAGCCTGCTTCTCCCTTTGTCTTTGTCTCTGCCTCTCTCTTTCTCTCTCTCTCTCTCTCTCTCTCTGTGTCTCATGAATAAATAAACAAAATCTTTTTTTTAAAAAGTAAATGTAGGGATCTCTGGGTGGCGCAGCGGTTTAGCGCCTGCCTTTGGCCCAGGGCGCGATCCTGGAGACCCAGGATCGAATCCCACATTGGGCTCCCGGTGCATGGAGCCTGCTTCTCCCTCTGCTTATGTCTCTGCCTCTCTCTCTCTCTCTCTCTGTGACTGTCATAAATTAGTTAATTAATTAATTAATTTTTAAAAAAAGCAAATGTAATTTTAATCTATATTTCGTTGGCCTTTGTTTCCCCCCTCACCTGGGTCTTCTCTCCCTCCCTGCATCTCTTGGTTCATTGGTCTTTTGAGGTGAAGAATCCAAAGGGTATGAGGCAGGATAAGGAGAGTGAGATGGGATTAAGCCAATGAAGTAATTTCCCAGGGAGCTTGGGTAAGAGAAGTGCAGCAGAAGGAATGAAGTGGAAAGCCAGGGGTCTTCGTGTCTCACGGAGTCAAAGAATGAATCTGGTGGACAAAGAAGAGTGAGTAAAGCGATGGGAGTTTATTAAGTAAGGATACAGAGAAAGCTCTCAGGAGTGGGAGGGGCCCAGGCTGGGTTGCCCACATGGGGCCTCCATTGTCAGTTTTTTATTTAAAACTGATCAGGGAGGGATGCCTGGGTGGCTCAGTGGTGAAGCATCTGCCTTTGGCTCAGGTCATGATCCTGGGGTCCTGGGATCGAGTCCCCATGGGAAGCCTGTTTCTCCCTCTGCCTGTGACTCTGCCTCTCTCTCTCTCTCTCTCTCTCTGTGTGTGTGTGTGTGTGTGTGTGTGTGTGTGTGTGTCTCATGAATAAAATCTTAAAAAAAAAAAAGAACTGATCAGGGAGCTTGTGGCCTTCTCATTCTTGGGATGTCTTGGTTTGAGTAAGGACTAGTGATAACATCTTTAATGGTTTACTTCTTTTTAGAGTCTGGTTATTCTTTGTAGGGCACAGAGAACTGTCCTAAAAAGACCCTCTCTACCCATACCTAGGGCAGGGTGGTCTGGTTTGTTTCTTTATTTCTGGTTTCCTTACATCTCAGCATCTTTAGGATCTTCGTGAGCCTGAATCTGTAGTCCCCTGCCTATTTCTCCCTACCTAGACTCTCCTGTCCCTTAGTCAAGAACAGGAGAGATGTGGCTCTGAGAAAAGGTACACTAAGAAACATTGTCACAGTTTCAATATTCCCTCCCCACAATTTGTGAGACCCAATTACTTCCAAAATCCTTTTTGCTCCTTTTTGTTTTGGATGGCAATGCTGCTTTGTGACTGACCTACACAATCAATGACTCAGTAAGTATCACAACAGTTCAACTCTGTGGAGAGAACCCAAGGGTCTGCTGGGGAAGTATGAAGGAGAACTGTGGACTTGCTTGTTTTGCTTTCAGAAATCAGCATTAAGGCTCCTGATATGAAGTTCAAAAGACTGCAGGTAGTACTCTGGGGACATAGATCGAAACCCGGTGGGGACGGAGCCTGTCTCTGTGCCTGCCATATAGAAGGCCGAATAGACATCTTTTTGGAATGAATGGGTGTTGAATAAATAGGAGAATCTGTGTATGCTGAGTCTGTTTCAGGTCACTGATTCATACTTAGGGAGAGACATTAATCCAGGGAATGGTTCTCTGAACAAGTCCTGGGAAAATGTATCCTAAGTTATTTGAAAAGATAGATAAGGAGTCCAGAATTGAGAAAAATATTAAAATCATGTGAGGGAAGTAGAGGTGTTGATCACGGAAGTGGGTTTCTTGCAATTTACTCACTTATAGCTTGTCTACTCTGAACAGAGAAAAAGGGAAGGAACTGCATGTGCTTGAGGTCATCGATTTCATCTGAAAAAGGAAATAATACCGCCTGTCCTGCAGCACCGTTGTGAGGACTAGAAGTGATGGCTGTTGATGTAAAGACTTGCTAGGTCCAGGGGATCCCTGGGTGGCTCAGTGGTTTAGTGCCTGCCTTTGGCCCAGGGCACGATCCTGGAGTCCCAGGATCGAGTCCCGTGTCGGGCTCCCGGCATGGAGCCTGCTTCTCCCTCCTCCTGTGTCTCTGCCTCTCTCTCTCTATGTCTATCATGGATAAATAAATAAATAAATATTTAAAAAAAAGACTTGCTAGGTCCAGTCACTGTAAAATGTAAAAACAACACACTTTACTATTATAACTACTGATATAGCTGCGATAAGCCAGTCCCATTTTTCAATTCTTCTTAAAACACATAATCCAACTTCTTTCTAGCAAAGTTTTATGTGAGTTGGTGTACCTACCAGATAAGGGCTCAGGGTATGGATCCCAGGCTCCCCCTAAGGTGCATACTCAGAGCCCTTTCAACTCCTCCAAGTGCAGCTTGGAAACCACCAAGCTGGTCTGAGGCCACATCCACAGCTGTGGGAACCAAGTGCCAGAGGCAGTCACGATTTACTGGCTCAGAAACCCAGTTCTCTCCTGAAGCATCTGAGTCAGGGAATTGGTTTTTCTCAGGGCAGGGTGAAAAAACATTGTTACATGATCAGGATTTCTCTGATCCCAAGAAAAATGCTTAGCGTTTTTTTGTTTGTTTCTTTTTTCTCATGTTGCTTGGCAGTTTCTCTTGTCACATTGCCCTACTTCCTTTAGTAATTAATTTTGGAAAGAAATCACTCACATAATGAAAATGATCTAGAAACTCAGGTTAAAAAATTTTTTTCTAGCCAGTGTGGATATGTGTGATTTACAGTTGCTTTAAACCTACAGAAATTTGTTTGCACAAATTAATAACAACTTTTAATAAACAGACTTTACTGTTCACTGCTAAAAATATTCCAGTCAGGCTTTAGTTGAAGAGAAAGATATGATAGGAATCTATCCCCATGGCAACAAGACTTTTAAGAGTAGTTTATGGTACAACAGTGATCTGTGACAGCTTTTGAAGATGTTTGAGGGTTTGTTTTTCATGACTACCTTGGTGAGAGAGAAAGAATAGAAAGGATACAAACCTGAATATGTGGATTTTGAATTATCAGCTGGGGAAGCCTGAACTTCATTATATTCAGAGGTGAACTTAAAAGGTGCTCCTGCTGATAAACCTGAAAGTCTTTAGAAAGGTAAATTACCTCCTCCATAGGTAAGCTGCCAAATCTCAAACCTCATGGATTAGTCTCTGTCTGAATAGGAGACCACATGCAAGGGCTTGATAAGAATAATAAAGGTTTGCAGTTATTTAGAATTCATCTCAAGTCAAAACAGGTTTCCTTGGATCATCTCTTAACAAAGGGAGACTAAGAATTAGTCTCAGGTAAAAAGATGTTGCTGTATAAATGGCCGGTTTTATTAGAGAGTGTGTTTCAGTGCTGGCTTGCTCCATTTCCCCATGAAAGAAACCTTAATAAGCCAGACTGTAAGATGCCCTTTTGCAGCGCCAAGGAATCTGGAGAGGAGTCATACAGAGTCAAGAGGGGAACCGCTTTTGTGCAACCAGGCTCATCTTCAAGTGACTATTAGACCAGGTCTGGGGCTCAGTCAATGCAAAGGAGGTGACTTTGATGACAAATAAGCACTGAAGCAAGAAAACCAGAGCCCAGGCTTCTATTTTAGAATATAGACACAAATTGAATGCAACTCCAGACATCCCTTGATTCCTATTATTTTCTGGTTTTAAAGGAGGAAATATCTCTTATTGTTGAAAATTTCAAGATGTACAAAAAAGTATAAGGTAAAAATCATCCATCACCACCAGCCAGAGGTGATGCAATCTGATTTTGACAATTTTTGGATACACCTGAGACAGACTTTTAGAAAGGAAGGTATCTTTTTTTATTTTATTTTATTTTTTTGGAAGGTATCTTTAAAGTTAGGGCACCAGCCCCTTGTTTATAGAGAGGGTTAGCCAGTCCTGAGCTCACATAGCCAAGTGCACCCAACTTCACAGATTGCTCATCCAGAATGTTCTGCCCAGAGCCATTCTGCCTCTCATGTTCAATTATTTCACTTATAAGTATTTCAAGGAAAACATTAGACCTTCCAATCCTCAAGATTACCCAGAGAACAGCAGCTTGCAGAAAGCAAACACCTATTCAGAGTTATAGTCAAAGTCTGAGCTGTTCTAACTGGGATCATCTAAATTCATTTTATAGCTAGGACAGAGTCTTTATAAAAATACTTATTAATGGGGGGATCCCTGGGTGGTGCAGTGGTTTGGCGCCTGCCTTTGGCCCAGGGCGCGATCCTGGAGACCCAGGATCAAATCCCACATCAGGCTCCCGGTGCATGGAGCCTGCTTCTCTCTCTGCCTGTGTCTCTGCCTCTCTCTCTCTCTCTGTGACTATCATAAATAAATTTAAAAAATAAAAAAAATACTTATTAATGGTAAAGCTGGACCCCAAAAAAGCTATTCACTACAAAGTACATTGGGAGGCCTGGATGGCTCAGCGGTTGAGTGCCTGCTTTTGGCTCAAGGCTGTGACCCCGGGGTCCTGGGATCGAATCCTGCTAGGGCTCCTCTCAGGGAGCTCCCCTCAGGGAGCTTCTCCTTCTACCTGTGTCTCTGCCTCACTTTCTGTGTCTCTCACAAATAAATAAAATCTTTTTAAAAAGTACATTCATTTTTCTCCAGCTATGTGCTTGATCTCCTAATTTTGGTATTCAAGAGAGAGGCCATTGGGTCTGCAATAGTCAAATAGCCTTTAATCCCAATTACTTATCTTGGGAGATGCCACAGGAACAGTCCTGAGGAATTAGGGACCCACAAATCCTGGAATCTTTTTTTTTTTTTAATTTCAAAGTCCCTGTTCTTTACTATATCAAGTGTATTTAAATACGTCCACTGTGCACATTACAAATTATTTTGAGTTATAACATTCACGAAAGGTCTTTCATAAAGTTGAGTGCTGTTAAGGATGCATGGTCTTAGGATATAAACTCTGCCATTGTTTATATGAATTGAGGTGCAGATGACAAGCTGGCATATGTGTTCACTTCCTACAACTGCCGTGACAAAGTGGACAGCTTAAAATAATACTAATGTGTTCTTTCACCATTGTTGAGGCCTGAAGTCCAAACTCTGTTGCACTGGGTTAAGATCAATGTGTTAGCAGGGTCATGCTCCCTTTTGGGGACTCTAGAGAAAAATCCTTTCTTTGCCTCTTTCCACTCTGTAGGCAGCCAGTACTCCTGGGCTTGTGGCTACATGACTCCATCTTTCCCTCCATCTTCACCGTGCTGAGTTCCCTGGGTGCATAATTTCCTTCTGTCTCTCTTATAAGGCATTTAAGGCCCACTCAGATAATCCAGGATCATCTCATCTCCAAACCATTAACTTAATCACATCCACAAAGATCCTTTTTCTAGATAAGGTAACATTTATAGGCTTCTAGAGGGTACTTGTCATGAAAGAAAGAAGAAGAAAGAAAGAAAGAAAGAAAGAAAGAAAGAAAGAAAGAAAGAAAGAAAGAAAGAGAAAATTTTAAAAAGGAAAAGAAAGAAAGGAAGATTAGCAAGTGTTAGAGAGGCAATAAGTGCACACTGGCACTAGCTCTAGACTTCCTCCTTGATAGACTTGGAGGACTGAATGAGACCTGAGAAGGAAGTAACTTTCTCCCTTCTAGGAGATTCAGTGAGATTATGGGCATGCATGTGGGCAGCCTGAACACATCTTACTACCCCCAGGACCCCCCTCCCTTCTTGTGGTCTAAGGTATGAAATGGAAGTTTTATGTTACATGCTGCTTTGACATCTTAAATGGAATGGCCTATCCACAAGCTCCCCTTCCTTACTCTACCTTGTGGATAACTTCCCCACCCAAACAACCCTCCTCATCACAGTGACCAGGAACAGTGTCTGCTTATCCCTCACTCTGACTCCAGATCCCTGACTACCTGTAAGATGTAACAAGCCAATTGCATCCTTCCATAGGAACAAGGGGTCACCTCAACACTCTTGCTCCTGCAAGGTGATCAAAATACCTTTCACTTTGGGAAACACTACCATCCTATAGAATAGTATCCAAGTGTATTCTCCTCCTAATTATAGAGCCCACCCTTTCCTTAAAGAATCATCAGGCCATCATAGAACAGACAGACACACTGCAGGTATCTTTCGTGCAGTAAGTCCTTGAGGTGAGGGAAATGGTCTTTTGTCTCCTTAAGGGTATTCATTTAACCTTATGAAAAGGACGGCAGGTTTGGTTTTTACACATAATCGATAAATTCTTATCCAAAAGGGCAAGATGTGGGGATCTTTTTTACATCAAATTCTCCTTCCTGATGGTCCTGCCAAGGCAACTCTAACTCCTATTAGCATTCAAAGGTGCTTATTTTCCAAAGATGATGTATAAAATGCTAAAAGTTGTGTAATATGATGGCTAAGACCAGGGTATAGAAGTTCAGGAATCAGACTATCTGGGTTCAAATACTTAACACTTATTTTCTGTGTAAGTTTAGGAAAATTGCTGAAACTCTCTGAGCCTGTTTCCTTACTAATGTAATTTTTGTCAGGGGGTGGCAGTGCATCTTAAGTAAGTTACATATAACAAATGTAGAGGGACGCCTGGGTGGCTCAGCAGTTGAGCACCTGCCTGTGGCTCAGGGTGTGATCCCAGGGTCCCAGGATCAAGTCCTGCATCGGGCTCCCTGCATGGAGCCTGCTTCTCCCTCTGCCTAAATCTCTGCCTCTCTCTGTGGGTCTGTCTCTCTCATGAATAAATAAAATAAAATAAAATAAAATAAAAAGAGCGTAGAGTAGGAGCTATAATACAGGAAGTGTTTTTTAAAATGTTAAATATTATTATTAGAGAAGAAGCAACCCAGTTTACTTGGGCCCATATTAACTTTTTAAAAAAGTCATCCATGGGGCACCTGGGTGGCTCAGTTAAGTGTCTGACTCTTGATTTCAGCTCAGATCTCCATCTATTGGTTGTGAGTTTAAGCCCCACATTGGCGTCCACGTCGGGTGTGGAGCCTACTTAAAAAACAAAAGTCTCCTGGGTAGTGAGAATCTAACAAACAAGGACACTGGGCACACATGTTTTGATGGAAATATGGACATCCAAAACTGATGCTACTATCCAAAACTGATGGATTGTTCAGGTGAGGCTTATATTGGCATGAAGCCTCTAGGTACTCAGTGAGGGAAAGAAAGGCTATGAAATAGGCAGGAAAGATGGGTGAAAATGAACTTCACTGTTCTTATTTGGGGGAGGATGGCTTATCATTCCACTTGTTGGGTGCTCAAGAAATGCTGTTGGCTGGCACTTTGAGAGGTTGGCAGGACACTGCTTTCTTCCTTCCAGAAGCATTACTATGTCCTCCCTTGCTTTGTAGTTCCTTTTGTTCAAATCTTTTTCTACAGTTTTTAAGCTCTTTGATGGCAAGAACTATACTTTTTTCATCTTTTTTATTCCCCATGGAGCATAGCACAGTGGCACAAAGAATGGGGATTGTTGAATATATGTCAAATTCATTGCTTTGCGTATCAGTAGAGGCACAAATTGAACTGATGTCATGAAAGAACTCAAAAATACAGTGGCTCGGGCCCCCTGGGTGTCTCAGTTGGTTAAGCATCTGCCTTCGGCTCAAGGTTATGATCCCAGGGTCCTGGGATCCAGTCCCATATTAGGATCCTTGCTCACCAGGGAGCCTGCTTCTCCCTCTGTCTCTGCCTGCCACTCTCCCTGCTTGTGATTTCTGTCAAATAAATAAAATATTTTTTAAAAATATAGTAGCTTGGGGATCTCGGGGTGGCTCAGCAGTTTAGCGCCTGCCTTTGGCCCAGGGCGTGATCCTGGAGACCCGAGATCGAGTCCCACAGAAGGCTCCCGGCATGGAGCCTTCTTCTCCTTCTGCCGGTGTCTCTGCCTGCCTGTCTCTCTCTCTCTCTCTCTCTCTCTCTCTTTCATGAATGAATAAATAAATTTTTAAAATCTTATAAATAAATAAATAAATAAATAAATAAATAAATAAATAAATGAAAATACAGTAGCTCAAACAAAATAGAGGTTTATTTTTTCTTTCCTGTAACACCATGGAAACAGGTGACTTTATTCCATCATCTCATTCAAGGAGCCAAGATCCCTTATGCTGTGGCTTTACAATCCCATCAGAATTTGTCTTTATCTTCATGGTCAAAGTTGTTCAATTCAAAGGAAGAAGGAAAGAATAGGAGAGGGTATGCAATCTCTTTTGAGGAACAACTTCCATTCATACTCCATTTGCCAGCCCTTGGGTACCTGACCCCACCTAGATGGGAGAAGTAGTCTGTAGATGGGCAGTCATTTGCTCAGCTAACAGGAATGAAAAGGAAGAAGGAGGTGATATTGGGAGACACTTAGCAGGCTTTGTACATTTTGTTAATTCTGGAATATTTATTCAATACCTGCTCTGTGTGCTTGAGTGCTTCTTAGGAATGGTGATTTAGATAGGAAAGAAGAGGATAAGAATCTTGGCTCCAGCTCCCTCTTGTCATGGGGATTTCTGGCACACCTAGCCCTCTGAACCAGGCCATCTGTGACTGATACCTCATTTTTCCTAAGAAATCATAGGACTTTGTAAGTTTTTTGGTCTGAGGCCAAATGGCCCGTGTGAGCTATAATTAGAAAGCATTTTTCTTTTCCTGGGGAAGAAAAATGTAAAGGGAATTGGGAACTATAATTACATGTAAAGCATGGTATGTTCTTTTAAAATTAAATGTGCATATTTTGGTTTCTGATACAGTTCTACCAAATATAGAAAACATTTCAGAATTCTTTGAAAGCAATCCTAGCTTGGAATGTGAATGTCGACTTGAGAAATCCTTTACAGCACCAATAGGCACATAAATGCAAACAAGGCTTTCTAATTTGGGAGTTTTGCATTTTTGAGTCCCAAAAACTTTTCAATTAAATAATATTGAAGCATTAATCAAGTGATAAAACTTTTCCTGATGTGAAAAAATAGATGGCAATAGAACCAACAGTCCACATTTGTTATGAGAGAGGCTTTAGGGTTGGAAGAACTTCTCTTTTCTTTCCCTTCTTCCTTCTTACGTGGGTCATGGCAATTCAAATGTAATGCAGCCTACCTACATGTTGCCACGAGGATTTTATTTTCTCTTTTCTTAGCTCCTTAATCACACTTGGGAATAATTGCTGTAATATAATCTTTAAGAGGAAGTATAATTATTGAGGAAAGAACTAGTTTCAGGAAAGAACTAGTTTCAGAAGTAATGTTCTCCTAAAAAAGAAAAATTCCAGTAATACATCCCACTTGCCCCCAACCTATCCTAGCACTAAACCAGCTTTAAAAAGTACTCCCAAGAAGTCTACGGGTATGCTTTCACAGAATCTCTTCTGTTTGAGTTAGACTGTGGGATACTTAAACTGGAGTACTTTTGTTCACTCTCATATGGCTCCTCCGTGAATGCGCCACAAGAACAGGCATCGAGGCATAAAACGGCTAAGTTTGTATGTTAACTTGAGTGGGCCATGGGGTGCCTAGATTAAATATTGTTTCTGAGTGTGTCTGTGAGGGTGTTTTCACATGAGATTAACATTTGAACAGGTGGATTCAGCCAAGTAGATTGTCTTCTCTACTGTCTGTTCCCCTTGGTAGGCACTGCTGTGTTTCCACAAAGCAATCTTTCCCCTCTGAGGGCAGGCTTTGATGGACAACAACGGAAGCCCTGCTGGCCCAGATCTTAGGATGGATGCTTACATTACTGAAGTTTTAACTCTTCTTGAAGCCTCTTGTGACTACCTTTATCTAAAGTCACTCTACCTTACCCTCAATTACTTTATGCCATCACATTTAATTGTGACCTCTTTCTCTCTCTGCTCCCACTAGACCATGAACTGCATAATAGCAAGACCAAATAACAAGATCAAATCTCTAGGTCACAGATCCTGCACCTAGAACAGTGCCTGGTACTTATCAAGTATACCATAATTGTCAGCTGAATAAATGAATGATCCTTGATTATGATTTATACCTTGATTTAGTGATTTATACCTCATTAAGTCTTCAAACTAGAAAACATAATTTTTGTAACAATTTGCTATTTAGGAGGTTCTGATAATGAAGCAGAGGCTCAGAGAGTTTAGTTAATACTCTCAGGTCACATAGTCAGAATTTGTGGAGCTGGAATCACAGCAACATCGTTCCTGGTCAGGGGGCTGTTCTCTCAGTTCGTCCAAGTGTCCTACCAATATGATGAGAACCCAGTGGTGTAAGGTATGTGAAATTGCCTTGGAAAATACAAAGGGTTATGATGTAGTAATATTTACTATTTTTTGAGTATACATTCTTTTCATTGGTGGGAATAGTTAAATAACAAAATGTTTTGGGCCTCTGAGTAGAATTTGGATGCTCTCACGGTGTTCATTATAAAGAACTACAGTGACAGAATGCTTCTTCACAGCAATGCTGCTTAGAGGAAAGGGAAAAGAGTGAAAAATGAAATTTAGGGTATTTATTTCCTTGATCGTTATTTGAAAATACACAATTTATATTTTGAAATCATCACAAACTTATAGAAAAGTTGCAAGGAAAATACTTGTGGAGAAAAGTAAAAAGATCTCCCCTCCTCCAAACCATTTAGGGTTGGAAGAACTTCTCTTTTCTTTCCCTTCTCATTTAGAGAGAGTTTCCAAACTGATATCCCATTATCCCCAAATATATTAGTGTGCAGTTCCTACAAACAAGGATATTTCCCACATAACCACTATATATGACTAACTCCTACAGAGTTAGGGGGAGGGGTAAGGGTGGGGTAAGAGCAGTTTTAGGAGTACGTGTAGAGGTAGGTGTAGGGTTGGGTGTAGGTGTAGGCTTAGGGGTAGGGATCGGGGGAGCAGTAGGTGTACAGGTATAGGTAGGGTTAGGGGTAGGGTTGGGGTAGGGTTAGGGTTAGGGGTACGGCTAGCAGTTTGGTTTGAGGTAGGAGTAGAGGTAAGGGTAGGAGTAAGGGATAGTGTAGTAGTAAGGGTAAGGGTAGGGGCAGGGGTAGGATTAGCTTTAGGGGTAGGGGTAGAGGTATGTTTAGGGATAGGGTTCAGCGTAGTCGTAGGTGTTAGGGAGAGTTGAGTTAGGTGTAGGGGTAGGTGTAGGGTTAGGGTTAAGATAGGGGTGGGGTTATATGTAGAAGTAGGAGTAAGGATAGGGTGGTGGGTATGGATAGGATTTGGGATATGAGTAGTTGTAGGGTTAGGGTTAGCATTAGTTGTAGTGGTAGAGCTATGAGCTGAGTAGGGTTAGGGTTAAGGGATAAAGTAGTGGTAGCAGTAAGGTTAGGGGTAGGGATAGTGATTACTGTAGTGGTATGGGTGGGGGTAGAGAAATGTATGTGGGTAGTGTCATGGATTGGGGTAGGAGTAGGGGTAGGTGGTGGGGTAGGGGTAGGGGAAGTTGCAGGGGTAATGTTATGGATAGGGTTATTGTTAAGGAAGGTTTTGTGAAGGGTTATGGGTGGGGGTTGGAAGAGGGTTAGTGTGTGGGATACGGGTAGGGATAGGGGTATGTTTAGGAGTAAGGGTAGGAGTAGTTGTAGGGGTAGGCATATGGTTAGGTGTAGGGGTAGGTTTAATGGTATGGGTATTAGTAGGGATAAGGGTAGGAGTAAGATTAAGGGTAGGTGTAGGGCTACGGTTATAGTTAGGTATAGAATTAGGGGTAGTGTTTGGAGTACGTTAGGGGTAGGGTTAAGATTAGGATTAGGGGTTGGTGTAGGAGAAGGGTTAGGTTTAGGTGTTAGGGTAAAGGTAGTCGTAGGGATACATGTAGGGGTAATGGTTAGTGGCAGGGGTAGGATTAGGGTTAGGCATGGGGTAGTTTTAGTGGTAGGGGTATGGCTATGTTTAGGGGTAGGGGAGGATAGTATAGGGTTATGGGTAGAAGTAGTTGTAGAGTTAGAGTGATGGGTATGGGAAGTGGTAGGGTTAGGGTTATGGGTTAAGGGTAGACATAGGGATAAGGTTAGGCATAGGTGTGGTGTAGGGGTAAGGGTAAGTTAGGTATAGAGTTAAGGTAGGGTTTGGAATACCGTTAGGTGTCGGAGTAGGGTTAGGTTTCGGGGTAGGAGTAGGAGTAGGATTAGGGGTAGCTGTTGGGGTAAGTGTAGTCATAGGGTTACGTTTAGGGGTACAGGTAGGGGTATGGCAGTGGTAGTGGTAAGAGTAGGAATAGTTTAAAGTGTAGGGGTAGTTTTAGGGGTAGGGGTATGGCTAGGATTATGGGTAGGGGAAGGGAAGTGCAGGGTTATGGGTAGAAATTGTTGTAGAGTTAAAGCTATGGGTATGGGAGCTGGTAGGTTTAAGGGTAGGGGTAGGGTAAGTATAGGGGTAAGGTTAGGGGTAGGTGTTGTACTAGGGATAGGGAGATGATAGGGTTGCTGTAGGGTTAGAGTTAGCGGGATGGGCAAAGGTAGGGATATGGATAGAGGTATTGGTTAATGGTAGGGGTGGGCATAGGGTTAAGTGCAGGGTTAGGGGTAGGAGTAGCAGCACTGGTAGGGGTATGGATAGAGGTATTGTTAGAGATAGATCTAGGGTTAGGGGTAGTGGCAGGGGTTAGAGGTAGGGCTACGTGTAGGCTAGAGGAAGGGATAGGGTTAAGGTTAGGGCTAGGGTCACGGGTGGGTTAGGAATACGGTTAAGGGTAGAAGTAGAGATATGTGTAGGGTCCAGGGGTCGGAATAGTGGTTGGAGTATGGTGATGGGCAGGGTTAAGGGAAAGTATAGGTGTAGTGTTAGGAGCAGGG
Organism: Canis lupus dingo; assembly: GCF_003254725.2. Classification (NCBI taxonomy): domain Eukaryota; kingdom Metazoa; phylum Chordata; class Mammalia; order Carnivora; family Canidae; genus Canis; species Canis lupus. The sequence goes on from NC_064257.1 coordinate 64,323,888, forward strand.
GAATAGGCAGTGGTGGGGTAGATGGTGAATTAGGTGTAGTAGAAGGTGAAGGGACATGGTTATGGGTAGGGTTAGTGGTATGGAAAGGACAGCGTATGGTTAAGGGTAAGGGTAGTTGTAGGAATAGAGTTAAGGTTAGGGATAGGGACAGGGTTAGGTGTAGGGATACTGGTAGTAGTAGGGATAGTGGTAGGCCTCAGGTTATGTGTAAGGGTAAGTTTAAGTATATGGGTAGGGGTAGGGTTAAGAATAGGGTTAGGGGTAGGGGTAGGGGTAGGACTAGGGTTAATGTTAGTTATAAGGGTAAGGATAGGGTTAGGAGTACCGTCAGGGGTAGGTGTAGGGCTAGGGTTGGAGTTAGGAGGAATGAAAGGCAAGGGTAGGTGTAGATGTAGTGGTAGGGATAAGGATCAGAAAGAGTAGGGGTAGTGGTAGGTTAGGGTTAGGGATAGGGAGGGGTAGATGTAGGCATAAGGATCGAGTAGAGGTAGGTGTAGGGGTAGGGTAGGTTTAAGGGTACGAGTAGGAATAGGTGTAGGGATAGTTGTAGGTTAGGTTGGGGATTGAGGGTGAAGGGGTAGGGGTAGGGTTATGGGTAGGTGTAGGGATAGAGATTGGAGTAGGGTTAGGTGTAGGGGTAGAGATACAGATAGTGATTGGGGTATGAGTAATGTTAGGGGTATGGGTAGGGTAAGGGGTAGCATAGGGGTGGGTGCAGTGGTAGGGTTAGAGGTAGCTGTAGGTATAGGGGAGGGTGAGGGTAATGGTAAGGTTAGTCTTATAGGTAGAGGTACTGATAAGGGTAGAGGTAGTAGAAGGGTTAAGAGTAAGAGTAGAGCTAGGGATATTGTTAGGTATAGAGTGTGGGGAAGTGTAGGGTTAGTGACACTTATAAAGGTAGGAGTAGGGATGGGTGTAAGGGTAGTAGTACTCAGGAATACTGTTAGGGTTAGGCATAGGAGTAGGTTTAAGGGTAGGGGCAGGGTTAAAGTTAAGGGTAGGCATAGGAGTATTTAGGGGTACTGTTAGGGTTAGGCATAGGAGTAGGTTTATGGGTAGGAGTAGGGTTAATGTTAAAGGTAGGGGTAGGAGTAGGGTTAGGGTTAGCCATAAGGACAACAGTAGAGATAGACTAAGGAGTATGGCTATGGCTAGGGTTAGGGGTAGATGTGGGAGTAGGGGTATGACTATAAGTATGTATAGGAATAGGGTAGGGTTAGGGTTAGGGCCTGGGGTTCCCTCGATCCCCTGCACTGCCTGCCCCCAGGCCGAGCCCCACGCTCACCCAGCCCCTACTCTCTAGGGCATGCAGGGTGCCCTCCACACTGGTGTGAGAGATCCAGCAGCACCAGGTGTGTACGCTGAGCCCGCCCAGTGAGGGTGGCCCAGATGTGAGAGCTGCAAGGGCCTGCTGTCCTGACGTCCCCTCTGGGGCCATGCTGACCGCCCCGCAGGCCTTCTGTGCCCCAGGCGCACAAGCCCGGAGCGAGGAGGGGAGGAAGCACCCCGGAGCCCGGGCAGCCCAGACCCCCTGGACAGAGGGAGCACAGACCTCCCACGGCGCTTAGCACAGACCCTGGTGACCTGAGGCTCCCCAGCTGTCACTCTGTCCCAGGCCCGTCCTGGCCGCGGGCACAGGCTGAGTCACAGTAGAGTCTGTGGGGTCCTGACCCTGGCGTCTGGCCGCCCCTGGAAGGCATGTGGGGACGTCAGCTGTGTGTGTGCCTGGCGGCGCCCCTGCAGGGGCTGGTCGGGGCCTGGGCGGTGCCCCCTCCTCCTCTCTGGGGGTGTCTCCGCACCCTGTGCACAGAGCTCCGGGAGACGCAGAAACGAGCCGGCCGTGCATTTTCACACAACAACACTTTATTGAACTTGCAACAGCAAACAGGGGCTCAGAGCCGAGGGTGCGCGCCTTCCCCTGGGAAACCTTCCTGTCCTTAGAGGAAAGCGGGAATCCCACAGGGGTGCGGGTGCTGGAGTCCCCCACCTGGGAGCCTGTGCGGACTCGACTCCGGGTTGGGGCGCATGTCCTGAGGTTGGGGCGTTGAGAGGCGGTTCTCGGGACAGCAGGGCTGACGTGGACCTGCGGCCCATGGGCTCCTGCGCTGGGTCCCCGCAGGGCAGCTGGACCCCGGCCTCGGGCCCCCTGGGGCCAGGTGACTGACTGCTGGAGCCCCAGCACGTGGAGGAGCCTGCCTCCTGGTGTGGGTATGGGTGGAGCCCACGGGCCTGTCCCGGGATCCCCAGGGCTGCCCTAGGTCAGCGACCTGGATCTGTGGGGCGCGCCCAGGGCCCAGGAGGCCACACCCGGCTGTGAGAGGGCTCGCTCAGCCCGGGGCCAGAACGCAGGCCTGGCCAGGGCCCCGGGGCGCTGGATCCCATTAGTGCTGGGCCTGGGGGGGGGGGGGGACTCGAGTCACCCCTGTCCCCACAGAGCCCAGGGCCAGGCCAGCCCAGGTCCCTCTGGGTCAGGGGCTGGTGTCCTGTGCAGGGGGTGCTGCCCTCCGGGAGGGACAGCGAGACAAGGCAGGGCACGGTGACGGCGGGTCAGAGCCTCTGGGCCCCCGCACTCACCGCCATGCTCTGCCCCCGAGGCCCGTGAGCATCGAGCTGCTCCGTGGACGCGGAGGGCAGAGGGTCCCGGGCCTGTGCGGGGCCTCGGGGCAGCGGGCTCAGCGCCGCCCTGGCTCTGCCCTGGCTGTGCCCGTCACTGCCCAGCAAGGGGCACGAGCTGCAGTGGCCGCAGGGCAGGAAGGGTGTACTGGGCCCGACAGCGTCATCCCTAGGGGGCTGGGGGGACCCCGTGATGAGAGTCCCGGGGGGTGCTCCAGGGCCTGGTCCGTCGCGGGGCCTCTGGGGTGGCCCAGGCAGGTGCCGAAGGGAAGGGGACCCCGTTTTTTGTCTTGAAGCCCACCATGTCCGGGGGCCGCCTGCCTGTACCATCTTGTTGCACTGGGAGGGTGGGGAGGGAGCTCCATTGCTGGGGGGGATGTTGGACGATGGCCTGGCTGGGAGGGGGTCCGGGCGGCTCAGGCTGGGTGGCTGGACCCGGGGAGGCCGGCTCCTCCACCCTGGGTGGTGGCTCAGAGGCCGGAGAACGGAGGAGAAGCCCGGGTGCCGGGGACACTTGCTCCAGGCCCAGGGCCCTCATGGGGAACTCCTCAGGTCCCACTGAAAAGAGGCCGACGGGGTCAGCGTCTCCAGCAGGCTGTGTGTCCCCCGCTGGGGGCCCCGGGGGTCCTCACGGCACCCGCGTGGCCCCCCGGCCTGACCCTGTGCTCAACCCCCCACACTGGAGCCCGGGCCCTGCAGTGGGTGCCCGCCCGCCCAGCCTTGGCCTGGGGTCCCGAGGCTGGAGCAGAAGAGGAGAGCCCCAGAGATGAGAACGGGGGCCCCGGGGACTCTGCCCCCTGAGGGCGGCACCAGCAGGCTGAGTCGGGAGGGGCCGGGGCCCTGAGCCCACCTGGGGCGGGGGCAGGTCGCACCGCATCCTCCGGAGATGGGTTAGGGTTGGGGTTAGAGTTTTAGGGTTAGGGTTAGGGTTAGGGTTAGGGTTAGGGTTAGGGTTAGGGTTAGGGTTAGGGTTAGGGTTAGGGTTAGGGTTAGGGGTTAG